>NC_091631.1:72811335-74118178 GCF_027580195.1 Bos mutus | reverse complement strand
GTGGTTGTGGTGTGTAGGCTTAGTTGTACTGTCATATGTAGGATCTTAGTTTCCCAACCAGGGATCAAATCCTCTGCATTTCAAGGCAGACTCTTAACCACTGGACCACCGGAAGTTTTCTAAGCAGGTATCATTCTAAACTTCCCTGTTAGATCTGCTTTATCTGCAGCTCATATACTTTGAATCATTCCATCTCCATTTTCATTTGTCTCTAAGTATTTCTTGATTCTTTCAGTAACTCATTGGTTATTTAGTAGCAGGTTGTTTATGCATATGTTTTTTATTTTTAATTACAGTTTTTTCTCTTTGGGTTGATTTCCAGTTTCATACCATTGTGGGTGGAAAAGAAGCTTTATCAAAACTATAGTCTTTGTAAACTTATTGAGACTTGTTTTGTGCCTAGCATGTGATCCATTCTGGAAAATACTCCATGTGCACTTCTGAAAAGAATATGTATTTTGCTTTTGAAGGAAAGTGAAGTGAAAGTTCTCAGTTCAGTTCAGTTCAGTTTAGTCACCAGTGGTGTCTGACTCTTAGCGACCCCATGAGCTGCAGCACCCCAGGCCTCTGGGTCCAACACCAACCCCCGGAGGCCACCCAAGCCCATGTGCATTGAGTCGATGATGTCCAACCAACTCATCCTCTCTCATCCCCTTATCCTCCTGCCCACAATCTTTCCCAGCATCAGGGTCTTTTCAAATGAGTCAGCTCTTTTTGCATGAGGTGGCCAAAGTACTGAGTTTCAGCTTCACATCAGTCCTTCCAATGAACACCCAGGACTGATTTCCTTTAGGATGGCCTGCTTGATCTCCCTTGCAGTCCAAGGGACTTTCAAGAGTCTTCTCCAACACCACGGTTCAAAAGCATCAATTCTTCGGTGCTCAGCTTTCTTTATAGTCCAACTCTCACACCCATACATGACCACTGGAAAACCATAGCCTTGGCTAGACAGACTTTGCTGACAAAGTAATGCCTCTGCTTTTAATATGCTGTCTAGGTTGGTCATAACTTTCCTTCCAAGGAGTAAGCATCTTTCAATTTCATGGCTGCAATCACCATCTGCAGTGATTTTGGAGCCCAGAAAAATAAAGTCAGCCATTGTTTCC
Organism: Bos mutus; assembly: GCF_027580195.1. NCBI lineage: Eukaryota > Metazoa > Chordata > Mammalia > Artiodactyla > Bovidae > Bos > Bos mutus. The sequence goes on along the minus strand of NC_091631.1, from coordinate 74,117,072 downwards.
ACTGTTTCCCCATCTATTTGCCATGAAGTGATGGGACCGGATGCCATTATGTTAGTTTTCTGAAGGTTGAGCCTTAAGCCAACTTTTTCACTCTCCTCTTCCACCTTCATCAAGAGACTCTTTAGTTCCTCTTCACTTTCTGCCATAAGGGTGATGTCATCTGCATATCTGAGGTTATTGATATTTCTCCCTGCATAGGTTTCTCAAGAGGCAGGTCAGGTGGTCTGGTATTCCCATCTCTTTCAGAATTTTCCACAGTTTATTGTGATCCACACAGTCAAAGGCTTTGCATAGTCAATAAAGCAGAAATAGATGCTTTTCTGGAACTCTCTTGCTTTTTTCCATGATCCAGCAGATGTTGGCAATTTGATCTCTGGTTCCTCTGCCTTTTCTAAAACCAGCTTGAACATCAGGAAGTTCACGGTTCACCTATTGCTGAAGCCTGACTTGGAGAATTTTGAGCATTACTTTACTAGTGTGTGAGATGAGTGCAATTGTGTGGTAGTTTGAGCATTCTTTGGCATTGCCTTTCTTTGGGATTGGAATGAAAACTGACCTTTTCCAGTCCTGTGGCCACTGCTGAGTTTTCCAAATTTGCTGGCATATTGAGTGCAGTACTTTCACAGCATCATCTTTCAGGATTTGGAATAGCTCAACTGGAATTCCATCACCTCCACTAGCTTTGTTCGTAGTGATGCTTTCTAAGGCTCACTTGACTTCACATTCCAGGATGTCTGGCTCTAGGTCAGTGATCACACCATCGTGATTATCTAGGTCATGAAGATCTTTTTTGTACAGTTCTTCTGTGTATTCTTGCCACCTCTTCTTAATATCTTCTGCTTCTGTTAGGTCCATACCATTTCTGTCCTTTATCGAGCCCATCTTTGCATGAAATGTTCCCTTGGTATATCTCATTTTCTTGAAGAGACCTCTATTCTTTCCCTTTCTGTTGTTTTCCTCTATTTCTTTGCATTGGTCGCTGAAGAAGGCTTTCTTATCTCTTCTTGTTATTCTTTGGAACTCTGCATTCAGATGCTTGTATCTTTCCTTTTATCCTTTGCTTTTCACTTCTCTTCTTTTCACAGCTATTTGTAAGGCCTCCCCAGACAGCCATTTTGCTTTTTTGCATTTCCTTTCCATGGGGATGGTCTTGATCCCTGTCTCCTGTACAGTGTCACGAACCTCATTCCATAGTTCATCAGGCACTCTATCTTTCATATCTAGGCCCTTAAATCTATTTCTCACTTCCACTGTATAATCATAAGGGAGATGATTTAGGTCATACCTGAATGGTCTAGTGATCATGCCATACCCAAGGTCAAGTGTTTCTATCTATAATCTTAGGTTGTTGGATGTTGAAATTGATAGCTTACCCAATAACTAGATACCTTAAGTGAGAATCTGTTATACATTTCTCAATCTTAGTTACAGGATGTGATGGACTATATTTCTGTCTGTATGGCTTTACAACATCTGCAGCACAGGCCACGAGCTTCAGGTGACAAAGTACGTAGGCACAGATCAGAAGATGCTGAATGAGCTGTAATGACCAGATGAAGTCAAGTGAAGAGAAAGTTTCCCAGTCATGTCCAACTCTTTGAGACCCGTTTAGTCCATGGTTTTCTCCAGGCCAGAATACTGGAGTGGGTAGCCTTTCCCTTCTCCAGGGGATCTTCCCAACCCAGGAATCTAACCCAGGTCTCTCACATGGCAGGCGGATTCTTTCCCAGCTGAGCCACAAGGGAAGCCCATATGATCAGACAGTTGGGGGAAAAAGAACAAAACTAAAGAAGTAACCCACTCCAGTACTTTTGCCTGGAAAATCCCATGGACGGAGGAGCCTGGTAGGCTGCAGTCCATGGGGTCGCGAAGAGTTGAACATGACTGAGCGACTTCACTTTCATGCATTGGAGAAGGAAACGGCAACCCACTCCAGTATTCTTGCCTGGAGAATCCCAGGGACGGGGAAGCCTGGTGGGCTGCCGTCTATGGGGTCACACAGAGTTGGACACGACTGAAGTGACTTAGCAGCAAAGAGGTAAATCAAAGGCAAAATTGGGGTCAGTTTCAAAAATGAGAAAAATAAACAGTATCAAAATATGAGAGAAAAAGGTTGGGGGAGAGCCAAGTTTCAAACCAAGAAGCTTTTGATAAACATCTAAGGTGCAATAGTTAGAATTTTGGGTAATCACTTAACCATTTAATTTTGTGTAATGGCTTACCCCTGAGCTTGAGTTTATTACTTAATTTTTTGATCCTAATCTCTACTCTGTAAGGTTGTTCTACAGATTAGAAATAACATATATTTAGGGCCTGGCATACAGTAATAGCTCTAGACTTAGGAGGGGTTCACCTTTTTTTGAGAAACAATTGTATACTTGGCTGAATGTATACACACACTCCAGTAAGTTTAGTAAGTAATGAATACCTTAAACACAGGATTCTTCTCATCCCAAGTCATTAGTTTCTTGCAGATGTGATGTTTTAAATTTACACACTAACATTACGCCCAAGATATGTACCAGTTATAATAATAGCTCTTAATATAACTTTAACTTTCATTGCATCATTACTGCATAATAAGATCCACCAACAGGGTATGTAAACACCAATAAAATTACGACTCAAACAGAGATGAAGCACCTCAGAGCTTGCCAAAGAAGTACCTGAGAGCATTGTCAGATATATTTCAGGCCAGCAAGCTTCTTCTAGTAAATATATTGGAGTGAATAATATACACCAGCATAAAACACATATGATAACCAGGTGAATGATGTTATATTCACCTCCTTTTATACAGACGGCAAAACAATGGCCCACAGAAGTTATACACTTGTTCATAGTCCAGTTGATTCTAAGTCTGGGTGTCAGCTCCCCCTACCTCTGACTTTCAGCTAGCGTCCATTTTACTTCATTGTGTAGAGCAAACTCCTTGGCTGCATTAAGACATAGGTTGACTTCACTGGTTCAGTGAGTACCCAAGCTTCTCTCCAGCTCTGGCATGGGGATCTCAGAGCCTCCAGTTTCTAGAAATCACACCTTGTCCAATCTACTTCAAATAGGGTAGAGGTGGCATGTGGTACTCAGAGGATCATTCCTGCACACTCATTAATTTAGTCTGCTATCACTTTGAAGTTACATACTTCAGATAGAGTAGAGTTAATTCATCTTTAGTGAGAGAAAAGTATAATTCTATACTATAATAATTTTAGGATCCTCTGTATTAAAAAGTTAGTTTGATAAGACAGTTATATGGACTTGGTATGTGAAAAACATACTTGGCTGAGGAAAAAAAAGAGAGAGAAATGCTTCTTTTGAGCAAAAGTGAGAGGTTAGGTGGACAATATTTTAAATAGTTCCCCATTACAAATCTCAATCCAATTTCCTCTTTTGTACTTGGGGAGGAGGAAAAGATGAAAAGATTTTTAAAAAGCAAGAGGATGGCTTCTTTTTCTTTAAGCAGGCCGGATCTGAATATTTAAATTCAAGTTTCCAGGCCCATTACTTCATGGAAAATAGATGGGGAAACAATGGAAATAGTGACAGACTTTATTTTCTTGGGCTCCAAAATCAGTACAGATGGTGACTTCAGCCATGAAATTAAAAGACACTTGCTCCTTGGATGAAAAGGTATGAACAACCTAGACAGCATATTAAAAAGCAGAGACATTACTTTACCGACAGAGGTCCATCTAATCAAAGCTATGGTTTTTCCAGTAGTCATGTATGGATGTGAGAGTTGGACTATAAATAAAGCTAAGCACTGAAGAATTTATGCTTTTGAACTGTGTTGTTGGAGAAGACTCTTGAGAGTCCCTTGGACTGCAACAAGATCCAACCGTCCATCCTAAAGGAGATCAGTCCTGAATATTCATTGGAAAGTCTGATGCTAAAGCTGAAACTCCAATACTTTGGGCACCTGGTGCGAAGAACTGACTCATTTGAAAAGACCCTGATGCTGGGAAAGATCGAGGGCAGGAGAAGGGGACGACAGAGGATGAGATGGTTGGATGGCATCACTGACTCAATGGACATGAGTTTGTGCAAACTTCAGGAGATGGTGATGGACAGGGAAGCCTGGCATGCTGCTGCCCATGGGATCGCAAAAGAGTTGGATACAACTGAGTGACTGAACTGAACTGAACAAACTAAATTGCAATAAAATATAAAGAATAGCACAAAAATAAAATATTAATATCTGGAAAAATACTACAATCCTGAAAAATACGTGAAAGAATTTGCTAGCAGAAAGGACAGTGGTCTTGTGGTTTTAAAAAAATGCAAGAAATCCAGAGGTTCCTGGGGTTGGATGTGACAGAGAAGCTGGACTCTGACTCCCTGGAGGTGACACACAAGCCCAGAGCTGGGGTTCCTGGCATCGGTCACTTCTGCGTCTTTCCTGGTAAGCCCAAAGAGACGGAGGAAAACTCATCTCACAGGTAATGGGTCCACAGAGATTTTACACATAATACTGAGATTTTATAAATTACTGTCACAGGAGAAATAGTACCTTCAATTTTTTTTTTCCATATAGAATTGTGAATTATACACTGAATTTGCCTAGAGACGTGTTGATTCTGCCACTCCAAAAGCTCTGACAGTTCTGGGAGGAGGTGACGCCACTTAGGTTCTTCAGGATCTATGAAGGAAAAGCTGACATAATGACTTTGCACTCAAAGGTAATAAATAAAATAAAATGTTTTCATTGATCTGGTGTTGTCTTATTGAAAAAGGGCATAAAGAAATTCTGATTGCCTATATTTCCACCAGTATTTTTCCTCTCCCAGAACTTGGAGACTTTGATCATTTTTGATGTACCTGGAAAAGTTTCGGGTCACACCTCTCCACTAGGCCTGGTTTGTATGGAGATGTTCACTTTGATGATGATGAACCATGGGCTGAGGACGCAGCAAGGTGGGTCATAAACATCTCTGGATGATTTCAGGAATAACGTCTGACACTATCCAAGAGTGACCTGATTATCTAGAATGAGCAGTAAATGGAACATCCTAAGAACTGGCATTTCTGATTTATTTGATGGTACCCACCAGAAGCACTCTTTGTTTCAATCATCGTTGAAGAACTTTATGAAATAAAGTTCTTTGCTGTCAGCATTTCTGACAGCATTTCAGAAATGCTGAAAGAAAAGAAGCTGCCTTTTCTTCTTTGCTGTCAGCAAGCACAATGTTGAAGCATCATTAATCTTACTTTCACAGCTTAGGAATTTGTGGAGGTTTTAGAATGAACATGTTAACAATGCTTCTCTTTCCTTTTACTACAGATGATTAAGGAAAAATCAATTACATTGAATCAGGTTTGACCCTAAAATGTGCCCTGGGATTTCTTTTCTTACCATCTGGTTTCTTTTCTCTTAAAAATAAAGATCAGAAAAAAATGACAGAAAATAAGTTTCTAGTTCACCTGTTCAAATAAACATGTCAGTGTCTCTAGTTTAGGAGCTTCCCCTCACCCCAAACTGTTTCTAAATAACTTTACTAAATTTTAACCTAATGACCGAGATTAACTGTGATTACAATGGTCCCTGGGCATCTGCACAGAATTTGTTCCAGGAGCTACAAAGTGTCCAGTAAGTGATTGACTTACTGATGTGAAGCTTGGGAGAGACTTCTAGGTTGGAAATTTAGATTAAGAAGTCACCAGCAATTAGACAAAATAACTAGTACTGGTCACTGTAATTTATTGGTAATAAATATAAGACCCAGAAAGAGAGTGGACCAAGTTATCTACTCATTTATTTTTTCACTCACACATTCATTCATACATTCATTCAGGGACTAAATACCACCTATAAATTGGTTGAAATAAAACCAAGACTTCCGTTTTCCACAACACTCCTCTAAAAGCATTTCTAAAACCAAACAACTTCACTCAAATTTTCTTGGGCTTCTCTTTTCAATAGGCAATGAGTTCTGGGCTGTCAGAAGAGTTGAGATGCAAGCAGGTTATCTAACAGACATCCACACCCTGGGTTTTCCTCCAACCATAAAGAAAACTGATGTAGCTACTTCTGATAAGGCAAAGAAGAAAAGATGCTTCTTTGTAGAGGACAAATACATGAGGTAAGTAGTGATAGGAATGACTTCATATGAAGCCTAATTGGGAAAATTATTGTTTTTTCTTTAAGGATATCCCCTACTCCCACAATCAAAGTTTCTCTAATTTCAAATTTTCTGATTATGAAGACGACAGCTTATAATCATTCAACTTCCCAGATATAACCAAGGAATCTCAGAATGGATGATCATTGGATCATATATCCAGACACCAAAAGGCATCAGCAGAGACCAGCTGAGGCCCAGACAATGCATCACCATAAGAAGCCCAGGTGTATCAGGCTGAAGACCAAGTGTGATAAAGAACCGAAAGTTTACTTTAGCCAATTATTTAATTCATTTTGCATCATTTGTATACACAGTCCTCAAGCATCTGAGGTGGAAAGACACTTAGACTCTGTGTGTCTAGACTTAGAAAACTGACCTCAGACATAGTGTATGGTCCCTCTGTGAAGAGCATGATATCCTTGTATCTGGACAAAGTACTGTTTTATGTACTAAGCTTTTACACTGTTCATGGGGTTCTCAAGGCAAGAATACTGAAGTGGTTTGCCATTCCTTTCCCCAGTGAGAAGGTCAGTAGGTGCCCAAAATGCTACTGAAGATCAGTGGAGAAATAACTCCAGAAAGAAGGAAGGGATGGAGCCAAAGCAAAAACAATACCCAGCTGTGGATGTGACTGGTGATAGAAGCAAGGTCCGATGCTGTAAAGAGCAATATTACATAGGAACCTGGAATGTCAGGTCCATGAATCAAGGCAAATTGGAAGAGGTCAAACAAGAGATGGCAAGAGTGAATGTCGACATTCTAGGAATCAGCGAACTAAAATGGACTGGAATGGGTGAATTTAACTCAGATGACCATTATATCTACTACTTCAGGCAGGAATCCCTCAGAAGAAATGGAGTAGCCATCATGGTCAACAAAAGAGTCCAAAATGCAGTACTTGGATGCAATCTCAAAAACGACAGAATGATCTCTGTTCATTTCCAGCCAAACCATTCAATATCACAGTCTATGATATTCCATTCAATATTCCAAGTCTATGCCCCAACCAGTAATGCTGAAGAAGCTGAAGTTGAATGGTTCTATGAAGACCTACAAGACCTTTTAGAACCAACACCCAAAAAAGATGTCCTTTTCATTGTAGGGGACTGGAATGCAAAAGTAGGAAGTCAAGAAACACCTGGAGTAACAGGAAAATTTGGCCTTGGAATACAGAATGAAGCAGGGCAAAGACTAATAGAGTTTTTCCAAGAGAATGCACTGGTCATAGCAAACACCCTCTTCCAACAATACAAGACTCTACACATGGACATCAGCAGATGGTCAACATCGAAATCAGATTGATTACATTCTTTGCAGTCAAAGATGGAGAAGCTCTATACAGTCAGCAAAAACAAGACCAGGAGCTGACTATGGCTCAGATCATGAGCTCCTTATTACCAAATTCAGACTTAAATTGAAGAAAGTAGGGAAAACCACTAGACCATTCAGGTATGACCTAAATCAAATCCCTTATGATTATTCAGTGGAAGTGAGAAATAGATTTAAGGGCCTAGATCTGACAGACAGAGTGCCTGATGAACTATGGATGGACGTTCTTGACATTGTACAGGAGACAGGGATCAAGACCATCCCCATGGAAAGGAAATGCAAAAAAGCAAAATGGCTGTCTGGGGAGGCCTTACAAATAGCTGTGAAAAGAAGAGAAGTGAAAAGCAAAGGAGTAAAGGAAAGATATAAGCATCTGAATGCAGAGTTCCAAAGAATAGCAAGAAGAGATAAGAAAGCCTTCCTCAGCGATCAATGCAAAGAAATAGAGGAAAACAACAGAATGGGAAAGACTAGAGATCTCTTCAAGAAAATTAGGGATACCAAGGGAACATTTCATGCAAAGATGGGCTCAATAAAGGACAGAAATGGTATGGACCTAACAGAAGCAGAAGATATTAAGAAGAACTTACAAGTTCTTACAAGCAAGAATACACAGAAGAACTGTACAAAAAAGATCTTCATGACCCAGATAATCACGATGATGTGATCACTGACCTAGAGCCAGACATCCTGGAATGTGAAGTCAAGTGGGCCTTAGAAAGCATCACTATGAAGAAAGCTAGTGGAGGTAATGGAATTCCAGTTGAGCTATTTCAAATCCTGAAAGATGATGCTGTGAAAGTGCTGCACTCAATATGCCAGCAAATTTGGAAAACTCAGCAGTGGCCACAGGACTGGAAAATGTCAGTTTTCATTCTAATCCCAAAGAAAGGCAATGCCAAAGAATGCTCAAACTACTGCACAATTGCACTCATCTCACATGCTAGTAAAGCAATGCTCACAATTCTCCAAGCCAGGCTTCAGCAATACGTGAACCATGAACTTCCTGATGTTCAAGCTGGTTTTAGAAAAGACAGAGGAACCAGAGATCAAATTGCCAACATCCGCTGGATCATGGAAAAAGCAAAAGAGTTCCAGAAAAGCATCTATTTCTGCTTTATTGACTATGCCAAAGCCTTTGACTGTGTGGATATAATAAACTGTGGAAAATTCTGAAAGAGATGGGAATACCAGACCACCTGACCTGCCTCTTGAGAAATCTGTATGCATGTCAGGAAGCAACAGTTAGAACTGGACATGGAACAACAGACTGGTTCCAAATAGGAAAAGGAGTACGTCAAGGCTGTATATTGTCACCCTGCTTATTTAACTTATATGCAGAGTACATCATGAGAAACACTGGACTGGAAGAAGCACAAGCTGGAATCAAGATTGCCAGGAAAAATACCAATAACCTCAGATATGCAGATGATACCACCCTTATGGCAGAAAGTGAAGAGGAACTAAAAAGCCTCTTGATGAAAGTGAAAGAGGAGAGTGAAAAAGTTGGCTTAAAGCTCAACATTCAGAAAACGAAGATCATGGCATCCGGTCCCATCACTTCATGGGAAATGGATGGGGAAACAGTGGAAACAGTGTCTGACTTTATTTTTGGGGGCTCCAAAATCACTGCAGACCGTGACTGCAGCCATGAAATTAAAAGATGCTTACTCCTTGGAAGGAAAGTTATGACCAACCTAGATAGCATATTCAAAAGCAGAGACATTACTTTGCCAACAAAGGTCCATCTAGTCAAGGCTATGGTTTTTTCCAGTAGTTATGTATGGATGTGAGAGTTAGACTGTGAAGAAAACAAAGCATGAAGAATTGATGCCTTTGAACTGTGGTGTTGGAGAAGACTCTTGAGAGTCCCTTGGACTGCAAGGAGATCCAACCAGTCCATTCTGAAGGAGATCAGCCCTGGGATTTCTTTGGAAGGAATGATGCTGAAGCTGAAGCTCCAGTACTTTGGCCACTTCATGCAAAGAGTTGACCCATTGGAAAAGACTGATGCTGGGAGGGATTGGGGGCAGGAGGAGAAGGGGACGACAGAGGATAAGATGGCTGGATAGCATCACTGACTCGATGGAGGTGAGTCTGAGTGAACTCCAGAGTTGGTGATGGACAGGGAGGCCTGGTGTGCTGCGATTCATGGGGTCACAAAGAGTTGGACACGACTGAGCGACTGAACTGAACTGAAGTTTTTGAGCCCAAGATAGTCACATATATTTATAGTCAAAATAATTTTTAACACTTCCTTACACCATTTTAGAATTTTTTCCAGGATTTCACACTGGGATATTAATATGACATCATACTGTTGCAATGGGGCCTCTGCATAATGTTTAACTGTGTTTCTTTCATTTGGTACAGATTTGATGAAAATAGCTAGTCCATGGGGCAAAGTTTTCCCAGACTAATAGCTGATGACTTTCCTGGAGTTAAGCTGAAGATGGATGCTGTGTAACAGGCATTTGGTAAGAGGACACTCATTTCATTGCCAATGGGGACACTTCAGGGAATTTTATGGTGTCAAACTGAAGAGGAAACACAAAGCAATTTTCAAATAACTCAAGCTTACATCTTTTTATTCTAAACTCTTGAAAATTTTCACTTTCCAATTTATGCAAATTGGGCTTAAACTTTCTTCTTGAATAATTTCCAAGTCACTGTTTCATCCTGAGCCCTGCATGAGTGCTCAATCATGTCTGACTCTTTGTGACCTCATGACTATAGCCCACCAGTCTCCTCTGTCCATGGAATTTTCCAGGCAAGAATACTACAGTGGGTTACCATTTCCTACCTCCAGGGGATCTTTTTGACACAGTGATCAAACTGGCATCGCCTGCATGTCCTGCACTGGCAAGCGCATTCTTTACTGCTGTGCCACCTGGGAAGCCTCCACTGTTTCATACTTGCACATAAAATCAAAGGATACTTCCTCACATCATAGAATTTCAAGTCACTGTTTTGAATAAAAATGCAACGGAGTGTGAGCCAGGTCTGCTTGTCTGTCTCCTCCAGCTCCTCCTTGTTGTCCATGCTCTGCTATCCCAAGGAGAAATGAGAAGAGTCTGCCTGGCTTTCTGCTGCAGGCTGCCATTGCCTATATTAAATATTATTTGTAAATAAATTATAGCCCTTCCCTACCCTCAAAAGAGACAAAAGTTGACTCCTGGTAATGAACAGATGAGAAAGCAAAAGCATGCTTGCTTTTAAGGAATCTGGAGGAGCTGCCAGGGCTTGACATCACAAGGCTCAGCCCATAGGGCTATTGGTCTTGTTACAGGATAACTTGGCCTTAACGTATGCAAAGCAATAAATGGACCTCCAATGCATTTTATTGATGGCCTGTTTCTCTTGGGTCCAATTGCTTCCCAAATTGTGATTTAGTACCTCATGGGGGGAAATGGGATTGGATAGAAAGAGGAAAATGAGACAGGCAGTTCCTAAGCAGGTTGATAAGAAGTCTGGGGTCCCCAAGGAGGGGAAGGAGGAGGAGGAGGAGACTGTAGTCAAAGACAATTGAACAGACTTGGACTCCCATGGTAGGACAAGACCAACACTATGGTGAATTGAGATGGATGCTCAAAAAGAGGTGAGGAAGAGGTTTTAGTGATTCCTACCTCTGGTCAATATTGGTCCTGGAAATTAGAAGAGGTGTAACTGCACCTTCAGGAAGGCATCAAGTAGTTTTACTGTTGGGAAGATTGAGGGAAGTTGGGGTTGTGAATAGATTGGCACTTGTCAATAGGATGGTGATAATGAGGCAGAAAAGAAAGGGAATACAACCTGAGTGAGCTCAGAAATGGCTAGGTGATGCCTTGAGATCCTATACAGGAAACCTAGATAAGTCCTTGAAGGTAAAAGGAGAAGAGGGCAGCAGAGGATGAGATAGGTTAGATAGCATCACTCACTGCTCACAAGCATGACCAATGGTTGGGAATCTGAGCAAACTCTGAAAAATCATGAAGGACAGGGAGGGAGGGAGGCCTGTGTGCTGTAGTCCACGGGGTCATAAAGAGTCAGACACAACTTAGCAACTGACCAACAACAGCAAAGACCCCCATCCCACAGAAACAGAAATAGTAAGATGTGTTGTTTTAACCCAATAAGTTTGGTAGTAACTTTAAAATCAGTAATACATATCTAATACAGTAAATGATCTTATGTACAGTCATAGATACATAACAATTATCCAGATAATTCAGGTCAAAAATCATACTCAAGAAGCTCTGAAGGCAGCAATATCTCACCACTTTCTGGAGTTCCAAATCTGACAATGATAGCCATGACATAGAGAGATGTGTGACTGTGTCAAGGGGGAGTTCAAAGGCAAAATTTTATAGTAGAAAAAATTGGCCGTTGATGCCCTCACTTTATTTGGGGAGTCTTTCTCTTTCTTTTTCTGTATCTTACCTTTTTATCCAGTCATAAAGTAGCATTATTACACAGCATTTGTAGCCATTAATGAAATAATAAATGATAACAATTCTGATGTATTTGAATTATAAAATTTTTTTCTTGTTATTGGTAATTGTTAGGGTTCAAATGTTAAATACACTTGAAAGAGACAGAGTAGTTGTGGAATCAGAGCAAAAGACACACAGAGAAAAGAAAGCAGAGAGACAGAGGGACAGAGACAAAAGGGGAAACAGAGAGAAGGTAACAGGTGACACGGTGGCAGTAAGCTCAGGTGTGGGCAGGAAGGTGGGAACCACACTGAAATGCAGGAAGATGACCCGGGTACGAGGAGACCTAAGGCGGAGAAGGGTGTGCACTGATGAAGGGCAAAGGGAAGAAGGAAAAGGCCAAGAAGACATAATTAGGACTACATTAGGAAGTCACACTGCGACAGGCCACCCATGAAGCAACCTGGAAATCAGGGAAAGTAGCCTGGAAAGCAGTATTATTCCAAACCCTGACGTGAGATCGAGAACCTGTTGGGAGCAACTTTGTGCCTCAAGGACCACAAGCAGAGCGTTCAAGTCAGTGACCTAAGAAGCAAGCCCTGACTGCTCTCTAAGCGTAAAAAGAGGCGCTTGCACAAAACAGTCTCCTGGAGACTGGCTGCACCACCTCTGTTCCTTCGTTCACTGGCTAATCCACTCGTGTACAGGTGAGTGTGAGGGCTACAGGGTAAAGCACACGGACACAGAGCTTTACAGACATGGCTCCACTCTTTCGGAGCTTACTTTCTCCAGAGGGAGGCGGAGACGTGAACAGTCTGTGTGATACGATCCCAAGTGCTTTGGCCATAGCAGGGAAGCACACGGGGCTGTCGGATCACCTAGAAGCTCCTTCCCAACCATAACACTGACAAGTCATGGGAAGCCACAAGTCATGAGAAGCCTTCTAGGGTTTTCGCCTATGAGCAACCCCTAAGTGAAAAATCAAAGAGCAGGAATTTAGGAAGTGGGCAGGAGGTGGCCAAGGTAGGGAGAGAGGGCAGTATCAGAAGGTGTTTAGACCTTGTGGCCTAAAGCAGTGTTTCTCAAACCACCGGTAGTGAAGGACCAGTTTCTTAAATTGCCAATAAATTATGGACTGGTACTTCATAAAATACAATAAAAAGGAATTACTAGCAAAATGGAATGACAGAGATTTTGAGTGCCCGATTTTTAGATCTGGCAGACATAAATCTCTCTGTCAAACTGCTAGAAAAGAGGCTCAAAGCACTTATTCCCTATACTTGTACTTATTTGGCATTCTTCAGATAAGTACATGGGGTCCATGGGGTCTCAAAGAGTCAGACATGACTTAGCAACAGAACAAGAACAATAGTGTAGAATAATAGCAAATCTTCCCTGGGCCAGCAGAGAGGACACTCTGACTAGTACTGGCATGTAATATACTATACAAGCAAAGACTTGCATTAGAGAGAGGGGTAAACATCAAGGAACTCTGCTGCCTGAAGCACTTTCTGGGTGGTGCTGGCACTCAGACTACTGAAAGTCAGGTCTAAAATGTGCCTGACTGTACTGTAACAGTTGAATTCTCAACACTCTTAATTGTTAATGCCAAGGCTAATATTGTGGTGGAGATTCCAGCAACCAGAACGGGGTAATAGGGAAAACCTGGGAGAGGAGATGGGAAAACTTCCCTTTCTGTCTGTTCTTCAAAGCAACTTATTTGCTGCCATGAAAGTCTTCCTATAATAAACTTTAGCTCAATTTGATTGACTTGGTTTAAAACACAAACAGGAAATGAAACAAACCACAAAACTCTTCCCACACTTTGCCCCCTCACTTCACAGCTACCTCCTTGCACTTTGGACTCAGCTCGGAGCTGCATCTCTGAGATGCTGCCTTTCTTCCCCCAGATGTGCTGTGTCATCCCGGCTGCTACAGAACACTTTCACTCTCTGTTACAAGTAATGCCTCAGATTTGTCCCGCAGCAGGCTACAACCTTGAATTATTTTCCACTCTAAATTAATCAAGGGGTTTCCCAGGTAGCTAAGTAGTAAAGAATCCACCTGCCAATGCAAGAGACACAAGAGAAGCGGGTTCGATCCCCAAGTGGGGAAAATCCCCTGGAGTAGGAAATCCCAACAGAGGAGCCTGGCAGGCTCACAAAGAGCTGGGCAAACTCGCAAAGAGTTGAAGCGACCGAACACACACTCACGCTAAACTGTTCAAGGGCACAATTGTTGACATGAAGTAGGTGCTCAGTAAATGTTTGTTGAATGGATAAATAAATGGGTCACTAAGTCTTAGAAGGAAGTCGTGTTTGATGTTAGAATAAAGAAAGAGTAGGAGTTGTCAGGCCACCAGTTTGGAGACAAAGGGTGTTCTAAATGCAGAGAACCATACGGAGCAATGGTGTGGAGATATTGGGTGACATGTCATGACCGGGGACTCCCAAAATGTTTGGTTAAAGTCAAGAAAATGTTAGGCACTTTTAATGTATATTTTGGAGAGAGGACTATGAAACATTCAACTTACAATTAGGATCATGAGATTTCAGTTAATATGTATGACAGCTGAGTTAAATGCCTTCACAGAGTTCATGTCTAACTTTAACTTGTTTTCATGGTAAACTAATTAACCATGTTTTCATACTTCATTTACACATTTATTAGTTCAATAATCATTCAATCATGGCATCATTTCTAGTTTTGAAGCAAGCAGATATAATTTTTTTTTTTAAGTACTCAGTCAGCTAAGAACACCAAATTATCCTGTACTACATGATACATTTCTTCAGCAACTCAGCAGATGCTCACTATTTCAGTAAGTGAGCAGGGGATGGAATGACTTGGCCCCCTAAAGATATAATCAAGGAAGATTTTCTGGTTATTTATTGCTACATAACAAAAAAAGGTCCAATGCTGTAAAGAGCAATATTGCATAGGAACCTGGAATGTCAGGTCCATGAATCAAGGCAAATTGGAAGAGGTCAAACAAGAGATGGCAAGAGTGAATGTCGACATTCTAGGAATCAGCGAACTGAAATGGACTGGAATGGGTGAATTTAACTCAGATGACCATTATATCTACTACTGCGCGCAGGAATCCCTCAGAAGAAATGGAGTAGCCATCATGGTCAACAAAAGAGTCCAAAATGCAGTACTTGGATGCAATCTCAAAAACGACAGAATGATCTCTGTTCATTTCCAAGGCAAACCATTCAATATCACAGTAATCCAAGTCTATGCCCCAAACAGTAACACTGAAGAAGCTGAAGTTGAACGGTTCTATGAAGACCTACAAGACCTTTTAGAACCAACACCCAAAAAAGATGTCCTTTTCATTATAGGGGACTGGAATGCAAAAGTAGGAAGTCAAGAAATACCTGGAGTAACAGGCAAATTTGGCCTTGGAATACAGAATGAAGCAGGGCAAAGACTAATAGAGTTTTGGCAAGAAAATGCACTGGTCATAGCAAATACCTTGTTCCAACAACACAAGAGAAGATTCTACACATGGACATCAGCAGATGGTCAACACCGAAATCAGATTGATTATATTCTTTGCAGCCAAAGATGGGGAAGCTCTATACAGTCAGCAAAAACAAGACCAGGAGCTGACTGTGGCTCAGATCATGAACTCCTTATTGCCAAATTCAGACTTAAATTGAAGAAAGTAGGGAAAACCACTAGACCATTCAGGTATGACCTAAATCAAATCCCTTATGATTATACAGTGGAAATGAGAAATAGATTTAAGGGCCTAGATGATAGATGGAGTGCCTGATGGGCTATGGAATGAGGTTCGTGACATTGTACGGGAGACAGGGATCAATAACATCCCATGGAAAGGAAATGTAAAAAAGCAAAATGGCTGTCTGGGGAGGCCTTACAAATAGCTGTGAAAAGAAGAGAAGTGAAAAGCAAAGGATAAAAGGAAAGATACAAGCATCTGAATGCAGAGTTCCAAAGAATAACAAGAAGAGATAAGAAAGCCTTCTTCAGCGACCGATGCAAAGAAATAGAGGAAAACAACAGAAAGGGAAAGAATAGAGGTCTCTTCAAGAAAATGAGATATACCAAGGGAACATTTCATGCAAAGATGGGCTCGATAAAGGACAGAAATGGTATGGACCTAACAGAAGCAGAAGATATTAAGAAGAGGTGGCAAGAATACACAGAAGAACTGTACAAAAAAGATCTTCATGACCTAGATAATCACGATGGTGTGATCACGGACCTAGAGCCAGACATCCTGGAATGTGAAGTCAAGTGAGCCTTAGAAAGCATCACTACGAACAAAGCTAGTGGAGGTGATGGAATTCCAGTTGAGCTATTCCAAATCCTGAAAGATGATGCTGTGAAAGTACTGCACTCAATATGCCAGCAAAATTTGGAAAATTCAGCAGTGGCCACAGGACTGGAAAAGGTCAGTTTTCATTCCAGTCCCAAAGAAAGGCAATGCCAAAGAATGCTCAAACTACCACACAATTGCACTCATCTCACACACTAGTAAAGTAATGCTCAAAATTCTCCAAGTCAGGCTTCAGCAATAGGTGAACCGTGAACTTCCTGATGTTCAAGCTGGTTTTAGAAAAGGCAGAGGAACCAGAGATCAAATTGCCAACATCTGCTGGATCATGGAAAAAAGCAAGAGAGTTCCAGAAAAGCATCTATTTCTGCTTTATTGACTATGCCAAAGCCTTTGACTGTGTGGATCACAATAAACTGTGGAAAATTCTGAAAGAGATGGGAATACCAGACCACCTGACCTGCCTCTTGAGAAACCTATATGCAGGTCAGGAAGCAACAGTTAGAACTGGACATGGAACAACAGACTGGTTCCAAATAGGAAAAGGAGTACGTCAAGGCTGTATATTGTCACCCTGTTTATTTAACTTATATGCAGAGTACATCATGAGAAATGCTGAACTGGAAGAAACACAAACTGGAATCAAGATTGCTGGGAGAAATATCAATAACCTCAGATATGCAGATGACATCACCCTTATGGCAGAAAGTGAAGAGGAACTAAAGAGTCTCTTGATGAAGGTGGAAGAGGAGAGTGAAAAAGTTGGCTTAAGGCTCAACCTTCAGAAAACTAACATAATGGCATCCGGTCCCATCACTTCATGGCAAATAGATGGGGAAACAGTGGAAACAATGGCTGACTTTATTTTTCTGGGCTCCAAAATCACTGCAGATGGTGATTGCAGCCATGAAATTGAAAGATGCTTACTCCTTGGAAGGAAAGTTATGACCAACCTAGACAGCATATTAAAAAGCAGAGGCATTACTTTGTCAACAAAAGTCTGTCTAGCCAAGGCTATGGTTTTTCCAGTGGTCATGTATGGGTGTGAGAGTTGGACTATAAAGAAAGCTGAGCACCGAAGAATTGATGCTTTTGAACCGTGGTGTTGGAGAAGACTCTTGAAAGTCCCTTGGACTGCAAGGAGATCCAAGCAGGCCATCCTAAAGGAAATCAGTCCTGGGTGTTCATTGGAAGGACTGATGTGAAGCTGAAACTCCAGTACTTTGGCCACCTCATGCAAAGAGCTGACTCATTTGAAAAGACCCTGATGCTGGGAAAGATTGTGGGCAGGAGGATAAGGGGATGAGAGAGGATGAGTTGGTTGGACATCATCGACTCAATGCACATGGGCTTGGGTGGCCTCCGGGGGTTGGTGTTGGACCCAGAGGCCTGGGGTGCTGCAGCTCATGGGGTCGCTAAGAGTCAGACACCACTGAGTGACTAAACTGAACTGAACTGAACTGAGAACTTTCACTTCACTTTCCTTCAAAAGCAAAATACATATTCTTTTCAAGTGCACATGGAGTATTTTCCAGAATGGATCACATGCTAGGGCACAAAACAAGTCTCAATAAGTTTACAAAGACTATAGTTTTGATAAAGCTTCTTTTCCACCCACAATGGTATGAAACTGGAAATCAACCCAAAGAGAAAAAAAAACTGTAATTAAAAATAAAAAACATATGCATAAACAACCTGCTACTAAATAACCAATGAGTTACTGAAAGAATCAAGAAATACTTAGAGACAAATGAAAATGGAGATGGAATGATTCAAAGTATATGAGCTGCAGATAAAGCAGATCTAACAGGGAAGTTTAGAATGATACCTGCTTAGAAAATTTCCCGGTGGTCCAGTGGTTAAGAGTCTGCCTTGAAATGCAGAGGATTTGATCCCTGGTTGGGAAACTAAGATCCTACATATGACAGTGCAACTAAGCCTACACACCACAACCACTGAGCCACCTGCCCTGGAGCTTGTGTGCCACAGCCAGAGAGCCCATTTGCTGCCACTACTAATGCCCATGCACTCTGGAGCCTGTGCACTGCCACTTCTGAGCCTGCATGCCACAACTAGAGAGTCTATGCACCACAATGAAAAGACCCCGAAGATCCTGTGTGCTGCAAGTAAGACGTGAAGCAGCCAAATAAATAAATGCTTTTTTAAGTTAAAAAGTTAAAAAAAGAATGATGCAAGCCTACATCAAGAAACAAGAAAAATCTCAAATAAACAATTTACTCTTACACTGACAGTAACTCCAAAAAGAAAAAACAAAATCCCAAGTTAGTAGGAGATAAAAAGAGCAGAGCATAAATAAATGAGAGATTAAAAAAAGAAGAAGAAGAAGAAGAAAGATCAATGAAACCAAGAGCTGGGTCTTTGAAAAGATAAAAGTGATAAAAAAGAAACTTTAGCCAGACTCATCAAAAAAAATTTTTGTTCAGTCACCAAGTTGTGTCCGACTCTTTGTGACCCCTTGGGACTCCAGGCTTCCCTGTCCCTCACCATCTCCCAGAGTTTGCCCAAGTCGGTGTCCATTGAATTGGTGATGCCATCCAACCATCTCATCCTCTGTCGGCTTCTTCTCCTTCTGCCTTCAATCTATCTCAGCATCAGGATCTTTTCCAATGAGTCAGCTGTTCACATCAGGTGGCCAAAGTGTTGGAGCTTCAGAATCAGTCCTTCCAAAGAGTACTCAGGGTTGATTTCTTTTAAGATTGATTGATTTGATCTTGCTCTCCAAGGGACTCTCCATCAAGAAAAATAGAGAGAGCTCAATAAGTAAAATCAGACATGAAAGAGGAGAATATAAAATGACACTACAGAAATACAAAGATTCATAAGAGATTAAAATGAATAATAATACACTGATGAAATGAATGACCTAAAAAAGTGAACAAATTAAAAAAACATACAATCTTCTAAGACTGAATCAGGAAGAAAAAGAAAATATGAAGAGACCAATTACCAGTAATGAAATCGAGTCAGTAGTACAAAGAAAATTCACAAAAAGCAAAAGTCCTGGACCAGATGGCTTCACAGGTGAACATTTAAAGTAATACCCATCCTTTTAAAACTCTGTGGGAGAGGGAGAGGGTGGGATGATTTGGGAGAATGGCATTGAAACATGTATAATATCATATATGAAATGAGTCGCCAGTCCAGGTTCGATGCACGATACTGGATGCTTGGGGCTGGTGCACTGGGATGACCCAGAGGGATGGTACCGGGAGGGAGGAAGGAGGAGGGTTCAGGATGGGGAAAAAGTGTATACCTGTGGCGGATTCATGTTGGTATATGGCAAAACCAATACAATATTGTAAAGTTAAAAAATAAAAAAATAAAAAAATAAAACTATTCCAAAAAATCAAAAAGGATGGAACACTTTCAAACTCATTCTACAGGGCCAGCATCATCCTGATACTGCTGCTGCTAAGTCGCTTCAGTCATGTCCGACTCTGTGCAACTCCATAGACGGCAGCCCACCAGGCTCCCTCGTCCCTGGGATTCTCCAAGCAAGAACACTGAAGTGGGTTGACATTTCCTTCTCAATGCATGAAAGTGAAAAGTGAAAGTGAAGTTGCTCAGTCATGTCCGACTCTTAGCGACCCCATGGACTGCAGCCTACCAGGCTCCTCCGCCCATGAGATTTTTCCAGGCAAGAGTACTGGAGTGGGGTGTCATTGACCATCCTGATACTAAAACCACGCAAAAAACCCACACAAAGACATTAGGGCCATATCACTAATGAACATAGAAGCAAAAATTCTCAAAAAAAAAAAAATTAGCAAACCAAATTCAAAAGTACATTAAAAGGCTCATATACAGTGATCAAGTAGGATTTATTCCAGGGATGCTAGGATGGCTTGTTATCCACAAATCCATCAATGTGTTGTGCTGGTAGCTTACAGTGAATGGTGTCAGATCATGGTCTCCAAAGGAGAAGAATTCTCTCTGGGACCAAAGATGCAGCCTCAGTCATTCAGAGCTGTGCATAGAAGAGATTTTATTCAAATGAAAGGATAGAGAAAAGCTTCCAGCAAAAGACACTTGGAGGGGGGTAGAAGAGTGCCCTCTCTCACTAATTTAGGAGGGGCATTGTGTACTTTTTCAGTTCAGTTCAGTTCAGTCACTCAGTCCTGTCCGACTCTTTGTGACCCCATGAATCGCAGCACACCAGGCCTCCCTGGCCATCATAAACTCCCAGAGTTCACTCAGACTCACGTCCATCAAGTCAGTGATGCTATCCAGCCATCTCATCCTCTGTCTTCCCCTTCTCCTCCTGCCCCCAATCCCTTCCAGCATCAGAGTCTTTTCTAATTAGTCAACTCTTGGCATGAGGTGGCCCAAGTACTGGAGTTTCAGCTTTAGCGTCATTCTTTCTAAAGAACATCCAATAGCCTGGAAAAATGAAGACATACAATGCATAGAAGATGCACTTTAATTTTAGCCATGTAGTCATGCACAAAAAAGAAAAAAAAAAAAAGAAGAACATCCAAGACTGATCTTCAGAATGGACTGGTTGGATCTCCTTGCAGTCCAAGGGACTCTCAAGAGTCTTCTCCAACACCACAGTTCAAAAGCATCAATTCTTCGGTGCTCAGCTTTCTTCACAGTCCAATTCTCACATCCATACATGACCACAGGAAAAATCATAGCCTTGACTAGACAAACATTTGTTGGCAAAGTAATGTCTCTGCTTTTGAATATGCTATCTAGGTTGGTCATAACTTTCCTTCCAAGGAGTAAGCGTCTTTTAATTTCATGGCTGCTGTCACCGTCTGTAGTGATTTTGGAGCCCAGAAAAATAAAGTCTGACACTGTTTCCACTGTTTCCCCATCCCCATGAAGTGATGGGACCGGATGCCATGATCTTCGTTTTCTGAATGTTGAGCTTTAAGCCAACTTTTTCACTCTCCTCTTTCACTTTCATTAAGAAGCTTTTTAGTTCTTCTTCACATTCTGCCATAAGGGTGGTGTCATCTGCATATCTGAGGTTATTGATATTTCTCCCGGCAATCTTGATTCCAGCTTGTGCTTCTTCCATTCCAGCGTTTCTCATGATGTACTCTGCATAGAAGTTAAATAAGCAGGGTGACAATATACAGCCTTGACGCCTTTTCCTATTTGGAACCAGTCTGTTGTTCCATGTCCAGATCTAACTGCTGCTTCCTGAGCTGCATACAAATTTCTCAAGAGGCAGGTCAGGTGGTCTGGTATTCCCATCTCTTTCAGAATTTTCCACACACAGTCAAAGGCTTTGGCATAGTCAATAAAGCAGAAATAGATGTTTTTCTGGAACTCTCTTGCTTTTTCGATGATCCAGCGGATGTTGGCAATTTGATCTCTGGTTCCTCTGCCTTTTCTAAAACCAGCTTGAACAACTGGAAGTTCACGGTTCATGTATTGCTGAAGCCTGGCTTGGAGAATTTTGAGCTTTGCTTTACTAGCGTGTGAGATGAGTGCAATTGTGCAATAGTTTGAGCATTCTTTGGCATTGCTTTTCTTTGTGATTGGAATAAAAACTGACCTTTTCCAGTCCTGTGGCCACTGCTGAGTTTTCCAAATTTGCTGGCATATTGAGCGCAGCACTTTCACAGCATCATCTTTCAGGATTTGAAATAGCTCAACTGGAATTCCATCATCTCCACTAGCTTTGTTCGTAGTGATGCTTTCTAAGGCCCACTTGACTTCACATTCCAGGATGTCTGGCTCTAGGTCAGTGATCATACCATCATGATTACCTGGGTTGTGAAGATTTTTTTTGTACAGTTCTTCTGTGTATTCTTGCCATCTCTTCTTAATACCTTCTGCTTCTGTTAGGTCCATACCATTTCTGTCCTTTATCGAGCCCATCTTTGCATGAAATATTCCCTTGGTATCTCTAATGTTCTTGAAGAGATCTCTAGTCTTTCCCATTCTGTTGTTTTCCTCTATTTCTTTGCATTGATCGCTGAGGAAGGCTTTCTTATCTCTTCTTGCTATTCTTTGGAACTCTGCATTCATTGCTTATATCTTTCCTTTTCTCCTTTGCTTTTCGCTTCTCTTCTTTTCACAGCTGTTTGTAAGGCCTCCCCAGACAGCCTTTTTCCTTTTTGCATTTCTTTTCCCTGGGGATGGTCTTGATCCCTGTCTCCTGTACAATGTCACGAACCTCATTCCATAGTTCATCAGGCACTCTATCTATCAGATCTAGGCCCTTAAATCTATTTCTCACTGTATAATCATAAGGGATTTGATTTAGGTCATACCTGAATGGTCTAGTGGTTTTCCCTACTTTCTTCAATTTAAGTCTGAATTTGGCAATAAGGAGTTCATGGTCTGAGCCACAGTCAGCTCCTTGTCTTGTTTTTGTTGACTGTATAGAGCTTCTCCATCTTTCATTGCAAAGAATATAATCAATCTGATTTCGGTGTTGACCCTCTGGTGTTGTCCATGTGTAGAGTCTTCTCTTGTGTTGTTGGAAGAGGGTGTTTGCTATGACCAGTGCATTTTCTTGGCAAAACTCTATTAGTCTTTGCCCTGCTTCATTCTGTATTCCAAGGCCAAATTTGCCTGTTCCTCCAGGTGTTTCTTGACTTCCTACTTTTGCATTCCAGTCCCCTATAATGAAAAGGACATCTTTTTTGAGAGTTAGTTCTAAAAGGTCTTGTAGGTCTTCATAGACCCATTCAACTTCAGCTTCTTCAGCATTACTGGTTTTGGCATAGACTTGGATTACTGTGATATTGAATGGTTTGCCTTGGAAATGAACAGAGATCATTCTGTCATTTTTGAGATTGCATCCAAGTACTGCATTTTGAACTCTTTTGTTGACCATGATGGCTACTCCATTTCTTCTAAGGGATTCCTGCCCACAGTAGTAGATATAATGGTCATCTGAGTTAAATTCACCCATTCCAGTCCATTTTAGTTTGCTGATTCCTAGAATGTTGACATTCACTCTTGCCATCTCTAGTTTGACCATTTCCAATTTGCCTTGATTCATGGACCTGACATTCCAGGTTCCTATGCAATATTGCTCTTTACAGCATCGGACCTTGCTTCTATCACCAGTCATATCCACAGCTGGGTATTGTTTTTGCTTTGGCTCCATCCCTTCATTCTTTCTGGAGTTATTTCTCCACTGATCATCAGTAGCATTTTGACACCTACTGACCTGGGGAGTTCATCTTTCAGTATCCTACCATTTTGCCTTTTCATACTGTTCATGGGGTTCTCAAGGCAAGAATACTGAAGTGGTTTGCCATTCCCTTCTCCAGTGGACCACTTTCTGTCAGACCTGTCCACCATGACCCGCCCTTCTTGGGTGGCCCCACAGGCATGGCTTAGTTTCATTGAGTTAGACAAGGCTGTGGTCCTAGTGTGATGAGATTGACTAGTTTCTGTGAGTATGGGTGACTGCGACCGGTGCATTCAGCATGGGTGGCTGTGACTGGAGCATTTAGTGTGGGCAGCTACCCTACATCCAAGGTCAGGAGCAGAATCCAGGAGGACCCCATGCCGGAGAGGAGACGGCCAAGAGGAGTTTCCCCACATCTGAGGTCAGGGGCAGCAGCCGAGACAGCCAGGCTGTGATGGTGCAGAAACAGCTGAGAGGAGCTATCCCACGTCCGAGGTCTGGGCCAGCGGCTGGGAGGAGCTACCCCATGCCCGAGGTCAGGGACAGCAGCCTGGAGGAGCAACCCCACCTCCAAGAGGCAGTGGGTATGCGGGCACAGGAGAGCCTAGAGGAGCTATTCCACGTTTAAGGTCAGAAGGGGTGGCAGTGAGAAGATATCCCTTGTCCAAGGTAAGGAGCAGTGGCTGTGCTTTTGCTGGAGCAGCTCTGAAGAGATACCCCACGTCCAAGGTAAGAGAAACCCAAGTAAGACAGTAGGTGTTGCAAGTGGGCATCAGAGGGCAGACACACTGAAACCATACTCACAGAAAACTAGTCAATGCAATCACACTAGGACCACAGCCTTGTCTAACTCATGTACTTTTTAGTGGACTGCTAATCATAGATAAAAGAAACACCGCAAGGCTGTGAAAGTTATACCAGTCTCTTCTCCCACAATGTACATCTTGAGACAACATCAAAATAAGATTAACCAAGGAGAATGGTCTCTGAACAAGATGTCTCTAGGCAGGATATATTATATCCATATAATTAAGAGCGTAGACTTTTGAAGAAAAACAGGTTCCCACATAAGATATATTGTTTTGTCATGTAATCATTAGCTCTGGGCTTAAAGAAAGTGAGTGTTAGGCGAAAGATTGTTGACATAGAAACTCAGAGCTTAGGGAAAAAAGTCCTACATGACTAAGGTGAAGGAATGTAAAAAAACGTTTGCCTCTTTCTCCTCCTTGAAAGCCCAGGACTCCCTATCAACCTACCTAAGAATAACTCTCAATACCATATTGGGGCTTCCCTGATAGCTCAGTTGGTAAAGAATCTGCCTGCAATGCAGGAGACCCTGGTTTGATTCCTGGGTCAGGAAGATCCGCTGGAGAAGGATTACCCTACCCACTCCAGTATTCTTGGGCTTCCCTTGTGGTTCAGCTGGTTGGGAATCTGCGTGCAATGCAGGAGACCTGGGTTTGATCCCTGGGTTGGGAAGATCCCCTGGAGAAGGGAAAGGCTACCCACTCCAGTATTCTGGCCTGGTGAATTCCATGGACTGTATAGTCCATGGGGTCGCAAAGAGTCAGACATGACTGAGGGACTTTCACTTTCACCATATTAACAATCGAAGAATAAAAACAGACTGATAGATACAGGGTCCAAACAGGTGGTTGTCAGAGGGGAGGGGGGTGGGAAGGGGTGAAATAGGTTGAGGAGATTAAGCAGTACAAATTTTCAGGTGTAAAATAAATAAGGTACAGGGATGTACTATGCAGCAGAAGGAATAGGGTCAGTAATATTGTAATAACTTTACAAGGAGACAGACGGCTAGACTTATGATGACCATTTCAAAATGAATGTAAATGTGAAATCACTGTATAGCACATTTGAAACTAACATAATATTGTACATCAACTATACTTAGTAAAAAAAAACAAAAACATTTTTTCAGTGTATCTGAGTGAGTGAGTGAAGTCACTCAGCCGTGTCCGACTCTTTGTGACCCCATGGACTGTAGCCCACCACACTCCTCCATCCATGGAATTTTCTAGATAAGAGTACTGGAGTGGGTTGCCATTTCCTTTTTCAGGGATCTTCCCAACCCAGGGATTGAACCCAGATCTCCCGCATCACGGGCAGATGCTTTACTGTCTGAGCCACCAGGGAATCTATAGAAAGCGAGGGACATCTCCAAACTCTCAATCACTCCCACACAAGTCTGATGTGTAAGTAAATTCCTGCTTTAGCTAGAATTTGAGCTACACTGAGACCTGACTTTAGTCCTTTGCCTGAAAACAATGAGGGGTGAAGGAGACAATTTGGGAGGAGGACAGGAATTATCCTGTGAGATACTGAGTCAGATACAGTCTTCGTGTATTCTCTATGCAAGGGTAGATTGTCCTCCTCTGTAAGGAGGGAGATACTACTTCTACACATGTGGACTTACAGAGAAATTTAGGTGTTCAAGGTTTTCCGGTTTGTCTGCCCATTATTTCCAGCTAGAAAATGTCCAATTTTGCGATTAGGTCTGGGACTTATTTTCAGCATGGTCTACAATAGATGAGGAGTTTTTAAAATGTTGCCATTAATATCTGTGAGCTTTCACAAAGTGTCTTGAGATATTTGGCTTCTCTGAGCCTATTGCTTTCTTTAATAAATTCCTAGGGTAGTTAATCAACCCACTCTACATTTCTTACCTTCCTTCTCATACTGTTGAAATGTCATAGGCGCCTGATAATCCAGCACTGCACCATTCATCTTCATCTTTCCATAATCAGCCCCAGATGAAAGTCTTAGTAACTCTAATGCCACTACATACCATACACAAGTATCTTAATTTAGTATTCCTAGAAAGCAGAGCCCGGGACAAAAGTTTAAGGGTAACCCAGTGGGGCTGGATTGAGAGGCAAGGAGACCCAATCAGGGAAACCAGGAGAGACAATACACAGATGATCTCAACTGGACAAAGATAAGTGTTGCTTAATATGAGACTGTCTGAGGGGCTATGGGAAATATTTCTTAGAAGCATCCTTCTGAAGAAAGAAAGGGGGGTGTGTTTATTCATCCATTCCTCTCACACTGGTAAAATATTTGCCCCACAAACGATTAATCTTGTCAATTCTAGGTTGTATGTGCATGAATTCCAAGTGAGTTCCATAGCAGAGATGGATGGAACAGCAACAGAAAAGGGCAAAAACCCTAGAGAAGGAAGCTAGAAACACCCTGCACAGGCCCAGCAAGAACCGCTGTTAGAAGCTGGTTTAGCACCTGAACAGAGCCAGCCACCACGGTTGTGGTGGAATAACAGAGATGAAGCCAGGGAAGAATCTGAAGAGTTTCTGACAATCTCTGTGACTCAGCAATTGTACTGTTTGGTGTCCAGTCAGCAGAAGAGCCTACATGTGTGCCACATTAGTTATAAAAGCCCCCAAATGGTAACAGGGCTTCCCTGGTGGTTCAGCGGTAACGAATCCACCTGCCAATGCAGGAGACATGGGTTGGGCAGATCCCCTGGAGAAGGAATGACAACACACTCCGGTATTTTTGCCTGGGAAATCTCACGGACAGAGGAGCCTGGTGAGCTACAGTCCACGGGGTCGCAAAGAGTCAGACACGACTTAGTGACTGAACAACAACAACAACAAATGGTAACAACCCAAAGTCAGTGGGTAAAGTGCAGAGTGATAATGTTCAACACAGTAAGGCAGATAGAAAATATATACGCTTGAATCAATTTAGTTAAAAATGAGTGAGTTTAATCTAGGGTCTTAGCAGGTGGGGGCATGGTGGTTTCTTTGGGGGACAGAGAGTGTATAGAGAGTGCTCTTGGCACTGCCCGCGCTCCCCGTCGGCGCCCTGGTGGATACTGCAAGGGTCAGCTGCTACAGCTCCCAATTGTCCCGGTTACTTTGCCGAGTGAGAGCGTCCTTCCTGGGAGCTACACCTGTCTCCCCAAACCAGGCCTCAACTGATAACGGTTGACACAACCGTTGTGTGTCAACGGGATGCAAAAGGCTAGTTCCTTTGCCTCAAGGTAGGACTAACGGTAATTCAGTTTTTGCTCCAGAGTTCCTTGCCCATGAGACCAAAGCAAGCTCTGTCTGAGATCCCATTCTTCAGCATTCTTTCGCTTTTTCCTGCTCTAAAGTGTTTTTTCCCCTCCTCCTGAGAGCACTCCTCCCCCACTGAAGGCACCAGAATCCCTGTTTCAGGCTCTTATTCCGGGGAACGAGCTAAGAGCGAGCTGAGCCGTGACAGGATTGTGTGCGGGATACACACTGTCTTGTGAGATGCCTCCTGCATCTTTGGTTAAGACATAAAACACTTGTTGGTTTGACTCACCATTTGAAATTAATATAGGATCCTACTCATCAATGGCCAAATGATGAATCCTTTAAACTGGCACTATTTGAAAGGGAGATTATTTTGAGAGTCCTCATATAAACAGCTGTCGTACCGGCACTTAGGGAGGATCAAATTGAAAGCAGGTGGCACCCCTGCAGCTGCAGATGGAGAGACATCCTTATCACCAGACACAGGACTCGCAGGGCTTAGAAGCCTGTATACTCAAACTCGCGACTTCGGTTCACTGCTCCGAACCAAACTCTCCTTAGATTCTTCACTAAATTTCTTTGTCTTCTCAATTCCTCACAAATTTATTGTTTATCTTAAAAAGCTGCCTGTTTGAGGTCTCATTTCTATGACACCTCCTTGTGCATGCATTAAGTTAAATGTCTTTTTCTTCTGTTAATCTGTCTAATGTCAACTTAATTATTAGTGCTGCCACAAGGGCTAAAGAAAGGTAAGGGAGACATTTCCCCTTCCTTGACACTGGTCATGTTTTGTTTCTTGAGCTGGTTGAGGGTTCCATGGAGTTATTAACTTTGTGATAACACATCGATGGGAATATTTACATGTGCACTTTTCTGCAATTACGCTGTATTTCAATATGAGAGGGACCTAGCCAAAGGTAAGGTTATACTGCTCTCCAAATTGTTGACTTAGCTGCCTGCCTCAGAATCGTGAACACCTCAAAATATTCCCAAGACTCTCTGTGTACTTGGAAGTCTGTAAATATTCTGGAATTCTCCTATGTCTCAGTACTAAAGAATCCAACTGCAGTGCAGAGATGCAGGAGGCATGGGTTCAATCCTTGGGTTGGGAAGATCCCCTGAAGGAGAAAATGACAACCCACTCCAGAATTTTTGTCTGGAAAATCCCCTGGACAGAGAAGTCTGGTGGATTACAGTCCCCAGGGTTGCAAAGGGTGGGACACGACTGAGGAAGTGAGCATGCAAACACTGAGCACCCTCCGAGGTGTGCCTGATGCTCACAGGGCTCAGAGGCTACCTATAGGGCTCCTGTCTCCATTAACACCCTCCCAACTCAGGCATGAGAAACTGGACAGTGTTCCTCTGGGAGAGCTAGTTGTATGTTGGTGCTAAGTCCTAAGTCACTTCAGTCATATCCAACTCTGTGCGACCCCATAGACAGCAGCCTGCCAGGCTCCCCCGTCCCTGGGATTCTCCAGGCAAGAACACTGGAGTGGGTTGCCATTTCCTTCTCCAACGCATGAAAGTGAAAAGTGAAAGTGAAGTCGCTCAGTCGTGTCCGACTCTTAGCGACCCCATGGACTGCAGCCTTCCAGGCTCCTCCATCCATGGGATTTTCCAGGCAAGAGTTCTGAAGTGGGGTGCCATTGCCTTCTCCGAGTTGTATAGCTTTAACAAAATCTAAAATCTTGGTAGCTTAGCACAATGAACGTTTATTTCTTAAGCAAAATCTACTGAGGTTTTGGGTGACTGTTCAGAGTGCTGGCCCAAGAATTCAGGCTTCTTCAACCTTGTGGAAATTCTCTCAAACTGTGCTTCTACAATGGCTTCCCCAGTGGCTTGGCAATAAAGAATCCTCCTGCAATGCAGGAGATGCAGGAGACACTGGCTTGATGTCTGGGTTGGGAAGATCCCTGGAGGAGGGAATGGCAACCCGCTCCAGTACTCTTGCCTGGAGAATCCCATGGACAGAGGAGCCTGGTGGGCTACAGTCCATGGGGTCACAAAGAGTCGGACACTGACGACTGAGCACGCACCCCACAGCGCTGGAGAAGTTTCCACCGGCATCCAGGGTTTCCATCCGGAAGTGACAGTGGTCACTTCTGGGCACACTCTGCTGGCCAGGACTATCCAGGTGCCACTTCCCACTCCTCCCTTCCACAACTGAGGGGAACTGAACTGTGGAAAACATAACCCTTCCGTGTACTCAGAAGGAGAGAAGAGGACAGGCCTTGGAAAGCGCTGCCATGCTGTCACTGAGCTTACCTAAAACCAAGTTTGGAACCCTTATGAGGGCATGGAAAATAGATCTCCCCCCTTCTGTATGATGTAAATTCCATGAGAAGGGAGAATATCTGAACTTTTCATCTACTCTCATTTCACACATGAATATATCGCATAGTTGTCTAATTCTTATTTCAAATTTGAAAATCTCTGAGTGACTTTAAAATCAGAAATAATAACATAACAAACATAATAGAAAGTTTTAGAAACAGTAGAGACAGGGATGGCTTTATTTCAAACGTAAAACACTTTATAACAAAGTTGTCCCTTGCGTATCAGGATGGTAGTGGTGGTTGCTGATACGTTCCTGAATCGTTTTCTATGGTGAAGGCTCATATCTCGTCTCTTTCTCTCCTGAGAGAAGACATCACGGAGAGTGTTTTCCACCGTCAATGTCAGAGTCTCATATTTTGCAGAAGAGTTTCTCTCGTTGTAAAACTGGCCCATATGACACCATAAGCTATAAACCTGACCTTAGGTAGGCCTCATTTGTGGAACTAAATTACACTAGTATATAGTATATAAAAATTACATTCTAAATCATAAAAAAATGCTGAATGAGGTATAAATAAGATTATACTTTAAAATAAGATTATACTTAATAACTTTATTTTATTTAAATATATGGCTCTTCATGGAGAAGGAGATGGCAACCCACTCCAGTATTCTTGCCTGGAGAATCCATGGACAAAGGAGCCTGGTGGGCTACAGTCCGTGGGGTCGCAAAGAGTCGGACACGACTGAGCGACTAACACGACACATGGCTCTTCAGGAAACACCTTCCATAGACTTGTACAACATACTTTTCTGTTTAACCTTGTAAACATTGGTCAATTTTTTCTGCAGTTGAACCAGCTATTAGCTTTTAGAAGAGTCAAAATTCTCTTAGTTTTGGGATCAAATTTGTATTGCCTTCTTCCATGGAAGAAATAGAAAAATCCTAGAAGTAAAACAAAGGAGACATTATATTATACAAATGATTTCTAGGTTTAACTTGAATTATTAAAAAATCCAAGTCATTTGTAAGAATAAATATTTTTGGTATTTTCTGTTCTAAATAACAATACTGATGATGTTCTGTGGCAACAAAAGAGAGGAGTATATAAACTCACTTACCACCTTTCTGGAAAACAGCATCAACTTTGTTGCCAATTCCGGGAAAGTCTTCTGCTATCATTTTGGGATAACCTGCATCCATGGACTGTTTATATTCATCATACCTGGTCAAAAAATAATTGGAATGTCAGAACTATTTGTTAAAGATATAGGAATTCATCAGCAAGAACGTAATAAAAACTTTTTCACAGATTATGTATAAAATAGGAGGTGAGATGAGGTGAGTAGGATGCTGGGTGGACTAGAAAATTTAAAAGGTCCCTCTGAATTATAACATCTAGTTCTAATTTCTCCAGTGGGTGCATTAATGTCAAATGCAGTGAAAGATAAGTTCCTGGTGGCTGCAGCAGTTCTATGAAGATGAATGCCCTTCTCTTCACACTATCTTTCTCAATTCAGGCTCACGTTCTTCCTGGATTTCTAGGACAGACATGATCATTACTGGTCAATAGACTCTGTAACTAGACAAGCTACTGCCATTCACAGCAAAGGCAGCCAGCCCAGGCAGTATGAGACCTGTGTCTTAAATGAGTCAGTCTAGCAACTTCCACGTAGAAAGGACAGGTGTCCTCCCGTGTTCTGCACCCAGCCTTTACCTCCAGCATTTGTTGGCAACAAAGAAGTATGTTTTCCCAGTATCTTCCTCAGAAACAGCAGCATCGATGCTCTTCACCGTTCTCGGAAAGCCAAAGGATCTGTAGATGTCCCTGGGGTATCCGCGGAGCACATCCTGCCCCTTAACGGCCCAGTACTTGTTACCTGCCAATCAAGAAACCGGGATGAAAACCCTTGCCAAGGGCACCAGTAGACAGGAAGCAGATCTCCAGCTAAATGCTTACTCTCACGTGCGAGGGCAGTGTCCCCACTTCACATCAGAATCATTTAGGGAGATTTTTTTGTTTTTTTCTGAATACTGATGCTGGTATCCTACCCCAGACCAATTAAATTAGTATATTTAAGTTTTTTTTTCCTGGATGATTCTAATCTGTAGCGAGCCTTGGGAATGACTGGTTTATGGAGCTGGGGACCTCTTTCCAAAGTTCAAACGACTAAAGAGTTCATCATGCCACCATAGGGATAGAAATCTTTGCTTCTCCAGGTTGCCCACAGGCTGCAGAAGTTCACCCCAAGGTATCCTAAAGGCCAGAGGGTTGTAATGACTCACAGTTTGTAATGACTTGCGACCCTGGGTAGAAATCATTACATCTAACTAGAAGACGGTTCCAAATCCTTAAATGTAGGCTGTGTCCAGATTCTGCACGTTTCACTCAGTAAGTGAAGTGAAAGCTGCTCAGTCGTGTCTGACTTTTTGTGACCCCATGGACTATAGTCCATGGAATTCTCCATGTCAGAATACTGGAGTGGGTAGCCTTTTCCTTCTCCAATACTTAGTAAACCCCAAGTCAAATAAAACTGGTCTTACATCTTGAAGCCAGCATTGTTCTTATTGCACAAATATTTTTATTTAACCCTCGGGGGGCACTTTGAAACTTTGTGTATCTAAAATCCTATTTATTTTCATTATAAAAGAGCTAGAAAGCTCATTTCAAAGTTTATTGCCCATCTGAATTGTTTTCAGTTCTTTGCCTTGAGAGTATTACTGGGTCGGGTGTCTTCATGTTTGTCTATAACTATGCCAATCATATATTTGCAGAAAAACTGTTCCTTGGCATAGTGTTGTCAAAGTAAGGAGCTGATCGTTGGATTGGGGTTTTATTCTGATAGAATCAAAAAGTTTGCCTCATTCAATTCGTGGTAATTAAGGACTTTTCACACTTTAAGTTCATATGAATTGCCTGGGAATCTTGGTAACATTCAAGACGGTCTGGAGTAGGATCTGACGACATAAGGTAGACTTTGTGGGCCTTATGCTAAGTGAGATTCTGTGATTCTCACAGACCTGGGACAGCGTCAACGCCCCTGGTCTGCAAGGCATACTCTGATGGCAAGGTTGCAGAGCCCCCATCTGGCTGTCGTGAGGCAGCTTCTCCTTTCAGGAAAGCAACTGGCGGAAAACAGGCTCTAGGAAACCAAGCGACTCCAATGTTCCTCTCAGTTTTATTCCTGGACACCCCAGGGAGGTGGAGAGGATTTAAAATACATAGTTTGCACAGAAAATCCTTTCGTAAGTCCAGATTCACAAACAAGCCAGGAAATCTGTGTCTCAAATTTTTTCCCTTAGAAATGCACTCTGCAATTCTTAGCTAAGGGGATGGACTCCCACTGACATGGTATGACTGCTCAGTTTGTCAAAGTCCATGGAAAGAAAGTCAGTAGTAATCTCATACATGAACCCCAAAGCAGAAGAAAACTTAATTGGTAAAAAGTGAAAGTGAAGTCGCTCAGTCATGTCTGACTCTGTGACCAAGTGGACTGTAGCCCACCAGGCTCCTCTGTCCATGGGATTTTCCAGGCAAGAATACTGGAGTGGGCTGCCATTCGCTTCTCCAGGGGATCTTCCCACCCAGGGATGGAACCTGGGTCTCCCGCATTGCAGGCAAATGCTTTACCCTCTGAGCCACCAGGGAAGCCCCAACTGGTAAAAACTGAGAGCTAATTGGACAGAGGAGCCCGGCAGACTACAATCCATGGGGTTGCAAGAGTCAGATGTGACTTAGTGACTAAAGAACAACAAAAATTGAAAGTATTACCTTTGAAAAACCGGACCTCATCCCTGTCGGCAACCTCATAAGCAGCTTGAAGTCCATTTGGGAGTTGTGGCCAGAAAACAGAGATGAAATTGAGCTCCACTTCTGGGTACAAGGGATTTGTGCGCATGTAGAACCTAATTTGAAAAAAAAAAGGTTTTGATCAAATACATAGCAAGTTCTGGTGTCATCCAGGCCCTTCTACGGCTGGCATTGGTGGCTTGTGGGTTAGTGTTTAACACGTGGCTCTCCAAAGTGGAGGTGGAGAGGAGTTCTGGTCTGTAGCCTTTGCTTACTTTCTTGGTGGAAATACTCCAACCACTGCAGATTTCAAGAGATTTGAAGTGGTACCTCACTGTATAGTATTTCCCCCATACAGGCATAAGCCATCTCAGGAATATAAATAAATAGAAAAATATAGCAAAATAATTGCAAAGGGATACAAAGGGATGGGGCCTTCCCTGGTGGCTCAGACGGTAAAGAATCTATCTGTAACGGCGGAGACCTGAGTTTGATCCCTAGGCTGGAAAGATCCCCTGGAGAAAGGAATGGCTACCCACTCCAGTATTCTTGCCTGGAGAATTCCATGGACAGAGGAGCCTGGTAGGCTAAGGCTACAGTCCATGGGATCACAGAGCTGGACACGACTGAGTATCTAACACACACACACACACACACACACACACACACACACAAAAAGGATGAGTTATACTTATTTTTAGTACCTTTGGTTTAAATATAATTTTAAATTGATATAATTAAACTTTTAATAATGCTGTTTAACAACCAGCTTGCAAAATTCTCCAATGGCACTGGCTAGAACACAACACTAGCATTCTGCATTTTGTACAAACTCTACCTACTTCATGTCCTACCTCACAGAAATCCTGTAAGAGATGACTTCCATCTCACGGATTAGAAACTGAGGTCAGGGGGGCAGAGGGAGGTGTCCAAGGCCATGCGATTGATAAGAGGCAAAGGGTAGTTTAAACCCTAGCCACTCCCTGTGTGTTCCTGAGACCCGCAGTTCCAAAGTTGGTTCTGCAGTCCCACGTGTGCTAAGTCACTTCAGTCGTGTCCGGCTCTGCCTATTATTTGTTAATGACAAAGTTGACTCCACGGTCCACAGGGACTGGGGTGAAGACAAAGCATGAACTGTCGTGTGGATCCGCAGGGCAGACTCTGGACTTCCGATCCAGTGGCCTCTGCCTGCCTGCGAGACCTGGGGCAGGCCAGTCGCCGTCAGTTTCCTGCCGTCCGTGTCTCCACGACTTGGTGACATCTAGATGACCTCAGTGTCCTCTCAGGTCTTGTGGACCTTAGACTCGGCCCTGTTCTTCGGGGTCATCCCTCAAGTACTTGCTTTGATGAGCTGTCTTGAGGTACTGAGAGCTTTCCTTGAAAGCCGTATCTTTCCCAGCACTCCCCAGCACTGAGCCACCCCCTGCATGTATCCATCCTTATCTCTTAAACTCGAGATAGTAAAGCACAGGCTGGGAAGCAGGAGGAGCTGACTCTCCTGCCTTCTGGGGCAGCTATGACTGTGACCCAGTAGAACAGCACTCCAAGAGGACAGCGGGGAGAAGCCAGCCTTCTAAAGCACCCCTACTTTCTATGCATGCTGGGCTGTGCCGTTCAGAAGAAGACTGTTACTATTTTCCTGGTCCTTTAGGAGTCAGAACTGTATGCAGAGCAGCCCTACTCCTTGCACACAAGGGGACCCTAGACTTCTTGAGGTCTCATGCTGCCTAGGGAGCTCTGGCACCCTCCTCTGAGGACAGAAACTCACTGTGACCATCCATTCCCCACCCCCTGCCGGGATCTCATGAGCTTCTGGGGGTTCTCCCTGCACCTACATGTCTTTGCCTCCTCCCAGGGTTGGGGGCACAGAGACTTGTTATGACCACAGGCTTTGGAAAGGCTGTCTTTTCCAAGATGACACTTCAAAGGGGTCTACACAACCCTCATCATCATGATAGTGCTGTGAAAAGGACCAATTTCTCCTAACAAAATTCTGATGTACTTAACCATCCCAAAGAGTGACAAAAACGGGAAGAGGCCTGAAGCAGAGTTCAGAAGACCGATTACTGCTCTGCTGCCAGTGAACTCAGTACCCTGAGGATCTCTTTCCTTTTCTCTGCTTTGCTAAGTCATTTCAGTCGTGTCCAACTCTGTGCACCCCATAGACGGCAGCCCACCAGGCTCCCCTGTCCCTGGGATTCTCCAGGCAAGAACACTGGAGTGGGTTGCCATTTCCTTCTCCAATGCATGAAAGTCAAAAGTGAAAGGGAAGTCGCTCAGTCGTGTCCGACCCTCAGCGACCCCATGGACTGCAGCCTTCCAGGCTCCTCCATCCCTGGGATTTTCCAGGCAAGAATACTGGAGTGGGGTGCCATTGCCTTCTCTGCTTTACCGATCTGTAAAATGGAATTATATTTACTGATTTGCTACGTCACTGGTAAGTTTTCTGAGAATCAAGACAGAATACGTGCTGGGAAAAAAGTTGTTAAAAATTCATTATGTTGTGCAAGAGCAAGCTATTGTTTATGCTTAATTATAACTATAATTATGTATATAAACAAATGTAATAAATAATATGTGAAGCATAGTAGTAGCCCATATAGCCCCATAGTAGTGAGTCCTATTATTATTACAAATACAAAATGCAAAAAAGAACTGTTGTCCTACCGGTCTTTGAAGAACATCACTTCTCCCCGAATTGTAGTTATGGCATCAAAAGTTAGCTTGCTGTCACACACTTCTGGGGTTTGTGGGCCGACTGGCTGAGTGGGATTTTGGGAAGGTCCTAAAGGAACAAGAGATCTGAAGTTAGTTCTGCCTGGCTTTGGAAAACTACATAACCAATGAAGGCTTCTTAAAAGATAGACAACGGATGTTTTAAGGACCACCTGTCTATGCTGTGTTTCTTTATACCCACCGTAGATGGCCTGGATCCCATCAATGTCATCCTGAGAAAGCTGAACATCACCACTGAAGGTGTAACTGGGGTACATCAGAGCCCCAATGTCAGTAGAATGAGCAAGTCCAAGGGAATGGCCAAATTCATGCGCTGCCACCCGGTACAAGTTATAATCTAAAAGGGACAATAAACCCATTTGCAATTATTTGAAATGTTTTCAGTTTTGAGACATTTAAGTAAGAAGTAATCTACAACTGTACATGGATTAATGTTCTTATTTTATCAGTAGCTTTTTGAAGTATATAATTTTTTTTTTTTCTGAAAGGTGAGAAGGATGCATTCATTAATAGTGAAGAGATTACATGCCCAGGCATGTCTGACTCTTTGCGTCCCCATGGACTGCAGCTTGCTAGGCTCCCCTGTCCATGTGATTTCCCAGGCAAGAATACTGGAGTGGGTTCCCATTTCCTTCTCCAGGGATCTCTGTGACCCAAGGATCAAACCCAAGTCTCCTGTATTTGGCAGGCGGGTTCTTTACCACTGAGCTATCTGGGAGCCAGTGAAGAGATTGGTGAAAACTTGAATTCTATGATTACAATTAAAGAGCAAATTCAGCCAACCAAGGCTCTAGCACAGATTAGTCAATCTTGTCAGTGGTTATATGGCATATATTATTTCACGGAGAAGCAATATTCTTCTATAAACACAATTTTTTCCCTATTTATAGACTGATAGATGCTTAATGCTGGAAATTTTAGAAAAAATATATAGTATCTTCTCCCTTAATTTCTAGATATCTTAATAACATTGTTACACTTTGGTGTGTTTCCAGGAAAAAAAGATTCTGTGTAGATGCCCACAAGGAAAACATTAATATTTTCAACACTTTCTCAATAGAAATTTCAGAGTAGCCCATTTGTAACCAGTAAGATGGTCTTACTAACAGAAGTAATTCTCTTATATTTTCTAAATGTGTTGTTAATTTTCTAAGTGGTAGCAGCAGAGTACCTATTTCTATTAACGCATTCTTTCAGTTAAATCAACCAATATCACAATGAACTGAGAAGGTGGGAGGAGGGGGAGGGTGAGAGAGGCAGGACAAGCTGCCTTACCTTGGAAATTGCTGGTCCACCATTCATCATCATCAAAATGAGCATCTCCTCCGATCCCTGCACCTGGTTGAAAAGCATGAGCAAGGTTTCCACCAGGTCCATCAAAGGGAGAATTGTCACGATGATCTGCAAGACACAGAATTCATCAGATGCTTCTCTAGAGTCTTATTTAGTTTAACCCAAGAGAGTAAGCATTAACTTTGCTAAGAGGCCAGCAGATTTTCAGCAAATGACATCTTGTTTCCTTCTTAAGTCTGTAAAATCAACACTCTTTTTTAAACAAGGAAATCTATCTGCAAAGCTGAAGAGATTCAAGGGCAAGGAGAAGTTAAGGTAAGAATACTTTCATGCTACAAAAAGAGCTTACCTCCCCTGACAAAGGATATCATTATGTCCGCTTGACCCTCAGAGACCTTGGTGAAGGTCAAGGGTGTGACATTGCTCCAGAGTTGAAAGGCTTTCTCAATGGCTTGGTCCACATCTGCTCTTGACAGGTCTGGGGTGTAATTTTCAATCCTTCAAGTGGAATAAAACACAGACACATCAGATTTCATTTCTCATGGCTCTGATGGGAAAGAGCGTTCCCACTCTGGTGCTCAATCTGATTACCTGTAGGTCAGGTTTGTGTTCTCCCAACGAGGATTTCCTGGAGTAAGAACAAATGGAGCCACGTCGGGCACCCCACATCTGGGCTGCTTCATCACATTCAGGGTTTCAGCATCTGGTTTCCCAGTCACTCTCAGCCCAAAGAATTTTTGCATTTGCTTTAGCTTTTCAGTTACGAGGCCACCGTTTCTCTGCCTTTCAACTTTCTTCCCATTACTGTTCAGGTTGTAGTAGTTTTCCAGGTATTTCTGATGAAAGATAAAATTATCGAAACACTGAATGGGAAATCCTCCAATTTTACTAAATACTGATGGTTTATACTGTCATACCTGAAACAAAAAACTACTTTTAAAGGTTCCACTTAGGCTGCATGGTCCTTATTATCCTTATTGTTGGTGGAAACTCACTTTGGAGTAGAACTCTTCCTACCACTATTTACTATGAAGTCAGAATTACAATTTTATAGAGACATATTTGTATATTATTCCTTTAGTTCCCTATCACTTTTAACTGGAAAATGAGAGTCTATGCACAGCTAGATACATTTTGGGGGAGAATACCCTTTCTGGAAAAAATCTCTCTTTGTAGGAAATGCATCCTTAAATAAACTCTATTATACTATTACTGGGGGCTTCCCTCATAGCTCAGACAGTAAAGAATCCACCTCAATGCAGGAATCTGCCCACCATGCAGGCGTCCACCTGCAATGCAGGAGACCTGGGTTCGATTCCTGGGTCAGGAATATCCCCTGGGGAAGAGAATGGCAACCCATGTCAGTATGCTCACTGGGGGAAGCCCATGGACAGAGGAGCCCGGTGGGCTCCAGTCCATGGGGTCACAAAGAGTTGGACATGACTTAGTTACTAAATCACCACCAGAAGTGCATACTGATACTATTCTGTTATATTGTGGGAAAACACAAATAAGGCTTTTGCATCTTAGGCATGTGAAGTTGAGCATTTACCTTCACCGTCTCCACATCTTGTTCTTGTGTTTCTGAAGTTGCTGCTGGGAAGCCGTGGGACCCCGTGCCCCAGAGTAGCAGCAGCAGCAGAGGCAGTCTGGGCATGTTGGTCTCTGTCTTCCTTCTCAGCTTAAGGAATCTGATAGCTCCTACCTCTCTGCTGCTCCAGTGTCTCAACTAGGAAGCTCCCTCTTTATATACAGGTTCTGGAACTTCCAGGAAGCCGGCGGCTGTCTGACTCACATTTCATAACATCCTTTGATTAGCTATGAGCAATCATCACGAATGGTGACTCCAAGCAGAATATCTGGGGTCGTTTGGTGTTGCAATCTTCATTACTATCGAACAGGACGTGGGCAAAGGAGACATATCCACCACACAAACAATTGTTTTCTCCAATTCATTTCTATCCTGTTTGAGAGAGAACTTCTTATATACACAGATCACAGAGTACGCCACGGACTTAAAAAAAAAAAACTAGCAGGCTTTGCTACTTGATTCTGCTGGTCATAAAGTGCTCTGGGTACACACACACCTTGCTTTCCAAGCAAAGGGCAAAACTGCTGACATGTATGCCCTATGGCTGCTCAGCACCCGCACAGACAGGCACTCATTTGTGGGTGGCTCTCCTGGGTTCCCTAGTGGCCCAGATGGTAAAGAATCTGCCTGTGATGCAGGAGACCCAGATTCCATCTCTGGGTCAGGAAGATTCCTTGGAGAAGAGAATGGCTACCTACTCCAGTATTCTTGCTTGGAGAATCTCATGTACAAAGGAGCCTGGCAGGCTACAGTCTATGGGGTCACAAAGAATCGGACATGAATTAACACTCACTTTTTCTTCTGGGTTCAGCGGGGTTTCTTTCCACCTTTGCTAAACTGCCTTTTACACTACTTCATAGCACCATAGTTTCCCTTAATCTTCATTCAGGCCCAGAATTTGAGAATCTGGGCTGAGAAGACCCCCATCCACGGGTGGGGTATGTGGTAACTCCCTACAGGGTGTAGACACTGCCCAGCAGAATCACGGGACGAGTGGAATCCTTCTCTGAAAACTGTCAGGCCCATTAGGTGAGCCAGAGGCTAGCAAACGATCAAGTGTGAGTCTGAGATCTTATTTTAATTATCCTCTTTCTCCTCAGTGTGAGCACATGTCTGCTCCTTGGGGATAGGAAGCAATTATTTCTTCTTTCTGCATGCACTCATTCAAGTATTTATGTATTTATCCACTTCAAAGACCTTATTTAGCAACTTCTGTGCACCAATTATGGTGGGATGGGGGTAATTAATAAAGAAAGAGGGCCTTCCCTAGTGGCCCAGTGGTTAGGAATCTGCCTTACAATGAGGGACACAGGCTCAGTCCCTGGTTGGGGGGTGGGGGGGGCAAGATCCCACAGGCCTTGGAACAACTAAGCCCACGTGCCACGCTAGAGTCCCTAAAGTGAAAGGATTCGTCATTCGGTCATGGCTGACGCTGTGGGACCATGTGCTGTAGCCCACCAGCCTCCTCTGTCCTGGGGATTCTCCAGGCAAGAATACTGGAGTGGGTTGCCATGCCCTTCTCCAGGGGACCTTCCCAAACGGCAACAAAAGCTCTCACCTGCACGCCACAACTAAGACCTGATGCAACAAAATAAAAAAGTGAATAAACATTTTTAAAAGAAACACGTTTCAAAAAATAAAAACAAACAAGCAAACATGGGACACCTTAACATGACTTTAGGAGAAGTCTGTACACAGTTTCACAGACTAGCTTTACCAGAAATAGGATAGGAGAGTATCTGTACCCGGTCTAGCCCTAAGTTTTCTGATTTCCATTAATCCTTCTACTTCTGTCATGAGTTTTGCCAAATATTAGTGACACCTCTTATATTATTTTTGTACTTTTCTTTAAATTTCCTCTAAAAGTTTTGTCTCAGTATAGTCTGTTATATCCATAAAATCATAACTTAATGGGTTGTTATTTCTGTGTGCAAATTAAAATAAATAACTGGCTATATAATGAAAAACGTCTGCTCATTACTCATGTTCCACAGAAGTGTCTTGAGGCCATAGTGCTATCCGTTACACGCTTGGTGAGGCAAGCTGGCCTGAATCTGCAGCTTCCTTTCCTCAGCGCCCCACCCCTCTTCCTTGAAAGAGGTTAAGTACAGTGTAAAGTTGAGAAACACTGGCGTGTGTTGCGCGTGAGTGCGTGATGGGGTCGTCCGCCTTCCCCATCATGTCAGCTTTGCTTTCTCAGGACTTTTCTCACTGAACCAATTTGCTTTCCTTGTCATGCTAAGAAACACATCTCACATGTAAATCTTGCTTCAGTATTTGTTGAATTGTTTTGAAAGAGCTTGTTTCCTCTGTAATCATTTAACCACAAGTCCCTCAGCCTTGAAGGAACATGTGAGTTTTAGCGGCGGTGAGAGGGATTGGAAGGCGCCCTCACGGAGATGAACTCCTCTCCTCCTCACCGCACAACACGGAGGGAGAGGACAGCTTCAGCGGAGGCGCTGCAGCGCAGGCAAGGAACGTGCCGGAAGGGGCCCTTCCTGTGAGAGGCTGGGCACAGGCTGCGTGTCCGGGCAGCGGGCAGCGGGCACACACCTTGGCGTTAGCAAGTCTGGTCAGTGTGACATTGTCCCCGACTCTGCCAGGGCCTGGGGAACAGGGGTCACTAGGCTGACTCAAGAGAACAGCGTTGTAACCATCTGGGACGGGGCAAGGAATTACAGAAGCAGCACGCTGGAAGAGCCTCATAAGCTGTTCAATCCGGCAACAGTCTCCATCCTATGATCTAGAAGCTGTCCAACTTGGTAAACCACTTTAAACAAAATCAGGCTTCCCTGACCGCTCAGCTGATACAGACTCTGCCTGCAATGCGGGAGGGTTCAATCCCTGGGTTGGGAAGATCCCCTGGAGAAGGGAAAGGCTGCCCACTCCAGTATTCTGGCCTGGAGAACTCCATGGACTGTGCAGTCTATGGGGTCACAGAGTCGGACACGACTGAGTGACTTTCACCTCACTTAAGCAAAATCTCTTTCTTTTTAAAATGGATTCGTTTGGCTGTGTCGGGTCTTCATTGAGGCACGTGGGTTTCTCTCTAGTTGTGGTGTGTGGGTTTAGTTGCCCGTGGCATCTGAGATCTTAGATCCCTGAAAGGAATCGAATCAGCGTCCCTTGAGTTGCAAGGCACATTCTTAACCACTGGACCTCCAGAGAAGTCCCAAAGGAAATATTTTTGGGAAGACTAATTTGTGAACTGGATGTTAACGGAAGTGCTCTAATGAAAGACAAAAGGGGCCGGAAGTCCCGCCTACATCACTTCCACTTTGCCCCCACGCCCCCTTTCTTTAGCAAAGCCCCCAGTTTCTAGGAAACAATGAGTATCCAGTGCAGTGAAGCTCAAAAACCATCGATCTAGTCCAGGACCCTGGTTTTTCAATTGCAAACTAAAGGGCTGAGTAGTTGCCTACAGGCCTGAGGTCACACCTCTGCAGGAGGACACATGTGAGGGGAAAGAAAAGACAGATCCTGCACTTACACCTTTTTCTCCTGGTCTGAGTCCAGAAGTCATGACTTAAAAGCTCTAATTGTTTTGTCATAACTTCAGGCATGTTGAAGTGGATTGGAAACTGGATACCTAAAACAGCTTTTTGTTACATTTCTTGTTAGATTAGCAAAGAATTTTATTTAAGTTTTGCTTAAGCAACAAACCTCCAAGATTCACGTGGTCTTGAATCTTGAAATTTCCAGTTAGATATTTGTACCAGAACCTGTAACTTCTGGGCTCATGCTAGTGAGTTATCTATTTGTGAATGAAAAATAGAACACAAAAATTTAGAACAAAGATCTGGTGATTAATCCTACCAAAACCTAGCAATGTTTCTGAGAAACTCAGCATAGTTCTAAGAAACTCAAAATGTGTTAAAATTGTATTGCTCTTCACATCCAGGTGTTTTTTTTTCTGGGATCTTCTTCTTCCCCCATAATCCCTTTTTGGGTGTAAAAATTTGTGAAAGTTTCCCCTGGGAGAATGACAGCCACAAGAGGGCTTGTAGAGATGTGGCTGTGTCAAATGACTCCAGTTTCAAAACAGGCTAATTATGCCCACTCTGGCTGCTCTGTGGAAAGACTCAAATGTGTTTGTAT
The DNA here is from genome assembly GCF_027580195.1 of Bos mutus. Taxonomy (NCBI): domain Eukaryota; kingdom Metazoa; phylum Chordata; class Mammalia; order Artiodactyla; family Bovidae; genus Bos; species Bos mutus. Next base: position 74,073,954 of record NC_091631.1, on the reverse strand, counting down.
TTTTCCATAGTAAAGTCAGTCTTGGAATTTCACTTGTGCTTCACATTACTTATGCTTGGAAATTCAGCCTTTTTAATTTCATAATTCAAATTGAGTGTCAGTTGTTTTTTTCTTTTCTTTTTTTGGTCCTGCAGTCTTGAAATGGCCTTTAGCCTGAATGCTGTTTTGTTTCAGGAGTTACAAGAGGGAAAGATTTCTCCCACCCTATATATTCTCCCTTCAAGCGCTTGTAGTGGCTTTATGGATGACCGCTGTGTGCCAGACACTCAGACACTTTGCATCTCTGGTCCTTCAGGCCTCATGGTTACCCTCCAGGTAGAAACAATTGACACAACAGCCCTAAGTCACTTACTGACATGTGTCTGTGGAACTCCAGTCCACTTCCTAGCAGTCTACATGGTGCTCTTGTCAACCTACATGATACACACCCTCTGGATGGAGAAACTTTGCCTCCCTAAAGAGAGATAATCTTCTGAGATGCTGGGCTGTCTAATGTAATGTCACGTCTGCAATAATGCCTCCATGCCACCATTGTCCCTCAGGGCTGAAACAATATTCCCCTTAAAGCTGCCACTCAATAACCCTTATTCCCTTTAAGAAAATTAATAAAATTGCAGCTTATATTTACTACCTCAACTCAGATCAGTTCAGTTCAGTCACTCAGTCGTGTCCAACTCTTTGCGACCCCATGCACTGCAGCACGCCAGGCCTCCCTGTCCATCACCAACTCCCGGAGTTCACCCAAACTCATGTCCATTGAGTCAGTGATGCCATCCAACCATCTCATCCTCTGTCGTCCCCTTCTCCTCCTGCCTTCAATCTTTCCCAGCATCAGGGTCTCTTCAAATGAGTCAGTTCCTTGCCTCAGGTGGCCAAAGTATTGGAGTTTCAGCTTTAACATCAGTCCTTCGAATGAATATTCAGGACTGATTTCCTTTAGGATGGACCAGTTGGATCTTCTTGCAGCCCAAGGGGCTCTCAAGAGTCTTCTCCAACACCAGAGTTCAAAAGCATCAATTCTTCGGTGCTCAGCTTTCTTTATAATCCAACTCTCACATCCATACATGACCACTGGAAAAACCATAGCCTTGACTAGACGGACCTTTGTTGACAAAGTAATGTCTCTGCTTTTTAATATGCTGTCTAGGTTGGTCATAACTTCTACCAAGGAGCAAGCATCTTTTAATTTCATGGCTGCAGTCACCATCTGCAGTGATTTTGGAGCCCCAAAAAACAAAGTCTGTCACTGTCTCCATTGTTTCCCCATCTATTTGCCATGAAGTGATGGGACGAGATGCCATGATCTTAGTTTTCCAAATGTTGAGTTTTAAGCCAACGTTTTCACTCTCTTCTTTCACTTTCATCAGGAGGCTCTGTGGTTCTTCTTCACTTTCTGCCATAAGTGTGGTGTCATCTGCATATCTGAGGTTATTGATATTTTCCCAGCAATCTTGATTCCAGCTGTGCTTCATCCAGCCCAGTGTTTCTCATGATGTACTCTTCATATAAGTTAAATAAGCAGGGTGACAATATACATCCTTGACATACTCTTTTTCATATTTGGAACCAGTCTTTTGTTCCATGTCCAGTTCTAACTGTTGCTTCCTGACCTGCATATTGGTTTCTCAAGAGGCAGGTCAGGTGGTCTGGCATTCCCATCTCTTCAAGAATTTTCCACAATTTGTTGTGATCCACACAGTCAAAGGCTTTGGCATAGTGAGTAAAGCAGAAGTAGAATTCTCTTGCTTTTTCGATGATCCAACGGATGTTGGCAATTTGATCTCTCCTTCCTCTGCCTTTTCTAAATCCAGCTTGAATATCTGGAAGTTCATGGTCACATACTGTTGAAGCCTGGCTTGGAAAATTTGGGGCATTACTTTGCTAGTGTGTGAGATGAGTGCAATTGTGCAGTAGTTTGAGCATTCTTTGGCATTGCCTTTCTTTGGGATTGGAATGAAAACTGACCTTTTCCTGTGGCCACTGCTGAGTTTTCCAAATTTGCTGGCATATTGAGTGCAGCAATTTAGCAGCATCTTTTTTTCAGGATTTGAAATAGCTCAACTGGAATTCCATCACCTACGCTAGCTTTGTTTGTATTGATACTACGTAGTTTGTAGTTTGTTTTTAGTTTGTACCTCAACTCAGTAGGTGTTTAAAAATGATTATTGAATGAACTAGTAAGAAAATAAAAGAGTGAATAAATACTATGTGTGTGTTCAGTTGTTCAGTTGTGTCTGACTCTCTCACCTCATGGACTGTAGCCCCATCAGGCTCCTCTGTCCCTGGGATTTCCCAGGTAAGAATACTGGAGTGGGTTGCCTATTTCTTCTCCAGGGTATCTTTGTGATCCAAGATCGGACCCGGGTCTCTTGCATCTCCAGCATTGTTAGGCGAATTCTTTACCACTATGCCACCGGGAACCCTCAAATAAATAGTAAATGTCACAAATAAACGGGCTTGTTTTGTGTTAGGTTTTTTTGGCTCAATTGTCTGCTAAAAGTCTTATATCCATGGCTAGATTTTTATTTATTTCACTCTCCTAAGATTAAAATTATTTAAGACATCATAGGCAAAATCTGGACATATCCATTGAATGGAGATTTGAATAAACCACTGCACATTTAGTTTTGGTGACTTGCATGTCAGGCTATAATCATTGATTCACTGATTATTTTGAGCATTTTAATTTGTTTGCCAGTAATACTTCTCTATCTAAATATTTTGTTAGGAACTCTGGAAGAGTAGCCTACAGATTTTTGCAGCTGTAGTTCTCTTCTAAGGAAGTTCAAACCAAGGGCCCTGCAGAGAATAAGTGCTGCTTGTACCATGGCTCAGCCCAGACGCGTTGGCACCATTCTCTCCCAGCCCTCTGGTCTGTGCTATCTGGGACATGTGAGGGAGATCAGGACACCCCCAGGAGATTGTGATGAAGAGGCAATGCCCAGACTGTGACTTGCTTGCTAGTTTGGGAGTCTCTGAGGACTGTATTCTGCTGCCTTCAGAACTTTTTTCCTTTTTTTTTTTTTTTTTAAAGCACAGTGTTCACTAAACCCACTAGCTTTTATCCAGTTCTTTTTCATTTCTCTAAACTACTCAGGCCCCCACTATAATTCATTCCAATGACAGCTGGTTTTCAGAGTCAGTCAACACTTATAAGCGCTGAGCAAAAGAAACAGCATTTAATGTTCAGTGAGCTCTCAGTAGCTTTAACATACAAGACTATTTTATCTTCACAATAATCCTGTGGAATTATTAGGACAGATATGATTATTTCTACCTCATAGATTAAGAAACTATGGCAACTTTCGTGACTAAGTCTCTAGCTCAGGTTGTCCCATTAGCAAGTGGTAGAGACAGAATCTTTGTGATTTTTTTTTTTCAATTGAAGTATAGCTAATTTACAATGAGTTAGTTTCTGGCGTACAACACAGTGGTTCAGTCACACATATATATGTGTGGATTCTTTTTCACAGTCTTTCCTAAGTTATTATAATGCACTGAATACAGTTCCCTGTGCTGTACTGTTGGTCCTTGTTGTTCATCTATTTTATATATAACAGTTTCTACCTGCTAATTCCAAGCTCCTGATTTATCCTCCCTGACTCTTTCCCCTCTCATAACCATAAGTTTGTTCTCTATGCCTGTGGGTTTGTTTCTGTTTTTTAAAAAGTTTATTTGTACCATATTTTAAATTCCACATATAAATGATATCACACGGTATGTGTCTTTCTGTTTCAGACGTACTTCACTCAGTATGATAATCCCTGGTCCATCCGTGTGGCAAAGAACGTTTTGTTCTTTTTATAGCTGAGTGACACTCCACTGTGTGTGTGCCATGTCTGTGCATTCATCTGCTGATGAACATTTAAGCCGCTTCCATGTCTTGGCTACTGTAAATAATGTTGCTATGAACATCTAGGTGCATGCATCTTTTGAATTTAGTGTCTTCTCTGAATTTATGCCCAGGAGCAGGGTTGCTAGATCATATGGCAATTCTATTTCTAGTTTTTTAAGGAACCTCCATAGTGTTTTCCACAGAGGCTGCGCTAGTTTACATTCCCACCAACAGTGTAAGAAAGTTCCCTTTTCTCCACACCCTGTCCAGTGATGTTTTAATGATGGCTATTCTGACCAGCGTGAGGTGATGCCTCATTGTAGTTTTAATTTGCATTTCTCTAATAATCAGCACATTGAACATCTTTTCATGTGTCTATTGGCCATTTGTTTGTCTTCTTTGGGAAATGTCTATTTAGAGCTGCACGTTTTTTTATTGAGGTTGTTTGGTTTTTTGTTATTGCGTTGTATGGGCTGTTTGTATAATTTGGAAATGCAGTCCTTGTCAACTGTGTCATTTTCAAATGCTTCTCCCAGTCCGTACGTTGTCTTTTCATCTTGTTTTATGCTCTCTTTTGCTGTGCAAAGGCTTCTACGTTTGATTAGGTCTCACTTGTTTACTTTTGCTTTTATCAACTTTTCTACTGTCTTGGGAGACTCACATAAGAAAACATTGCTATGATTTTTATCAGCGAATGTTTCACCTATGTTTTCTTCTAGGAATTTTATGGTGTCTTGTCTTAAAGATTAACATTATTTTGAGTTCATTTTTGAGTATAATGTGAAGGAGTGTTTTAACTTCATTGATTTACACGTGGCTGTCTAACTTTCCTAACACCACTTGCCGAAGAGACTGTCTTTTCTCCGTTTTTGGTTCCTTTGTTCAAGATGAATTGACCGTAGGTATGTGGGTTTATTTCTAGGCTCTCTATTCTGTTCCATTGATCCATATGTCTGTTTTTGTGTCAGTACCACGCTTTTTTTTTTACTATAGCTTTGTAATAATTGTCCGAAGTCTGGGAGGGTATGTCTCCAGCTTTGCTCTTTTTCCTCAGGATTTCCTTGGCAGTTCTGGAGATAGAGTCTTGATATTAGCTTTGGTTACAAAACAAGGTGATGTATTTCTTTAGCCACATAGACGTCTTTCTATACTTGACTTTGGGATGCATTTTTCAGTTCTACAATTCTTTTTGAAACACTGTGGGACACCACAGTCCATTTCTGCTTAAGCTGGCATCTCCCCTTGTGAGTTCAGTCCTTCTCTCTTCCACGTGTGTGTCTCTTTGGCACAGATCATTTTGCTCATCCTGTGAACAAGTCTGTCCTGAAATGGATCGATGAGCATGGTGATACTATTATCTCAGCGCATTACGCCTCTCTTCACCATCAGTCTCATCACTAAGATTAACCTTGACTTTAACGTCTGGCACTGCACTCTCAATGGTTGCTAACTCCCACCACCAAGTCAGATGACTTTTTCTCAGTTCACATTCCCACTGATCCTTTTTGATATTTGATGCTCAGTTTTGGAAGTCTTTCCTTCTCTGGCTTTGGAGCTTTTGCATTTTGCTTTTTCTCCTTGTATTAATACTTTTCCGATTACTTCCTCTCCTTCATTGGCTTCTCTTCCTTTTCCCTCCTCTTGAGTCTAGTCATTCATCAAGATCCTACTCTGAGTTCTTATCTTTAATCTCTGGCCACTTTTTGCCCAACACCATCTCATCTACTTCTATAACTTCACCCAACATCTTCACCCACCCTAAACTCTGGCCTTACTGTTTTTCTTGAACTTCTATCTCAAGTTTCAACCACCACCAAGGCCTCTCCATTTGAACATATCTGGTGTTATTTTCTATTAACCAGGACTCCTAATCCTCACTTTCTTACATCTTATATAGCATAGAACTTCCTAAACCACAGACTCAGGTTCAAATACCTGCTCCACCAACTAATAGCTAAATGATCTATTACTCAATCTTTTTATATGTTGATTTTTTCATCTTAAGAATAGAAATAATAACAGCACGTCCTTAGATAGTATTTCCGAGACTGAAATAAGGTAATCCATGTACAAAAACTAGATTGTTATGGTAAAATAACTGGAACATAGTGAGCATGCAAACAGGTATATAATTAATCTTATGAATAAAGCCTTCAGTGACTGACATAATCTACCAAAGCAAATACAAACCAACTGTAGTACTGAAGACCTCCCATGTTTAAAAATGACTTCCAAGCTTCACTTCCCACTCTTCCAAACAAATTACATTATTTCCCAAATGTACCTTGCACTTTGTTCCCCTACCTTGTCATACTTTTTATTCCCCTCTATTTCTACTTAATATCATTCTATCTATTCTTCAAAGTCCAGTCTAAATGTTAGTTTATTCACAAAGTTTTCTTTTTCCTTCCTCTGTAGATAGGTCCACTCTGAAGTTCCATAGAACATTACACTTGCTTAAATCACTTTTCACGTTTTCTTCACCTTGACTTCACTCTGGTGAAGGGCTGGTGTTTTACCTGTGTTTATGTCCCTGATCGTTTTCTAGGAATATTGGATTTGTACAAATTTGCTTGATATAGAAAATCTTAGGTTAAATTCTTAAGATTGGAAAATGTTGCATGTTAACACTTTTTAAACTGTTTCTTCTTTCAGAAGGAATTCTTTCAATTGGCAAGCCTAAAAGGAAGCAGAGTCACTAAGAGAATTGAATTACTTAAATCCAAGGAATCATAGTGAACTCCCCAAAATTATCAATATAATTATCATGTTGCTGTTGTATATGTGGACAAATACACGTTAGTTAACTATTTCCCTGAACTTTGTATAAAAAATTGAATGCATATAGAAAACATATTCCATTTACTTAAAAGGTATGATATACAAGGCATGATTTTAGTTTTTTGAATTATGAGTTTTACCCAGATTTTTCATTCTGCTTTTTCACTTTCAAGAGGCTCCTCAGTTCCTCTTTGCTTTCTGCAGTAAAGGTGGTGTCATCTGCATATCTGAAGTTATTGCTATTTCTCCTGGCAATCTTGATTCCAGCTTGTGCTTCATCCAGCCAGGAATTTTGCATGACATACTCCGCATATAAGTTAGATAAGCAGGGTGATAATATACAGCCTTGACATACTCCTTTCCCAGTTGGAACCAGTCTGTTGTTCCATGTCCAATTCTGTTACTTCTAGACTGGCATACAGATTTCTCAGGAGGTAGGTAAGATGGTCTGGTATTCCCATTTCTTTAAATATTTCCCACAGTTTGTTGTAATCCACACAGTCAAAGGCTTTGGCATAGTCAATAAAGCAAAAGTAGATGTTTTTTTGGAACTCTCTTGCTTTTTTGATGATCCAACAGATGTTGGCAATTTGATCTCTGGTTCCTCTGCTTTTCCTAAATCCAGCTTGAGCATCTGGAAGTCTTTGGTTCATGTACTGTTGATGCCTCACTTGGAGAATTTTGAGCATTACTTTGCTAGCATGTGAGATACGTGCAATTTTGTGGTAGTTTGAGCATTCTTTGGCATTGCCTTTCTTTGGGATTGGAATGAAAACTGACCTTTTCCAGTCCTGTGGCCACTGCTGAGTTTTCCAAATTTGCTGGCATATTGAATGCAGCACATTCACAGCATCATCTTCCATGATTTGAAATAGCTCAACTGGAATTCCATCACTTCCATTAGCTTTGTTCATAGTGATGCCCACTTGACTAAGGCCCACTTGACTTTGCACTTCAGGATATCTGGCTCTAGGTGACTAATCTCACCTTCGTGATTATCTGGGTCATTAAGATCTTTTTTGTATAGCTCTTCTGTGTATTCTTGCCACCTTTTCTTAATATCTTCTGCTTCTGTTAGGTCCATACCATTTCTGTCCTTTATTGAGCCCATCTTTGCATGAAATGTTCCCTTGGTACCTCTAATTTTCCTGAAGAGATCTCTAGTCTCTCCCATTCTATTGTTTTCCTCTATTTCTTTGTATTAATCTCTGAGGAAGACTTTCTTATCTCTCCCTGCTGTTCTTTGGAACTCTGCATTCAAATGCGTATGTCTTTCTTTTTCTCCTTTGCCTTCAGCTTCTCTTCTTTTCTCAGCTGTTTGTAACACCCCCTCAGGCAACCATTTTGCCTTGTTGCATTTGTTTTTCTTGGGGATGGTCTTAATCCCTGTCTCCTGTACAATGTCACAAAACTCCGTCCATAGTTCATCAGGTACTCTGTCTATCAGATCTAGTCCCTTAAATCTATTTCTCACTTCCACTGTATAATCATAAGGGATTTGATTTAGGTCATACCTGAATGATCTAGTGGTTTTCCCTGCTTTCTTCAATTTAAGTCTGAATTTGACAATAAGGAGTTCATGATCTGAGCCACAGTGAGCTCTTGGTCTTGTTTTTGCTGACTGTATAAAGCTTCTCCATCTTTCACCGCAAAGAATATAATCAATCTGATTTTGGTATTGACCCTCTGGTGATGTCCAAGTCATCTCTTGTGTTGTTGGTAGAGGGTGTTTGCTATGACCAGTGCGTTCTCTTGGCAAAACTCTGTTAGCATTTGCCCTGCTTCATTTTGTACTCCAAGGCCAAATTTTCCTGTTACCCCAGGTATCTCTTGACTTCTTACTTTTGCATTCTAGTCCCCTGTGATGAAAAGCATATCTTTTTTGGGTGTTAGTTCTAGGAGGTCTTGGAGGTCATCATAGAAAAAAAACTAAAATCATGGCATACAGTCCCATCACTTCATGGCAAATAGATGGGGAAACAATGGAAACAGTGACAGAGTCTATTTTTTGGGCTCCAAAATCACTGCAGATGGTGACTGCAGCCATGAAATTAGAAAACTCTTACTCCTTGGAAGAAAAGCTATGACCAACATAAAACAGCATATTAAAAATCAGAGACATTACTTTGCCAATAAAGGTCCATCTAGTCAAAGCTATCGTTTTTTCTAGTAGGTATGTATGGATGTGAGAGTTGAACCATAAAGATAGCTCAGTGCCAAAGAATTGATGCTTTTGAATTGTGGTGTTGGAGAAGACTCTTGAGAATCCCTTGGATTGCAAGGAGATCCAACCAGTCCATCCTAAAGGTAATCAGTCCTGAATATTCCTTGGAAGGACTGATGCTGAAGCTGAAACTCAACACTTTGGCCACCTGATGTGAAGAATTGATTCATTTGAAAAGACCCTGAAGCTGGGAAAAATTGAAGGGAGGAAGAGAAGTGGACAAGAGAGGATGAGACAGTTGGATGGTATCATCTGCTAGATGTACATGAGTTTTTCAAGCTCCAGAGTTGGTGATGGACAGGGAAGACTGGTGTGCTGCAGTTCATGGGGTCACAAAAAGTCAGATAGGACTGGGACAACTGAACTGATCTGATACAAGGCATTGGGTTACATGCTCAGAACTGCAAAAAACAATTAGACATCAATTTTGCTCTGGGGGTTAATTCTCTCATGAATGAAATGCAATGTGATATTGTATACATTACTATTTTTTTCAAGTAGCTGTTAAAATCTTAGGTGTAATTTATAGTATACCAATGAGTTGACTCATTGGAAAAGACTGTGATGCTGGGAGGGATTAGGGGCAGGAGGAGAAGGGGACGACAGAGGATGAGATGGCTGGATGGCATCACTGTATACCAATCTGAGTGAACTCCGGGTTTGGTGAACATTTATGTAAAGAGTCAAACATGACTGAGCAACTGAACTGGACTGAATGAACATTTATGTAGGCACATGTCTTGAAATTTTTTATGGAAGACAACAGAAAAAATAAGATTCAAAATACAAGTGTGTACTTTCCAGTTAGTTTATCCAGAAATCTATTAATGGCTGAAACAAATTAAATCAAAGTCTCCTTTTGCTTCTCATATAAGTGTGCTTCTTTTAGCTTCAGTACTTTTTAGTACTGGCAACAGATATTGTCATGTTGGCATTAGGAACTTCTGTTGGCCTTGTTGGAGAGGTAAGTGGAGAGGAAATAAGGTAGCTGTGTGGTTGGACAGTTGGCAGGAATATCTTTCAATAAGCCCTCCTTGGAGGGTCTTCTGCTGGGCCCTGGGAGCTGATGGAAGTGAGGGCTCTCAAGCCATTTATACACCAAAATTCACATATGTATTAGTTATTATTCTTTTTCTTTCTTTCTCCCTTTCTTTTTTCCTTCCTTTTTTTCTTTCTCTCTTCCTTCATCTACTAAATATATCACACACAACTAGAATATTTTCTGGCCAGAAAGTGCTGAGGAAGAGTTAGCTTTATTGTTTTTATTATTATTTGTCTTCTACCAATTAAATTCAACATAAAGTATTTGTGTTTCTCTTTCTGACTTACTTGTATAATAGGCTCCAGTTTCATCCACTTTTTGGAACTGATTCAAATGCATCCCTTTTTCTAGCTGAGTAATATTCCATTGTGTATATGTTCCATAACCTCCTTATCCATTCATCTGTCGATGGACATCTAGGTTGCTTCCATGTCCTAGCTATTGTAAATAGCGCTGCAATGAACATTGGGCTACATGGGTAAAGTACAGAGATAGGCACAGCCATAGCCTGCCAATTCCAATCAGGCTCTGTGGGAGGCCTTGGCCTGGCACAGCCTACTGGAGTGGGTTGCCATTTCCTCCTCCAGAGGATCTTCCTGACCCAGGGATTGAACCCTCATCTGTTACGTCACCTGCATTGGCAGGCAGGATCTTTACCACTAGCACCACCTGGGAAGCTCCTATAGTACAATACATTCATAAACAAATATACTTAACAGAGTCCTTACAAAACAATATGGACATATATTTCTATAGACAGTATATGTCATGAGATAGTATATTGAGATGTAAAATTGCATTCTATAGTTTCCCCTGATGTTGCCAAGGATTCTGCATTCCCTGATCTTAGATGTGCCTTCACGACTACAATCAAACACTAGTTGATTGAAGGCAGTACCTCCTTCTAAACTTGGGAAAACCTAAGATCATTTGAGAAGGCTATGTCCATTGTCTTCAACTAAGAGGGAGAAGGAAAAGGTTTGAGGGAAGCATAAGAGAAAGGAGCAATTTCTTTAAACTGGAAAATGGGACATTTGGGCAGTTCCCATCAGGAATAAAGATCCACACTCCATTTCCCACTCCTTGGAAGCTGCTGGGGTGGCCAGGACGTGGACCTCTGGAGTCTGGATCCTTTAGAGCTGGAGACTTCCATGGTGTAGGGGAGCAAAAATTGAAACTCAGACATTATCTTCTCCAAGGCACCAGGAGGTGGCGGAGTGGAGATTTAAGCCCAGAGCTGTCTAGAAGCCAATGCACGTTCTGTTAGAAATATCTGAGATTTATGCACAAAGCAGTGGTTTTCTAACTGTAGTGAGTGAGGAGAGTTACCTTACATGTGGGGAGGGCATTTTCTTTCAAGTACTTTGCAAAGGGTGTGGCAGGAAAAGCTCAGAATTTTGAATCAAATGACATAGGTTTGAATCATAGCTGAGCAATCTTTGATGTTATCAACTGCAAAAAGGAAATAATAATGCCTAGCCCATTTGTTTACAGTATAATGGAACTGATATATACCTTTTAAATGGAAGGATTACATATTAAAATTTTCACTTCCTGCCTTTGAAGACTGTCCCTGTGATCAGGTATTACATAACAATACAAGATAAATACTAGGGGCCCATGGACATGAAACTCATTTTCTGGATTCAGAAACAAATCCAGATTCATTTTCTGGATAAGTATTTTCTTGAAATAAAAAGGCAAACTTATCCCTAGAATATTAACCAAAATTATATATGTATATAAAAATTTGATGTACTTTTACTGCTTGATACTCTAGAAAGCTTGATTGCAAATATAGAGTTACTACATGTACCCAGAAACAATATAGAACCAAAACAGCATTCAGATTTTTGTGTAAGGAAGATTTGGATTCAAAACTCAATTAGAGTTTTGCAACAATTTAGACCACTAAGCTTAGGCATGTTGACCTCTATGGTATTTCATTTTCTCACATATAAAATGAAAATAGTGATATTAAGATATGCCACGGCAATGTGTAGGATAGTGAGTTCCTCAAACACAGGATGTATCTTGCTGTCATAATAGCTGCTCAATGAATATTAATTCCTCTTAGACTAGAAAGACACTCCAAATCACTTACCTTAACCCAATTACATTGAGATGAGGAAATCATGCCCCCAAATTTTATTTGCTTTAATTCATTGGAAGCAAAGATATCAGAACTATTAGAACTATGAGTCCTGACAAGAATGTATCTATAGCTAAATATTGATAGTAAATAATTACCTATAACATAAATTAAATACAAGTACTGAAAAAGTCTTATTATGCAATGAGGGAATTTAACTTTTGGTTAAATGCACCATGTAAGCCAGCACAGTGAGTTACCTCCTTTATTACTTTTGGAAACTTGCTCAGGAAGCAGCGTGTTATAACGGGTCGCATCATCATCATCACCTTCAGTGCCATAAGCTAATTGTGATTCGAAGAGTAAATGTCAAGGTGGAAAATCTCTTAGTGGTTTAAATCATGACCAGGAAGTCAGGTATCATAAATACTCACCTTTAGTTTTGTCTTAGGAAACTGAAAGAGCTTCCTGTTAATCGTGCTGAGGAGCTCTTGCTGATAGAGGTGGTTATACTAAGAATCAGCTGTTACTCTGCAGCCTGACCCTTACCAGGACCAAACCCCAGAGTGGAATTTCCCCCCAAAGCATCTTTTTTTTCTAACGGCCATCAGATTAAGGGCCTCCCTGGTGGCTCAGACAGTAAAGAATCTGCCTGCCATACAGGAGAGCCAGGTTTGATCCCTGGGTTGGGAAGATCCCCTGGAGAAGGACATGGCAACTCACCCCAGTGTTCTTGTCTGGAGAGGTCCATGGGCTGAGGAGCCTAGCAGGCTACAGTCCATGGGGTCGCAAAGAGTTGGACACAACTGAGCAACTAACACTTTCACTTTCAAGGATTAAATGACTTAAGTGGATCTTCAAGTACCTCTCTTTCAGTAAAAGCTGGGAAGGCCAGGTTTGTTTTTTTTTTTTTTTTTAATCTCTCTATATTCTTTGCTTCTTTGCATCAGGTGGCCAAAATATTGGAGCTTCAGCTTCAGTCCTTCCATGAATATTCAGGCCTGATCTCCTTTAGGATTGACTGGTTGGATCTCCTTGCAGTCCAGGGGACTCTCAAGAGTCTTCTCCAGCACCAGAGTTGGAATACTTTGGCCACCTGATGAGAAGAGACAACTCACTGGAAGAGACCTTGATGCTGGAAAGGATTGAGGGTAAAAGGAAAAGAGGGAAGCAGAGGATGGCATGGTTAAATAGCATCACTGACTCAATGGACATGAATTTAAGCAAACTCCAGGAAACAGTGGAGAAGAGAGGAGCCAGGCATGCTACAGTCCATGGGGTTGCAAAGAGTCAGACATGACTTAGCAACTCAACAGCAACAACATTCTTTGCTTTTCTCTGAAGCACTTTTAATCAATTTCAGATAAGTTTAAGAAATTCTCTGTGTGTGCAGAGGTAAGGCTCATTAGCTGAGTAAGTTAGTAGTTTAACTTGTTTATAGCCTGACTATTTCCGAAATAGATTTATTGCTGAATTATTCACTGACTGAGTTAATTCATATGCTTTGGGGAGCACTTTCTCAGTTGTCACATTTATTAAATAACAGTAATGGATTTTTTTAATTTAATATTCCTAATTAGATAATTGGGCTTCCCTGGTGGCTTAGCTGTTGAATACTTAATATTCATCTCTCTATAATTTAGTTCACAAAAAAATAAATCTTCTTCTCTTTAGTCCCCAGCTATGACATGTCCCCTCATATCATCACCCTTCCACGTGGTTCTGATCCCAACCCTTTCTCTTCACACTTGACCTGACAGGCTCCTGCTGGCTCTTCACATCCAGAAGTAAGCACTGCTTTTCAAGAGCAAGTCAGCTGAGAGAACGTTATGTGTGTTTTCCTGGGGAACCATCTGATTGAAACTGAATTCAAATGAAGTTAATTTTAAAGACTCAGAGGAATCATATAGAACCCAATAGCAAGAAGTGGTTTGAAGGGATGTGTTGGGCAGGGAGTTGGATCCATCCAGCTCCTCCACCGGATTTCTCAACAGTCTCCAGCCCATTTCCCATCACTCAGAGCCCTGCCATTACTGTTAGCACTCAGTAGGGCAGAGCAAGGAACGGATACAGTTCAGCCAAGTGGATGATTAATTTTCAGACACATTTTCATAATCTGAATATGAATTCAGACTAAAAGGGCTTCCAGCAACAGTTATTTATTTTTTTTTTTTTAATTTTCAGTAGGGAAACCTGGACTGTAATATATCCCTCTCCTAGTAGAATTTAGATGACAAGGAGTAACTGACAGCTTCAGACACCTTACTTTTCATCCCAAGCCCCTAAAACTTTGCTGTCAGGGAGGCCCTGGCTTGAGTTTTCAGGAGACAGTTCAACACAGATAGCAGATGAACCGGCTGCCCTTTCTCCACTTTTCATAAACTGCTGGCTGTGCCTCGACATGGCATTTTTCTCTGCCCTGCTGGGACCCCACAGCAAATCTCACATACACTTTGAAAGCCTGTGGCTCACCAATCCACTCCCAACTTATGTCTAAGCCAGGAATCATTTCATTGGAGGATGATTACAGTCAACTTATTCTAAGGAAATGGAAGAATCTCATGGAATCCAATCTCAGGACGGCCTTCCTGAGAAATGGGACAATTACAGGCTCTGTCTCCATCTCCCCCTCTCAGTCTCTCTCTCCCTTGTGTTCTCAGCTTTAGCCTGCAGGTTCGCTGTTCTTTTCTCTTTCTGTAGATCAGTTTTGCTTCAGGGAGGATGCTTCCCCATGAGAATATTCTGTGCAGGACTTTGACACACCATGGTCCTGATTTGGGTTCCAACCCTAGGTGATCTTATAGATTCTGTCCACAGTATGGTCTGACTGTGTATTATGGGTTGCTTCTAATTCTGGGAGAGAGCACCTCATAGGCTCTATCTTATTCCTGTGCCTTTCTGTAATCCAATCAGATTTTTGCATGACTGTGGGACTGCAGGTACAAGCATGACTGCTTAGCCCAACCTCACCTACGGGGACCTTAGGAGGATATGTCCAGAGAAGGGAAATGAACTGGGAAGATATCCACAATATGCCAGACAGTGGGTAAAGCAAACATGAGACCTGAACATAAGGATGGGAGGGGACAGAGAGCTTGGCATGGAGAGGAAACCTCAAGTGGTTCAGCGGCTGGAGCATTAGGGTGGGCCATAATGGGAGCTGTCATAAAGACACAAACACATGAGGCACTTTGATGCCATGCTAAGGGGTTGAAGAAGATAAAAAGCCAAGGTCCCTCCCCTTCAGATCTTGACACATCTTATGCCTTCTGTCTGGTGGGGATATCATCCTTCCTTCCCTTCATTCACTAAGTGCTTGCCCTGTGGGTTTCAGCTTAAGTGTATCTCCTCTGAAATTCTTCCCTGATGTCCCCAGACTGGGTTAGTTTCTGTGTGTGTCCCCAGCTTTTTGGGCTTGGCCTGAGCAGTGCTTATATTCCAATCTGTTTCCTGATTGCCCTTTCTGTCTCTTCCACTAGAATATGAACAGGAATCTTATCTCAGTGTATCTTCATTCCTAGCACAGGGCCTGGCAATCTCAGACACGCAGTCTGTTTAAGGAATGAATTCATCAGGGCACGAATGGGATAGAGATAAGTCAGATCACAGCAGCACCCATTTCCTGTTTAAAGGGTAAGCTTGGTTTTGCTTCTCAGGTAGACTAACTGGCCCTTCCTTGGTCCCTAGACTAGGAAGAATGAAGGCTCTCCTACAGGTTCTCTGGGCTCAGCCCTGGGACTCTGGATGAAAATTCTCTCCAGACGCCTCCTTGTTCACTATCCACCTCCTATGTGACCAATCTATATTCCTTTCCTTGTGAGATTTCGTATTTCATCACCTTAATCCTTTGCCCTCTCCACTCGCTCCTCCTTGATTTCCTCCCTTGACCTGCTGAAACACCCCTCCTCACTCATCATCTGCTCATCCTTGGATCACCCAGGAGGATTCACACATTCTTGCCCCAAACTGTCCATGCCAAGAGCATATCCTACCCTCCTCTCTCTGTCAGACACACTTATATAAAAATAACAATTCACACCTGGACTCTCACAAGTAGCAAAAAAGAGGCAATCTGTAACGGTAGATTATGATAAACTTTCTACCCTGCTTTGTTTCATAAATGACTCTGATGCTTCAAGTCAGTACCATCGAAGAGTGGTGGAATATAAATTCATTGTTCATGTGTTCTTTAACTCAATATTGGGGTGCCCCAGGGATGTTTTTTCTTTCTTTTTTCTTTTTTTGAGGCCACTTCCATATTCTTACTCCACCGTTAAGCTCTTTGAATTACAAGACTTCCCTGGTGGTCCAGTGGTTAGGAATCTGCCTGCCAGTGCAGGGGTGGAAGCTCAGTCACTGGCCTGGGAAGATTCCATGAGCTGCAGGGCATCTAAGCCCCTGTGCTACAACAACTGAAGCCCACACACTTGAGAGTCCACGCACCATCACAAGAGGCGCCTCCACAAGGAGAAGCCCACACACCACGACTGGGGAGCAGCCCTCACCCACCTCAACTAGAGAAAGCCCATGTGCAGCACCAAAGACCCAGCACCACAAAAATATTAACTGATTTTTTAATTAAAATTTTTAATTTAAAAATAAGTAAATAAAACAAAGAAATTTTAATAAAAAAAATGAAGCCATCTATGTGCTGATGACTCCCAAATTTACATTTCCAATCCAGAGCTTTTCCTTAAACTCCAGACTCATAAATCCAGCATCACTGTATGGATGTAAGATAGACATAGCAAATACACAACAAGCCCCAAACTAAACTTACGGTCTTCCCACCACAGCCTGCTCACGCCTCAAGTGAGGGCCGCTCAACAGCTTTGTCCTAAAAGACTCGAGGTCCTCCAAACTCTTCTCTTTTTCCTACACTTTACAGCCTCACACTTTCACACCCTAAATCCTGTTGATTCTATTTGCAAATACATCTCAAATAACTTCTCCCCACTACTACGGTTCCCACCTAGCTGGAGTCACCATCCTTGCTGGATTAAAGTAGTACAGTTGCCTCCTAACAGGTCTCTGTGCTTCTACCTATGTTCCCGTTTGCTCTATTAATGATCTAACAGGGTATCCAGAGCCTCTTCTGACCTATTCTCTCCTATGGTTCTTCCATTTCACCCAAAAACCAAAGTTTTAAACCGACCCGTATCACCTCGCGGACTTGCTCCCGCCTCAGCCCGCATCTCTCTGCCTTTCTCTTCTAGGGCTCCCACCCGCTCCCTCTGACTTCATTGCCGTCAGCAGCCCCTTGCTGTTCCTTGAACACTGGGCACGGCGGACTCGGGCCTGTATCTCCTTCCAGCATGTGATGCAGTGTATTTATAGTTCTTATTGTAGTTTCTTGTCTGCCGCTCTCATGCATGGAAGTTTTAAGACGACAAAATCTTCACCTGTTTTGTTCACTGATTTATCCAAATGTATCCAAGCTTTTAGCACTGTGCTTAGCATACAGTGAGTACTTAGTAACTATTGCCCAAAGAGTGAATGAATAAGGAGAGGAAGAAATGGATGTCTCCTATCCTGTCTGCCCTTTATGTTTATTTCCATATCAGTGGTATCATCCCCAAATTGTGACCTCCAAAAGTGTTAGAAGCACTTCTGTCCTTTCTTAGCAGAATTTTGACCTAGATTTCTGCCAACTGTAGTCTTGTGGTTGTGACTCTCCTCCCAAGTTTTTACTTGCTCATGAGGATGTAATTTGAATCTGATTAATCACAAAACTGACATGGACTGAAAGCACTGAGAAAAAGACTTTTTCATTTGCTACAGAGTCAGATGGTAACATGTTAGGACTTCACGGAAAATGAAATTCAAAGCAGGTTAATGTGCAGAGACATTTAAAAATTAAATTGTCGTTTTCAGAATGTGTCAGGGAAAGCAATTTGATGTTCTGTAACAGATCTATATAAAATATTTTCACGCCTTTGAAAATGTATCTGTGGTCTCATGTGTCACACGTGTTGTCCCAGAAGTGTGGGAGTCCTCTACAATGCTCTCTTATGAATCACCCATGAACTTTCCTTTAGTATCGGATTTTGCAGTGGTTTTTTAAAACCACTAATCTATAACTAAGATTAATCTATGACTCTCTTAAGGTAGCCAAATGCCTCATCATCTAATTAGTGATGTGCATGAATGGATGAGTGAGATTCCCACTGTCCCTTTCTACTATCCAGCAGAATCCTAATTGACAAGTCATTAAATACTCTTGAATTATGAATGAACTATTTATTTTAAAAAGCCATATTCCTGTACACTTAGATGCGTGTAAAATATTCTATCACCTGAGTTAATATTCCTTATTTAAGTGGAAAAATACATAAAGCAGCACTTGTAGAAATTACTCGAGTTACAAACCTTTGACTTTTGAAAGTCTGTATTACACACCATGCCTAGGCCACTCCAACCTCCCCTTTTGATTCAGCTAGCTATAAAGAGCCAGTTCCTTTATCTCTTTTCCAGCTCTTGACTTATTACCTCTGTCAGTCTTTCCTTTGCTTCATCTCTTTTGTTTTTCGTCACACGTATAGTCAGTTCATGTCGATACAAAGAGTAGGGAGCAGCAGAGTGGATCATACATAAGTTTGGTGTCAGCCAAGATGGATTACATCTCTGGTTCAGCCATTTATTATCAGCATGACCTTGAGGATATGGCCTATCGTCTCTGAGCAGCAATCCTTAGATTTGTAAAACTGACGTAATAATCTCTACCTCCCAAAGAAGAATTAAGTGAGGTGATGTATGTAAACTACTTGTTTCTGCATTAAAACAGGACAAATAATATATGTCAGACCTTCAGTTGGACTAGTTCATGTCTGAGAGCAGCTTTTTTTTTTTGCATGCCAATCAAATAATAGAAATAATAGTGAAATATTTAAAATCACCTACTGATACACTGAATACTGAAAATAGTATACTGATGCCTACAATTTTATTTGATTTATTTACTATTTTTCCCAATGCTACAATGAATATCCTTGAATACACTTGCATGTCTGATGAAAACCTTAACCTTCAAAGTCTGAGCAGAGATGGAGGGGTAGGGAAACTATTGTTTAAATTCTCCACCACGTGGGCCATTTGGATACTCATGACAACCACAAATTACACATTACTGAATAATCATTTAATGTAATAGTTTTATTTACTTTAAATGTATTTTTATTTTTTATTATTTTATATTTTAAATTTTATTTCTTTGATGTATGCATTTATTTAATCACTAATTTAGTGACCAATAGGAAACTGAATAAATAAATCACATATTTATCTCACAGAATGTAGTCATGAAAAGTGAAGCAAATTCTGCATGTACTGATGTGGAATGGTTGCCAGGCTATAGTTAGTGAAAATAGCAAATGACAAAGCAGTGTGAGTTTATATGCTACCATTTTAACTTAGGGCTTCTCTGGTGGCTTAAAAGGTAAAGAATCTGCCTGCAACACAGGAGACCTGGGTTGGGACGATCCCCTGGAGAAGGGAATTGCTACCCAATACAGTATTCTTGCCTGGAGAAGCCCATGGGCAGAGGAGCCTGGCAGACTATGGTCCATGGGTTAGCAAAGAGTTGAATACAACTGGGCGGCTAACACACACACGCACTTTAACCTATAAAGATAATATTATTGCTTGCATATGTATAAAATAGTTCTGAAAGGATTCCTAAAATTCTAGTTTGTTTCCTCTGAAAAAAGGAACTAGATAGTGATGATACACGTGCAAGGAAAATTAATTTTCATTGCATGTTTTTACCTTTCAAATTCATGCTGTAGCTGCATAGTGTCTATCAAAAAATAAACCAAATGAATTTAGTTAATTTTTAAAATAAAGACATGTTCAATCCTTAGCAAAATATTGTTGTTTATTAAGATTACATCATAAAAACCTTTCATTTGGTATGTCTTGCACTATAAGACTAATAAAATGCTGAAAAATCCCACATATTCATATCTTCTCTCTTTTTTAAAGAGAAAATTTAGGTATAATTGACATACAGCATTGTATTAGTTTTAGGTGTACATCATAATGATTTGGTATGTGAATACAATGCGAAATGTTTACCACAGTAAGTTTAGTTAACATTTATCACCAAACATAATCACTATATCTTCTTTTTTGAGTTCTAACCTCATTTATTTCATGGTATTATTTGGGCATCTCTCAGACATTTCAAAAATTAGCAAACTGAGCAATTCTTCCTAACTATTGCCCTTTCCTCACAAAACTGCTTCTTTCCAGTTCTTCCCCCATCAATCCATAAGCTCAACAAAGCTATCTGGGAGTTATTCTGGCCACTTCTGTCTGTTAAATAAACTCCATGTCTAAGCCATCATAGAGTTCTGCTGCCAATCATATGCACATTCATATGCCCATCTGATTCTCCCCTGTGACCGCTTTAGTCCAAACCATCTTCTCAGCTAGTTTTCATGTGTTCCTTCAAAACCTTCTCCAATGCCATTCTTCCAAAACTTCTAAAACCACCCAGCTCAAAGGAGTTCCTCCTGTTATTCTCTCAAAGAAGCCGAATTTTTCCTGTATGACTCTTCCTAAAACCACAGTTGCGTATCCATATTTGTCACTCTTTGCATACAGTCTTTCTTGCTGGATTATAATCTCAGTGAGGCAGGGACAGTGTCCATTTCCTCAGGCTCCCATGCCCACAACCCAGCACAATACCTGAGACATGGAGTACTAGTAATAAATTATTCTCAAATGAATTAATAAGTGATAGCATGAATGAGCTCTTACTGTGTAGCCAGTACTGTGCTACATATTACTTAGGAGTGGCAACCTGGTTTAAGATAACCATTTGTCCATGGGGGCTTATGGGGACATGGACAGATACAAAATGAGTATAGGAGGGCATTTTCATGTGTGGATAGAGGCGATCTGAGCACAGTTATTTACCTGTGCAGGGAAAGGAACTCCATTGATGCAATATATAAGTAAAAAAAGAAGATAAAGAAAGAACGGGTTTATTTCCCCACCAGAAAAAATGAGGTGTGTGAACTAGGTGATTTGCTTTGATTATAGGATTCTGCCTCACAACTTTTTTCAGAGCCTGCCCTGTGTGGTGACAGCTCCCTTGATCTTTCTCCTTAGGTGTGTCGGGAACACATATGAAGCCTTGTTGGTGGAAATAGCATCCCTTTGGTAGGGCACCTGGGGAGGGGAAATGGCAGATTGTTTCCAGTTCTGGTTGAGCTCATTTTGAGGTCCCAGCCATGGAGACCCTGATCCTGTACCTCCATTGTTGACTGATCAGTCCACAACACACCCAAGATGGTGAGGAAAGTGCATTCATTGAAACAAACAACATGATAAAGTTAACTGACAGATTCTCTTTATTAAATAATAAGCAAATAGTCTATATACAGTCTCTTGCCTGTTGCAGAGTGCTAACCCTGTTCCCGTGGGAGGCTGATGCATGTGACCAGAGTACAAACACACAGCCCATTTGAATGCCCTGTGATATGTGAGGCTAGTGGGCAAGACACACAGCTCACACTCTTGGTCTCCATCACTGCACACACAGGAGAACACGAACCATTTCAGTTCACAGAGACTTAGGTGAAGAGTTATCGGCTTAACTTAAAATGCCCAGTTATGCCTTCTAAACATCTCTCCTAACAATTCAACCAGCTGTTACTCTTCAACACATGTGTCACTTTCTTTGCATTTGGGTCAAATTCAAACTGCGAAGATCCACTGAAGAAATAATAAAACCCTGCAAATGCAGACAGGGGAAATAATGAGATATTTTTCTTCAAGTAAATAAATTTGGCAACACACAGAACTCAGAATAACAGATACCTAAAAGTAGAAAGTGTTTGTAGAAAATTTACTACACAGAACTCAGAATGGAACAGAGTGTTCTTGGCTAAAAGTACAGAAAGGCTGTTTGTAGAGATTTACTATGTGCCAGGACCTATGGTAAGCATTTTGCATGACTTTTATTTTCATTTCTTTCTGTAAAAGTCCTATCAGGCACATATATCTAACTCCATTTTACAGATAGGAAGTTGAGATTCAAACAAATTTAAATGCCTGCCCAAGGTCACTCAACAAGGAAAGGATGGAAACAGCACCCCACTCCAGCTCTGTCTGACAGCAGAACCAGGCTCTGGATTATTAGGTTATTCCACTTAAAATCAGATAAAATTCTCTGCATCTTCAGAAACTGTGTATCTTTACATTTTTCCTCCCGAATACTCCTCCTCCCCTTTGCTGACAAAGAAGCCTGATTCTCTGGCCTCAGAGAATCTCAGGAACTCTTTCAGAACCAGACGATCCTTTCTGACTCTGCCATCCTGGTGCTCAGGTTACCTTTCAATAAAGATCATCTATCCCTCCACCCATCTATCCCTGAGGCAGGAGAAAATCCTTTTTTTTTTTTTTTTTTTAACTTTGGGCTCATGGAAAGTTAAATATTGGCAGCTGACTGACTACTCAGGAAAGACAGAGAAACTCTCCATGAGAATTAGTGGTGGGATGGAGAAGCCAGCTGGCCACTGTTGAACTTGGCCACACCACTTGAGGGGGTTTTTATACAGCTTATTATACGAAGTAGTCATACAATTGATATGAAATTTGTAAGCTGAAATTTAGGGTTGGGAGGAGGAACCTGGTTAAAGAAAACTTTATTAAATACTTCAGCTTTCCTCTTTCTTCCGGTACTACAGAATGTTTCAAGTGCCCCACTGCCAACAAAAGGAGTGTCCTCTTACCAAATACTTCAAAAACAGCATCCACCTCTGGTTCAACCCCTGGAAAATCTGCCACTATTTGCTTGGGAAAACCTGGCTCCATGGATTGTCTCTTCTCATCAAATCTGCACCAAGTAAAAGAAACAAAGCTCAGCATTGCACAGAGGCCGTGTTATCAAAATTGACAAAAAATGTGGAATTCTAATCAACTTTCCGAGATTTGCAAATAAATGTCAGGCGTGTTTAGTGCTACAGAAATGTGTGACTTTAATGGTACTGCAAACTTGGCTCTTAAATTTGTATTTCTACCAGAAAGAGAGGCAACATCTTGATCTAGCAGATGCTGTTTGCTACCATATTTCTTAGGTCTGGAGAGAAAAAATCTTAATCATCCTTCTATCACAAAGATGTGAACACAAAGTGAATCTAATCATTCATTTCAGATACAAATTTCAAGTTTTCTATCATATTTGGTTTATATATGTTGTCACTGGGGCTTCCCAGATGGCTCAGCAGTGAAGAATCCTCCTGCCAATGTAGGAGACACGGGTTCGATCCCTGGGTCAGGAAGATCCCTTGGAGGAGGAAATGGCAACCCACTCCATATTCTTGCCTGGGAAATCATGGACAGGGGGCCTGGAGGGTTACAGTCCATGGGGTCACAAAGGGTTGAGCATGACTGGGGTCTGAGCACACACACAGGGACTCCCCCACAGCTGTCTAGAGCCCCACCGTTCCTCCTGTGGGGGACGAAGGTCTAAGTGGAAGGCAGGCGACTTCCTTAGAGAAAGAAGATAATTTCCCTAACTATTATCATACAAAGTTATTACAAACAAATATTACCTCCAGTATTTGTCCTCTGCAAATCCCATGGACGGAGGAGCCTGGAAGGCTGCAGTCCATGTCAGAAAAGGGTCTGAGTCTATTGAGCGACTTACTGTTGAAGGAGAAGCCCATGGCATGGATGGTGTTCTTGCCTGGAGAATCCCAGGGCATCCTGGTGGGCTTTCCTCTGGTGGCCCAGAACTGATGCCACTGTTTTTATGAGAAAAAGCAGGATCACTGAATCTATTACAAAATACAAATAGTACCTCCAGTATTTGTCCTCTGCAAAGAAGCCAGAATTTTAGGTTTTCCTTGTCAGAATAGACATTAATCAAAAACTTGTAGGTTGAATGAATAAACACAGACGGAATGGATGCCTCTTGATCACCTTACTTGCATCTCATTTCCTCTGATGGCCCAGAACTGATTTCCTGTTTTTATGAGAAAAAAACACAATCACACTGAATCTATAACAATTGAGTCTTTGGTTTTGGAAATAAACTTAGACAAAATTTCATAGTAGAAAAAAATAAAGTCTTAATCATTTTAGATTTATTTTTACAAATAGACATTAAATGAAAAACATCTTTTTGGTTGTTAGTTCTGAACACAGGTCTTCATAGAACTGTTCAAGTTCAAATTCTTCATGAGGGAATTTACAACTTGGCTTACTGTGATATTGAATGGTTTGTTTGGGAATCAACATCTATAAAATATAAATTTCAAATTGCATGCAAGTCTCAATTTCAGACTCTTTTGTTGACTATGATGGCTACCCGTTTCTTCTAAGATTCTTCTTGTGACTTTAGTAATGACTTTGTCATACTATTCCCTACTTTAAGCTAATTTGCTAGTTAGGCAATGTTTGATTGGTAGAAAAACAGATCACACAGAGAAGGTTTAAAAAGCAGGAGGAAATCTTTGGGAAATGGAAAAGCTGGTGATTCTAGGAGCCAGCTCTCTGTTCTGAGGGGAGGAAGAGCAGGAGCATTTCACATATCACCAGCCAGTCTTCCTTAACTCTGGGGGGTAAGAGCACACAGAACCCAGGAGCAGGTTAGGATCAGCAGAACTAAGTACTGAACTCCAATATTTTTAAAAGTTCACAGAATGCTCTGTGAGTTATGTCCATTATAGTGTAGAAAGTAAGGGTCTTTTTTAAGACAACATAGACTCAATAACAGGATGTTATGTGTGAGGTAGAGTGTATCTCTTTGTTCTCCTGTGTGATCATAATCTTGAGATTGTGTAAACAAACAGAAAGAAAAGATTAATCTGTATTATGTCACAACTTTTTAATGTTGAGACCACACATTGCAAATAAGAAGGATGTTGTCTGATCGGGGTCAGATAGCTTTTAGTTTTGTGGGGGTGCAAGGAGAAGGAAATGGCAACCCACTCCAGTATTCTTGCCTGGAGAATCCCAGGGATGGGAGAGCCTGGTGGGCTGCCATCTATGGGGTCGCACAGGGTTGGACACGACTGAAATGACTTAGTAGTAGTAGTAGTAGTAGTAGTAGTAGTAAGGACCCTACAAAAAAGCAGAGCCTGCAGGCTGAAACCACAGGACAGCAGAGGCAGGGAGCCCCTGGTTTCCTTCAGCTCAGAAGAAAAGGAGAGGCCAGCATTCCCCGCCTTCCCCTGCTGCTGCTGCTGCTCAGGAGCCTGGGGTCTCATGGGTTTCCAGCCACTTCAGAAACACAAGAGCAAAACACGGAGATGGTCCAGGTAAATGCTTAATTTCACGTGCCAGAAATTCAAGAGCCCTACCTTCTCATTTTTCCAAGGTCAAGGGATAGGAGTTCATGGAAGTCTGGGATTTATTCTGGGATAACCATTTTGTCAGAAACAGATCCCCTCATACAAAAATAAAAATCTACTTAGATTGAGGGCAGGAGCAGAAGGGGGCAACAGAGGATGAGATGGTTGGATGGCATCACCGACTCAGTGGACATGAGTTTGAGCAAACTCTGGAGATACTGAAGGACAAGGGAAACCTGGTGTGCAAAGAGGCAGATATGAGTTAGTGACTGAACAACAACAAAATCTCTCTGTAGACATTTTTGGAATATAGAGAAAGAGAAAGCCAAAGAGAAGCATGCAGACTGGTTGCTCTAATTGTAATTCTGACTTCTAATTGAAATTCTGTAGACCTAGCAATAGCATAGTTTCTACCACTGCACTGACATTTCTGTATCAACAGTAAGCATAAAAAGGGCTATGAAATTCAGACAGAAATTCATTGCAGAAGCAGATTTTTTTTTCCCCTCTTGACACTAAACCTTTAAGGTAAAAGAACTATTCTGTCACTACAGTGAAATGCTGGGAATTTTCAGAGAAATAAGAAAGATTTCATATCTTCTGTTTGAATTTTTTTTATTTATCAGAAATACCTACAAAACTATTATGGCTTAGGGGTTGGAACCAGCTGATTCGAAAGGCAGAGAAACCACAGTACAATGATTGAAAAATTAAAGCAAATGCAGGAATTCTTTGGGCTAAAGGTGACGGGAAAGATAGATGCTGATACCCTGGATATTATGAGGCAGTCTAGGTGTGGAGTGCCTGATGTTTCACCCCAGTATGGACTCACTCCAGGGAACCCTCCTTGGCAGAGCACACACCTGACCTACAGGTAATTAGACGGAGCCCCAGAGTGGGGACACTGTTTCCCACCAGAGCCGTGAGAAATGAGCTCTGACATGTCTGTGAAGGGTTGAAAATTACACCCCAGACCTGTCGAGAGCAGACATAGAGCAGGCTGTTGAGAAGGCCTTTCAGCTCTGGAGCAGTGCCTCACCCCTGTCCTTCACCAAGGTCTCTGAGGGGCAAGTGGACATAATGATATCCTTTGTCTGGGGAGGTGAGCTCTTTTCTCCCCAAACCATTCTGAACCTCGCCTCACACTTCTTTCAGACACACTGAGCTTCCGGTCAGATTTTCCCCTTATTTGAGGGTGCTGATTTTACGGGCTGAAGAAGGGACCCCTCACAGGTGAACAATGCTTTTTGGCTCCTTGTCCCTACTCTCTCGTCTCTGGTAGGGAAGTCTAAATAGAAAAGGAGATTTATCTTTGCTGCCCTTTGTCCCTCACAGATCATTGTGACAACTCTCCCTTTGATGGACCTGGGGGCATATTCGCTCATGCGTTCCAACCAGGAATAGGTATTGGAGAGATGTTCATCTTGATGAAGAAGAAATATGGACCAAAGTTTTGAATAGTGAGTCAAGGAATTCTCCCTTTCTATTTTTATTTTCCCTTTTCTTGGCTTAGTGCAATATGTTCTGTTTTGTATAAAAGAATAAACCAATATTATGATGATAGTTAAATGCTTTAATAAAGATATGCTTTTTAATGGTGGTTCAGAAAGATATTGCAACACTATAGTTACAGTTAGTGATAATGTCCAAGGATATTGTTTCTACTAATGGCTGCATCTTAAGGGTAAAATATATTTTTGAAATTTTAAAATACTCTAAGATTACAAATGATATTTTGTATGTGTACAAATATGTACCAAAATTAAATAATGGTAACTTTTGGTGGGGTTGCTTTGGAGAATATGTGTTTTGGTACATGGTTATCCAAATTTTTATTTTGAATCTGTATTAGTTTATTTAGAATTTATATTAGATCAGAGTAATAAGCATTAATAGAATGCTGTTGTTTCTCTATGTAATCTTTTTTCCAATTTATTTATAGCTGGACTTACTAATCAATATTAAAATTTTGCATGTCAGCTAATTTTTTCCCTTACATTTTATCAGTTCAATTATAAAAATTTAGACTTGAAGGCTTTTTAGTGTTAATTAATTCTTCTCTTATGATTATACACACACACACATCTCAGACCATGTCATAAACCAAACCAATTAATTCTTCTCTTATGATTATACACACACACACATCTCAGACCATGTCATAAACAAAACCACAGTGGAATTCTTGTGCGGTTTGGAGATACATTTGCTCTTTGAGGCCTGAATACTGTACTGCCATCTGCTAAAGACTGACTGATTCTGTTGCCCTTTAGATTACAACTTGTACTGGGTTTTGGCACATGAATTGGGCCATTCCTTTGGACTTTCTCATTCTACTAACATCGGGGCTTTGATGTACCCCAACTACATCTACACTGGTGAAGTTTATCTGTCTCAGGATGACATCAGTGGCATCCAGGCCATCTATGGTAAGTGAAGCTGGGTGAACCAGACACATGCTTCTGAGCTATATGTGTGCTTCAAAAATAGTGGCAATGACCTGGTCCTTGAAAGACTCTTCATCATATATATATTTTGGGTCAATGTAGTATGTAAAACTTCATTAACTTCAGGATCTTTGTTTATTTTTTAAGGGCCATCTAATAAACCACAGCTGGTCCCAGTGCCACAAATCCCACAGCCCTGTGATAATTGGGCTGTCTCTGACTGTCTGGCTGGAATCAGCTCTCTACACTCTGCTGAGTGTTGAACAGCCCAGAGTCCAGACAGGGAAGGCCTCCCTTTCTGTGTGTGAGTGTGATAACAGGATAACATTTGATGCTGTTACCAAAATTCATGGGGAATTGCTCTTCTTCAAAGACAGGTACAAGTTATAATTAATCCTGACGTATGTTTATAATGATTATACATGTGTGCGTATTTTTTTTCTTTTCTTATTCTTCAGTATTATATTCATACATAATAATAAAAATCCATAAAATAAAAGCTCTCCTAAGTCCTACTCCCACCACCCTCCGTGACACAGATATATGTAGAGCTTGGCAGAGAGAAGGAATATGACTTTCCAAAGGCTGCACGTGGTCCACGACGGAGCAAAAGCTGGTCTGCCAACTCCAGACTGAAGCTCCTTTCCCTAGCACACTCTGCAATGGCAAATGTGATGGTGGGGTTGAGGACAAATTGCTCTCTGACTGGCTGGCTGGAATCAGCTCTCTACACTCTGCTGAGCGTTGAGCAGCCCAGAGTCCAGACAGGGAAGGCCTCCCTTTCTGTCCATGTAGTCCTCCCATCCGCACAATGCCTCACTCCCTACCTGCCATCCGACAGATCCTCACTATGCCCCGGAAGCCGTGAGGAGGAAAGAAAACAGCGTTTGAAGACCAGCCCCCAACCCCACCCCTCAGGCCCAACTCCCACCCTGCCTTCTGAGGAACTTGCTACTTTCCTCCCCAAAGCCTTACAGTCCTAGAACTCAGTCTACTGTGTGTGGATTCAGAATAGAATGACCTCACACCTGGCTTCCTCTTCTCATCAAAACTGACTCACTGAGGGATAAGAGCATAGACAGTGTGATCCTCCCCCTCCAAATGAGAACTATCAGGGATTTTGAAAGAAGTCAACAGCTCTCTTTAAGCCTATAGAATGTTTGATGTTTTGCATTATCTTATGTTAGTATCTACATGAGATAAATGCAGGTCATCAGGAGGCTTAGTTATAAATCTAAATTACTTTTGTTTGTAAGTATCTGTACAGACATGCGAGGATCATTGA
This sequence comes from Bos mutus, assembly GCF_027580195.1. Lineage (NCBI taxonomy): Eukaryota > Metazoa > Chordata > Mammalia > Artiodactyla > Bovidae > Bos > Bos mutus. The sequence goes on along the minus strand of NC_091631.1, from coordinate 74,044,944 downwards.
TGAGAAAGAGATTTTTTCCTTTCCTCCCCTTCCTCCTCCTCTTACTGTTTTTTCTCCTCCTCCCCCTGTCTTTTTCTCTTCCTCTTCCTCCTCCTCTGCTGCTGATGCTTCTTTTTCTTCACTTTCCTCTTCTTCTGTTTTAATGGAAAGCTGCCAGAATGTCAAAACACCTCCGTTGTGAAAAAAAGTTCTGTTTGGCAGGAAGAGTTCAGATGGGGTTGGACTAGGGTAATGAAATTTGGCATTCCCTGTGACCTTGAGCAGAGAAGGCAATGGCACCCCACTCCAGTACTCTTGCCTGGACAATCCATGGGTGGAGGAGCCTGGTAGGCTGCAGTCCATGGGTCGCTGAGAGTTGGACGTGACTGAGCGACTTCACTTTCACTTTCATGCATTGGAGAAGGAAATGGCAACCCACTCCAGTATTCTTGCCTGGAGAATCCCAGGGATGGGGGAGCCTGGTGGGCTGCCGACTCTGGGGTTGCACATAGTCGGACACGACTGAAGCGACTTAGCTGCAGCAGCAGTGACCTTGAGGGAACCAAAACTTGGACAGGTCACTGATTTGCACAAGGTCCTTAGCCCCTTGGGAGGAGGTTGAAGCAGGGACTGACATGAGAATTAGGAAGCACATAGTTGGTCTGGAGGCAATCCCACGAGGCATGGCCGAGGAGTAAGGAACTGAGATAAGTGAGCAGAGACAACAGGGGTGTGCCAGTGAGCGGTTACAGCTCTGGCCAACAGAGGCCCAGTCCCACTGCAGACCCTTGAAGTCCTCACAGAGCGCCCTCCAGAGCTGTCCCACCAAAGGGCAGGGGAGCTGAGGTACCTCCCACCAACATTTCCCCTCGGTGGGTTGTTTGAGGAGGTCCTGAAGCCGTCACTAGACAGTGACTTGGCGGGCACCACACTGGCCCAGCCTGCTCCTGGGCTGGGGAAAGCTTGAGGCTGAGGGGGATGATGGGGACCACCTGTCAAAGCTGCACATCTGGTGGTGGGCCCAGGGATTTGGGCATCAGGAGGGTCTGCTCCAGAGACTGACAAGGAGGGTGCTTTCCACACATCAGCCTTTGTGGGATCCTTTTTCATTTCCCAAGGCTAGCTGGCTATGGGGCTTCCATTCTGTTTCTCTAGTTTTGGGAACACGTGTGTCAGCCCACATGGAAGTCTCTGCTGTGCTTTTACTCCAGTATCCACAACTGTGAAATGAACACAACCAAACTCCCAGCTTAAAGATCATAATAAAGAAGAATTTAGTCTGAGCAGCTGTTGCCTCTTACTAGCTTTAGACATCTCTAGCCTCCTGGGGTAGAGAAGGCAATGGCACCCCACTCCAGTACTCTTGCCTGGAAAATCCCATGGATGGAGGAGCCTGGTGGGCCACAGTCCATGGGGTCACTAAGAGTCGGACAAGACTCAGCGACTTCACTTTCACTTTTCACTTTCATGCATTGGAGAAGGCAATGGCAACCCACTCCTGTGTTCTTGCCTGGAGAATCCCAGGGACGGAGAGCCTCGTGGGCTGCCGTCTACAGGGTCGCACAGAGTTGGACACGACTGAAGCGACTTAGCAGTAGCAGCAGCAGCAGCCTCCTGGGGTCAACCTGCCCTGGATTTCTCATCCACTTCCACGTAGGACTTTTGTAGACAGGGTGTAAGGCAGGTAAAGGATTTATGCTGGAAGTGGTTACTTTTGTGAATATTAGGCTTGTGTTTCAGAGATAAGAACAGATTGAGGGAAGTTAGATACAATCTGACTTGTTATTTTCTTTTAACATACACACAGATAGATGTCTTCCACAAAATAGTTGACCTAAAATTTATTCCTGACTTCTAGACAGTACTATTAAATGGAGTTGAGATTGCTTACAAAGTTGTTAAAAGAGATACATCTTATTTTTTAAAGGTAAAGCTTCTGAGTTTTTTGTCAATATTTTTGTGAGTTAGATTTTTCATTAGTTTTTTAGTTGAAAATTAAGGGGGTACTGGATACTTTTTAAGCTGTGAATTTCTCTTGAAAGCTAAGAGTTTCACTTACCAAGTCTGTGACTCCATGATGGTGATTAAAATTCACGGAGTCTGTTTCTCAAAAGTTTTAGTTACATATTACATGACTGCAATCGTAACTTTTCTTACCGACTGATTGTGATACTAGAATGAGGAAGCTTTGCTCTCAGTGCAAACTGCAAATGTATTTTAAACACATTCCACATTATTGGATGTATTCAATTACATATATTGTATATGTAATACATAAGTAAACTTGGTCTGGGTCAGTATATACAAATATATCAATATAAATATTGATTATGTTAATAATATATAAAATGAAAACCTGGCTGGGTCAGTATCTATATATTTATATGTATAGATAAATAAAGATCTCTAAATCAATATATAGACGTACAGACATAGATATAGATACTGACTCAGACAAAATTTATATATATATTTATAATTTATTATATGTATATGTATTCCATTTCTTGTAAATGTGGCCTGAGTCAATATATATCTTTATATATAAGTGTGGAGACTTGTCTTGGGTAAGTATATGTATTTAGGTATTTTTATCTATTTGTGTAAAAAAAACAAACAATAAAAATATAGAGAGAATGAGAGAGGAAAAGAAAGTGAGAGAGAGTGAAACCAACTCAGGACACATTTACAAAAAACATTAATAGAACACATACCTAATTCAACTATTCCAAATCCTGAAACATGATGCTGTGAAAGTGTTGCACTCAATATGCCAGCAAATTTGGAAAACTCAGCAGTGGCCACAGGACTGGAAAAGGTCAGTTTTCATTCCAATCCCAAAGAAAGGCAATGCCAAAGAATGCTCAAACTACCGCACAATTGCACTCATCTCACACGCTAGTAAAGTAATGCTCAAAATTCTCCAAGCCAGGCTTCAGCAATATGTGAACCGTGAACTTCCTGATGTTCAAGCTGGTTTTAGAAAAGGCAGAGGAACCAGAGATCAAATTGCCAACATCCGCTGGATTATAGAAAAAGCAAGAGAGTACTAGAAAAACATCTACTTTTGCTTTATTGACTATGCCAAAGCCTTTGACTGTGTGGATCACAATAAACTGTGGAAAATTCTGAAAGAGATGGGAATACCAGACCACCTGATCTGCCTCTTGAGAAATCTGTATGCAGGTCAGGAAGCAGCAGTTAGAACTGGACATGGAACAACAGACTGGTTCCAAACAGGAAAAGGAGTACGTCAAGGCTGTATATTGTCACCCTGCTTATTTAACTTATATGCAGAGTACATCATGAGAAACGCTGGGCTGGAAGAAACACAAGCTGGAATCAAGATTGCTGGGAGAAATATCAATAACCTCAGATATGCAGATGACACCACCCTTATGGCAGAAAGTGAAGAGGAACTCAAAAAGCCCTCTTGATGAAAGTGAAAGTGGAGAGTGAAAAAGTTGGCTTAAAGCTCAACATTCAGAAAACGAAGATCATGGCATCCGGTCCCACCACTTCATGGGAAATAGATGGGGAAACAGTGGAAACAGTGTCAGACTTTATTTTTCTGGGCTCCAAAATCACTGCAGATGGTGACTGCAGCCATGAAATTAAAAGACGCTTACTCCTTGGAAGGAAGGTTATGACCAACCTAGATAGCATATTCAAAAGCAGAAACATTACTTTGCCAACAAAGGTTCGTCTAGTCAAGGCTATGGTTTTTCCTGTGGTCATGTATGGATGTGAGAGTTGGACTGTGAAGAAGGCTGAGCACCGAAGAATTGATGCTTTTGAACTGTGGTGTTGGAGAAGACTCTTGAGAGTCCCTTGGACTGCAAGGAGATCCAACCAGTCCATTCTGAAGGAGATCAGCCCTGGGATTTCTTTGGAAGGAATGATGCTAAAGCTGAAACTCCAGTACTTTGGCCACCTCATGCGAAGAGTTGACTCATTGGAAAAGACTCTGATGCTGGGAGGGATTGGGGGCAGGAGGAGAAGGGGACGACAGAGGATGAGATGGCTGGATGGCATCACTGACTTGATGGACGAGAGTCTGAGTGAACTCCGGGAGTTGCTGATGGACAGGGAGGCCTGACGTGCTGCGATTCGTGGGGTCACAAAGAGTTGGACACGACTGAGCAACTGATCTGATCTGATCTACCTAGATTATATGTATCAATATCTCTAATTCTATATTTATCTACCAACCTATGTCAAGTTTCCATATCTATAGGAATATCTAAATACTACTAAATTTATTAATATATCAATTCAGGCCACACTTAGAGGAAGTGGTATATATACATATACGTATACACACACACACACATACACACACACACATATATAAATATATATGGAAATTTGGTCTGGGTCCGTATACATATCTATAGATATGTATGCAGATTTCTCTATATAGATATAGATGTCACATTGATAAGAAATGGAACACAAATACTTGTTCTTTGGTGTTCTGAGTGAGTCCGTAAATATGCATCACCATCTTAAGGGAGGTGTAGAGTGAGTCCCCCACCCACTGCCCACATGATAGATCTACATGTGGTCTACATGAAATGATGGACAAAATGTTTGGATTTTGCCATATCCAGTCATTCTAATGACCAACTCTGTGTTCATTACGATAATGTCAAGCTCTTCAAAAACATTCAGGAATTTGGCTTTTACATGTACAAAATATAAAGACACTTTGACATGAATGATTTAATTAGTTTAAGGAAAGAATCTTGGAAAATATAAATTTAAAGTATATATCTTGAAAATAAGGATTTATATAGATGAAGTTTTTGTGAGGTGGTAATGTGTATTTGAGCAGGGATACTCTGCCTCCATGATTTAACATAAATTACTATTCTGGGGTAACTAAATGAACAAATACTGAGTTTTTCGCCTGGACCCAGCTGAGTCAAGAGCTGAGCTGCCTTCCAATCAGATGCAGAAGTGTACATTACCTGCCCACATCTGCAAGACCACTTGTGCCGACCCACACTGCCTGTGCAGCTGGAGAAGTAAGCCAGTCACACTAGGGATGAATGCTCCACTCAAGTGCACCTCACTTTGGATAAAGCCCTCCATTGATTTCTCATGAAGTGAACATCTGGGGGAAACCCTGGCTACTGGCTTCTGGCGTGCATGCTCAGTTGTGTCCAACAACTCTTTGCAACCCCATGGACGACAGCCCACCAGGATCCTCCGTCATGTAATTTCCCAAGCAAGAATACTGGAGTGGGTTGTTATTTCCTACCCCAGGGGATCTTCCCAACCCAGGGATTGAACCCATATCTCTTGCATTTGCAGGCGGATTCTTTACCATTGAGCTGAATCTGTCCTCCAGAATCCCAGGCAAATTGCTTTCATAGCCAAATTTTTAACTGACAGGCAGTAAATTCCGACTCTTTAAGGGAGATCAGATGCTGCCCAGTTACCCTAAGGACATCTACAGCTCCTTTGGCTTCTCTGGAAGGGTGAGGTAAATCAATGCTGCTGTCCATGAGGAGGAAATTGGAAAGATGCACTTTTTTGTTGACATAAGTATGGGAGGTAAAGAGAGACCCTTGGAGATCTTAGCACATCAAATCCCTCCTTAGTGGAAAGAAAGTTGCCTTTTAAAATAAACCACCACAATATTGTAAAGTAATTAGCCTCCAATTAAAATTTAAAAAATAAATAAAATTACTCTAAAACTGGGATAAATCTCCATCCTCTTCTGTGAATGGACGCAGCCAAGCTGAGTGTCATTTAGTCCCCTGCCTGTTGTCATCACACCACACCTGTCCTTGAAGGCAATGGACTTGCAGGATTGAGTTCCAGAAATTTTTTAAAGGGTTGGAGCCTGAGATAAAATTTGAATCAGATTTTTTTAGAACTGATGCCTCTTTAGGTATGGTCTAGGCTGTCTCAGTCTCCTATAATCCTGTTAAACCAGGACACTTTCCAGTTAAAATTCCCTATTATTTTATACCAGTGATGAACCCACCCACAGTTGTTTTAAGCAGCCATTGGATTTCAGCACAGTGGACATAAAGGTAGCACCTACCTCTCAGATTTGTTGTGAAGATGAAATGAATCAAGTGTTCAAAGCACTTAGAACAGTGATTGGCACCTGGAAAGTTCTTTGTGAAGGCTAAGTGTTATTTGTTATTATATTAATCACACATTCTGATATTTTTAATCTATTTTTTATCAGTTCATGGATACAGATTATCCCAAAGAGATAACTCAAGATAACTCATATCCCTGGGATTGGCAAAAACGTTCATACTGTTTTCTCCATTTTTTACTGTAGAAATAGCATATGTGCTATTACTTAGATATGAAAGTAAATTGCATTCATGAAAACTTGTATTTTTTTAAGAGTTCATGTGGAACATCATTATTCATCTAATATGATCATTATCTTTCATTTTAGTTCCAAGATTTTTCTACTTCTTTTATGGAAAAGAGAAGTACAAACCTGATCCTAAAACCAAGCAAGTTTCTGTCCTCCTGAATACTAACAGCTGGTTCAACTGCAGAAGTAACTGATTGATGTCTCAGTTGATTGATTGATTCTCACAAAGGAGATGGAAAAACTATTTCTAACTCACCCAAGGAAGGTGAGTTTTCTGAGAAACCAGATATTTCAGTATTTTATTTTAATCTCTAGGTAATAACGAGGCGGCTGCTGCTGCTGCTGCTAAGTCGCTTCAGTCGTGTCTGACTCTGTGTGACCCCATAGACGGCAGCCCACAAGGCTCCCCCGTCCCTGGGACTCTCCAGGCAAGAACACTGGAGTGGGTTGCCATTTCCTTCTTCAATGCATGAAAGTGAAAAGTGAAAGTGAAGTCGCTCAGTTGTGTCCGACCCTCAGCGACCCCATGGACTGCAGCCTTCCAGGCTCCTCCATCCATGGGATCCTCCAGGCAAGAGCACAGACACATAAACACAACCTTGTTTAACCTCAGTCTGGACATATTCCATGTTGACTAGATCACACTGCTTTGTGAACTTATACAACTGAATTTTAATTGAGTGCTGAGCACGTCAAGGTCATAGTTTATCTTTAGGTTTTCACAGAGCAAAACTCTTTACCAATATTCTATGATAGTTTAGTAATTACATTTCTCATAGTAACTACATTCTCAAATATTATGTCTCTGCACCTGCATGCCCAGTCACTTCAGTCATGTCTAACTCTTTTCAACCCCATGGACTACAGACTGCCAGGCTCCTCTTCCACGGAATTCTCCAGGCAAGAATACTGGAGTGGGTTGCCATGCCCTCCTCCAAGGGATCTTTCTAACACAGGGCTTGAACCTACATCTCCTCGTCTCCTGCATTACAGGAAGATTCTTTACTGCTAAGCGACCAGGAAGCCCAAGAACCAAGTAGGTGCTCAATAAAACATTTTAATAAATGTATGCAGAATTGATGCTGGATGCCAGCAAAACTTGGAAGTCAATAACAAAGTGTGTAGTCAGTTTGACCAACTATGAAAGGACTCCTCTCTCTGTCCTTCCTGCCAAGATACTAGAAAATTAGACACGGCAGCAACCCCAGAAATTGTTAGAAGCTGAGAAAAATTTCTGAGTGGTCCGTCATGGGAGGATCCACTGATGAGAATGAGAAACAAGAGCCGCTGGGTACAGACTTTTATCACAAACACCATGTTCTGAGCTGCTTGCATTCCGTCCCAGTCCCTAAACTGGCGAAGAGAATGAGCCAGGACCCAGGTTTAACTCATCTGAAGAGGCCGGGAAGCTACAGTTCATGGAAACATGAAATCACAGGAGGAATATGTACTTGGAATGCATATGTATGACAAAGGACTTTCATCTAGAATATGTTAAAAGGGCCCTACCAACTGTTAATAAAATGACAAATAATCCACTTAAAAATATACAGAGGTCTTAGATTTTTTTTGCAAAGAAAGACATATGAATGATCAATAAACACATGAAAAATGTACTTACCATCAGTTATCAAGAAAAAAATTCTCATAAGGTGCTATATAAAGCCACTAAGTGAAAGTCGCTCAGTCATGCCTGACCCTTTGCGACCCCATGGACTATAGCCTGCCAGGCTCCTCTGTCCATGGAATTTTTCAGGCCAGAATACTGGAGTGGGAAGCCATTCCCTTCTCTAGAGGATCTTCCCAACCCAGGGATCAAAACCAGGTCTCCCACATTGCAGGCAGATTCTTTACTGTCTGAGCCACCAGGGAAGCCCAAGAATACTGGAGTGGGTAGCTGACTGTAACCTGTTCTCTAGCCTGTAGGCTGCTCTGTCCATGGGATTCTCCAAGGCAAGAATACTGGAGTGGGTTGCCACGCCCTCCTCCAGGATAAAGCCACTAAAATAACTAATATTAGTAAGACTGACATCACCAAATGTTGATGAAAAGCCAAAATATCTACAACTCTCATACAACATAGAAATTGCTCACAAAATTAATTTATTGAACCTATGATCTTTTGCAAATATTTTCCCAAGCTCAATGAACACATAATATGCAAAAAGCTCTTTCAAGAATGTCCATAGAATTTTTATTCATGATAGCCCAAGTCTGAGTCACGCTGCTGCTGCTGCTGCTGCTAAGTCGCTTCAGTCATGTCCGACTCTGTGCGACCCAATAGACGGCAGCCCACGAGGCTCCCCCGTCCCTGAGATTCTCCAGGCAAGAACACTGGAGTGGGTTGCCATTTCCTTCTCCAATGCAGGAAAGTGAAAAGTGAAAGCGAAGTCGCTGAGTCTTGTCCGACTCTTAGCGAGCCCATGGACTGCGGCCCACAGGCTCCTCCATCCATGGGATTTTCCAGTCTTGCAAGAGTACTGGAGTGGGGTGCCATTGCCTTCTCCGAGTCTGAGTCATACAATAGAATATTATATAAAACTGAAAGTGAATGACCCACTGCTACTACTGGCACACCTCGTTTTATTGCACTTTGCAGATCCTGTGGTTTTTGTTTTCCACAAAGTAAAGATTCATTAAAATCCTGAATCAAACAAGTCTATTTTCCAACAGAATTTGCTTACTTTGTGCTGCTATGTAACATTTTGGTAACTCTCAAACTATTTCAAACTTTTGAAGTATTGTTATATGTATTACAGTGGTCTGTGATCTTTGATGTTACTATTATAATTGTTTGGGGATACCATGAACCATACCTGAATAAGATGGCAAGTTTCATTGATAAATGCTGTGTGTGTTCTGACTGCTCCAATAACCAGCTGTTCCCCACCTCCCCCTCTACACAGGCCTATTTCCTGAGAACAACAATATTGAAACTAGGACAGTTAATCCTCAACGGCCCCTAAGTGTTCAACATGCAAGGCCCTCACTTCAAATAAAAAGCTAGAAATGATTCAGCTTAGTGAGGAAAGTACATCAAGAGCTGACTTAGATCACAAGGTAGGCCTTTTGTACCAAACAGCCAACCTGTGAATGCAAAAGAAGAGCTCTCGGAGGAAAATAAAAGTGCTACTCCGTGAACACACACATGACAAGAAAGCAAACCGGCTTTATTCTGCTCTCACCACACAGCATGTGTGGGGACAGTGTGGTCACTTTCCTACTAATTCTGGGAGTAACAGAAGGATGCCTACTATCGCTGATATTTGTCCTGGGACTCTGTCCAAAAATTAAGACAGGAAAAACAATGATGGATATAAAGATTAAAAGGGAAGAGTCCAAATTACCATTATTTTCAGATAATTAGATCATTTGCATAGAAAAGTCCAAAGGACCAAAACTCTTTAGGCAGAAATTTCAACATTTTCAAATATAACATAAACATATCAAAATTATTTATATTCCTATATACTCACAATAAAAAAACTAGGTAAAATGTAGAAAGTAAAAGACTAATGGTTACAATAAAATCTACAATCTATATAGGAAATAATCTAGCGAAAACAGACCTTAAATGTTTAAATAAAATTTTAAGAGTTGTTAGAGATACACAAGAAGCCCAAACACCATATTCATGAATGAATGACCTGATACTCTAAAGATAATCCTTTTCCCAAAATTAACTTATAAATACAATGAAACTTCAATGAAATCCAAACCGTATTATTTGGAAAACAAAAACTGATTTTGAAGCTTTTGTGAAGGAATAAATACAAACAAAGAGCTACAGATTTTAACAAAGCATAAAGATAGAGTTGCACCAGACATTAAGATATCTCACAAAACCATTATAAAACTAACATAGGAGGAGAGATAACAGCTTATGGAGCCAGATATGAGTCAAGAAACATATCCTTGATATGATAGAGGAGGCATCACAATTTAGAAGGAAAACAAAGAGTAGTAAATAATGCTTGGAGAAAACTGGTATACTATATGGAGAAGATAAAGGTGGGTTCTCTCTCCCATTCAGCGTTCATGATTAATGCTCTTTACCATGTATTGGCTTGGCCAAAAAGTTCATTCTGGTTTTTGTAAGATGTTACAAAAAACCCAGACACACTTTTGGCCAACGAAAAGGTAAGTTTTCATTCCAATCCCAAAGAAAGGCAATGCCAAAGAATGCTCAAACTACTGCACAATTGCACTCATCTCACACGCTAGTAAAGTAATGCTCAAAATTCTCCAAACCTGGCTTCAGCAATACGTGAACCGTGAACTTCCAGATGTTCAAGCTGGTTTTAGAAAAGGCAGAGGAACCAGAGATCAAATTGCCAACATCTGTTGGATCATGGAAAAAGCAAGAGAATTTCAGAAAAACATCTATTTCTGCTTTCTTGACTATGCCAAATCCTTTAACTGTGTGGTTCACAACAAACTGTGGAAAATTCTGAAAGAGATGGGAATACCAGACCACCTGACCTGCCTCTTGAAAAACCTGTTTGCAGGTCAGGAAGCAACAGTTAGAACTGGACATGGAACAACAGACTGGTTCCAAATAGGAAAAGGAGTACGTCAAGGCTGTATATTGTCACCCTACTTATTTAATTTATATGCAAAGTAAATCATGAGAAACACTGGGCAGGAGGAAGCACAAGCTGGAATAAAGATTGCTGGGAGAAATATCAATAACCTCAGATATGCAGATGATACCATCCTTATGGCAGAAAGTGAAGAGGAACTAAAAAGCCTCTTGATGAAAGTAAAAGAGGAGAGTGAAAAAGTTGGCTTAAAGCTCAACATTCAGAACACTAAGATCATGGCATCTGGTCCCATCACTTCATGGCAAATAGATGGGGAAACAGTGGAAACAGTGACAGACTTTATTTTTCTGGGCTCCAAAATCACTGCAGATGGTGACTGCAGCCATGAAATTAAAAGACACTTACTCCTTAGAAGGAAAGTTATGACCAACCCAGACAGCATATTAAAAAGCAGAGACATTATTTTGTCAACAAAGGTCCTTTCTAGTCAAAGCTGTGGTTTTTCCAATGGTCATGTATGGATGTGAGAGTTGGACTGTCAAGAAAGCTGAAGAATTGATGCTTTTGAACTGTGGTGTTGGAAAAGACTCTGGAGAGTCCCATGGACTGCAAGGAGATCCAACCAGTCCATCCTAAAGGAAATCAATCCTGGGTGCTCATTGGAAGGACTGATCCTGAAGCTGAAACTCCAATACTTTGGCCACCTCATGCAAAGAGCTGACTCATTGGAAAAGACCCTGATGCTGGGAGGGATTGGGGGCAGGAGGAGAAGGGGACGACAGAGGATGAGATGGCTGGATGGCATCACCGACTCGATGGACACGGGTTCGGGTGGACTCCGGGAGTTGGTGATGGACTGGGAGGCCTGGTGTGCTGCAGTTTATGGGGTGGCAAAGAGTCGGACACAACTGAGCAACAGAACTGAACTGAACTGAACCTGCTGGCCACAAGGAAGGATTATATGGATACTTCCTATCCTACTTGCAGTAGGTGGGGCCACATCACTAGCTCCAGGCAATGACCTGTAAGTGGTGGTGACATGTGGCTCTTCTAGGATGGAACATTTAACTGCCTGCATCAAACCCTTCAGTGTCTTTTTCCATCCAACATAGCAACTGATAGAACTCAAAACTATGGCTCCTCTGGGAAACAGCGTTACTGCCACAAGCAGAGTCCCTCTGTCCAACCACGATGGTTGCATAGCATGAGTAAGAAGTAAACCTTTGTTGCTTTAAGAGACATTAAAGGATTCCGGGCTTACAATCACTGAATAATTTAAGCCATCCTCTCTGGTATAAACCATGTATAAAATTAAACTTTGAATGGATTTAGGAATCTCAGTTTTCTTGCAGGTTCTTCTGAACCTCATTTCTGTTGATGGTAAGTAGTCATCAGATATTCAACTGTTATTTAGCAGACTTAAAAATTTTCCTTTTACCAGCAAATTGTGCAAACTGTCCAAAGCAAATTGTGACGTGTGTGACAACCAGTGTGTCCATCAGTTCAGTTCAGTTCAGTCACTCAGTTATGTCCGACTCTCTGCTACTCCATGAATTGCAGCACGCCAGGCCTCCCTGTCCATCACCAACTCCCAGAGTTCACTCAAACTCATGTCCATCGAGTCGGTGATGCCATCCAGCCATCTCATCCTCTGTCGTCCCCTTTTCCATAGATGACCCTATAGTGGCCTTCTAAAGCTGCTCCCCACAACATCACATTAAAATGTTCCTCTGTTAATGGAGGCCAAAACTCTGTGCTTAGGGCGTCTGTGGGGTTTCGCATTCTCTGTTCTCACCTCCAGCAAATTACACTGTATTAAGCCTTGGTGAGTCCCCAGCTGCCTTGTTCAACCGGCCTTGTTCAAACCTTCACTAAAGGAGATAATGGCCACCTGTGTTCACATTTGTTTCGGACTACTGACCTGATAGCTCAGTTGGTAAAGAATCCGCCTGCAATACAGGAGACCCCAATTCAGTTGCTGGGTCAGGAGGATCCCCTGGAGAATGGATAGGCTACCCAGTCCAGTATTCTTGGGCTTCCCTTGTGGCTCAGCTGGTAAAGAATCCGCCTGCAATGCAGGAGACCTGGGTTCAATCCCTGGGTGGGGAAGATCCCCCGGAGAAGGGAAAGGCTACCCACTCCAGTATTCTGGCCTGGAGAATCCAATGGACTGTATAGTCCATGGGGGTCACAAAAAGTCAGAGGACTGAGCAACTTTCACTTTCACTTCCACTTTTCACGGACCTGATCAAACAGCTCAGTGCCCAGATGGACTCTGCGTGCCCTCTAGTGGTTTTATATGCACATGACCACCGCTGGCTTGGCTAAGAGTGACAGGTCTGTCTTCCCTGACTTTATTAGGCCTTGTTTGCTACTCTACACGGGCTTCCTTGATGGTTCAGGCTGTAAAGAATCCGCCTGCAATGAGAGACACCCAGGTTCAATTCCTGGGTTTGGGAAGATCGCCTGGGTAAGAGAGCAGCTTCCCACTCTGGTATTCTTGCCTGGAGAATTCCATGGACAGAGGAACCTGACGGGCTACAGTCCCATGGGGTCCCAAAGAGTCAGACAGGACTGAGCGACCAACACACACACACACTACACCACATAGCCTTGAAGCATTTGGTATTTTACACTCGGGACACACTATAGTCCTGGAAACTTGTTCTATATCTAATAATGATAATTAATCTTTAGCATTAAGACATAAGAAAATATCTGGATAGAGACATATCAAGATGTTAACAGTGGTTAACAGTGGTTAACATCCCTTCCTTCTCCTGAGGAGGGAAGCTGAATGAGTGAGGGGCTGCATTTCATACTTCTGAGTGTTTTTTATGTTGTTTGTTTGCTTGTTTAAACAAGTGAGCACATGCTCCTGCATTACTTTTAAGTAAATGACTTTTAAGATAAGTCTTTGGAATAGCCCTTTATGGTTTATAGTCTGCTTTTGGTCTGCTACCTCCTTGGAACCCATGGCTATCCTGCGAAGTACTTTCCTATTTAGCTGTCAGAGAACTCTTACTATGTGACATGTGCAGGCACTTTCCAGGCAAATCTATGTTTAATCTTCACAACATTCCTACCATGTAGGTGTTATTGCCACCATTTTACATGGAAGGAAATTAAGGCATAGGGATATGAAGCGACTTGTTCAAGGTTCACAGCTGTAAGTGGCCAGAGGCATGAAATAGAAGCACAGAGATGAAGGAACCTGTCCAAGGTCAAGCAAGTGGAAGAAAGGGATCAAACCTGGGTCTCCAGACTTCCCCTCCCAATCAAAAGATAAACTGGCTGCCTGTGGGGCCCTGGCTTCACTTAGGCTTCCTGTGAAGTTCTGTCCTCACGTGCTAGGCAACCAGGCTTGCATAATTTAGAGGAAAGAAGGGTCAAAATATTCCTATGGGGACCTTCAGTTCAGTTCAGTTTAGTCGCTCAGTCATGTCTGACTCTCTGCAACCCCATGGACTGCAGCACGCCAGGCCTCCCTGTTCATCACCAACTCCCGGAGTCTACTCAAATCCATGTCCATCGAGTCGGTGATGCCATCCAACCATCTCATCCTCTGTCGTCCCCCTCTCCTCCTGCCCCCAATCCCTCCCAGCATCAGGGTCTTTTCCAATGAGTCAGCTCTTCTCATGAGGTGGCCAAAGTATTGGAGTTTCAGCTTCAACATCAGTCCTTCCAGTGAACATCCATGACTGATCTCCTTTAGGATGGACTGGTTGGATCTCCTTGCAGTCTCAAGAGTCTTCTCCAACACCACGGTTCAAAAGCACCAATTCTTGGGCGCTCAGCTTTCTTCACCATCCAACTCTCACATCTATACATGACCACTGGAGACCTTAGTGTACATTTAAACTAAAGAAGCTATTAAGGTGAAAGGCGACCTTAGGCTATGACTTTATTGAGCTTTATTGGAAACAGTTTGAAACCAAACTGTTACAAAACCAAAACAGAATTTCCAAATCCACTTACATTACATGCCTGCTAGCTATGTGACCTTGGGTAATTCACTTAACCTCTCTGATCTTCAATTTCTATATTGCTTTAAAACCACATATAAATAGATTCACATGAAAGTGATGTTGTGAAAGGAACTGCTATAGCCCCTGATTTAGAATGGGTGTTTAGTAAGTACTCACATGATATATTCTTGGCCCTGGAAGTCAAAAGGGGGACCAGGGTGGGTGTAGGTCATCCTGGGGTCGTAGGGCATTATCTTCTAAAGAACTGTAAAACCACAGGCAGACCCACAGGTTCTCAGCTACCCTGCTCTGTGCAGTCACCCTCCTCACACTCACCGGGCCCTCCCGTCTTTTCCCGTTGAGAGTTGCTGCTTGTGGTGAGTGTGGTGACAGCCCCAGATATGTCCACACCTGAATCCCTGGACTTCTGTGAATACGCGAATCTACACAGCAAAAAAGGTTTTACACGTGTGACGAAGGTTCAAGGCTTCGAGCTGGGGAGAGTATCAGGGGTTATCCACGTGGGCCCAATCTAATCACAGTAAGTCTCCTACGTACCATACCTTCAAGTTGCAAACTCTCAATAAAATGAACATAGGTTCACGTGTCCAATCACGTAAGTTAGTTCACGTGTCTGGTGTACAGTTTCACACGCATGCATCCTCTACAAGGGGCTGTGCTTCTCTGCACTGTTTTGGACAGCACTGAAGACCATACAGTACTGTGCCATCTTTATTTCAGGCCTAGGGCATCTGGACGTGAGCCTAACAGCAACATGACGCAGCTGGCACTGCTGTCCTTTCCAAGGTGCTGTACTAAAGATTCAAAGATTTTATGTGTGTTTGCTGTTTTTCATGTACTATTTGTGTGAAAGTGTTATAAACCTATTACAGTACAGGACTATATCGCCGATTGTGTTAGTTGGGGATCTAGGCTAAGTCTTGCGGACTTATGAACAAAACGGAGATTGGGAATGAACTCTCGGAACAGAGCGCGTTCGTACGTAGGGGACTTGCTGCTGCAGAGAACTTCTCCCAGCTGCTGTCAAGGAAAGACGTTAAGGACAGAAGGGTTAGAGAGGAGTGAAGGGCTTGAAGACGGAGGATGGGGCCACAGCCGACGCGTCCAGGCTGCCTTGGGAAGCTGAAAGCAGCGAGGAACGTGGTGCCCTCGGGAGCCCCCGGCAGGAGACAGAGCCGTGCTGACACCTGGATTTTAGCTCGGGGAGACCCGTGTCAGACTCCAGACTGCACAGCTGTAAGAGAACGCACGTCTCGTCTTAAGCTGTGGGCTGGCGGTGGGCTGTTGCAGCAGCCGCAGGAAACTCACACGTGGCCGGAGTGGAGAGTGGGTCTCCAGCGGGCAGGCGCGCATCCTCCTGAGAGCCCGGCTTTAAACGTGAGATGCCGGAACCAAGGCGGGGGGAACAGGACCGAGTGGAGGCCTGAAGAGAGAGACGGTTCTAAGGGCCAGCAGGGAAGGGAGGACAGGGCCCCAGAGTCTGCGTCGGGGAGAGATGGGGGAAGGCAGCTGGTTTGCTCTATCTGGTTTCCATCAGGAAGCGTCTGCAGAGGTGAAGGTGTCAAAGCAGGGACAGGAAGAGGGGAGAGAAGGTATAAAGAGAACTGGCTCTGGGGTAGAAACAAGAGAGATCCATGGACATGCAGAAGGGCCATTATCAGGAGCCTGGGATGAGTGAGATCAACGTGCTTTGGGTTGTTGTTTTTTTTTGCACAGAAATTGAGGTGACTTCCCTGTGGTAAGAAGTCATGTCTCTTGATGTAGAAAGATGGGACGTGAGGCCAGACTCCCAAGAGTGGAGAAGATGTAGAAATCACATAGCTCAGGAGAAACAAAAACCCAGACGCCCGATCACAGAGCCGAGCTCCTTGAGGAGGGAAGAGAATTATGGCAAATTCAGTCAGCAGGGACTCCTCCTGTGGTGGAGCGGTGAAGACTGTGCTCCCAGTGCGCGGTTACAGCTGATCCTTGGTCTGGGAGCTGAGACCCCGCATGCCACACGGTGGGGCCGAAAACCAGAAACCTCAGTCAGCAGCTTCCACTGTCCAGAAACGGAGCCACTTGGAGCAAACGCCTATCTCCTGCCATGTCTGTCCTCACGAAAGGGAAAGTCACTCGGTTGTGTCTGACTCTTTGTGACCCCATGGACTACACAGTCCCTGGGATTCTCCAGGCCAGGATACTGGAGTGGGTAGCCTTTCCCTTCTCCAGGGGATCATCCCAACCCAGGGATCGAACCCAGGTCTCCTGCACTGCAGGTGGATTCTTTACCATCTGAGCCATCAGGGAAGTCCAACATGGGTCTCTGTCAAATGGTTTTGTGCAGTTATTGAGTATCATTGGATCATTTTTTTCTCCGTTTTGTCTTATCCTCAACATTCTGAAGTTGGGAGGGGATGTGAAGTGGTGGCAGAGTCAGGGAGGTAAATGGGAATGTTTGAAGTTAAAAACAAGACAGAGATCGGATACTGGTTGCCAACTGTAACCACCCTCTCATGTGCCTGGGCCATCTCTGCTGCTCAGCTGGGATTTAGTGGCCTCATTTGCCAGTTGCGTTCACTTTGCAACCCCATAGACTGCAGCATAGCAGGCTTCCCTGTCCTTCACTATCTCACTGGAGCCTGCCCAAGTTCCTGTCCATAGAATCAGCGATGCCATCTAACCTCTGTTGGACTCTTGGATTGCAGCAGGCCAGGCCTCCCTGCCCATCACCAACTCCTAGAGTTTACCCAAACTCACGTCCATGGAGTCAGTGATGCCATCCAACCATCTCATCCTCTGTCATCCCCTTCTCCTCCTGCCCTCAATCTTTCCCAGCATCACGGTCTTTTCCAATGAGTCAGCTCTTCGCATGAGGTGGCCAAAGTATTGGAATTTCAGCTTCAGCATCAGTCCTTCCAATGAATATTCAGGGTTGATTTCCTTTAGGATTGACTGGTTTGATCTCCTTGCAGTCCAGGGAACTCTCAAGAGTCTTCCCCAACACCACAGTTTGAAAGCATTGATTCTTCGGCGCTCACCCTTCTTTATGGTGTCACATCCGTACATGACTACTGGAAAAACCATAGCTTTAACTACATGGACCTTTGTCGGCAAAGTGGTGTCTCTGCTTTTTACTACGCTGGGTTTGTTATAGTTTTCCTTACAAGGAACAAACGTCTTTTAGTTTTGTGACCAGGAAGGATCAAACCCATGCCCTCTGCAGTGGAAGCATGGAGTCTTAAGTGCTGGAGCACTAGGGAAGCCCCCACTTATCTGTGTTTTTAATACAGACTCTGATATAGAGCTGAGACTGAGAATTATTGTCTTAATTTGAATCTTTCCTCACCGGGAGGACAAAAGGGAGATTACCAGGAAAGATAAATGGAAAGGAAAGTGTGAATCAGATTTCTGGACCTCAGTTTAGTTACCTTTAAAATGAGGATAATAGACCCTTCTTCCTTGGGTTATTATGAAGCTTAAGGGAGGCAATATGTAATAAACATCTAAGACTGACTCCTACAGAGTGAAGACAGTACACACATTCCGCTCACTTAATAGTAAAGGCTGCCAGCTTCATGCAGTGTTTAATACAGCTGGTTTGTGTCATCTTTAACTTAACCACTTATGCTCTATGTGAAGGGTGTGTAAGTTACACCCTGACTGCCCTGAGCTCTGGATGCTGAAGAAAGCTGGATGGAAATTACTTCATCACTCAGTGGCTTAACCTTGAAGCACTTCTCTTTCTGGAAACGTGCAGCTTTTCAACATTGCTGACTCAATTTACAGAATGAGCACAAGAAGAAGCATAACTTAATCACATTTGCAATGCAGAGAAGAGTGTGCTGGAGGGTTTACATGCGACTTTCAAATGCACTGTCTCATCCAACCTCCCTGAAGCCATGTGAGGGAGAAGTTAATGTCCCAGTTACATAGATGTGGAAGTTGAGGCCCAGAAGAACTTAGATGATTTGCTAAAAGTTACCTAAGTAGGAAGTGGCAGAACTGCGGATTGAACCCAGTTAGTGTTAGTATGATTTCATGTCTGATGCTCTTTACCTTCACCACCAATGATTCCAACAATCACCTGTTCATTTGGTCAGAGGGTAGAGACATCCATGCTGATCATCACAGTTCAAAAATGCATGATGCAGGGAACATTTTTGCCTGTTCACAAACTATTCAAAGATCCATCCACTTCACTGGGTAAACTGCACTCGGCGTGTGCTCTTTCTTTTACTGGCTCATATTTCCTACTGGCAAACTCCTACTCAGCCTTGAAGACTCAGGCCTCCCTGAGCACCTCCAGGTAGCTTTCCTGGCTACCTATGCCACCCCAGCTAGCCAGACACATTCTCCTCCTTTTTTCTTTTCTTTAAAGCTCAAGGGAAAACAAGCTGTATCTATGCAATCAGTTTCTTCTTGGGCCTAGAAAGCAAAACAGCTATAAAACGACGACTTGCTACCTCTGGAGTGGAGCAGCACATTGGACGGTGAGACAAGGTTGCTGTCTACAGGCGGTGGCAGGATGGAGACAGGATGACCCTTCGCTGCCTTTCAGTGTCTCTGTCCAAAACTAAATTTCCACCGTCTCCTTTACTTGCTCTGAAACGCACAGGAAACAAAACCTTTATTTTAAAAAATGTCATTTTTTTTTTTCTAGTAAGAAATTGGCTTAAAAGGCAAACGGTCCCCAAGTTCACACTAGAGTGGAAATGACTGATAGCTGGTCTTTTCCCAGAAGCAGATTTTCAGAGAGGGGAGGGCCTGAGAGAACTCTGTGTCCTGGAAGGGAGGCGCAGACACCATGGAGGCGAGTGTCAGTCACGCACAGAGAAAGGATTCACAAAGCAGAAGCCAGAGACCCTGACAACAAGCGTGGCCTTCTCCACCTCTGTACTGGGGCTGGACCTGTCATCTGGGATCCAGGTCCAAAATCCTGTTTCTTTTTTTTTTTTTTTTATGTGTATACTTTTTTCTTTTTAATTTATTTTTTTAATTGAAGGATAATTGCTTTACAGAATTTTGTCGTTTTCTGTCAAACCTCAACGTGAATCAGCCATAGGTATACAACACAACATTTACACAAACACTAGAGAACCGAGTTCACTAGAGTTTGGGAGTCTTGTCTAAATCATTTCTCATTATGTTCAGGAGAAAGTACATTGATAAACCTTATAAACAAGACAGTGAATCACAATAACTGAACACAGGGCGTTCTCATTTAGGGAGAAAAGGCTTTTTCACTGAAGACCTAATGCACAGAAAGCCACATCATGACTAAGTCATGTACCCAGGGAGGGTTAACATGGAGAACAGCTTGAACCACATGGAAAAAGTTAGAACATGGGGACAAGGACCGGATCCCACATCTCTGCACATCCACATTCTGCTTCCTCTGAGGACAAGCTCAAATTCTTCCTCCCTCAGGAAGCCTTCCCTGATTCTACCCACCCTGCACTTTCCACCAGACTCCCACAGTACTTCACCTGAACCACTGTTAACTTGTCTCCTGCCGGGAGCAGGCGCTCCGCCCGTGGCAAAGGTCATGAGGAAGGAGGCTTGGCATACGCAAAGGCGGGGTCGAGCCTCAGGAGTCCCCCTGGAAATTCTCGAGCATCTACCCCCAAAACCAGAGTCTGCCTACTTTCTGCTTTGTGCTCTCACCTACACCTCTGACTTTACGGGGGGCTGTCCCCCACTACCTCTCTCTGAAAAAAGAGTTAGCTTACAGCTCCAGTTACTAATTCCTGGGTGTGACAGTGTTTCAACCTACAAACTCCTTTGAAAGTCCTCTAGCCTGCCTGAATAGGTTTTTCCGGCCACATGTGATTGCTCAGAGCCTCCCAACTGTGAGAGGCATGAGATGTTCTAAACTGTCTAAATACAGATTCCTTTGAGCAGTTAAAAGATTGATTAGAAATTGTATTGGTGAAGGGTTTTTCACTTGTTGGGCCAATGTTTGCTGCTAAGTTTCCATATCCCTTACCTGCTGTGTCCCTGGCAGTGTATTGATTAATATAACTGGTGTAAGTAGTAGCTTTAATGTTTGTAACCTTGGACCCTTAAGTTAATTCTTTTTCTTGTTATAGCCCACCACACCTTTGCCCTGTAGGAATGCAACTTTATCTAAAGCTTTTGGAGGGTGGCGCCTGACTAATCACCTACAGAGAAAAATAAGTTTTCTGAAGAAAGGGTCTTAAAATGTTAACAGGCCTCCAGGCCAGAAGATGATGCGAATCACCTAAACTTTTGCATATGATAAGTTTGCAGGAAGAAAGCCTGGCTTGCTGCCTGACTCTACCCCTTCCCCCATTATCCTCTATGCATAACTTAAGGTATAAAAACTACTTTGGAAAATAAAATGCGGGCCTTGTTCACTGAAACTTGGTTTCCCCGTGTCGTTCTTTCTCTCACCTTCTGGCTGAATTATTCAGCCTCTTTTCTCCACTAAATTTTCTCACTGAGCTATCCTTATTTCACCACTTTTTATATCTTTAATTAACGCTTAATTGATCTCTTGTTTCCGGATCGCCGAAGCCGTCTCCCCTTCAAATTCCCTGGATCCACCGGGGCTGGACCCGGGCAAGTCTCTAATAACCCAGCACAGCACCTGGCGCACAGGAGGTGTCAGGAAATACTTCTTGAGTGAATGTGAGAATCTACCTCATAAACATTCATCTGCTCTCTAGATAGGTTCTAACCCAAGCCATGTTTCTTCAGCTTGTTTTAAAAGCTGTTAAAAGACTTCAGGAGGGAACTGAAGCACTTACCAAAGCCTCTCAAATAGAGATATTATTAACACATTAACACATGCTGTACATGTTGGCATATACATTTAAGCACAAGAACAGCCTGCCTTTACAGAATACAGTTGACCCTTGACCAACACAGGTTTAAACTGTAGGCCTACTCACACTTGGACTGTTTTCTTCTTTATCCCTCATTTTATTTATTGGGATATAATCGTTTTCCCACGGTGTGTTACTTTCTGCTGCACGGTGAGATGAATCGGCTGTATGTACACAAGTATCCCCTCCCTCTGGGAGCTCCCTCCCAGCCCACACCCCCATCCCCACTCCTCTAGGGCATCACAGAGCTGAGCTCAGCTCCCGCGCAGACAGCGGGTGCCCACCAGGCTTTTGATACATGGGAGTGTATGTATGTTGATCCTAGTCTCCCAGTTCACCCCACTGGATTTTCTCAATAATAAATACTAGAGTATGACAGGATTAAGCGTTGGTTGAATCTGCCGACACGGAAGTGAAGATACAGAGGAACTGAGTATACAGAGGGCTGACTATAAATTACATGCAGATTTTTGGTTGCACAGAAGGTCAGCACCCCAACCCACCCCCTTGGTAAGAGTCAACTGTATATATGTTGTGCTTAGTTGCTCAGTTGTATCCAACGCTTTGAGACCCCATGGACAGTAGCCCACCAGGCTCCTCTGTCCACGGGATTCTCCAGGCAAGAATACTGGAGTGGGTTGCCATGCCCTCCTCCAGGGGATCTTCCCAACCGAGGGATCAAACCCAGGTCTCCCATGTTACAGGCAGATTCTTTACCATCTGAGCTACCGGGGAAGCCCAAGAATCCTGGAGTGGGTGGCCTAACCCTTTGCCAGGGGATCTTCCTGACCCAGGAATCAAAACAGGGTCTCCTGCATTGCAGGTGGATTTGTTACCAACTGAGAAACCAGGGAAGCCCCAACTGTTATATAAACATGTGTGAATGAATCTATTCAGAGCCCTTGTGTGGTAGCAGTGGATATGCACATAGAGTCAGAGTTAGTGGGACTGAGGACCATGGTTTAAAAAGCAGGCCCAAGGGCCCCTGCCCAGCATAGCTGCTGCAGAGCCACATTGTCTGGGAGTCCTGTCTGAGTCCTTTGGGCGTACACAAGGCATCCTGTGCCCCTTCTTCCTGTCTTCTCCATCCACACAGCCAAGGTCTCCCAGCTGCTGCAGGCCTCGACCTACAGCTCCATCTGGGCCAGCCAGGTGCTGGAGGGGAGACTAGAAAATAAGTCCTGATGAGTCAATCATAGCTGCCAGTTCAGCCTCTAAACACACACCCTACGATTGAATCCTGGCTCCTCCACAATGTTAGCATGTGTCTTATATGAGCCATCTCATGTCTCTGGATTTGATTTTATCTGCAAAGTGCAGGTAGTAGTAGCATCCACCCTCCAACGCCTTGTGAGCATGGGCCAAGGTCATATACATATAGCACATAAATCTGGGATATAAAAAGTATTTAGCAAACGATCGTTATTATCATTGCCATCAGAACTGTTTTCTGTGTCTTTCCAAGGAAAATCCAGCTGTGGACTGGGGTTTTCTATTGCACTGATGCCAAAACCACATCTTCCAGAAACTACTCTAGGACCCCAGATGCATCCAACTTCGTCACAGTACACACAAGCACACATGCTCCTGACCTACAACAATGGAGGGGGGTGGGGTAAGTGCAGAGATTCTCCAGTTAGACTCCTTAGTCCCAAGACACCTACCACTAATCAAACAATATTCTACTGTTTAAGTAACACAGCCTCAGCCTCTGACATACCCAGAAATGCTCTTTATTAACTTCAGAATTAGTCTCCTATTCCTTTTCCTCGACAATTTTGCAAAAGTAAATATGTAAAAGCCCCAAAAGCAGAGTAGCAAGTTGTACTTTTTTCCATTGAAAGACTCCCCCATTTGAGGGTACTCGATCACATTATAACATTGCAGAACTGTCAGAGTGTAATTAGCCTGCATTGCTTCACGTTCCTGGTGGGGCAATTGTTTAAGACACAGCTTTATAAGGGACCAGATGAAACAGAGAGAGACCTGTGATGCTGTGACCTTCAGGGTACCCGGCAGGGGAAGGGGCAGAAGGCAGGCCGGGAGAGGTCTTCCTTGAAGACAAGGAAGGCCATGTTCAGCCTGAAGATGCTCCCACTTCTGCTCTTACTCCACGTGCAGCTTTCCAGGGCCTTTCCAGTATCTTTTGCATCCCTAGAAGAGAAGAACAGAAACATTGTTCAGGTAACTCAACTATCATTTAGGTGGGTGGTTGATTTGCTGGTGATGAGAAAATTGTTTGGGTTATCTTCTCTTTTTAGTTGAAACCGCCTGAAGGAATTATGTGAATGATTTGCTTGAGGCTGAACATCTTGTTTCAATGATTAGGAGAGTTCCAAACAGGGCTCTCCGAAAGCCGGGCGTGCAAACACGCTGGACTCTTCAAACCCTCGGAAAACACGGCTGCCAAGCTGCTCCAGCAGGGAAAACCTTTTAGAAGGAATGGTTTTAATTATAAAATGATTTTCTTTTTCACTTACCTAAGACTTCCTTTCTAGAATGTCTGCAATGCAGTTACTACATGATTGGTGCTTTCTGTATGAACTTGTTTGTGCAGCCAAATATCTCAGGTGTACAAGAGAGTGTGAGGATGGGAAACTATAAGAAACCAGAAATCAGTTCATTATGTGGTCTTATTTCCTAAAATCAGACTATGGGGCTGTTTATAAACTCTGGGAAGCATTGTAAAAAACAAAACGGATAGCTTTTCCCCCATTGTTTAACAGTATGAAAGGCCAAGTCTTTAAAGAAAAACAAAGGAATGCTGTCAGAAATTTGTCATGCACAATTTTCCCAGCATTACAGTTTTAAAAAGCATTTTTTTCTTGTTGATTCTTTTTGTTTGACTTAAAAAAAAAAAGTACTTCTTACCATGATACAGTAACCCATGGCTGATAGCCAGAAGTGATTAAGTACTTATTCTGCACAGGGTGTCCTGCTCAGCATTTCTCAAATATTGTCTCATTTCATCCTACAGCAACCCTGTGATGACAGATTATTAATTCCACTTTAGAGATAAAAGTGAATCTTAAATTATCTAAGTGATGTGTCCAGGACACACAATTAATCCGTGGCAGAGCTAAGTTTTGAACCCAAAGCTATCTGATCTCAAAGCCTGTGTGAACACAAAATTGCTGTGTCCTGTGTCACTTGCAAAGTGCCACTTAAGGATGCTTAAGGTGAAAGAAAGAAGTCTCATAACTGGCTCATTAACAACCTTCAGAACCTGTACTTAATGAGTTTCTGGCCCCTCTTGAAGAGTTACTGTGGTGAATAAAAGGCTAATGAGAGTGATGCTGCTGTTACTCCAAAACATGTTTGGCGTTCTTCTCTTAAAATTCTCAGTTCTCATTTGGGAAGCAACGTGGTGAATTGGGACCCGATTATCATCTTGGCAAGTTCCTTATTTTTTTGCATCTTTATGTCAGTGTGAATGATTAACCCTCCTCTACAATAGTGAAAAGAGGATTAAAAAAGAGAATCTGCGTTGCTGCAACTAATACTTCAAGAAGTCAATAAATGCTTATGCTGTTTTGTTTTGTTTGCTTTTTAATAAAAATAAGAAGGCAGTCTCCTAACTGTATACTAGCATTTTGCTTGAGATTGCTTGAGATGTCTATCTTACCCTTCACGAAATACCTATTTTTATGAATAATAGTAACTGTAGCACTGAAGGGATAAACTGTTCTTTCCAGTAGGCCCTTTTCTCTCAAAGTCAACCAGCAAATTTGTGCTTTTATTTTTGTGGCGATCAGGTTATTAGCCCTGTAATAACTTAAAAAGGGATGCAAAACCCCAGAGAACTGAAGGCAATTTCACAGCAAATCCCTTATGTTTGTCTTTTTCCAGAATTACCTAGAGAAGTTCTACCAATTGCCAAGGTTCAAATATAAGTCTGAAAGGAAGAGCAAAACTAATGTGATTGTTGAGACACTTAAAAGAATGCAGCAATTCTTCAGGCTGAACGTGACAGGGAAGCCAAATGAGGAAACCCTGGAGATGATGAGAAAGCCTCGCTGTGGAGTGCCCGACTCGGGCAGCTTTATGAGAACCCCAGGAAACCCCAAGTGGGAAAAAACTAAGCTGACCTACAGGTGATATTTCTCGAGTTTCAGAGTTTATTCCCTGAGCCAGTGTTCACTGAACTCTTACTGTGTTAGACACTGATACAGAACTTGGACTCCACTAGAGACAAGCAAATATCCCTGTTCTTACACAGTTTACATTCTAGTGAATGAATGAGAGGATGAAGTGGAGAAGATCCCATGGGTTCTTATCAATCCAAAGCCTGCCATTTTTGGTCTCCTTTCTCTAACAGTCTAAAGAAGACTATGGCAAAGTTAGGCTGTCTGTCCAAGAACTCATGTAAGTGGTTTGTGGTTTAGTCACTAGGTTATGTCTGACTGTTTATGACCCCGTGGACTGTAGCCCACCAGGCTCCTCTGCCCATGGGACTTCCCAGGCAAGAATACTGGAGTGGGTTGCCATTTCCTTCTCCAGGGGATCTTCCCCATCCAGGGATCAAATCTGAGTCTCCAGCATTTACAGGCAGTCTCCTGAATTGCATGCAGGTGAATTCTTTACCACCGAGCCACCAGGGACCCCCCAAAAGACTTAATCATTGCTGGAGATAATCTAGCCTCACTTTTCATCCATTTTGAAGATAATAACAGTAATAATGATACACTATATTTATTGAAGACCACTATTTGCCAAGTAGTGAACTAAATGCTTTATATATATTTACTCTTACAAAAACCTTATGACAGGGGTACTATTTTACCATCCTCATTTTATGAATAAGGAAGTGGAGTTTAACGACATGTAGTAACTTGTCCAGAACCCAGGTCTGTCTTCAACCCTAAGTCCTTCACCCACTCCTTACACACTGTTCAGTGGTAGCATGTTACACGTGCAACAAACTCCAAACTAGAGCAATTTAATCTACCGAGGGACTGCTGTTCTAAAGACTAATGTGCCTTCTCATTTTGAAGGATTGTGAACTATACCCAGAACTTGACAGAGACGGATGTGGAAGCAATTATTGAGGAAGCCTTTAAAGTCTGGAGTAAAGTGTCACCCTTGACCTTCAACAGGACCTTGGACAAAGAAGCAGACATCCAGATTTCTTTTGCCCAAAGAGGTGGGCTCAAAGAACTCAGGCTCAATGTTGCTTTCTCTGGCTAAACTGAAAAGTGGCTAATACCTAATACAAATTGTTTTATTTCAGATCATGGGGACAATTCCCCATTTGATGGACCCGATGGAATTCTTGCTCATGCCTTTCAGCCAGGCCCTGGTATTGGAGGAGATGTTCATTTTGATGCAGAAGAAACATGGACCAAAACCTCTGAAAGTAAGTTAACCAAGGTTATGTCCACATGTAGCTTCTAACTGAACTTTCCCATATTAGAATTTACACGTCTACATGCATACACACACACACACACACACACACACACACACACACATTATTCTTATTACCTCAAGATACTAAGCTAATTTAGGTTGAGAAAAAATCTTAAAAGCTAAATCCTGACCTTGTTTCCTAAGGCAGGAATCAAAACAACAAATCATGGCTAAGTCCTTCCTGTTCCTATTTGTATAAATGAAGTTTTATTGGGACAGGGCCACATACTCTTCTTTTTATGTATCATCTATGACGACTTTCATACCACAATATCAGAGCTTATGGCTCACGAAATCTAAAATATTTACTATCTGGACTCTCATTAAAGAAAGTCTGCTTACCACTGATTTAGGGCGTATCTTTATTTTAATATTGTGAAATTTTATGATGTTTGAAAAGATTTCTACTTTTGGAAATTCAGAAATAATAAGGTTTATTTAGAAAACTGTCCAACTTAGGAAAGAGCAGCCATCTAGATATTCTTGTTTATCTAGTCATTTCATCTTAATAGAGCTATTTTTTCAAAGATATGTTCCCATATAGCAAACTACCCCTTTCAGGAGAAGACTCAGGGTAAGAATAAGATCACCTGAAGGGAATAACTGAGTGGTACTTTAAAAGGTTATAGGGTAACAAGAGGCCATGGGACACTTTTTTGAAAATAATAAGAAAGGAACATTTTGTCTTCGCTTGGGACCTGTTCCTCCCACCATTTCCTCAACATCAATGATCTAAGTATTTATTCTATCTAAATCCCTGTGCTTGGAGCTGTGTGTTCACAGCTTTGTGTGTTCACAAAGATAATAAACTCTCCCCATGACTTCGGATTCTTGTTGCCCTTCCCACCAGGTCAGATGGTCACTACCGCTCACCTGATCCAGAATCCCACCTGACTGTTCACCTCTGGTCTCTGTCCCTCTAATTCTCCCCAACACTGCAAGGAGTTTTGTTCTTGGAAAGCTCATGTCCACATTTGGAAAGCCTAGTATTTACATTTTCTAGGCCAAGTATGTCCATTTGACACTGAAAGCTCTTGGGGATCGTCCAACATCATCTTTCATGGCTTGTCTTCACATTTCACACAGAGCAGCCACACTGCAATTCACTGTTCCCAGATGACAGCATCTGCTTTCCAATCGTCCTACATTGGCTCACGTTGCTTCCTCTTCCTGAAATGCCCTTGCCCACGCCCAAAGCCCCACCTTTCAAAATCTCTCTTTTTCCATACTATGTCAATTGGTAGGGAAACACCCCATTTTGTCTTCTTCTCAGAATCCTAGTAGCCTTTGTTTTGTCTTCTCTGACTTCCCTCCTCATTATTCTGCACATTCAAGTTATTTGCACGTGTCTCCCTGGCTAGTCTATGCATCATGATAAATCCTCCAGAGCCCCTTGCCCAGTACTTCAGGCACTCAAAGATGTTTTTTGAAGCATTCATGAATGCAAGGTGGAAGGATGTGATGATCAAGAAAGTAAGTCATAGAGCATGGGTAGAATATTCAAGGCTAATTATCATCAGGAAGTGTTGAACACTGGAAAGAGCACAGGTCTTGCTATCATAACCGGGTTCAACCCCAGCTCTACCAGTTATTAGTTGCAAGACAAATAACAAGGTTCCAAAATCTCTGGGCTTCAGTTGCTTTCCTGTAGAAGTATTTCTAATAATACTTCATAAGAACGTTGCTAAGATTAAATATTATTACAATGACTAGCATATAAGAAAGTGCTCTACAACTTTTTTTTTTTTTTTTAAGTAGGCAGTGTTAGAAAATGCCTGTGTGTTTGTGAGATGGCACGTAGACCAGCTGGAGGGAAGGGTTCACATCAGACATCCAGTCCTCAGACGTCTGCCGGAGCCAAATGCAGTAGTCTTCGACTTGGCAAAGGAGCCTGGGCTTTGTTTGACAGGAAGTGCAGGCCTTGAAAGTTTTTCAGTTCCTAGTTACAAAAGGCACCGTACTCGTGGAAGTCAAAAGACAAGAGTAGGAACCAATAAGGGGCGGGGTTTGTCTCTTTCTGGTGGAAAATTCCCGATGCTTCCTGGAGAGCTCAGAATCAAGGAAGAGCCGGCGCTAGGCTCTGGGTGGTCAGGAAGCCAAAGGGAGTCAACCCCGCACGGGAGGCCTGGCTGACCGGCTTCTTTTCTATGCGCCTCTTCACTTCGACTCAGCTTGTGGTGCTGTGGGTCTGGGAGGCTGGCGAGGAGCAGGTGTGGGGAGAGGGCCTCTGAGAGTCTTGAGACCTGTGATGGCCTCGTCATCATTTCCCTAAACCTCAGGTCTGTCAATTATGAGAACTGGAAGAAAGGCAGTCCTCTTGTTTCTAAGACCTGATGAGGCACTCATTATTCCTAATCACAACCTATGAGTCCTATCTTGTTTCCTTCCAGCCTCTATTTCATCAGATAATGTAGAGGGAAGGGAGAAGTCAAGCAGTTTGGGCCTCGAAGCTGCATTCCTCAAGATCCTATTCCCACCACCCTTCAATCCACTTCAACCCATTCACCGCACACGCTTGCATTTCAGATTACAACTTGTTTCCTGTTGCTGCCCATGAATTCGGCCATTCCTTGGGGCTGGCTCACTCCTCTGATCCTGGGGCCTTGATGTATCCCAATTATGCTTTCATTGACCCCAGCAGCTACTCACTGCATCAAGATGACATCAATGGCATTCAGGCCATCTACGGTAAGGTCGTCTGAAGTACGTGGTGACGCCTGGGCACGTCAGGGATGCTCACTGCAGTCTGCTATGATGATGGATGTTGGAGGGCACCTGGGAGCCCATCAGGAGAATAAACAGGGAAAATGTGGTAGATGCAGGCCATACAGTAATGTGCAGCCCTGAAAATTCTGAATCAGGTGGACACTGATAAGTCTTTTGGAGAAGGAAATGGCAACCCACTCCAGTATTCTTGCCTGGAGAGTTCCATGGATAGAGCCTGGTAGGCTACAGTCCATGGGGTCTCAAAGAGTCGGACATGACTGAGCGACTTCACTTTCTTTCTATAGTTCCTTTTGAAGAAGGAAATGGCAACCCACTCCAGTGTTCTTGCCTGAAGAGTTGCATGGACAGAGGGGCCTTGTAGACTGTAGTCTATGGGGTTGCAAAGAGTCGGACACGACTAAACAACTAACACACACAGATGTGTCTTTAAAACATTGTGATTCCTGGATAAGAAACAGAATGATACATATTACACAGTGTGCAAATTATGCAATATGTTGAATCCACACAAATTAAGAATGCATACAGACAAAGCAAAGCATTTTCAAGAAACATGCTAACAAACATATATTTACATATATATACATGTTGAACATATCAAGATAGTTGTCTGTGACAGAAAGAAGGAAGTGGGATGGAGTATGAAGAGAGAGAAATGTTTTTTAAAGCTGAGACTGACACTTTTCAGGGAGGGATATAGAGGCCTTTGGCTCTGTCTAAGTGTGGTCTGGACCATTCCATCTCTCCTTCCTCTTGCCCTCCTGCCCCCTAGTAGCTGTAGGAACAAGAAGCCAGAGAAAGGTTTGCAGCTCTTTCTATCTCTAAAAAAAAAAAATTTAAAGTGTTGATGGGACAGGAGTGTTGTGGAGTCACATTGGGTAAAACATTCTCCCTTTCTGGTAAGACAGCAGTATCAAAACCAAGCAGGCTAGGGTCCCACAACTATGAATGTTTTTCATGACAGTAGAATTTTCAGGAACAATGAGACCTAGTCTAACTGCCCCTACTTCCCAATTCCTTTTCCTCTGAAAACACCTCCTTTTCTCACTCACCCATATTTTAACTGCTTGCAACCTTTTGTTCTGCAATGAGAAAATACATTACAATTTAAATATTTATAGGAAAAATATTTCTAAAATTGGACTTAGATTTATGCTGTTTGGCAGAAGACTGATGGATAAGAGCTTCTTGAAGGGGGATTTTTGTGGGAAATGAGAAAGTAGATATTGAGTGACTAAACATGCAGAAAGAGGAACCAAGAAGGGAAAGAAACATGGGATTCTGATTTTAAATTGGCAGAGGGGAAGGGGAAGAATTCACACTTCTTTGCTTCACAACTTAACCTGGAACTGTCCTTAAAGTCACAACTATTCTTTTGTTTATTTTTTATCTAATTCTTCGGGTGTGCTGGGTTTCTGTTGCTGCCCAGGTTTTCTCCAGTTGCGGCCAGAGGCGGCCTCTCTTCGCTGTGGTACATGGACTTCTCACTGCAGTGGCTTCTCCTGTCGCGGGGTACAATCTCCAGGGTGCTCAGGCTGCAGTGGTCACGGTCCGTGGGCTCTCTAGTGGTGGTTCCCAGACTCTAGAGTGTGGCAGACGGGCTTAACTGCTCTGTGGCATGAGAGACCTTCCCAGATCAGGGATCAGACCCATGTCTCCTGCATTGGCAGGCGGACTCTTTACCAACTGAGCCATCAAGTTGAGCCTGTTTAATTTTTTAATTATAAAAAAAAGACTTTTAAGAGAGCCTTAAAAGACTTTTAATGTGTGAAGGCAATGGCAACCCACTCTAGTACTCTTGCCTGGACAATCCCATGGATGGAGGAGCCTGGTAGGCTGTGGTCCATGGGGTCTCGAAGAGTCTGACACGACTGAGCGACTTCACTTTCACGCATTGGAGAAGGAAATGGCAACCCACTCCAGTGTTCTTGCCTGGAGAATCCCAGGGACGGTGGAGCCTGGTGGGCTGCCATCTATGGGATCGCACAGAGTCAGACACGACTGAAGCGACCTAGCAGCAGCAGCAGTGTGTGATTGGAGAAGGAAATGGCAACCCACTCCAGTATTCTTGCCTGGAGGATCCCAGTGACAGAAGAGCCTGGTGGGCTGCCGTCTAGAGTTGGACATGGCTGAAGCAACTTAGCAGCAGCAGCAATGTGTAACTACTTTAACACCTTGTAGGATGGCCAAATAGCATTTCTTTTCATATGAAGACCCTTCACTGACCTGAGATATATCGAATGTACACCCTGGGCTTATGTTTATAGAAAGTCTTTTTTAAATTTCAGGACCCTCAAGCAACCCTGTGCAACCTACTGGACCAACCACCCCCACCGCCTGCGACCCCAGACTGACTTTTGATGCTGTCACCACACTCCGTGGAGAAATACTCTTCTTCAAAGACAAGTATGAGAATGAAATATTCCTTCTTTTGACTTCTTTTACTGGCTAACTTAAAACTGTATTCTAATTAAGTCACATATTACACATTACTCAGCTTTTCCTTTGAAATCTATGCATGTGAATGTCATTGGAATTGATAGTGCTTTCTGGGTAACTTAAAACATCCTGGAAGAGAAAAAATAGTTAAAACATTTGTAAATATTCAGATGTTTCTGAAGATGTATACAAACATGGGCTCTAGCTGTTAGAAATTCTGTGGCTGGGTTTCCCCAAGACCAAAATAGTATTCGGTCCTACCCAAATTCAGTCAGGTGAATGGAACCAGTCACTTCGTAAGATGCGGGAAAAATCATCTGACTGAATTTTTCAATTTTCCATTGGCTATTTTGTGACTGTGTACCCACAGGCTGAGTGTGCTTGTATTCTAAATATCTTCATCATACTGTAGCACCAGTAATGAAAGAGCCTAACAAAATAAGACTTGTCGGTGTGTGAGAACGGAGGTAGTGTAAAACGCAATGGAGTAAAGCCCCTCCTGTCAGCTCCCCTGACACCTGCAGAGTTCTCACCAGATGGATGGCGTCACCACAAAGGACTGGGCATATGCTGGTCACTGAGCGGCCAGCGTCGCCTTCACTGGGTGTCATATCCTCTCAGCAGGCTTACAGGGCCAGTTCCGGCCCCAGACTCGCAGAAACCGCCTCGTAAGACTGTCACGCGTGCTTCTCTCCTTGTGTTCCACTAGGTACGTCTGGAGGAAGCACCCTCGGCTACGAATGGCGGAATTCAATTTCATTTCTCTCTACTGGCCGTCCCTGCCAAACGGCATACAGGCTGCTTATGAGGATTTTGACAGGGACCTAATTTTCATATTCAAAGGTAACTGCCCGCGGTTTTCCTCTTCTTCTTGTTCCCGGTGGAGGGAAGGGCAGGACTCCTTTGTGCTCTTTTCCAGGTTCAAAGAGGTGAGTCAAGGAGAGAGTGTTAACGCTGGCTGCGTTTTTGTCGAGAGACCTGGGTTGGGTCCTCTGTCCACCACTAACAGCTGCGTGAACTTGAGCAGGTTGTACCCTCTTCAGGCATTAATCTCCTCATTTACAAAATGAGAACACTTCATTAGACCACCTTTAGCGTTCCTCCAGCCTTATCCCAGGTATAATTCTCTAAGATTCCCCCAAGGTTCTAGTTAAATCTCTGTATAGAAGTCACATGAGATAAGACATTCAAGTGTGGGACCCTGAATGCCAGGCTTAGAAGTTGGGAATATTTTACAGGTGTTGGGGAACCATGAGGTCTATCATAGCCCAATGATCTTAACTTGACCACCTTTTTCTTTTCAAGACTATTTTTTCCATTTTTATTCCTATGATAAATGTATGCAAAGGTTAAGAAGTGATATACATTTTGTAGGAATGGAAAAACTTTATCTGACATACACCTGAATCGTTGACAGGCACCCAGTACTGGGCTCTGAGTGGCTATGATACTCAGCAAGGTTACCCCAGGCATATATCAAGCTATGGCTTCCCGAGCAGTGTCCAAGCAATTGACGCAGCTGTTTCCTACAGGAGAAAAACGTACTTCTTTGTAAACGACCAGTTCTGGAGGTAAGATTTTTTTCCATTAGAGATTGAAATCTATGTTTTTCACCCTGTCTAGAAACCATCGATGATCAGGTATCTGAAGGTTTAACACATCTAGATGGTCTCTGATAAGCATTCTTTTTCACAAGATGATTGATGTTGCTATGGCTTTTGAAATTTTCATAAAGTTAAGACACCTGCCCAATGGTATTGAGCACTCCATATCCTGAAAAAGAGCTAACTTGAATAGAGCACTAAAGTGGGATCCAAAGAAAGAATTAGTCTAAGTCTCATTTATTCATGAAATTCTAAGAGTTAAATTCTACTACACTCAAGCAAATGTTATACAGAACTTGATTCCCAAGTTGAAATTATTATTTATATTTATTCAGATAGAGATGATGAATCAATTAAGTAAAAGCCTTAGAAACATAAGCTCTCCTTTTGAAAATAACACTGCACCAGCAATCAGATATCTGTCTTAGTACTAGTGATAGCAGTATATTTTATAAATAGGTAGGTACCCTTAGGTAGAGAAATTAACCATCATTAGTTTCAATAAATAGGATATTGTGAAGAACTAATGAGAAGATATGTGTGAAGGCACTTTTTTAAGTATATACAATTTAAAGAAAATTGTTATCATTGTATATTGTATTGGTCTTAAAACATTGGATGATTTTTTTTTTCTCATCAGCTATGATGACCAAAGTCAGTCTATGGAACCAGGTTATCCCCAAAGCATAGCAAGTTTTTTTCCAGGAATAGAAAGTAGAGTTGATGCAGTTTTCCAGGAGAATTGTAAGTAGAAAATAAACTTAATAAATTTGTTTAATTTTTTAAAATAGTTCATTTGCATGTGATAGTTATAATAGGACTGGAATGGGGTTTTTTAATTGAAAATATCCAAGATCTTCTGCAAGCCAATTCAATACATTATATCTTTTCTTTTACATAGCCTTCTTCCTTTTCTTCAGTGGACCAAGATATTATGCATTTGATTTTCATGCTCGTAGAGTTACTAGAGTCGACAGAAGCAATAGATGGCTTAACTGTAGGTACAGTTGAAGCAAAATTAAATGTGATTGTATCCATTTTCTGAATATGGAAGAGAAGTCTAATTTGCATATCTATTACATTGTATCCTATTTATATTTTCTGAATAATAAATAATGTTGTTTGCTATCACTGTATTCATTGGACTTGTCTTCAGTGAAATTACATTTGGAGTATCCACTGTTTGCAGAGATTGATTTGGTTCTCATACATTCCATCTCATGTTAGTGAACCCATCACAAGAAGGAGATTAAGTCTTCTTTGCCACCTCAATCAATATTCATTATTTCCTTAACTTGTTTATTTGACTTCTAAAATGCCCATTTATTCTTAAGTCTTTTAAATACATCTTAAGTGTACCTGCTACATGTTATTTAGCACTGTATTTTGGTTAGAAGTAAGGATAACGACCCCAGAAAAGGAAATTGTAACTCACTCCAGTGTCCTTGCCTGGAAAATCCCATAGACAGAGGAGCCTGGCCAGCTATAGTCCATGGGGTCACAAAGAGTAGGACACAACTCTTCGAGTGAATAAACAACAACAACAGGTATTATGAACAACATAAGCTGTATACGTTGCCTTGACAAAAATGTGATGCTGTTTTCCACTCTTGGAAAAAAATATTGCTGATACCTGTTGTGGATTGAATTGTATCCCCCTAAAAATGGTATCCAACTAGTGCATCCTAAAAGAGATCAGTCCTGGGTGTTCATTGGAAGGACTGATGCTGAGGCTGAAACTCCAGTACTTTGGCCACCTTATGCAAAGAGTTGACTCATTGGAAAAGACCCTGATGCTGGGAGGGATTGGGGGCAGGAGGAGAAGGGGACAACAGATGAGATGGCTGGATGGCATCACCGACTCGATGGACATGAGTTTGAGTGAACTCCGGGAGTTGGTGAGGGAGGCCTGGCATGCTGTGATTCATGGGGTCGCAGAGTCGGACACGATTGAGCAACTGAACTGAGCTGAAAAATGGTATGCTGAAGCCCTCACCCCAGGTACCTATGCAACTAGCATCTCTGTTGATGTAATTAGCTAATATGAGGTTATACTAGATCAGGGTAGGTCTAAAAACTGATGTTTTTATAAGAAGAGCAGACACTAGATATCCAGTAGAGAAGGCCTTGTGAAGGTGGAGCAGAGTGGGAATGGTGCACCTATGTGCCAAGGATTGCCGGCAACCACCGGAAGCTGGAAAGAGGCAAGGAAGGATCTGCCCTAGAGCCTTTAGAGAGAAGGACATGACCCTCCTGACTCCTTGATTTGATCTGTAGCTTCCAGACTGTGTTAAAAAAAAAAAGGTTTCTCTTGTTTTAAGCTACCAAGTTGGTGACAGTTACAGCAGCTCTGGGAAGCTGAAATAGTACATCTGCACTTAAGGAAATGAATCAATACAGAAAGTCAGAATTGAAACCCTGGTAAAGATAATTGGTATCTTCCCAGAGGAGCAGCAAAAAGGAGGGGTACCACCTCCTCTCCTGCCTCCTCCTTGGCTTCTAGAGTCTGAGCAAATGGGCGAGTTAGATCTGTTGTTCTTTATTTCTGTTTTCCCTGAGCTTCTCAAAAGGACACCCTCTACAGAAAACTAGGGTTTGCCAGACAAACAGAACTGTGCTGGGCACAAAATTCAGTAACTATTATTTAATTCGATTACACTGAGATGAGATGCATAAATTTGCTAATGGATTTTCTATTAAGAACTTTAAGATTTGTGGGATCATAATGGTTAGTCCCAGAAAAGGCAATGGTAACCCACTCCAGTACTCTTGCCTGGAAAATCCCTTGGACAGAGGGGCCTGGTAGGCTGCAGTCCATGGGGTCGCTAGGAGTTGGACACGACTGAGCGACTTCACTTTATTTTTTCACTTTCACGCATTGGAGAGGGAAACGGCAACCCACTCCAGTGTTCTTGCCTGGAGAATCCCAGGGACAGGGGGAGCCTGGTGGGCTGCCGTCTATGGGGTCGCACAGAGTCGGACATGACTGAAGCGACTTAGCAGCAGCAGCAGCAATGGTTAGTCCAGACACTGAAATTATTATAATATCCAGGGGGCCCAGGCTGGTGCTCTGGGATGACCCGGAGGAGTAGAATGGGGTGGGGGAGGGAGACTCAAGAGGAAGGGGACATATATATAATTATGACTGATTCATGTTGACGTACAGCAGAGACCACCATAGCACTGTAAGGAAATTATCCTCCAATTAAAAAATCATTATAATATATTGGCAGTTGTTGGAATGTAATACAATGCAGCTTATTACATAATAAATATGTGAACTGTAAAATATATTTAACACTATCATATACTTTGTTCTTTTTCTGTTAGAATTTTTAAGCCCAGCAGATGATTAATTTAGTATAATTTTATACTTAATTTTGGTTCAAAATTTATCTATTAAATGAATTTAAAATAAATATTTTAAATGACTGACTTGTGATCTACTGAATTTCTTAATATACTACCATATAGTCCATCTAAAGTATAAAGGGAATTTTCAATATATTTGTGGGTATTTTCCCTTATCAGAAATATTATACTATTGATATTAAACTTTTAGGTATTGCTTCATAGGTTAATGAAATATTTTGTCAATATTCAATGTCTTCAAAGAGTCTCTTGAGTATGTCAATACTTTATTCTCAACTTACTTTATAAGATAAAATAGAAACTAGTATATACTATAATTTCATTTATTCACTTGTTCTACAATTAATCACCTACCTGTTCCAGGTACTGTGCTAGGAAAAGTGAGGGAAATAGATAAGCAATTCATTGTATCAATGTCAAATGGCAAAAGGACCTGTAAGAATTTGAGATTTCATTTTTAAGAGTCAATTTCAGACTATGGCATCTTCTAAAACTTCTTATGAAATCAGTTTTTACAGGCACAAAGATGGGAGATTCATTTCAGAATATCTGCTAGTGGTACCAGCTATTTATGACAGATTCTTGGCCCAAGCCTCATCTATGCATTTTCAACACAAGAACAGAATTCATGTTATTTTTTTAACCGTATTTCACAGGCAAAGAAAGTGAACAGCAATATAAAGTATAGTAAAGAATTTTAAACATTTGCCCTTTTCAAGGTTTTCTTGACAATGTGTGGTATTTTCTGGATGCTGTGTTGAAGTTTTGAGTACAAGAGATGTGAGAATCTAAGCTTAAAACTTAAGAATGATATTACTTTTATCTTAGGTTGAGTTTCTTCCAAAGCAAAGGCTAAGACAAGACCGTAGCACAGTCACTTTATTGGGGACGTGGTCCCAGCAAGCAAGAGTGAGGTTGAGCAAGCAGAATGAAATAGAAAGAGAGAAAGTTCATTAATTCAAGTACGTATCGCTGAGGTTTCTGCTGCAGGAGCTGGGGCTCAATTCCAGCAGGACTTACTGAGAAACTTACAAAACTCCTTTCAGTTGTTCACTTGTTCTCCAGTGGGTGGGTCTGGAGCGCAGAACCCACCATGCTTACTAATTATGCCTGGGCTTCTAAGGTCCGACCAGGGAGGCCTCAGTGTCTCCTCTCCTTCGGGAGAACGGAAGGACGCCTGCGGCCTACGTAAGTGGTGCAAACTTCTTGTCTTGAAGTTTTATTGGTCTCCCGCGTAAACCAAGCTACTCAGCCTCTTTTCTCCACTGAATTTTACTGAGCTATCCTCATTCTATTACTCTTTATATCTTTAATTAATATCTAATTGAAGCTATCGTATCCTGATCCTCGCCTATGCCATCTCTCCTTCGAATACCCTGGATCAGCCGGGGCTGGTCCCCGGCAGGTGGCGCCCGAACAGGGACTTTTGAAGGTAAGCTCTTTATGGCAAAACGGCCCCATAGAATGGGTCTCTCTCCCCGCCCAAGCTAAAAAGGTAGCGGCTTCTTATCCGGGATTGATAGCTACTTTGATATTAAAGGAAAAAAGCAGAGCATTAAATTATTTGGTAAAGAGCCATCAGAAATTGTAATTCCATATAATAAGGAACAACTTGATGCTCTTCTAATGTTTGATGAGGACTGGCAGATTGCCGTAGGAAATTATTTTGGTCAAAATTTTTGCATCATTTACCCTCGCATGTTTTGCTGAATTTTATATCCAGACATCCAGTTATTTTCCCTGTCAGATGTAAACAATCTCCTATTCCAAATGCTCAAATAGTTTTTACTGATGGGTCAGCAGACGGTAAAGCCTCCATAGTTACTAAAAATCACCAAAAGGTTTTAGAAACATGGGAAACTTCAAACAGCATAGAGGCTTTTGCTATGTTTGCAGATGAAGAATTTAACCTTTATTCTGATTCTCAGTATATTGTCAGGTTGTTTCCACACATTGAAACTGTGGTTTTTGTCTAAAAATAAAACTACCATATTTCATTTGTTAACTAAATTACAGCAACAAATTTGGAAAAGAAATAAAATATTTTTCACTGGACACATTCAGGCTTATTCCGGATTGCCCGGCCCTTTAAATGCCTTTAATGATTTGGCTGACCAGAAATACAGTGGCTACTGTGATTGAGGAGGCCAGAGCCTCTCACTCACTTCATCATCAATATGCTACTGCCTTAAGATATCAATTCCAAATTCCCAGAGAAACTGCTAGGGAGATTGTGCGTTCTTGCTTATATTGCCCCACTGTTTATAATATAGTCTACCTACGGGAGTTAATCCTCATGGTCTCAAACCTAACGTACTCTGGCAGATGGATGTAACTCATGTCTCTTCATTTGGAAAACTGTCCTTTGTTATACCTTTTCTCATGTCATTATTGCAACTTCTCGTACCGGAGAGGCAGTTAAAGGTGTTATACAACATCTCTTTACTTGTTTTTCATATTTGGGCCTACCAAAAGCTCTGAAAACTGACAATGCTCCTGCTTACACTTCTAAGTCTTTTCAGGAATTTTGTTTACAGTTTCAAACTAAACACAATACAGGCATCCCTTACAATCCCCGGGGACAAGCCATTGTGGAAAGAGCACATCAAACATTAAAGCTTCAAATTCAAAAATTAAAAGAAGGGGAGTTTAAGTAT
This sequence comes from Bos mutus, assembly GCF_027580195.1. Classification (NCBI taxonomy): domain Eukaryota; kingdom Metazoa; phylum Chordata; class Mammalia; order Artiodactyla; family Bovidae; genus Bos; species Bos mutus. The sequence goes on along the minus strand of NC_091631.1, from coordinate 74,005,042 downwards.
AGCTCTCCCCATCAAATCTTGCAACATGCTCTTTTTGTAATAAATATTCTAAATGCTGATCTGGCTGGAACTACTGCAATGCTTCGTCATTGATGCCTGGAGCAATTAAATGCAAAACCATTAGTTAAATGGAAGGACCTCCTCTCAGGACAATGAAAGGGTCCTGACCCATTATTAACTAGCGGTCGAGGATGTGCTTGTATTTTTCCACAGGATGCAAATTCTCCAATTTAGATCCGGGACAGGTTGATTCTCCATGTTGCAGACCCCCAGACATCCAGTTCCCCCATTGCTTTGATCACAAAAGAGGAGCCCGCCGGCAGGGGAGACAAGATAAACATCGAGATCCCGGCGAGACTGACAGGGCAGCTGCAGCGTGAACTCCAACCGGAAAATAATTCTACTTATTCTGTTTTAGCTTATCCACCCTTGCCTTATGTTTTCCTTTTTACTAATGACTCCAACAAACTTAATGTAGGCATGAATTATTCAGGTGGACCTAACGTAGTGACTTGTGAACAATGTATGCTTTCATCTTGTTTAAACCCTCAATGTAATGTTTGCTCCTTTGTGGTGTTACAATGCCCATCCTATCTTATGGTGCCTATATGATAGCTATGGTCTTACTGTGTTACAACAACTGCAGGATTTAATGCGATCGCGACGGTTTGTGGTCTTACTTATTTTAGGAATATCAGCTTTAATAGCAGCAATTAGTTCTGTTACTGCGGCAGCAATATCATTGACTCAACAAGTGCATACTGCCCAATATGTTGATACCATGTCTAAAATTGTTTCTTTAACTCTAGCAACTCAGGAAGCTATAGATAGAAAATTGGAGATGAGTAGACGCCTTAGAAGAAGCAATTATGCATATTGTGACTGAGTTACAGGCTTTAAAGGTGAAGATGGCTTTGACATGCCACACTGATTACAGGTGGATATGCATGACATCTTTGAAGGTAAACGAGACAGATTATGAATGGGAAAAAATTAAAAATCATATCTCAGGTGTTTGGAACAGTTCTGATATTGGCCTGGACTTAGGGAAACTTCATAATCAAATACAGACCTTGGAACACTCTCAACTGGATTTTACCGCCACTGGAGCAGCTAATGACTTTTTTCACACCTTCTCTAACTTTATTTCTGGAAAAAATATTCTGTCTAATATCCCTAGTCTGTAATCCTACTTCTCATAATCATTCTTCCTTGTATTGTCAGGATTCTCCGGCAGAGCATTCGGAGGCTCGCGACTGAGCTGCATCTGGCTGTTTTAAGAAATAAAAAACGGGGAGATGTTGGGGGCCAGAGTGAGGTACTCCGCCCATGGCGAAGGTCATGAGGAAGGAGGCTCGACATACGCAAAGGCGGGATCGAGCCTCAGGAGTCCCCCTGGAACTCCTCGAGCATCTACCCCCATAACCAGAGCCTGCCTACTTTACTACTTTGTGCTCTTACCTACACCTCTGACTTTACGGGGGGCTGTCCCCCACCACCTCTTTCGGAGAAGGAGTTAACCTAGAGCTCCAGTCAATAAAAACTCTTGGGTGTGATAAGAGTGTTTTAACCTACAAACTCCTCTGAAGGTTCTCTAGCCTGCCTGACAGGCTCGTCCGCCACATGTGATTGCTCACAGCCTCCCAACCGTGAGAGGCACGAGATGCTTTAAACCTTCTAAAAACAGGTTCCTTAGAAAAGTCAGAAAACTATTAGTATAAGTATAATGGGCTGATTAGAAATTGTGTTGGTGAAGGGTTTTTCATTTGTTGAGCCAATGTTTGTTGCTACGTCTCCATATCCCCTGCCCTTACACACATTAATGAATATATAGAAGGAATAAGTATTAACCTTTGATATTAATCACGTTAGACCTTAGGCTAAGTAAATTCTTTCCTTAACTAAAACCCACTACACCCTCACCCTGTAGGAATGTAACTATATTTGGGTGGCGTCTGTTTTGAGAATAATCAGCCCTGGAGAAATAAGTGTCCTGATTGACTGACCGCTGTCACAAGGAGAGGGTCGTAAATTGTCAGCAGGCCCCCCTGGCCAGAAGATGATGTAACACCCCTAAGACCTCTGTATACATTTGTATGAAGCACCTGACTTTGATAAAAGTCAGGACTGCTGTCCCCACGTGACTTTTGTATAACATCTCAGTGTATAAAAACAGACTCTGGAAAATAAAGAATTGGGATCAGTTTCTCGAAATACTGGTCTCCCCATGTCGCTCTCTCTCTCACTCTGGCTGAGTCTCCATCTGGAGCGCGGAACCCACCATGCTTACTAATTATGCCTGGGCTTCTAAGGTCCGACCAGGGAGGCCTCAGTGTCTCCTCTCCTTCGGGAGAACGGAAGGACGCCTGCGGCCTACGTAAGTGATGCAAACTTCTTGTCTTGAAGTTTTATTGGTCTCCCGCGTAAACCAAGCTACTCAGCCTCTTTTCTCCACTGAATTTTACTGAGCTATCCTCATTCTATTACTCTTTATATCTTTAATTAATATCTAATTGAAGCTATCATATCCTGATCCTCGCCTATGCCGTCTCTCCTTCGAATACCCTGGATCAGCCGGGGCTGGTCCCCGGCAGGTGGGAGGCTGGAACATTCGTCCTTCAGCTCCCCGCCCCACCACCAGGTAGCTCTAAGGAGTTGACCTGTCAGTCCCCATGGCAGCTCAATGCCCGAGCAAAAAGCACAAAGACACCCAGTGAGTGGTTAAGGGTGGACTGTGTAAGGTGAGTTATGCACAGCTGCACAGCTAAGCTCAGAGGTATGCTGGGAGACTGTCACACAGGGTGCCAGAGGCACCTCCTATAACTTTGTTGCTGGGAGATTAAAGTGAGAAATTAGAGTTGTCTTCTCTGGGGAAACTTACTCACCCGAAAAAAAAGAGTTTACAAATACCCAACCTATAGAAATCTCAGTGGGGCAAAGACTTACTAGTTACCCCTATTAACATGATCCCCCTCTTCCTTTGCTGCAGTAAATTTCATTTGAGGTAGCAATGCAGCTAAAAGACTGCTTTGTAGCCTCGCTTATGGCTAGATATGGCCATGTGTCTAATTTCTTGCCAAAAAGTGTAAGCAGAATACTGTACGGGCTTCTAGAAAGAGACTGGGCATTTACTTTCTCTTCCTTCCTCTTTCCTGCTGCCTGTATGTGCTAAGTCACTTTTGTTTGACACTGTGCAACCCCACGGACTGCAGCCTGCCAGGTTCCTCTGTCCATGGGATTCTCCAGGCAAGAACGCTGGAGTGGGTTGCCATTTCCTTGTCCAGCTGCCTGTAATGCAGACGCAATGGCACAAACTTGAGAAGCCCCTGGACCACGAGGCACTGGCCCTGAGAGCTGGTGTTGCCAGGTGTCTGTGCCTACATCCCTGATAACGTGGTGTTGTCACACAAGCCTTGGACTACCAAATCTGGACGTGAGGGAGGGAGAAATGTTTCTTAATCATTTGGTACTTGGATTTTTTCTATTACATTCTAACCAAGAAGTCCAACTAATGTACCATATAAAGTGTCTGGAATCCACCCTACTGCCTTGCAGTAAAGGTCATCGACCAGCAGCCCTGCCAAAGCACACGTAGTTTCCAGTCAACTTTCTTGTCTCTCAATATTAAACAGATTTCAGATCAATCTCCAGACATTTTTTTAAAAGCTTCTAGTATCAAAAACAGACACCAAAACAGAAATTTTGAAGAAACAGACAATCCTGGAAGCAAAAGAAAATGTCAAAATAAATGAAAAAATACTTAACATTCTTTAAAAATAAGACATAGCTTACATCCAAAAAAATTAACAAAATACAAAAAAATAAAAGGATACTCAGAGAACTAGAAAAATCTCTTGGACATTAAAAATATAACTAAGATAAACTCAATAAGTGAGCTGGAAATAAAGTTGATGGAAAGTAATAAAGGATATATTGGAAACACAGAGATTCAACCCAAGAGTTCCAATAGCTTTGCATTCCAGAAAGAAAAAGAGGAAACTAGGTAGAAAGAAATTATCAAAGAAATAATAGAGGAAATTTTCCTTGAAGTTTTCATAATTAAAGAGCTCTCATTGCCAAGCAATGTACTGCAAAAAGACTCACATTAAGAGATATCTTTATAAAATTTCAGAATACCTGGGTAAAGAGACTTACAAAATTATTCAGAAATAAAAAGAAACATACCAAGAATAAAAGGCTTTTCAATAACAACACTAGATTCTAGAAAAACAATGAAACAGAAACGTCAGAATTCTAAGGCAGATTGATATCAGCCTGATATTCCATAACCAGGCACACTCTCTGTAGAGTATGAAGACAGAATAAAGGGTATTCTAGACATGAAAAGACTCAAAACATGCACTTTCCTTGCAGCCTTTCTTAGACCCCCCACCCCCATTACCCATGGCTGCCTACATGTGTATTTGCTCCAGTCCGGTCAGACCTCCTGCAGCTCGTCTCTGCCATGGTCCCTGCTTCCTTTCATTGCACCCTTTCTTAGACATGGCTGCCTACACGTGCATTTGCTCCAGTCCAGTCAGACCTCCTGCAGCTCGTCTCTGCCGTGGTCCCTGCTTCCTTTCATTGCACCCTTTCTTAGACATGGCTGCCTACACGTGCATTTGCTCCAGTCCGGTCAGACCTCCTGCAGCTCGTCTCTGCCATGGTCCCTGCTTCCTGTGGCCTCCCTCCACTCATATGCCTTCTCTTTTCCTCTTTGAGAACCAATCCTACACACTCTTCAAGAGCCAGCTCAAGCTCAACCTGCTTGAAGCCTCTAGATCACACTCATCTGCAGTGATCTCAGTGCCTTTTGGGCCATTCAGTCTTCAGAATCTTTACTGTGCATTTTGCCACTTTTTTCTGTTTTACCTGGGGTTAGTCTGTGTATGTCTGAATTTTCCAACAAGTTTGGACCAGTGTCTTATTCTTTCTTGCATTAATAATGACAGGCAAAGAGTGAGTGCTCAATAAACATCTGGTATTTACCCAGTTAATTAGGATAATCTGATCCCTAAATCAATTGTCTTTTCACAATACTGTGTCTTTGAAAACTTTGTTCTTTGAAAAACAGACATGCCTTGTTTATTAGAAGACAGGAAGTAAGGAAGTATCTGTATCAAGAGCAAGACAACAGCTGAAATCATATTCCTCAGAAGAAGCAAAAAATTATAATTTTGCAAGCATAACAGGTGATTGCAACAAAAGATAAAAATTTTTACAAAGAAAATTATCTTGTTATACAAATATTATGGGCTTTGATTCAACCGAAAATTATTCAACTCCCAAGAATTTATGCATAGGAAAGCCTCCAACTTTGCAAGGGCAAAAGTAGCTTGGAGCCTCAGTTCGTATTATTTTAAATTCAATAATAACAGTGACTGTATTTACCAAACAAATCATAGATTATGATTGTGAAATCAACTCAACCTAAGAAAAAAAAAAGCATACCATGACACACTCCATGGCAAATGTCCTTTTCTGTTTTTAATTAAAGGATAATACAAGCCAATTCATGCCACGTCTCACTATTATTTTCTAAATTCTATGCAAACAGAACGAGGCTTCAACTGGAGAGAGAGGAATGAAGAACCTTCTTCTGCTTTTGGTCTTTGTAACACTGTCCTCTGCATTTCCTGCAGACCAAAGGATGGAAGACGAAGAGAACCTGCAACTGACTCAGGTACTGTCTCAGTAAATGTCATTCGTGGCTATCCATAAAAATTTCACTTTACTGATTGTCCGAGGACCTAAAAAGACAGCTCATTCTTACCAAAGAGTCCTGAACTTTTTTGTGAGGAGCTGATTTTCCTTTCCTTGGCCCTAAAGACGTCAGGAATGGTAGAGGGTGGAGAGTGGGGTGGGCTGGGAGAAAGGCAGGATTTGCTATTTAAGCACTGGATACAAGTGAGGAGAGAGTGAGCAGAGACAGAGTCAGCTCTGTGAGAACGGAGATCTCCATAAAAGCATCTGAAGACCAGCCAGGGGGACCCAAGTGTAGTTTGGAGCTCCTTATCCTACATGTACGAAAACCACGCTGCTTTGGAGATTCCCTCTAAAAATCAATCCAGGTACTTTGCCATATTTGATGGAATTACTTAAATGTGATTACATGTGAATAATCATATTTTCTCCATAATTTGTTTCAAGGAAACACCAAATGAAAGTAACAGTAAAAATGTGTATGACACAAGATCATCCAACACATAGAAGAAGCATGCTTCTCGTCTGTTAAAGTTTGGAGTTCCATAGCTCCATGGGTGTAGCCGGTTCTGGTCACACACAGTTCAATGAGCTTTTGGAAACTGAAAGAGAGGGTGACTCTTCTCCTTCCTCTTTGTTTTCTTCCTCTCCCCTTCCTTTCCCTTGTTATTTATTTCCTTTTCCCCTCCTGCTGCCGGAAAGGATCTCGGAAAGCTTGCTTCTCCTGAAATGGAGGTCTGCTCCCCTGTAGTCCGTGCCTTTTTTTGTCTTTTCGGTTAGGCATATCTCAACCAGTTCTACTCTCTTGAAATAGAAGGGAGTCATCTTGCTCAAAGCAGTAACAGAAGTCTCATAGATGGCAAAATCCGTGAAATGCAAGCGTTCTTTGGATTGACAGTGACTGGAAAACTGGACTCAAACACTCTGGAGATCATGAAGACACCCAGGTGTGGGGTGCCTGACGTGGGTCAGTATGGCTACACTCTCCCCGGGTGGAAGAAGTACAACCTCACCTACAGGTAATGCTCCTGCTCTTAATCTAAATTAACGTGAATATTATCTCTAAGAAGCAAAGATAAAAATGGTTTATTTTACCCAGCACTTCCTGTGTGCATAGCACTTGATAGGTTTTATTTATTCCACCCTCTCAAAAAACTTGCGACCTAGGCACCCCTGTTATTATCACCTTAAACACAGGAGAAACTGGAAGGAAAAAAAAAAACTTGTTTAGCATAGGCCAGTTTGCACAGCTCTTCTCAGCAGACTGGCTCTGCAAATATGCTCTAATCTCTAGCCTCTGCCACCTCCATAAAAACTCTAGGACCAGAACCTCTATGGTCTGACTGCAGATGCTTAAAGGTACAATTGAAGTGTGCTCAAGGGAAACTGAGAAAATGGAGTACAACCAGCTCATGTTGGAGACATGTATGAGTTAGATTGTCAAATCTCAGGTGGACCTCGGATATTGCAAAGGAGCTGGCTTATTGGCAGAAAGAGGTTGAAGGGTGACCTGTGACCTGAGATAGAGGCAGTGGCCGTGAGCACTGCTCCAGAGCCCTCCTGGCTGGCCTTAAAAAGTCTAGTAGTCCTTCCTTCTTCTTCTTGAGCCTTAGGGATTGAGGTAAAAGTAGATTCAGCAAAATAGAGAATATAAACAAAAGCAAGAGCTTTTCCTGAGAAACAAACTCTTTGTGGCTGTCAAGTGAGACTTAACATATGACACATGCATAAAACTGATTTCTATAAGCTGTTTGAGAAAATGAATCTCAGTTCTCTTCAGAAGATCGTATCATACAGTCATGTGCACAGCAAATCCATGCATAAAATGATCTTCCACCTTAAGACATGACCTTAGGGAAGTCATTTAACCTCTTTGAGCCTCATTTGTCTAAGTGCAATCATACTACCTGATGAATAGCACAGATGAAAGACTGAATTATTAACATATAGCAAATGTAAAAGCACCTAATTTAAATGGTAAAGCATTGTAGAAATGTAGCGATAGCACCATACCAAAAGTTACTGCAGCATGTGATGGATAAGATAGAAATTATTTTCTTTTCCTAGTATATGTGTTTACATGCTTGTATAACAGCGAATTGATACATATCTGTTAATTTGTAAGAATTGTAAACTACACTCCTGATATGGCTCGAGCTGATGTGGATGAGGCTATCCAAAAAGGTTTAGAAGTGTGGAGCAAAGTCACTCCACTAATATTCACCAAGATTTCCAAAGGGATCGCTGACATCATGATTGCCTTTAAGACCCGAGGTAAGGTTTTCAGCAGAGAAAGCAATATAGCCATTTTCATCTTGGGAGCTTTGACGAGGCTCATCCTCTTACCCCCTGTTTCCCAGTCCATGGTTCGTGTCCTCGTTACTTCGACGGCCCCTTGGGAGTCCTCGGCCACGCCTTTCCCTGGTCTGGGATTGGGTGGAGACACTCACTTTGATGAGGATGAGAACTGGACCAAGGACGGAGTAGGTGAGCCCAATTTTCTTTACAAACAAAATGTTACTATCCATACAAATCCCTGAAAGGAATAGCTTTGCAATTAGTTGCTTTTTACTTCCCAGTTTCCCTATGATGTTTCATATTCCAGATGACATTGATGAAAGTGTTCAGTGTCTATTCAGACAACTGTGCTTGTACAGTTCAGAGCTTTATCCACACAGCACTTTCATAAAGCTGCTAATCCTGTTATTATCAGAACATTCTTCCCTTCCTCATATGTTCATTCATACATCTGCAATGCCTAAAGGGCCACTACATGTCTGGATCTATGCAAGGTGTCGTGCAGACCACAAAGTTGTTCTAGAAAAGTTCAGAGCTTCATGATCTTGGGTGGTGTATAAGGCCTAGACCCACTCACCACCATACAAGGCAGAAAGTACTGTGTATTATACCAATGGCAGAAGTCATCTCTAGCTTGAAGATTGAAAGAAGACTCTGCTGCTGCATCGCTTCAGTTGTGCCCAACTCTGTGCGACCCCACAGACGTAAGCCCACCAGGCTCCCCAGTCCCTGGGATTCTCCAGGCAAGAATATTGGAGTGGGTTGCCATTTCCTTCTCCAATGCATTCATGCATGCTAAGTCACTTCAGTTGTATCTGACTCTGAGCGACCCTATGGACAGCAGCCCTTCAGGCTCCACTGTCCACAGGATTTTCCAGGCAAGAATATTGGAGTAGGTTGCCATGACTCTGGGAGGTGGTAATTCCAAGTTAGTGATTGAAAGATGCTATGTGGGTACATGGCCCATAGGACGTCCATTTATATACATGAACCTCTTCACCTAACTCTTGCTTGTCTGCCAAAGAATTGGATCCTGGTCTTTATATTTGACTTATTTCTTTAGGCCATGGGCAGTGATTTTATTTCTCTTATTGGGCCTCCCTGGCATGAAGATAAGTGATATTTTATTATGTTTCAAATAAAAAAACAAAACTTTGTTATCTCAATCCCATGGATGGAGGAGCCTGGTAGGCTGCAGTCCACAGGGTCGATAGGAGTCGGACACGACTGAATGACTTCACTTTCACTTTTCACTTTTCATGCATTGGAGAAGGAAATGGCAACGCACTCCAGTGTTCTTGCCTGGAGAGAATCCCAGGGACGGGGGAGCCTGGTGGGCTGCTGTCTATGGTGTCGCACAGAGTCAGACACGACTGAAGCGACTTAGCAGCAGCAGCAGCAGCAAACAAAGGAGCAGTTCAGTAGACTCTCAGGTTCTCTCTACTCTTTTTTTTTTCTGTCATTTACCACAGTCATCATGTCTCTGGTATCTGGTTTCCAGGGTTCCAGGAAAGAGGATGCTGTGGCTTTCTGGTGGGTGGTACACAAGCCCACAATTCAGTCCTGACCACATAACTCTATGTAGTCTGTGAGTCAGTCATAGTTTCTGCAAAACTGAAAGCCAGTGACTCAAAATGACGCACAGCCTCTCCTTGCTAAGTCTGAGCACGTGATGGAAGTGTTCTTCCAAGAGCTAGGAAACAAAGAGGGGAAAGGACTCCATGCTGGCTGGACTTCAAGTGGAGTTTGGAGGTGGTGGCTGCACTGCCACAGAGGTAACATTACAGCCAAGAAAGTGAAAGAGGTAGGGTGACTCCAGGATCCAAATGACAGAGGAGTTGAAGGGACCGGGTCTGTCTCCTGCTGAGATGTGTTCCAATATTTTCCTGGATTTGGCCTGAAGGTCGGGTGGATACATCCAATCAGGCAGGTATAGGAAATATTCTAGTGCTCACCAAAGTCAGAAATGACTCCCCTCACTCAGCCAGGCTTTACTTGCATATCTAGAAGCAGAGATTAGTCTCAGGTTTCACTATCATTTTTTTAAAAATATTTATCTATTTATATTTAGCTGCATTGGGTCTTAGTTGCATCAAGTGGGCTCAGTTGTTCCATGGCATGTGGGATCTTAGTTCCCTGACCAGGAATTGAACTCATTTCCCCTGTACTGCAAGGCAGATTTGTAACCACTGGACCAGCAGAGAAGTCCCCTCATTATCATTGTATCCCTATTAGTTCCAATTTGTTGCTGTTTGCCGCTAAGTTGTATCTGACTGTTTTGCCACCCCGTGGACTGTAGCCCACCAGGCTCCTCTGTCCATGAGATTCTCTAGGCAAGAATACTGGAGTGGGTTGCCATGTCCTCAACCAGGGAATCTTCCCAATGCAGGGACTGAATCCATGTCTCCTGCACTGACAGGCAGACGCTTCCCACCTGGGAAGCCCATTAATTCCAACACTTAGTGGTAAAAGGCTTCCCTGGTGGCTCAGAGGTTAAAGCATCTGCCTGGAATGCGGGAGACCCGGGTTCAATCCCTGGGTCGGGAAGATCCCCTGGAGAACGAAATGGCAACTCACTCCAGTACTCTTGCCTGGAGACTCCCATGGAGGGAAGAGCCTGGTAGGCTACAGTCCATGGGGTCACAAAGAGTCGGACACGACTGAGAGACTTTCCTTACCTTACCTTAGTGGTAAAAGTACTATTCCCCACACTGCAACTGGCCCCTTGCCAAAGGGGATGTGTGGGATGGATTATGAAAAACTCCAGAGGGTCCTGGGCCCCAAGCTGGCAAAACTTGCCTGAGCAAAGCAGAGGATAAACATAGCCCTCCACCAAGTTCCGGGTGGATAGCCAGGCAACAATATTAAAAAGGGGTGTTTTGTAACTGCTTTATTGTAATACATTCCCTCAGGGTTGAAATTATTGGACCTGGGGATCCCTAATCTTATAACTCTCAGCTTTCTGGCCTACACGGGAAAATGTTTTCCTGTTCTCTAATAAAAATGTAAAATCTCAAGCACCCAATCAAGCATCTCCAATCAAATGGATTTTTTTAAATAGAAAATTTTGCAATAATGTATAATATACCTTTTTACATATATGTGGGCTCTCTTTATGCAAAGGGCACAAAAGTCTTAGTGCAACTCCGTCAAAAGCAATAGACAGCAGGCATCTGCTAATCCCACTGCTTCCTAAGGGGTTGGAAGTCACTGCATGGTGATATCAGAGAGATCTGAACACATGGAGAGGGTTTCCTGGGAATCTCCCAAAGTGAGGCCAGTTTCAAACCTGTATGTGAATGTAAATGCTTCACACACATATGCACTGGCACCAGGCAACTGAAACAGCCCTCAGAGACCACTACAGATGCAGGGCTGGGCTGCAGAAGAGCAGTGGTCTGTGGCATGGGGGAACCTACATGCAGGAAGATGACACAACTTATCTATAATAAGGGCAAAAAAAACTTGCAAAGCACCAGTCCTTAGCAAACATTCAGAAAGTGTTTGACACTGATAATTATCTTGGTGATTATTAATACTAATGATAATGGTGATGATTAAGTGATTTCTAGGAGAAAAAAAAATTCACAAAGGTACTGATGTATAATGCCCAAACTTATCTATTTAGTTGCATCTCCAAGAAGGCAGAAATGAAATCTTTTTTCTACTGTATCATACAGCCTATAATATTGTCAGTACATGAGAAATGCTCTACAAATAATAGTAAATGAAGCCTTTCAACAGTCCTTTACTCAAAATCTACTCTAATCCATGCTTTGTAATATAACTGGAATATACAATAGCGTGCAACACACAGACTCTACTCTCCAGGGGTTTACAGTCTAGACGGCACATTCTATAAATGGCATTTAAAGTTAGTATGATCAACCTTGGGATAAAAGGTACTATGGCAATGTAATAGGAGCACCTAAAAGAAATTCCAGCCCATATACAGAGGTCAGGGAGGAAGTGACGCCAACCTGAGACTTGAAGGCTCTGCAGGAATTCTGAAGCAAAGTGGAGTAAAAAGTGTTCTAGACAGAATAACCCAACCAACTCAAGTATCAGAACTGTAATGGAGCAGAAGGCTAAAATGGTGTAGATTAGAATCCTATATAGAGGGTCTTGAGAGCCAGAATAAAAGTTTGCACTTCGTTTAGATGATCTGAATTTTAATTACTTCTTTAAAGAGTCACTTGTCCCATCCCTGTTCAAAAGCACACGAAGTGATGTTGCCAGCCAGACAAGGGGAGGCAGCAAAAGCCAGAGCAAAAAGCATGAAAGTCCATGAATAATTCTTTGCCTTTCCATGGTTGTTTTATGCAAACATCACTGGACAAGGCTCCATCACAAAAGGCTCAGCATTTTCCTTAGTATCCATAGGTTTAGCTGCAAGTCCAAGGACAGTCTTTTTGATATACTTAGAAGCTTACAGACTGTAGGAGAGACAGACAAACAAAAAGGCAATTCCAACCATGCATGGTACAACTTCTGGTGTGGATAAGTAGAGTATTCCAGTCTTGTCCAGGAGGAACATCTAACCATCCTTTCATCCAAATAAAAGCCTGGATATCCAGCACCCATTACTAAACTGTTTATCAGTCCCCAGGAAGATAATTAAGACATGGTCTCTGGACTGAAAGGGTGCACAACTTAGGGAAAGAAAAAAAGAATGCAGTACTTATTTGCAAAGACAGAATTAAGCTCAGTCTACAGAAGCAGAGAGAGGTGCAATTAAGTCAACCCGGATAGGAGCTGGGGGAAAGAAGTCTTGTGACGATGACTCTGGAGGGGGTCCCTGAGGCCTATGCAGGACAGATGGGTGAAGGGGGTGAAAGAGATAATACTCTGGGCAGAAGTGATGGAGATACAGAGACACAGATGAAAAACAGCATGGCATAGATGAGAAATGCAAGTGATTCCACATGGCTAGCTCAGGGAAAATGAAAATAAAATATGAGGCTGGGGAAAAAAGCAGGGACTAGTTCATGGAAGGCTATGTTTAGGTATTTGGACTTGATCCTACAACCAGTGGAGAATCTCTGAAGAATATAAGTAGGGAAAATATGATCATGTACAGATGCCTAACAACAACCCAAAACTGGTGGCTTTTTTTTTTTTCCCACTACTATCCATTTCGAGACACCTGTTTTCTGCCATCTGCTTGCTCTGGGTTATATTTCTCCATGATGTGACTAATACCAATTATCACTGTTGAAAAATTTCCCAGATAAATAATGGTTCATGTGTCATAAGAATTGTCTGTTTGACAAGCCTTTTTTTTTCATTTCTCTCAGTTACTTCCTAATCTCAGATGCAATCATTCTTCTGATTGACTAACATACTCATGTTTTCCGTTTTTGTTAAGGATTCAGCTTATTTCTTGTGGCAGCTCATGAATTTGGCCATTCACTGGGGCTCTCTCACTCCAGTGATCAAACAGCGTTGATGTTCCCAAACTATGTCTCCTTGGATCCTAGCAAATACCCACTTTCTCAGGACGATATCAACGGAATCCAATCCATCTACGGTGAGCAATAAATCTGAATATATGTGAACTGAATTGAAGGCTTTCCAGGAAGGACGTTGAGAAAAATCACTTCTCGAAATATTATTATGAGGAAAGTATTCTCTTGGGAAAGATCCTTCTGTAGGTATTTCCACATGCCTTCTTAGTTCACTGAGGTTTTTTTTTTTCATCAAAGCAGGGCCACCTAAGGTACCTGAGAAGCCAAAGGGACCCACTCTACCTCATGCCTGTGACCCCGATTTGACTTTTGATGCTATCACCACTTTCCGCAGAGAAGTAATGTTCTTTAAAGGCAGGTAAACCCATTCCCTTAAACACCTCAACTTCCTGTGAAGTTTTTCTTTTCAAGAGATTTGGGGATAAGAGAATATATCTTGCTTTTTGTTTTATAACTGTCTACATTGCTTGAATGTATTACTCTGTGCACATACCTCTTACCTGTTTGATAAATTGTTTTTTTTTTCAAATGGTTATTATCTACTTAATTTTTCGAGTAACTGCCATTCCACTCTCCACAGAGGTGACACCGCTTTACATTCCTACCAACAACAACTAATGGTCCAGTTTCTCCACATCCTCACCAATGCTTGTGCTCTGTTTTTTCATCCCTGCTCAATGTCACCTCTCGGAGAATGTGTTCTGTGGCCTAATCTCCACCCTCCCAGGTAGAGCCGCTCTTTCCTCTGTGATACCATTGTTTTCATTTACACCCCATCCCATCCCCTATCAGTCACTCAGTAGGTCTTGTCAAGTCCTACTGCAGACACATCGATGGCCTATGTCCACTCCCTTCTCTCCGTCTCCACCACCATCTCCAGCTCATCCAAGCTACCATCATTTCTCATCTCCTACTCCAAAAGCCTATTTACTAGCCTGCTTGTTTCTGCTCCCATCTTTCATACATGCAACAATAATAAATTAATTTTTAAATGTTTTTAAGGAAATTTTTTAATTGCCATTGAACCAGAGTCTACTTTCAGTAACTTCTTAGCTAAAATAATACCACAATCCCGACGATGTCCTGGACCTGGCTTACACCTGGCTACAGAAGCAGAGAGAGGTGCAATTAAGTCTAGGAGTTAGAGATTCAATTATTAAATTTTCAAGAATTTTGTAAACTAGCTCATATTGATTTAGTACCTTGAAATTGGCCTTGGTTGGAGTACCTGCACCCTGACAATCACCAAATGATAAAAATTAGGTCTTTTTCACAGAGAAGGCAATGGCATCCCACCCCAGTACTCTTGCCTGGAAAATCCCATGGATGGAGGAGACTGGTGGGCTGCAGTCCATGGGGTCGCTAAGAGTCAGACACGACTGAGTGATTTCACTTTCACTTTTCACTTTCATGCATTGGAGAAGGAAATGGCAACCCACTCCAGTGTTCTTGCCTGGAGAATCCCAGGGACAGGGGAGCCTGGTGGGCTGCAGTCGAAGTGACTTAGCAGCAGTAGCAGGTCTTTTTCCTACCTGGAGAGCCAGTTGTGAAATATGCATCAATGGACCCTTCCTCGAAGTTGAATCAACAAAGTGTTAGCTGTGGTAGGAAATCTCTTCTCTCACTATGTAGTTACTGCACTTAACTTGCAACATGGTGTGTCAGTTATGTATACCATGGCCACACTTTCAGAGCAAAGTGTCAGGACATTTACCATCTGACAAGGATATAGGGGCAAAAGGAAAGAACATGTGAAATCAGACTCCTTCCACCCATGACTATGTAGCACTACAGTTCATGGGGTCACAGTGTCAGATACAACTTAGCGACTGAACAACACCAACAATGACATGCTGTCATACCACGCTCCTGATAGCTGAGGCTGAGAGACCACTTGTCAGGGATGGGTTCCCAGCATGGGAAGAAAAATGAACTATAAGGACTTTTCAGACCTTGCTCACGGATCTACCTCAGAGCTTTACAGCCAGAAGGGAAATCTGAGGAAATATTTAGCAATGACAATAATAACATTTTTAATTCTAGCAATCAATACCAGAAATTTTTTCTTAGAATGCTTGGTGTTGACTTAGAATATTGGGAATTGCTGCTTTGGCAAAAATGAAGTGACCAAATACACTGAGAACTGTTAATGAGACTTCCATGGGTAGTTTGCTACTCTAAGTACCCAAAAGAGTGGGCACAAAGGCATGTCCTGACTTTGGTGATCCAAAGGGTAGAACTGAATTCATAACCACCTAAAATTTCTGAGGAAAATTATGCTAATGCTATAAACTGATGAAAATATCAACCAATTAGATAAAGTCAAGTCTAAGTTTGCAGTGGTTTCATTGAAATAGATACACATAGACTGTATATAAAGTATGGTTTCCTGTCTAACACAGGCACATATGGAGGATCTATTATGACATCACTGACGTTGAATTTGAATTAATCTCTTCATTCTGGCCATCTCTGCCAGCTGATATTCACGCTGCATATGAGAACCCCATCGACAAGATTCTGGTTTTTAAAGGTAACATTGCCTATCATTATTCCTCTTCTCCTTGTGTATGCCTGAACTAGTTAGCAGATATTTTAATTCAAGGAATATAATCTTCATGCATGAGCCAAATGGACAGGGCTTCTGCTCTGACCTTAAGTTCCTATTATAAAGAACAACTATCCAAGGATTCTCTCTGGCTATAAAGATAAACGTCATCCCAAGTGCACAGGAGAGAAGAAACCTGTATAACAAAAACTAAAAAGTCTTTTTTTCTGCCAAATAAAGGTAACCCATCTCTCTTCTTATATTCCCTTTTTACTAGGGCTGCTAGATGTGGCAAATAAAAATACAAGATGGTTTCAATTTCAGACAAATAAAAAATAACTTTTTAGTTTAAGTGTGCACATTGTAATATTTTGGATATACTTATACCAAAAATTAATCACTGTTTACTTGAAATTCAGATTCAGATTCAATTGGTATCTTATATTCAATCTAGCAACCCTACTTTCCAGGAGGATTTTATCAGATTACTTGCCTTTGAGAACATTAGGGCATGGAAATTTAGGAGAACAAATATACTCGATAGTTTTGTCAGCATTAGAGAAGAATCAGTATAATGAACTCAACTGACATGGGTATGCATACCATGAACTATGAAAGTGAAAGTGTTAGCATCCATGGAATTCTCCAGGCAAGAATACTGGAGTGGGTAGCCATTTCCTAGGTATATATTATTTGTGTAATATTAATGATATGTAAGCAGCTAAAGAACATGGTAAGAGTAAATGGAGACATAAGATTACTAAATCTTTAAGATTTGCACCTGAAAGGAACTAGGAATCTAATTATTTTCAAACTTCTTAAGACACCTATTTCTCCCTTTAGGAAATAAATCAGAAGATAATCACTCTCCCTCTCGTCCTAGATGACAACTTCTGGGTGATCAGAGGATATGCTGTCTTACCAGATTATCCCAAATCCATCTATACTCTTGGCTTTCCAAGACGTGTGAAGAAAATTGATGCAGCTGTGTGTGACCGCAGCACAAGAAAGACCTACTTCTTTGTGGGCATTTGGTGCTGGAGGTAAGTTTGCAGACAATTGACCCCTTGTTTTAGTCTGGAGAAAAATATCCACAAAGCATCACTTTAACACTGTCTTCCAAAAGTGTTATGTTGAAGACAATCTTAGGCGGATGGCATTCACCAAACAAAAGAATGTTTCAGTCAGGTCAAAGATCTTTCTCCAGCTTATAGAAATAAAGATAAAATAATAAGGCTGGTGGTGCCAACCAAGCTGCCAGTGACAAACATATTCAGTCAAAATCATTGAAACTCCGGAAAGGGCCCTTTGATTTAACAGTTCCTCAGAATAGAAACGATCTGGTAAATTATGTGGCTTTTTTCCCTCATAATTCCTTGTTTTTAAGACACTGTCAGAGATCTGACCAAATATACTCTTTGCCATTTTTAATTATTGATCCTACTAGTTTTCTTCCAATAGGATTACTTTTTTCCTACATATTTGCTTGACTCCAAGTTGTGCAGTAAAAAAATTAGTCCTCTTCCCTGAAACAAAGGTCCCCCCAAAACCTTTCAAATCCATGTCTCCAGGTATGATGAAGTGACCCAAACCATGGACAAAGGGTACCCACGGAGAGTGGTAAAGTACTTCCCAGGAATTGGCCTCCGAGTGGACGCCGCTTTCCAACACAAAGGTAAGCCTCAGCGCCTATTAGGATACTTAGATGACTTTACTGACTGTGAAAGAATTCAGCATGAAAACTTAAATGTTTCCATTTTAATGTCCTTTTACTACTTTGAGTACATGTAATAATAAACTGTGAGGATCTTATCAAAATTGAATAGTAAGTTTGAGTTATATTCTCTGACATACTACTTCGAAACTATGCAAAAGGTATCAAAATTATCACTGATCATAGATGTCTGATAAAGATACCCCTGAAGAGTTTCAAGTGTGAAACATGACTGGGCATCTGAACTGAACGGTGATTCTCAAGCCTCAATGTATATAGTTTAATAAACACAGTTTAGGGTTTGTATATGAAGCGACAAGTTCCTTAGAGTTTCTGAGGCAGTAAGATTGTGGGTAAGATCCAGGAATCTACAGTTTTAAAAGAACCTTGGGCAAATTAATGAATCAGTCCAGCTACTATATCTTCAAAAACAACAGAGCAGACCATGGAGTAAGCAGAAGTCTAAAGATATTTTTGAGTATCGCCATCTTTTATTCTAGTGAAATTTAATACGGAACCTCAGAACTTAAAACAGATAAAGCAGAGCAGCTTTAGGAAAATGAGATAGGGCCCAAGACCATACTCATAGAGGCCTCTTTCTCCCCCTCACTGGGACATTTTTTGGAAACCTAGTCTGAGAACCTCTGGTATAAACTACAGCCCCTTGAAATTCATGTTTCATACCTTGGCTTTTTCCTCAGGGAAATAAAACTAATATTTTTCATATGACTGAGTAAAGTAAAATGTATGTATATAGTTACACATTTATTTTCTCTCCATATCATGTTCAATTATTGTATTCTACATTCATAAAATTGAAAAGTATGGAACAATTATACAGTTGTATAAGATAACTAATCATGATTCTCTCTCTCTAGGATTCTTCTATTTCTTCCGTAGATCAAAACAATTTGAATATGATCCTAAGGCAAAGACCGTTACCCGAATAATGAAAACCAATACTTGGCTTCAGTGTAAAGAACGGTTAAATTCATCATCTGATTTTACAATCAGTGAGGGAAAAGTACATTCAGGAGTGGAGATGTTTCATTATAAAAGTTTAAATTTTCTTATTTTTAGTATTGTTCACATGATGAACAAAATCTACCGTTACCAATAAATTCATAGACCTAAAATAAACCTCAAGGGATCTTTTAATCTGAACTCTGCTTCAAATTAGAACAGAACTGTTCTTTAACATCAAGTCACCAGGCCTAGTTATAAATATCTATTGAATGAAGAGTGAAACAGCTGTTTTGAGCTGCCTGATTCTTTTTACAGGAAGTTATGTATAAACAAAACTCTCACTGGACTTGAAGCATATTTTATGTTTTGTAGACTTGAAGAAGTAAGCTATGTGTCTTGTAATAACAAAATACTGAAGACATTTATTAAACCAATCTTTAGCATTCTATTTTGTCTGGACCTTTGGAGTTGGAGAGGCTCAATAAACTGCAACCCACATCCCTACCCATGTTTTGAATCTACTGAGAAATATACAGTTGGGAGAGTACAATACCACCTCTATTACTGAAAAGCTTATGCTAGAGAATGTATCTGTGGAGGAGCAATCTTCCTAATATCAAATTCTAGAGTGAGACATCCTTACTCACAAGTCATGGGAAGAACTAGAAAGCACCCTGCCTCCCCATGGAAAAGAGAGCTACGTACAGACTGCATGGAGCCCAAAGAGGAAGAAATGAGGATGGAGGCACATGTGTCTAGTTCCTGCTCCCAAATCCACCAATCAAATAAGTGATTCTGCCTCCCAAAGAGAGGAGTGAGAACCTAGAGAGATGCCCGAAGTGCTACACTAAAGATAACCCCCCCCAACAATTCAGAAACTAGCAGGAGTAGGCAAGTAATGTTCCCTCCAACCCTCACCCTCCAAGCAGAGACCAGTGCATTGAACCATTCCTTAGAAAGCTTAAAAGCAAGTTTTGTGCACACTGTCCTCATATATCATATACAAGAAATGTGGAAATTTCTTGTGTTTCCTGTGTATGTGGGTCGTGTCTGCTCAGTTGTGTCTAACTCTTTGCAACACAGTGGACTGTAGCCCACCGGGCTCCTCTGTCCATGGGAGTTTCTAGGCAAGAATACTGGATTGGGTTGCCATTTCCTTCTCCAGTTTATGGGTCAGCTGTCCTTATACCTATTGGTAGAAAGTTCCTGTCCTCTGTTATACATGTACATGTTGGGTTTCTAAATTCTTGTGGTTAAGTTTTGCCTTTACATCCTCAAAGCTGAATGCTTAGCAAAGCTCTACATAAGTTTTGTGACCCCAAAGATGGGAGGTTGTCAGTTGAACTTGATTCTGATTAGGTGATAGATTGAGTAAGTATCAATTGATAGAAAGTGAGAATAGAAAAATCTCAGGAATTCCTACAGCTAGTCCTCCAACTCACACATTTTTTTCCTTGAGTTAAGTATTATCAGATTCCTAAAAGAATGGGATATTCTTTTACCCCAAAGAAAAAAGTAGTTGCATGTTTGAAACAGAAAGTAAGTTTTAAGAAGTACAGTTTAATACCTAGCATGTAGGAGATAGTAGGTCAGCCTTTGGAAAAAAAAGAATAGTACTGGAATAATCAAATATCCAAACACATAAAAAAAACTTAGATTAACTCACATGTTCACAAAAATTTACTAAAAAATGGGCCATAGACCTCTAAATAGAAGAATTAATAATATAAAGCTTCTACAAGAAAATAGTTTTTAAATGTTGTAGGCTTGGATTAAACAAAGCCTTGGACATTTTGATTTTTCAATAGGACATAAAAAGTGTGACCCATAAAAGAAAAATTAGTGAATTGAACTTCATGAACATTAAAAAACTTTGCTTTTCAAAAAAAAAAAGAATGAACCACTACACAATGGGAGAAAATATTTTCAAAATATGTGATAAAGGACTTATATCCTGAATATATAAATAATTCTTACAACTCAAAAATAAGAGGACAAACAGCTCAACTTTTTCAATGGCTAAAATATTTGCTATGAGTGGCAAATAATACATGAAAGGATATTCAACATCTCAATCATTAGGAAAATGCTAATTAAAACCACAGTAGGATACTGCTACATACCCACCAGCATGGTTAAAATTTAAGACTGAAAATACCAAATGTTGACAAGATGCAGAGTAACTGGAACACTCTTAGAGTGTTGGTGAGAGTGAAAAATGATGCAGCCATTTTGGAAAATGGTCTGGCTGTTATAAGTTAAACACATATACATCATGTGACCCAATGACCTCACTCCTAAATGCTTTAAAAAAATGAAAACATGCTCACATTAGTTATACAGAAGTGTTCATGATAGTTTTATTTATATCTAAAACCTGGAAACAACCCAAATGTCTATCAAACTGGTACATCCAGACAGTGGAAAACTATTCAGCAATAAAAAACAATAAATGAATGATACATGCAACAATATGGACGCATCTCAAAAGCATTATGGCTAAGAAGACGGACACAGAAGACCTCATATCTTATGATTGCATTTATATGAAAAATATAACAAGGCAGACTATAATGATAGAAAACAGACGGCTGGTTGCCAGCGGTCAGAAGTGGAAGAAGGGATTGACCACAAAGGCATATATGTGATAGAAATGTTCAATATCATGATTATGGTGGTGTTGGTGACACTACTGAATATATTTTTTAAACCATACACCTAAAATTAGTGAATTTTATTATATGCGAATTCTATTTCAATGTTGCTTATTAGAAAAAGTAGTGCAGCTTAGTCGAAGGCAACGGCAACCCACTCCAGTACTCTTGCCTGGAAAATCCCATGGATGGAGGAGCCTGGTAGGCTGTAGTCCATGGGGTCGCTAAGAGTCGGGCACCACAGCGATTTCACTTTCACTTTTCACTTTTCACTTTCATGCCTTGGAGAAGGAAATGGCAGCCCACTCCAGTATTCTTGCCTGGAGAATCCCAGGGACAGAGGAACCTAGTGGGCTGCCGTCTAAGGGGTCGCACAGAGTCGGACACGACTGAAGCGACTTAGCAGCAGCAGCAGCAGTGCAGCTTAGTATTTAACATTGGATTTCTCAGGGTGGTGCTAGTGGTAAAGAACCCGCCTGCCAATGCAGGAGACATGAAATGGGGGTTGGATCCATGAGTCAGAAAGATCCCCTAGAGGAGGGCATGGCAACCCACTCCGGTATTCTTGCCTAGAGAATTCCACAGACAGTGGAGCCTGGCGGGCTAGAGTCCATAGGTTTTTCGAAGAGCCGGACATGACTGAAGCAACTTAACATGCACGCACACAGATTTTCAAATGAATCAAACTTCCTTTGTTTCCTTACATCTGTTCTCACTTCTGTGGCATAAACACCTGGGGTATTCAGAGAGCATCTGAAATTGCACTCAGATTTGCTTATAGGCATTTACTTTCTCCTTAATTTTCAACCCTGGAATATCTAAAAACAGTTTTCCAAGGAACCTATGTTGACTATTAGAGCTGTATTCAAGATTTATAAGTATAACTCAAAGATCAGCTGATTTCATTTATCCTTTGAAATTTTAATGAACTTAATTTTGAAAAGCCTCTGGAGTTTTCTACGGCCCTCCACCAAGCTATTGGGGAAAAAAAATTCATATTCTTAATGTCCTTTAACCAACCCACCTCCAGTCATCTCACCAGTCACTTCTCCCCTGGATTCCACCCTCCTGCTCCTCTGTCTGACCCCCTCTCTGCTTTGCCCTCTATGAGGAACCCAAGCTCCTCCTTACTGAATTATTTTTCTCTTTAAACATAAAGCAGTTAAGCTGTAACTTTGTTTACTGTCTCTTAAACATGCCATCAGGGCCTCCCTTTACTTGGAGAAGCAGCTTATTTTTTCTCCTAGAGAAGAGGACCAAAATGCACTTGCACCTTACTTCATAAAGAAGATGATTTAGTTTCCCTTTACCACCTTGGAGGCTGGGGAAGGGTATGCGCTCAGGAGCCAGGTTGCTTAGACTTGCAGCCCACTTCCTCCACTTAGCAGCTGTGGAACACTGGGCAAGTTACTGACTTCTC
This sequence comes from Bos mutus, assembly GCF_027580195.1. NCBI lineage: Eukaryota > Metazoa > Chordata > Mammalia > Artiodactyla > Bovidae > Bos > Bos mutus. Next base: position 73,982,271 of record NC_091631.1, on the reverse strand, counting down.
TAGACCTCGGCTTCTCCATTTGTGAAAGGAGAATAGGAAGGGACCCAGACGCTGAACAACTAGTCACATAGAGCATGTAGAATTAGCACTCGAGACACACTGCTTGGTAACTGTGAGCCATCATTACTGGAATTAGGCAAATTAAACTGTTTATCCAACAGTAAGTTAAACCATTTATCCAAAAGTACAAACAGTTGGAAAAACGAGAAGCCTGCTATATAATACACTTACTGGGGATAAATTAACTGGAAGAACAAACTTTGTTCCAGTTTGCTGTGTCCTTTCTGGTTTTCTCAAGGACCTCTGCTCAGGTTTTCAAAGAAAGAAACAGCTTTAAGAACAAGCGTGAACAAGACTATGTTAACAAATATTTATTCATTTTGGAGATTTGAGCAGTTGAGATGGAACAGAATTAAATTCACACGCAGAGAATGTTTTGAATTATTCTTGCCTTGGGACAAAGAGAGAAGCTCATCATAATCTTTCTGTTATTCATCATGGACGGACTCTCCTAAGAGTGTCATCTAAATGAATCATTTGTCCCAGAGGAAAACGCGATGATTTGTTGTTTTGGGTTTTGGTCTTGAAGTTATTCTGAACTCACGACATCTCCTTAGGTTGAAATTCAGTCCCTTGTTTGTCTTCAGGTATAGAGAACCTTAAAAAGGAAGATCAACACCTACAAAACATTTTAACATATTGAAACTGCTCACAAAATCATTCATTTTGGGTCTTTATTCACTCCTCAATACCATTATCTATCTGCAGTTTCCACATGAAAATAAAAATCTACTTTAAATCACTTAGAATTTGATCTCTAGGAACATCAAAAAAATATGAATAAGATAGTCAACAATGAATTTGAAACCTCCTTACAGTTGTAAGTTCCCAGAACAAAGAAGTGTTTCTGTCTGACCACTATGTACAGTTTCATGCAGTATTTCTTGCTTAATTGACCATAAAGCCAGATTTGATTTTAATCTTGAGCTTTGATTAATTAATGATTTTTGTCCATTTTTGTGAATTATAGTGCTCAATTTCATTAGTAACAAATAGAAGCATTTCAAAGTTCTTGTATTTTTAACAAACTGAGTTCAAAATTTCAAGTTTCCTGTAAAACTGAGAAGCAAAATACTTCAAATAGGAAATTTCAACTGACAAATTCACGAAGTTGAAGTGGAAACAAAATGGGTCTAAAAACCTCAAGAAATATGATACTAAGACCATATGAGAAAACGCATCTTAGATTATGAGGTTTTCAAACAAACCTGATCTGATCTTCTCAGGAGTCTTGTGTTGGAAAATCTGTTGAGATGGATTTCATCGAAGATGGCACATCGTTATTTTTCATGTAACACTTACCTCGGTATTATAATTGCTAATGTCTCAATTATTCAATATATGTTTATCTAATGCCTGCTGTAAATCAGATGCGCTGTTGAGCATTATCCTTTCATTCAACAATTATTTATTAAGTTCTTACTCTGTGCCAGGCACTGTTTTAGGGCCAGGGATAAAACAGTGAACAAAACTGCAAAGCACCAGGCTTCATGGACCAGTCAAAATAAAGAAAGGACAAATAAACCAAAAATTGTAAGTATGTCAAGGATGATGAATGCTCTGAGGAAAAGCAGGGAGCAGACTGTGTGGGTGCTGAGCCTGCTTGCCTCGGGGTTGGATTCCTCGCTCAGAACGGGGTGGTGGGTGCCGCCGCCTTTAGGCCGAGCTCCGGCCTCAAAGAGTCCATCTGAGGAGAGGCGCTGAGAGCCCTGGGCGAAGGAGAAGCCTCCCCCGGCAGTGGGGGCCGTTTCCCCAGACTCAGCTCTGCCACAGCCTCTGGTGCTGCCTGCTCCCTGCCGGTGATGCGGGCGGCTTTCTCCCACCTTCGCAGGGAGACAAGGACTGGCAGCTTCCGGTGTTCGTAGCTCCTGGGTTGCTAGTCTCTTCCGGCTTCGCAGCCATCACTCAGGGAACTCATTTCCTGCGTTAAAACCCTCCTGTTTCAAATGCTTGAGTGATTTCTGTTTTCTAGTTGACACTTGACTTAATTCTTTGAGTAAGGGGACAGAGAGCATGGTGGACGTGGGTGTTTCAGGGAGAATCACGCAGAGCCCTTGGTGAAGAGTTGATCCGACATCTGCAGGAAATGAGCAAGCAACCCAACCTGGGTGACACGGCACCCAGGAGGAACCGCGGGGGCAAGGGCCTGAGGCTCAGCTGCAGAACGGTGAGCTCCCATGACCTGGGGAAATTGGGCTAAGGGTGCAGGGAGGGACGGAGATGAAGTTAGGGAAGCGGCAGGGACGACAGGTGGTGAACGGTCTTGTGGGCCTTTGTACAGGCTTTAGAGTCCAGAGGTTTAAGAGGAGAAACATCACTTGACTTGCGTTTAAAAGAATCACAGGCTACTCTGAGGACAATAAACTGTAGGAGCAAAAGAGAGAAACAGGAGGTGTCTATCTGCCACCGCAGATGGTGGTGGTTAGCAGCGGGAAGCCTGAGGGTGTACTATGAAAATAGGACCGGAGAACTTGCTAGCTGACTGGGGCTGAATGGTGTGATGTGAAGAGAGGAGTCGGGTGTAACCCAACTTTGTCTCTGAACAACTGGAAGACTGGAGTGTGTACTCACTAACGTGACCAAGTCTTGGGGAGGAACAACTCTGAGGAGAAAATCAGTGTGTCCAGTTGCCAGTTGGATACACAGACCTGGAATTGGGAAGGGAGCCTGAGCATGGGTGAGGGAGAGGGCCATCTGGGGGATACAGTGTAGAGACACAGGATTGGATGGGGTCACTCAGATAAAAACGAAATCGAGAACTGCTCCCTAGTCATTGACAGGTTAAAGATAAAGATAAACTGTGTTGTGCATTTTGATCCCCACAGCAGTTTTATTTATGTACCTGGGCACATTCTTCCTGTGGGGTGTGCATCAAGTTCATGCCAACAATATATGTCATCATTATATTTTAGATGTACAGCTAATAAGAGCTTCCCAGGTGGCTCGGTGGTAAAAGAATCCGCTGGCCAGTGCAAGAGACACAGGATACACGGGTTTGTTCCCTGGGTGGGGAAGATCTCCTGGAGAAGGAAATGGCAACTCACTCCAGTATTCTTGCCTGGGAAATCCGGGACAGAGGAGCCTGGCAGGCCACAGTCCATGGAGTCACAAAGAGTCGGACATGACTGAGCATGCACATACACACATACATGTAATACATTTTTATCAGGTTGGAAAAATCTATAAAATGAGAAAACTGCCACCATGCCATCCTGAGGAGAGACCTATTATCTGTGGTGGAGGAGAACTGTACTTCTCCTTGCTAAGTGGCCTGCAAGCTCAGTTTCCAGTGGGCTCTTATGACTTTATTTTAGCAAGCATTATAAACACTGAAAGTTTTTTATTTTTCTGTAAGAATGGAACTTGTTTTAAGAAATCACAAAAAGAATCAATGCAGGAGTTTAAGATTAGAGGCAATATGTCTTTAAAAATTCATTTGATCGTTTTCCACCTCAGTCATTCAAATCAGGAAAGCATCTTCCTCAACACATATCAGAATGGAGCACCTAACTTATTTGAAGCAGATACTCAGAAGGAAAATAAGTTTTTTAAGCACTTATCTTCACTGTTAAAAATAGATTATCTGCAAGCTTATACGGTTACGGTGAAGATCGCTCAGTCATGTCCGACTCTTTGCAACCCCATGGACTGTAGCCTACCAGGCTCCTCTGTCCATGAGATTTTCCAGGCAAGAGTACTGGAGTGGATTGCCATTTCCTTCTCCAGGGACCTTCCTGACCCAGGGATCGAACCCGGGTCTCCCACATTGTAGACAGACATTTTACCGTCTGAGCCACCAGGGAAGTCCATGCAAGCTTATAAGGACTCTTTAAATAATCATAGTAATAGTGACCATGTATTAAACAATATTAAATAATACTAGTTATTTTATGTAATCTCATTTATCCTTGTAACAATCCTAAAAAATCCTAAAACTCCTATTGCACTTTATAAATAAAGAAGTGGGATTTAAGATTATTTTATTTTTCTTATCCAAGGTCATATGATAAATGTCAAAATCCAAATTCTGCCTCATAAAGTCTCATTTTCAATGTTCTCATGGAATATGAATGTTTTAACACTCTATTATGTCCAGTACTCACCACCACTCAAAACAAAACAATACATAATTTCCTTGCACACATTTGTTATTTACCTATGAGAACCTGATTCTTCTGTTCACTCCCCAGCCTGCAGCTGCACCCAGCAGGCTCCATTGTAGCATGTTTCCTGGTTCTTCTGTAATACGTTTCACCAAAGTTCTGATTTCACGATTGCTGTGGTTTATTTTCTCAATATGTGTAAAGGAAAAGGAAAGAACACAGTACCTTCCCTGTTAAGCAATCCTACAACACACCAAGTAACCAAAGGCAATAACCCAGTTGATGGTTACTGGACCCAATGGTGCCTGCATCCTTCCATGAAAACAGTCCTGCTTAATGCAGTTATCAAAGAGGCTCTGGGAAACTCAGAAGTCTCAACTCATCAGCCTCTTGGCCAGGAACTCCCTTATTTTATAGTAATTAAAAAATAACTAAAATATTGACTTGCAAGTGATTTATACAGAACTGCCTAAGCAAAGTATGACAATATGATGATTGAAATTCTGTATTTCACTAATTATTTCACATCCATGACCTTATTTGGTTCTCAAGATGACCTTGGGAGATAAAAAAGAAAATGGTGGTAATTAGTCCATTTAACGCAGAAAAAAAGTTAAGATACATACTGAGATGATAACAAAGATGGAATTCATATTAGATACCCTGGCTTGTGGTTCTGTGTTCTTTTTACTATAACTCTTTTCTGTATAATATTCTTTGCTTCTCCAGCTTCTTGTATGTTGTTCTTAATATTGTTTTAGCCTTTACTGACTCTTTTCCTAAATGTAAGGACCATGCCTTAAGAAGTTTTATATTTAATATAATGTCTAATACCTAAGAGGCCTCAAGGAATATGTATTGGGTTGGAATAAACAATCTTGTAATCATACTGTTATGATCTTGTTTAGGCCTTCATGTTCCCTGCATTTATCCCATGAGAAATAAGCCTTCCTGAGGTCTCAGTGGTGGTTTAGGAAATATTAAAATCCAACTCACTGCCTTGCATCATCCAAAGAAGACAAATATTCAGGAAATTTAAAATTTAACACCCCAAAACATAAATGCCAGTCACCCTAAGTGTTATAAGAGTGGAAACAGCTCTAAGTGGAAACAGCTGTTCACAAACCCACAGAGCTGCAGCTTTCTAAAGATGTTACATATACAGACAGCTAGTTAGTTAACCTGAATGAACAAGATGCTGATGTTTCTTGAGGAAGCTGCAGGTCAATCCTGATGGTCATCCAGTTGGCAGGGACAGTCCTAACACTCTCCAAATATTGCCTTCCCCTCTCCTCTGAGCTGGCCTCTCTGCTGGCTAAACTCAGCTGGGCCTCAGGCAGAGTCCAGACTGAGTCCCGTCACTTCTCATGGTGGAACCTGCCCACCTTTCTCCTTGGTTGCAGCCTCTGGGCCAGTGATACTGGGCTGGGTTGGAGTTGGAGTTAGACTGCCAGACCCTCCTTTTCTTATTCCTCATTTTGATTTTTCGTGGCCATGGGTAGTAGCTAGATCTTAGTTCTTTGCTTCATTCCCTTATGGGAACCTGACATTTTCATTGAATGATGTTGAGCTATTTATAACACCTGGGCTAGAGTCATCGTCTAGTGCTGAAACTCTGAAACCTACCCCTTTTGAGAAAAAGCTGTGATAACTGAGCTCTTCAAACTGAGCTTCAGTAAATCTGCAAAGGAAAATCATTTAAATCTTCTAATATCTGTGTGGAAGGGACTACCTTTTCTCCCCCCCAAAAACATAAAATACACTTAACAATTTCTTCCTTAGAGCAGTAATTCTTAATTCTAGAGGCATTCCTCAGTCAGTTTGACTGCTGTAACAAACTACCATAAACTGGGTGGCCTAAACATGAATTTCTCACAGTTCTAGTGGCTGGAAGATCAGAGTGCCAGCATGGTGGACTTCTTGGTGAGAGATCTCTTCTTGGTTATGTCCTCACATGGCATGTTATATCCTTCTTGGTGTGTATAAGCAGGGAGAGAGAGAGAGGAGATCTCCTGCCTCCTCCTCTTTTTATAAGGGCACTAATTTCATCATCAGGGCCCCACCCTTATGACTTAATCTAACCCTGCTTATCTCCCCAAAGCCCCATGTCCAAATACCATTACACTAGGTATTATTAATAGGATTTCAACATATGAATTTTGAGGGCATATAAACATTTGGTCCAAAGCAATGCCAATGCACAATTAGAATCATTTGAGAAGCTTTTTTATTTACTAATAATTAGGCTCCTTTCTCCCAGACCAATTACATTAGAATCTCAGGAGAGTGAGGCTTGAGATTACACATTTTTGAGAAGCTCCCAAATGACTATCAACTACAAATTGGCATTTGCCAAGAGCATTTGCCATCTGCTTCTGCAGAGACTGAATCCTGTGCTGCTGCAGCTGTTGACCCTCAACATGCCCTGAAGGCAGTTCAGGGTGAGAGTGAGGCATTCTGTGCTCCGGAGAAACTGGGGAACAGGTCTTTAGATAGATATTTTTAGGAACTGATTTCACGATCCCAGTCCTTTCATCTCCTCATATCTCAAAAAGCTTTCATGGTGACATCATCAGCCTGGTGACTATTAGAAAACCTTTCGTAAAGTAAGCCTTGATTGCATTGATCTCCACCTTCACCAAAATCTTATGCCCATGTGACACAGTCACTAAAGCCCACAAGCCTAGAGCCCATGCTCTGCAACAAGAGAAGCTGCCAAAATGAGATGCTCACACACTGCAACTAGAGCGTATCCTCCACTCACCACAACTAGAGAATGCCTGTGTGCAGCAATGAAGACCTATCACAGCCAAAAATAAATAAATAAACACATTTTTTTAAATTAACTGGAAGGTTTCTAAACTACAGATTGTTAGGCCCCACTTTAGACTTAAGGATTCATTAGGTGATGTTGATATGGTTGGTCCAGAAATGCCACTTTGAAATCACTATAGTGTGCCCTGCCCCCATCAGCACCGCTCCTGCTTTTTTGGTCCTCCTAACTCATTGTGGCTGCAATGGTCAAAGTCTGAGAGGACAGAAAGCACAACCAAGGAAGACAGGTAGAAAACCCCATCCCTCAACTGTGCTTGGATCTGGATCTATATGTTGTTATTGTTGTTTAGTTCCTCAGTCCTGTTTGACTCTTTGCCACTCCATGGATGCAGCACGCCAGGCTTCCCTGTCCATCACCAATTCCCAAAACTTGCTCAAATTCATGTCCATCGGGTCGGTGATGCTATCCAACCATCTCGTCCTCTGTCATCCCCTTCTCCTCCCACCTTCAATCTTTCCCAGCATAAGGGTCTTTTCCAAGGAGTCAGTTCTTTTCATCAGGTGGCCAAAGTATTGGAGCTTCAGCTTCAGTATCAGTCCTTCCAATGAATATTGAGGGTTGGTTTCCTTTAGGATGGGCTGATTTGATCTCCTTGGTGCCCAAGCGACTCTCAAAAGTCTTCTCCAAAAACCGCAATTTGAAAGCATCAATTCTTCAGTACTCAGGCTTCTTTATGGTCCAACTCTCACATCCATACATGACTACTGGAAAAAGCATAGCTTTGACTATACAAACCTTTGTCGGTAAAGTAATGTCTCTGCTTTTTAATACACTGCCTAGGTTTGTCATAGCTTTTCTTCCAAGGAGTGAGTGTCTTTTAATGTTATAGCTGCAGTCACTGTCAGAGAAAGCAATGGCAACCCACTCCAGTACTCTTGCTTGGAAAATCCCATGGACGGAGGAGCCTGGTAGGCTGCAGTCCATGGGGTTGTGAAGAGTCAGATAGGACTGAGCGACTTCACTTTCACTTTTCACTCTCCTGCATTGGAGAAGGAAATGGCAACCCACTCCAGTGTTCTTGACTGGAGAATCCCAGGGACGGCAGAGTCTGGTGGGCTGCCGTCTATGGGGTCGCACAGAGTCGGACATGACTGAAGTGACTTAGCAGCAGCAGCAGCAGCAACAGTGAGTGATTAAAGACAGCTGTGACAAAAAGGAGAGGGTGAAGTAATACAACTCCAGTGTTTGTGACAGCCCAGGGCTTTGTGGCTCAGCTAATAAAAAATCTGCCTGCAGTGCGGGAGACCTGGGTTTGATCCCTGGGTTGGGAAGATCCCCTGGAGAAAGGAAAGGCTACCCCCTCCAGTATTCCGGCCTGGAGAATTCCATGGACTGTATGGTCCATGGGTTCACAAAGAGTCAGACACAACTAAGCGACTTTCACTTTACTTTGACTTTTCAGGGCAGTCCAGGCAGCACTAACCAATCACCCCAGCTAGCTGGATTTTGGAGTGAGCCATTACTAAGTAGGGTGATTCCATCAGGGAAAGACAAAACTCGATTTCTAGGGGTTAATAGAAATCAATCAGGTTCCACAAACTTCTGCAGAGTTATTAGAAAATACGGGGTTTGGCCATTGACAACATTCAAACACCACTGACTAGAAGAGAATGAAACAAGATTACAGAACAAGGCATAGACCTGAATTAGCTCTCTCTTAACCTCTGTCTTAAGCTCTCTCAACTCTCATAGTTGAGTGGACCCAATAGGTCAAGTCTGGTTTTTACAATTTGCTGAGCTTAACTCTTTGAATCTTGACTATTTAAAAGTCTCCATGTGTCACCTAGTGAAAACTGTTTGAGCTAAAAAATGTGCTGTTTCATCTATTCTGCAGGGTCTGACCACTGTTTAGTAAAGGGAAAAATACAAACATATACAATCTACTCCAGTGCTTCTCTAATGTTAATGGGCATTTGAATCACTGAGGGAGTAGGGTACAATGAGATGCAAAATAGCCTTGAGTACAGCCTGAGATTCTTTGAAAAGCATTTGAATCTATCCCATCTGAACTGGTATTATAGATTATATCACAAATGTCAAAATCCTGAAAGAAAACATGGGAGAATTTTTTTAAACTTTTTTTTCCTTTCTACATAAGTTGCAAATCCAAAACCATAATAGAAAAATGAAAAATACGACAAAAATCTAAATTTCCCTAAGGTAAAAAGTACTATAATCTGGGCAAAACAGGAAAAATGTTTGCATGTGGAAAAGGATTGTTTCCCTTTTTAATGTTGAAATTTCTTCACTAAGAAAATGACTATCAACTTAGAAACTCAAATTGTCAAATGAGAGGAACAGTTCAAGGTCAATAGAAGGAAGGCTTACATATGAATCTATGCTCAATATCACTCATAGTTGAAATAATATAAAAAGTAATGGAGATATACATGTGTATATATAGATACAAATAACTTTGATGATCTTAGAGGTAATATGCATTTTACCTCTAAGATCATCAAAGTTATTTGTCTGCTTTTATATGTGAAACATTGTTGATGGGAGTTAATGAGAGTATAGGATAAAAACCATTACCACATCCTGCTAGTAGAGATGTAAACTGTTGCAATGTAGTTGATGGGCAATTAAAATACATATAGCTTATGATTCAGTGAAGACCATGTCCAGAAATTTATCCTAAGGATATATTTGCATATATACTTATGTGTTCCATGTCCAGTTCTAACTGTTGCTTCCTGACCTGCATATAGGTTTCTCAAGAGGCAGGTCAGGTGGTCTGGTATGCCCATCTCTTGAAGAATTTTCCACAATTTATTGTGATCCACACAGTCAAAGGCTTTAGCATAGTCAATAAAGCAGAAATAGACGTTTATATGCAGGTCAGGAAGCAACAGTTAGAACCGGACATGGAACAACAGACTGGTTCCAAATAGGAAAAGGAGTATGTCAAGGATGTATATTGTCACCCTGCTTATTTAACTTACATGCAGAGTACATCATGAGAAATGTTGGGCTGGAGGAAGCACAAGCTGGAATCAAGATTGCCGGGAGAAATATCAATAACCTCAGATATGCAGATGATACCACCCTTATGGCAGAAAGTGAAGAGGAACTAAAAAGCCTCTTGATGAAAGTGAAAGAAGAGAGTGAAAAAGTTGGCTTAAAACTCAAAATTCAGAAAACTAAGGTCATGGCATCTGGTCCTATCACTTCATGGCAAATAGATGAGGAAACAGTAGAAACAGTGTCAGACTTTATTTTTGGGGGCTCCAAAATCACTGCAGATGGTGACTGCAGCCATGAAATTAAAAGACGCTTACTCCTTGGAAGGAAAGTTATGACCAACCTAGATAGCATATTCAAAAGCAGAGACATCACTTTGCCAACAAAGTTTCATCTAGTCAAGGCTATGGTTTTTCCTGTGGTCATGTATGGATGTGAGAGTTGGACTGTGAAGAAAGCTGAGCGCCGAAGAATTGATGCTTTTGAACTGTGGTGTTCGAGAAGACTCTTGAGAGTCCCTTGGACTGCAAGGAGGTCCAACCAGTCCATCCTAAAGGAGATCAGTCCTGGGTGTTCATTGGAAGGACTGATGTTAAAGCTGAAACTCCAATACTTTGGCCACCTCATGCGAAGAGTTGACTCATTGGAAAAGACCCTGATGCTGGGAGGGATTGGGGGCAGGAGGAAAAGGGTATGCCAGAGGATGAGATGGCTGGATGACATCACCAACTCGATGGACATGAGTTTGAGTAAACTCCAGGAGTTGGTGATGGACAGGGAGGCCTGGCGTGCTGTGATTCATGGGGTCGCAAAGAGTTGGACATGACTGAGTGACTGAACTGAACTGAACTGATACATATGTGTGTATGTGCACATATACACAAGGTTGAGTTTCCCCAGAAAATCACTGTGGCCCTGCTTTTAGTAAATTGTTAGAAATATCAATATGAATAAAGGACCAATTAAATACATTACTATACATCATTACAACTGAATACAATGCAACCAGTAAAAAGACTAAAATATAACATACCATTGATATTAAAAGATATCTAAGGACTTTATCAAAATTAAAAACCTTTGCCCCATGAAAGGCCCTCTGAAGATGACAAAGAAACAAGCCACATTCAGAATACCCTGGACCCCACAGCCAGCCATATAAAGAACTAGCCCCTATCCACCATCAGGCACAAAATCAGGGCCCTGCAGCCAGAGACCTCAAGAAATGGCTCGAGCCACCAACTTGGTGGCACCAGATCTCAGACAACTTGCACCCCTCAGCAAACCACCCCAGGATCCAGCTGTACTTGCCAGTGGGCCAATACCAGCTTTGGAACACCCTAGAGCCCACAGCCAGCAGTGTCAGGAACCAGCCCCACCTACCAGCAGGCCAACACTAGAACTGAGATACCTGACCCTGCAACCACCCACCCCAGAACCCAGCCCTACCCACCAGCAGACCATCACCAGCCTGAGACCCCAGGTTTCTATAGTCAGCTGCCTTATAATGAGGCCCCAGCTACCACCAGCCAGCAGCCTCCTCAGGCCAGGGGCCAATGGTGCCTACCAGACTTAACATAGTAGTCAGCCCTCTACAACAGAAAGATTCAGAGTTCACATAGGGGGCACCCTTAGAACATATAGTTCTAGTGACCAGAAGGAGTGCATTTCTGGGATGCATAGGATGTCTCATACCAAAGGCCACTTCTCCAAGATTGAGAAATCTAACCAATCTACCAAATACACAGAAATAAGATTAGCAAATCAGGCAAAATGAAGCAACAGAGGAACATGTTCCAAATGGAAGAACAAGATAAAATCCCAGGAGAAGAACTAAATGAAGTAGAGATAAGTGACCTACCCAATAAAGAGATCAAAGTAATGACCATAGAGATGACCAAAGAACTTGAGAGAAGAATGGATGAACAGAACAGAGAAGTTAGAAGAAGAACCAGAGATGCAGAATACAATAAATGACATAAAAATTACACTAGACAGAATAAATAGATTATACAGAATAATGAATCACTGAGCTAGAAGAGTAATGGAAATCACTGATATTAAACAGAAAAGTGAAAAAATAATTAAGACAAATGAGGACCATTTAAAAGACCTCTGAGACAATAAAGAGTAACTTTTTAAATTATAGCATTTGCATTATAGGGGTCCCAGAAGGAAAGAGTGAGAAAGAGGCATAGAATATTTGAAGACATAGTTTAAGACATTGAAGACAAGATACACTATATTTTAAATGCCAAAAATTAAAGAGAGATTATTAAAAGTAGCAAGGGAAAAGCAATAAGTTATGAAAAAGGAAACTTTCATAAGGCTAAGAGCTGACTTTTCTGAAGAAATCCTGAGGCCAGAAAAAAGTGGCACAATATATTTAATGTGATGAAAGAAAAAACCTACAACCAGGAGTATTCTTTTCAGCAAGGCTTTCATTCAGATTTGATGGAAGAGATCACAGATTTACAGACAAGCAACAGCTTAAAGGGTTCCACTCCACCAAACTAGCTTGACAAGAAATGTTAAACAAACTTATCTAAGTGAAAAAGAAAAGGCCACTACTAGAAACATGAAAATTACAAAATAAAAAGCTCATTGATATAGGCAACTATATAGTAAAAATGGTAAATCAGCCATGTACAAAGTTAGTCGGAATGTTAAAGACAAAAGTAGTAAAATTAGCTACATCCACAATAAATAACTAAAAGATATACACAAAAAACAATGTAAACTGTGATGTCAATAAAGTAATTGGGGTGAAGGGAGGCAAAAATGTCAAAATGTGCTTGAAACTGAAGATCAGGAACTTAAAATAATCATTCATAACCAAAATCTATAATAGGTACACATATACATACACAAAAAGGAATCTGAACACAACACTAAAGATAGTCATCAAATAACAAAGGAAGAAAACAAAAACAGAATGACCAAAAAGAACTAGAAAACAGCCCCCAATTAACAAAAATGGAAATAATATACATCTTAATAATTACTTTAAATTTAAATGGAAAAGCACTCCATAACAAACATAGGATGGTTGGATGGATATAAAAAAAAGACTCATACATATGATGCCTACAGTAGACTCACTTCAGACCTAAAGATTCACACAGATTAAAAGAGGATGGGTTAAGATATCTTTTGCAAATTGAAATAAAAAGAAAGCTAGGGTAGCAAGACGTATCCAACAAAATAGACTTTAAAATAAAGACTGCAATAAGAGATAAAGAAAAACATTACAAATTCATCAAAGGATCAATCTAAGAAGAAGATACGACAATTTAAAATATATATGCACCAAACAAAGGAGTTCCTAAATACATAAAGTAAATATTAACAGACACAAAAGGAGAAATTGACAGTAACACAATAATAGTTGAAGACTAACACCCCACTTACATCATTGGAAAGTTCATCCAGACAGAAAATCAATAAGGAATCACTGGCCTGAGGGACACATTAGACCAAAGGAACTTAACAGATACATAAAGGACATTCCATCCAAGAACAGCCCAATACATATTCTTTTCAAGTGCACTTGGAATATTCTCCAGGATAATCAGATGCTAGGCCACTCATCAAGTCTGAATAAATTTTAAAAACCTGAAGTCATATTAAGGATCTTTTCCAATCACAATGCTATGAGACTAGAAACCAACTACTTGGGGGGAAAAAAAACTGCAAAATATAGAAGCACTTGGAGACTAAACTTACGGTTCACTGCTGAAATCAAAGAACAAATTTTAAAAATACCTGAAGGCAATTGAAAACAAAAGCACAACTTTACAAACTCTATGGGATAGAGAAAACGAAGTTCTAAGAGGGAAGTTTATAGCAATACAAGCCTACCTCATGAAACAAGAAAAATCTCAAATAAACAAAAATCTAAAATAAACATAATCTTGTGCCTAAAGCAACTAGAGAAAGAAGAACAAACAAAACCCAAAGTTAGTAGAAGGAAAGAAATCATAAAGCCCAGAGCAGAAACAAATGAAATAGTGACTAAACTATAATAGAAAAGACCAATGAAACTAAGACCTGGTTTTCCAATAAAAGAAAGATAAAAATTGGTAACATTTATCCAGACACAAGAAATGAAGATAAGATCCTCTTGGAATCAAAATTAGCAATGAAAAGGAAGAAATTACAACCAACACCACAGAAATAAGAAGAATCACAAACAATTACTAAGAATAACCATATGCCAATAAAATGGACAAACTAGAAGAAATGGACAAATTCCTAGCAATGTATAATATCCCAAGATTGAACCAGGAAGAAATGGAAAATATAAACAGACCAGTTGCTGCTGCTAAGTCGCTTCAGTCATGTCTGACTCTGTGCTACCCCATAGACGGCAGCCCCCCAGGCTCCCCCTATCCCTGGGATTCTCCAGGTAAGAACACTGGAGTGGGTTGCCATTGCCTTCTCCAATGCATGAAAGTGAAGAGTGAAAGTGAAGTCGCTCAGTCATGTCCAACTCTTAGCGACCCCATGGACTGCAGCTTACCAGGCTCCTGCATCCATGGGATTTTCCAGGCAAGAGTACTGGAGTGGGGTGCCATTGCCTTCTCCAGGAAATCTTCCCAACCCAAGGATTGAACCCAGGTCTCCCATACTGTAGGCAGACACTTTACTGTCTGAGCCACCAGGGAAGTCTTGGTTCTTGGTAGGACACAAAGGGGAATATATACCCAATGCAAGAAAATTTATTGAAAATAAGAAAGAACAGAAAGAACACCTCAAGATAGAGGTTGGTCAGGCCAAGTGATGTAATGGCCCAGGAGGGCTGAGGTACAGAGTTTTTAAGGCAAAGTCATTTGCATAATCCAGGGGTTGTTGAATGGCAATCTTCATTGACAGTTGCAGATTATATAAGAAGGTGGTCTACCATGCATATCCTTCCCATAATTCAGTCTGTTATAATTCGATGCATGTATTCATGGAATATTTATAAACAGTTAATGAGCCCAATGGGCTTCCCTTGTGCCTCAGCTGGTAAAGAATCCACCTGCACTGCGGGAGACCTGGGTTTGATCCCTGAGTTAGAAAGATCCCCTGGAGAAGGGAAAGGCTATCCACTCCAGTATTCTGGCCTGGAGTATTAAAAAGAAGAGAGATTACTTTGCCAACAAAGGTCCGTCTAATCAAAGCCATGGTTTTTTGAGTAGTTATGTATGGATGTGAGAGTTGGACCATAAAGAAAGCTGAGCGCTGAAGAACTGATGCTTTTGAACTGTGGTGTTGGAGAAGAGTCCCTTGGACTACAAGGAGATCAAACCAGTCCATCCTAAAGGAGATCAGTCCTGAATATTCATTGGAAGGACTGATGCTGAAGCTGAAATTCCAATGCTTTGGCCACCTGATGCAAAGAACTGACTCACTGGAAAAGACCCTGATGCTGGGAAAGATTGAGAGCAGGAGGAGAAGGGGGCGACAGAGGATGAGATGGTTAGATGGCATCACTGACTCAATGGGCATGAGTTTGAGCAAGCTCCGGGAGTTGTTGATGGACAGGGAGGCTGAAGTCCATGGGATCTCAGAGTCGACATGACTGAGCAACTGAACTGAACTGAATGCGTCCGGTGGCACCAAAGGTTATCTGAGTGCCTGATAATGTGAGATGCGCGCATGTTCTAGAGTAGGGAAGTCCCACCAGTGGGCCAATGGGGAATGTTTCTAGCCCCCTGACTATTTTGGAGTACTGAGGGGCATATTTGGAGTGGGCCTGGTGAATTGCTTGGTGGGATTAGGCAACCATTGGATGTTTAGCTGAAGGGGCTGCCTCTCATTGCTTTTGGCTGCCTTCCTGTCTAACAAGACCACAGTGATATATCACTGCATCTATTAGGACAGCTAAAATGAAAAACAGTGACAATACCAAATGTTGGCAATATGGAGAAAATGACCTCTTATATATTGCTAGTGGGAATGAAAAATGTACACTTGGGAAATTAATATGGCAGTATTTTTAAACAAAACGTATATTTATACAATGCAACCATTTCACTTCCAAGCATTTGTATCAGAGAATAAAAACCTAGATTCACATGAAACCAATAAACAATTGTTATAGCACTTTTAAGTATTTTTTAATTGAAGTATAATTGACATAGTTTCAGGCATATAATATAATGATTTGGTATTTGCATATACCGCAAAATGATCACCACAATAAGTCTGATAAAAACCTGTCACCATAGATGGTTACAATTTTCTTATTGTGATGAGAACTTTTAAGATTTACTCTCTTAGCAACTGTAAAATATGTACTACTATAGTATTATTACCTAGAGTTACCATCTGTGCATTATACCCCTAGGACTTACTTATTTTACACCTGGGAGTTTGTACATTTTGACCCTCTTCATTCATTTCATTCACGCCCTACTCCCTTGAGTCTGGTAACTATCCAACTGTTCTCTGTTAGTCAGCTGTATCTATGAGCTCAGTTTTTTTGTTGTTGTTTTAGATTCTACATGAGTACTACAGCAGCTTTATTTGTAATAGGCAGAAACAGAAACAAACAAAATGTATCCTCAATAGGTGAATGGCTAAACAAATTGTAGTACACCTATTTTAGGGGAAGCACACCGACTGAAACCGCCCACCCTGGCCAGACACCATAGTAACCATTTGCATGAGTTGTTTTACGATAGGGGGTCCTGGTAAGGAACACGGAACTAATAAGCCACCACCAACAGTGAGAGTTCAGGAAAGTCCAAAAAGTGACACCACGTGTCCAACCACCTCCCAGAATCCTCGCTGGCATCCACCTTGTCTGAACAAGGTGTGCATCACCAGGAAGGACTCTGAGTAAGAATGATTGGCTAAAAACAACCCAGAAACTAATCCCATCACCATAAAACCACAGTGCCAGAGCAGTTCTCCTGGGTTCCCTTACCCTACTGCTCTCCATCTGGGCGCCCCTTCCCAATAAAAGCTCTTGCTTTGCCAGCACCTGTGTCTTCTTGAACAATTCATTTCCAAGTGTTAGACAAGAGCCCACTTTCGGGCCCTGGAATGGGTCCCCCTTCCTGCAGTACGTATATTGTGAAAATAAGAATTAATTAACTCAGCAATTCTGCTTTATTGACTATGCCAAAGCCTTTGACTGTGTGGATCACAATAAACTGTGGAAAATTCTGAGAGAGATGGGAATACCAGACCACCTGACCTGCCTCTTGAGAAACCTGTATGCAGGTCAGGAAGCAACAGTTAGAACTGGACATGGAACAACAGACTGGTTCCAAATTGGAAAAGGAGTACGTCAAGGCTGTATATTATCACCCTGCTTATTTAACTTCTATGCAGAGTACATCATGAGAAACGTTGGACTGGAAGAAACACAAGCTGGCATCAAGATTGCTGGGAGAAATATCAATAACCTCAGATATGCAGATGACACCACCCTTATGGCAGAAAGTGAGGAGGAACTAAAAAGCCTCTTGATGAAAGTGAAAGTGGAGAGTGAAAAAGTTGGCTTAAAGCTCAACATTCAGAAAACGAAGATCATGGCATCCGGTCCCATCACTTCATGGGAAACAGATGGGGAAACAGTGGAAACAGTGTCAGACTTTATTTTTTGGGGCTCCAAAATCACTACAGATGGTGACTGCAGCCATGAAATTAAAAGACGCTTACTCTTTGGAAGGAAAGTTATGACCAACCTAGATACCATATTCAAAAGCAGAGACATTACTTTGCCAACAAAGGTTCGTCTAGTCAAGGCTATGGTTTTTCCTGTGGTCATGTATGGATGTGAGAGTTGGACTGTGAAGAAGGCTGAGCACCGAAGAATTGATGCTTTTGAACTGTGGTGTTGGCGAAGAGTCTTGAGATTCCCTGGGACTGCAAGGAGATCCAACCAGTCCATTCTGAAGGAGATCAGCCCTGGGATTTCTTTGGAAGGAATGATGCTAAAGCTGAAACTCCAGTACTTTGGCCACCTCATGCAAAGAGTTGACTCATTGGAAAAGACTCTGATGCTGGGAGGGATTGGGGGCAGGAGGAGAAGGGGACGACAGAGGATGAGATGACTGGATGACATCACTGACTCGATGAACGAGAGTCTGAGTGAACTCCGGGAGTTGGTGATGGACAGGGAAGCCTGGCGTGCTGCGATTCATGGGGTCGCAAAGAGTCGGACACGACTGAGCGACTAAACTGAACTGAACTACTACACACAAGAATTTGGATAGATTCAGAAGGACTTTATGCTAACTGAATTCTTCCTTTCATATGTACCTCCGCTATACTGGGACAATTCTGTTTCCTTGTTTACTTTGCTTCTTGAATTCCCCCAGCTCCTCAACAATCACTGTGGCAAGTGGCAGCATCTGATGGATTGAAGTTTTCAGTTCAGTCGCTCAGTCATGTCCGATTCTTTGCGACCCCATGATTCGCAGCACGCCAGGCCTCCCTGGCCGTCACCAACTCCCGGAGTTCACTCAGACTCATGTCCATGGAGTCAGTGATGCCATCCAGCCATCTCATCCTCTGTCGTCCCCTTCTCCTCCTGTCCCCAATCACTCCCAGCATCAGAGACTTTTCCAATGAGTCAACTCTTCGCATGAGGTGGCCAAAGTACTGGAGTTTCAGCTTTAGCATCATTCCTTCCAAAGAAATCCCAGGGCTGATCTTCAGAATGGACCGGTTGGATCTCCTTGCAGTCCAAGGGAATCTCAAGACTCTTCGCCAACACCACAGTTCAAAAGCATCAATTCTTCAGTGCTCAGCCTTCTTCACAGTCCAACTCTCACATCCATACATGACCACAGGAAAAACCATAGCCTTGACTAGACGAATCTTTGTTGGCAAAGTAATGTCTCTGCTTTTGAATATGGTATCTAGGTTGGTCATAACTTTCCTTCCAAGGAGTAAGCGTCTTTTAATTTCATGGCTGCAGTCACCATCTGTAGTGATTTTGGAGCCCCAAAAAATAAAGTCTGACACTGTTTCCACTGTTTCCCCATCTGTTTCCCATGAAGTGATGGGACCGGATGCCATGATCTTCGTTTTCTGAATGTTGAGCTTTAAGCCAACTTTTTCACTCTCCACTTTCACTTTCATCAAGAGGCTTTTTAGTTCCTCCTCACTTTCTGCCATAAGGGTGGTGTCATCTGCATATCTGAGGTTATTGATATTTCTCCCAGCAATCTTGATGCCAGCTTGTGTTTCTTCCAGTCCAATGTTTCTCATGATGTACTCTGCATAGAAGTTAAATAAGCAGGGTGATAATATACAGCCTTGACGTACTCCTTTTCCAATTTGGAACCAGTCTGTTGTTCCATGTCCAGTTCTAACTGTTGCTTCCTGACCTACATATAGATTTCTCAGAAGGAAGCCCTCATTCACATCTGGAGAACAAAAATCACAGATGGCTGTGCCATTTCTTACTAATATGGCAGGACATATTTTCATTTCACATTTTAAAATGCCTTTAGCCCCATCAGATATATAATAACACATCTCTTAAAACACTTCTAAATTACTCAGTGATCAACAACCCAAATGCCTAATGGGCCAGGCAGGTAAGATGTTTATTAGGCCATGCGTGGTATTTAGGAAATGGCTGAGACTGTGACAAACTGGAAAGAACTCCAAGACAAAGCACTCAAATGCAGATGTTTATATGACTCAGCCTGGGCCAGACAAAAAACAGCAATGTCCTGCCAGCAGTCACAAGCAACCCATCCTCGTCTGCCTGCTGTGGCATCCTGTTTCACTGCAGACAAGTCTGATTACTAGAAACATCTTTATGCTGAGCTGATATTTATCTGTGGCGATTTCTCCCTATGACCTCTAGTTCTGAGCATTTCCTTCACATGAGAAGTGTGGACCTGATTTCAGAGTACATTAACTGGACTTGTTGGCACGCAGTTAAGAACTAGTTCCTTTATTAAGTGCCCAGAGCTGCCTACATGCAGGCAGTGTTTGTCCTCACACAAACCAGGGTAAATGCAAACTCTGTCATTTAACAGATCTAAGACATTGAAAATGTGATTTAATCTTTAGATATCTTCCTATTCAAAATGAGGATAATAATAATAATAATGGCCAATCTGCAGAGTTACTATGAGGATCAAAGATGCAAACATTAAAATGCCAATTAGATGTCAAGGAAAATGCTTTTGTCAGAAAATGATTGTGACAGAGGACACGCTGGGGCTTGTTGTTCAACTTTCTTGGATTTTGTGAGTGGAAAATATGCCAATTTTCAGAATAATTTCATAGCCAAGGATCCAAGGTTGAGATTCCTTTGTTCCCAATCTACCAGGCTCGTTTCCTCATTTTGCCACTAGATGGCAACTGCTCCCCAGAGCATTTGAGCTCCAAGGATGTAAAATCTCCAAAGTTTCTCAGAGGCTTTCTTTGATGTTACAAATCAGGCCTAGAGCTGCACCAAGTAACAGGGAGGCCTTGTAAAGAGAATTTGTTTTACTCAATAATTAAGAAATCCAGGGCCCTTTCCTGAAATTGAACCAGGGAAGGGGCGATGGTCCAGAAGAGCCACGTGTGACTCCCTCACTCCCTCAGCCAGCCTGGGTTTGCTCCTGCCACACACAAGGCCTTTGCACCTGCTGGCCCACCCTCCTGGACCCTCTCTCCGCTGCATTTGGACAGCATGCTCCGTTATCCCTTTCCTTACTAGCTCGCAGGCCCCTTACCGTAAGTCCCAGGACTGCTGGGGCTGTGCCGTGTTCCCTAGACCATCCCCAACCTCAATAGATGTGCCCACTACATAATGATAAACATTCGCTCAATAAATATTTGGCAAACGAGAGTTAAAGAGCACCCAAGTTCTCAAACGTTGCTCTTCCACTACCTGAAACAACACTGTCTCTCTTTTCCTTACGAAAGCAAATCCAGGTGCCAGAGAATGAGAGAGACACTGCAAACAGCCCGGAACTGGGTGTGGCAGTGGTCCCCACTCCCCACCGATGGAAATCACATCTCATCTCCGACGTGTACCTTGAGTCTCCAGTGACGACAGTAAGGCTAATAAACTAACCTGAGATACTGGAGGAAAGTCGGGAATGATGCATTTCTTTCCTTATCAGTAAACATTGCTCCTAATATAATAGTCATTGTGGAGAAAAAGCTGTTGCCAAAATCCCAGATTCCTTTGTTTGGTACGTGCGTCAAACTCAAATTAATTCATCCTCTCCTTCCACAGTCTGTCTCTGACGATGGCGTCACGGCTGCAAGACTTCGGTCATTGCTCTCCTTGGAACCCACAGGTGGTCGTCACCTTCTAATGATCCTGCTTAAACCTAGGCAAAATGGCTGTCTGGGGAGGCCTTACAAATAGCTGTGAAAAGAAGAGAAGCGAAAAGCAAAGGAGAAAAGGAAAGATATAAACATCTGAATGCAGAGTTCCAAAGAATAGCAAGAAGAGATAAGAAAGCCTTCTTCAGCGATCAATGTAAAGAAATAGAGGAAAACAACAGAATGGGAAAGACTAGGGATCTCTTCAAGAAAATCAGAGATACCAAAGGAACATTTCATGCAAAGATGGGCTCGATGAAGGACAGAAATGGTATGGACCTAACAGAAGCAGAAGATATTAAGAAGAGATGGCAAGAATACACAGAAGAATTGTACAAAAAAGATCTTCACGACCCAGATAATCACGATGGTGTGATCACTGACCTAGAGCCAGGCATCCTGGAATGTGAGGTCAAGTGGACCTTAGAAAGCATCACTACAAACAAAGCTAGTGAATGTGATGGAATTCCAGTTGAGCTATTTCAAATCCTGAAAGATGATGCTGTGAAAGTGCTGCATTCAATATGCCAGCAAATTTGGAAAACTCAGCAGTGGCCACAGGACTGGAAAAGGTCAGTTTTCATTCCAATCCCAAAGAAAGGCAATGCCAAAGAATGCTCAAACTACTGTACAGTAGCACTCATCTCACATGCTAGTAAAGTAATACTCAAAATTCTCCAAGCCAGGCTTCAGCAATATGTGAACTGTGAACTTCCTGATGTTCAAGCTGGTTTTAGAAAAGGCAGAGGAACCAGAGATCAAATTGCCAACATCCTCTGGATCATGGAAAAAGCAAGAGAGTTCCAGAAAAGCATCTATTTCTGCTTTATTGACTATGCCAAAGCCTTTGACTGTGTGGATCACAATAAACTGTGGAAAATTCTGAAAGAGATGGGAATACCAGACCACCTGATCTGCCTCTTGAAAAATTTGTATGCAGGTCAGGAAGCAACAGTTAGAACTGGACATGGAACAACAGACTGGTTCCAAATAGGAAAAGGAGTTCGTCAAGGCTGTATATTGTCACCCTGTTTATTTAATTTACTCTGTAAATATGCAGAGTACATCATGAGAAACACTGGACTGGAAGAAACACAAGCTGGAATCAAGATTGCTGGGAGAAATATCAATAACCTCAGATATGCAGATGACACCACCCTTATGGCAGAAAGTGAAGAGGAACTAAAAAGCCTCTTGATGAAAGTGAAAGAAGAGAGTGAAAAAGTTGGCTTAAAGCTCAACATTCAGGAAATGAAGATCATGGCATCTGGTCACATCACTTCATGGGAAATAGATGGGGAAACAGTGGAAACAGTGTCAGACTTTATTTTTTTGGGCTCCAAAATCACTGCAGATGGTGACTGCAGCCATGAAATTAAAAGACACTCCTTGGAAGAAAAGTTATGACCAACCTAGATAGCATATTCAAAAGCAGAGACATGACTTTGCCAACAAGGGTCCATCTAGTCAAGGCTATGGCTTTTCCAGTGGTCATGTATGAATGTGAGAGTTGGACTGTGAAGAAAGCTGAGCACTGAACAATTGCTGCTTTTGAACTGTGGTGTTGGAGAAGACTCTTGAGAGTCCCTTGGACTGCAAGGAGACCTAACCAGTCCATTCTGAAGGAGATCAGCCCTGGGATTTCTTTGGAAGGAATGATGCTAAAGCTGAAACTCCAATACTTTGGCCACCTCATGCGAAGAGTTGACTCATTGGAAAAGACTCTGATGCTGGGAGGGATTGGGGGCAGAAGGAGAAGGGGACGACAGAGGATGAGATGGCTGGATGGCATCACTGACTCTATGGACGTGAGTCTGAGTGAACTCTGAGACTTGGTGATGGACAGGGAGGCCTGGCGTGCTGCAATTCGTGGGGTCTCAAAGAGTCGGACACGACTGAGCGACTAAACTGAACTGAACTGAACTCTTTCTAAACCCTTTCAGTCAGCTGCATACCACTTATGAGACTTTTGGCATATGTGAACTATTGTTTGCTAAGTATTCTTTGATTTGGCTCTTTTTCCTACGAATAGAGTGTAAATGTAAACTTCACTTTCACAAATGAGATTGATGTGTTCACCAGTCATCCTAATTCACATTAAAATAAATACTAAATTATTAAATGTTTATCCATCTTTCACTGAAAAATATAAAATATTTCACACTCCTTGGCCAGCACAGTACTGGGCCATGCTGCTTACCCTGTTGGATCTGTATGCCTTTTAGTGTTTGCTTTGGCAGCACATATACTAAAACTGGAACAATATTTGAGTTTTACAAGAATGAAGTAGTTGATCTTCTGTATTACAATGTGCACATATTTAACAATACTTAAATGTTTACACTTAAATGTTTAAGAAGGCAGATTTCATATTGTGAGTTTTTTGCCACAAGTATGAGTGAGAAAGCAAAAAAAAAAAAATTATGAATAAAAATAAAAGAGAGAGAGCCAGAAATGCATAGTTAAAGTAATACAGGACCTCAATTCTAGACTTCAGTCTACTGCTTGATTAGCTTTGATATGTTCGGCAATTCACTCAATAGTTACTTTCTCTTATCTCTTACATACAGATAATGCCACATGCTACAGATCTTTAAGATACTATAGTAAAAATTAAATTAGCAACTTTTGGGGTAATATTGTGAGAAATGTAAAGTACCCCATAAATCAATATTTTAATTATTGTATTAAATAATAACTTTTATTCACACCAGAATCAAATAATAATAATACAGGACCATAATGATAGGCTCTTGTCAATAATTCAGTAGAAATTGTTATTAGATTTCAAACCAATCAAACCTTTCAAGGGAAACTGTGCTTCTCATAAAAATAGAATTTTCTAGACTAAGTTTCTCCAGGAGGCAAAGTTTTCTCTTTATTTTGGGCATATAAATACAGTGAAGATGCAGTTCAAAATTTTTTATTCTGGCAACAAAAGATTGAAAATGACTTGTGTTCAGACCAGAGAAACTGAAAAGTTCAGCATCCACTTGCCAAATACAAAGTCCTATATGCTGAAAATTTTGAACATGTTCTCAAGTCTCATCTTGGTCCTGCGCACAAGATGAGACACAAATTAACCTGGATTTTACACACAATCAATGCACTTTCTATACACAAATACAAACAGCTCAATACTGCAGGTGGTATTTTCCCATAAATTTAAGTATTTATTTGCATCCATGGAGTCCCTTAGCTAGAGGAAGTTCTGGTGCCATTTTTACTTTACTGCATGTTGCTTTTCACTTTGCTTAACAAACATAATCCAGGGAAGTTCGTAATACACTTAACACACAAATACTGTTGGTTTTACAATTTCTGTCAACATAGGTGAAAAGCACATCAGAATTTTATTTTATTAAAAAAGAATTACTTCTAAATAAAAAAGATCTTGAGGCTATTTATTCTTGGTAGGAGTAAACTTGAATTTATATGCCAATTTTGAGGAACTGGCAATGGCTATCTGGAATGCTGTGTTGTACACGAAGAGAAAACACGCCATAACACTGTCTTAACTGCCAAGGGCCCAGGTGGCCGGGGTGAGGTGACTGGTCACCTACTTGCCATTTTTCATCTAGTTCAATCTTAAACTCTCCAGACATTATTCCCCATCAGTTCTCTTTCTCCCACCGCCATTCCCTTATTGAATAAGCAGTAGAGCCAAGTTTTCCCAGAGACAGTAGTAAGTAAGGGAGGAAGGAAAAGTCTGGCAACTCTCCTGACCCCAGAGTGATGATGATGCCTTAGGGGACCCAGAGCCACCAGGAAGGAGCTGAAAGGCTGAGAGATGATGTGCTAGATGGGGCGTTTCAGCAAGGAAGGCAAAGAAAGAAACTCAAGGCACGGAACCAGCCAGACACAAGAGGATCCTGGCAGGTAAACACTGTTTAATGTGATGACTGTGTATTAAACCTGAAATCAGCATGTAGCCCCTGTCAGTGAGCCAGCAGGATGCCTCTAAGTGCTTACTCTGGCTCTTGCATGTGTATATTTTCCTGCTCTAACACATACTTAAGGCAGATGCTGGGTTGTGGTGAGGGATCTCATTTATGGTTATTTACTTGAGCCAAGCTGTGATGCTCGTGTGGACAAGTCTCTACTTATTTTGTCCCTTTTGAAGGATTTAAAAAAAAAATCCTCCTACTGATTCTCCTGCTATAATTCTTCCTGTTTTTTTTTTTTTTTTTTTTCTGGTTCTTAGGAAAGAAGGAAAGTTTGCAGAGGGGTGATGCTTACTCCAAAACCCTCAAAAGAAAAGCCAGAGGTCCTTCCTTTGCTAGCAAGACTAGAACTCTTTTTCAGAAATGTTAAAGGACCACTGTGCCTTAGAATTAATTAGCAGGCCTGAGGTGCTATCCTTAGAAAGCTCCACTTGCAGGGTTGGCCTTTGGATGGCTTTCAGAAACATGATTTGGAAGGGTTCCCACCATTAACAGATTGAGTGGCTTACTGTGCCTAAACTGCTTGTGCAAACAATGTGGTTTATGCGGAACACCTGCTTTCCTTGTGGAAGTCTGGAATTTGGATTCATGCCTGGCAGAGGCTAGAAGAGGGGCCATGTCAACTGCACCCAATAAAAGCCCTGGGCAGTGAGTCTCTAGTGAGCTTCCCTCATTGAAACAACTCACACATCTCGTCACAACTCATTGCTAGGAGATTTAAGAATGTCCTATGTGATTCCATGGGGAAGGAACACTTGCAAACTTGCACCTGGCTTCCCCTAGACTTGGTCCTTCTGCTTTTGCCTTTGCTGACTTTTCTCTGTACCCTTTCACTGCAGTAAATCATAGCCATGAATATGACTGTATGCTGAGTCCTGTCCATTCTCCTACAAACTATGCCACAGATTTTATTTTCTTGGGCTCCAAAATCACTTCAGATGGTGACTGCAGTCCTGAAATTAAAAGGCGCCTTCTCCTTGAGAGAAAAGCTATGACAAACCTAGACAGCATATTAAAAAGCAGAGGCATCCCTTTGCCAACAAAGGTCCATCTAGTCAAAGCTATGGTTTTTCCAGTAGTCATGTATGGATGTGAGAGTTGGACTATAAAGAAGGCTGAGCACTGAAGAATTGACGCTTTTGAACTGTGGTGTTGGAGAAGACTCTTGAGAGTCCCTTGAACAGCAAGGAGATCAAGCCAGTTGATCCTAAAGGAAATCAACCCTGAATATTCATTGGAAGGACAGATGCTGAAGGTGAAGCTCCAATACTTTGACCACCTGATGGGCAGAGCCGATTCATTGGAAAAGATCTTTATGGTGGAAAAGACTGAAGGTGGGAGAAGGGGACGACAGAGGATTAGATGGTTGGATAGCATCACCAACTCAATGGACATGAGTTTTGAGCAAACTCCAAGAAACAGAGAAGGACAAGGAAACGTGGTGTGCTTCAGTCCATGGGGTCGCAAAGAGTCAGACACAACTTAGCCACTGAACAACAAGGATGAACGTGGGGAATCCTTCAATACAACCATTTTTGCTTTACCATACTCTAGGGATATAAGAAGTGGGATCTGAAACTTAAATATAGGGTGTGAACTCCATAATCATCAACTAGAGAATCAATCTATGTCTTGGACATGTGGGGAAACATGATGAACTTTCTGTGGCAATTGCAGAAAGGATATTTTTCCCTTGAAAAGTATCATTTAATTTGTAACCTGATCCTGTATGGAAGAAAAGAAAGTTGCTGTGTAAATAAAAGCTAGTTAACAGGAATGATCTTCCTTGCAGTAGATCTCAAAACTAGAAATCTAAGATTCCTCCTTACATTTTTTTAGGCCCTGCCCACTTTTTTAGAGGTATTTAGGAGTTGGTGATAGACAGGGAGGCCTGGCGCACTGCAGTCCATGGGGTCGCAGAGTCGGACACGACTGAGTGACTAAACTGAACTGAACTGAGAAGACCTTAAATGTAAGGACCTCAGAGCTCATCACCCCTTCTTCTACAAGAACAGAAATCCTCTTTAGAACATTCCTCTCAGTTACTGCTTGAGCATTTCCCTTACACTTAATGGCTTCTCTAGTCTTTCCTCCAAAGTGCCCTAAGGAAATTCTTTTTGGCAAAGAAATAGTTACAGATGTAGTGCAAATCAGATTCACATATATACATATCTCTAAACATGCTTGTTTTCATTTAAAACATCATCTGAATTTTGCTTTCTATTTCATTGTGTGCCTGTGTTTGCTTAACATAAAAATAGTATGGATTTAGGCATAACCTGGCACATGCATGTTTCTACAGAGATTTTATCACCTTTCTAAAAGGCACAGTCTGAAATAAAATATATTTTATGTAATATTTTCCTAATTTAAACAATACATAAATGCACAAAGGAAAAAAGACAACAGTCATATATAAACTCCTTCTGGCTTCCCTGGTGGCTCAGAGGTTAAAGCGTCTGCCTGCAATGCGGGAGAGCTGGGTTTGATTCCTGGGTCGGGAAGATCCCTGGAGAAGGAAATGGCAACCCGCTCCGGTATTCTTGCCTGGAGAATCCCATGGATGGAGGAGCCTGGTGGGCTACAGTCCACGGGGTCGCAAAGAGTCGGACATGACTGAGCGACTTCATTTCACTTCTGTTCTCAAGATAACTACTAATATTTAAGTGCATGTGTCAGAAAGAAAATTTTTTTCAAGGAAAAAACAAGCAACTATAATATATTGTGATAGATTCTACTTACATAAAGTAATAAGAAAGAAAGAAAAAAGAAATTGGGTATTAAAATTTCAATAGAAGGTAGTGACTACAAATCTAATTTTGACTAGAAGATCTAGTAGTGAGAGAGACAGAAAATTAGATATAATAACTGTGTTTCCATTTTAAAACATACCTTTCCAGCAAGGATCTAAATTCTTTAGATCCAATATGGCAAAGACAGAGGCCAGAAACTTGAAGAAAGGCTGTGTACACATTTATTTACCTTGATTCTTTGCTAATGTAAGGTTAGGCATCTGTATACCCTTTAGTTAGATTCACTCAGGTGCTGTCAGCAGAATCATTGCACAGGTTCAGAGCAGTGTTGAGAATGTACTTTCCAGTTATATAGACACATCTTTCTAAGAGGTCGAGATCTTGGTCTCCTAAGAAAAGTGACTGTGTTTGCAAGACAACTCTGTGTTTGGCCAAATAACCTAGCAAGGTTTCAAGGGCCTAAAACAAGTGAATGTTTCATATGTGTGCACATGTATACACACACACACACTTGCACACACATACGCACACCGGGGAAGACAGAGGGAGAAGTATAGGGAGGGGCAACACTTCTATTGAACAATAGCAACATTCCTTCAGGCATCTGGCTAAAAAGACTGAATTTGCTCCAGTGTTTGGAAACTTGATGTAGCTACAGTGTTTGAAAGAAACTGAGAACTTGCCCTGTAAAAACGTGTCCAACTTCTGGTTCTGCTATTTACCAGTTGGTGGTATGGTGTGTGTGTACCGTCTCTTCAGTTGTGTCCTACTCTTTGCAACCCCCTGGACTATAGCCCACCAGGCTCCCGCTGTCCATGGAATTTCCCAGGCAAGAATACTGGAGTGGGTTGCCATGCCTTCCTCCAGAGGATCTTCTCAACCCAGGGATCGAACCTGGGTCTCTTATGTCTCCTGCATTGGCAGGCAGTTTCTTTACCACTGAGCCACCTGGGAAGCCAATTGGTGGGTATTAGTGATACAGTAGTGAGCACAACTGCCTTTCAGTTGGGCTCCTGCAAGCCATTTCTCATTTCTGAGCCTGTTTTCCCATCAATAAAATGAGAATCACAATATCCACCTAGAAGGATTCAAAGTTAGTATAATTTAGACTGTCTATAATAAATACTTAATACATGAGAGCTCAGATGGTAGTTATTGCTGATAAAATAAAACAATTTACATGAAAGCACTTTGTAATCTATACTGCTATTGAGAGTAGGAGGAAGCCAAACCTTACTGGAATGCTAATATTTAGAACTATGGATTACAATTATTAAGGGCCTCATTGACTAAGGAAAGCAAATAGCTTTCACCTGGAGGGACAGCTCTACTCAAGTATCTGCGGAAAGAAGTGCTGCCTTGTGGGAAAAAAAAAAATCCAGAAGCCATATCCAGACTCAGAGTTTTTGAGAAATTAGTTATGTCTTCCATGAATAAAGGAAGGAGAACGAATATCAACACTCATGCCTGGCATTGCAGTCTTAGGTCATGGAAAGAACTCTGACTTCAAGCTCACCTCCAGCACTTATGGAAAAGCTCCTGCTTGCATCCTGTCTCCAATCTGCAGCTGCTCCCTTAAGATAAAGATTTCATGAACAGAAAACATCAGTTGTAAACTTCAGACTCGTATGGTGTACACATGGGTGAGACCCACAAATCCCGAACTTTGCAAGTTCATCCAAATACATAATCTCAAATTACTGAGTAACAGCAAAAAAGACCAGGAAATCTTCCCAACCACAATCCAAAGACAAAATTGGACATTGGTTTCCACCAACATGAAGTAGTTATAGTGCTACTTTTCAGGTGTTATGAGGAATAAATTAGATGAATATGTTAAATGCCCAGAATAGGATCTAGAACATGACAATCCTTCAATATTATTTAGCTGTTATGATGACGAACATGATTTATTATCTGTTGTTTCAACAATTTATGATGATTTGATTTAGGTCGTACCTAGATGGTCTGGGGGCTTCCCTGGTGGCTCAGAGGGTAAAGTGTCTGCTTACAGTGTGGGGGACCCAGGTTCGATCCCTGGGTCGGGAAGATCCCCTGGAGAAGGAAATGGCAACCCACTCCAGTACTCTTGCCTGGAAAATCCCATGGACTGAGGAGCCTGGTAGGCTACAGCCCATGGGGTCACATAGAGTCGGACACGACTGAACGACTTCACATTCACTTTCACTTTAGATGGTCTAATGTTTTCCCCTACTTTCTTCAATTCAAGCCTTAATTTTGCAATAAGGAGTTCATAATCTGAGCCACAGTCAGCTCCTGGTCTTGTTTTTGCTGACCATATAGAGTTCCTCCATCTTTGGCTGCAAAGAATATAATCAATCTGATTTCGGTATTGACCATCTGGTGATGTCCATGTGTAGAACTGTCTCTCGTGTTGTTGGAAGAGGGTGTTTGATCAGTGTGTTGTCTTTGCAAAACTCTGTTAACCTTTGCTCTGCTTCATTATATAGTCCAAGGCCAAACTTGCCTGTTAATCCAGGTATCTCTCTTTTCTTAATTTTTTAAAAATGTATTTGTTTTTTAATTGAAGGATAAATGCTTTGCAGAATTGTTTTGGTTTCTGCCAAACATCAACGTGAATCAACCACAGGTAAACATATGTTCCCTCCCTCTTGAACCTCCCTCCCTCCAGGTATCGCTTGACTTCCTATTTTTGCATTCCAATCCCTTATGATAATGTAAAAGGTATCTTAATAGGTGTTAGTTCTAGAA
Source organism: Bos mutus (assembly GCF_027580195.1). Taxonomy (NCBI): domain Eukaryota; kingdom Metazoa; phylum Chordata; class Mammalia; order Artiodactyla; family Bovidae; genus Bos; species Bos mutus. The sequence continues at coordinate 73,951,595 of NC_091631.1, read as the reverse complement.
GGTCTTGAGGTCTTCATAGAACAATTATGACTTCAGCTTCTTCAGCATTAGTGGCTAGGGCATAGACTTGATTTACTGTGATGTTGAATGGTTTGCCTTGGAAACAAACCAAGATCATTCTGTCATTTTTGAGACTGTGCCCAAGTACTGCATTTCAGACTCTTGTTTTGACAAATAGATTCAAGGGATTATTTTTGGTAGACAGAGTTCCTGAAGACCTATGAATGGAGGTTCACAACATTGTATAGGAGGTAGTGACCAAAACTATCCCAAAGAAAAAGAAATGCAAGAAGGCAAAATGGTTGCCTGAGGGGGCCTTAAAAATAGCTGAGAAAAGAAGAGAAGCAGAAAGCCAAGGAGAAAAAGAAAGATATACCCAACTGAATGCAGAGTTTCAAAGAAAAGCAAGGAGGTATAAGAAAGCCTTCTTAAGTGAACAATGCAAAGAAACAGAGGAAAACAATAGAATGGGAAAGACTAGAGATCTCTTCAAGAAAATTAGAGATACCAGGGGAACATTTCATGCAAAGATGGGCACAATTAAAGGACAGAAATGGTATGGACCTAACAGAAGAAGAAGATACTAAGAAGAGGTAGCAAAAATACACAGAAGACCTGTACAAAAAAGTCTTAATGACCCAGATAACCACAATGGTGTGGTCACTCACTTAGAACCAGACATCCTGGAGTGCAAGTGGGCCTTAGGAAGCATCACTGTGAACAAAGCTAATGGAGGTGATGAAATCCCAGCTGAGCTATTTCAAATCCTAAAAGATGATGCTGTTAAAGTGTTGCACTCAATACACCAGCAAATCTGGAAAACTCAGCAGTGGCCACAGGACTGGAAAAGGTCAGTTTCCATTCCAGTCCCAAAGAAAGGCAATGACAAAGAATGTTCAGACTACTGCACAATCCCACTTATTTCATATGCTAGTAAGGTAATGCCTAAAATCCTTAAAGCTAGACTTCAGCAGTATATGAAGCAAGAACTTACAGATGTACAAGCTGGATTTGGAAAAGGCAGAGGAACCAGAAATCAAATTGCCAACATCTGTTGGATCATAGAAAAAGCAAGGGAATTGCAGAAAAGCATCTATTTCTGCTTCACTGACTACGCTAAAACCTTTGACTGTGTGGATCACAATATACTGTGGAAAATTCTTAAAGAAATGGGAATACCAGACCACCTGACCTGCCTCCTCTGTTCAGGTCATAGAAACCTGTAAGCAGGTCAAGAAGCAACAGTTAGAACCAGACATGGAACAATGGACTGGTTGAAAATTGGGAAACATCAAGGTTGTATATTGTCACCCTGCTTATTTAACTTATATACAGAGTACGTCATGCAAAATGCCAGGCTGAATGACTCACAAGCTGGAATCAAGATTGCCAGGAGAAATATAAACAACCTCAGCTATGCAGATGATCCCATTCTAATGGCAGAAAGTGAAGAGGAATTAACGAGCCTCTTGATGAGGGTGAACGAGGAGAGAGAAAAAGTTGGCTTGAAACTCAACATTTCAGAAAACTAGGATCATGGCATTCAGTTCCATCTCTCTCTCTCTCTTTAGCCAATAAGTCGTGTCTGACTCTTGCGACCCCGGGGACTGCAGCCTGCCAGTCTCCTCTGTCCATGGGATTCTCCAGGCAAGAATACTGGAGTGGGTTGCCATTTCCTTCTGCAGGGCATCTTCCCAACCCAGGAATCAAACCTGGGTCTCCTGCTTGCAGGCAAATTCTTTACCAACTGAGCTATGAGGGAAGCCCAGTGGCAAATAGATGGGGGGAAAGTGAAAGCAGTGACGATTTTTTCTCTTCTTGGGCTCCAAAATCACTGCACATGGCAACAGCAGCCATGAAATTAGATGATGCTTGCTTCTTGGAAGAAAATCTATGACAAACCTAAACAATGTATTAAAAAGCAGAGACATCACTTTGTCAACAAAGGTCCATATAGTCAAAGCTATGGTTTTTCCAGTAGCCATGTACAGATGTTAGAGTTGGACCATAAAGAAGACTGAGAGCTTAAGAATCAATGCTTTTGAACTGTGGTGTTGGAGAACTCTTGAGAGTTCCTTGGACCGCAAGGACATCAAACCAGTCAGTCCTAAAGGAAATCAACCCTGAATATTTTTTGGAATGACTGTTGCTTAAGCTGAACCTCCAATATTGTGGCCACCTGATGCCAAGAGCCAACTCATTGGATGAGATCCTGATGCTGAGTAGGATTGAAGGCAAAAAGAGAAGAGGGTGGCAGAGGATGAGTAGGTTAGATACCATCACCAGCTCAGTAGGCATGAATCTGAGCAAACTCTGGGATATAGTGAAGGACAAAGGAGCCTGGCATACTACAGTCCATGGGCACGCAAAGAGTCAGACGTGACTTAGCAACTGAAGAACAACAACAAGAACAACAAATGGAGTTTTACACGAAATGTGTTCATTATAAATTATGGGCTATATTCAGCAGGCCTACAACCAGAACTAATTTAGAGAAATAAAGAAACTGCTGCAGATCTTGCCTGTGATAAGCATGAAACAGGGACTCCATAGAAAGTGAGGTCACTCAGTCGTGTCCGACTCTTTGCGACCCCGTGGACTGTAGCCTGCTAGGCTCCTCTGTCCATGGGATTCTCCAGGCAAGAACACTGAAGTGGGTTGCCATTTCCTTTTCCAGGGGATATTCCCAACACATGGATCGAACCCGGGTCTCAGACACTGCAGGCAGATTCTTTACCATCTGAGCCGCCATGGGCTCTCTGGTACTCCACGTTGGTTCTCAAATTGAAGCAGATTTAGAGTCAGGCCTGAGTTCACATCCTGAAGCTACTTAGTGGCTGTGGCAAGTTGCTTAATTTCTCATTTGTTTGCCTGTGTGTAAAATGGGCAACAGTAATGCCTCTCTTTTACAGTTGTTGTGAAGGTGAACCTAAGTGAGACTGTGAACTTTTAATCTGAATACCTACATATATACAGCCCACTAATATCAGTGTACAAATGTTTTAAACCCAGGATTTCAGGAGAACTTCAGCCCCTCCCTCAAAATTCTTGTGAAATTTTTTTCTTTCTGGTTTTCTCAACTCTTGGATTTCCCCTTTCCCCTTTGTAATTAAAAAGTATTTCATTTAAAAAGTACTTTGAGACCATCCAAATATCTCATCATTAAACTGTTTTTAATTTACATGTTAATGAATTAACTGAGAACTATTTTATTCAATTATATTATACTTCTATAATTATTTATTTTGATACTCAAAGTGCTCCAGATTTGGTCAACAGGACCCCTTAAAGCTAGTTATTCCATCTTTTTGTCAGTCTCTGTTATTCTTTAAACAATTTCTTACTTTTTAGCCAAACAAGGTATTTCCAGCTTATTTTGTACTTTTCCTTCCCCACACCAGAAATCAATCGTTTCTCCAAGAAGCCCTGGTCCCTTTGAGGAGAGACTGGTGTTTAGAAACCAAGATCTGCGTGCTAGTTGTGTGTAATACTATGGGGGTGCCACAGCTCCAGGACTCCTTGACTGGATAAAGCTAAATGTGCTGTATATACAATCAAATGCATGGATATATCAGCCCACATATGTGTATGTATATACACAACTAACCTATTTCTCTATCTATATACATTGAAAACCATAAGTTCACACTAATGTCTCCAGTCCCAATCTAACATCTAGTTTTTTCTGTTTCCTTACTTATAATGCTATCTTCTGACGTTGAAAAACCTAGCTCCCGTTATCCTTACAATATTTATTGAATTAACTGATCCTCCTGTATGTAACAAACCTCCTTGTATATAAGAGACAAACCTAGACCTCAGGCATATGCCCTTTCACACCTCTCAGGCCCCAACACCCCTCATGGGGTTGCCATCACCCACACACCTGCATGGACACCCTTCTCATCTCCTCACGCTCAGGTATGTTGTGCTGGGCTCCCCCACTGACAGACACCTCCTCATCCCATTTGGGCTTCACATCCTGTTCTGGACCATCATTATTTCCTTAATTTCACCCTATGGCTTCTGGATTAAATTGTTTGAAAAGGAAACTGTGGAAAATTTTTCAAGAGATGGGAATACCAGACCACCTGATCTGCCTCTTGAGAAATTTGTATGCAGGTCAGAAGCAACAGTTAGAACCGGACATGAAACAACAGACTGGTTCCAAATAGGAAAAGGAGTTCGTCAAGGCTGTATATTGTCACCCTGTTTATTTAACTTATATGCAGAGTACATCATGAGAAACGCTGGACTGGAAGAAACACAAGGTGGAATCAAGATTGCCTGGAGAAATATCAATAACCTCAGATATGCAGATGACACCACCCTTAGGGCAGAAAGTGAAGAGGAACTAAAAAGCCTCTTGATGAAACTGGAAGTGCAGAGTGAAAAAGTTGGCTTAAAGCTCAACATTCAGAAAACGAAGATCATGGCATCCAGTCCCACCACTTCATGGGAAATGGATGGGGAAACAGTGGAAACAGTGTCAGACTGTATTTTTCTGGGCTCCAAAATCACTACAGATGGTGACTGCAGCCATGAAATTAAAAGACGCTTACTCCTTGGAAGGAAAGTTATGACCAACCTAGATACCATATTCAAAAGCAGAGACATTACTTTGCCAACAAAAGTTCGTCTAGTCAAGGCTATGGTTTTTCCTGTGGTCATGTATGGATGTGAGAGTTGGACTGTGAAGAAGGCTGAGTGCTGAAGAATTGATGCTTTTGAACTGTGGTGTTGGAGAAGACTCTTGAGAGTCCCTTGGACTGCAAGGAGATCCAACCAGTCCATTCTGAAGGAGATCAGCCCTGGGATTTCTTTGGAAGGAATGATGCTAAAGCTGAAACTCCAGTACTTTGGCCACCTCATGTGAAGAGTTGACTCACTGGAAAAGACTCTGATGCTGGGAGGAATTGGGGGCAGGAGGAGAAGGGGACACCAGAGGATGAGATGGCTGGATGGCATCACTGACTGGATGGACATGAGTCTGAGTGAACTCCAGGAGTTGGTGATGGCCAGGGAGGCCTGGCGTGCTGCGATTCATGGGGTCACAAAGAGTCGGACATGACTGAGCAACTGATCTGATCTGATCTGAAAGAGGAAAAATGAGGAATTTAATCTTGGTGATCATTTTTTGATAAGAATCATAAGCAAGTAGATACTAAAAAATCAAAATTTTTGCTAAAACGTGGACAAGATGTTTAGATATTACATCTCCCAACTGCCAGTGAGGTGGCCTATATAAGTGGTTGTTGTTACTGTTTAGTCACTAAGTTGTGTCCAACTCTTTGTGGCCCCATGAACTGTACCAGGCTCCTTTGTCCATGGGATTCCCCAGCAGGAATACTGGAGTGGGTTGCCATTTCCTTCTCCAATGGATCTTCCCAACCCAGGAATCAAACTCACATCTCCTGCATTGGCAGGAAAGATTCTTTACCACTGAGCCACCAGGGAAGCCGTAGATAAGTGGACTGTAACATAAATTTTTTTATGAGCCCACTCTCAACCATCCCCCTGCTTTCTCCATCATGATTACCCTCACTCCTATACCCACGGTCACTTTCAGTGCTTCTGGCAAAGAAGGATACAAATAGGAAACTTAGGACTTCAGTATAGACAAAATCATGACTGATTTTCAGTGAATCCTCATTCTAAGATAGGCTTATAAAGATCCACCCAAAAAAAAAGGATGTGGTGACAACTCAGGCACTAATACAGGAAGTGTCATTGGCATTCATCACATATTTATTACTCACTTGCTATGCTTAGTGTAAGTGGCAAGGTATCTCCTACTCTGCTCTGTGCAAGGCCTGTCAGTGGAAGGAAGAAGAGAAGTATTTTCAAAACTAAGTGACTCGGATCTGGAAGGTACTTTTGAGGTCACAGCCTGGTCTGCTGAATATTCACACTGGGAGCGAACACACTGTCTCCACTTTTCAGTCAACTCCAAAATTTGGATGTCAGGGTGAGAGTCTATTCTCTACCTTCTGGGAACTCCTGTCTTTCCATAGGCCCCAGATCACCCCTCTGAGGTCACACAGAACAAGTTTAAGAACCCTATAGGTATTCAAAGAGAGCTGTTGTGTGCCTCCTGTCTTAAATATGTTTGCTTTCTTGACCTATTCCTTATATGATGTGCTTTGAGGGCCTCTTATCTTTTTATTCCTCTCTGTAGAGGTTCCAGTTAGGACCAGTTTCAAATGCAGACTTTAGAACCTATACAGTGGTGCAGGTGTGTTCCGATCAGGGCTGAGATCAGTGAACCATCTCAGCCAGCACATCATTCCCGGCATCCAGTCCTGAAATACATGCATGACAGCAATCTGATGCCTGTAAGGTCAGTCACTCTACTTCGAGACAGTGCTATTGAAGCAAGCTGTCATCAAAGAAAACCGGGGAACTCCTGTTCCTCAGTGCCTTGTTTCAAGAGCTTACTATAGCCCCTGCTGAGTCACTTCAGTCGTGTCCGACTCTGTGCGACCCCATAGACGGCAGCCCACCAGGCTCCCCCGTCCCTGGGATTCTCCAGGCAAGAACACTGGAGTGGGTTGCCATTTCCTTCTCCAACTATAGCCCCTAATCCCATGGATTACAGTTAAATTTTGTGTAATTTTAATGGCAAATATGATAGGAGTGGCAGGGTATTTCATCTCATTTTCCAATTTTACCATATTTATATTTTTCAAATTCATCTAATCTTTCCCTCCTCAGTTGTAGCCTCCATCCTGTCTCTATTGCTATGTCCAGCTATTGGGATCAAATGGCCTCCAATTTTACATACCAAGGCCAGAGTAAGCCCTCTGAAATTACTAATATCATCGTCTTTCTTAAGACCCTTAAGTGGTTCTCCATCACTCTTAGCTTTCTTAACATGACTCACAAGGCCTGGCATGACAGAAGGCTCTACCACGCTTTATTATCACCTGTTACCCACCCAGCCTTGTGTCTAATGCTCAAGCCATGCTGAACTTGCATGTGTTTGCTTAAACATGGCCATGTTCTTTTTCACCTTCAGGCCTTTTTACCTGCTGTTTTATTTTCCTGGAACTCTCTCCCGCTACTATTCCATCCTCTTCACCTGGCCCTCTCCTTCTCAGGCTTTAGGACACCAGATAAAGTTTCCCTCTCATGGAGACTCTTCCCTGATAGCCAGCGGTTTCCCTCCCATGCTATTCCCTTAGCACACTGCATGGGGTGTCTATCATCACATTTATCAGAAGTCTTTCTCAAGACAGCAGGCCAGGAAGCCCAGAACTTAATGATCAGAGTCGGTACAATCTATGTGTGTTGAACTGATCAAAGAAAAATAGCCAGAAAAGCAGCATATACACTATTTGAATCCTTAGAATCCTTTGGCCCTGAAGAGTAGGAAAAAAGTAACAACTTTACTAAATCTAGAACAAAATGAGTAGAGTAGAAAACCCAGAAGTCTGATGGAAAACAAATGAAGATTTAAAAATAATAGTGCTAAAATATAGTTTGACTTGCAAATGGTGGTATTTGGCGAATCCCAGCAACTGAGTCATCAGCACTTTCAACCACCCATGAATGCTACAATCTGGAGTGGTCTGGCCTTTTTTAGAAACTGTAATCAGCTCTGGGTCTAAACCTAGATGATGGGTGTTGACCGGAGCAGAGGACCAAAAAAAGAGGAAACAAAGTTGTAATATCTTTCTGGAAAGGAAGCACTGTGTTGAAAGAATGATGGGATGGAGTCATTTATTTAGAAGAAGAGTACATGAAAATGTAACGAGATGAAAAATCTCAGTCACCAAAATCTCTGATAGAAATCTCTCTCGTCTTGTAGCAACTGTCTGAATTAACCATTACTAGAAGTTAGCATCCGGAGAAGGCAATGGCACCCCACTCCAGTACTCTTGCCTGGAAAATCCCATGGACGGAGGAGCCTGGTAGGCTGCAGTCCATGGGGTCGCTAAGAGTCGGACACGACTGAGCGACTTCACTTTCACTTTTCACTTTCACGCATCCGAGAAGGAAATGGCAGCCCACTCCAGTGTTCTTGCCTGGAGAATCCCAGGGACGGGGGGAGCATGGTGGGCTGCCATCTATGGGGTCGCACAGAGTCGGACACGACTGAAGCGACTTAGCAGCAGCAGCAGCAGAAGTTAGCATCACCTACAGGGTGTAGATGCATGCTCAAGAAACAGAAATTGCTTGCTAAATTTCTCTGTACAGCAGGTAAGTGAGGGATTTAAAATTCTGTTTGAAAAGAGGAGAAAGAGATCAGAGAAAGGAAAATCCCAGAAGTGGCAAGAAAAGGAAGAACTGAGAACCAATGTATTAGATGTAACAGATGTATTAGATTAACCAAAAAGGCTTGAGTAAAATATTATTTATTCAAACAAATCATTGGGCCTCTGGGTCCTTCTTTTCTTGGTTATTTTAAAAGAAAACTATAGGGTAAGTAAATGTTTGCAGAAGTTTAAACTCGCATTTCTTTAAAAGACAGAGACTAAAGACCTTTTGAGCCCTCCGTCCTGTGATTCCATGACATTTCACAGAATCAAGAGCATGATTAAACCTGAAGAACTATAATAAAAACAATCCTTAGGTGTAATTATAATATCCAAAAGTGCCTGCTTCGTCTCTTTTGCTGCTGCTTCTTGTATTTTCAACAGTTTCAAACTGCAAATTAGCATTTTAAAAAAGATCCTGGTTTCTCAGGGAGAAAAAGGTAAATACTTCTGAATTTGGACCATGATTCTGGTCCCAAGTCAATATCTTTGTTGCTGCTATAGTTTATTTTGTACAGTGTACACTTTCTAAACTGCTGTCTGCCATTTATATTAGATAGGAAGTCAAAGATGCGTGAAATACTGATTTCGGCTTTTAGAGACCTCCTAATATTACATAACGTGGGAATCAGAATACAGTAAATAGCATAAATAAAAGGAGATAAATACAGAAATGGAGTTCTATGAAAATGCTATCTAATAAAACTTAAGACACTAAAATGCAGCTGCTGCAAATCTTAAGCATTGTTCTTTGTCGTGCTAGCATATCTCATTATCCTGAGGGAAACACGACAATGGCCACTATATCAAAGCCTGGTAGAGACGAAAAGCAAAACTACAGCAGGGACAATAATGCCAAATAAAGCCAAGGAGGCTCTGAACCCAAAGTTACAGCATAAGCCTCACAAGGGCTGCCAGCCTGGTGGTCAGATGATTGTGCATAGAAGCCAAAGTGTGGCCTCACTGTTCAAGAAATCAGAGTTGGAAGACACAGAATACCCCAGGAAGAGCCAGCCCGTAGGAAGTAGGCTCATCACCACCACCGCCGTTTCATGCGGATGGAATCAGGGTAAGGTGAACGTCAAGGAGAGGGAAAGAAATGTAAAAAGGACAGCTTGCCACTTTCTCAGGCTGGTGTACAGAAGTACAGACTGACTTCGACTTGATGATGATGGTCTTGGGGAACAATAAATGCAAGTTCATCAGATCATTTTAGTCCTACTGCTAAGTCACGGTGTCATGCCCACCACTGCCAGCTTGACCTCTAGTCCTGGATGCCACAAGGTGGCCACTCTTACCTGCCACTGCCTGTCAATGATTCTAACCTCTGTTCCTCTCACCGAAAGACTCTAAAACCAAATAATCATTTGCAGATGAAGAAATTACACCCCTTGATTTAAAATCAGTGGTTAACATTTGAAAGGCTTTCTGAGAAAAAAACTAATGTTACTCAGTGGTGTGAAAGGGCTTCCCAGGTGGTACTAGAGGTAAAGAACTCACCTGCCGATGCAGGAGGTGTAAGAGACGCAGATTCAGTCCCTGGGTCAGGTAGATCTCCTGGAGGAGGGCATGGCAACCCTCTTCAGTTCATGCCTGGAGAATCCCATGGACAGAAGGCCTGGGAGCCTGGCAGACTACAGTCCATATGGTCTCAAAGTCAGACATGACTGAAGCAACTTAGCAGGAACGAAATAATGTGAAAACACAGCTGAGTTTGCTTTCCTGATTAAAACCATGCATTATAGTTAATGTGTGAAACAACATTATTGGTACCTTTCTTGTTCATTTCACTTTTTACTTACTCCTCTTTAATAAAAATTGGGAGTTGGGGAGGGGACATAGTTAATTTCAAATGACATGTATTAGAATTTTTAAAGATTCAATGCTCCAGGAAAAAAAAGAAACAGATGAAATGATTAATTACAGACAAATCCTGTACACCTAAATATATGACAATGGAGCAATAAGTTTTGAGGAAAACAGAGCCAACTGCAATGACAAAATGAAAAACAGAAGCATTAACTAATATTAAATTTCCCTTGAATTTGATCTTCAAGAAGAATGAAAGGAAAGAATCATTTGAATGAGTGATGAATGTTTATGACTTCAGCTAAAGTCCAAGCCATCACTGATTTTGCAGTGGCTGTTAAAAAGAAGACCTACCTTACAATAAGCACACTTATTTTGAGTAACTGTTTTTCTCATTATAATAATAGAATAATCAGACTTAAAAGTCAGAAATTTTCTTTTGAAACAGCAACTGGAGAATGAGACGTGAGAATAAAATCTAGACACTTCCCACTTGAGCAGGGAAAAAAAAATGACATAGTTCAAAAAAGAAAAAATACAGCCTGATGACCCAAAAGAAATCAGCACCTGCCTTGGGAGAAACCAGGAGCATGCTGTAGACTCAGCCCAGTGGCAGGTGATGATAAGAATGTGCCAGAAGCTTCTTTTTGTTGCCTTGGGACTCCAACTTCTCAAGAATGCACATTTTCAGCCAGAGCCACAATTCTGTTCTTGATGCTAGGATCAATAGAAGAAGGTACACAGAAAACCTCAGGAAAAAGCAGGAAGTTAAAACCGCAAGTACAGGCAGGGTTAAAATCTCACTTGCACCAGGTAAATTCCAAGTCTGTGACTGGGCCCCAGCTTCTTCTGCCTTGAATCTTGCGACTCTGCACAAACCAGGACATCTCAGACATCCCACTTTCTAAAGGGACACCTGTTTTTCTCTTTTCACCTAGTTCACTGTTGCCTATACCACCACGCCCAGGAAGCTTTCCCTGACCTCTGCAAGAACCCCATAAAAATGACAACCTATATCTGCCCTTGGCCCTGTTTTACAATTGCTCTTTTAAATGCCTGTGTCTTAAACCAGCTAGTGAGCTCCCCGAGGGTAGAGCTGGGTCACGTTTACTACAATACCACTCGTGGCAGGGCTGTGGCCATATGTTTTGTGAATGAGTAACTGGGATAGTCGTAAATCTTAATCAGCTCTTCTTTCAAACTTTGTTGGCAAAAACTTCCTAAGCAGTGTTCTAGGGGCTTTGTGGGGGTGACCGGCATGGAAGGGGTGGAGGTGGGGAGGAAGGGCACAGTGAGCCCTGGGTCCTTGACAAAGAGGTACTTTTTACTTTTTAATTGTGGAGTAGTTGGGCAGGGTAGGGTAGATAAGTTCAGGATATGTTTAGAAGATTGGGAAAAAGAAAAGTATGAGAGAAAAGAAAACCAGAGGGTACTTATAACCATTTATTAAGCTGCACACATTTGCATAGCTGTTCTAAGCATGCTTGAAGGGATTCAGGTCAAAAGGGAGTGATATTAAGAGGCTTTGAAGATAAATTATATCTTAGGAGTATAATAATTATGTTAAATTATAATTGGATTATATATATGGCATAATATATAATAATAGCAAACATTTATTCATCACTTTCTACATTTCAGGTATTAAACGAAGCCTTTATACACACTGTCACATCTAATTCACATAACTCAGTGAAGTAAGTTTTAAAATCCTCATTCCTTAATTGAAGAAACTAAACCTTAGAAAGAACTTCCCTGGTGGCTCAGATGGTAAGGAGTCTGCTTGCAATGTGGGAGACCTGGGTTCGATTCCTGGGTCGGGAAGATCCCCTGGAGAAGGAAATGGCAACCCACTCACTATTCTTGCCTCGAAAATCCCTTGGACGGAGGAGCCTGGCAGGCTGCAGTCCATGGGGTCGCAAAGAGTCAGACACAACTGAGCTTTATCATCTTCAAACCTTAGACTTACTTCATCTTCAAACCTTAGAAAGTAAACTACCTCGCGGAAGATCAGACAACTATAAGTGCCTACTTATCTTGCATATATGTAAGTTATTAAAGAAATCAGTAACAATTAATTACAATTTAGCATCATTGTGCATAAACAGACTTGTCCAAATGGTTTGTTGTTGTTTAGTGGCTAAGTCGTGTCCGACTCTTTTGCCTCCAGGCTCCTCTGTCCATGGGATTTCACAGGCCAGAACATTGGAGTGAGTTGCTAGTTCCTTCTCTCGGGGATCTTCCTGACCCAGGGATTGAACTGCGACTCTGCTTGACAGGCGGATTCTTTACCACTGAGCCACTTGGAAAGCAAAGTTTCAGGACTGTTGCTACCAAAACATCACCTATGTCTCAAGTGGACCAATAATTTCTTTCCAAAATGGAATGTTGTCCTTGTTTACATTCTGGTTAATAATTAGTGTATTGTGTCCTTTGGATTTGCCCCAGATTATTAGAGGAAGATTTATAAACCAAAATTAAGGTTTTATTTAACCATCATTCTGGTCTTGAGAAAACATTTATTGACATAAATACTTCAGGATTATAGGATGGAGGGATCAGTATTTCTGCCTTCATAGACATTAAAATAAAATTGAGAAGTTTGATATACGCAATATACATTTTTAATTACTGGGAACACTGAACAGGAAACTGTGGTTGTTTTATTGTGTGTTCATGAATTACTGTGATTATGTGGTTTAAGACAACTAGCCTCTATTTATATACACTTCCTTTAAATCACTGCTACCCACATTGCACTTTATTCACAATTTTTCCTTATCTAAAAATGTAAATCTTTATGTTTAGGTGACTTCCTTATTCTAGAATCCTCACTGAAGATTTTGAAATTAACACATTTTCAGAATTTCAGTATGTAAAATCTGTTTTTCTTCTTAGACAGAAACATTAAACCTAATAAAAGACTAAAATCAAATGATTTTAAGTCATTATTATCAAATTTATTTTATTTATTTTTTTAATTTTATTTTATTTTTAAACTTTACATAATTGTATTAGTTTTGCCAAATATCAAAATGAATCCACCACAGGTATACATGTGTTCCCTATCCTGAACCCTCCTCCCTCCTCCCTCCCCATACCATCCCTCTGGGTCGTCCCAGTGCTCTAGCCCCAAGCATCCAGTATCGTGCATCGAACCTGAACTGGCATCTCATTACATACATGATATTTTACATGTTTCAATGCCATTCTCCCAAATCTTCCCACCCTCACCCTCTCCCACAGAGTCTATAAGACTGTTCTATACATCAGTCTCTATCAGACAGTCTCTTTTGCTGTCTCGTACACAGGGTTATTGTTACCATCTTTCTAAATTCCATATATATGCATTAGTATACTGTATTGGTGTTTTTCCTTCTGGCTTACTTCACTCTGTATAATAGGCTCCAGTTTCATCCACCTCATTAGAACTGATTCAAATGTATTCTTTTTAATGGCTGAGTAATACTCCATTGTGTATATGTACCACAGCTTTCTTATCCATTCATCTGCTGATGGACATCTAGGTTGCTTCCATGTCCTGGCTATTATAAACAGTGCTGCGATGAACATTGGGGTACACGTGTCTCTTTCCCTTCTGCTTTCCTCAGTGTGTATGCCCAGCAGTGGGATTGCTGGATCATAAGGCAGGTCTATTTCCAGTTTTTTAAGGAATCTCCACACTGTTCTCACAGTGTAAGTTTTATTGAGCTCTGTTTTCCCTCACAGAAATCATGGCCAGTGGTTCTAGAGCCCTGGAAGAAACGCACCTCCCTAACCCCACCTCCGTCCACACACAATTACACTCAGGTCAATGGAATCCAAGCCATCTCGAGCGTCGTGTTTGTGGATGTACCGGGTGCTGTGCAGCATGTCAAGATCCTCCTCTGGACTAAAAGGATCCCCCCAGCTCTTGGCAGCACTGCAGCAGACAGCCCTCAGTTCTTAGCCCTTTTCTGCATTGCTTCAACTGGAGGGATTTTGCCTCTTCCAAGACAGCGCTCAGTCACTCAGTTATGTCCGACTCTTTGCGACCCTATGGACCATAGCCCGCCAAGCTCCTCTACCCATGGGATTTTCCAGGTAAGAATACTGGAGTGGGTTGCCATTTCCTCCTCCCTTCCAAGGCAGACCACATCCTTATTACATGTATGGGTTATAAGGCAAGTCAATCACAGTTCAACTCAGGACAACTCTAAAGGACCCTGTCAGCTCCTGACACCATTCGGGATGCTGACACCATCCTGAAACTATATCACAGCTGAGATTCTCCATCTGCTTAATCCTGCTTCCTCCTTTCCCCTCCCCTCCCCTCTCCTTCCCTCCCCTTCTCTCCCCTCCCCTTCCCCTTCTCTCTTCTCCCTCTCCTCCCCCCCCTTCCCTCCCTTACCCTTCCCTTCCTTTTCCTTCCCTTCACATTCTTTCAGTTCCTTTCCCATCCTTTCCACAACTGGCAGTGCTGAGACCACTTCCCAATAACTTCCTACACTCTTGTGTCCACTGCAGAGTGTGCCACCAGGAGAACCCGATCTTTGTTATATGTATCACAAAAATGTATGTGTTACATATGTCAATTACATATCATTATTTTTAAACTTTTCCTGAAGTCTAAAGAAAATACTATGTAGTACTATTCTAGAACATCCAAAGTTCATTCTAATCCCATTTTTATCAAGTAATTTTGTTAATTCATTCAAGAAAATCTTAATTTGTTCAACAAATATAGTTTGTTAATTTTTTCAACATCTTATATCCAATAACCATATTTACTGGATATCAAGTTTCTTTCCTTAAGGAGCTCAAAGCATAATTAAAGGAGAGACATACACTCGCTCAACAGCATGAGAAATGATAAATGATAAATAGATGATCTTTGAGCTGAGTCTAAAGAGACAGGCAATTCAGCATTCAAGCCCTCTGAGGCAAGGGAGAGGGAAACACACACAAAGAGAAGAGAGCCAGCTCTGGGTTGTGCTCTAACAACTTGGAATCAGGCCCTCCCCTCGGTAGGGTGGGAGCAGCCACTAAGCAGAGGGGGACATCCCCATCACACCCAGCTCCAGCTCTAGCCACATCCCCTACCAAGGGGTCAGCTGCCAGCACAGCCTGAGGAAAGACGTGATTTGTCTCCAAGGCAAACCCAACTCTCCCACCCAAGGCACTGGGCACACAGTCTGCACAGGGATGTTCCCACGAAGATCACCCCTGTAAGACCACAATAGGTAACTGTTTCTTCTAGAGTAATAGGGGCAGAGAAAGTAAAGCAAAATGAAAGGAGAGAGAAACTGCTCTCAACTGAAAGAGCAAGAGAAGACCCCTGAAAAACCACATAATGAAAGAGAAATAAGCGATTTACCAGATGAAGAATTCAAAGCATCAATAATAAAAATGTTAACTGAACTAGGGAAAAGAACCGATGCACACACTTCAACAAGGACATAGAAAATGCAAAAAAAAAAAGAATCTGAAATGAAGACTTCCACATTGTACAGCAGAAACCAACACAACATTGTAAAACAAATATCCTCCAATTTAAAATAAATTTAAAAAAAGAAATGAAGAATTCAATAGCTGAAAATAAAAACACACTAGAAGGACTGAATAGCAGACTAAGTGATACAGAAAAATGCATAGGTAATCTGGATATTAGCTAACTTCCCTGGTAGCTCAGAGGTTAAAGTATCTGCCTGCAATGCGGGAGACCAGGGTTCGATCCCTGGGTTAGGAAGATCCTCTGGAGAAGGAAATGACAACTCACTCCAGTACTCTTGCCTGGAAAATTCCGTGGACGGAGGAGCCTGGTAGGCTACAGTCCATGGGGTCGCAAAGAGTCAGACACGACTGAGCGAGTTCACTTCACTTAATCTGGATATAGTATAATGGGAATCACCCAATCAGAACAGCAAAAAGAAATACAAATTTTATTAAATAAAAACAATTTAATAGATGTCTGGAATAACATTAAACATGTATACATTAATATTATAGGGGTCCCAGAAAAAAAGAGAGAAAAAGGCATCAAAAATGTATCTGATGGAATTATGGCTGAAAGCATCCAAAGTCTGAAGAAAAAAACATATCCATGTACAGGAAGCACGAGGGATCCTAAATAAGATGAACCCAAACAGACCCAACCAAGACAGATCATAAATAAGATGGCAAAGAATAAAAATAGAGAATCCTAAAGGCAGCAAGAGAAAAACAAAGAGTCACATACAAGGGAATCCCTATCAGCTGATTTATTTATAGAAAACTTGTAGGCCAGAAGGGACTGTCATGATATATTCAAAATGCCGAAAGGAAAAAACCTGCAACCTAGGGTACCTCAGTCCATAATGAATCTGTCTACAATGCAGGAGATGCAAGTTTGATCCCTGGGTCAGGAAGGTCCCCTGGAGAAGGAAATGACAATGCACTCCAGTATTCTTGCCTGGGAAATCAAATGGACAAAGGGACCTGGCGGGCAATAGTCTGTGGTGTTGCAAAGAGTCAGACATGACTGAGCATAGTACTAACACCTTACCTTATTTTAGGATACTCTACCTAGTTCAATACTAAAGCTACCTTTTAAAGGAAATGTTCAAGGATCTTCTCTAAGTGGAAAAGAAGTAATAATCTTTTACTTATTAGAATGGGAAAATTCTACTAGGAAAGACAAATATATAGTTAAGGACTGAAAATCAACCTCTTAAATAAGCCAGTATATAGGTTTAAAGACAAAAAAAAAAGTAAAAGCAAATATAATTACAATAAACAGTTAAGGGATAAGCATGAAGATGTAAATTATAACATCAAAACACAAAATGTGGAGGGAGTAAGAAATATAGATCTTTTAGAATGTGTTTGCACTTAAATGACTACCAGTTCAAAACACGTAGATACAGTTGTAGGTCAAGATAAATGAACCCCATGGTAACCACAAATTAAAAAAAGAAAAAAAACAAACCTAAAAGAGATACCAAAAAAAAAACCCAAAAAGAAAGAAACACAGCATACTACTAAAGAAAATCCACAAACCATAAGAGAAGAAACAAACAAAAAAAGAACAGAGAAGATATACAAAAACAACCAGAAAACAAGTAATAAAATGACAACAAATGCAAATCTGCCAGTAATTACTTTAAATAACAGTTTGATAAATGCTCCCAAAAAAGGACATAGAGTGGCTGATTAGATTTTAAAAAAGAAAAAAAACAAGAGCCACCCATATTCTATCTATAAGAGACTCAATTCAGAGCTAAAGACACAGACTGAAAGTGAAAGGATTGAAAAAGGCATTTCATACAAACGGAAACTATCAGCAAGGTGAAAAGACAGCCTTCAGAATGGGAGAAAATAATAGCAAATGAAGCAACTGACAAACAACTAATCTCAAAAATATACAAGCAACTCCTACAGCTCAATTCCAGAAAAATAAATGACCCAATCAAAAAATGGGCCAAAGAACTAAATAGACATTTCTCCAAAGAAGACATACAGATGGCTAACAAACACATGAAAAGATGCTCAACATCACTCATTATCAGAGAAATGCAAATCAAGACCACTATGAGGTACCATTTCACACCAGTCAGAATGGCTGCGATCCAAAAGTCTACAAATAATAAATGTTGGAGAGGGTGTGGAGGAAAGGGAACCCTCTTACACTGTTGGTGGGAATGCAAACTAGTACAGCCTCTATGGAGAACAGTGTGGAGATTCCTTAAAAAACTGGAAATAGACCTGCCTTATGATCCAGCAATCCCACTGCTGGGCATACACACTGAGGAAAGCAGAAGGGAAAGAGACACGTGTACCCCAATGTTCATCGCAGCACTGTTTATAATAGCCAGGACATGGAAGCAACCTAGATGTCCATCAGCAGATGAATGGATAAGAAAGCTGTGGTACATATACACAATGGAGTATTACTCAGCCATTAAAAAGAATACATTTGAATCAGTTCTAATGAGGTGGATGAAACTGGAGCCTATTATACAGAGTGAAGTAAGCCAGAAGGAAAAACACCAATACAGTATACTAACGCATATATATGGAATTTAGAAAGATGGTAACAATAACCCTGTGTACAAGACAGCAAAAGAGACACTGATGTATAGAACAGTCTTATGGACTCTGTGGGAGAGGGAGAGGGTGGGGAGATTTGGGAGAATGGCATTGAAACATGTAAAATATCATGTATGAAACGAGATGCCAGTCCAGGCTCGATGCACAATACTGGATGCTTGGGGCTAGTGCACTGGGACGACCCAGAGGTATGGTATGGGGAGGGAGGAGGGAGGAGGGTTCAGGATGGGGAGCACATGTATACCTGTGATGGATTCATTTTGATATTTGGCAAAACTAATACAATTATGTAAAGTTTAAAAATAAAATAAAATTTAAAAAAAAAGAAATTGCAAGAAAGCAGGGGTAGCTATACTCATATCAAGTAAAATAGATTTTAAAAGAAAGGCTATATAACAAAACAGCAATATAATGGGATCAATATAAGAAGATATGCTTGTTAACATATATGCACCCAATAATAATAATAATAATGCTAATTATTAGAGAAATGCAAATGAAAACAACAATGAAATACCACCTCACACCTGTCAGAATGGCTATCATCAAAATGTCTACAAATAATAAACGCCAGTGAAGATGTAGAGAAAAGGAAATCTTTGTACATTGTTGATGGGAATGTACATTCAGTTCAGTTCAGTTCAGTGGCTCAGTCGTGTCCAACTCTTTGTGACCCCATGAATCGCAAGACGCCAGGCCTCCCTGTCCATCACCAACTCCCGGAGTTCACGCAAACTCACGTCCATTGAGTCGGTGATGCCATCCAGCCATCTCATCGTCTGTCATCCCCTTCTCCTCCTGCCCCCAATCCCTCCCAGCATCAGAGTCTTTTCCAGTGAGTCAACTCTTTGCATGAGGTGGCCAAAGTACTGGAGTTTCAGCTTTGGCATCAGTCCTTCCAAAGAACACCCAGGACTGATCTCCTTTAGAATGGACTGGTTGGATCTCCTTGCAGTCCAAGGGACTCTCAAGAGTCTTCTCCAACACCACAGCTCAAAAGCATCAATTCTTGGGCCCTCAGCTTTCTTCACGGTCCGACTTTCACATCCATACATGACGCCTTGACTAGACGGACCTTTGTTGGCAAAGCAATTTCTCTGCTTTTGAATATGCTATCTAGGTTGGTCATAACCTTCCTTCCAAGGAGTAAGTGTCTTTTAATTTCATGGCTGCAATCACCATGTGCAGTGATACTGATGCAGCCACTATGGAAAACCATATGGAGATTCCTCAAAAAACCAAAAATAGAACTACCACGTGACCCAGCATTTCCACTTCTGGGTATATATCCAGAATAAATGAAAACACTAATTTGAAAAGATCCAGGAGCCCAAATGTTCACAGTAACACTATTTACAACACCCCAAATATGAAAGCAATCCAAATGTCCATTTATTTAAAGGCCTAGATAAGGAAAAGAAGGGCTTCCCTGCTGGATGGGAGGGTAAAGAGTCTGCCTGCAATGCAGGAGACCAGGGTTCGATCTCCAGGTTGGGAAGATCCCCTAGAAAATGAAATGGCAACCCACACCAATATTCTTGCCTGGAAAATCCCATGGACAGAGGAGCCAGGCAGATTACAGTCCATGGAGTTGTAAGGAATTGGACAAGACTGAGCGATTAACACACTTGAAGGAAAAGAAAGTAAACTAAGGAGATGAGAGAGGAGCCCAAGGACATGGGTATAAGCTGGTATAATGTGGCTAAGAGGTTAGGGTTGGGGTACATGAACTGAGTTTGATAATGCTAAATCTCTCTATTCAAATATTCATAACTTTTTTATTTTGATTACCTAGCTTGACAAAATTTTTTAGATATTCATGAATTCAGAGAACAAATAAATTTATAAACTTATTATTTAATGTTCCTAATTTAGGATGACTTGTTCCATGTATATTTAAATTTTATCGCATTTCTGACCATTGTAATTATTTTCTGGGAATTTAAGAGGTCATATTACTCTCCTTCCTTAATCAAGACTAGACCAAAGCTAAAGCCTAATAGTCAGCCTGATAATTTGGCACCTTTCAAATCTATAATCTTAGAAGACTTATTCAATGCTTAGTTAAAAAAGATGAGGGAAAAAATCTTTTCTGGTAACAAAGTTCATGTGTGTGTTAGTCACTCAGTTGTGTTCAACTCTTTGCGACTCCATGGACTGTAGCTCGACAGGCTCTTCTGTCTATGGATTTTCTGGGCAAGAATACTGGAGTGGGTTGCATTCCCTTCTCCAAACAAAGATCATATCTTCTGTATATAAAATGAGATTTATCACAGGCACTTAATGGATCATAAACTTTTAACTTATTTGGATTTATCTTTTATTTCAATTTTTCCCTTAAATATTTAGGCAAAGCTAATGAGTTATTTTGTGTGGGTATGGTTTTACAGATTGTTTATAATAATTTTTTTCTGGCTTGAGTGTTCTCAAGATCGCTAGCATTTACTCTTCTCCTCATGAATATGTGCATGAAGATTATTGCCTGCCGTATAGTAAACAAGGGATGTTGCAGCTATCAAGGCATCACATCATAACCATCCCGAGGGATCTCAGGGTGGAGGCAGGATGCCCCATCTAGCAGTCCGCTGCTGCAGCTACCCCTCACCCCCAACCCTACCCCCCGCCCCCGGGTTGCATCCTGAGGAGACACAGGGTGAGAAGCACAGGATGCTGGTCCTAGATCGCTGAGGCGCATATCAAAGGGATTATTTCCGTAAACTCAGATTATGTATACACAGAAGCACTAAATTCCTTAACTTGAGATATCTGGGTTTCCTTAATTAGGAATAATCTTGGGACTTCCCTGGTGGTCCAGTGGTTAAGAATCTGCCTGCCAATGCAGGGGACACGGGTTTGATCTCTGGTCTGGGAACTAAGGTCCCACATGCCGAGAGGCAACCAAGCCACAACTACTAAGCTCAAGTACCGCAACTACTGAAGCCTGCACGCTCTAGAGCCTGTGCGCGAGCCACAGCTACCGAGCCCAAGTGCTTGAGAGCCCATGCTGCAAAACAAGAGAAGCCAGCACCGTGAGAAGCCTACACATTGCAACCAGAGAGAACACACACACCACTCACCCCAGCCAGGGAGAGCCCCCACTCACCCCAGCCAGGGAGAGCCCCACTCACCACAGCAAGGGAGGGCCCCCACTCCCCACAGCCAGGGAGAGCCCCACTCCCCACAGCCAGGGAGAGCCACTGCGTAGCGACAAAGGCCTGGGGCACTGCAGAGAAGACCCAGCCCAGCCAAAAACAAACAAACAAACAAACAAAAAGCAATAACCTTCTGATGCTCTGCCTGCATGGTTTCTGTTGTAAAAACCTCTGTATATCTGGAGGCCCCTGCATTGCTGCCTCTTGTAGCAGTCTCCCCGAGTTATATATCTGAGATGCTGTGTCCCAGGCTTAAGTCCTTAGTGTTGTCCACCAGATAAAATGTTACTCTCAACCATTAAGCTGTGCATTTTTTTCAGTCGACAGATACAGCAATTTAAATTCGCTTTCACACTCTTTCACTAGCTCCTCGGAAAAACACTTCGAAGGAGTTCCTACTACATGGGCCTGAGTCCTATTTTTCTGCATCTAAGCCTGAATGATTTAAATGATCATTTTTTAAATGTTTATTTAAATTTTTCTTTTCCATTTTGAAGCAGCTTTAAGCTTACAGAAAAGTCGCAAGAAGAGTATCAAGGACGCTCACCCAGAGACGTCATCCGAGACCTGCTTTATGCTGGTCACATCCTTTGCAGCAGAGGATCCCAAAGGCACCTGGTCATCGCTCTAGGTTCCTTCCACCTGGAACAGCTCCTCAGTCTCGCCTTGCCTGTTGTCAACTGCAAAGAAAATCACGTGACACATCCAACCCAGAACTCTTGAGTTCCCTTGCTCCCAAATTCACCCCCCCTAGTCTTTATCTCATTAAAAGAAAAAAAAAATGATGTCCGCTGAGTGCTAACGTGTGCTAAGATGTCTGACACAGTTCCGATAGCATTAAATGTCCTAACATTTAATCCTCAGAGCATTTCTAGCAGGGATGTATAATTACCACCATTTCTACTTTCCAGATGAGAAAAGTGAGGCACGGGGTCTGAGCACAAGCTGCAGACCTCGTCAGTAACCTTCTCCCAGCACCTTAGCTAAGGTCAGAGGCTGAGTGCTGTATGTGTTAGTGTCTGACTCTTTTCGACTCCATGGACGGTAGTCCGCCAGGCTCCTCTGTCCATGGGATTCTCCAGGCAAGAACACTAGAGTGGGTTGCCATTTCCTTCTCCAGGAGATCTTCCCGACCCAGGGATCAAATGCGGGTCTCCTGCATTGTAGGCAGACGCTTTACCATCTGAGCCACCAGGGAAGTGTCAGAGCTTATCTACAGCCAATTCCTATCTCTTTATGGGGACATTTACTGTCTGGATGCTCCTGAAAAGGAATGTCCCAAGAGTAACTTCAACCAGTGAAGACAGGAGTTACTAGATAAATATCCCAGTTTCCTCCCACTTCCTGGGGAGTTCTGAAGTATGCTCCACATAGGATCTCAGGGGTCCTAGGTGGGGCTGAACCTTCTGTGGGTACACAGTGGTAACTTTCCTGTTATTATACCTTTTATTGGCTTCCTTCCCATCCCTGGGAAATGACACAGGATGCCCCTCTTGGCACTTCTGAGGATCACTGCACCTAAGTCATTCTTTCAGTGTCTACTTCTGCAGGAGACTTTAATTCCCCAAAGTCACACAGATACTTAGTGATGGAGTTAGGATTGAAACCCAGACAGACTGTCTCAAACTAATGTTCAAAAATGCCATGCCTCACCGCATTCCCTCACCACTTGCTCAGACGTAACAAGATTCATTCTGGATTCTTGTCTGATCCATACCGGATCCATGCCATCAGCAAGCCCCAAAGCTCTCTCTGGGTATATCCCAGATCTGACATGTTCTTCCCACCAGTGCCCAGGACAGGAAGCATATATCAGAGTCTCCTAGCAGGCCGGTTAGAACACCGCTTGCTGGGCCCCTAGCCCAGAGTTTCTGATTCAGTAGGCCTTGAGGGGGCCAGAAATTTAGAAACCCCGCAGTGATGCTGATGTGGCTGGTCCAGGGACCAACTTGGAGAACCCTTCTCTAACCACCACCACTTTTTGCCTGGACACCAGGCTCCCAGCTGGTCTCCCTGCTCGGACTCACATGTCTCCAGAGCGGTCAGTCACCTCTATAGACACGCTGGCTGCACGGCGAGGCATCTGCTCAACCCATCCTCCAGGCCTCCCCTTCCGTGGAGAGCCAGATGTGGGACCCAAGTTTGCCGCGCTTGCCCCGCAGCCACCCTGCCCCTTCCGCCACACAGCCCTCACCCCCTCTGCTCTGGCCTCCGACTCTTCTTGGCTCTACCTGAGCCGACCGTTCCCTCTACCTGAAATGTTCCTCCCCCTCCACGCAGAAGAGACTCACTCCCTCCTTACATTTAAATCTCTACTTAAATGTCTCCTTCTCACTTCTGCATTCCCTGCATCCAGAACAGTATCTGAGACAAGTAGAGGATACTCAAAGAAACATTTTTGAACACATATTGAAGAGGGGGGCTTCCCTGGTGGCTGAGAGGGTAAAGCGTCTGCCTGCAATGCGGGAGATTCAGGTTTGATCCCTGGGTTGGGAAGATCCCCTGGAGAAGGAAATGGCAACCCACTCCAGTATTCTTGACTGGAAAATCCCATGGGTGGAGGAGCCTGGTGGGCTACAGTCCACAGGATTGCAAAGAGTCTGACATGACTGAGCGACTTCCCTTCCTTCCTCCCTTCCTCCATTCCTTCCTCCCTTCCTCCCTTCCTTTCTTCCTTCCTTCTTTCTTTCTTTCAGAGGGGATGGTGGGAGATATGTATGGTAGATCCCTCAAAGTGATTGAATTTATTTTGCATGCAGATAAAACTCTAAAGGAAAACGAAAATGGAGATTTCAAAAGAAACTTCTGGGCCAGCTATCGACTTCCAGAAATTGCTGATTCCTCCACTGAAATAGATCTGTAATTTAGAGAATTGACTGCTAAAATGATTGGGCACATGGTATGTGGTCTCATGGAACTTTTGACATCCCACCCCTCACACAGGCCACAGTAAACACACTGAATATCCGACCTCAAACGCTGATATTAGTGGTCCTTGCATTACAGGCCCGGGATTTTACAGAATAAACAGAACGCTAACCATACTGACATGTGTGTCTGCACCGTACTTGATCTAAGATAAACACAGCTGCTGGCACTCTGCCCGGGCCTCCTACAACCCGCCCCTCAGTGACCCCTTCCTGCCGTCCTCAGTCCCCACCAGTTTGCGCTGTGCGCTTCAGAACAGTCTTTTCTGGAAATGCAAACCCCGTCATGTCATTCCCGGGGCAGAAATGCTCCCGTGGCTTCCCATCACAAACCCTTAATGTCTAGATGCCTTAGCCTGGCACACAGGGCTCCATGACGTTGCCCAGTCCACCCCTCTCTGCCCTTTAAATAAACCGAGCAAGCTCTCCAAAGCTGTCCAAAGATCCAAAGAGCTCTCCAGGCTCTGCTGTAGCGGCCCCAGGTGGTGCTGGGCATTCTGTTCACCTTCTGCCTTCTGGGTTTTGTCCACACGTGGCAGATCTGTGCCTGCACAGATCAGTCCTGCCTTTGGACCTCAGTGTGGGGCAGAGCTCGCTCTCCGGGCTTGCTTCGTGGCTCCCCGGGCAAACGGCCCCTGGCCTGCCTGGCTGATGCAGTCATCGGAACTGCGGGTCAGAGGCATCCTCCAGCAGACAGGTCTCTGCTACCTTTTCCGCTGCATCTCCTGATGCTGCCCCCAGACAGACTCGGTCACAGAAACACCTCCAGTCTCCTGAAGGAAACATGCCTTTTAATAGCTCCTCGCCCCCAATTCCTTCCCCTCAGAATTTCCCCTTCCCGCTTCCCTGGCTCAGTCCTCACCTCACCTGTCTTGCGGGTGGACTCAGCTGAAGCTCCACTCTGCAGGGAGCCCACTCTGACCCCCTCCTCCCGTCCCACCTCCATTCTCAGGAGTCCTCTTCCACCCTCATCCGGACGCCAGATACCTCTATTTCCAATTAATTATGCTGCAGGACTCTCTGAGTTTACCTCTGATTCGCTCCCTGGAGACCCAGAGACCCTTGTGGGTAGGAACAGGTTTTATTTATCTTTTGTACCTCAGCCCTAAGCCTAGTACCAGCACATAGATAAGATGCAAGAGCTTTAGAGTGGGGAAACAAATGAAGAATGGGCAAATAAATGAATAAGTAAATATGCCATTGAGTTCATCATATAGGTTTTCTCAAATACAAACGGAAGGAGTACATGGATGTAGTCTTAGATGGTTCACTGGTTCTTTTTTTGTGGCATCCAAATGTTATACTTGTTTCAAGCATAGTTGATGTTCTTTATAAGTATAGACATACAATACAGTGATTCACAATTTGTAAATGTTTAGTTAATATAATATACTGGCTACATTCCCTGCGATGGACACTATTTCCTTGTCGCTTATTTTTTCTGTGTAGATTTATGTGCTTTTGCTCTTTGGCTGTTGTGGGTCTTTGGCTGCATGCGGGCTTTCTCTAGCTGCGGTGCGCAGCCCTCCCACTGCAGCGGGGCACGGGCTCCAGCTGTGCCGGGGTCCTTGGTGTTCAGTAGCTGTGGCCTTCAGGGTCAGTTGCTCTGGTCATGTGGGATCTTCCCAGACTAGGGATCAAACAGTGTTCCTTGCACTGCAAGGCCATTTTTCTTCTTTTTTTTTCACTCATTTATTTTAATTGGAGGCTAATTACTTTACAATACTGTGCTGATTTTTGCCAAACATCAACATGAATCAGCCACGGGTGTACATGTGTCCCCCATCCCAAACCTCCCCCGCCGCCTCCCTCCCCATCCCATCCCTCTGGGTCATCCCAGTTGCACCAGCCCTGAGCGCCCTGTTTCATGCATCAAACCTGGACTGGCGATCTATTTCACATATGATAATATACATGTTTCAATGCCATTCTCTCAGATCATCCCACCCTCGCCTTCTCCCACAGAGTCCAAAAGACTTCTATATATCTGTGTCTCTTTTGCTGTCTCGCATATAGGGTCCTTGTTACCATTTTTCTAAATTCCATATATATGCATTAGTATACTGTATTGGTGTTTTTCTTTCTGACTTACTTCACTCTGTGTAATAGGTATTTTTCTTTAACCACTGGACCACCAGGGAAGCCCCCCTTGTAGCTTATTTTATACCTAATGGCTTGTACTTCTTAGTCTTCTCCCGCAAACGGCCCTTCCCCCTCCTCTCTCCTCACTGATAACCATTAGCTTGCTCTGTATATCTGAAATTTTCACTATGGTCAAATTAGAAGAAGATTTACAAACACAGTTATGTATAAGACCTTCCACCTTAACACTACTGCTGCCATTTCTCCAGATATTCTCTTTTGCCTTTATGTATATATATATATTTCGGGAGAAGGCAGTGGCACCCCACACCAGTACTCTTGCCTGGAAAATCCCATGGACAGAGGAGCCTGGTAGGCTGCAATCCATGGGGTCTCGAAGAGTCGGACATGACTGAGAGACTTCACTTTCACTTTTCACGTTCATGCATTGGAGAAGGAAATGGCAACCCACTCCAGTGTTCTTGCCTGGAGAATCCCAGGGACGGGGGAGCTGCTGGGCTGCCATCTGTGGGATCGCACAGAGTCAGACACAACTGAAGAGACTTAGCAGCAGCATATATATATATTTTAGCAGACTGAAACAAATTTGCCCAATTTTGTGATTTCCTTTTTTGGTTGAAATTGTTCCTTTAATATTTTATGCATTGCTCTTTCCTTTCTAATGACTAAATTATACAATCTTGAGTTGCTATCACTTACATAACCACTTCCCTATTTTTAGACATTTAGGTTGTTTCCAAGTTTTTGCTGTTATCACTAAGAATAAAATAAACACTTTGGATTTTATTCTTTTAAATTATATTCTCAATGAGAATTCTGAGGATTATACAAAATGTTCAAAAAAGTATGAACCCTTATATGGTTCTTGATACATAGTGATTTTAGGATTATATCAGTTTGCACCATTTTTACAAGTCAGACTTCAAAGTGGAGTATGTTTGTTTGAGAAGTATGAAAGAAAGGCTATGGTAATGCTGGTGGCTGATTTGCTAGGAGCCTGTCTCCTAGCAAGGCATTCTCCCAAACTGCACCTCAGAAGTCCAGAGATCCAATCATTTGCCAGAGCCGAATTCACTAGAGATTGAGATGCAGAAACCAGAAATGTAGAAACCACACCTGAAAGTGCTCGGGAGCTGCTGGCAGCTGGAGTCAGCCAGGTGGTCCTCTCCTCGCTCGAGCCCAGCATCCCGAGGACACTGCCTGGCCCACGCACCCATGTGTGCATGCTTCCTGTAACCTACAGGAGCACAGGTATTGAGCTCTGACAAATTTGGATTAAAATCATGGAGCCATCAGTTAGCATCTACGGATACTCCAACTAACTATTTACCCTCCCTAACTAAGCCTGAAGTGTCTTCATCGAAAAAATGGAGTGTTCTACACTTTTGGGGGAAGTGTACATAGGGTGCTTGGCTCAAAGTGTGGTGTCTAACAAGGGTTTAAGAATACCTTGGGGTAATGCTACACACGTTGGTTTGATTCACCATATGGGTTAAGTAAAATTTATCCCTCTGAGGACAATCATTTTTCTTATTCCTAGCTTTAATCATTCAATCATTCATTCATGCATGCAATCATTTATTCAACTATTTACTGAATACCTATTTTGTGCCAGACACTGTTTTATGTACTAGAGATATTGTTGCAGAGAAAATATAGAGTCATTATTCTTATGGAGCTTACATTCTAGTAGTGAGTGTCAGACAAAACACACTTAAACAACATATAGCATATCAATATGTACATTTAATGATGTGATGCTTTGTTTTTTTCCCATAATTGTTATTTTAATCAATGGTCAATTCAATAACCAATGGTATCTTAGAAGTTAGAAAATGCCATATGTTCATTTGTTTATTAATTAATCACAGTATTTCTGGGGAATTTTTGCAAAACATAGCAAAAAGCAATTCTGAAACCTCCTATTTCAGAATTGGACTGAATCCTAAGCTTCCATAAGCTATTTTATAATCCTCTCAACATCCATCTGAGATAGATATTACCCCACTCCCTGATTTTACAGTGCAGGAGATAGTTTAGGAGGGTTCACAGATTGTAATAGACATTTTCTGGGTTTGGTTATGTTTTGTTCTTTGCCCAGCACCAATTTTCTCTCCAGGGGATATTGCCATTATATGCATAATATATATATATATATATAATCAGTGATCTCTATGGAAGGTGTCCTGCCTCTTATTGTGGAGACATGCTCGTTGACCCTGAACGTCAAAGTAAGGACACTGACCCAACCTAAGCAACAGAATCTCTCATTAAAGACTCTGAATGCTGTGGGAGAGAGAAAAAGACAATCAGAAACCAGAGCCCCGCAGCATGGCCTTGACTGTCAGCTGGGCCTGTGCCCGGCTGTAAGGTGCCCGGGTCCCAGCCACAGAGCACTCCTTGGCTTTCGTTTCTGCTGCCCTTATTTCTGCTGGATCTCCCAGCCTGATGTGCCAGCCTTCCTGGCAGTCCTCTCAGATGCCTGGTATCCTTTCAAAACTGAATTATCCAAACAGATTTTCATAGCTTGAAACTTAATAACACTAACTAATAATACATTTAGAAAGCGACCAAGTCAATATTTAATTTTAGGTCTGTCTAAAAACAGAACCCCTTAAGTAAGTCAACTGGGCAAGCAGTAATTTATTCAACAATTATTCATCATATGCACAGCAGGCACCGTCTCAGCAACCTAAATGCTGAGGATTTACTAAAACCCCTATTGAATCAAGGGCTTCCCAGGTGGTGCTAATGGTAAAGAACCTGCCTGCCAATACAGGAGAGTTAAGTGATGTGGGTTAGATCCCTGGGTTGGAAAGATCCCTTAGCATAGGAAATTACAACCCACTCCAGTATTCTTGCCTGGAGAGAGAAGGCAAGAATCCCATGGACAGAGAAACCTGGTGGGCTATAGTCCATGGGGTCACAAATAGTCAGACATGAGTGATCACACCATGGAATTGAATTCAGCGAGAGTCTAAAAAAGAGCAATTATTTGCAGTGAACTTTATTCTATAATTTGAAATACTTAGCCCCTTATATTAGTGGTATATGGAAACCTAAGTTCTGTATAAACTTTCTACAACGTCTGCAGGATCCCCAAAACATCAACCCAAGCATCAGTAAACATGAAACAGATTATCAGCCTCCAATCTGCATATTATTTTTATCACCCAATTTTTCTACAGATACTGTGCTTTCCACATTTCTCTGTGATATGGTCTCTCATTTCATTACCTTTTAGTCCTTGACTTGCTTTGATATGAACTTTTTAGGTTGGAATGATTTGGATTTAACTTAGACTTGACACAAAAACGGAAGAAAGCAAATTTTTTCTCTCTGTGAAGAGAGAAAATACCTAGAAATTATCGGCTTTTGTTCTTAACAATCAAAGGGTCATACTTGAGAGTATTGAGATTTATTAAGCTCATGCAAATGAAAACTGGATGCTGGAATCTTCTAGAAATATCTAGATCATACCTTGTATTAGTTGATCAGTTGTGTCTGACTCTTTGTGACCCTAGGGGCTTTGGCCCACCAGGCTCCTCTGTCCATGGAATTCTCCAGGCAAAAATACTGGAGTGGATAGCCATTCCCTTCTCCAGGGCATCTTCCCAACCCAGGAATCGAACCCAGGTTTCCTGCATTGCAGGCAGATTCTTTACCATCTGAGCCACCAGGGACGCCCAGATCATACCTTATAAGCAGTTATTTTCCTCAATTTGTATCCAAAAATGGAATTTTGTAAACTGTTTGGAGTTCTGGAAATGAGAGCATTTTCTCTCAATTGGTCCAGAATTTCCTGCTGCCATCCCTCCACTTCCTGTCTGCACTGGACCATCATGATAAACTGGAACAATAGTGTGGGGAGAAAACAGGGGAATGAGATGATCAAACGGAGGGAAGTTTCAAGGACTCATTCATTCTTTGTTCTTCAATTGTGGCAGCTGTTATGAAGTTATAGTATTAAGTAGTACTGTAGAAGATAGGAGAACATATAGATGGAAATTTTGAATGATTATTGTAATGTCTTTCCCTTTCTCAGACCAAAAAGTGGCAATGAGTATATGTGTGTGTGTTCATTTATTCATTTGTAAAACAACCTTAAGTGAGACTTGTATCATTCATTCTTCAAGGAACAATATAATTTAGTTAGTTGAACTAGCCTACTGGATCTGTGATTTTCTTTTTTCTTCTGAGGATCATGTTTTGTGTATCTCACAGCATATGACAGAGATAATGTTCATATGTATAACAAATTCTCATCGAGCACCCGGGATTATTCACCAGACCCCCATACATGGCTTGTAACTCCACTATTTTCTCTTCATGTAGGAAAATATATCACCATGCAACAGAGCAAGAGAGAGAGAGAGATCACCTAGGAATAACCTTGAATCTAATCATACTTATTCTGATATCTAAGTAAGACATTCACGTATTTTTATCTATCACCTAACAAATATTAGTGTTAAATTATTTGCAACAGACTTCACAAATGACTTTAAATACAAGAAATGCCACACTGCTGCAGATGGCAAGGGTGATACTGAATACTGTCTGTGACAAGGATGTTTTTGGCATTTTGTATATATTGTTCACTTCATCCCATATTTCATAATCCTGTTTGCTCAATTACTCCAATGGTTTTCCAAGCATGCATCAGAATAACCTGCACAGCTTGTTAAAACGTATCTCCTACATGTGTACCCCAGTGTTCATCGCAGCACTGTGTATAATAGCCAGGACATGGAAGCAACCTAGATGTCCATCAGCAGACGAATGGAAAAGAAAGCTGTGGTACATATACACAATGGAGTATTACTCAGCCATTAAAAAGAATACATTTGAATCAGTTCTAATGAGGTGGGATGAAACTGGAGCTTATTATACAGAGTGAAGTAAGCCAGAAAGAAAAACACCAATACAGTATACTAATGCATATATATGGAATTTAAAAAGATGGTAATGACAACCCTGTATGCGAGACAGCAAAAGAGACATAGATGTATAGAACAGTCTTTTGGACTCTGTGGGAGAGGGAGTGGGAGGATGATTTGGGAGAATGGCATTGAAACATGTATAATATCATATAAGAAATGAATCGCCAGTCCAGGTTCCATGCAGGATACAGGAAGCTTGGGGCTGGTGCACTGGGATGACCCAGAGGGATGGTATGGGGAGGAAGGTGGGAGGGGGATTCAGGATTGGGAACATGTGTACACCCATGGCAGATGCATGTTGATGTATGGCAAAACTAATACAATATTGCAAAGTAAAAAATAATAATAATAAATAAATAATTAAAAAAATTTTTTTAATAAAACATACCTCCTGGGCCCCCGTCCCAGAGTTTCTGATTCAGTAATTCTGGGTGGGGCCTGAGAATTTACATTTCCAACAAGTTTCCTAGTAATAGTTATGCTACTGGTCTAGGAACTACATTTTGAGATTCATTGATTGAGTCATTCATATATCCATCAGTCAAACCAGGCAATCCTAAAGGAAATCCACCCTGAATAGTCACTGGGAGGACTCATGCTGAAGTTGAAGCTCCAATACTGTGGCCACCTGATGTGAAGAGCTGACTCCTTGGAGAAGACCCTGATGCTAGGAAAGACTGAAGGCAGGAGGAGAAGGGAGTGGCAGAGGATGAGATGGTTGGACGCCATCATTGACTCAATGGATATGAGTATGAGCAAGCTCCAGGAGATGGTGAAGGACAGGGGACCTGGCATGCTGCTGTCCAGGGCATCACAAAGAGTCAGATACAACTGGGCACATATATTCAAAAAACATTAATTAAAAGCCTACCTGGTGCCTGGTATCGAAGTAAAAAGATGAACATTATTTTGTAAGAGCTGATGTCTACTGAGCACTCTGTTTTGTTAAGACCTGATTTACTCCTTTATAACAATTCTTCAAAGTAGGCACATTTTCCCCCGTTTTTTCAGGAAAAATTACATAGCTGAAAAAGATTAAGTAACCTGCTCAAAGTCATATGGACAAGTGTCAGAACTAGCATTTGAACCCAGGTCTACTGGATGCAAGTGGTGCCCACAGACATCATGCTGCCTGCTCTGCTACCTCTGTAATGTGACAAGCTTGCACACAGCATTAGTTAGTCTTTTGCAGATTAAAACAAACTGATGTTCAGAGGTTACATAACTTGTCCAAAATCACACAGCTAGAAATTTAATCTCTATTTGATGCCAAAGTGATTTTGCACCATTTCTGCATGCTATCTTTAAGTCACGATCCATTTAAATCAGAGCCAGGAACAAGAGGATGACTCTAGTTAACCAGAATGCACAGAGAATGCAGAATTTAATATTTCAGTTAACAAAGAACATCTCTCTTGCGCTAACTTATTCAAAAGCTTTCTAACAATTACCAGTGTACCTTGCAACCTAAGTCAGCACAGAATAATGTACTGTTTCCTTGATGACTCAGGATCTTACGTGTCCCAGCAGCATCGTTATAAGCGGCATTCGTTTCTGAGAAATGTCCAAGTGAATGCAGAAGGTGATAGGGGTGAGCGTGTGGGGAGCCCAGAATTACTGAGGACAAATTAAGTATATTCTATTCCTTTACCTTTCCTGCAAGTAGAATGGACAAGGCCCCAAATTGAGACTTATCAAAGGTTTCACTTGAGATGGGTTCAGATTAATCATGTCTACTCCAATTCGTGGAATTATTAATAGCTGACAAAATGCATTAAAAGTGATTGTTTTTCCTCCTTTTGCCACTTGATAAATGGCAAAGAATGAAGCTTTCCCTGACTCCTGTGTCCTACTGTGTTACCCCATCATCAGGGGAGAAAGGAGCTGTATAATTACCTTTTGAGACATGAATCATCCTTACTCTGAGGGCCCAGACCTGTTTGACTCTATAAAAGCAGCTCAAGGTTGAAGTGCAAACATGCACTGTCTCGCGTCCCCCAGGGTTACTATAATTACCGATCCACCAAGAGGAGATGAAGATGCTCCCTGCATCTGGCCTTGCTGTCCTCCTCGTCACCGCTCTGAAGTTTTCCACCGCAGCCCCCTCCCTACCTGCAGCCTCCCCCAGGACCTCAAGGAACAACTACCGCCTTGCACAGGTTGGTGAATCTTTGCACAATTCCCTCTTCCCCCTCCTGCCCCAGAAAATCTAAAGAGGATAATAATAAGAAAATCAGGAATATCTGTTGTGGTTTTGAAATCATCTTCTAAGTCCACTGAAGCCTGATGGATACGATTCCCTGT
This sequence comes from Bos mutus, assembly GCF_027580195.1. NCBI lineage: Eukaryota > Metazoa > Chordata > Mammalia > Artiodactyla > Bovidae > Bos > Bos mutus. Next base: position 73,918,032 of record NC_091631.1, on the reverse strand, counting down.
TCAGCTAAGACTGGTGTCTAGTACACACTGAGTGTCTGTGTTGCAAGATTGCATAAATAAATGAATGAATATCTATCCAGATATTTTGCTGCACACAGAATTTGAGGGTGCTTGCAAAAATACAGGCATTACAGAAAGACAAAAGAAGTGTTTGAGGAACAACGTAGAAGGAAAACTATAAGAAAAATAAAAAACAAAGTGTAAGATTTGCACAGTAGCTGCTGCTGCTGCTGCTAAGTCGCTTCAGTCCTGTCCGACTCTGTGCGACCCCATAGATGGCAGCCCACCAGGCTCCCCCGTCCCTGGGATTCTCCAGGCAAGAACACTGGAGTGGGTTGCCATTTCCTTCTCCAATGCATGAAAGTGAAAAGTGAAAGTGAAGTCGCTCAGTCGTGTCCGACTCTTAGCGACCCCATGGACTGCAGCCCACCAGGCTCCTCCATCCATGGGATTTTCCAGGCAAGAGTACTGGAGTGGGGTGCCATCGCCTTCTCCACTGCACAGTAGAGGTGGGTTGCAAATTTAGTGCTAAGATTCCTAACAGTCACAACAGAAAGATTTCCTGTGTTCATTTTTCAGAAAAATGGCTTTTATACTCAGGGCAAATTTGATCAAAATTTGAAGTGAACCGAATTTTTCCTGGATGCCAACCCACTTCTCATGCCAAGGTCTTTCCTCTCTAAAGCATATTCCCAAAGTCCCTTATTTACTTACACTTTCTGTATCTTTCTCTTTCAAAATCTCTCCCAACTGACTGTTGGCAAGGATCGAATTCAAATAATTCATTCAGCATACCAGAATTCCTTCAAAGACTAAGAGTGACTCAAAGTGGTTCAATGTATATTTGCTTCCAAGCGTTTTTTGGGTGTTTTTTGGGGCGGTGGGGTGGGGGTGGTGGGAGGGATTTTTTTTGCTTTTGTTTTTTTTTTACATTTAAAACAAAGATGTCAAACTTTAGCCTAAAGAAATAAACCTTCAGTGGAGGAATTTCCAACGTTCGTGAAAGGTGTGTAGTGAGACGTTTTTGCACCAAGGCCTCTGTTTTGTATATCTGTCACAAAGACAGCATACTTGTGATTGCAGCCCTGCTGGGGATTGCTTTCCTACCTGCCAGGCTACACTCGTGGGCTGCTTCTTCTGTACACACCGCGTGGCCCTACTGATGGCTCATGCCACTCTTGCTTTCTAACTGATCAGTCCCCCTGCCACACCGGTCGTTCAATGTTTTGAATATCAGCTCTCCAAATAAACAGCACAGTGGGTGCCGAGTACAGAGCAGTCGAGTTGAACGTTCTTTGACTTGAAACCACTTTCAGACGAACTAAATTCTAAATAACATATCTCAGAATATTACCTGGGTCTATTTCCAATCGTATTTTGCCACCAGCCTTTGCCTCCCTTCTCCTGACATGTGATTGTCGCTTACCCAGTTTCATGCCACTGGACCTCCAGAAGGAATGTCATACTGAGGTTAGAACTGATCTGGTGGCTGAAAAACCATGGTTTTGTCCAGGTTCAGATAAGCTATGGTCATCGGGCCCAAACCGGCCACCCTTGTTTGTTTACAAATCATCTTCTGCATTTGTACCGCAATGGTGGAAATCAGGTGATGAAACAGAAAATATTAATTATCGGACCTTTCAGAAAACAGTTAACTGACCCCATAGTGGTCTATGCAGGAATAAGGCCAGCCAGCCTTGAAAGAAATCTGTCCTTGCTAAGAGTATTAGGAAAGAATTAGGTGTTCTTGGAATGTTAGGGGTCTCTAGTGACCCCCTGGGGCTTCTCTGGTGACTCAGATGGTAAAGAATCTGCCTGCAGTGTGGAAGGCCTGGGTTTGATCCCTGGGTGGGGAAGATTCCCCAGAGAAGGGAATGGCAACCCACTCCAGTATTCTTGCCTGGGAAATCCCATGGACAGAGGAACCTGGAGGGCTACAATCCATGGGGTTGCAGAGTCAGACACGACTGAGTAATTTTCACAGTGACCCCTTACCCTTTCTCTCCAAAGCAAGTCAGCCCCCTTTCATTTCCCTTACGACATACTTTGAAAGACCTTCGACCAAGGATCAAGGAAACTTGTTGACACCTGGCAAACAGGCCTTCTCCTGCCTGCAGGGGCCCTAGGCGTCAGCTCCAGGAAGGAAAGGGTATCACTCTTCAGCAGGCTGGTATGATCTAGGCAAACCTCCTAAGTGCATCCCAATGACTACAAAAAATTACTGTCCCACCTTATAGTTTAAAGAAGTAGCTAACAACTCAGGCAACAATACAACAAATGAAATGACATGAAAATAGACTTATTTCATAAAACAGCTTAAGTTTATTCATTTACCAATTATTTATTGAATGGCTTCCCTGATAGCTCAGTTGGTAAAAGAATCCGCCTGCAATGCAGGAGACCCCGGTTCGATTCCTCAGTCGGGAAGATCTGCTGGAGAAGAGATAGGCTACCCATTCCGGTTTTCTTGGGCTTTCCTGGTGGCTCAGCTGGTAAAGAATGCCCCTGCAAAGCAGGAGACCTGAATTTATCCCTGGGTCAGGAAGATCCCCTGGAGGAGGGAAATGCTACCCACTCCAGTATTCTGGCCTGGAGAATTCCATGGACTGTATAGTCCATGGGTCGCAAAGAGTCGGATACGACTGAGCAACTTTCACTTTCACCCTTTCACTTACTATATGCTATGTGCCAGGGTTTGTCCTAAGCACTGGAGAAACATCAGTGAACAAAACAAGTAAAGCTCCTATTCTTCCAGCACTGACATGGGCATGACGGAGGAGTGGGAAGAGCTGGGAGGAGACAAGCCAGGCAATCAATAAGTGTCCATGTGATATTAAAAAATAAATTTACCAGGATGATAGAGAGTTAGTAGGGCCCTGGAGGGGGAGAGGGGCATTCTCACCTGAGTAGTCCAGGAAGGCTTCTCTGAGGAGGGGATATTTGCAATGAACTTGAACTCTGTAAAGAACTATGTGGACCTGAACTTCTTGGTCGTGTGAAGATCTGGAGACAGAGCTGTCAAAGCAGAGGAAAGAGTATGAATGCAGCAGCCGGGGCAGCAGGCCAGATTGCAGGAGGACACCGCTGAGTCCAGAGTCAGGCCAGCACACACCGGGGCCTGGGCCTCCACCCTGCTCGCTTCTCTCTCGATCGCTCACCAAGAGCGGGCAAACGGTTCCCTGTGCCTGGGAACTCCAGGCAGGAAATGTTTCCAAGTGCTAGTCACTTCTTCCTCCAGGAACACAATAGTCTATTCTTGAAAAGATAAACAGGTTTGTAATTGATTTATTTCATGTCCACTTGTATCTTTTCAATTCTCATTGGCTAGTTATCACAAAGGCTTGGCAAATGATGAAATAATTAGTCTCATCATCCAGCATTTTAGCCTATTGTTTGTTTGTTTTTAAATAGTAATATCAATATGACATTTAATACAGGCTGTTAAGTTGTCTTTAAAATAATAGAAGCTTTTATTATCACATTATTATGAACTTATGGAGAAGGCAATGGCAACCCACACCAGTATTCTTGCCTAGAGAATCCATGGACAGAGGAGCCTGGTGGGCTGCTGTCCATGGGGTCGCACAGTTGGACACGACTGAAGCGACTTAGCAGCAGCAGCAGCAAGCAGCATTATGAACTTAAAAGTTGAAGAAACTAAAAAAACTTCCAAATACAAATTGTTAAATTCAGGTGCCTTTACTACCCTTTTACTTTCTGTGCATAAAGATATTTTTAAATTACCATTATACTCAAATTTTGGTTCCTTCTTTTTTGTATTATTAAATCATAATAAAATTTTAATGTTTATATATTCATAAACATCATGTTTAAAAGTGACAAATATTTCAGAAAATAAGTGAGCTATAATTTGTTCCATTTATATAGTTGGATACATGGAATATTTCCATATGAATAAGATTTCTGTGAACATCTTTGTACATCAGCTTAATTTAAAGGATTATTTTTTCAGGATAGATTTCCAGAAGTGGAATTAATGAGTAAAAGGATATGAACATGTTAAAGTCTTTCGATATATTTCAAAGCATTTTCACACTGAGCATCTCATTGGATCCTCACCTTGGTGTGGGAAGGCTAGACACTGAACCCATCTCATAGATGAGAAAACTGACACCAAAAGAAATTACAGGAATTGCCCACACTTTTTAGAACCTAGGATTTATCACACAGCTGAAAATTCACACAGTTGCCTTTCTGTGACTTTGCCAAAACAGAAAGAAATGTTGAAGACATCGTATCTTGATGTCTTCATCAAGAAGAACTTGATGAACTTGAACTTCACCTTCTCTTGAGGAGCACTTAAATCTGAGCTTTAAGCTCCTTCCTCCTGGGAGGGACACTCGGAAGGCACACTCAGTAAGAGCTGGGCGGGATGAGAGCTTCTGGGCCTGTTCTCCAGGCCTCTGCTATTCTAATTTCTGGAAAGAGGATCACCCAAACACCAGCGGCAGGCTCCTGTGGTTTTACCAGTGGGGATGAGGAGGTGGAGGCATGTAGGACAGTTCTGGGGAAGCCTCAAATCCTTGGCCCAGATGATCCCACAACCAAGAGCTGAGCCAACAGCACGCAAGTGTTAGAACAGAACACACAAATCTAAGTGTGCACCTTTGTGCCTAACTGAACATTTTGACTCTGGAGAGCATGCTAAAACCTCGTCAGTAATCTCGTCGGTAACCTCGTCGGTAATTTTAGCAATAAAGTGCACAGAAAACATTGGCCTCTCTGTACCTCGGAACACCTGATAATTCTTCAAAGAAGCATATTTGCTATATTTTGCCTAAAGGATAGGACCTCAAATTGTAACTGAACATCCACCCTGTGTCTGGAACTGGGTCAGGCCACAGCCGTAGCTGTGAAGGCATCATCACGCCCAGCAGGGAGGACCGTGAGACCCCCGGGTGGGAGTGATGAGAAGGCCGTGGACTGTGTGCACAGCGGCCGGTGCTTCCTCGTGTAGGAGCCGCGTCCTGTGGGAGCACCCAGCGGGGAGCAACTCACCCGCTCACTTCAGCAACCAGTCCTCGTGCTCTAAGGAGAAATCGTTTCTGATTCTACCTTTACTTCATTGAAGATGGTTTGCATCCTATTTACTATCACTGGCCTTAAACTTCTTGAGCTGCAGGCCTAGCCTCTTGTGCGCATTTTTAAGAAGAACCATTTTATTGTAAAAATTTTATTGCTATATGTTCATAGCAAACATATATATATATATATATAACATATATGATTTTAAAAGTATTATTCTTAATTCCATCACCAACATATCACAATTGTTAATCCCTTAGTCTATATTTTTCAAAATACTTTCTATGACTCAGGGCTGGGACTAGGACAAAGGACTGCTGAAGGTTAGATCCTATCTTTATTTAAAATTTTAATATTTTTTCCACCGTGAATTTTTTTGTCTTTTTAAGTTTTTTTCCAAAAATATTGCATTTGATATTATTTTTCTGGATCACTGTTTTTGGCAGCCCCCACCCACTTCCTCACCTCATCCTAGTTTATCACTGTTTGTCTGTGTGTATTCATATGCACATATTTCTATTTACAAACTTGGCTTGTACTATAATAATAATAGTGATAAATCCCTTTTCACTTAATGCATATTAAGCACCTTCTTCAGTTCAGTTTAGTCGCTCAGTCATGTCTGACTCTCTGCAACCCCATGGGCTGCAGCACGCCAGGCCTCCCTGTCCATCACCACCTCCCATAGTCTACTCAAACGCATGTCCATTGAGCTGGTGATGCCATCCGACCATCTCATCCTCTGTCGTCCCCTTCTGCTTTCAATCTTTCCCAGCATCAAGGTCTTTTCAAATGAATCAGTTCTTCGCAGCTGGTGGCCAAAGCATCTTCTTATGGGACTATATTTTGTGAAATGAAAATCAGAGTTTAGAGTGTAACTGTAACACATACTCTAACAGGAAACAAAATATTTGAAATTTAAACAGCCTCAGAATATATGGAGCACAGAGCTCCACACAGAGGTCACCTCTAAAGAGTGTGATTCAGACTCACCATGAGCCTTGTATGACTACAGCATCTGCTTGAGCAAACAGAACAGCTCAGAGAATCAACGTCATCTTGCCAAAAGAATTAGAAAAAAAAGAAACATAAATGTGCATATCAGATAGCTTAATGAGACACGGAAATGAAAGCAAATAGTCACACCTCTGTTTCAGGGCACCTCTCCTGGGTTCCAGGGCTCCCTTACCCTTTTTCTCCTCTTGGGTTCTCATCTCACTAAGATTTTACCAAGAACCACCACCAGGGAAGTGAGGTCTGCTCACAAGCAGGCCAAGGACTAAGGGCTGGTTGAGCCCACGGGAAGGACACAGTAAGGACACAGAGCACCTTGTCTAAACAAGTGAGTCTTACTCCTTTTCACTTTTTGCTTAACAATTACAGCTTATGTTGACACCAGAAATCTTTGGGATATAGGAAAGGATAAAGACAAATTGTCACCCATAATTTTATAACTCAGAGAGAAGCAAGATTAATATTCAGACATATTTCCTTCCATTATTTATGTTACTTATGTTCACTGTATTAAATTATATGTGCTAATTACCAATGCATTGATTAGTGTGTTAACTTTAAATGTTAATATACATGCTAACATTATTATTGATATATTAACATACAGATGTAATAAACATGAACGAAATACATATACGTTATATGATTTGGTTTATGTATGAAATTGTGATTATAATCTGTATAAAGATTTCACTTCTGCTCTTCTCAGTGTATTGCCATTATATTGAATCATTATACATGCCACTAAATATTTTCCAAAAACGTGATATTAGCAGAGGCCTAGTATTATTTCATATCAATATATAATAATGTATCTAACACATTCCTTATTGTTAGATATTAAGATTACTTCCAATATTTTATTATTTATACATAAATATATTTAACAAAAATGAATAATACACATAGTTTATATAGAACATAATAAAACACAGTTTCTGAATATAGTTCATATGATATACAAATAATATTATTTATATACAACAAACACCTTATAACATATAAACATTTATGTTTAATAAAATACAGATATAAATCTTTAGCTGCTTTCTGTTTTCCTGAAACAAGTTGGGCGGATGAAATTCCTAGGACAACAGAACACATTAAACCTGCATTTGCATGACTATGTTATTCACTTCACCTAAGAACTCATACAGAGTGTTTTGAGTGATATATTAGGGGTTTTAAGCCTTTAAACGCAAATGAAAACATTATATTTATGACTAATTTTCTAATATTTGCTTCAAGGGACAAAGAGTCAGTCCTAGAAAACCTGCCCCTTGAAAAACACCCCACATATCCAACACACCTGAATTATTTAAAAGTCTCAGCCAGGAAACAGATTGACACCTACTGCTTCACATAAAAGGAGAGACGGCACTATGAGGCCTCACAGAGCTAAGAACTCACTGATCTCACATAGGGTACAATGAAAAGGCAACACTGAACAGTTGCTTACAGAGAAATAGGATAGTCTTTACTTTGCAAATTGGTAAAGACTTCAATACAAGTAAATGGGCTGTGGGGAAAATGTTCACATTATTTTCTTTCTAATTTTTTTCCCCTCTTAAAATAGCAGTTCATTGTAGAAAAAGCACAAAATGCATGCAAATAAAAAAATCTAAAATCCCACCTCCCAAAGATAATTGTTGTTAATAACTTGGACTTATCTATCTAAGCTTTATCTATGCAAATATATCTAATTTTTTTTTCCAAAAGTGGCTAATGCTGTGCAGACTGTCTTTAGCATAACAAAATACTGTCCTGCCTTACCTGAGCATGAGTGTTGCTCAGAGCTTGTGCTGTAGACGTCAGCCTGCCTCTCCGTTTCAGGCGTACCTTGACAAGTATTACACAAAGAAAGGAGGGCCCCAGATTGGGGAGATGGTTGCAAGAGGAGGCAATTCCACGGTTAAAAAGATTAAGGAGCTGCAGGAGTTCTTCGGCCTCCGAGTCACCGGGAAGTTAGACCGAGCTACCATGGACGTGATCAAGAGGCCTCGCTGTGGAGTTCCCGACGTGGCCAACTATCGCCTCTTCCCAGGTGAACCCAAATGGAAAAAAAATACTTTGACATACAGGTAATGAGATCGAGTCTTTCCAAATTCAGAAAGAAATAGCCTCCCTCTCCTTCTTTTCTTTTAAAAGTATCTTCCTTCTGATGTGTATAAAAATCATGACTCATCCCAATCATAAGAGAGAATGAGAACTTTTTTGGTCTACTCCTTAGACACAAGAATTCACGAGAAAACATGACTTCGAGATTGTCATGAGTGGCCACTTTAGGTATAACAATTTTACCAGTTTAGAGACAACACGTTTTTCCATATAGAAAATGAATCTTGCCTAACATTTAAAACCTGATGGTACCAACCAGCTTTCTTAAAATAATCTTCTAAATTAGAAGTAAAGCTCACCTAAAAATTAATTTTTACTAATTCCAAAAATAATTTATTGGCAATTTGTTAAATGTCTGCCATAGGCATTCAGTTCTGGAGGTAAAAGGTAAGTACATCATTTTCCCTCGCCTTCTGGGGACAAATACATGCAAATAGCCGCAGCTCCGGGTGAGAGATGTGAATCACAAGTCTAAGCAGAGAGCTGTGACAGCATGTGGAGGAGCTACCAGGTCACCCAGGGATGGCCCGTGACATCCGTGCCTGACCCAGCACCCGACCGCCCCACCCCGCCATCCTCCCGTTTCTTCCTGCCGGAGGGGGAACAAGGATTCTGCATCAGCCAAGGGGACTCACCCAGCCAGAACTGACCCTGCACTCTGCTTGGGGTCTCAGGCCTGAACTCCAACCCTGCAGCCCATATCCATTTGCGGGGCCAATGCTGGCTTCCTTCCCACTCAGTCCACCTCGGATAGACCGACCGTGGCGCTTCCTAATTATTATAGTGCCTTTTACTGTTATCGATGTTCTGTTGGGGAGGTGAGTTACAGGTCTTATCTGTGTGATGGAAATGACCTGCTGCGGCTCATCTAGTCCCAACATCTAGTCCTACCAGGTTCGCTGGTGGCAGGCTGGTAGCTGAAGTTAGCCGTAGTGAAGAGTGTTTCTAACATGGTGATCAGCAAACCCAGCGCGGGGAGGGGGCTGGCTACAGAGCCAGCTGTTACACTGCCCCAGCACTCTGGTGACTCCTTGTGACCGCTGAGGGCCCAACCCAAGCAGAGATCAGATGATTCCTCTGTTAGTTGCTATGAGGCTCTGAGTCCATAAGGTGGCACTCTGAATACAGCTATTAGTTTCTGCCTCAGTTTAAAAATGCCTCAAAGATCTTTCTTGGGGGAAAAAAAAAAAAACACCTAAAAGAAACAGAGCACCCACGAGATTACGAGGTAAGAAAGGAAATTTTTATATAAACTCATGAAATCTTTCCCATCATCTCCTAAACTGTGTCATAGGAAGTTTTCCTAAACTGTAAACTTTCCTAAACATTTCCAGTTTTGTAAACATTTCCTAGCACATCGTCTATGATTACGTTCATGCTAAATCACTTCAGTTGTGTCCGACTCCTTGCAACCCCATGGACTATAGCCCACCAGGTTCCTCTAGCCATGGGATTGTCTAGGCAAGAATAGTGGTTTCCACGCCCTTCTCCCGGGGATCTTCCCGACGCAGGGATCAAACCCACTTCTCTTTTGTCTCCTGCATTGGCTGGCGGATTCTTTACCACTAGCGCCACCTGGGAAGCCATAGTCTGTGATTACGCACAGCAAAGACAAGCTAACTTGGGATTTGAAGTATAGTATTCTTGTGGTAATATTCTCTGGGCAGTCCCCAAAACCCCTCAACACACCCACACTGACCATCCACTTCCTCCTGAACAGCTCACCTTCTCCTCCCCTCCCCTTCTCCAAAAAAGAAAAAAAAAGAAACTAGAGACTACCTTAGCTCTGTGAAGCTACTGGATCTCAGAATAACTTCTTTCAACATAGCCCAGAGGACTGAAAGGATTTCCCTGTAGCTCAAACGGTAAAGAATGTGCCTGCGATGCAGGAGACCAGGGTTCGATCCCTGGGTCAGGAAGAGCCTTTGGAGGAAGGGAACGGCAATCCACTCCAGTATTCTTGCCTGGAGATTTCCATGGACAGAGAAGCCTGCTGGGCTATAGTTCACAGAGACTGTAGGTCACAGAGACTTGGACAGGACTGAGCGACTGACATACACACAGAGGACTGAAAGGGCTCCCCAGGTGGTGGCAGTGGTAAAGAGCCCTTCTGCCAAAGCAGGTAGACGTAAGAGATGGGGGCTCAGTCCCTAAGTTGAGAATATCCCTGGAGGAGGGCATGGCAACCCACCCCAGTCTTCTTGCCTGGAGAATCCCATGGACAGAGGAGCCTGGTGGGCTACAGTCCATAGGGTCCCACAGAGTAGGACAGACTGAAGCAACTTAGCACGCAGAGGACTGAAAAAGATGAAATATAGCCTAGTGCTTATGTGCATAAACTTTGGAGCCATGAAGAACTGGGCTCAGTTCCTGACTACGCATGAAACATAGAGTGATACTATTACCTCTGAAGGTAGCTGTGAGGGTTAGTGGGCATTCCACATTGAAAAGTGCCTGGAACCGGTCCAGCCCTTAGCGTGTGTTCCCAGAACGTCGGCTGTCATCTCTGCTGCTGTATCCATCTCTAGACCCTCTTGGCAAGGACCTCTGTCCACGTGCTCTTCCCTTCTGGTCCACCCCTTCTCCATGCCTGTTTTCTCCAGCCCAGCACTCACAGGCCACTATGTGGGGATGGATAACTTATCTACAATATGAGAGAATTTGGGGATGCTAACTATACAAAGCCATGACAAATCACAGATTCATATTATGCTGTGGGAGTGGCAAATTCGGAAAACACTAACTGGTCCCTTTAAGAGTCCTGGTTCCCCCTCTGGACACTCTAGCTCCCTCCTCTTGGACCCAATTCCTGGAGTGAGAGATCTTATTCCTTCCCTCTCAGTTGCTGGGTTTGGCTATTTCCCCTCCTCTCTGTGGGACACGGTCCCTTCCTTTGGGGCCTCTGGGACAACTACTGTTGATTTCTGGCTGAGACTGCACCACCTGCATCAGAATAGCCTGGGACACTTGTTAAAATGCAAATTTCTTGATCGCGCTTGTGTGTTTAACAAGCTTTCTGAGTTGTTATCACAGGTCTTAAACTTTGAGAACAACTGAGTAGGCCCTAAAAAACACTAGCTTTTATTCATTAGTTCATCCATTTAGCAAGTGTTTGCTCAGCACCTATTATGTGCAAGGGCCAGGGCTAGGACCTGGAGAAGGCAGAGTATGTGTCTGGCTCTCAAGGTGGGCATTTACAGAATTCACTTCTAACTCGCCCCCACTATTCAACCTGAGCCCAAGTTCCCCCAGGTTTCAATTCCTTTCTTCCACCCTTCCTTTATGGCAGCTTAGAATCCGCAGCGCTTGGGTTCCAGAGTGGCACGTCCTAGAAAAACACCAACTGTCTCTACCCACTGTATCCAAAAAGCTCTATACTTTTCCTTCCAATGTCATTGTCAGAGCAGGACTTGATGAAAGAAAGACTTGAGCCTTTTTCAGCCCAAGTGAGCATCCTTGTGACAAGCTAGCACTTCCTCTTTTAAGATGTACATTATTTTAAGAAAAAACATTCCCCCATGGCCCTGGGGAAAACCTGCTTGTCTTTGAGTAAGAATTTGCAAAACCTCAAAACTCTTTGTCTTTATTTTTTACAATTGAAAAATTTTGGTCTCTTTAGGGGAAAAAGATTCCTTCTCAATTAAAACCGCTTTAGAAAAAATGGACTTCTAGCTACTCATAAAGTTACACAGGTATTATTCTTTCCAATTAGTGATGTATAATAACAACAAAAGTCAAACTGTTTCAGCATCAGAAATCTCAAATTTTTCATTTCACCCCCTTCATTTTTCTTAAGTTAGCATGTTTCAGTAATGTAATAAAGATGAAAGCAAAATAAGAATTATTAATTTGGAGAAAAACCTATAAATTGTAGATTTATGGTCACTATTTTTATCACTATTTTTATTTTCAATATGAACTAGACATAACTTTCACTTTCCTCACTTAGGACCACTTGTTAAAAGGAAAACGTGTTGCTTCTGTATTGACAGAATATCCAAATACACCCCTTCCATGACCCCTGCGGAAGTGGACAGAGCCATGGAGATGGCCCTGCGGGCCTGGAGCAGCGCCGTCCCTCTGAACTTTGTCAGAATCAATGCGGGCGAAGCAGACATTATGATCTCTTTTGAAACCGGAGGTACTGTGGTGCTTCCTGGATTTTGTCTATTACTCCAGAGAAAAAATATTTCAGTACTTTTCCTCATACAATGTTTAATCCATGTGACCAGCACGCTCCTTCTCAGAACTGTGAAGGGCAGAGGCCAAGATAACGGCAAAGTCATGACCTTTATTTAGTCAGAAAACAGAGCCAGGGGAGTTCTCCACATGCTGAGCTACAGAATGGACTTGGCATAGCCCATTTTCGCTGTGGCATTGCCCCGTCAGGGACGAGTTCTGTCAGGTTTAGCTCCTCTATGGCTGGGAGGCCCTCTGACCTCACCCCAGCCCCATGATGGTGTCCATCACTCCCCTTCATATTAGCCAAGGATCTGCCCCTCTGAATCCTCTCTAAGGGTCAGTCCCACAGAGCTCCTGCAGCTTTCCTGGGCAGTGGAGGTTAGGAGGGCGGCTGCCGCTGCTGTCTGGCCCACACTTCAGACGCCTGTTGGTGGAGTTGCCAGGCCTGCCACCAGCCTGCAACACTCCGTCCCTCACTTGCCCCTGTTTCAGAGAAACGGGTCTAGAAGTAAATGAAGGAAAGGCCGTTTAAGTCCTTTCCCTCTCAGCTTTCTCAGAGTCAAGGTGAGTATCCCCACCTCTTTCCCTCCACAGATAACCTTTCTAAGTGTCCTCTTTAAAGTCTTTATCCTGATTTTAATCTGATGTCACTGGGGAGAGACATGCATAGAAGCTGGGAGAGAGGACCAAGCAAGTCCTGAGCCGGAGCCCTTCAGAGGTGGCCCTGGGGTGACTGGCCCATGGTAGGTCTCGACCCTCCCACAGGGTCAAGACCACCCCCAGGGAAGCAGCAGGGTGGTGTGGCTTGGGCAGATTTGGGGGTGACAGAGTTAACATCTGGCTCTCTCTTGATCTTTCAAGCTGGCTCTGTTCCCTAAAACAAGTGGACTGGGCACTCTGCTGCCATTTAACCAGGACCTCAGGGCATGTACTGATTAAACAACACTGCCCTGAAACTTGCGGAGAAGGCAATGGCACCCCACTCCAGTACTCTTGCCTGGAAAATCCCATGGGCGGAGGAGCCTGGTAGGCTGCAGTCCATGGGGTCGCTAAGAGTCGGACACGACTGAGCGAATTCCCTTTCACTTTTCACTTTTATGCATCGGAGAAGGAAATGGCAACCCACTCCAGTGTTCTTGCCTGGAGAATCCCAGGGACGGGGGAGCCTGGTGGGCTGCCGTCTATGGGGTCACACAGAGTCGGACACGACTGAAGTGACTTAGCAGCAGTAGCAGCCCTGAAACTTGGGGAATGGCACACCAGAACTTTGTTTTGTTGGTTTTAAATAAAACAAGGTATTCTCACAAAAATCCTGAAAATCTGTGAAATGTATTCTATAATATCCTTCATTTTATTCTTCCTCCTTTCCTATTATTTTGTAATGAACTTTTAAGTAAATATAGATACTAAAACAAAAGCCTATTAAGCTTTAAAAGCTGCAATTTTATAAATACTTCTGTTGCTTTCAGGAGTTTTATGCATGAAAGTATAATAAAATTACAGAGAAATTTTCTTTCTTGTTTTGACATGTCCTTAAAATATATTGGGCTATACAAACAGAAAGCACACGCTTGTCCAATTTACTATCATCGTCTTAGCCAGATCGTATTTTTGTTTTGTTTTTTTTTAGCAATTTTTTTTACATATACATGATATACAATGTTGTGTTAGTTTTAGTTGTACAGCAAAGTAATTCATATATATATATATATGTTCTTTTTCAGATTTTTCCCCCTTATAGGTTATTATACTATACTCAAAAATGTTGAGTATAGTTCCCTGTGTGATATAGTAGTTCATTGTCAGTTACCTATTTTATACATAGAAATGTGTATATGTTAATCCCAAACTCCTAATTTGTCCCTCCCTCACTGCCACCCCCTAAATAATACATTGAAATCACTCTGCCAACATGTGTTCACAGTCCAGTGAGTGGATAAGATGGTGGCTGAATAACCATCTGCCTCTCTCGTTTTGTAATCTGCAGCATGGTCATAGTCTATAGTAGGCCATGTGCCAGTTAATAGTGCAACAAATACAATAACGAAAGAACATTTTTTTTAATTTTTAATGCTTACTATCTTTAAAATACAAAATATTGCTTTTATTATTTTAATAGATCACTCACTGGTATGTGAGATTCCTCTTATAAAAAATGAATATTGAAAAGTAAATCTATTTGTATGAGAAATACCAATGCTATTCAAAAAGTTATCCATTCCCTGTGATATTATGTACCCCTCAAAATTTGCTAGAAGGACTAAATCCTGTTGGCATTTTGCCCCATATGTCTAGATCACGGGGATTCCTATCCATTTGATGGGCCTCGAGGGACTCTAGCCCATGCATTTGCACCTGGAGAAGGCCTGGGAGGAGATACACATTTCGACAATGCTGAGAAGTGGACTATGGGAACGAATGGTATATATGCACAATTCACCATAACCTGGAAAATATTGTACCTTCTTCTGGGCCTCCATCATGAAACCTTGAGGTTCAACGTCCCAAGCCACCCTTTAACTAGGGGGGCTGGCTAGGAAAAACAAGTAAGCCAAAAATCCAAAAGGGAACACCATAAGGGAAAAGAACCACCCTCAGTTGTGCTGTAGATTTGTCTGACCTCTAGTTCACAGGGTATAATCTCGAGAAACAGCAATACCCTACGCAACACACAGCAGTATTTTTCTTCAACTGCATAGTATTTTTTGTTTCTTACCTGTACTTGGAAATAGGCTACGTTCAGAAATGACCTAAGAAGAATTAGTACTTTACTGAGAAGTACAATGGGGATGGGTTAACATTTCTAGAATATCTGCATGTCATCTGGAAATCTCCAGTGTGAAACATGGGTGGATAAAAGAGAGCAGACAGGGAGCCAGTAAAGCATGCATGGACTAAATCTAGGTATTACAGCCACTGTTAGTGCTAAAGCCCTTCTTTACGGAGCACCATTGACCATGAACAAAATAAATCGATTTACATTTCCATCACCCCCTACCCCAATCCCCTCCTTGCCAAGGAGGGAAGAACTAGGCTAAAGTCAGCAAAGCTAAGGGCCAGAACACCCTACCAACATTATAATAACCCAGGTCTGAAAAGAAAATGAATAAACTATGATTTGGCATAAATTCTCCTGTGAAGACAGGAAATAGTGAAAATAAAACTCTGTGTTGATGCTGTCTTTTCCTCTCTCATATCATCTAGGTTTCAATTTATTCACCGTTGCTGCTCATGAGTTTGGCCATGCACTGGGCCTGGCTCATTCCACAGACCCGTCAGCACTGATGTACCCAACTTATAAGTATCAGAATCCCTATGGGTTCCGTCTCCCCAAGGACGATGTGAAGGGGATCCAGGCACTGTACGGTACAATCGCTACACTTTTTTGACTACAGACTCTGAAAGTGACAGGCATTTGGTTTCATGGCAAAGTGTATCCTGCCAGCCATTAACCTGCATAGGTGAAGATTAAGCTAGAAACCGCAGCCCCAACTATCCCCTCTTAGGAAGAACTTATTTACCATATATGGGTATTGCTTTCTTTTGTAAGATGAATATTTAAATTTTACGTCTTTCCTCCAGAACATATTGGTCCCTCGATGGCCATAGAAAATACAATCATTTGTGTGTATTTTGAGTGTTGATCAGGGGTTAGATATTGGAAGAGGGTGGATTTTTTTATAGTTCATATATATAGTGTTTATCCATTTGCAAATAAGTGACCTTATCTCGGGGCTTCCCTGGTGGCTCAGACAGTAAAGAATCTGCCTGCAGTGCAGGAAATCCAGGTTTGATCCCTGGATCAGGAAGATCCTCTGGAGAAGGGAATGGACCTTATCTTCCTAAAAATAGTAATGATGATGGTAATAACTGTACCATTTAGTCATATAGCCAATCTGCAGTTTCCAAATCATGGTCATCAGTATGTGATGACCTCATCACTAGCCTGAGGGATGTAAAATGTTTTCTGCATTTTATAGTTGAGAAAGCTGAGGCTCAAAGACAGTAACTATCCCAAATTATCAAAATTATCTGAAATGTTAGTATTCTTTTAAAGATGATAAAGGATTATTAGGAACTCTATATCCCATTTTCCTAAACAGAAAGACAAGTCCATTCATCCATGAGAAGAAATCTTGAAACATCACTAGACCTTGACATTTTGTCTGTTTGATGGGTAAAATGCTGGAGAATCTAGGAAGCTGCCTTTCCCGTAAGCCTCAGAACCTGCTCATTCAGCATTTACTTGCAAGTACACCTGCTCTTCCACTCAGCCTAGAGAAGGGCCTGTAGAACCCAGCTCCTCCTGCCTTCCCACATCTGGCCAGTTCATCTGTTGTTTAGACTTAGGTACACACAGCTGCAGTCAGATTTCACCTGAGGCACAAAAAAGACAAATTTCATCCCAAGAAGTGTTCAGCCAGCTGTTTCCCTTCAGAGTGGGGTCTATGCCAGTTCTGCTTCTCTCTTGAGTGACAGGAAAAAAAAAAAAACTGTGAATCTCTCCATATAACAAGCTAGGGCTCCAGTGTAAAACCCTTCCTGCGGCTATCAGGGAATGCTTGCTCAGTCACTAAGTCATGTCCGACTCTTTGTGACCCCATGGACTGCGGCTTCTGTCCACGGAATTCTCCAGATGAGAATACCGGAGTGGGTAGTCATGCCATTCTCCTGTGGCCCCCAAGAGGAACCCACTCCAGATCTGTGCCTACCCTTTATGGGTCTTTGTGCCCTGGAGCATCACCACCACTCTGACAGCCACTGTTCCTCAGCCAGGAGAGGAAGTTTATATTTTGACAAGGCTGTTTTTCCACAAGTGGACAAAATACAGAAACATGGTTTTATATCGCCGAGAGGCACAAGCCTCACCTACTGCTGACCACCTTACCACCCTGAGCTTCAGCAGAGTGCTTGGAGGATTAAGAAGTGTTCAAAAACTGGCAGCGTGTTTCTGATCCGACCAGTTTCCACTTTCTGATCTTTTCCCAAAGCCTCACCCCAACCTCTGATCTTCATCCTATTGCTGACCCTTCTCCACCCAGGTCTTATCCACGTCACCCCCTGGCCTCACTCCTTCCCTGATCCCCAGCTATGGTACCAAGACTCGATACAGCACAGGGACCTGCCGGGAGCAGTGGCTTAGGCAGCCCCAGCTCACTCCTCAGTAGCTGGCAGACAGTCCTCAGGAACAGAACAGGAGATGAAAACTCAACAGCATTTCCCCCAAGGCCCGGGTCCTATGTTCCAAGAGGATCTACCAGAAGATGCCTTTAAATGGTAAACACCTCCATGGTACCTCAGGGCCCCAAGAATTTGCTCAGCCTCTCCTGGACACCTAAGAAAAAGCTTATGCACAGGGCAGGACACCCAGAAGCTGTTCAAAAATAAGAAAACACACAAGAAAGATGTAATCTTATTGAGAGCAAGAGTACTTTATAACCAAAAAAAAAAAAGAAAACCACAGAGGAAATTTTCAAAATAGATTGCTAATTTGAAACACCCATAGCTATCAAAGAAATTTGCATAATAATAAAATAATAGCTGCCATTTGGGGGGAACTTTTATTATGTGTTAAGCACTCCACTAAAAGTGCTCTTCAGGCATTATTTAATTCTCACAGAAACCTTCTGAGATAGGTACCTTTATTGCCTTCCCCCATTTTACTATGAGGAAATGGAGGCTTAGAGAGATTGAATTATTCATCTGAATCACATGAGTCTTCCCTCGTAGCTCAGTTGGTAAAGAATCTGCCTGTAATGCAGGTGACCTCGGTTCGATTCCTGGGTTGGGAAGGTCCCTTGGAGAAGGAAATGGCAACCTACTCCAGTATTCTTGCCTGGAAAATCCCATAGACCAAGGAGCCTAGTGGGCTACAGTCCATGGGGTCACCATAGTCAGACACGACTTAGCGACTGAACCACCATCATAGGAGTCAGAAACTAATGAAGCCAGGATTCAAACCCAGGTCCTCATGTCATCGACAGCCACGCTGTTTGTGATCTTGTAATATGCACTGGAAGTGAGTCCCTGGAGCAGAAGTGTACAGACTGTATTCCTGGTACCATTTTGACCAAGTCACTTTGAATCCTAGGACCTCGGAGAGCATTCTCAGGGAAGCCCACTGCACCCCACGGCCCCCCTCATAATCCGTCCATCCCTGACCTCTGTGACTCCAACTTATCCTTCGATGCTGTGACGATGCTGGGGAAGGAGCTCCTGCTCTTCAGGGACCGGTAAGCCTGACACGTGCCCCCAGCTCTCACCAGGCCTCAGCCGCGCGCCCAGGTACATGTTGTCAGAGACGACCTTGTCGCTGCCGTGGGTGACGATCGTGCAGAAGTGCTGTCCTGTTTGATAATCGGATGGGAGGCAGGAGTCTTTGGGGAGACACAGAATTGCCAAAGCTACTGTTTGGGGGGTACCTACAATGCTCTTGCCACTGGGCTGTTTTCTATATAAGTCCAGTATTTCTTCTAATCCTTTTCACTGTGAAGCAGAGTTAGAATCCAAAATTTACAGATGAAGACAGAAGCTCAAGAGAACACAAAACTTTACAAGGTAACACAGTTGTATGAAGTGACTGAGTTATGACATCAGCCCAGATTTCTCTGATTTCTACTTTATTCACTTCTGTATCCCTACTGGGAGTCCATAGTATATTCTCAATAAATATTTGTTAAAGAGGGTTGGGTAGATGGAAAGATGGACAGATAGGTTGTGCATGGATGGATGGATTCACAGATGAATAATCAGGTGCATAGGTAGATGGGTGGAGAGTTCTAAACTTAGTATTCTTCCTAAACCCCTGTTTCTCAAGGCCTCTTTTCAACTGTCAGTTGTCAAAAAGTGCAGAAAGAGAGGGAATATTGGTGACTTCTTGTTATACCACAGCTATAGCTACTAAAAGAATACCCTGATATTTGAGTTTCATTATTGTCGTTTTAGGAATGTTTCTTTTGGGCTTATTAATAGAAGTTTCAGTAGTTCTGTGATTTGTAAAAACAATGAGATGGCATTGGTATTTGACTTTTATGGCATAGGAGACTGAGTAATTTATGATACTGGAGATGCTGGATTTTTAGTGAAGATACTATAGGAATAGCTGCAGATATGGCTATGATGAGTGGTGGTTGGTGGTTGATCTTTATTTTTTAGTAATTTTGTTGTTATGGAGATTACTCATGGAAATTAAGTAGACATAAGTTTAACATTAGTGTAATAAGGGAAAGGGAGAGAATTAAAACTTTTTGTTTATTTGAAGATAGGAAGTAGGCTTTGGTAATACATTTTTATAGCCAAATTAAGTGTAATAATACTTTTGGCTTGCTGAAAGGTGGATGGATGGTGACAGCCAGTGAGTGAGAACTGGAAAAATCTGAAAAGGTTGAAAAATTCATCCAGGTGCTTCCCTGGGGACTCAGTCGGTAAAGAAACCTACAGTGCAGTAGATCTGGGTTTGATCCCTGGGTCGGGAAGATCCCCTGGAGAAGGGACCGGCAACCCACTCCAGTATTCTTGCCTGGAGAAAACCGTGGACAGAGAAGCCTGGTAGCTACTGTCTGAGGGGTCCCAAAGAGTCATATACCAGTAAGCAACTAACACACAAAGGGGAATTAAATTTTAGGTTTTGTGTTATAAAGTTAAATTCAAGTACTAGAATAAAACCTGAGAGAGTTAGAGCAAAGCTGCTCATTTTAGGTGGTAGGGCAGAGTTATATGTCAATAGTTATTGGAGTAATCTTGTTGGAAGTAAAAATTCTAGTGAAAATGCTTCTGATTCAAAGACGTTTAATAGAATCATTTAGGAGAGGATTATTTTCATTTATTAAAATTAGAGTCAAAAAACGAGATTCTTCTAGACACATGAAGAAAAATCATTTGAATACTTTGGGCAGCTGCTAAGAAAGTGGCAGTGAGTCTTATTAATCAGGTGCAGGCATTAGTATACAATGTGTTAGCAATTTTGATAATTCAATCTTTGGAGAAAAATCCTTTAAGGGAAGGCCTGTCTACGAGCTGTAGGCTTCTGATAGTAAGTGAGGCTGAAATAAAGAGTAAAGCTTTAAATAAGCTGCCCGTTTGAAAGGTGTCCTGTTTATAGTTATGAAGAATAAACCCAGACCATATAAATAATATGCATTTTTAAAATGCAGGTGTGCAGACATGAATGAATGCTAAGTGCAGTTGACTAATACCAATAGTAACTATTACTAGGCCTAAATGGCTTGATAGAGAAGAGAGCAATCTGCTTCATGAGAATAGTTGGTGTGGGTAGTAACACCTGGACAGATGTCCGTGTTTTGGATAGTTTTATTATTTTCTATCACTGATAAAAACAAAGTAATAAAGCTCCAACCATTGTGCTTGAGTGAGACTGGGGGAAGTGGTGAGCAAGGCCGAGCTGGAGGGACTCGCCAGCCACAGCTGGGAGCCCCGTGGGTACGAGTAGACAGTGACCAAGGTTAAGCATGAAGACTTGTTGGAAAGCTCATGAATTAAAGTTGCATTGTTCCTCTTTCCCTCCTACTGTGCTGTCTCTGGGAACATGGCTACCAGTTACTCTGTAATTACTTCTCTCCTTGGACAAAAAGAAACCTCCCAACTCTCACTTCCACTCCTCCATTTACTGGGGACAGAATTCAACCACATCAGAATAGGCAGAGGTAGCTTAGGCATAAGCATGTGTGACATTACTTGTTCTTTTTCTTCATTGGAAAAGAGTGTGTGTTGAACAGATGTAGGGTGCTAACCCCATCACAGTACCTGGGCCTGGAAAGACAGATCAACAGTCCCCTGGCCTTTGCACACCTCAAGGTTAGATGAGGGAAAGAAACACCCAAACAGCACTGCCATCTGTGTGCTGTGGGTGTATTTAGACAGACAGAGAAAAGCTCTGGTGTCTCTTTCTATAAAAGCACACTAATTCCATCAGGCCCGCCCTCATGACCTTATCAAGCCCTAATCACCTCCCACTGGTCCCATTACACTGGGGGTTACGATGAACCATGCGAAGACACAGACGTTCAGCCCATAACACAGAGTAATCATATTGCTAAACATGTTGTTGAATATCCTTCCAGACTTTTTCTCTGGGTAGAGATTTATCATAAATATGGGAGGGAGACAGGGATATCCACAAAAGTAAGACTTTGTAATGTGCTAGATGTGCTGATTTGCAAACTTTTTCACTCAATTATCTCTCATTTTTTCCATGTCAATGAACTTTAATTTTCATCTTTATTTAATACATGTGTATATCATCCCAGTGTATAGATCTATCCTTACTTATTTAACCAGTCCCAAACAAATGAACATCTGGATTGTTTCCAATTTTTAAAAAGTTAGAAACAGCTGAACTAAATCTTCAACAATAGATGGGCATCTACTTTTCAAAGCAAGTGAGAGGAAAACCCAGAAATCTAGGCTTTAGCCTTAGGCTAAGTTGGTTTGAATTCTGGTCATGCTTCCTACTGATCAGGTGACACTGGGTAAGTCATGTGCCAAACTTGTGAGCACTCAATAAAAGGCAGTTACTATATTTAGGAGGGGGAATCAAAAATATGTACAATGGATTAAGGCTTGGAAACAATCAGAGGTATTTTTAATTGTTACCTGTTTTGATTGATTCTTTTTTCTTAAGACTTGCTGATTATTTACTGTGTTTTTATTATTACCAAAAAGTAAACCAAAGTGGAATCAGTAGGCATTGACCCAGGAGCGATAGGCAAGGTGCAGAGCAGGAGAGCCCCAGACACCGTGCAAGGTGACGTCGGCTCCACCTGACTCCGTGCTGTCCTGATGAGGGGTGTAGCGCCTGTGCCCCGGCGCAGCGAGTAGCTGCTTCTTTTGGTATTATCAACAGTTGTGATAGAGGCAAAGGAGACAGTGAAGTCAAAGACAGCCCTTTCACACAATTATATTTTCTTTAAAAACTAAAGGAAACACGTTTTAAACTTCTATTTATCAAACTATGAGCATTCAACAATTGCTGACAACTAATTGGAGATAATGTATCCTTTTATGAAATACCAAATGTAAATGAAATGTAAATACTGAGGGTGGTAAGAGAATAGAAAGAGAAGTATAGATATAAGGGACATTTATAAAGGGGTAAGCAGGGAAGAAATTAGGGGAAGAAAGGTAGCTCATTAACATATATCTGCTCAGCCATCACCTTCTCATCTTCTTCCACTCAGGATCTGAGGAGCTATTGTGGTAAGGGCAGGTAATTCCAAAGAACTAGGAAGAGCTAAAAAGAGAACGAGGAAAAATAAATAAATAAATAAATAAAAAGAGGACGAGGATGCTACCCTTTCAGCACTGGAGCTGCCACTAACCTGCCATGGGACCTTGAACCTCTCTTCCTCCTTTGCAAAAGCAGATGTTGCCTGATATTTGTTGTGACTTCAATGTGTTCAGTACTTGGTGCTAAGCATTTTGTTATCAACTCCTTACAACAGCCCTGTAAAGTATGAATTATTATTACTCCCTTTTTATTAGACATAGAAAAGATGAACAACTTGTTCGTGCTCACCAGGCTAGTCATGTTTGAAGCTGGGGCCCACACCCACAGTCCTGTGCCGGAGGCTGTGCTCCTAACTGCCCTGACCTGCTGCCTCGTGGGTGCCGTGCAGAGCTGGACTCACATGGCGCTGATCCCCTACTGGCCGTCACCAGAAGTCCCCAAGGGCTTGCTAAGCCTGGACAAAGAACAAAGAATTCTTTCAGCCACAGCCAGCATGGCAACCTGGGGGTTATACGAAAGCATTCCCAACCTGTTCTCTCCCTCCCGCCAGCCTGGAATTCCCCACCACTAACAATAATCTGTTGATGAGACATTTCAGGCTGTGCATGTAATAACCGCACAGTTTGTTTCCAAAGCATGATGGAATGCAGTGCCTTTTAAAGTCACTGTGAGACTGCTGCATATTCTCCACAGTGTATAAATGGATTTGGGTCCATTCAAATGTTCTGTTTGAAGAGAAACTTCAGCTACACACACACACACACACACACACATTTAATTCACATAGATTTACTCTTATAAATAAATGACAAAATATTATCTCAGATTTCCTTGAAATGACTAGAACAGCAGTCATACCCAAATGATATTTGTATGCCTTCTATTATTCTGGGTTTTATATGATACAATTTTAATGATAAGATCAAGAATATGTCTATCAGCTTCAGATTTCAGAATAATAGCATTTCACATGTAGAATAGCCATAAAGGTTGATCGTGTCCAAATCCTTCATTTTGGAGACAAGAAAGTCAGGCCCGGGACTCTCAGCCCAGAAGACCCTGCTCTGAAACCCAGGCCTGCTGACGCCCAGCACAGAGTCTATCACTCACATAGAAAGCTTCATAGCTGTGCAGTGGAACTGTGAAGAGAATGTTGAATTTTGACTTGAATTCATGAATGAATGCCTTCTGACTGGAATGCATCTGCGTGAGTAAGAAAAGCTGCTATGTCCCTGGGCCCTGGGCCTGCAGGTAGGGTGAAAAGCCACAAGGAGAAGGAGGTTCTTGAGTAGCCAGGTCCCCAGAAATGTCTGCTAGGCTTCTCCACATGCTGTTTTGTTCTCAAAATAGGGTTCTTTATTTTAAAACATCTGTAAATCCCTGACTGATCGACTAATTGTCACATTCTTAAAGATGTTATGTATCGTATATAGTAATGGAAAGAAAAATAGGTTTCAGGGTCATGCATGTAGGGATTGAAGAGAAGGACGAATGTAAGAGGTATCTTGATTTGATGAGAACAATGGAAAAAGAGAGTCGATGGTAGCAGCATCTCTCACTTAGATAAGAAAATCAAAAAGATTTAGACACATCAAGAAAAATTCAATTTTAGATAAACTCATAATATTATTAATTATAAAATCTGACATTTTATGATCCTTTACGATGTGCTATGTTATCCTAAGCATTTTATAGACATCTGCTCCTTCAATCCATGCTCTTTGTCCCAGCTAGAGTTTTAACCTAGGTTTACTTGACATCAGAGACAGAATCATTACAATGGAACCCCAGATAAGTCAGGGGAAAGAAGATTGTCTTTTTTTTTTTTAATGATCAGTAGTGTACAATGCTGTTGAGGTCACCAGGTTGAAAACTGAAGAACAGGACTGACTGTCTGGGATGATGAAGGAATATAGTTTTAGCAGCACAGCTGGGGCTTCCCTGGTGGCTCAGTGGTAAAGAACCCACCTGCTAATGCAGGAGATGCGGGTTCAATCTCTGCCTGGGAAGGATCCCGTGGAGAAGGAAATGGCAACCCACTCCATTATTTTGGCCTGAGGAAATCCCATGAACAGAGAACCCTGGAAGGCTACAGTCCATAGGGTTGAAAAGAGTCAGACACGACCTAGCGACTAAACAACAAGGAGGAATGAACCCAGATCCTGCAGAATGAAAAGGCCAAGGGTAATGGTGGGCTTCCTAGGTGGCACTAGTGATGAAGAATCCCCCCTGCCAGTGCAAGAGGCAGAAGGGATGAGGGTTTGATCCCTGGGTCACGAAAACCCCCTGGAGGAGGGCCTGGCAACCCACTCTAGTATTCTTGCCTGGAAAATCCCATGGTCAGAGGAGCCTGGAGGGCTACAGTCCCTAGGGTCACAAAGAGTTGGACACAACTGAAGCGACAGCATACATGCGCAGAGAGTGATGGTATAGATCATTCATTTTCAAATCATTCATTTGAAAATCTTGTTAATAACAAGGAGTTAAGTCAATAACTGGAAGAGGCAGCAGAGTCCAATGAGGATTTTTCAGTCTGAGAAATACCTGGGAATATTTGAAGGCATAAAAAGGAGCCATTGAGGAGAAAGAAATGCAAAGCTCTATCAGAAGGAGAGACAATATAATCAGTACCCTCTCCTATTATTAATAGATGAGTCCATTGGAACCTAGCGTTTTCCAGATTTTCATGGGCTCGAGGAAAGCGTGCACAACAACTAAAGAGGAAGTCTTCCTCCTTCAGTCTCCCTGAGGACATTTCTTTTCTGGCTATAAGGTTGCATCACTGAAAGTCAACACATGGCATTGTATTTACTTAGATTGATTCTCTGTTATGTATTATGAATTCAAAGAGGCAGAAGGTGTACAAAGATTGCTGATTCACTGTCGTTTCTTCTGAAACCCCTCCTTCTGACTAAGGACGAGGTTCTTTACATCTTCATAGGTTGTGGCTTAAAATATAGATCTCCATAGGCTCCACAGATGGATATATACACTTAATTTAAGGACACTATGAATAGTTTTCACTGTTTTAACCACTGTCTACATGTAGGATTTTAATTTTATAAGCTCTGTTTTTCTTGGTTTCAGGGAGATGTTTAATGCATGTCTGATTCTTGGCCTCTTAACCCTCCTGATATAAACAGCCCTGGTTAGCAAGCTCCCCACAAATGAATGCCTTCTTGACCAATGATGTGATTGTTTGTATTTCAAAGTTTCCACAGACAAAATTTTATATTAATGAGAAAAATTTAGAAGAAAATTTAGTTCTATTCATAAACTCTAAGTATTACATAATTAATAAATTTGTAGGGTGAAAACATCTTTTTAAAGTATTTACAAATAATTGTAAGATTATTTATGCACTTTCATATGCATTGTCTCAATTGATCCTTTGAAATGTTAGCAGTTATTATTATTTTTTTCATTCTTATTTGACAAGAAGAAATTTAGCCTCAGAAAAATTAAGTGACTCATACAAGTTCTGCTGCTACTGCTGCTGCTGCTGCTAAGTCGCTTCAGTCGTGTCCGACTCTGTGCGACCTCCTAGATGGCAGCCCAGCAGGTTCCCCCATCCCTGGGATTCTCCAGGCAAGAACACTGGAGTGGGTTGCCATTTCCTTCTCCAATGCATGAAAGTGAAAAGTGAAAGTGAAGTCGCTCAGTTGTGTCCGACTCTTCGCAACCCCATGGACTGTAGCCTACCAGGCTCCTCCATCCATGGGATTTTCCAGGCAAGAGTACTGGAGTGGGTTGCCATTGCCTTCTCCATACAAGGTCACACATCCAATAATAAAATAAGGTCTCAAGCACCCATTGCTTCTTTCACTGCACCACAGTGCCCATTCTCAGGGAAGAGAAGCATCAATTCAACCCAGCATCAAAAGACTGAAAGAAAAAAGACATCCCCTCCTCCTGAAACTAGGGCACAGAGTGACAGAGAATAGAAGAGTCAAGGAAAGTCAGGGGTGAAAATGAAAGGGCCCATCAACTCTTGCTGGATTACAGCCAGCAAAGAGGTGACCGTGTCTCCTAAAAAGGAAAGAGCGAGAGGATCAGTCAAGCAGGTGGGGAATGAAGACAGAAGGGTCCAACAACAACAGAAAAAGGATAAAAAGCTTAACAGACTTGAATCAAGCCCCAGATGTGCCAGGACTTGCTGATCCCGAGAATACATAGATGAATAATACACGACCCTGCCGCAAGGAGCTCACAGGACTGGCAGCAAGCACCAGGAATGTTACCAGTGACTTCTGCTCAAACCTGATGACTTAGATGCTGTTCTTTAGTAAAGAAAATATGAAAACTGATGATTAAATAAGTTCTACACAACTGTGACATCTATCTATCTAGTCAACAAATATTTATTGAGCCTAACTATGTTCCAGATACAGCTTTGGTTCCTGGCTAAACAATGCAGTTAAATATCTATCAGCAAGTCTTTAATATCAATAAACTCCATTGTTTTGCCCTCCTTACCTAAGATCAGATTACAGACTATTAATATCTGTTTATTTCACTACATTTTAAAAATATCCTGCAATTGTTCTTTTTTATTTTAATTGAAGTATAGTGGGTTTCCCTAGTGGCTCAGTAGGAAAGAATCTACCTGAAATACAGGAGAAGCAGGAGACATGGGTTCTTTCCCTGAATTGAGAAGATACCCTGGACCAGGAAATGGCAACGCAGTATTCTTGCCAGGAAAATCACATAGACAGAGGAGCCTGGTGGGCTGCAGTCCATAGCGTTGCAAAGAGTCAGGCACAAGTGAACACACATGGTTGGTTTACAGTTGAGTTAGTTTAAGGAATACAGCAGCGTGATTCAGTTATACATGCATATATTTTTTCAGATTCTTTTCTCTTATAGATTATTATAAAATATTGAGTATAGTTCCCTGCGCTATGCAGTAGGTCCTTGTTGGTTATCTATTTTATATAGAGTAGTGTGTATATGTTAATCAAAAACTCTTATTTTATCCTTCTCTCCCTTTCCCCTTGGTAACCATAAATTTGTTTGCTATATCGATGAGTCTAATTCTTTTTGTATGTAAGTTCACTTGTATCAGTCTTTTAAGATTCCGCATATAAGCTATATCATATGATATTTGTCTTTGTCTGGCTTACTTCACTTAGTATGATAATCTCTAGGTTCATCCATGTAGCTACAAATGGCATTATTTCATTTGTTTTATGGATGAGTAATATTCCATTATATACATATATATGTATGTATATATATATTCCATCTTTCATACCCATTCATCTGTTGATGGATACTTATGTTGCTTCCATGTCTTGGCTTTTGTAAATAGTGCCACAGTGAATATCAAAGTGCACGTATTATTTCAAATTGGTTTTCCCCAGATATACACCCAGGAGTGGAATTGCAGGATTATATATAGTACTATTTTAGTTTTTTAAGGAACCTCCTTATTGTTCTCCATAGGGACTATACCAGAATACATTCCCAGCAACAGTATAGGATGGTTCCCTTTTTCCCATACCCTCTCTATTGTTTAGACTTTTTGATGCTGACCATTCTGACTGGTGTGAAGTGATACCTCATTGTAGTTTTGATTTACATTTCTCTAATATCATTAATGATGGTGAGCATTTTTGTTTGCCTTTTGGCCATCTGTACATCTTCTTTGGAGAAATGTCTGCTTAGATCCTTTGCCCATTTTTTGGTTGGATTGTTTGCCTTTGCAAATATTTTCTCACATTCTGTAGGTTGTCTTTTTATTTTTTTTATGATTTTATTAGATGTGCAAAAGGTTTTATGTTTAGTTAGATCCTGTATGTTTACTTTTTTATTTCTATGACTATGGGAGATGGATTCAAAAAGGTATTGCTGTAATTTATGTCAAAGAGTACTCTAGCTATGTTTTCCTCTACAAATTTTATAGTATCTAGTCTTACAGTTAGGCCTTTAATCCATTTTTAGCTCATTTTTGTGTGTGATATTAGAGAATATTCTAATTTCATTCTTTTACATGTTGTTGTCCAGTTTTACCAGCACCACTTATTGAAGAAACTGTGTTTTCTCCACTGTATATTCTTGCCACCTTTGTCATAGATTAATTGCCCATAGGTGCATGGGTTTATTTCTGTTTTTTTTTGTGTGTGTGTGGTATCTTTTTCTGATTTTGGTATCAAGATGATGGTTGCCTCATAAAATGAATTTGAGAATGTTCTTTCCTCTGAAATTTTTTGGAGGAGTTTCAGAAGATAGGTGTTAACTCTTTCTCTAAATGTGCAGTAGAATTTGCCTGTGAAGTCATTTGGTGCTGGGCTTTTGTTTGTTGGGAGCTTTTAAATCACAGATTCAATTTCAGTATTTGTAATTCATCTATTCATTTTTTTAAATTTCTTCCTGGTTTAGCTTTATGAGATTTCTAAGCTTTATAAGATTTCTTTCTAAGAATTTGTCCATTTCTTCTAGGTTGTCCATTTTATCAGCATATAATTGCTTGTAGTAGTCTTTTATGGTCTTTAATATTTCCATGGTATGGGTTGTATCTTCTCCTTTTTCATATCTAATTTTATTAATTTGGGCCCTCTTCCTTTTTCTCATGATGAGTCTGGATAAAAATTTATAAATTGTGTTTATTTTGTCAAAAAACTAGCCTTTAGTTTTATTGATCTTTTCTATGTTTTCTTTGTCTCCATTTCATTTATTCAATATTTCTGCTCTGATCTTTATGATTTCCCCTCTACTACAAACTTTGGGTTTTGTTTGTTCTTCTTTCTCTAGTTGCTTTAGGTATAAGGTTAAGTTGTTTATTTGAGATTTTTCTTGTTTCCTGAGGTAAGCTTTTGTCACTATAAACTCCTCTCTTAGAATTGCTTTTGCTGCAACCCCCAGGGTTTGGATCATTGCGTTTTCACTTCCTTTTGTCTCTAGGTATTTTGTTTTATTTCCTCTTTGATTTCTTCAGTGATCCATTGGTTGTTTATTGTGGCATATTGTTTAGCCTTGATGTGTTTGTGCTTTTTTGCACAAATCTTGTAGTTGATTTCTAATCTCATAGTATTGTGAATGGAAAAAGTGCTTTATATCAGTGGTCCCCAACCTTTTTGGCCCCAGGGACTGGTTTTGTGGAAGACAGTTTTTCCATGGACAGGGCAGGTGGGGGGGTGGGCATGGTTCAGGTGGTAACGTGAATGATGGAAAGCAATGGGGAATGGCAGATGAAGCTTCACTCACTTGTCTGCCACTCACTTCCTGCTGTGTGGTCCACTTTCTAACAGGCCACAGACCAGTACTGGTCCTCAGCCTGGGGGTTGGGGACCCCTGCTTTATATGATTCAATCTTTGTAAGTTTACTGAAGCGTGCTTTGTGGCCTAGCATGTGATCTATTCTTGAGAATGCTCCATGTGCACTTAAAAGAATGAATATTCCACTGCTTTCAGATGGAATGTTCTATAAATATCAATTAAGTTAATCTGGTTTAATTCATCATTTAAGCCTTGCATTTCCATATTCATTTCTGCCTGGATGATCTGTCCATTTATGTAAGTAGGGTGTTGAAGTCCCCCACTGTTATTGTGTTACTGTCAATATCTCCTTGTATGTCTCCTTGTATATCTGTTATCAGGTGCTCCTGTGTTGTTTTTGTTGTTCTTTAGTCACTAAGTCATGTCCAACTCTTTTGTGGCCCCCTGTAGCCTGTAGCCCACCAGGCTCCTCTCTCCATGGGATTTACCAGGCAAGAACACTGGAGAAGATTAACATTTCCCTCTCCAGGGGTTCTTCCTGACCCAGGAATTGACCTGCATCTTCTGCTTGGCAGGTGGATTCTTTGCTCTGAGCCCCCTGGGAAGTGTATGTTGGGTGCATGTGTCCTAAGTTGCTTCAGTCAAGTCTGATTCTTTGCAACCCTATGTACTGTAACCCACCAGGCTCTTCTTTCCATGTGTTCTCCAGGGAATAATACTGGAGTGGGTTGCCACACCCTCCTCCAGGGTCTCTTCCCAACCCAAGGATCAAACCCGCATCTCTTAAGTCTCTTGCATGGCAAGTGAGTTCTTTACCACTAGTGCTACATCTGCAATTGCTGTATCTTCTTCTTGGATTGATCCCTTGATCATTATGTAGTGTCTTCTTTGTCTCCTGTAACAATCTATCATTTTTTAATTAATTTTTATTGGAGTATAGTTGCTTTACGATATTGTATTGGTTTCTACCACACAGCAAAGTGAATCAGTTATACATATACATATATCCCCTCTTTTTTGAGTTTCCCTCCCATTTAGGTCACCACAAAGCACTGAGCTGTACTATAGGTTCTCATTAGTTGTCTATTTTATACATAGTAGTGTATATATGTCAATCCCAATCTCCCAATTTATCCGACCCCTCTTTCCTCCCTTAGTATCCATACATTTGTTCTCTACATCTGTGTTTCTATTTCCGCTATGCAAATAAGATTATATATACCATTTTTATTGATTCCACATATATGCATTAATATACTATATTTGTTTTTTTCTTTCTAATTTATTTCACTCTGTATGACAGCCTCTAGATCCATCCACATTTCTACAAATGACCCAATTTCATTCCTTTTTATGATTAAGTAATATTCTATTGTATGTATGTACCACATCTTCTTTATCCATTCCTCTGTTGATGGACATTTAGGTTGTGTCCATATCCTGACTATTATAAGTAGTGCTACAGTGAACATTGAGGTGCATGTGTCTTTTTGAAACTTGACTTTTTCAGGGTTTATTCCCAGTAGTGGGATTGCTGGGTCATATGGTAGTTCTATTTTTAGTTATTTAAGGAGCCTCCATACTGTTCTCCATAGTTGCTTTATCAATTTATATTCTGACCATCAGTGCAAGAGGGTTCCAAGAGTCTTTATCCTAGTCTATTTTGTCTTGGGTTTCCTTGGTGACTCAGTGGTAAAGACTCTGCCTGCCAATGCAGGAGACATGCGTTTGATCCCTTGGTCAGCGCTATCCCCTGAAGAAGGAAATGGAAACCCATTCCAGTATTCTTGCCTGGAAAATCCACTGGAAAGAGGAACCTGGAAGGTTACAGTGCTTGGGGTTGTAAGAGTTGGACTTGACTTAGTGACTAAACAACAACAACAACATTTTGTCTTATATGAATACTACTACTCCAGCTTTCTTCTGATTTCCATTTGCATGGAATATCTTTTTCCACCCCCCTCAGTTCTTCTTTTCTAACAGTTTTATAGACTTGCTTTTTTTGCCTTATACTTTAAATCTATTTACAGGTATATTAGGAGGTTAATTGTTATACCTTTTTTGGTCAATTTTAATTATTATTGTAATCTATAGCTCTAAGTTTGTAAATCCTCTGGATATGTGTCTTATCACTTTATTACCCACAAGATATAATTTTTCTTCATTAATATGAAATTTTTCATGAGTACAGATTCTTTTGGAATTTGTGATACTTTACATAAGTATCACATATAGGTAGTGTTTATTACTACCTCATGTATACATTCTAATATGTCACAACAGTGTTTAAGCCAAGGTTTCTTGACTTTGGCACTACTGATATTTTAAGCCAGACAAGTCTATGTCATGCTGGACTATCCTGTGCATTGTAAAAGGTAAACTAAAATGATATCCCTGGTTTTCACTAGACTCCAAAAGCAGTGCCCACTCCTAGTTGTGACAACCACAATTGCCACCACTCATTAAAAAATGTCTTCCATGGCACAAAATTATTCTTGCTTTAGAATGACTACTTCACATCAATTTAATCCTCCCAGTACCCACAATATCCTAAGTTAAGTAAGGAATATAAGATTCTACCGCCTGTGAACAGTTCCAAAAGTACGTTTTTGGTTTGCCTAAACTCTTAACCATTGCGCTTTACTACCTCTCACATTGAGTCATCTGGGACATCAATAACATGTAACTTCAAATGAAAGATTGGGTTTAATTTGTCTAGAGCCACTTGATTTTTAAATGAGAATTTAAAAACTCCCACATGATTTTTAAATGAGAAATGAAAGAAAATACAGCCCAGCTCTAGAGTACCCAAAAAGAGAAAGCAGCTGGAAGTTAACCTTATCAGTGATGTAATTCAAAAACAGCCTGATTATTAGACTATGTGTCTGCTCCTCCTCCTTCCCACTTTCTTCATCCTCATTATTTTAATTGCTTGAAAGGCACACTTTGTACCTTAGAGAGAATCTAGCACAGTGATGAGCAGAGTCAGCATTTTGGAATTACATATTGAGTTGAATTAATTGGAAAATGCTTTTTGGGTTCTTCATGGGTTCCCAGTGAATCCATTGTTTGGCCTCCTTATCAAAGATGAAATTATGAGCTTTTGACTTAATCTGTTTTTCTATATTTATTACCTGATTCTTCTGGATACCCAAAAAGTTTTCACTTTGTGATGGTGAAGAGAAGGAAGTGGGGAAAAGCAGTCCTTCTGGCCTCCAGAAAAGGCCAGATCTCATTGGATAAGCAGTCAAGTTATAAACAGAGGAAAACCAGAGGTCACAAGCCTGAGAAGGAGCAAGTAGAGAAATTAGGGGGTATGATGAAAATCAAGGCAGCTGGAGTTTAATTGACTCTGTCTGGCCTTAGCCGCTCACTGACATTAGAGCCTCCCAGCCTTTCTGGGTCTCACTCAGTTTTCTATCTTTTACTTCATACAATGTAAATATATAATTTCCTTGAAAGATAAAGATTGGTATAAAATAGACTAATTCAGACAACCTGAGAATATACTGAGCTACACGTAATGGAATGATGGTGGTGGTTTAGTTGCTAAGTCGTGTTGAACTCTTGAGACCTGATGGACTTTAGGCTGCTAGGTTCCTCTGTCCATAGGATTTCCCAGGCAAGAATACTGGAGTGGAGTGAGTTGCCATTTGCTTCTCCTGGGGATCTTCCTGATCCAGGGATTGAACCCATGTTTCCTGCATTGCAGGTAGATTCTTTACCTCTGAGCCACCAGGGGCTTCCCACACCTAACAAGTTTTTGGCCTAATTCTTACGTATAATTTTAATAATACTGCTAGCTATGTTACTTGCACTTTGCCTATTTTATGAGATTGTTGTTTCCTGCATTACCAAATGTGTGACTGAACCTCCAACAAAATAATAATAACTAGGCGACTTGGAAAAGTTGATCAAACACATAGTTCTGGATGCAATCAGTAACTGTAATTACTCTAGATATGGAAGGATACAAACAAGAGGAAATTTTTCCTGGACTGTAAGAGACTGGGTAAGACAGGTTGGTCCAGCCCTTTGGTTACTGTTGATAGTAACAGTACGCTGGTAACAGCAAAATCTTCACCAGACCTAAGAATGAGTTCCTTGCTCCATGGGATGAAATGGTCATGAAATGCCTCCTAAAGTATGGTCGAATTTGTAACCATGAGGGGGCTCTGTCAACTACAAATTGCCACCTACCTCTACAAGAATTAAATCGTGAGCTGGGGCAACTGCTGATTTTCAACATCCCCCGGAAAATGTTCAAGGTGGAGAGCAAAAATGAGGCACTCTGTGCTCAGGGAAAAGCTGGCAGAATGGGTTTTCAGATAGATATTTTTAGGAGCTGATTTTATGAGCTTAATTTTTGTACCTCTTCATATGTAGAAAAGCACTAAAATCCTTCACAGTGACAACTGTTACTTGTGACTAGCAGAAAGCTTCACCAGACTAGCAGAAACCTTCTGGAAAAATATGTGCTTGATTATATATATTCCTTCTTCACCAAAACCAAATATATATACTGACCTCCCCCCACCCTGCATCTTTGGAGCAATTTCTCAGAGCCATCTGAGGGGCCATCTCCCAGCCTACGGTCCTCATTTTGCCCCCAATAAAACTTAACTAACACAACAACAACCACAAAAATACCTACAGTCTAGATAAGGCCGTGATGTATAGGGCTTGGGGAGAGGAAGTGTACCCTCAATAGACTCCTGCCACACTGAGTTTTATCTATGGTAGGTGCCCAAGTAATTATTTTTAAAATGGACAATATCCAGCCAAGTGGCACTTTACAGTTTATGATGCACTTTCAGACACTTTATCTCAGTTGATCCTCTTAATGATCTCATGAGATAGGCCAGGTATTATTATTTTCATTTAAGAGATTATGAAACAAGCTTGGAAATAATGGCAGCATTGGAGGTGCAAAGACAGCTTGCTGCTGCTAAGTCATTTCAGTCGTGTCTGACTCTGTGTGACCCCATAGACAGCAGCCCACCAGGCTCCCCCGTCCCTGGGATTCTCCAGGCAAGAACACTGGAGTGGGTTGCCATTTCCTTCTCCAATGCATGAAAGTGAAAAATAAAAAAAAAAAAAGAAAAATGAAAGTGAAGTCGCTCAGTCATGTCCGACTCTTAGCGACCCCATGGACTGCAGCCTACCAGGCTCCTCCACCCATGGGGTTTTCCAGGCAAGAGTACTGGAGTGGGGGCCATTGCCTTCTCCAGCAAAGACAGCTTACAGTTTTCTAAAACACAGTATACTTTCTCTTCTGAATCATGATGCTGCTTGCTGCTGCCGCTGCTGCTAAGTTGCTTCAGTCATGTCCGACTCTGTGCAACCCCATAGACGGAAGCCCACCAGGCTCCCTGTCCCTGGGATTCTCCAGGCAAGAACACTGGAGTGGGTTGCCATTTCCTTCTCCAACGCATGAAAGTGAAAAGTGAAAGGGAAGTCGCTCAGTCGTGTCTGACTCTTAGTGACCCCATGGACTACAGCCTACCGAGCTCCTCCATCCGTGGGATTT
This sequence comes from Bos mutus, assembly GCF_027580195.1. Taxonomy (NCBI): domain Eukaryota; kingdom Metazoa; phylum Chordata; class Mammalia; order Artiodactyla; family Bovidae; genus Bos; species Bos mutus. Next base: position 73,882,678 of record NC_091631.1, on the reverse strand, counting down.
TCCAGGCAAGAGTACTGGAGTGGGGTGCCATTGCCTTCTCCAATGATGCTGCTTAGGAACATGGAAAAAATATTCCTCTCTCTCAATAGAGTTGTCCTTTGGATTTCATTATCAGCTCACCCAGATAGCTTCAGCAGACCCCTGTATGCAGCATCCCTCTTACGGGGTACATACTATGCTCCAGAACATCATGAACTTAACTCTTCATTGCACAAATTGCCCTGAATTATAATGTCTAATTGGGCTTCCCTGGTGGCTCAGATGGTAAAGAATCTGCCTACAATGCAGAAGACCTGGGTTCGATCCCTGGGTTGGGAAGATCCCCTGGAGGAGGGCATGGCAACCCACTCCAGTATTCTTGCCTGGAGAATCCCATGGACAGAGGAACCTGGCGGGGCTACAGTCTATGGGGTCTCAAAGAGTCAGACACGAGTGAAGCAACTAAGCATGCACAGTGTCTAACTACTTATCTGCCTCTGCTACTAGATGATAGCTTCTTGAGGGCAGAGCCTGAATCTTGTTCAGTGTTTCATCCCAAGGTCTTACTCAGTGCCTGCTGATAGGTTCTTATAAATATTTGTTAAATTAACTAAAGCTCAACAGAATGTTTGAGGAGTACCTAAATTTACCACATGGAAATTTAAAAACCAAAACTTTCCCTTAAGTTCCCTGTCCACAAATACTTTTATGTATTGATTCTAGCTTCTACTGAGTCAGTAAACTATTCATATTTTATAAGAATGATTTTAAACTCCAAAATTCAAAATAGACCACATTTACATTGAAATATTTAAAGTCAGCATTCAAATACTTACCTGAAGAACAAGACTACCTCTGATAAAAAGTAAATTAGGCCTAAAAAAAAAAAAAAAAAAAAAGAAATTTTCAGACCAGTACCCTCATGTATACTCCCACAATTTTATGTAAATAATATTGGGAAAATGGATGGTTAAGCTGCTAAATCTTAAGTTAATGTATAGGTACCAGATTTTTGTGAACTAGCCATTCAGTTCAGTTCAGTTCAGTTCAGTCGCTCAGTCGTGTCCAACTCTTTGCAACTCCATGAATCACAGCACGCCAGGCCTCCCTGTCCATCACCAGCTCCCAGAGTTCACTCAAACTCACATCCATGGAGTCAGTGATGCCATCCAGCCATCTCATCCTCTGTCATCCCCTTCTCCTCCTGCCTTCAATCCCTCTCAGCATCAGAGTCTTTTCCAATGAGTCAACTCTTCACATGAGGTGGCGAAAGTACTGGAGTTTCAGCTTTAACATCAGTCCTTTCAATGAACACCCAGGACTGATCTCCTTTAGAATGGACTGGTTGAATCTCCTTGCAGTCCAAGGGACTCTCAAGAGTCTTCTCCAACATCACAGTTCAAAAGCATCAATTCGGCGCTCAGCTTTCTTCACAGACCAACTCTCACATCCATACATGATCACTGGAAAAACTATAGCCTTGACTAGACAGACCTTTGTTGGCAAAGTAATGTCTCTGCTTTTGAATGTGCTGTCTAGGTTGGTCATAACTTTCCTTCCAAGGAGTAAGCATCTTTTAATTTCATGGCTGCAGTCATCATCTGCAGTGATTTTGGAATCCCAAAAATAAAGTCTGACACTGTTTCCACTGTTTCCCCATCTATTTCCCATTAAGTGATGGGACCAGATGCAGCCATTATGTCCTAAGATATAAACACTTTCAATAGATAAGTAAATAAGCAACATAATTTATAATTGTTAATGTTTTTGCTGTTTTTACTGGAAGTAATTAGCATCTCCAAACCACAAAAATTTGGCTCATTTATATAATACTTATAAAATACACCTGAATGGCTAACTTTATGAGATTTCAATTTTCAAAAGATCTGATTCATGTTGATGTTTGGTAGAAACCAACAAAATTCTGTAAAGCAGTTATCCTTCAATTAAAAAATAAATTAAAAAAATTTTTAAGGCACAAACACACACACACAAAAAAAAAAAAAAAATCAGAAGAGGAAAGGGAAACTTGTAGCAAATGATACTTGGAATAGGAAGATGCACAGCTTAAGTGTATGCATCATTGATGTCAATCCCTGCTATTTCCTTCCATGCTTTGAACATCCTTAAATAAATGAAGGAAAAAGAATTACAGAGATGCTAAAAGAATGAAAGAATGAAAAGGAAAAAGAAACAGATTACTAAAGCCAATATATATATATATATATATTCTACTTAAAGACAAGACATGGACAAGAAGCATTTAGAAATGGCCTCCAAAGTATGGCTTGCCGTATATTTCAGTCCAAGTTCAACTGAAGATCTAAGTCAACCCTGATCTTATTCCTTTTCCGTTGCCAAATAGGATTTTCTGGCGTCGGCAGGTTCACTTGATGTCAGGGATCCGGCCCAGCACCATCACCAGCTCCTTCCCCCAGCTTATGTCCAATGTGGATGCAGCTTATGAAGTGGCTGAGCGGGGCACAGCCTACTTCTTTAAAGGTAAGCTGAAGATCCCGCGAAGAAAGAAGTGGCCGGGTACAGGACACGGTGTGTCTGGAGCACCCAGAACTATCAGTGTTTACTAGTGATCACAGAGCAGTTCCAGCCATTCCTGCTCCTCAGATTGGGGTGAAACATCCCTCTACTCTATCGTGACAGTGACAGCAGTGACGGTACCCTTCCCAGAGCCAAAGGAGCAGTCTGGTGAGGCTCGGTGATAGGCGAGTGTCCGGGAAGGCGGAAACCTGCTCCCTGTCCCACGCCCCCCCCCCACCCGCCAGACCTCTGCTCTGAGTGACATGGTATTCTCTACTGAGAGCCTCTCATTCACAGAAGTCAGCGTGGAAACCTCAGGAAAGCAATACAAGCATCTGGGAGCAGACAGACGCCTGGACTCTTGTCTCCAGCCCTTTAGTGCCTTAGGGAAGTTATCTAATTGCTCTGCATCTTCGTTTCTTCCTGTGCAAAATAGTCACAGTAATAACAACCTTGAAGATGTGACCGTGGCTAGCCAATGGAAATTGTCCAGCAAACGTTAACTATCAGTTTAGATTGTATTTTCTTGATGCCGAGGGCTGAGAATAGAAGATTAGTGCCAGTTTAAGCAAGAACCAGCATTTGTGCTTCACTTGCCCCTTCTCTCTCACACATATCTAAGACTGAAATGAGATTATACAGATGAAAAGTATCTTGAAAAAAAATGAATGTGTTGCATTTGAGACACAGTTGTATCAGTATTATTGCCTTCATAAGGCATGACTAGGGATTTCTGCCTCCAGGGCAAGTTTTAAGTCTTTTACTGAACTGAATAGAGACTTGTATCTCCTCCTGGGTTTTATCCATGGCAAATATCCCATAAACTAGCCCCACTGGTAATCCTGCCTAGAAATCCTAATGAGTGAAGGGCTCCACTAAATAGTACAGAGTTTTTGTAAGCTTTAATTTCTGGTTCCAGGACCTCACTATTGGATAACAAGAGGATTCCAAATGCAAGGTCCTCCTCGGACTATTTATGACTTTGGGTTCCCAAGATATGTGCAGCGAATAGATGCCGCAGTCTATCTCAAGGATGCACAGAAGACCCTTTTCTTTGTGGGAGATGAATACTACAGGTATGGCTTTTCTCTTTGTGATTGTCCAGCTGTATTCAACGAGAAGGAAAATCCTTTTGCTAAAAAGAATGCAAGGCAAATTTACAAAAGGCCCGTTGACTCTTCCCAGTCACTAGAGTGTCATTTGCTGATGGTTGACACTGTCTTCAAGATACAGAACCATCCAAATAATGGATGAATAATAATGGATGAAACATTCATTCAATAATCCCATTGTTTGGTGTCTAACACATGAAACATCCTAGTCTTTCAAAGCACTCATTAACTGGATGCCCAGTGGCCCAAGAGTGGAGTTACCATTCCCAATACATCCCACTGGGAATGCCTTGAAAGAAGAACTGATTCCCTCTTATGTGAGTATATCTTATTGATAGATGAATATCACTGCATTCCAGAATGCTCTGTGATTTTGTAAAAAATGAATGTGGTGACGACAGTGGGGCTCTTTGAAGGAAATTTTTGCTGAAAGGAAAAGGCCTTATGTTCTTTAACCTGGAGCATGAAAATTCTTCTTATCCAAAGATCGTGTGTAATTTCCAGGCCTGTCTTACTACTATGAGCAGATTCGATCACTGTGCACAGGCTCACACCTCGTCTCTCCGGCCTCATCTCACTACCTTAACTGGCTCACGTTGAAGAACTTGGTACAACTTTGCCAAGCTCTGCTGCTACACCTTCTCCAGTCACAGTTCTCCCTTTAGCATTCCTTGACTTTTTGAACATTAAGGGAGAAGCAAAAAGCTTACACTTTCCTTCAAGGGAGTAAGCATCTTTTAATTTCATGGCTGCAGTCACCATCTGCAGTGATTTTGGAGCCTAAAAAATAAAGTCTGACACTATTTCCACTGTTTCCCCATCTATTTCCCATGAAGTGATGGGACCAGATTCCATGATCTTCGTTTTTTGAACGCTGAGCTTTAAGCCAGCTTTTTCACTCTCTTCTTTCACTTTCATCAAGAGGCTTTTAGTTCCTCTTCACTTTCTGCCATAAGAGTGGTGTCATCTGCATATCTGAGGTTATTGATATTTCTCCCAGCAATCTTGATTCCAGCTTGTGTTTCCTCCAGCCCAGAGTCTCTCATGATGTACTCTGCATATAAGTTCAATAAGCAGGGCGACAATATGCAGCTTTGACATACGCCCTTCTCAATTTGGAACCAGTCTGTTTTTCCATGTCCGGTTCTAACTACTGCTTCTTGACCTGCATACTGGTTTCTCAGGAGACAGGTCAGGTGGTCTGGTATTCCTATCTCCTTCAGAATTTTCCACAGATTATTGTGACCCACACCATCAAAGGCTTTAGTATAGTCAATGAAGCAGAAGTAGATGTTTTTCTGGAAGTCTCTTGCTTTTTTGATGATCCAACAGATGTTGGCAATTTGATCTCTGATTCCTCTGCCTTTTCTAAATCCAGCTTGAATATCTGGAAATTCTTGGTTCATGTACTAGTGAAGCCTGGCTTGGAGAATTTTGAGTATTATTTTGCTAGCCTGTGAGATGAGTGCAATTGTGTGGTAGTTTGAATATTTTTGGCATTGTCTTTCTTTGGGATTGGAATGAAAACTGACTTTTTCCAGTCCCGGAAATTTCCAAATTTGCTGGCATATTGAGTGCAGCACTTTAACAGCATCATCTTTTAGGATATGAAATAGCTCATTTGGAATTCCATCACCTCCACTAGCTTTGTTAGTAGTGCTGCTTCCTAAGGCCCACTTGACTTCACATTCCAGGATGTCTGGCCCTAGGTGAGTAATCACACCATCATGGTTATCTGGGTCATTAAGATCTTTTTTGTACAGTTCTTCTGTGTATTCTTGCCACCTCTTAATATCTTCTGCTTCTATTAGGTACATACGGTTTCTGTCCTTTTTTGTGTGCCCATCTTTGCCTGAAATATTCCCTTAGTATCTCTAATCTTCCTGAATAGATCTCTAGTCTTTCCCATTCTATTGTGTTCCTCTATTTCTTTGCAATGATCACTGAGGAAGGCTTTCTTATCTCTCCTTGCTATTCTTTGGAACTCCATTCAGATGGATATATCTTTCCTTTTCTCCTTTGCCTTCAGCTCCTTTTCTCAGCTATTTATAAGGCTTCCTCAGACAACCATTTTGCCTTTTTGCATTTCTTTTTCTTGGGGTTGGCCTTGATCACTGCCTCCTGTACAATGCAACGAACCTCCATCCATCATCCTTCAAGCACTCTGTCTATCAGATCTAATCCCTTGAATCTATTTGTCACTTCCACTGTATAACTGTAAGTGATTTGATTTAGGTCATACCTGAATGGTCTAATGGTTTTCCCTTCTTTCTTCAATTTCAGTCTGAATTTGGCAATAAGGAGTTCATGATCTGAACCACAGTCAGCTCCCGGTCCTGTTTTTGCTGACTCTGTAGAGGTTCTCCATCTTCAGCTGCAAAGAATATAATCAATCTGATTTTGGTATTGACCATCTGGTGATGTCCTTGTGTAGAGTCGTCTCTTGTGGTGTTGGAAAGGGTGTTTGCTATGGCCAGTGTGTTCTCTTGGCAGAATTCTGTTAGCTTTTGCCATGCCTCATTTTAGACTGGAAGGCCAAACTTGCCTGTTACTCCAGGTATCTCTTGACTTGATACTTTTGCATTCCAGTCCCCTGTGATGAAAAGGACATCTTTTTTCAGTTCTAGAAGGTCTTCATAAAACCATTCAACTTCAGCTTCTTCAACATTAGTGGTTGGGGCATAGACTTGGATTACTGTGATATTGAATGGTTTGTCTTGGAAACACACAGAGATCATTCTGTCGTTTTTGAGATTGCATCCAAGCACTGCATTTCAGATTCTTTTGTTGACTATGAGGGCTACTACATTTCTTCTAAGGGTCTTGCCCACAGTAGATATAACGGTCACCTGAATTAAATTCACCCGTTCCAGTCCATTTTAGTTCACTGATTCCTAAAATGTTGATGTTCACTCTTGCCATCTGCTGTTTGAGCTTATATGGTAATTAACAAATAATTTTTTTAAATGTTGTGATAATTAACAAGTGATTGCTTAAACCTAAATATTCTTATAAATAGCAATCCAGTCAAAGAGTTCATCAAAGGGAATTTTGTTTTTAAACACTCAAATGCCTTGACATTGCACTGAAATCTCTGCTTCTGGCAAGGCAGGTACAGTACTTTCAGCAATAAGAGTCTTCTATTTTACACTCTCTAACACACACACTGTTTTTCACAATAAGGAATATGACAAATAACCTTGACCTCCAGCTCAGAAGTTCAGGAAAAGCTAATGTATGATTTTTATTAATAACTGCCCCCTGTGTTGGACACATTTTCCTCAATAGGGCCTCATGTGTATGACATCTTACAGGCTATAAAGCCCTATATCAGATAGAAATTATGTTCAGCTGCTAGAAAGAGAGACCCAGTAATAACTGTGGCTTAAACACCACAAGGGGTTTTTTCCTCATATATGTGAGATGTTTGAAGTTTTATGGATTTAGAGCTGGTAAGATGGGTCCGTGGCCATTAGGGTCCCAAGTTCCTTCTGACATTCTGCCCAAGTATTAACAGGTAGCTTCCACTCTTATGATTGCCACAGGATTCCAGATGGCCAGTTGTGCCTCAGTCATTACATCCTATGCTAAATAGGAAGAAGTTGGACTGGAAAGAAAGAGAAAGGGGGCAATGAAGTTCTATAGGTAAAGCACATGGACACATCTAAAAATACCAAAGCCTCAAGTTACACACCAATAATTTTACTCTATTGATACCCCTGGACAGTGTGTTAGGGTTTACTCTCCATGGTCGCCCCTCAGGTTCTTCTTTGGTCCTCATACTAGTTCAGTCTGCGGTACAAACACTGTGCTAATGCAAGAAAAGGCTCTAGATATGCTTGTTGTCAGGGAAATTCTCCATGAACCCCTAGGGCTGGGACCCGTTTTAGTGAATGACGTGCCATTAAAAAACTACTGAATAGCTTCCTGCACTCAGGATTGAGTGTTGGGTTGGGCCAAGTTGATTCAGGCTCTAAGAGTAAGGGGACTTCACTGGTGGCTAAGAGTAAAGAATCTGCCTGAAATGCATGAGAATACCTGTAATGCAGGAGACTGCCTGCAGTGTAGAAGACTGGGGTTCAGTCCCTGGGTTGGGAAGATCTGCTGGAGAAGGAAATGGCAACCCATTCTAGTATTCTTGCCTGGAGAATCCCATGGGCAGAGGAGCCTTGTGGGCTACAAATCTTGAAGTTGCGAGAGTGGGACACAACTTAGTGACTAAACCACCACCACCACCTAAGAGTGAGAACCCACATATCAGTGTAATAGTAATTTACAGAGGAACAGACCATAGAACTACAAAGTGAAACCTAAATGGGGCTCTGCCAGGCTGATGCCAGCACATGCTGCCCCACCAAATGACACATCGTGTAAACTTTACTAACAAGGGCTACTTCCCCATTCGTCTGTTTGCTTTTATTCCTTCCTTTCCTATTTCTGCCGCTACTGCTGCTGCTGCTAAGTCGCTTCAGTCGTGTCTGACTCTGTGCGATCACATAGACAGCAGTCCACCAGGCTCCCCCGTCCCTGGGATTTTCCAAGCAAGAGTACCGGAGTGGGTTGCCATTGCCTCCTCCATTTCTATTTCTAGACAGCCTCAATTATCCATTCAGTTTCTTTCTTTACATTACTTCTACCGCCTCTGGATAACTTCTCCCTGTAAGTATTCTCCCTTGCTTACTAGCACCAGAGCAGTGATTACACCAAGGAGCTCCTGAGGACTCTGGGAGAAGGGGGGTGCCATCAACTCCACCGTGCTCTGAGATGGTCAGTTCAGTTCAGTCACTCAGTCGTGTCCAATTCTACGTGACCCCATAAACCGCAGCACGCCAGGCCTCCCTGTCCATCACCAACTCCCGGAGTTTACCAAACCCATGTCCATTGAGTCAATGATGCCATCAAACCATCTCATCCTCTGTCGTCCCCTTCTCTTCCTGCCCTCAATCTTTCCGAGCATCACCGTCTTTTCAAATGAGTCAGCTCTTCCCATCAGGTGGCCAAAGTATTGGAGTTTCAGCTTCAACATCAGTCCTTCCTTCCAATGAACACCCAGGACTGATCTCCTTTAGGATGGACTGGTTGGATCTCCTTACAGTCCAAGGGACTCTCAAGAGTCTTCTCCAACACCACAGTTCAAAAGTATCAATTCTTTGGTGCTCAGCTTTCTTTATATTACAACTCTCACATCCATACATGACTACTGGAAAAACCATAGCCTTGACTAGATGGACGTTTGTTGACAAAGTAATGTCTCTGCTTTTGAATATGCTATCTAGGTTGGTCATAACTTTCCTTCCAAGGAGTAAGCGTCTTTTAATTTCATGGCTGCAGTCACCATCTGCAGTGCTTTTGAAGCCCCCCAAAAATAAAGTCTGACACTGTTTCCACTGTTTCCCATCTATTTCCCATGAAGTGATGGGACCAGATGCCATGATCTTCGTTTTCTGAATGTTGAGCTTTAAGCCAACTTTTTCACTCTCCTCTTTCACTTTCATCAAGAGGCTTTTTAGTTCCTCTTCACTTTCTGCCATAAGGGTGGTGTCATCTGCATATCTGAGGTTATTGATATTTCTCCCAGCAATCTTGATTCCAGCTTGTGCTTCTTCCAGCCCAACGTTTCTCATGACGTACTCTTCATATAAGTTAAATAAGCAGGGTGACAATATAAAGCTTTGACGTACTCCTTTTCCTATTTGGAACCAGTCTGTTGTTCCATGTCCAGTTCTAACTGTTGCTTCCTGACCTGCATACAGGTTTCTCAGGAGGCAGGTCAGGTGGTCTGGTGTTCCCATCTCCTTCAGAATTTTCCACAGTCTATTGTGATCCACACAGTCAAAGGCTTTGGCATAGTCAATAAAGCAGAAATAGATGTTTTTTTGGAACTCTCTTGCTTTTTCGATGATCCAGCAGATGTTGGCAATTTGATCTCTGGTTCCTCTGCCTTTTCTAAAACCAGCTTGAACATCTGGAAGTTCACATTTCATGTATTGCTGAAGCCTGGCTTGGAGAACTGTGAGCATTACTTTACTAGCGTGTGAGATGAGTGCAATTGTGCAGTAATTTGAGCATTCTTTGGCATTGCCTTTCTTTGGGATTGGAATGAAAACTGACCTTTTCCAGTCCTGTGGCCACTGCTGAGTTTTCCAAATTTGCTGGCATATTGAGTGCAGCACTTTCTCAGCATCATCTTTTAGGACTTGAAATAGCTCAACTGGAATTCCATCACCTCCACTAGCTTTGTTCATAGTGATGCTTCCTAAGGCCCACTTGACTTCACATTCCAGGAGGTCTGACTCTAGGTAAGTGTGAGTGATCACACCATCATGATTATCTGGGTCATGAAGAACTTTTTTGTACAGTTCTTCTGTGTGTTCTTGCCACCTCTTAATATCTTCTGCTTCTGTCAGTGGTTTCTAAAATTTGTGTAAAATGACTTACAAATGTTTAGGTACAAGCCCTTTTCCACTCCTAAATCATTCTTTCTAACAGGTAGACTAGAGGCATGATTGACATTCAGTCATGTCTGACTCTTTGCGACCCCTTGGACTATACAGTCCATGGAATTCTCTGGGCCAGAATACTGGAGTGGGTAGCCTTTCCCTTCTCCAGGGAATCTTCCCAACCCAGGAGTCAAACCCAGGCAGATTCTTTACCAGCTGAGCCACAAGGGAACCCCAAGAATACTGGCATGCGTAGCCTGTCCCTTCTCCAGAGGATCTTCCTGACCCAGGAATCCAACCAGGGTCTCCTGCATTGCAGGTGGATTCTTTATCAACTGAGCTATCAGGGAAGCACAAAGTAGGATACAGTCTTCCAGATTCTTTCCTTCCTGGATCCCTCAAGAATGCTGAAACTGGATCTGTTTATTTAAAGATTTTATAGTTAATTAAAATAGGGAAATAAATAATAGTAACAAAAATAAGAAAGATGGGTAGATTTCAAAATCTTGTTTTTTAATCTTTTTTTTTTTTTAATGCATTACCAAACTACTGCATTCATGTCCGTATTGGTCATGATTACATGTCAAGCTGTGTACTAAGACCTTGACACTCATGACAAGGCACAAAGTTTGCTGTTTAAGAGTGTAGACAGGAATAAGACAGTGTTCATCTCAGCTCTGGCATGTTGGATCATCTTTCTGCTGGATCATTTTTGGATGCAGAAATAGTATCTACTTCATTGAGTTGTGGAAATCAATGAGAAAAATGTGAAATTCCTGTTGTATAGTAAGGACTCAATTCATATTGGGTGTTATCAATGCCCTCAGCAAGTTGTACAGTTGAAAGTAAATGTATAGATAACTAATTAAAAGCAACCCAGATGCCACAAGTGGCCTCATGGAAGACTGCACGGGGTTCAGTGGAGCAAAACTAAAAGGAAATGGCCAATTCTAGCAAAATTGTCAAGAAAGAGTTTTTAGAGGAAGCAATGACTGAGCTTCATTTTGAGAGTTGAGTAGGAGTTTCCCAGACAGGATGGGCAGGGTATCTTCCAGGCAGAGACAGCAGTTGAAGCAAAGGCACCGATGCATGAAAACAGACTGTGTATAGGAGGAAAACCTCAAATAGTTCAGTATGATCAGAACATGGGCTGGGATGAGAGATGTGGCCCAAGGGTGGAGATCAGGAAGGGCCTGTGCCATTCTAGGAGATCAGTGCTAGAGAAAATAGGGATATCTGTAAAGGTCTTAAACAGGGAAGTAAGTCATTAAGGTTTTTGTTAAATCACTCTGGAAGCAGTGTAGCTGTATTAGAGCTGGAACAAGACTGAAAAGCAGTCAAACCAGTTAAGCCAGAAAGTAGTAGGAAACATCTTCAGAGTGCTTAAGGAAAAAACGCTCAACCAAGAATCCTATATTCTGCAAAGCTATCTTTAAAAGATGAAGGCAAAATGAAGACATTCCCAAATAAACAAAAACAGAGAATTTATCACTATCATCTTCCTTACAAAAAGTAGTAAAGAAAATTCTTCAAGCAAGTAAACCCAAACAGTAATTTGAAAATTTGAAAACACATTAAAAAAAAGAACACCAGTAAGTGCAATTATGAAATTATAATAGGTAGTATAAATGTATGTTTGCTCTAATTTTTTAAATTAACTGTATAAAATCATATATATATATATGTATAATTATATTGTTGGGCCTATAACATATAGAAAGATTTGTTTCTTTCTGAAGAAAGCAGAGCATGGTAAGTTAAAATATGTATATGGTATGCTTTATAGCAACTACTAAGAAAATAACTCTATTAAGTGAAGTGAAAAAATAACAAAAGAAATTTAAATGGTGCATTGGAAATTTGTAACTAATGCAAAAGAAAGCATAAGGAGGGAAAAAGAACTAAAAAAGATGTGGGGTATGTAGAAAACAGAAGTATATAAATCCAGTTATATTAGTAATATTAAATGTGAATAGATTAAGCAATTTAATCAAATTACAAAGGCTGTCATACTGGATTAAAAAGCAAGATGCCACTGTGTACTCAAAGATACAACTGGACTGAAAGTTAAAAGGATGGGGAAAAAAACAAAAACAAACAAACAAACAAACAAACAAAATATATATATATATCATGCTAACCATGGCCATAAGAAAGCCAGGGTAGCTATGATATCAGGCAACAAGAAGTATCAAAACAATACTTTTAAAATAAAAGTATTACTAGGAATAGACAGGGACAATTTATAGTGAAAGACAGATTACTCTACCAAAAATATAAGAACCTAATAGTAGGGCCTCAAAATGCATGAAGCAAAGAAACTGACAAAAATGAAGAGAGAAAACAACATGTGAAATGATCATAGTTGGAGACTTCAATTCTTCACTTTCAATAATGGACAGAACAACTGGAAAACAAGATCAGTTAGGAAAGGAAGATTTGAACAGCACTATAAGAAGCCACCTAGACCTAATAGGTATCTATGGAACACTTCATTCAGTCAAAGAAGACTACAGATTCTACCTAAGTACGTGTGGAACATTGTCCCGGATAGATAAAAAGTTAGGCCAGAAGAGAAGCCTCAATAAATTTAAAATCATTGAAATCATACAAAATATCTCTTCTGATTACAATAGAATTGAGTAGAAACAAATACCTGGAAGAAAACTGGAAAATTTATGAATAAATAGAAATGATATATCACGCTCTTCAACAACCAATGGGATGAAGAAGATATCACAAGAGAAATTAGAAAAGACTTTAAGATGAATGAATATTAAAGCACAACCTATGTTGATGCAGTTAAAGCAGTGCTCAAAGGGAAACTTCTAGCTGTAAATATCCATATTAAAAAAAAAGAAAAAATTCAAATCAATAACCTTTCCACTTAAGACACTGGAAAAAAGAGCAAATTAATTCTAACAAGCAAGAAAAAGGAAATAATAAAGATAACAGTGAAAATGAAGTAGAGAATAAACAATTTGAGAAAATCAGCAAAGCTAAATGTGTTTCTTTGAAAAGGTAAAAAAAAATTATAAACTTCTCACTAAATTAACCTTGTACAAAAAAGAAAACCAAAATTACTAAAATCAGAAATGAAAGAGTGAACACAACCTTACAGAAATAAAATAGACTATAAAAGAATGAACAATTGTGTGCCAATAAATTAGGAAGTTTAGATGAAATAGACAAATTCCTAGAAAAATACAAAGTGATAAAAAAAAAAAAAAAAGTGAGTCACTAAGAAATAGACATTCTGAATAGACCTATAACAAATGAGGAGGTTTAATTCATAGTATAAAAATTATCCACAAAGAAAAACCCAGGCCTACATGTTTCCTGGTGTATCCTATCAAAACATTTAAAGAATTATTGCCAATTTTTAACAAACTCCTCCAGAAAGTAGAAGAGAAAGTAATACTTCCCAACTCATTGTATGAGGACATTATTGCCCTTATATGAAAACCAGATGAAGGCACCATAGAATAAAACTTCAGACCAATATCTATTATGAATATGGATGCAAAAATCCTCCAAAAATACTACCAAACCAAATCCAGAAACATATAAAAAAGAATTATACACCATGACCAGCTGGGAATTTTTCCCCAAGAATGCAAGATTGGTTTAACATCTGTTCATCTATAATAACATCTATAATTGATTAATTATATCAATTAATATAATACACTATATCAATAGAGTTAAAAATTAAAAACCATAAGATCACCTCAATAGATGTAGAAAAAGCATTTGACAAAATCACACACTGTTGCATTATAAAAAAAACATTCAACAAACAAGGAATAGAAACTTTTTCACTCTGATAGAAGGCATCTATGAATACCCACAGCTGATATCATTCTCAGTGTTGAAAGATCGGATGCTTTCCCTCTAAAATCAGGAACAAGACAAAAATTTTTATTCTTACCACTTCTATTCGACATTTTACTGGAGGCTCTAGTCAGGGCAATTAAGCAAGAATGAATGATATTTAAAAAAGAATGATAACAGAAGATGGGAAAGAAAGTAAAACTATTTGTATTTGTATGTCATATAATCTCTTACATAGAAAAGCCTAAGGAATCTCAAAAGAAAAAAACCCGTTAGAACTAATAAATGAGTCCACAAATTTGTAGATACGTTCAATATGAAAAAATCTAATGTATTTCTAGATACTTCAATGAACAATGCAAAAATGAATTAAGAAAGCAATTCCATAGCATCAAGAAGAAAAATACACTTAGGAATAAATTTTAACAGAATAAACGGGAAACTTGTAATCTGAAAACTGCAAAACACTGTCAGAAGAAATTAAACAAGATCTAAATGAAAAGATACCTTATGTTCATGGCTCAGAGCCCTAATGGCAGTGCTCCCCCAACAGATCTATAGACTCTACACAGTCCCTACCAGAATACCACTGGTTTCTTCTTGGAAATTGAGAAGCTGATCTTAAAATCTATTTGGAAAATCAAAAAACTCAGAATAGCCAAAATACTTTGAAAAAGAGAGACAAAGCTGGATAATTCAGACTTCCTAATCTCAAAATTTATCAGAAAGCAGAATTAATCAAGACAATGTGATACTAATAATGAAAACAGACATATAGACAAATGGAATAAAATTGACAGTCCATACATCTATGTTCAGTTGCTTTTTGACAAGAATGCTAAGGCCATTCAATAGGGAAAGAATAAAATTAAGAAGTAAAGCAAAATTAAAAGAATGAACAGAAATTCCAGTTTGTACTTATGTAGTTTGACATCCTGGTAAGATCAAAGAATGGAAATGTCTGGAAGGGAGTTGGACATACAGGTCTTGAATTTAGAGAATTCAGGCTGGATATAAATTTGCATTTCATCAATCAGGTAGTAATTGAGATCATCAGTACTTTTCAACATTATTACTAATTCTTTGTTCCAGAATTTTCTCATAGCCACTTTCCTCATGGGGATGCACGTCATCTAGGATGGTGCATAGCCGGTTCTTACTCTTCTCCCTTCTCTTCATTCCTGACCATTTACCCCCCTCCCTCTCTAGTTTAGACCACAAAGATCCCTTCCTCCATGAGAACCATGTGATTCCTGGCTAGAAGTGGCTTAACTTCAAAGGGGATTCCACTAGAAATTCCATTAGATTTCACTAGGAAGGTCTCCTTGAAGAAACTTCCTGAAACATGTACCATAAATACATGTGTGCATGCTAAGTTGCTTCAGTCGTGTCCAACTCTTTGCAACCCTATGGACTGTAGCCCACCAGGCTCCTCTGTCTGTGAAATTCTCCAGGCAAGAATACTGGAGTGGGTTGCCATGCCCTCCTCCAGGGGATCTTCCCAATCCAGGGATGGAACCCAAGTCTCTTATGTCTCCTGCATTGTTAGGTGAGTTCTTTACCATTAGCCCCACCTGGGAAGACAGTATCTTACATACTTAACAGTAAATTCCTGCGTCTGCCATCCTTTCTCACATTTTCTTTAAGCATTGTTTAGCATACCGAACTCCCGATCCAGTAGTTCAAAGAAGACAGAATGCTGTTAAATTTTGCATTGACACAAGTTAGAAATCATCACAATGAAAACGCTAGAAATTTCTAACAAATCTAAGTTCTCGGTCAAAAGTTAAACAATTCACAGGTACTTTACCAAAATACTCCCTAAATCCTTAGATTACAAAAGTGAAGAGTAAGACAATATATATGAAAAAGCATATCAGATATCTACAGCCCTACAATATTGCAGTTAAACAATATTGCTAGTAAAGTTTAAGTGTCAGTAATGATTCGTTTAATTTCTATACTCATTGATCAGTGTTAAATGATGAAACAAATACTCTCAAAGGCAATAAACATAGTTACTGGTCAATCGTTTTTAGCTGGTATTTGGGTTTCACAAACAAGACCTTAGTGGTGAGAAAATGTGTGCAATGCTTTTACCAGGTATCTAGTATACTGGTGGTGCTAGTGATAAAGAATCCACCTGCCAAAGCAGGCAGATGTAAAAGACGTGGAATCAATCCCTGGATTGCGAAGATTCCCTGGAGGAGGAAACGGCAGCCCACTCCAGTATTCTTGCCTGGAGAATCCCATGGACAGAGGAGCCTGGCAGGCCACAGTCTATAGGGTCGCACAGAGATGGACACAACTGAAGCGACTTAGCACATACACGGTATATAGTATATTTACAACAAATACTTTCTTAGTATTCAAATATTGATGGTTTACTATGTGTTAGAACTCATACTACTTTCTTTTTTTCCTCTCATTTTCCCATCTGCCTCCTCAACCATCTTGAGAAGTAGATATTGTTATTTTCATTTCACAGTTAAAAACATTGCATCTAAGAGATCAAGTGATTAAGTCAAGGCCACACAGTTAAAAGTAGTCCATCCAAGGCTACATTTTATGCTCTCCAAGTCCAGATCCAGAAGTCCTTTCCATCTACCATGTGTAGTAACTTTTCATTCTCTTCACCATCCATTTATTTACTGTCAATAACCATGCCCATAATTCTCATCCCGTCATATAATTTTACTTTCTTTAATCCTCAGTAAAATCCTCAGTATACTATTAACAGTAGACCTTCTAACCTCATTTTTGCTGAGGTCTCTGGACTACCTCCAATATTTTCAAGTCCTCCTTTCTTCTTTTTTTCTCAACTTTGCCTACTACTGCAAAATGTTATCCCAATGAAGTGTGTTTAAAAAATTAGGTAAACACTAAACTCTTTGATGACTCAGGATCCCAGACAAAATCACACATTCACTCAATTTCATACTAGCCAACCAGTTAATGGCTCCTGGGACCAAGTGAAGTGAAAGTCACTTAGTCGTGTCCAACTCTTTGTGACTCCATGGATTATACAGTCCATGAAATTCTCCAGGCCAGAATACTGGAGTGGATAGCCTTTCCCTTCTCCAGGGGATCTTCCCAACCCAGGGATTGAACCCAGGTCTCCCACATTGCAGGCAGATTCTTTACTGGCTGAGCCACAAGGGAAGCCCTCTTAGGGCCAAAATAAACATCAAATAATTTGGGCCAGCCCTTGATTTCTACACATACCAGGCACGTTTCTATGTGCATAGGTGCCTGTGTGGTGTCTGTGTGTGTGTGTGTGATTTCTCTCATCCTCATGGCCACTATATTCCAGATAAAGAAACCAGGGCTCAGAACACTTTCTCCTGATTGCAGAGCCAGCACATAACAGTCAGAACTCAAACCCTGATGTGCCATCGACTGTGCTCTCTGCTCTATAACAGAAACCCTCAAAGTGAAAATGAAAGTCACTCAGTCATGTCTGACTCTTTGCAACCCCATGGACTATACGGTCCATGGAATTCTCCAGGCCAGAATACTGGAGTGGGTAGCTGTTCCCTCCTCCAGGGGATCTTCCCAACCCAGGGATCAAACCCAGGTCTCCTGCATTGCAGGCAGATTCTTTACCACTTGAGCCACAAGGGAAGCCCAAGAACACTGGAGTGGGTAGCCTATCCTTTCTCCAGGGAATCTTCCCAACCCAGGAATCCAACTGGGGTCTCCTGCATTGCAGGTGGATTCCTTACCAACTGAGCTACCAGGGAAGTGAAATCCTCAAACACCTGTCCAAAAACCAAGGCATAGATCATCACAAAGTTTTCATTAGTCCACAGAAATATTAAAATAGCACAATAAAGACATAGGAGGATGTGATCTGGGTCAGTATTATGGGCAAGAACCATCTTTTCTTCTGAGGTTATGTTCTTTCTGCCTTTTTTAGTATTAAAGTTTCTTTTTTTATGAAATGATGATGAAAATAGGTGATAATTATTATTTTGATGGTTAATGGTAATGTTCTTATTTGGTAAAATAAGAAGTAGTTTAACCCTATGTTAACTGCATAAGGCCATCTGCACAGTGTCCATGTAAGAGGTCCAAATGAAATATATATGTTATCAGCTAATCTTAAAATGTGGGCTTCCCTAATCGCTCTGGCCCTGGATAGTAAAGAATCCACCTGCATTTCAGGGTTCAGTCCTTGAGTCAGGAAGATCCCCTGGAGAAGGAAATGGTTACCCACTCCAACATCCAAGGACCACATGATTTATGTGTCAGACTGATACTTTGACATAGATTTTATTGATACTCTTTAAAAAGATACTCTTTGAAAAGCAGTTCTAGGGTAAGGGGCAACAGGGCAGAGACACAGTTGGCAGAAAGGGAGAGGAACTATTAAATACCTAAGCAGTAGAAGGGATAAAAAAAAGGAAAATGATTTCATAGGTTTGCCAAAATTTTTGCCTATGTTTTTATAAATGTAATTGAAAATTAAAATTCTCAGCTGGATATTGCTTATCCAAAATTTCTGCTGAAATTATATTTACATATAATATTATTAACTCCATTATCTTCTGAACAGATAGATATATAAGATTTTAGATGTCACCTCTGCCCTTAGCAAACTAAGCACACACATTAAAAGAAAGAAAAATCACTTTTTCAAATCTACTGGATTTTTCTTTTTTTTGTTGTTGTTGGATTAATAGTCATCATTTTCTTGAAAACTTATTCCATATTATTTAAATGGTTTTTCTATTCTCAAGAAAAGATCTTCACTCTCTCCTTTCATACTTTCCAGATGTCTCAGTATGAGCAGATATCAATTTGTAATAGATTTCCCTACAGATATTCTTTGGCCAGTCATTTGTTTGGAACTGAGAACACATTTTGCTGTAAAATGATGTAAATGGTGATGAAATTCTTAAAATCCCTCATAAATGTTTAATGCACACAAAGGTAAGGCATAGCTCTAATTATAATAGCTCACCCCCTAATCCTTTATTCAGGACAGATGAAAGAGGAGGAGGATATGAAAGGCATTTCACTATTTTTCCCTGAGCTTAGGGATCGACATTAAACAAAGAATTCAAAATGTCACATTACCTGGTATCCCCCACCACAACTCTCTGTATGTCTTCAGACATGCCAACACCTTTTGGTCACTTTGTTCTTCCTGTTTCATCCCTCGCCCCAAATATTTTAAGCATTAGAATTACCCTCCTCATTACCTCCAGTCATAGCATCCATTTCCTCAATTCAACTGTTTCAGGGAAGTGAGAGAAGGGAACCTAGTAAGCACTGGTTAATATGTAAACAACCACACTCCCAATTTAAACCAGGGACTCTAGATTTCAAACACTGGAACAAAGGGAACAAGAGAAATCCAAGCCCTGGCGAGGCAATATGCCCAGCTGTCCTTTTCCTCCACTCGTTCCCTCACTACAGTCCTGACACCTTGCAGCACTTCTGATAGCGTAGACATGCCCTGTCCCCACTCCCTACTGGCATTTCTGATGACAAACCGTGGCAATGGTTTCCATCTTTATTTGTATAACTCACATAGCTCGGGTTTCCCCTCGGCCCGCTGGAAGGTTCTAATGACTGTCCTGGAAAGGGAGTTTGGACTTCCAGGAGTTAACTTCCACTTCTCTCCTCAACACCCAGCAAAGCATCTCAACCACAAGTCAGTTTCAACCTGAATACTTCCTTCCCGGGGTTTGATCCGCTCAGTATCAGGAGCACTGTCCCCTGCCTGTGTAGTCATAGCCATGTGAGAGGCACATTTCAGG
The DNA here is from genome assembly GCF_027580195.1 of Bos mutus. Lineage (NCBI taxonomy): Eukaryota > Metazoa > Chordata > Mammalia > Artiodactyla > Bovidae > Bos > Bos mutus. The sequence goes on along the minus strand of NC_091631.1, from coordinate 73,863,007 downwards.
AGAAGGCGGGTTATTTTTCTGCTGCTGCAGGAAACTCCCAGTGGCCCAGGCACCGGGAGAAACTGTTTGACCTTCTGGTGGGAAATGAGTAGGGTGTCCACCTAGGGAATGTCCCCACTGGGAGCTCCATGCTGATGAAGAAGGGACTTTTCTCACACTTTAAATGAAGTCTTCTTGAAGGGAAGAGAGCCTGCTCTGCCTACATGAGCTCATCCAAGTCATACTGGTTCATATGAGTCACAATCTCTTTACAAGGGATAATTTAGAGTTACTAAAGAGATGTATTAATCAGTCTTTGGAGTTATCATTGCATGGTAGTTGTGAATTCAGAAAAACAAACCTAATCTACTTTTTGATTAGTTGTATAATCTTTCTAGGAAACAATTAGAATGTTTTAAAAGCAGAATATCTGTTATTCCAGACTTTCTCACTTGTTGTCTTTATCTACTGATCATTCACACATTTGTTTCTTTATTTATTCATTCATCGTGCGTCATTTGTTCAATCCCTTCTCTACGGAGCACAAAGCTCCTTACCGGCACTTCTGATGACAAACCATGGCAATGGTTAATGAAAGCCTCTGTGAAGGGCTTTCAACTGTTTGGTGAGCCAGGAAATTCATACATGGAGGGTAAGAGAAAAATTACAATAGTAAAAAAAGCACTAAAAATAAGTGTAGTTTTTCCATTGAAAAGCAGTAATTTTTTATTATAGAAATATGATCTTACAATTCTAAACAATATAACTAAGTCTAACCAACATATCTGGCAATTTGCTAAAGAAAATGTTTAGAGCAAATGACTCCCAAACTAGTGGCCACAGAATCTCTGCAACCTGGGAAAGTAATGGCAGAATGAGTGTGAGAGAGAGAGAAATAGAGAGAGAGAGAGAGAGACACAGCAAACAGAGAGGCAGAGGAGATCTGAAGTAAATCATAAGTCAACCCTGGCTAAATACACCCGATTAGCATGATGTCCTCTACATTCAATGAATACCTCATGTTTATATTATTTATGAAATAATATTTCTTACAGTTACGATGAAAGAAAAAGGAAAATGGAAAAAGACTATCCAAAGAGTACTGAAGAAGAATTTTCAGGAGTCAATGGCCAAATAGATGCAGCCGTAGAATTAAATGGTGAGTGTTTCCATGGAACACTTTCTTTGTAGAAATTGTAACAATTTCTGGGCTTTGCTTTAACATAACTGAAAATGGATTTCCAAATGGGAGTCCTTGGTTCTTATTTTTTGGGGCCCTGAGTCCCTTATAAATTTAACCAGATTAACCACTAGAAAAAGTATAAAAAGTCTGCCATTATGGGTCTCTCTTTACAAATGGAAAATTTTAAAAGCATAGCTTCAGTCCATTAGCCAGTTACACCATAAAGGCCATCCAGTCAAAATTACCTTTTTCATCTTTAAAATGTACATATTCTCAACCCTCCCATTGAGAATAAATGCCTTTCCCCATTCTATCACCCAACTTCTGAAATTTGACACATAGCTGTGAAAGTTGAATTGAACTGGGTTGAAGTTTAACTGAATCTTTGAATCAGTCAGTCAAAACATTCTTCTTGAGTGTTTAGCACAGAGCTGGACACTGTTGAGAAATGCAAAGGCAACTTCAGATATGGTCTCTGCCCTCATGGAATGGTTACTGTCTTTGGGAAATGCCCCTCCATCCAATGCAGATGAAATTACTAGAAATCAAGTATAATTTAGTACTGAATTGTTGTGGTCATCTTCCCAATAATTGCAAGAGGTGATCTGAGAAAGAAAAGATCAAAACAGGCATCAGTTGGTATAGATTTAGTGATGGGACTTTGGCTGGGTTTTAAAGAACGGCTAGATTTTTGACTCGGGAAAGAAAAAGTCAGGGGTGGTTTTCCCGGATGGGAGCAGCCTGAGGAGAAGCATAGAGCGCCCCTGGCGTGGCAGAGAGAATGATGAGAGATGACTAGCAAGTTAGGGGTGTCGGATTCCAGGGCTCAGAGAGAGCTGTGCTGAGGGTTAGCCAACTGCCCCTGGCACATTTCCTGTTTCTCTTTGGTGCCCCCTCAAGAAAGTTACAACTGCAAGGCCATCCCATTTATAAATTTTCAAGTCCTTTTCAGTGACTATAACTTCATCTTTGTCTCTTTTAGGCTACATTTACTTCTTTTCGGGACCCAAAGCATACAAATATGATACAGAGAAGGAAGATGTGGTTAGTGTGCTGAAATCTAGTTCCTGGATTGGTTGCTAAATAGCAAAGTCTAGTCTTTCCTAAAGAATGAAGATGACTGAGAGCTGGATCTGAGGACTGGATCTTAAGGACTAAATCGGAACTCAGGTTACATATTCTTCCCATGGCCTTCACTTCTGAGGGTAATTTCGAATTCATTGAAAATAATTATGCTTCTAAATAGTTTCTCAGTTTTGGATTCAGAATTTTAAACCAAATGGGAAATTATTATACGGTCAGCTTCACACAAAATCAGAATCAACATAGTGCAACTCTTCAATTGGATACCCATCATTTTTTTTCCTCACTGATACACTGAGGCAAATTGATCAGTTTGTGGATTTTCTGACGTGTATTATTATTCTTTTAATAGGAAATAGCATTACCACACAAATTACATTAATTCTATACAAGCCTTTTTGGTCTTAACATTTGTTATGATGAATATAAATGTATCCGTCTTTAACCATATCACAGACTACACACTGTATAAGTTTTGTTTCTCATTGTTTGTGTGTTTGTTTGTTTGTTTAACTCTATGTGTGCTCACTGGTCTTTGAAGTAGGTTATAATGGGCAAATCTACTCACATGGATTCTCATACTAGGTAAGAGATGGGCGTTTTGCAACAACAAGAAAATTTTTAACAAAAGCCAATAAAATTGTTGTATAAGATCAATCCAGTATTTCTCTTTAGTTAATGGTTACTAGCTTCTATCACACTTTGATAGCAAATTCTGTGTACTTTATAGAAAACTCAAACCTTGAGATAGTATCGTGAATATTCAGACTCAGAAGAAATAATAGTAATTCACTCTTTTTCCTCCTTCCTGAAGATAAAATGCCCTCAATGAAACTGTCTTTAACCCTTCTAAGAGGGCCTCTTCTGACTAGCTTTTCATTTGGGGAAGTTTGTCTTTTGCTTTAGTTTTTCTCATTTCAAGCTAAAATTTTTTTCTACCTAGTCATTAGTACAGATAAAATAAATACAGCTGTCATTCTTATTTTTTTATCTTACATTTTAGTAGTTCTACTTTGAAACATTGATAAATTAAATTGAAGATGATTCAAAGAAATGGAAAGATATCCCATATTCTTAGATTGGAAGGATTAATATTATTAAAATGGCCTTACTACCCAACACAGACTATAGATTTAATGCAATCCCTGTCAAATTACCCATGACATTTTTCACAAAACTAGAACAAATAATCTTAAAATTTATACAGAACCACGAAAGACCCAGAATTGCCAAAGCAATCCTGAGGAAAAAGAATAAAGCTAGAGGCATAACCCTCCTAGACTTCAGAAAATACTACAAAGCCACAGTAATCAAAACAGCAGGGTACTGGCACAAAGACAGAAGTATGAATCAATGGAACAGAGTAGAAAGTCTAAAAATAAACCCACGTACCTACAGTCAATTAGTCTTTGTGGAGATAAGAATATACAATGGAGAAAAGGAAGTCTCTTCAGCAAGTAGTGTTGGGAAAGCTGGACAACTACATATAAATTAATGATGTTAGAACACTTCCTCACACCCTACACGATTCCCTAACAGCTCAGTTGGTAAAGAATCCGCCTGCAATGCGGGAGACCCCAGTTGGATTCCTGGGTTGGGAAGATCCCCTGGAGAAGGGATAGGCTACCCACTCCAGTGTTTTGGCCTGGAGAATTCCAAGGGGGTCACAAAGAGTCGGACATGACTGAGCAACTTTCACTTTCACATCCTACACAAAAGTAAACTCAAAGTGGCTTAAAGACTTAATTAAATATAAGATATGACACCATAAAACTTCTAGAAGAGAAAACATAGGCAAAATATTCTCTTACATAATTCATAGCAACATTTTCTTAGTTCAGTCTCTCAAAGAAATAGAAGTAAAAGCAAAAATAAACAAATGGGACCTAATCAAACTGTAAGCTTTTGCACAGCAAAGGAAGCCATAACAAACAAAAGGACAACTGGCAGACTGGGAGAAAATACACAATGAGACCTGACAAGGGCTTAATTTGCAAAATATACAAACAGCTCATACGACTCAATAACAAAGAAACAGAACCAAATCAAAAAATGAACAGAAGACTTAAATAGACATGTCTCCAAAGAAGACATACAGATTGCCAATAAAATTGCTCAACTTCTCTAATTAACAGAGAAATGCAGATCAAAACTACGATAAGCTATCACTTCACGCAGGTCAGAATGACCATCATTAAAAGGCTATAAACAATAAATGCTGAAGAAAGTGTGGAGAAAAGAGAACATTCCTACATTGTTGGTGGGAATGTAAGTTGGTGCAGCCACTAGGAAAAACAGCATAGAGGTTCCTCAAAAAGCTAAAAATAGAGTTGCCATGTGATCTAGCAATCCCACTCCTGGGCATATATCTGGAGAAAACTCTAATTTAAAAAGACACATGCAATCCAACGTTTATGGTAGCACTATTCACAATAGCCAACACATGGAAGCAGCCTAAATGTCCACCAGCAGATGAATGGATAATGGAGATATAAACATACAATGGAATACCACTCGGCTATAAACGAATTAAATATCGCCATTTGCAGCAACGTGGATGGACCTAGAGATTATTTCACTAAGTGAAATAAGTCAGAAGGAGAAAGACAAATACCGCACGATATAACTTATATGTGGAATCTGAAATATGATACAAATGAATTTATTTACAAAACAGAAACAGACTCACAGACACAGAAAATAAGCTTATGGTTACCAACGGCGAAAGGCAGGGGAAGGATAAATTAGGAGTTTGGGATTAGCAGCTACGAACAAATATTTATAAAATAGATAAACAGCAAGGCTGTACTATATAGTATAGGGAATTATATTCAATATCCTGTAATAAGCCATAATGAAAACAGATATGAAAAATAATATGTAATACGTACATGTATAAAACTGAACCACTTTGTTATACATCAGAATTTAATACAACATTGTAAATCAACCATACTTCATTTTTTTTTTAATGTGACTCAGGAAACTCAAACAGGGGCTCTGTAACAGGCTGAAGGGTGGGATGGGGAGGGAGGTGGGAGGGAGGTTTGGGAGAGAGGGGACATGGGTGTACCTATGCTGATTCTTGTTGATGTATGGCAGAGAACTGCAAAATTCTGTGAAGCAATTATCCTTCAATTAAAAAAATGTTTTTAAAAAGTAGTTCTAAAATTAGATGATAAAATATAGTTAGCATATTTCATAGACTGCCAGGAACAGCTACAGTATTCAATAGATACTAGTTATAATTTTACTATTATTTATTAAATTTGTTTCATATGCTCACTAAAAAGACTTAATAGTAAGACGGGATACAGTTACTCAAGGGTACTCTAAAATTTCCATTTGGTTTCCATTACTGAAAGTGGCTATTTACAGCCAACCAGACTGTTGACGACAAAATCTGGTAACCCTGATTTCCAATGTCAACTGACTCTACAGAGTAAAAAAAAGTCACTTTTGCAAAAATGGTCAGCTGAGGAAAACTTAATACGCAAGAAGGGAAAACAGGCTGGCATCTCCTCAAAACACAGAACACAGAGATACCACATAACCCAGCAATTGCACTCCTAGGTGGTGGTGGTGTTTGGCTGCTAAGTTGTGTCTGACTCTTTTGCAACCCCATGGACTGAAGACCACCAGGCTCCAAGTAGGTATATACCTATGAGAAGTGAAAATATATGTCCACACAAAAATGTGCACATAAAGATTCACAGCAGCATTATTCATAATAGCCAAAAAGTGGAAATGCAGGCATCAAATGATGAATGGACTTTTTAAATCTGGAAAATTCACATATTGGAGTATTATTTGACAATTAAAAAAACACTAATACGTATTACAATATGAATGAAATTTGAAAACATTACACTAAGTGAAAAAGTCACACACATAAGGCATTGATATGCACAGAAGGCAGAGAATATTGCATGATTCTATATGTATGAGATGTTCAGAGATGCAGGAAACTAATCTCTGCTTGTCAGAAGCTGGAGAGAGGGCGTGTGGATGTGACTGCTAATGCATATGACTTGCTACAGGTGATGGTTGCACAAATCTGTGAATATACTGAAAGCTATTAAATTGTACACCTTAAGTGAATGGATTGTATGGTATGTGAATTATTTCTCAATAAACCTGTTATATTTTTTGAAATAATAAGCTAGGAGATCAAGGTAGTGTGATGATGTGTGCAGGCCGTGCCTGCTGACCAGCTGTGGCCGGGAACCCACAGCAGCGAAGCTTTGGCCTGAAGGCATGTGGTGCTGAGCACACCCGGGGAGGTGTCTTGCAGCCACTGCTAGTCCTGCATGTGTCCAATGTAGACACTTCACCAAATAAATGAATGTGTGTGCTATGAGGCCTGCCTGACTGAATTCAAACCCCAGATCTGTCATCTTTAGCCTTGTGATATTGGTCAAGTTCCCTAATTCTATCTTAGTTTCCTCCTTTGTAAAATTACAGTAAAAATAATTCTTACCTCGCTGGGATATTTAGAGGCTTAAATATATGAATCAAAATATGTGGAACTCTAGACAACCCATATAAGGGCTCTAAAACTCTCGCTTTTGAAACAATTAGAATTAATTTTGTTTTGAGATATTTTATAGAATTTGTAATTATCCCTTGAGATAGCTGAGCAATAGTACTACAAAGATTGATAACCAGTGACCTGAAATATTTCATTCCCAAATTCCAAATTGAATTAATAATCAAATAATATACTGACTGTGGTTAACCCCCATCCACCAAAAGGAATTCTTACAATGCCTTAACCCTTTTTGAGTAAGGGAAATGTATGTATTTTGTAAATATATAGTGTCTCTAAAGCACAGGAAAAAGTGATTTTGTTTGTGTCAGAACTCAATCAGAGTATTTACATACTCATCTGAAAGAGGACTTTTGTGCAGAAGTAGTTTATAACATATTCTGCTCACTTGTTTTCAAGATCAGTCAGTTCAGTCGCTCAGTTGTGTCCAACTCTTTGTGACCCAATGGACTGCAGCACTCCAGGCCTCCCTGTCCATCACCAACTCCCAAAGCTTGTTCAAACTCACGTCCATTGAGTCAGTGATACCATCCAACCATCTCATCCTCTGTCTTCCCCTTCTCCCACTTTGAATCTTTCCAAGCATCAGGGTCTTTTCCAATGAGTCAGCTCTTCCCATCAAGTGGCCAAAGTATTGTAGTTTCAGCTTCAGCATCAGCCCTTCTAATGAATATTCAGGACTGATTTCCTTAAGGGTGGAGTGGTTGGATCTCCTTGCAGTCCAAGGGACTTTCAAGAGTCTTCTCCAACACCACAGTTCAAAAGCATCAATTCATCTGTGCTCAGCTTTCTTTGGAGAAGGCAATGGCACCCCACTCCAGTACTCTTGCCTGGAAAATCCCATGGATGGAGGAGCCTAGAGGGCTGAAGTCCAGAGGGTCGCTGAGGGTTGGACACGACTGAGTGACTTCACTTTCACTTTTCACTTTCATGCACTGGAGAAGGAAATGGCAACCCACTCCAGTGTTCTTGCCTGGAGAATCCCAGGGACAGGGGAGCCTGGTGGGCTGCCGTCTATGGGGTCACACAGAGTCGGACACGACTGAAGTGACTTAGCAGGAGCAGTAGCAGCTTTCTTAATAGTCCAACTTTCATATCCATACATAACTAGTGGAAAAACTACAGCTTAGACTAGATGATCCTTTGTTTGCAAAGTAATGTCTCTGCTTTTTAATATGCTGTCTAAATTTGTCAAAACTTTTCTTCCAAGGAGCAAATGTCTTTTAATTTCATGGCTGCACTCACCATCTGCAGTGATTTTGGAGCCCAGAAAAATAAAGTCTGTCACTGTTTCCATTGCTTCCCCATCTATTTGCCATTAAGTGATGGGACCAGATGCCATGATCTCAGTATTTTGAATGTTGAGTTTTAAGCCAACCTTTTCACCCTCCTCTTTCACTTTCATCAGGAGGCTCTTTAGTTCTTCTTCGCTTTCTGCCATAACAGTGGTGGCCATGGGCATACCTGAGGTTGTTGGTATTTCTTCTGGCAATCTTGATTCCAGCTTGTGCTTCATCCAGCCCAGTGTTTCTCATGGTGTCCTCCACATATAAGTTAAATTAGCAGGGTGACAATACACAGCCTTGATGTACCCCTTTCCCTATTTGGAACCAGTCTGTTGTCCCATGTCTGGTTCTAACTGTTGCTTCTTGACCTGCATCAGATTTCTCAGGAAGCAGGTAAGGGGGTCTGGTATCTCCATCTCTTTCAGAATTTTCCACAGTTTATTGTGATCCATACAGTCAAATTCTTTAGTGTAGTCAATGAAGTAGAAGTAGATGTTTCTGGAATACAGTGTTTTCAGGATAACAGTGCAAAAATATTTGGTTAAATAACAGTTTTGACCAAAGTGTGAACCAACTGCTTCTTTTGAAATCAAGAGGAAGCAGAACAGAGTTCGATTTCTGATGACCTCTGTGTATTGTCCTATTAATCTCTTTATAATGATTTGTGGGTGGCCTTGGAAAGCACCAGAAAGGCTGCTAAAGGACAAATGGATCACCCAGGTGGGGAGCTTCCCTAACAGATCAGCATTAAATTTTCTGTGGCTGGAACCAAGCTCTTTTCCAGTTAGCCTGGTGTGAAATGGTGGAGTCAACTTTGCTAGGTACTCTGTTCTTTTTCAAATGTTTATTCAGAAGCATCTTGGACTTCTGTTTCACGTGGTAGATGACAGATGAACTACAGTTTTTAATCTGGAATTGTGTGTGATACGTTTAAAGTGTGTCACAGGGTTTTTAAGAGCTTTCATTTATACGTCACCCACATTTCCTCTTCATTCCTGCTTTTAGTCATTCCTTCTATTGAAGTTTGTATGTGAATATTTGTAGCTCAAATTTCCCAGTGAGTCGAAATGCCTAATGCTTGTCAACGGGTTGGAGTTTTAGATTCTCTTTATAGTCAAAGCTATGGTTTTTCCATTAGTCACGTCGGATGTGAGAGTTGGACCATAAAGAAAGCTGAGCACCAAAGAATTGATGCTTTTGAATTCTGGTGCTGGACAAGACTCTTGAGAATCCCTTGGACTGCAAGGAGATCCAACCAGTCAATCCTAAAAGAAATCAACCCAGAATATTCATTGGAAGGACTTATGCTGAAACGGAAGCTCCAATACTTTGGCCACCTGATGTGAAGAGCTGACTCATTGGAAAAGACTCTGATGCTGGGAAATATTGAAGGCATAAGGAGAAGGAGGTAGCAGAGGATGAGGTTGGTTAGATAGCATCATCAACTCAATGGACTTGCGTTTGAGCTTGCTCCAGGAGATGGTGGACAAAGGAGCCTGACATGCTGCAGTCCATGGAGTCACAGGGTCAGACACAATTTAGTGACTGAATAACAACAACAAAATGGATCATAGAAAGGTCTGGGCCAAAACGTTCTCTGTGTCTCTGTCCTACAGGCCTGACTAGGCCTAAACAGTATCTTCTGATTATCTTCCATCTGGTGAACTTGTCTTTGGTCTCATTCTCATCCCCAAGTGGCTTGTCAAGATGGTAAGGCTAAAGGGCATCCTATTATGCTAAAAACTGCATAATTTCTGCCTTGCTGTCACAGCTTAGAATCTTGGGATTGAAATAAAGCAGAATTGGAAGCATGCTGGTAAGTAAGGTAGAGTAAGAAATTAGTCAGTGACTTTGGGATGCTTCTAAAGGACCTATCCTCATTTTTAACCTCTTCTCCATTAATCTTAATCCAATATACTTTCCTTCATTCAAGATATCCTTTTTAATGGTTGGGGATAAAATTAAATCTTTGTTACACAATGCAGTATATTGTTTCTACAAGTAGAGGGAGAGATCAGAAAAAGATAAAAGGATGAAAAAACAGTTTCAAAAGACCAATTAAGAAATGTAACATTTAAATCCACTTTAGATCATCTGCAGTGGTGGGAGAAAATCAAGTCTATGTAAATAGCTAGTAATTTGTTTATTCTTGGAAAATTCCAGGCCTGTAAAACAAAGTAAATAATGTGAACTCTTGAGGTTGGGTGTTCACATCTGCCTCAGTAGGGGATGGGACGTCAAAAGTCCTCTTAAAGCACGTTACACATGAATCACTTGCAACTCAATCCCCATTGAGTGCAACATGTTATTCCATTAAACTTTAGGCATATTTCCATATATGAATTGGCAATTTCTGGAAGTTAATTTTTTTTCAACGGTTTATTTTGAAAGACTTTCAGTTCAGTTCAGTTCAGTTCAGTCACTCAGTCATGTCTGACTCTGCAACCCCATGAATTGCAGCACACCAGGCCTCCCTGTCCATCACCAACTCCCGGAGTTCACTCAGACTCACGTCCATCGAGTCAGTGATGCCATCCAGCCATCTCATCCTCTGTCGTCCCCTTCTCCTCCTGCCCTCAATCTTTCCCAGCATCAGGGTCTTTTCAAATGAGTCAGCTCTTTGCATCAGGTGGCCAAAGTACTGGAGTTTCAGTTTTAGCATCAGTCCTTCCAATGAATATTCAGGACTGATCTCCTTTAGGGTACAGTGCTTGGATCTCCTTACAGTCCAAGGGACTCTCAAGAGTCTTCTCCAACACCACAGTTCAAAAGCATCCATTCTTTGGTGCTCAGCTTTATTTATAGACCAACTCTCATATCCATACATAATCACTGGAAAAACCATAGCCTTGACTAGACAGACCTTTGTTGACAAAGTAATGTCTCTGCTTTTTAATATGCTGTCTAGGTTGGTCGTAACTTTTCTTCCAAGGAGTAAGGATCTTTTAATTTCATGGCTACAATTACCATCTGCCGTGATTTTGGAGCCCAAAAAAATAAAGTCAGTCACTGTTTCCACTGTTTCCCCATCTATTTGCCATGAAGTGATGGGACCAGATATCATGATCTTAGTTTTCTAAATGTTGAGCTTTAGGCCAACTTTTTGACTCTCCTCTTTCACTTTCATCAGGAGGCTCTCTAGTTCTTCTTCACTTTTCAGTTCAGTTCAGTTCAGTCGCTCAGTCGTGTTCAACTCTTTGCGACCCCATGAACTGCAGCACGCCAGGCCTCCCTGTCCATCACCAACTCCTTGAGTTCACTCAGACTCACATCCATCCAGTCAGTGATGCCATCCAGCCATCTCATCCTCTGTCGTCCCCTTCTCCTCCTGCCCCCAATCCCTCCCAGCATCAGAGTCTTTTCCAATAAGTCAACTCTTCGCATGAGGTGGCCAAAGTACTGGAGTTTCAGCTTTAACATCATTTCTTCCAACGAAATCCCAGGGCTGATCTCCTTCAGAATGGACTTGTTAGAGCTCCTTGCAGTCCAAGGGACTCTCAAGAGTCTTCTCCAACACCACAGTTCAAAAGCATCAATTCTTCGGCACTCAGCTTTCTTCACAGTCCAACTCTCACATCCATATATGACCACAGGAAAACCATAGCCTTGACTACCCAGACCTTTGCTGGCAAAGTAACGTCTCTGCTTTTGAATATGCTGTCTAGGTTGGACATAACTTTCCTTCCAAGGAGTAAGCATCTTTTAATTTCATGGCTGCAGTCACCATCTGCAGTGATTTTGCAGCCCCAAAAAATAAAGGCTGACACTGTTTCCACTGTTTCCCCATCTATTTCCCATGAAGTGATGGGACTGGATGCCATGATCTTCGTTTTCTGAATGTTGAGCTTTAAGCCAACTTTTTCACTCTCCTTTTCAGTTTCATCAAGAGGCTTTTTAGTTCCTCTTCACTTTCTGCCATAAGGATCGTGTCATACTTCATCTCCACAAATAGTTCAGTGTTTTTTGAATGCTCTAGCTATCAGGATTCATTCTTAATTCATTAAAAACTAAGCGTTTGCTTTTTATGAACACCAGTCTAGGCTCAGCTGCTTTCAAGTGTAAACTTCTACCCTGAGGAGCTTACATTCTAATGGGAGAGACAGTCAATATTCAAATGGATCAATAAATCTCAATACAATGAAAGACATTGAAAATAATTTAGAAAATACATAAAGCAGGAGAGAAGGAAAAGGGTGTTGGAGTTACATTTTATAAAAGCAAGTGTGGGGAAAGGATACACTGAGTCAGGAATGTTCATGCAACGATGTGAGTGAGGGAAGGAAGGAGACACGGGTGTCTCTAGGTTTCAGGTAGAGGAAGCAGCAAGGTGAGGCCTTGAGCTAGGAAAGGGTCGGGCATGTTTGAGGCACAGCAGAAAGGCCAGGGTGGCTGCAGGCGGTGGGAGAAGTAGAAAAGGCGAGATCAGAGAGGAAGCCAGCCACACTCTGCAGAGCCTGTGGGCCACCTAAGGAAATGGGCTGCACACTGACGAGAAGGGTGTGAGCAGGCACATGATGATCTCAGGTTTCTAAGGGTCTGTCTGGCTGCCGGCTGGCAGTAGGCCTCTAGAAGCATACAAGTGGACGAGGGACGCCATATGCATATGGTGGGACATATGCGTGTAGAAGCATTGACGGACACCAGACAGTGGCATTTCCCAGCGGGGAGATGATGATGGTGCTGACCAAGGAAAGAGCCATGAAGACGCTAAGGATGGTCAGATGAGAGGAAGGTTTCTAGACAGAGCCAACAGGATGCTCAGGAAATACATATCATAAACACAGAGTGATACCACTTCATACCCACTAAGATGGCTCTAATCAAAAACAATAACAAATACTGATGAGGATGTACAGAAAATGGAACCCTCAACGCAGGTATGTTGTAAAGTGGTGCCTGCAGCCACCAGGAGCTTGGAGGAATAGGGAATAGAATAAATGCTAATGAGAATGGGGTTCTTTTGGAGATGAAAATGTTCTGAAATCAGGTGGTTATGACCAATGCACAACTTTGTGAATATACCCAAAACCACTTAACTGTATACTTTTAAAGAGTGCACTTTATGGTCTGTGAATTCATACTACAACAAAGCTGTTACTTTAAAAAAAAAATAAATGAAAGCCAATAGGATTCGCCCCCACAGTGCATGTGGCTTTAAGAAAAAGAAGGGGGTCAGGAAGGACTCCAAGATTTGGGCGAAGCAAATGGGAGAATGGTGGTAAAATGAGGGAGATTAGAGGAAGAACAGGTTTATGAGGGCTGGAAATCAGGAGTGCAATTTTGACTTTGCTGGGTTTGAGTTACCTATCAATACATCCAAGGGGATGTATTCGAAGGGAAGATGTTCAATTAGGTAGTAGATATAAAAGCTTGAGTTCAAGAAAGAATTTGGAGCTAGATATCTGGGAATCACAGATAACCCTTACCTTGCAGTTTACAACCTGCTGAGGCCCTTTCCCCCACAGACTACCACAAAACCTGGGTAAAATGAATTATAAAAGAATAAAGAGGCAGATAAAAATAATTCAAAGTTTTTTAATCAGGATCTAGTGCTCAGTCTACTAATCCATTCTTCTTACCCTCTTCAAGAACATGGTTTAATTTTTAACAAGAGTTTTTGATGTTTTGAGGCTTTTTTTCCATGATAGTTACATTTCTTGGAGCAAAAATGAAAGCCTAAATCATAAAAGAAAATACAAAATCTTACAGATTGCTCTTCTGGAAGGAAGTTGGTATCCTGGGAATTTATTTAAAAGGAATTTATTTAAAACTCTTAAAAAGTTTTAAGAGTTTTTAAAAATCCATTTTGTTCTTATAGTGAAAGAACTTATATTTGTAATGTTCCCAAGCCTTACAGAGAAGGTGACTAGCCAGGTCTCGACCACATTTTTCTGTCTTTGCCTGAAAACCGAAGTCCCTGTGTCTTTACCTCAGTATCCAAGTCAACCTTTAAGACAACCATTAGGCCTGGAAACTCAGCCCAGCCATCAGTGGCGCTCTCCAGTGGGCCAGGATTCCAAGGGCTAGGATGACTCCCAGAGATGCACACCCTTACCCCTGCCTCAGAGTTTGTTCTCAGCACACAAATTCCTAGCCTGCTTTTAACCCCAGATCACTTGGCTGGTGTCTCAGAATTATATTCAGCACCAGAGTTTTTAAAGCATCGTTGCACACCTAATCTGCTTGGAGACTCACAATAACCCTGAGAGATATTATTACTTCCACAGTCACACAGATAAGACTAGAAATGTATGTGAATGTGTACAGAGAGTAAAATCAATGCTAACTAAATTGCCAAGGGAGGAAGACAAGCTAAACATGCTATAGAAACCCAAATTTAGGGGAAAAAAATTGGCAAGACAGAAGGGAAAAGAAACAGAAATCCAATTTTTTTTTTTTTAATGTGGCAAGAGAGAAGGAAAAAGAAAGGGAATCTTGGATACTCCTTCTTACAAGTGAACTTGAAGTCTGATTCTGAAGTCTGATTCAGCAATACTTCCCTTTCTTTGGGATTGGAATGAAAACTGACCTTTTCCAGTTCTGTGGCCACTGCTGAGCTTTCCAAATTTGCTGGCATATTGAATGCAGCACTTTCACAGCATCATCTTTTAGGATTTGAAATAGCTCAACTGGAATTCCATCACCTCCACTAGCTTTGTTTGTAGTGATGCTTTCTAAGACCCACTTGACTTCACATTCCAGGATATCTGGCTCCAGGTGAGTGATCACACCATCGTGATTATCTGGGTTGTGAAGATCTTTTTTGTACAGTTCTTCTGTGTATTCTTGCCACCTCTTCTTAATATCTTCTGCTTTTGTTAGGTCCCTACCATTTCTGTCCTTTATCAAGCCCATCTTTGCATGAAATGTTCCCTTGGTATCTCTAATTTTCTTGAAGAGATTCTCTAGTCTTCCCCATTCTGTTGTTTTCCTCTTTTTTTTTTTTTACTATTATTGCCCCCACTTTAATTTAATTTTATTTTTAAACTTTACAATATTGTATTGGTTTTGCTGAATATCGAAATGAATCTACCACAGGTACACATGTGTTCCCCATCCTGAACCCTCCTCCCTCCTCCCCCCACCATACCATCCCTCTGGGTCATCCCAGTGCACCAGCCTCAAGCATCCAGTATCGTGCATCGAACCTGGACTGGCGACTCGTTCCATATATGATATTATACGTATTTCAATGCCATTCTCCCAAATCATCCCACCCTCTCCCTCTCCCACAGAGTCCAAAAGACCCTCTATTTCTTTGCATTGATCCCTGAGGAAGGCTTTCTTATCTCTTCTTGCTATTCTTTGGAACTCTGCATTCAGATGCTTATATCGTTTCTTTTCTCCTTTGCTTTTCACTTCTCTTCTTTTCACAGCTATTTGTAAGGCCTCCTCAGATAGCCATTTTCTTTTTTGCATTTCTTTTCCATGGGGATGGTCTTGATCCCTGTCTCCTGTACAGTGTCACGAACGTCCGTCCATAGTTCATCAGGCACTCTGTCTATCAATCAGGTCTAGTCCTTTAGTAAAGTAATGCTCACAATTCTCCAAGCCAGGCTTCAGCAATACGTGAACCATGAACTTCCAGATGTTCAAGCTGGTTTTAGAAAAGGCAGAGGATCCAGAGATCAAATTGCCAACATCCGCTGGATCATCGAAAAAGCAAGAGTTCCAGAAAAACATCTATTTCTGCTTTATTCACTATGCCAAAGCCTTTGACTGTGTGGATCACAATAAACTGTGGAAAATTCTGAAAGAGATGGGAATCCCAGACCACCTGACCTGCCTCTTGAGAAACCTGTATGCAGGTCAGGAAGCAACAGTTAGAACTGGACGTGGAACAACAGACTGGTTCCAAATAGGAAAAGGAGTACCTTAAGGCTTTATATTGTCACCCTGCTTATTTAACTTGTATGCAGAGTACATCATGAGAAATGCTGGGCTGGAGGAAGCACAAGCTGGAATCAAGATTGCCGGAAGAAATATCAATAACCTCAGATACGCAGATGACACAACTCTTATGGCAGGAAGTGAGGAGGAACTAAAAAGCCTCTTGATGAAAGTAAAAGAGGAGAGTGAAAAAGCTGGCTTAAAGCTCAACATTCAGAAAACGAAGATCATGGCATCTGGTCCCATCACTTCATGGGAAATAGATGGGGAAACAGTGGAAACAGTGTCAGACTTTATTTTTTGGGCTCCAAAATCACTGCAGATGGTGACTGCAGCCATGAAATTAAAAGATGCTTAGTCCTTGGAAGGAAAGTTATAACCAACCTAGACAGTATATTCAAAAGCAGAGACATTACTTTGCCAACAAAGGTCCATCTAGTCAAGGCTATGGTTTTTCCAGTGGTCATGTATGGATGTGAGAGTTGGACTGTGAAGAAAGCTGAGTGCCGAAGAATTGATGCTTTTGAACTGTGGTGTTTGAGGAGACTCTTGAGAGTCCTTTGGCTACAAGGAGATCCAACCAGTCCATCCTAAAGGAGATCAGTCCTGGGTGTTCATTGGAAGGACTGATGCTGAAACTGAAACTCCAATGCTTTGACCACCTCATGCGAAGAGTTGACTCACTGGAAAAGACCCTGATGCTGGGAAGGATTGGGGGCAGGAGGAGAAGGAGACGACAGAGGATGAGATAGTTGGATGGCATTACTGACTCGATGGACATGAGTTTGAGTAAACTCTGGGAGTTGGTGATGGACAGGGAGACCTGGCGTGCTGTGATTCATGGAGTCACAAAGAATTGGACATGACTGAGCGACTGAACTGAACTGAACTGAACTGAATACTTCCCTGGTGGCTCAGACAGTAAAGAATCTGCCTGAAATGGGGGAAACTGGGTTTGAGCCCTGGGTTGGGAAGATCCCCTGGAGGAGAACACTGCAACTCATTTCAGTACTCTTGCTTGGAGAATCCCATGGACAGAGGAGCCTGGCTGGCGACAGTCCATGGGGTGGCAGAGGGTCAGACATGACTGAGCACAATAGCAGCAATACTCTAAAGTGGTTAAGCTTAACTATCAGGATCCCCACTTTCCTTGAATACAACCCCATAACCAATCTCTCTCTCAGTACCTCCCCACAGTATCTCTGTCTCTTTTCCCAGGTTCCAGATCAAATTTAGTTTGAAAGCCTGAAACCTAGATACATTATGTGCATGTGAATGGAAGTTTAACTACAGTAGAAGCAGGCTTCAAACTACTACAGAAAGTAAAGGCTTTTCCGGAAAGCACATCACATGAAAAACTCTAGCTATGTGATTCTAGAGTCTTGCAATACTTCTCTCTGTCCTCAGCACATCACCCCAAGGCTCTGTCTTTATTACTATGGAAAAAGGGTGGGGAATGATATATGAATCACTTTTTTCATTAACTCAGGGTATTTATTTATTCACTTATAAGAAAAAGAGACACCCTTCTATAAATCACTGCAGTATTTATACCTGAACGAACATTTCAAGCAGCAAAATACAAAGAAACTACAATGGACTAAAAATAACTGTGTGCATGCCCACTTGGGGCAAGTTATGAACAGTAAGATTCAAAAAGACCAAACCCTAACTGCCATTTCTGAGGTGCTGAGAGCAAAAGTGAAGTACTTAAGCATGATCCCTGCACACAGCAGCACCAAGGGGGTGGCCAGACCACCTAAGCCTCCCCTCTGGCCCGACCGTGGATCTGCCCTTACCCTCACCCCACTAGAGGGACCAGCTTGCCCCACTCAGAGATGGAGCAAGGGAACCTGTTACTTGTTTTCACTCCTGCATGCTGAGTCCTAATAAATCCTTGTCTGAATTTCTCATCAATTTCTATTGACTACAGAGTCCAAGAAGCCAGGTCAGTAACACCATGTGTATCATGAATTATTGGTCTCAGATGAGTTCACCTAGCAATCCCTGGAGATATCTCCTATTACTACCAACACGGATGGCAAAGCCAGCGCACCTTTATTTCCCTTTCCAGACCCCATGGGTCTCTCATGCCTGGACTCCATTCCATCCAAAACAGAGCTCCTGATGGGAAAGCCACCGCCAGCTTCCCTGATTTCTCCCAGCAGTGTTTCGTAGTTGTCAGTGTTCTGGTGTTGCATGTATTCTATTAAGTTTATATATAAATATTTCATCCTGCTGCAAATGGCATTCTTTTTTATTCCAGTTTCCAATTATTCTTTGTGAGTATATAGAAATACAGCTGATTTTGGGGTATGAATTTCGGATTTTGTGACACTGCTAAATTTATTTATTACAATTTTCAAGAGGTCTATGCTGCTGCACATTGTGAGAAAAAGAAGACATAAGAATGGGAAGACTATTACTGCCTTTTAAATATATTATGCATTTATTTTTTAATAATTATATAAGTGCTTATTTACCTCTGAAAAAATCACAACAGTCCTTCTTTAAGACATTATAATCTAATTTATTAATACTCTGCCATAGCAATACCTTCCAGAAGTTGGAAAACATTTTCCATTTTCACAATTATAGGATAGAACCTGTTTCAGTTACAGACACTAACACAGAGAGATGCATAAGCACATAGAGAGCTTCTGGCTTCAGTCTCACACTTCAGCTGAGTCGAGAATAAAACAGAAAAAAAAAAAAATCTAACTCATCTAGATCTTACAGCATTATCCTCCTTCCCAATGCCTCAAAATTCTGAATAAATGTGAGCTCACAAATAGATAAACAGAAAAACAAACAAAAAAGACCAGTTTCTCTGCTGTTTCTCACCAAACTGAGAATTCATATCCATTATCTAGAAAGATTATCAAATGGTTGTGGTATAAAAGCAAATTTCCCAAAACCAAAATTGATGCAACCAACTGACAATATGCTCTTCAGTTCAGTTCAGTCCCTCAGTCACGTCCGACTCTTTGTGACCCCATGGACTGCAGCACAGCAGCCTTCCCTGTCCATCACCAAATACCGGAGCCTGATCAAACTCATGTCCATCGAGTCGGTGATGCCATCTAACCATCTCATCTCATCCTCTGTCATCCCCTTCTCCTCCCACCTTCAATCTTTCCCAGCATCAGAGACTTTTCCAATGAGCCCATTCTTCACATCGGGTGGCCAAAGTATTGGGGTTTCAGCTTCAACATCAATCCTTCCAATGAATACGCAGGACTGATTTCCTTTAGGATTGACTGGTTTGATCTTCTTGCAATCCAAGGAACTCGCAAGAGTCTTCTCCAACACCATAGTTCAAAAGCATCAATTCTTTGGTGCTCAGCTTTCTTTATGGTCCAACTCTTACATCCATACGTGACTACTGGAAAACCTATAGCTTTGAATAGATGGACCTTTGTTGGCAAAGTAATGTCTCTGCTTATGCTGTCTAGGTTGGTCACAGCTTTTCTTCTAAGGAGCAGGCATCTCTTAATTTCATGGCTGCAGTCACCACGTGCAGTGATTTGTTTCCCCATCTATTTGCCATGAAGTGATGAGACCAGATGCCATGATCGTAGTTTTCTGAATGCTGATTTTTAAGCCAGCTTTTTCACTCTCCTCTCTCACTTTCATCAAGAGGCTCTTTAGTTCCTCTTTGCTTTCTGCCATAACGGTGGTGTCATCTGTATATCTGAGATTATTAATATTTCTCCTGGAAATCTTGATTCCAGCTTGTGCTTCATCCAGCCCAGCATTTCTCATGATGTCCTCTGCATATAAGTTAAATAAGCAGGGTGACAATATAAAGCCTTAATGGAATCCTTTTCCGGTTTGGAATCAGTCTGTTGTTCCATGTCCAGTTCTAATTGTTGTTTCTTGACCTGCATACAGATTGCTCAGGAGGCAGGTAAGGGAGTCTGGTATTTCCATCTCTTTAAGAATTTTCCATAGTTTGTTGTGATCCACACAGCCAAAGGCTTTAGCATGGTCAATTCTTTCCAGAATTCTCTTGCTTTTTCTATGATTCAATGGATGTTGACAATTTGATCTCTGGTTCCTCTGCCTTTTCTAAATCCAGCTTGAATGTCTAGAAGTTCTTGGTTCATGTACTGTTGAAGCCTGGCTTGGAGAATTTTGAGTATTACTTTGCTAGTGTGTGAAATGAGTGCAATTGTGTGGTAGTTTGAATATTCTTTGGCATTGACTTTCTTTGAGATTGAAACGAAAAGTGACCTTTTCCAGTCCTGTGGCCACTGCTGAGCTTTCCAAATTTGCTGGCATATTGAGTGTGGCACTTTTACAGCATCAGCTTTTAGGATGTGAAATAGCTCAGTTGGAATTCCATCACCTCCACTAGCTTTGTTCATAGTGCTGCTTCCTAAGGTCCACTTGACTTTGGACTTCAGGATATCTGGCTCTTGGCAAGTAATCACACCAAGGTGGTTATCTGGGTCATTAAGATCCTTTTTGTACAGTTCTTCTATGTATACTTGCCACCTCTTCTTAATATCTTCTGCTTCTGCTAGCCCCATACCATTTCTGCCCTTTATTGTGCCCATCTCTGCATGAAATGTTCCCTCGGTATCTCTAATTTTCTTGAAGAGATCTCTAATCTTTATCATTCTGTTGTTTTCCTCTATTACTTTGCACTGATCACTTAGGAAGGCTTTCTCATCTCTCTTTGCTATTCTTTAGAACTCTGCATTCATATGGATATATCTTTCCTTTTCTCCTTTGCCTCTCACTTCTCTTCTTTTTTCAGCTACTTGTAAGGCCTCCTAGGACAACCATTTTGCCTTTTTGCATTTCTTTTTCTTGGGGATGAATTTGATCACCACCTCCTATACAGTGTCACAAACCTCTGTCCATAGCTCTTCAGGCACTCTGTCTGTCTGATCTAATCCCTTGAATCTATTTGTCACTTCCACTGTATAATCATAAGGGATTTGATTTAGGTCATACCTGAATGGTCTAGTGGTTTTCCCTACTTTCTTCAATTTTAGTCTGAATTTGGCAATAAGGAGTTCATGATCTGAGTCACAGTCAGCTCCCAGTCTTGTTTTTGCTGACTGTATAGAGCTTCTCCCATTTTAGCGCAGGCGGCTGCGACCAGCGCATTTAGCACGGGCAGAATGATGCTAAAGCTGAAACTCCAGAACTTTGGCCACCTCATGCGAAGAGTTGACTCATTGGAAAAGACTCTGATGCTGGGAGGGATTGGTGGCAGGAGGAGAAGGGGACGACAGAGGATAAGATGGCTGGATGGCACCACTGACTCAATGGACGTGAGTCTGAGTGAACTCCGGGAATTGGTGATGGACAGGGAGGCCTGGCGTGCTGCGATTCATGGGGTCGCAAAGAGTCGGACACAACTGAGTGACTGAACTGAACTGAACTGATAGAGCTTCTCCATCTTCAGCTGCAAAGAGTATGAAGTGAAGCGAAGTCACTCAGTCGTGTCCAACTCTGTGACCCCATGGACGGTAGCCTACCAGGCTCTGTGATCCATGGGATTTTTCCAGGCAAGAATATTGGAGTGGGCTGCCATTTCCTTCTCCAGGGTATCTTCCCAACCCAGGGATTGAACCTGGGTCTCCTGTGTTGCAGACAGACGCTTTACTGTCTGAGCCACTAGGCAAGTGTATAATCAATCTGATTTTGGTATTGACCATCTGGTGATGTCAATGTATAGGGTTGTCTCTTGTGTTGTTGGAAAAGGGTGTTTGCTATGACCAGTGTGTTTTCTTGGCAAAACTCTATCAGCCTTTGCCCTGCTTCATTTGTACTCCAAGGCCAAATTTGCCTGTTACTCCAGGTTTCTCTTGACTTCCTACTTTTGCATTACAGTCCCCTATGATGAAAAGGACATCCTTTTTTGGTGTTAGTTCTAGAAGGTCTTGTAGGTCTTCATAGAACCATTCAACTTCAGCTTCTTCAGTATTAGTGGTTGGGGCATAGACTTGGGTTACTGTGATATTGAATGGTTTGCCTTGGAAATGCACAGAGACCATTCTGTCATTTTTGAGATTACATCCAAGTACTGCATTTTGGACTCTTTTGTTGACTATGGTGGCTATTCCATTTCTTCTAAGGGATTCTTGCTCACAGCAGTAGATCTAATGGTCATCTGAATTAAATTCACTCATTCTGGTCCATTTTAGTTCACTGATTCTAAAATGTCAACGTTCACTCTTGCCATCTCCTGTTTGACCACTTCCAATTTGCCTTGATTCATGGACCTAACACTCCAGGTTCCTATGCAATATTGTTCTTTACAGCCTAGGACTTTACTTCCATCTCTGGACAAATCCACAACTGGGTGTTGTTCTGCTTTTTCTCAGCCTCTTCATTCTTTTGTGCACTATTTCCCCAGTCTTCTCCAGTAGCATATTGGACACCTACCAACCTGGGGAGTTTATCTTGCAGTGTCCTATCATTTTGCCTTTTCATACTGTCCATGGAGTTCTAAAGGCAAGAATACTGAAGGGTTTGTCATTCTCTTCTGCAATGGACCACATTTTGTCAGAACTCTCCACCATGACCTGTGTGTCTTGGGTGGCCATACATGGCATAGCTCATAGTTTCATTGATTTAGATAAGGCTATGATCCATGTCATTAGTTTGATTAGTTTTCTGTGATTGTGGTTTTTACTTCCATCTACCCTCTGATGATAAGGATAAGAGGCTGTGGAAGCTTCCTGATGAGAAGGACTGGCTGTGGGGGAATCTGGGTCTTGCTCTGATTGGCAGGGCCATGCTCAGAAAATCTTTAATCCAATTTTCCGTTGATGGGTGAGGCTGTGTTCCCTCCCAGTAGTTTGGCCTGAGGCCAAATTCCTTCAAAAGGACTCATGCCAGAACACCCTGCAGCTCCCAGGACTGTTGTATTCAGTGCCCCTGACCCCACTGCAGGCCGCTGTCAAACCAGGCTTCCACGGGAAACTTCTGGACACTCACAGGCAAGTCTGGCTCAGTCTCTTGTGGGGTCATTGCTCTTTTCTCCTTGGTCCTGGTGCGCACAAGCCACCAGGATACCAGTCAATGTGTTATTGACTATGAGCAAATCAGAAAGGAAAATAAAACAAAAAAATCAGTCGAGAGAGAAGAAAAACTACAGAAAAGAGTAACTAGAGCTTAAGTTCTACTGTTACTGGAATTCACCCTGGATTCCAAGAAGAGATGTATTCAGGTTAAATAATCATTAGTGAACGTTTCCAGAAGTGCGGTTTACTAGATACTAATACTTTGCTGACTAATACTTGATACTAATACTTTACTGACACAATGTGGTCCACTGGAAAAGGGAATGGCAAACCACTTCAGTATTCTTGTCTTGAGAACCCCACGAACAGCATGAAAAGGCAAAATGATAGGATACTGAAAGAGGAACTCCCCAGGTCAGTAGGTGCCCAATATGCTACTGGAGATCAGTGGAGAAATAACTCCGGAAAGAATGAAAGGATGGAGCCAAAGCAAAAACAATACCCAGTTGCGGATGTGACTGATAGTGATAGAAGCAAAGTCCGATGCTATAAAGAGCAATATTGCATAGGAACCTGGAATGTCAGGTCCATGAATCAAGGCAAATTGGAAGTGGTCAAACAGGAGATGGCAAGAGTGAAGATAGACATTCCAGGAATCAGCGAACTAAAATGGACTGGAATGGGTGAATTTAACTGAGATGACCATTATATGTACTACTGCGGGCAGGAATCCCTCAGAAGAAATGGAGTAGCCATCATGGTCAACAAAAGAGTCTGAAATGCAGTACTTGGATGCAATCTCAAAAACAACAGAATGACCTCTGTTCGTTTCCAAGGCAAACCATTCAATATCACAGTAATCCAAGTCTATGCCCCAACCAGTAACGCTGAAGAAGCTGAAGTTGAACAGTTCTATGAAGACCTACAAGACCTTTTAGAACTAACACCCAAAAAAGATGTGCTTTTCATTATAGGGGACTGGAATGCAAAAGTAGGGAGTCAAGAAACACCTGGAGTAACAGGCAAATTTGGCCTTGGAATACAGAATGAAGTAGGGAAAAGACTAATAGAGTTTTGCCAAGAGAATGCACTGGTCATAGCAAACACCCTCTTCCAAAACACAAGAGAAGACTCTACACATGGACATCATCAGATGGTCAACACCAAAATCAGATTGATTATATTCTTTGCAGCCAAAGATGGAGAAGCTCTATACAGTCAGCAAAAACAAGACAGGGAGCTGACTGTGGCTCAGATCATGAACTCCTAGTTGCCAAATTCAGACTTAAATTGAAGAAAGTAGGGAAAACCACTAGACCATTCAGGTATGACCTAAATCAAATCCCTTACAATTATACAGTGGAAGTGAGAAATAGATTTAAGGGACTAGATCTGATAGAGTCCCTGATGAACTATGGAATGAGGTTGGTGACATTGTACAGGAGACAGGGATCAAGACCATCCCCATGGAAAAGAAATGCAAAAAAGCAAACTGGCTGTCTGAGGAGGCCTTACAAATAGCTGTGATAAGAAGAGAAGTGAAAAGCAAAGAAGAAAAGGAAAGATAGAAACATCTGAATGCAGAGTTCCAAACAATAGCAAGGAGAGTTAGAAAGCCTTCCTCAGCGATCAATGCAAAGAAATTGAGGAAAACAACAGAATGGGAAAGACTAGAGATCTCTACAAGAAAATTAGAGATACCAAGGGAATATTTCATGCAAAGATGGGCTCTATAAAGGATAGAAATGGTAGGGACCTAACAGAAGCAGAATATATTAAGAGGTGGCAAGAATACCCAGAAGAACTGTACAAAAAAGATCTTCATGACCCAGATAATCACAATGGTGTGATCACTCACCTAGAGCCAGACATCCTGGAATGTGAAGTCAAGTGGGCCTTAGAAAGCATCACTACAAAGCTAGTGGAGGTGATGGAATTCCATTGGAGCTATTTCAAAACCTGAAAGATGATGCTGTGAAAGTGCTGCACTCAATATGCCAGCAAATTTGGAAAACTCAGCAGTGGCCACAGGACTGGAAAAGGTCAGTTTTCATTCATATCCCAAAGAAAGGCAATGCCAAAGAATGCTCAAACTATCACACAATTGCACTCATCTCACACACTAGTAAAGTAATGCTCACAATTCTCCAAGCCAGGCTTCAGCAATATGTGAACCATGAACTTCCAGATGTTCAAGCTGGTTTTAGAAAAGGCAGAGGAACCAGAGATCAAATTGCCAACATCCGCTGGATCATTGAAAAAGCAAGAGAGTTCCAGAAAAACATCTATTTCTGCTTTATTCACTATGCCAAAGCCCTTACTGTGTGGATCACAATAAACTGTGGAAAATTCTGAAACAGATGGAAATCCCAGACCATCTGACCTGCCTCTTGAGAAACCTGTATTCAGGTCAGGAAGCAACAGTTAGAACTGGACGTGGAATAGCAGACTGGTTCCAAATAGGAAAAGGAGTACCTCAAGGCTTTATATTGTCACCCTGCTTATTTAACTTGTATGCAGAGTACATCATGAGAAATGCTGGGCTGGAGGAAGCACAGGCTGGAATCAAGATTGCCAGGAGAAATATCAATAAACTCAGATATGCAGATGACACCACCCTTATGGCAGAAAATGAAGAGGATCTAAAAAGCCTCTTGATGAAAGTGAAAGAGGAGAGTGAAAACGTTGGCTTAAAGCTCAACATTCAGAAAACGAAGATCATGGCATCTGGTCCCATCACTTCATGGGAAATAGATGGGGAAACAGTGCAAACAGTGTCAGACTTTATTTTTTGGGGGGCTCCAAAATCACTGCAGATGATGACTGCAGCCATGAAATTAAAAGATGCTTACTCCTTTGAAGAAAAGTTGTGACCAACCTAGATAGCATATTGAAAAGCAGAGACATTACTTTGCCAACAAAGGTCCGTCTAGTCAAGGCTATGGTTTTTCCAGTGGTCATGTATGGATGTGCGAGTTGGACTGTGAAGAAAGCTGAGCGCCTAAGAATTGATGTTTTTGAACTGTGGTGTTGGAGAAGACTCTAGAGAGTCCCTTGGACTGCAAGGAGATCCACCCAGTCCATTCTGAAGGATATCAGCCCTAGTATTTCTTTGGAAGGAATGATGCTAAAGCTGAAACTCCAGTACTTTGGCCACCTCATGCGAAGAGTTGACTCATTGGAAAAGACTGATGCTGGGAGGGATTGGGGGCAGGAGGAGAAGGGGACGACAGAGGATGAGATGGCTGGATGGCATCACTGACTCAATGGACATGAGTTTTAGTGAATTCCGAGAGTTGGTGATGGACAGGGAGGCCTGGCGTGCTACGATTCAAGGAGTCGCAAAGAGTCAGACACGACTGAGCGACTGAACTGAACTGAATACTTTGCCAAGAGAGCCCATTCAGGTTTCTCAGTGGAAATTCCAAAAATGCTAAGCTATAATTTTCTAAAATGATGACTCTCAAACATAAACATATATCAAAGAATTTGTTTATTCAATTAATTAATGGGTGTACGAGTCAGAGATTCTGGAGAATATATATGTGCAATTAGGTACACTCAACTATTTTTGCTAATAAATGCAAAACTGATTAAAATTCTATAGGTCAATAAGATATAAATTTTACATTTCAAAGTTTTATCTCTATGAGACAATATGCCATTGACATTTTCAAATATTATGAATTAATCACCATGATAAGTCTAGTTATCATCTGTTACCATTCTTCTTCTTCTTCTTGTTGAGTTGCTAAGTCATATCAGACTCTTTTGCCATCCCGGGGACTGTAGCCCACCAGGCTTTTCTGTCCATGGGATCTCCTAGGCAAGAATAATGGAGTGTATTGCCATTTCCTTCTCCAGGAGGTCTTCCTGATCCAGGGATCAAACCTGAGTCTCCTGAGTCAGCCAGCGGATACTTTATCACTGAACCACCAGGGAGGCCTTGTCACCATACAAAGTTATTAAAATATTATCAGATATTACACTGTACGTTATATCCCCATGACACTTATTGTGTGTGCGTGTGTGCACCTGCATGCTGTTTTATCCAACCCTTTGCAAACCTAGGGACTATAGCTCACCAGGCTCCTCTGTGTAGCAAATTTTCCAAGCAAGAATACTGGAGTGGGTTTCCATTTCCTACTCCAGGTGATCCTTCTGACCCAGGGATCAAAACTGCGTCTCTTGCATCTCCTGCATTAGCAGGCACCACTGGGAAGCCCAGTTATTTTATAACTGGAAGATTTGTACCTGTTAATCCCCTTCACCTATTTGGTTCAACCCCTACTCCACCGGTTTGTTCTCTGTTTCTATGAGACTGTTTTTGTTTTGTTTGTTCATTTGTTTTTAGAGTGTTTGCATCTCTATGGGCGAGATTGTTTGCATTACTGTGGACTAGAAAAACTTAGATTGCTATCAGTTTTCTACAACTTAGTTTCTATCTCTCAGAATTATAGAATATACTTGTCAATCAGACAAGACAGTGAAATAGTAAAATATAATCAAATAATCCCTGGATGATCAGCTAGACAACACTCATGACCACTCTGCTGAAAGAATACTCAATGCTTTCTTTTTTCTCCATTTCTAAGTCTCATAATTTTTCTTGAAATTTGCAATAAATAACCAAAATTAGTTTCCAACATCAGTTTATTCAGTGCTATATAATTAATTCTTTGTTCAGTTTTCATGCACTTTTTGAGTCTGCTTTCATATACCATCTGGACAAGAAAGACTGCACAGGTACATTGTAAGCATTCAATTAGGGTTAGCTATAATTTGAAAGTTAATTCTAATATTAGTTCTTAATACGGTGTAATTCTGAGCTTACTTTTTTCTTTTTGAATTTTTGTAAATAAAGTCAATATAAATAAAGTTAAAACTAAATAAAAGATACTCATCTAAGTCAGAACACTGCTCTCTCCTTCCATTTTGCTAGACACTATTCTTCAGAAAGTTGGTTACTGGTAGAGCTACTGAGAGATGGAACATTTGAGAAAGGACACTTCCTGGAGCGGGACTTTTGAAGACATGTGATGTGGCCTCTGGAAGTTCACTGAGCACCCCGAGGAGTGTTTGGCATCTGCTCCTTCAGAGCTGGGAAAATGCAAGCGGGTTCAGAGCCTTTAGGCAAGAACTAGCAGTTATTCCCTTGTCTGTATTTACCCAAAAGCCACCTTCCAAGCCACACCTGACAGGTAATTGGTGATATGTCTATTACTGAAGCAGCACGATGTCAAAATAATTGGCTGAGTAAGAATTTTTCCTTCCGGTATTTTGGGGCACAACCAACTTTATCAAAAGCATAAGAAGCCCTTGAGTTTTTACCCTCAAAGTTTCAGGTTTTTGCAAACAGAATGTCTGAGGAAACGGGTTAATTATTTTGCTAAAGGACAAACTGGTTGCAGTTCCCTGGTCTGGATGCTGTACATGAGAGAAGCATTTGAGCAGTAGACCTTGCAGCCACTGGGGTCACTTACCATCAATATCTTCACCAGCGTCAAGGTTCTACTGGGTTTTTTAACTTCTTATCATACTTTCTAAACTCCAGGGAGCAGGAAAATACAAACAACACATAACAACATTTTCCTTACCATCAGAGAACATTTATTTTCATTAGATCAATAAGGTGGGGTTAATATGATGGCCAACATCATCTCAACAACACCTGAGATAACATGGCCAGAAGCTAAAGTTCTCTAAGGAAATCCTGAAAAGTCAAGGGGCCTGTGAGTACTTATGGAGAAGAAAGGTTTTTGAATCTCATCCTGAAAAAAATAATGAATTGGGGCAGATGGGAAAGGAAGGGAGGAGATTCCAGAAAAGGGGAAAGTTAGGATAGGAAGATAGTACCTGTTAAATGAACTAATTTAGAATGTGTACAGTATTGAGGAGAGAAAAAAACATGCCTTTGATGGCAGAATTAGATTGAGTAAAAAGCAAAATTTATCATAAGAGAAAAGAGGAAAATAGCGTAGAGAGACTTCATATTATGCCAGACATGTTTACATCATTATCTCACATAGTTTAAAAAAATAAAAATCTTTATGAGGCTTCCCTGGTGGTACAGTGGTTAAGAATTGCCAGCCAACGCAGGGGACACGGGTTCAATCCCTGGCTCAGGAAGATTCCGCATGCCCCAGAGCAGCTAAGCCCGTGACTGCACCCACTGGAGCCTGTGCACGTAGAGCCGGTGCTCTGCAACAACAGAACCGCCATGAGGGGCAGCCACCACAGCGAGAAGCCTGAGCGCCAAAACAAGGAGCAGCCCCCATCTCTGCGACCAGAGAAAACCGGAGGGAGTGGGGGGAGGGGGGTGGGCAGCCGCAAAGACCCGGTGCCGCTAGATACAAGTAAGTCAATCAGTCTGTTTTGAAAAAAATAAATCTTTATGAATAAAAGATCACTATTGGCCCCATTTTACAGATGACTATACAAATGAGACTCAAGGAGTAAAGTAACTTTCCCAGTTGGGATTCACACCGAAGTGTTCTGACTCTCAACTCTTCTGACAATAGTCAGTACTTTTTCTAATTACACCTCATGGGGAACGCAAGACTTGAGCTAGTCCCCAAAGCAGGTAAGTATTTGAAATACTAGTTATTAAACTACTGAGGGGCAGAAACCCATTGCCCAGCATCTGAAGTGAAAAAATAAAGTGAAAGTGTTAGTTGCTCAGTCATGATCATTCTTTCAGCCCCATGGACTGTAACCTACCAGGCTCCTCTGTCCACGGAGTTCTCCAGGCAAGAATACTGGAGGGGGTAGCAATTCCCATCTCCAGGGGATCTTCATGACCCACGGATTGAACCCAGGTTTCCAGCATTGCAGGCAGATTCTTTATCATCTGAGCCACCAGGAAAGCCCAGCAAATATTCATTAGATGAGTGAATAAATTCATAAATATTTAAGCAGAGAAAACATTCTGGGAAAAGAAATGGTTTAAATGGATAATAAGAAGAAATTGTTTAACTTTTATAAGAATTATGAGAAATTCAGCTGTTATACTGGGCTTATGTTAAGATCCTAAAGGTCAAGCTGAAGAACTATATTTTACTTAATAAAAAATGCAAGTTGCAAAACTGAATTTTTTTAATGGAGCTACTCCTCCTTAGTATAGTGGTGAATATCCCTGCTTGTCACACAGGAGACCAGGGTTTGATTCCCTGACGGGGAGCAGTACTGAGCACTTGGGCTTTCCAGGTGGAGCTAATGGTTAAGACCCCACTTTCCAATGCAGGAGCCGCAGGAGATGCAGGTTCCATCCCTGGGTTGGGAAGATCCCCTGGAGGAGGGCCTTGCAACCCACTCCCATATTCTTGCCTGGAGAATCCCATGGACCGAGGAGCCTGACAGGCTACAGTGCATAGAGTCACAAAGAGTCAGCCAAAAATGAAGTGACTCAGCAGCAGCAGAGAGAAAAGGGGGCATTTTTAATAATGGGTGTTGGTTCACAACTTCAAGAGTTCCCTTGGATGAAATGTGAAACTGGCTCCCACATGTGTAAAGCAAGGAGAGGCTGGAGAAAGCAGATCACTCCAGATGGGTAGGTGGCAGGTATGATAAGCAAGGGAGCTGACATACAAGGCTTGTCTTGGGCGACCTCAAGGGGAGTAAATGTCTGCACCTGCCCCCAGAGTCTTGTTTATACAGAGGTCTTAACCAGGTTCAGTCACCGTCACACATGATCTCAACAGCACACACTCTCTTAAGCTGTGCCCTGAAAATGACTCCTGCTGTGGGAAGGGTGGGCAAAACATGCCTTCCAGGGGCAGCAGGGAGGGAAAAGCCTCTGGTTGCCCAGGTCCAGCCAGGGGGTCATGGGGACAGAGCACACTGGCCAAAATGGACTGTTCAGACACTCTCGCCCCCATGTTTTGTAAATAATGACTGTGTAACAGCTGAGATCATTTTTAAAATTAATTAATTTATTTTAATTGGAGTCTAATAACAATATTATAGTGGGTTTTGCCATACATTGACATAAATCAGCCATGGGTGTACCTGTGTCCCCCATCCTGAACCCCCCCTCCCCCCTCCCTCCCCATCCCATCCCTCAGGGTCATCCCAGTGCACCAGCCCCGAGCACCCTGTCTCATGCGTGGAACCTGGACTGGTGATCTGTTTTATATATGGTAATATACATGTTTCAATGCTATTCTTTCAAATCATCCCACCTTCACCTTCTCCCACAGAGTCCAAAAGACTGTTCTATACATCTATGTCTCTTTTGCCATCTCACATATAGGGTCATCATTACCGTCTTTCTAAATTCCATATATATGCGTTAATATACTGTATTGGTGTTTTTCTTTCTGACCTGCTTCACTCTGTATAATAGGCTCCAGTTTCCTCCACTTCATCAGAACTGATTCAAATGCATTCTTTTTAATGGCTGAGTAATAGTCCATTGTGTATATGTACCACAGCTTTCTTATCCATTCGTCTGCCGAGGGACATCTAGGTTGCTCGCATGTCTTGACTCTTGAAAACAGTACAACTGAGATCACTTACAGCACTGCGCATGCGCCTCACAAAGTGCTGGCATAGTCTCGGGTTGTGTGCGGTGTGCATATGTGAGCTCCACTCAGAAGGTGGTGGCAATTACTGCTGCGTCACGGCTGTGTCCGTGGGGTCAACCTGCAGAGGGGAGAATATAGCACGTGTGCTGCTACGGCTGCTGCGTCAGACAGGCGAGAGGAAACGCATCTGCAGATCCGACCGCTGCCCGAGTTTGCTTCCAGCCTCTTAGCTTGCACCTTGCCTTACCCCGGGTTCAGCACAGTGCGGACACTGTGAACAGCAAGACAGCTGGTGTCATGAACACGATCAGTGATACAGTTGGCATAGATGGCAGGATGCACAGCAATCCAAGGGTCAGCGGGCAGTCGTGTCCTCACAGGGCCTCCTCCAACAGTGGTTTAAACAAAGTTGACATTACACTGACTCAGAGGAACAATTCTTTATGCACCTTATGTCAATATCACAGACTTTTATGTCTATAGAAGAAGGACAAGGAGGAAAAGAAGAAAAAGGAGGAGGAGGAAGAGGAGAAAAAGGATGAGGGGAAAAGGAGGAGGGTGGGAGAAAAAGAGGAAGAGAAGCAGCAGCATGAGACGAGCCACTTGCTTCTCTTTGGAAGACTTTATTACAGACATACTAGACGGACATAAAATCACTCTGAGAAATTGCTTATAAAAATGTATAAATGCTTACTGTCAGGTTCTATAGAAGTTCTGCAGGTATGTCTTCACAGATTGGTAGCAAGCAGATCGTAGACGGACATTGCCCCGTGAACCACATTCTGAGTATCCCTGGTCCATGGGATGGAGCCATTCAAAATGATGCACCTTAAATTCAAATTTGTTATCATATCAACAGTGTTGTTCAGCGAGTTTTCAAATTCAAAGTCAACTGTAAAGTATTTCATGTTAATATATATGTTTATATTTATGAGATATCTGAAAATAGATCACAGCAGAGATATAAAGGAAGAAGGAAGGGAAGTAAGAAGAGAGGAAGTAGAATGAGCTGACGGTTTTATGATTGCACCAAAATGTATATCAATAAGGCTTTATTCATAAAATATTACAACCAAATGTGACAATCCTGCTG
Organism: Bos mutus; assembly: GCF_027580195.1. Classification (NCBI taxonomy): domain Eukaryota; kingdom Metazoa; phylum Chordata; class Mammalia; order Artiodactyla; family Bovidae; genus Bos; species Bos mutus. Next base: position 73,830,433 of record NC_091631.1, on the reverse strand, counting down.
AGGAGTGAATAAGAGAGCTTTGAATGTAATTTCACCAAGTGAGCATTTGATGAGTGTTTAGTTCTTACACAAGTAATAATGTCCTCAACAGTGAAAATTGCCAAGCATTTCAATGTGACATTTGTCACACCCAGAAACCCTCCTAGTGGCTGGCTTAGCATCATGGGACTTACTCTTGTCTATTCAAGGATGTCAACCAATTCTGAGTCATTTCCAAGTCAGTCCAAGATGTAATTACTCCTCTAATAACAGAGCTCAAATTCCAAATATGACCATGTGACTAATTTAACCGTGGAGTGCAAAGATCGTCAAGCCAATAAGGCTCAGAAATTTAAGTACCAAACAGCACCAAATTGAAGTCGCTCAGTCATGTCCGACTCTTAGTGACCCCACGGACTGCAGCCCACCAGGCTCCTGCATCCATGGGATTCTCCAGGCAAGAGTACTGGAGTGGGTTGCCATTGCACCAAACCACAACATTATGAATCAGATATAAAACAGTCCTCAAGTTATACTTGGGTTGAATTTCAAAACTTTGTTAGTTGGCTCTTTAGAGCTCAGAGCATATTTTCCATGATGGTGACCTTTTAAACTAACAAAAATTGTAACTTTGAATAGAATTGTTGAGATAATTGATGCATATGTTCAGCTTTGATATATAATATATGCAAAAAGTTGTCTTCAAGAGTGCATGCATCTTTGAAGGATTGTCCTAATATACATTTCAGTCAACAGTGTGTGCGTTCCAGTGAATGATCCTTTTTATTGAGCATTTACTATGTACCAGACACCATGTAAGTGCTTTACATGTGTTGTTTTATTTAATCTTCACAACTCAATGAGGTGGGTATTTCTGTTTCTCTATTTCTGGGTTAAGTGAACTTGCCCTAGTCCTAGAGGCAGAGGTACGACTGGAATCCATGTCCAATGCTTTGAGCCACTAAGCCTTCCCTGAGAAAGATTCAGTACACCCAGAGCAAGCACATCTGAAAAGTACCCCTCAGTGTAGTAAACGAAGAGCTGCATTTGGTCCTGTGAGTCAGCCACCCATCAGCTCTGCATGGGGATACACGGAGAGCTGATAGGAATAGAAACAAGCCTCCCAGGTGCAATTAGTGTAGGAAGATGCTTTGGAGACTTGGAAGGAGGGGAAGGATGGCTTAGGCAAGACTGGGAGATGGACAACACCCAAGTGAGGTCAAGAGCTCTGCCTGGGATCGCTCTGCCCTCTGCACTTGCAGCCTCCAGCATCTCTCACTTCCTGAGCAATGAGTCGTCGGACTTTCTGGAACTTTCCTAGAATAATAATACAGAATAATACAGACTCCAGGGCTCTGAATGAGTGATTTTCACACACATTTCACCTTTCCCAGGGAAGAAAATTTCTGTTATCTCTTCCTGGAACTCCACCCTTTGTTCTTGGTTCTGTTTGTTTTTTCTATTTCTTCCTCATTCCCCTGCTGCGGGCTTATCCTCCCACTCTGATGGGAATTCCTCTGAGAAAGCCGGCAGCCTCTTTGATGAGCTGAGCTCTAAAAACGTCAGGTAAACCCTGGGAAGGGTGCTCTGAGGTTCTGGCTGTCTGACCACCTTCCCACAACCCGCAAGTGGAGCATGTCTGCGCATAGATCATCGGTTTTCCCCTCTTGAAACTCTTGGATGTCCTTCAGGGAGGGAAAAACCCTGGGAGACTCAGTCTGCTTCTTTGAGGGCCAAGTTGGCCTGGCCTTACCCTCTGGGTGGACACAATCCTGAGTCAGCCTACACTACTGATTTTAGCTCCAAATTTCCACCCTCAAGGTCACCCTTTCTGCACTGACTCTCAAGTTATCACCAAGCAGATCCTCTGAGACTTTCCATGCTAGGGGGATGCTTGCTTTCTCTCTCATCTCTTATTTGTTCCATTGTCTTTGCTCAAGCTCCTCCTCATCATCACAGTCGCCTGTGCCTTGTCATCTCTCCTAGGCCTTTTGTCCCCTTCATCATGGACACAGCCCCTCTTCCCCTTGTTCCAGGTCATCACAATCACAGGGCTATGAGGGGCAGATTTATCGCAGGTTTAAGGAGAAAATTAGAGCACAGGAGTCTCTCAACACTCTCTTAAAACATTTTCCAACCGTGTGTGTGTGTGTGTGTGTGTACATGTTAAGTCACGTCTGACTCTTTTTGCAACCCCTTAGACTGTAGCTGGGAAATATTGAAAGCAGGAGGAGAAGGGGATGACAGAGGATGAGATGGTTGGATGGCATCACTGACTCAATGGACATGAGTTTGAGCAAGCTCTGGGAGATTGTGAAGGACAGGGAAACCTGGGGTCCTGCAGTTCATGGGGTTGCAAAGAGTCAGACACAACAGAGCAACTGAACACCACGACTGTAGCCCACCAGTGCTTTCGCCATGGGATTTTCCAGGCAAGAATATTGGAGTGAGTTGCCATTTCCTTCTCCAGGGGATCTTCCTGATCCAGGGATTTAACCCATGTCTCCTCATTGGCAGGCAGATTCTTGACCACTGAGCCACCAGGGAAGCTCCTTCCCTTCCCAAACCATGTCAGCCCAATATCCTTTCCTGCCTCTTTCTCGCCCCAGGCCCTAATCCCCTCCATCTGCAGGGCTCTTCTCTCTCCCCTTGCCTGTACTTTCCTTTCCACTTCCCAAAATTCAGAGGCCCCTGACACTTCCTTGGAAACACCAGGAAAAAATAGGAAATTCCTATTACTTTAATGTTGCTGTTGTTCTTTTTGTTCAGTCACTCAGTCATGTCCAACTCTTTGCGACCCCATGGACTGCAGCACGCCAGGCTTCCCTGTCCATCACCACCTCCTGGAGCTTGCTCAGACCAATGATTCCATCCAACCATTTCATCCTCTGTTGTCCCCTTCTCCTCCCGCCTTCAGTCTTTCCCAGCATCAGGGTCTTTTCCAATGAGTCAGCTCTTCACATCAGGTGGCCAAAGTATTGGAGCTTCAGCATCAGCATCAGTCCTTCCAGTGAATATTCAGGACTGATTTCCTTTAGGATGGACTGGCTGGATCTCCTTGGAGTCCAAGGGACTCTCAAGAGTCTTCTCACCCCAGTTCAAAAGCATCAGTGCTCAGCCTTCTTTGTGGTCCAACTCTCACATGCATACCTGACTATGGGAAAAAGCATAGTTTTGACTAGACGGACTTTTGTTGGCAAAGTAATGTCTCTGCTTTTCAATATGCTGTCTAGGTTGGTCATAGCTTTTCTTCCAAGGAGCAAGCATTTTTTAATTTCATGGCTGCAGTCACCTGCAGTGATTTTGGAGCCCAAGAAAATAAAGTCTCTCACTGTTTCCATTGTTTCCCACCGATTTGCCATGAAGTGATGGGACTGGATGCCATGATCTTAGTTTTTTGAATGTTGACTTTTAAGCCATCTTTTTCATTCTCCTTTTCACCTTCATCAAGAGGCTCTTTAGTTCTTCTTCACTTTCTGTCATAAGGGTGGTGTCATCTGCATATCTGAGGTTATTGATATGTCTCCCGGCAATCTTGATTCCAGCTTGTGCTTTATCCAGCCCAGCATTTCGCATGATGTACACTGCATAGAAGTTAAATAAGCAGGGTGACAACAAACAACCTTGACGTACTCCTTTCCCAATTCTGAACCAGTCCGTTGTTCCAGCTCTGGTTCTGTTGCTTCTTGACCTGCATACAGGTTTCACAGGAGGCAGGTAAGTTGGTCTGGTATTTCCATCTCTTTAAGAGTTTTCCACAATTTGTTGTGATCCACACAGTCAAAGACTTTAGTGTAGTCAATGAAGCAGAAGTAGATGTTTTTCTGGAATTCTCCTATTTTTTCGATGATCCAACAGATGTTGGCAATTTGATCTCTGGTTCCTCTGCCTTTTCTAAATCTAGCTTTAACATCCGGAAGTTCTCGGTTCACACACTGTTGAACTGGCTTGGAGAATTTTGAGCATTACATTATTGCACAGCTCACTTTAGCTCCTTTGCCTCCATTTCCCATTTCATAGTTTTGACTTTCATTAAGTGAGACGATCTACATAAAACACATATCACAATGCCTAGCTCATAACAAGCAATAAATTGATCAATAAATATATTGATATAAAATTAAATTAATAATTATTTTTACTTCCTTTTACAGTCCTGAGGAACTGTTTCATGTTGCAGTGCTACCCATCTTGTTACCAGATGCTAGGAAACAAGAAATCTGAGCTCCAGTCCTGGAGCTGTTAATGAAGCTTCTGTTAATGAAGTCTGTGTTCTTGGATAGCTTGCTTCATGTTTCCAGACTGACTAAATATCAGTCTCCTTTTTATTATCACGATATGCCAGCAATTCTAACAAATAGCATTGAAATAAGCCCGCTCCAAAAATCTTGTGTCAATCTGTATTCTAAATAAATGCTGACATTACAGTTGAATTTTAATAATGTATATGCAGACTTCCAGTAAGCATGGTTTTATTACTTATCTTTAATAGACATTGTGTGCCACATAGAACTTAATTTGGAGAACTTATAGCTGAAGTTAGCCATGGACTAATGAGGACTCAGCTACACACATACCCTTAAAAGTAAGTTCATAACTTTCATGATCACTATGGCCCAATTCTTTTCTCTAGTTTCTATAGGACTACTCATTCCTATGTTTGAAGAGTAGATTCAAGATAAAGAATAGAAATAAGGGATTATAAAAATAAGAGAACAGAATTTGAACTTCATCATTTCTGTCATCCCCTGTGACTATGTGGAGCTTTTTGGTATTTAAAATTTTTCGACTGTAGAGATATATGAAAGATGCTAAAGTCAGTTCCAAAGTAACAGATGTGGATAGCACTGTGATATCTGGAAAATGATGTGAAATGGGATTTTTTCATGACTGACAAATGTATCCTTAAGTTTAAGATTTTTCCTAACTATTTGTTTTTTGGTCACTTCATGTGAAAAAAAAAAAAACCTTTAAAATTAAATTAATAAAAATGTTCTTTTTGAAATAATGCCATTTGCAGCCACATGGGTGCAATTAGAGATCGTCATACTAACTGAAGTAAGTCAGAAACGGAAAGACGAATACCATATGATATCACCTTTATCTAAAATACGGCACAAATGAACCAATCTGCAAAGCAGAAGCAGACTCACAGACATAGAGGACAAGCTTGTGAGTGCCAGTGGGGAGCGCAGAGAGAGGGACCGGGAGTCTGGGGTTAGCAGATGTAAACTGTTGCATACAGGACGGATAAGCAGCAAGGTGCTACCGTACAGCACAGGGAACTAGATTCAGTACCCTGTGATAAACAGTAACAGCAAACAGTATTTTAAAAATAATGTCCATCTATATGTGCATAAGTGACTCAGCTACACAGTAAAGACTGGCACAACACTGTAAATCAGCTATATGTCAATTTTAAAAGTTTAGTAAATAAAGTGCAAATCAAAAAAGTGTTCTTCGATGCACTGTGAGTCAAGATAGATTGACAAATTTTGACACAACTGTGCAAAATCGATTACAATGAAGTTCAGGTCCAAAAACAGAAAGTGCAGCATTATTCATTACAATGTTCGGTAACTGAAAATTTCACCTTCTGCATTTTCTTTCCAGTCAGTACTCTTATTCATTTCATTTCCTGATTATGATGGAAAATAATTTTGTCATACAGAGAAAGGAGGTGTTGAAAAATGACTCACTCCATGGGCCGTAAGATTTGCTCTGGGTCCTGTCAACCAGCGGTGAAGAGTTTGGGCTGGTTTCAGGGTTGGAAAGCATGATCCATGGGGAAAATCTAACCCAAAGGCACACGTTGTTTGACCTGCAGGGTGTTGGGCCACACAGTATGGTTGTTTGTTTGTTTACTTATTTATTTAAATTAGTTACATAAACATTCTTTTTAAATCAGGATTTTCTGGCTATATGCCCAGGAGTGGGATTGTAGGATCACACAGTAGCTGTATTTTTAGTTTTTTTAAGGAAACTCCATACTGCTCTCCATAGTGGCTGTACAAATAAAACCATAATTCAATAAGATATGTGTACCCCGATGTTCATTGCAGCACTATTTACATCAGCCAAGATATGGAAGCAACCTAAATGTCAACAGATGAATAGATAAAGAAGATGTGCTGTATACACACATACAGTGGCATACTGTGCTGTGTGCTGTGCTCAGTCACTCAGTCGTGTCTGACTCTGTAACCTCATGGACTGTAACTCACCAGGCTCCTCTGTCCATAGGATTCTCCAGGCAAGAATACTGGAGTGGGTTGCCATGCCCTCCTCCAGGGGATCTTCCCGACCCAGGGATCAAATCCAGGTCTCCTGCATTGCAGGCGGATTCTTTACCAGCTGAGCCACAAGGGAAGCCCAAGAATACTGGAGTGGGTAGCCTATCCCTTCTCCAGCGGATCTTCCCACCCCAGGAATCGAACTGGGGTCTCCTGCATTGCAGGCAGATTCTTTACCAACTGAGCTATCAGGGAAGCCCAAGAATCTATTATCTGCTAAGTAATAGGCTTACAAAGATGAAAAAAACATTGCCTCTGCTCTTGAGGAGGTATATGTCTTGTTGTTCAGTTGCTAAATCCTGTCTGATTTCTTTGTGACCCCATGGGTTGCACCATGCCAGGCTCCTCTGTCCTACAATATCTCCTGGAGTCTGCTCAAACTCATGTCCATTGGGTTGATGATGCTGTCCAACCATCTCATCCTCTGTCGTCCCCTTCTCCTGCTGCCCTCAATCTTTCTCAGCATCAGGGTCTTTTCCAATGAGTCGGCTCTTTGCATCAGGTGGCCAAAGTATTAGAGGTTCAGCTTCAGCATCAGTCTTTCCAATGAATATTCAGGATTGATTTCCTTTGGGGTTCACATTCCCTGGGTTGGGAAGATTCCCTGGAGAATCATCCAAGAATCTTCCAAGATTCTCCAGGGAATCTTCCCAACCCAGGAATCAAACCAGAGTCTCCTGCATTGCAGGCAGATTCTTTACCAGATAAGCTACCAGGGAAGCCCACAGTGGGATATTACTAAGCCATAAAAAAAGAAATAACACCATCTGCAGGACCTTTATCATACTAAGTGAAGTAAGTCAGATAGAGAAAGAAAAACACCACATAATTTTACTTATATGTGGAATCAAAAAAGAGGCAAATGAACTTATATACAAAACATAAATAGAGCCAGAGACATAGAAAACAAATTTATGGTTACCAAAGGGGAAAGGGGGAGAGGAATAAATTAGGATTTGGAGATTATCATATACACACTACAGTATATAAAATATTAGTAGATTACCAACAAGGACCTACTGCATAGCACAGGGAACTACACTCAATATTTTGTAATAACCTATAAGGAAAAAGAATGTGAAAAAATAGATACACATGTATTTATAACTTACTTTTATATACACCTGAAACTAACACAACATTGTAAGCCAACTATACTTGAATAAAATTTAAAAGTAATAAATATAAATAGAATTTAGCAGATTGGGAAATGGTTAAAAAAATTTTTTTAATTTACCTTTTTGAATGCCCAGCTCTGTAAAACCTTTTAGAGGTCATTAGTGACATTATTAAAATAAACACAATGGAAAGTGATACAAAAAGATCAGAATTTTCATGTATTAGGTATTAAATTTTTAATAATATTAAAAATTTCTGGGACTTCCCTGGCAGTCCTGTGGTAAATCAAGAGACAGCAGTTCAATCCCTGGTCTGGGAAGATTCCACGTGCCGTAGGGCAATTAAACCCATGTGCTACAACTACTGAATCCTGCGTGCCCATGTTCCACGTCAAGAAGCCTCCACAATGAGAACCCTGAGTGCTGCAGCTAGAGAGGAGCACCAGCTCACGCGCCAGAGAAAGCCCACACACAGCAACCAAGACCCAGCACAGCCAAAATCAAAATACATAATCTTTTTTAATTTATGATATCTCTGGTATCAATATGGTATTGATCTGGTATATATCTATTATATAGATATATCTGGTATATATTGATCTGGTATATATCTGGTAACAATATGCTGCCTCTTAACTGAAGTGTCAGAGACCTTAAGTAATTACCCTCACATTACTGAAACCAGCACATCAGATCTCCTGAGTTGAATTCCCAGGCTCTCCCCAGTGTACTGGGAATTTGATACAACCGGCCTATTGTGTGTGTATATAAAAGAAAGAGGGCACCGTGGCAGTGGTCACTGCAAGGATCAGGGGCCATCTAGAGAGGACTCTGTTTCAGCACACTGAGAGGAGTTTATTTGAAGAGGAATAATACCAAATCGAGTTCTGTGCCGTGTTCTCTGTCTCCCACCCCCACCGAGCACATGTCTGTCGCTGCACTTACTGAGCACCTGTGACGTTCCAGGCACTGGCCACTCATTATTACATCAGCCCTCCAAAATCACTGCACTTGAATTCTCTCAACCCCATGGCTGCCAAACTTCACGCAGGGGGGCTCCTGGGATAGCTTAAATTTTCAGGGGAAATACAGCAATGCTCAGTGTTTCTTGGAAACTGAGCAAACTAGTAGTTCAAGGTAGTTCACAGTTTCAATATTAGATCACCCTACATTCCTTTGGATGGCATCAAACTTTGCAAAACTGGGTTCTGTGATAAAAAGCAAGTACTGTGTGAAAATCAGTGTGGATTGATCCTCCCCCAAAATCCAGAAGTTGTGTAGTGTCCACCAGGAGCCTGCACATTCCATTAGTAAGAAATTGTGATTATTTAAAGATGAAATAAAAAGATTATTTTTCTTTCAATGTCTATTTTTTTCAAATAGCTTTTAAGTTGTTAGGACATAATTATTAAGTTGATTCAAACCTAACTACTGAATAAACAGGACTGTTGAACATTTACTTTGGCTAAGAAGCCCTGCAAAAAAAAAAAAAATTACCAAGAGCCAGGGGACCAGAAACAAGCGTTTTAGAACCCCATTGAAGAGGTAAGAAATCAGACTCAGAGAAGCTGAGTAACCTGTCCAAGGTGATGAAACGCGGATTTGAATCAATATGTATCTTATTCCAAAGTCCACATTCTTTCCATCACCCTGTAACTGCCTCCTGCCTGTGAGAAAACAAATCATCTCCATCAATAGAAACACAAGATCAGACTCAGTCACTGCCTCATCAAGGGGTTCACAAATGTAGCCAAGCCTGTTGTGGGGGCTACAGCAACCCTTTCAGCATCATGCGCGCATGTGCTCAGTTGCTCAGTCATGTCCAACTCTGTGACTCCATGGACTGTAGCCAGCCAGGTTCCTCTGTGCATGGAATTCTCCAGCCAAGAATACTGGAGTGGGTTGCCATGCCCTCCTCCAGGGGATCTTCCTGATCCAGGGATCTAACCCATGTCTCTTGCGTCTCCTGCGTTGGCAAGCAGATTCTTTATCAGTGAGCCACCTGGGAAGCCCAGCATCATATCACCCACTCCAAATATTTATAATCTTCCAGTAACCTTCATTCTGCTTCCCCAATTGATGATCTCTATCTGGCTCATAATATATACCAAATTCAAGTCCCTAAGGAAGAAGACTACCCTTCTACAAAATAACCTGACTTACAATACATAGAGACATGATGTCAATTCAGGCCAGTCTGTGATGAAGGCTAGACATGGGATGTTGGAAATTCAGTAATGAAGAGAGTCCCATGAAAGGAGAGCTGATGGAGTTTCCTAATAACCAAGGGGAATCATTCTAACTGTACAAACACTTCAGGAAATTCTCAGACTAGAATGATCAGGATACAACATGATGTTAGAATTACTTCCAAGGGATATAGTAGATTATTAGAGAAGTCCTTCCTTTGCCACAAATGAATGCAGCTTCTTCAAAACAAAAAAGTACGCAAAAGAAACATTTTCCCTGATAGCAAAAATGTTGAATTTATTATCTCTTGCCACACACACACCCACAAAATAAAACAGTGATGTGATGAATAATTTAAACATGATTTACATCATGACAAAAAAAAAGGCCATAATCAAATGCAAATGATAAAAAAACACCAGCTATTATACTTAAGGGAAAATTAGGGACTTTTCACATGATTGCTGTATCCCGCAAGGCCTCTCCTCCATAAGTGCTTAATAATTGTGAGTGGGTTGAATTGAACCAAATTATTGGACACCAAGCTAAATACTGCAGTGAATTTGAAAATGCTACCATGAGCTAAAACAAAACTTTGTAACCAAGACTTTTTTTTCTCTAAACCAACCACCATTAGCAGGTGAATTGTATGGTATGTAAATGAAATCCCAATAAAGCTGCTTAAAAAAAAAAAAAACACTATTAATATCTATGCAAGCACTGTGCTCAGTCGTGTCTGACTCTTTGCGACCCTATGGATTGTAGCCTGCCAGGCTACCCTATTCGTGGGATTTTCCAGGCAAGAATACTGCAGTGGTTTGCCATTTCCTTCTCCAGGGGATCTTCCTGACCTAGGGATCAAACCTGTGTCTTCTGCTTTGGCAGACGGATTCTTTGCCGCTCTACCACCCGGGAAGCCCCATTAATATCTATGATACTCTTAAAAATTGCACAGGTGAAAGTTTAAAATTTCATCTTCATCTTGTAAAATTTTATTTTCCATTCACATTTCTTTTCACAGCTTTTAATTTCTCCAAGATACAGAAGTAACACACGTGTTCATAAGCATGCTTACAAAAAGTTCAATTATCCAAGAGAACTGAGAAGCAGTTTGACTAAATAATTAAGAGCCTAGGTTTTGGGGACAGGCTGGGTTTAATATTTGACTCTACCACTTACTAACAAGTTACTTAAAACTTTTGGGCCTCACTCTGTCTATAAAATGGAAATGATGATGACAATAATAATTTCATGAGTGCTTTATGTGTCAAGGCCCGTTCTAACAAGCTTCCATGTGTACCTCAGTTAACCCTCACAACAACTCTATTACTTCTGTTCACATTTTGCAGATGAGGAAACTGAAGCACAGAGTGTTTAGGTTATCTGTTTTAAGCTCACAGTTGCACTGCTAAACTATAAGCTGAGATATGAACTCTTAAATGTCTATAGACTGGAAGAGTCTATACTCTCAACCACAAGTATCTTCCTCCTGGGGTTGTAATGAGTAAGTGAAATAAAAAAAAGTAAAGCTTTAGGCCAGGGTCTGCCACATACAAAAATGTTATCTTTTATTAACTGTTGTTATAAAATAAAAAGTGGAAACCTCCCTTTATCTGTGCTCCACTGTCCTCTCTCCTCAAAAGAAATCACTACTACACATATATTTTATACTTAAACATATATTTATGCAAATGGAATAATACTAGCCATTTTATTCAGCTAAATGCTTTTAACTTATCTATACATCTTTGGAGACTTGGAATCATTTATATGACAGTGCATGAGGGTCATTTAATTTAGGATGAAGTTCAGTTCAGTTCAGTCACTCAGTCGTGTCCAACTCTCTGCGACCCCCTGGACTGCAGCACACCGGGCCTCCCTGTCCAACACCAACTCCCAGAGCTTACTCAAACTCATGTCCACAGAGTCGGTGATGCCATCCAACCATCTCATCCTCTGTTGTTCCCTTCTCCTTCCTCCTTCAATTTTTCCCAGCATCAGGGTCTTTTCAAATGAGTCAGTTCTTCGCATCAGGTGGCCAGAGTATTGGAGTTTCAGCTTCAGCATCAGTCCTTCCAATGAATATTCAGGATTGATTTCCTTTAAGATAGACTGGTTGGATCTCTTTTGTGTCCAAGGGAATAATACTAAATATTTTATTTAGCTAAATGTTTTTAACTTACCTATACATCTTTGGATACTTAGAATCATTTACATGACAGTGCACGAGGGTCATTTAATTTAGGGTAAAGTTCAGTTCAGTCACCTTTTAGGATAAAGGTGATGGTTTAATTCAGAGGAGAAGCTGAATGTGAGAAATGACAAGACAAGGAAATGGGATTTAAGTTTCTGGCACAGCAAACTGTGGGAAGGTAGATATATGGGGGAACTAATGAAAGATCTAGTGAGTAAACCTTGTTATATAGATTCCTCTAGGGCTGTCTCTGAGCTGATAGGAGGTCTGGTCCGTCCTGGTAAATAGAGAATGGGGATACTTTATAAATTTATGTCCTGCTTTTAGGAAAGTAGGGAGAGGGCATAGAGCTTTTCTTATCTCTGTTTCTTCTCATTTGCCTTTAGCTCCAAATAAGCCTTATGCCAAAGTGACATATTTGGGGTGGCATTTTCTGCTCCCCTTCACTAACTGATGACAGGGAAAACTCTCATGCCTGGCTCACTGTAGGCTGTTGCCTTACTCGAGCCTCCCGGGGGGGTGACTGTGAAAGGCAGTAACGAAGGGTGATGCTTCCAGCAAGCAGAGCATTGAACAGTGCATTTGCTGTTGATGTTGATGATGATAAGCAGCCACCAACTCAGTCTGGAGGGGGAAGTGATCACATAAAAATAAAAATATACATAAATTCCTGTAATCACAAGTCACTTGACTGGTTCATCAGGAATCTGGAAGGAACAAGATAGAAAGATTATAAAGATCAAATATAAAGAGGTCTGGGAAAGTAGCACCTGAATGAACCTAGGCAAGTAAGCACAAAACGTGTGGATCTTTACGTCTCACATCAGTGCCTGAAGGAGCACGTCTTCCTAGGAGGAAGCCCTACCACCTCTGTGGATGGAATCACGTGTCTAGTAGAGGTCAGCTCGTCTCTGCCCTCAGCTACCCATGAACATAGTGGACCTATGAACAAAATGCACAGTAATGGACATGGAAGCTATTCATGAGCTCAGCTACAGTTCATCTGGCTGTTGCCGCTGCTACTACAGATTTGACTTGTCAGTATTAAGAACCAAATCTGAACCTTCAGTATGGTAGCGTTTCTCAAGGGGACCAGTCAGTTACTTGATTAACCAATCAGTTAATCGATATGTGATGGACTCAGATGTTGCAGGTATGAGTGAGTCTGCCTTCGTTGTCCTAAGTGCATCAGCCAACAACACCAGGCTGTGCTATATATTCCTCCTCCCTATTCCTTCATATCTCAAGAAAACCTTATCATTGCACTGACCATATTGCATGCTAGTTTTCTGTGGCTATTTCAGCGAAGCTGCCAACTCCCTGATGGTAGTGTCTAAGTGTTAGTTTTCTTGAGTTCCCTAGCCCTCTCACAGGGCTATAGCACATACCATATGCTTTATAAATATTTGGTAAATAAATGAATATGTTTCAAAAAAGAAACAACCTCATGCAAACACTGAAAGGCGGGATGGTAAGAGCCATAACTAGTTTAGCAGCAGTGGGGCCAGGAACCTTTGCAACAGTGCAAGAACCTTTTTGGTATGATTGGCCCCACATCAGGCCCTGCATTCCCCAACCTGGGGAATCCAGCAAAAGGACTGGGAATCCCCAGGGAATCTGACTTTGAAGGTCAGCGGAACTTGATTACAGAACTTCCACAGGACCGGGGAAAACAAAGACTCTTGGAGGGCACCAACAAAGCTTGTGCACCCAGGACCCAGAGGAAAGGAGCAGTGGCCCCACCAGAGACTGAGAACCTGCCTGTGAGTGTTTGGGGGTCTCCTGCGGAGGTGTGGGTCCACAGTGGCCCACCTCGGGGTCGGAGCACCGGCAACAGCAGTCCTGGGGGGCGCAGTGTGTTGGCATCAGTTCTCTTGGAGGAGGTCCCCATTAGCATCGCCATAGAGCCGCCAGGTGGGCAATCCACAAACAGGAGATCATACCAAGTTGGGGAAGGGCAGTGACAAAAATAAAAACTGCCAAACAAACAAAAACTAACGTCTTGGCACTAAAATTATCTTCTAGCATTGATGTGATGATTAACAGCAAAATCACATGTAAAGTACTTACTAAACAGTAATAGGCAGTCAACAAACTGTGGCTTTTTTTAATAACAACGCTTTTAAGAGGAATGGAATTAAATGTAATTACCAGAATTACACATCCAATTTGAATTTTCTCCTTATTCAAATACAAGAAAACACACTTATTTTTAAATGTTGAACTTTGTGTGTCATACTGACCTACTTTAAAGCACAGAAATTTATACTGCTATCACTGAAAACTAAGGAGGAAAACCTGGTGGTTAAAAACTCTGAATATTTAGAGTTAGACTGTTGGATATCATTATCAGATTGGCCCCTATAGTCAGCTTTCCTCTCTTGCTTATTTGAAGATTTAAAAAACAGTAAAATTCCAAATGCAACTTGGTATATCATATTGGACCCCGGAATAGAAAAAAATTATTGAAAAAACTGGTGAAATCTAAATAAAGTCTGTATGTTAGTTAAGTGATATTCCAATGTTAATTTCATTTTGATAAAGATCATGGTTGTGTAAGATATTAATATTAAAGGAAGCTGGGTAAGGGGTATTCAGGAACTCCTTATTTTATTTTTAAGAACGTTCTGAAAATCTAAAATTATTTTAAACTAAAAAGTTTTTAAGGTACATATGAAAAGAGAAAATAACTTGGAGGACACGCAAAGTGGAGCACACAGCAAAAAAAAAAGGCAAGTTCCTGCTCTCAAAGACCTTGTAGTCCCATTGAGTCAGGAAATAACCTTGAAGTAATTTATGAAACAATATTTCACCCCATGATACAGGCAGTACTATACAGTGATGAATAGGATAGACTGCCTGTCTCTGCCACTTTAATAGCTGTGTGATACTGGATAAGTTGCTTCCCTGGTGGCTCAGCAGTAAGTGGTAAAGAATCCACCTTCGATGTAGGAGACACAGGTTCAATCCCTGGGTCAGGAAGATCCCCCGGAGGTGGAAATCGCATTCCACTCCAGTATTCTTGCCTGGGAAATTTCATGAACAGAGGAGCCTGGTGAGCTACAGTCCATGGGGTAGCAAAGGGTCGGATACAACGGAGCATGCATGCACTGGGTAAGTTGCTTAAACTCTACACCTCAGTTTCTTCAACTGTAAAAAAGAATAAAAATAATAGTACCTACCACAGGTGTGTTTTGAGGACTTAACAATATGTTAAACACTTAGAGCTGAGTACACTGTAAATTTTATAAGAATATTTGCTATTATGGTTATATTATAAAGTTTTAGTATTATATTATAAAGTATAATACAAAAATAGATAGCACTTTCATATTGGAAAGCAAGAAGTAAAATTGTCACTGTTTGCAAATGACATGATACAATACATAGCAAATCAAGACACCACCAAAAAACTAGAGCTCATCAACGAATTCAGTAAACTGCAGGATACTAAATTAATATATAGAAATCTGCTGCATTTCCATACACATAACAATGAACTATCAGAAAGAGAAATTAAGGAAACAATACAATTTACAATTGCATCAAAAAGAACAAAATACTTAAAAATAAACCTGCCTCAGGACATGAAAGACCTGTATTTGGAAAACTATAAGACACTGATGAAAGAAATTAAAGATGACAAACAGATGGGAAGATATACTGTGTTCTTGGACTGGAAATTTTAATACTGTTAACATAACCATACTACCCAAGGAAATCTGCAGACTAAATGCAATTCCTATCAAAATACCCATTACACGTTACACAAAACTAGAACAAATAATCCTAAAATTTACATGGAATCACAAACGGCTGAATTCCTCAAGCTATCTTTAAAAAGAAAAAACTGGAGCTATCATGCTCCCTGACTTCAAATTGCACAAAATTACAGTATTCAAAACACTATAACACGGGCACAAAAACAGACACATAGACCAGTGGAGCAGAATAAAGGGCCCAGAAATAAACCCACACACCTATGGCTCATTAATCTATGACAAAGGAGGTAATAATACACAGCAGAAAAACAGCCAGTGTCTAATAAATGGTGCTGGGAAAACTGGACCGCAACAAGTAAAAGAATGAAATTAGACCATTCCTTAACACTATATACAAAGATAAACTCAAAATGGTTTAAAGTCCTAACTATAAGACCGGAAACCCTAAAACTCCTGGAAGAAAATATAGGCGGGACACTCTTTGACATAAATAGCAATATTTTCCAGGATCTATTCATTGGAAGAACTGATGCTGAAGTTGAAGGTGCAATACTTTGGCCACTTGATGTGAAGGGCTGACTCACTGGAAAAGACTCCGGTCCTGGGAAAGATTGAAGGCAGGAGGAGAAGGGTAAGACAGAGGATGAGATGGTTGGATGGCATCACCAACTCAATTGACATGAGTTTGAGTAAACTCCCGGAGATGGTGAAGCACAGGGAAGCCTGGAGTGCTGCAGTTCATGAGGCCACAAAGAGTCGGACACGACTTGGCAACTGAACAACACAGCAATATTTCCCAAGATCTATTTCTAAAGGCATAGGATACAAAAGCAAAAATAGACAAATGGAACCTAATTAAATTTAAAAGTTTTTGCATAGCAAAGAAAACCACCAATAAAATGAAAAGATGACCTACAGAATGGGAGAAAATATTGCAAATTATATGACCAAAAAGGAGTTAAAACTCAAAATATATATTAAAAACACTTACATTTCAACATCAAAAGAATAAACAACCAAATCAAACAATGCATAGAAGACTTGAATAGACATTTTTCCAAAGGAGACCATGCAGATCACCAACAGACATATGAAAAGAGGCTTACCATCACTAATTATTAAAGCAATGCAAATCAAAACCACAATGAGGTATCACCTCACATCTGTGAGAATAGCTATCATCAAAATGTCTGCAAACAACAAATGTTGGAGAGGATGTGGAGAAAAGGGAACCCGAGTACACTCTTAGTGGGGATGTAAATTGAGGCAGTCACTATGGAAAATGGTATGAAGTTTCCTCAAAAAATTAAAGTAGAAATATCATGCCTCCATGCAAAGTCGCTTCAGTCTCTTTGTGACCCCATGGACTGTAGCATCCCAGGCTTCTCTGTCCACTGGATTCTCCAGGCAAGAATACTGAGTGGGTTGCTCTGCCTTCCTCCAAGGGATCTTCCTGACCCAGGGGTTGAACCAGCTTCTCTATGTTGAAGCCCAGAAATACCATATGATCCTGAAATTCCACTCTTGTATAGATATCTGAAAAAAATGAAAACACTTAAATCAAGAATATACAAACAACCCCAGTATTCACAGCAGTACTATGTACAATAGCCAAGACACAGAAGCTACCCAAGTGCCCATCAACAGATTATTGGATTAAGAAGTCTCTCTCTCTCTCTCTCTCTCTCTCACATGCACACACACATAAACACACACAATGGAATATTATTCAGCCATCAAAAATGAAATTCTGCCATTTGCAGCAATGTGGATGGTCTAAGGCTTCCCTGATGACTCAGATGGCAAAGAATCTGTCTGCAATGCAGGAGACCTTAGAGCACATTGTGCTTGATGAAATAAGTCAGGTGACAAATATAAAGTGTGGAATTCTGGGACCATTGATGCAGAGAGCAGCTCTCTGATTTCCCAGGATCCTGCATGTGGAAGGAGTGGTTTCTTTGACTGGTAAGTTTTATGGTATTGTTCTGAAAGTTCTTCCTCTATTTCCTTTCTTCTAAAACTAGGTAAGGCGATTTCTGTCATTCTCAACTGGACCCTGACTATTACACTGCTTCATGGGATTACTTTGTGTATTATGTGAAATAATGCACATGGTACATTAAAAACCATGTCTGACACATAGTAAGAGCTCAATAATTCATCTTTGAATTGTAATTTTTAAATTACAGTCATTAATATTGTTGAAATTCGATTGCCCTTGGCTTTTCTGCTTTCCTTACCAAGTATTATTTCTTTTTCCTTTCTCAATGTTTTATATTTTATTTTCTGTGTGCATTTTTAAAGACTTAAACATGTATTATATTTTGTTTCTGTTGAAGTATAGTTGATGCACAACATGAGTTTCAGATGTAGAACATAGTAATTCACAATTTTTAAAGGTTTAGCTATTATAAAATATTGGCTATAATTTCATTTGCTCAGTCGTGTCTGACCCTTTGTGACCCCATGGACTGCAGCATCCATATTCTGTGCTGTACAGTATATCCACCACCCTAGCTGCTAACCTGAATTTGAAAGCCAGAGTCAGAACTTTGGCTCCAGACCTACACTATGCCTATAGAGTCACAAAAGCAAATGTGAACTGTGGTAACACTCACTGAAATAAAAAACACAGAGCTGAGGAGGACTGATGAGAAAGACCATGACTTTAGTTTATCATGTAGTTCCTATAGAACATCCAAATGAACATTTCTAGAATGCGATAGGAAATACAAATTTATAAGGAAGAGATTTAGGCTAAATTTATGCCAGGGAATGAGATAAATGATATGTAAACATTTCCTTTATCCTGATAGCAACAAAGTGACAAGATGTTATTAAGTCCAGGAAAATGAGATTTAAACAAGCTTGGAACTGATTAAAGTATGGACAGTAAATGAACCTGTGGAGTGATATGAGATCATGGGTCAAACAGGAGATGGCAAGAGTGAACATTGACATTTTAGGAATCAGCGAACTAAAATGGACTGGAATGCGTGAATTTAACTCAAATGACCATTATATCTACTACTGTGGGCAAGAATCCCTTGAAATAACTGGAGTAGCCATCATAGTCAACAAAAGAGTCCAAAATGCAGTACTTGGATGCAATCTCCAAAATGACAGAATGATCTCTGTTCATTTCCAAGTCAAACCTCTCAGTATCACCGTAATCCAAGTCTATGCCCCGACCAGTAATGCTGAAGAAGCTGAAGTTGAACAGTTCTGTGAAGACCTACGAGACCTTCTAGGACTAACACCCAAAAAAAGATGTCATTTTCATAATAGAGGACTGAAATGCAAAAGTAGGAAGTCAAGAGATACCTGGAGTAACGGCAAATTTGACCTTGGAGTACAGAATGAAGCAGGGCAAAGGCTAATAGAGTTCTGCCAAGAAAATGCACTGGTCATAGCAAGCACCCTCTTCCAACAACACGAGAGAAGACCCTACACATGGACATCACCAGATGGTTGACACCAAAATCAGATTGATTATATTCTTTGCAGCCAAAGATGGAGAAGCTCTATACAGTCAGCAAAAACAAGACCAGGAGCTGACTGTGGCTCAGATCATGAACTCCTTATTGCCAAATTCAGACTGAAATTGAAGAAAGTAGGAAAAACCACTAGACCATTCAAGTGTGATCTAAATCAAATCCCTTACAATTATACAGTGGAAGTGGCAAATAGATTCAAGGGATTAGATGTGATAGACAGAGTCCCTGAAGAACTATGGATGGAGGTTCATGACATTGTACAGGAGGCAGTGATCAATACCATCCCCAAGAAAAAGAAATGCAAAAGGCAAAATGATTGTCCAAGGAGGCCTTACAAATAGTTGAGAAAAGAAAAATGCAAAAGGCAAAGGAGAAAAGGCAATATATCCATTTGAATGCAGAGTTTCAAGAATAGCAAAGAGAGACAAGGAAGCCTTCCTCAGTGATCAATGCAAAGAAATAGAGGAAAACACAGAATGGGAAAGACTAGAGAGCTCTTCAAGAGAATTAGAGACACCAAGGGAACATTTCATGCAAAGATGGGCATAAGAAAGCATAATAAAGAACAAAAGTGGTATGGACCTAACAAAGGCAGAAGATACTAAGAAGAGGTGGCAAGAATACACAGAAGAACCGTACAAAAAAGATCTTAATGACTCAGATAACCACGATGGTGTGATCACTCACCTAGAGCCAGACATCCTGGAATGTGAAGTCAAGCAGGCTTTAGGAAGCATCACTATGAACAAAGTTAGTGGAGGTGATGGAATTTCAGTTGAGCTATTTCAAATCCTAAAAGATGATGCTATGAAAATGCTGCACTTGATAAGCCAGCAAATTTGGAAAACTCAGCTGTGGCCACAGGACTGGAAAATGTCACTTTTCATTCCAATCTCAAAGAAAGGCAAAGCCAAAGAATGTTCAAACTACCGCACAATTGCACTCATCTCACACGCTAGCAAAGTTATGCTCACATTTCTCCAAGCCAGGCTTCAACAGTACGTGAACTATGAACTTCCAGATGTTCAAGCTGGATTTAGAAAAGGCAGAGGAAGGAGAGATCAAATTGCCAACATCCGTTGGATCATCAATAAAGCAAGAGAGTTCCAGAAAAACATCTACTTCTGTTTTATTGACTATGCCAAACCATTTGACTGTGTGGATCACAACAAACTGTGAAAAATTCTAAAGAGATGGAAATAACAGAACACCTGACCTGCCTCCTGAGAAATCTGTATGCAGGAAGCAACAGTTAGAACTGGACATGGAACAACAGACTGGTTCCAAATAGGAAAAGGAGTACGTCAAGGCTGTATATTGTCACCCTGCTTATTTAACTTATATTCAGAATACATCATGAGAAATGTTGGGCTGGAAGAAGCACAAGCTGGAATCAAGACTGCCAGGAGAAATATCAATAACCTCAGACATGCAGATGACACCACCCTTATGGCAGAAAGTGAAGAACTAAACAGCCTCTTGATGAAAGTGAAAGAGGAGAGTGAAAAAGTTGGCTTAGAACTCAACATTCAGAAAACTAAGATATTGGTATCCAGTCCCATCACTTCATGGTAAATAGATAGAGAAACAATAGAAACAGTGACAGATTTTATTTTGGGAGCTCCAAAATCACTGCAGATGGTGACTGCAGCCATGAAATTAAAAGACATTTGCTCCTTGGAAGAAAAGTTATGGCCAACCTAGATAGCATATTAAAAAGCAGAGACATTATTTTGCCAACAAAGGTCTGTCTAGTCAAGGTTATGGTTTTTCCAGTAGTCATGTATGGATATGAGAGTTGGACTAATAGTCTTAATAGAGAAAGCTGAGCACCAAAGCATTGATGCTTTTTAACTGTGGTGTTGGAGAAGACTGTTGAGAGTCCCTTGGCCTGCAAGAAGATCCAACCAGTCAATCCTAAAGGAAATCAGTCCTGAGTATTCATTGGGAGGACTGATGCTGAACCTGAAACTCCAATACACCTGACGCGAAGAGCTGACTCATTTGAAAAGACCCTGATGCTGGGAAAGATTGAAGGCGGGAGAAGGGGACCACAGAGGATGAGATGGTTGGATGGCATCACCAACTCAATGGACATGGGTTTGGGTGGACTTTGGGAGTTGGTGATGAACATGCAGGCCTGGTGTGCTGCAGTCCATGGGGTCGCAAAGAGTCGGACACGACTGAGAGACTGAGCTGAGCTGAACTGAAGGAATGTTCATAGCACAGGAAGTAAAGGCCACTGATGGAAACTTAAAGATCACCAATAGTTAAGATGTGGACACAAGAGGAGTTTAAACAGGAAAATCAGAATCAAAATAGAAGAAAAAACAAAAGAATGTATTACCACAGAATCCCAGGGAAGACAGCCTTTCATGAAGGAAGACAGGCATCAACTGCCCCTCTGTGATCAAATGTGATAAGGACCAAATAAGTTTTCCGGATTTAGCAACAAATGACTCTACACATATTTTTAGTTTAATATTTAACTTAAGCTCTGTAAGATGATTCCATTATGTCTCCCTACAAGATAATTGAGTTCAGAGTATACTGACTCCTTTATCCCCAGGACCAAGCACTATAATGGATAAAAGAATGTTTTTGTTTTATGGATGAGTAAATTTGGACAAGGGCTTCTCAGGTGACTCAGTGGTAAAGGATTTGCCTGTCAATTCAGGAGATGTGGGTTGGATCACTGGGTCAGGAAGATTCCTTGGAGAAAGAAATGGCAACCCACTACAACATTCTTGCCTGGGAAATCCTACAGACAAAAGAACCTGGCAGGCTACTGTCCAATGGGATCTCAAAAGAGTCAGACATGACTTAGCAACTAAACAACAATACAAATTTGAGAACATAGAAATATACTTAATGGTGCTAGCTCAAAGACAGTTCAGGAAAAAGTTTTCTTTCCTGAGTGAAGTCTTACGCACAAAAGAGAGAATTGCTATGATGAATAAAAATATATCTACAAAGAAAGAATTATCAAAACAATTTAGGAAGTATTTGTAGCTGGTTTTAGGAAAAGTTTTCTTCCTGATGCCCCTTGCCCTCAAATATTCACCTAGTCTACTTGATATTCCTTCTTTTGAAAAAGTCATTTAAAGCTATTTTTACCAAACACAAGTTCATGTGCCCAATGCCCATGGGATGAAACAAACCAAAACATCAGTAGTTGGAGCAGAAAGATTTATTGCAGGATCATGCAAGGAGACAGGTGGCTTGTATCTGAAAAACCCCCAACTCCTCGAAGGGTTTCAGCAAATCACTTTTAAAGGCAAGACGAGAGAGGGGCATGGCTGGTTGTTGCCAACTTCTTGGTGGAGGAATCGTTTGTTCTTGCAGCTGCCCATGTAGGTCAGTCACAGTGTTCCTGTAAACTTCCAACAGGACAAATACTCTTGTTTCTTCTGCAACTCTTTAATCTCTAAAAAAATGGACTCATCAAAGCCAGAGCCTTAAGAATAGGCTATCCTATATATTTCAGGCTATAGGCAACGTTGTTTTACAAAAGGCACAGAATCAGCATGACTAGACATGGGCAACAAAGCAAAAGTTCAAAGCAAAATACATTTTAAGCTAACTGCAGAAAATTCAGAAATAAACAACGTGCTACAGTAGAGTATACTCAGGAACGTGCCCAATGTAAACACTATGACTTCCCCTCTGTGACTTTGGAGACACTTACAGCGTTTGCTTCATCATGACTTAACTATTTGCATGTTTTATGTGTTAGTATTTTTCTATGCGTTTCACTTTTTTTTAATATTGTTTAAAATACAGATGTCCTGTTTATAATGCTCCCTCGATTTTTTCATTGAGAAGACATGTCGGAACACGTGTACCCCGGTGGCGGATGCATGTTGATGTATGGCAAAACCAATACAATATTGTAAAGTAAAAAAAAAAATAATAATAATAATAAAATTTTTTTTAAAAAAGACATGTCTAAGTAGCAATTTGAGGGCTTCCCTGGTAGCTCGGTGGTAAAGAATCTGCCTGCCAATGCAGGAGACATAGTTCGATCCCTGATCTGGGAAGCGGAGCAACTAAGCCCATCTGTCATAAATACTGAGCCTGTGCTTAGAGCCCGGGGGTCCCAGCCGCTGAGCCCCCTGCCACAGTTCCTGCAGCCTGCAGACGCTACAGCCTGTGCTCCGCAACAAAGGAAGCCACCGCGATGAAAAGCCTGCGCACCGCAGCCGGAGAGTAGCCCCACTGGCTGCAACTGGAGAAAACCCTGCGCAGCAACGAAGACCCAGCACAGCCAAAAATGAATGCACAAATAAAGGCTTTAAAATGAAAAAAAAAAAAAAAAACAAGTAGCAATTTGATTCTGGCAAAGAAAATATGTCTCCTCACAGGTTAAATTTATACAGAAGACAAGTGGGAAAAAAAACCCTTTGAAAGACAAATCCGTTGTGTGCTTCCTGCCAATAAGGGCATACTTCCTCGTTGTCATTAATGAAAGATAACACACGCTTTTCAAAGTTCCGTAAGACATTCCAAACAAAGAAAACACTCAAATGAGTCACCTGTTTCCACATTCAAGGTTAAGAAGCCATATAAATTTCTCCAGCCTCCGGCACAGAACACCAAATGCCCCGTAAGTGCGAGGAGACAGCTATGCGGCTGGCGCTGCTATGCGCTGCCTGCCTGCTGCCCGGCAGCCCGGCCCTGCCACTCGGCCCGGGCCCGGGAGGCGAGGGCGACCCACGCTGGCAGCTGGCTCAGGTACGTCTCTGGCCCGCTCTCCCGGGCCGCCACGGACTTTCCAGACAAACTGTGCTTTGCCACTTTAATAACTTTCCCTATTATAAAGGCAATATATGATTTAATCAAGTAGCGATTAAGTGCAGGCTCTGAAGCTTGCCCAAAGGGGATTCAAGTTCCACCTCCTCCACTCGACTGCGTGGATGGACAGAGGCGTGTTATTAACCTTTGAGTTTCAGTTTTATAGCTGAAGATACAACGATATCAGTCAAATAGGGGTGTTGTGAAGCAACATCCCTGAGACATATTATATAAATTGAAGCTTTCACGACCACTACAGTGTATTGTAACTCGAGATATTCTCATAAAGAGCAAAGCGATGCTCCTTAAGATGAGGACCCTAGTGATGGAGAGACTTGAGAACAGAAAATGAGGGTAGATGTTGCAGCTCTCCTGCTGATAAACCGATGATGATGGGTGAGGCATGAACTTCTGACTTCGTTTTCTCATATATCCAGTGGAGACAGTAATACTGTGTTTTATCTGGAGAAGTCTAGCAAATAAATGAAGTGGTAACAATACCAGGTATCATGTATGTAACAACTTCAGATTATGAAATACGTCCTAAACGTGGTGTCATTGAATCCTCAGCTCTATCCTGGGAAAAAGAAGAAACCAAAGTAAAAGTAATTCACATCCCACATACTTGCTAACTGTAGAGACAAGAGTCAAGAACAAGTTCTGGTTCAAAAGTCATGTACTTTCCAATATATTACTTAATAATTATCCTAATGTGAGTGAGGGACAGAAAGTGTTAGTGGCTCAGTCGAGTCCAACTCTTTTTCGACCCCATGGACTACAGCCCACAGGGCTCCTCTGCCCATGGGATTCTCCAGGCAAGAATACTGGAGTGGGTGGCCATTCCCTTCTCCATGGGATCTTCCTGACCCAGGGATCAAACTCAAGCCTCCTTGGGTTCTCCTTCAGATTCTTTACAGGCTGAGCCACCAGAGAAGCCCAAAGTGTAATTAATTATTATTTGGTAAAAGTATTGTTTATAAATTTAAGCATAAGAAAAGTTGAGTTTTATTTCACACTAACTTTGACTTTTTTCAAAGTCCCTGTAATGTGTTGGATTGAACCATATGAAATTACTGATATTTGACCATTTTAAAAAAGTATTTATTTTATTTTTGGCTGCGCTGGGTCTTCGTTGCTGTATGTGGGCTTCCTCCAGTTGCAATGCATAGCCTTGTCATCGTGGTGGCATCTCTCGTAAGGACAATAGGCTCAGTATCTGTGGCACACAGGCTTAGTTGCGCCCCGGCATGTGGAATCCTCCCAGAGCAGGGGTCAAACCCATGTCCTCTGCATTGGCAGGCAGAGTTTTAACAACTGGACCATCAAGGAGGTCCTATTTGACTATTTTCTTTTGATCTGAAAAAGGTCCATTTCATATGGTTCCAACCTTCTGGATTCAGAAGGAGTCCACTTGCAGGAGTGTTGAGCCCCTCCACCCAGGGTGCAGATTGCCAGGAAACCAGAGGGAGGTTCTCTAGTTTTAAAGGAAGGTAGGAAAAGTCATCTCAAGGATACTGAGAGATTTCTTCCAGAAAGTGTCTTTGCAAAGCTGGTAGCTCTGGAAGGGAGAAAATGAGCTATTTGTTTTTAAATCAGGGATTAACTCCCAACTGTCATGGATGAACAGTGAGTACTTGTATTGAATGAAACACAGTCTTGGGAACAGGAAGAGAGAGCACCTTACTGCTAAGGTTACTTACGTGAAGTTCATAAACCTAACTCATTTTGACGGCACTATCACACATTAACATGACGCTGTATGTTTTTCTGAGAAAATGGGCTTTGGAATCAGAATTGGAGTTCAAATATCCGTTCCTTTTGTTACTCCTGGGGTGACTTCATGCAAGTTACTCCCCTTCTCTGAGCCATGATTCTTCAAATGTGAAATAGGAAAGTATTGCCATACCCAACTTCCAGGGTGGTTATGAGGTTTAAATAAGATAAGCATATAAAGCTCTTGGTATAGTCCCTGCCACTAGTAAGTGCTTCATCAAGGTTCTGGGGAGGCTGCTGCTGTTGTTATTTTCATCCACTCTCTATTTTTTCCTATTTAGGAAAAAATAAATATCCTCACACCCATTCACTGGGGTCCTTTAAGAAATTCCCCCGGACCTAACGGCACATGGAACACACCTAAGAAACCTGCTTTACCTTACAGCTTCACAAAGAGGGTTTTACAAAGAACTTAGCTATGGAAAGAGCTCTGGCCTGGCAAGCAGTCAAGAAACTCAGGACCAGTTTGCCTACTAGCATAATACGTGACTGCGGAGCACATCATTTAGTTACTATGAGTTTTGATTTCTTCACCTAGAAAATACATATATTAAATGAAATAATGTCCTAATTTCCTTTCCCAGGACTAAAATGTTAAAACCGTTAACCTCAGGGGACCTGACCTCCAGAGCATCTTAGAAAGGGCTGGGTGACTTTGGATCTCCCCAAAGGGTCTCTGATGCCAAGGGCAGACCTCAGGTGCACACCTTGAGGGCAAACGGGGCACTCTTCCTGACTATTAAAAACAAGTCTGTGTTTTAAAATTATACAATGGGATAACAGAAAAAGAGAGGGACTCTTTTCTTTCGGCCATGAAATGAAATGGCAATGACTCATCATCAATATTACATTTCCTTCTCATGAATGTACTTTTGTTTTACCTGGTTACTGTGTAACTATTCTGCCTTCAAACTACTGTTTGGGTCCATAGGAATCAGAGGCAAAGATGTGCAGACTTCTGAGATAAAAGAAGACAACAAACAAGAATTACAGATCAATTACTCTTTCCAACAGGACTATCTTAAGAGGTTTTATTCATCTGACTCAAAAATTAAGAATGCCAATAGTTTAGAAGTCAGACTCAAGCGGATGGAAGGATTCTTTCACCTGCCTATAACTGGAATATTAAGCCCCCGTATTATAGAGATCATGGAGAAGCCCAGATGTGGAGTACCAGATGTTGCAGAATTTTCGCTATTCCCAAATCATCCTAAATGGACTTCTAAAGTAGTTACCTACAGGTCAGTTTTGCTTTGGCTCATTTTGGCAAAAGCAATATAGTCTTTTTCCTAAAAAGTCAAACATTGTTTTCTTGCTTGCTACCAGGATCATGTCATATACTTCAGACTTACCACATATCACAGTGAATCAATTAGTGGCCAAGGCCTTCAAAATATGGAGCGAAGCAATCCCACTGACGTTTAAGAGACTTAGATGGGGAACTGCTGATATCATGATTGGCTTTGCAAGAAGAGGTAAGGAAGATTCCTTCAGGCTGATTCTGTGTGCTGTTTTGCTTGTTGTGTATATCCGTGCCCTCCTGTTTTCCAGATTTAAAATCTTTAATGAGATATAGATAGATGATAGATACATCAATCTCTTTACAGATTAATGGGATACAGATATAAAGATATACATATATGTCAATGTTACTACATTTTTTTTCTAGTCCATTAATTTAGAGCCACTTTTTATAGCAGAAGATGGCAAACTATGATCCATGTGCCAAATCCGTAAATAAATATTTATTAGAACATAGCCATTCAGTTCAGTTCAGTCACTCAGCCATGTCTGACTCTATGACCCCATGGACTGCAGCACGCCAGGCCTCCCTGTCCATCACCAACTCCCAGAGCTTACTCAGACTTATGTCCATTGAACCAGGGTCTCCTGCAATGCAGGCGCATTCTTTACCAACTGAGCTATGAGGGAAGCCCGAACACAGCCATGTTCTTTCACTTACCTATTGTCTGTGAGTGCGTTGGGCTACAATGACAGACTTTAGTAAATACAGCAGAGATCATGAAGCCCACAAATCTGGTCCTTTGCAGAAAAAGTTTGCCAACCTCTATTTTATAACATGAATCATTTTATATATGTGTGTAAGTTATAAGCAAGGGCTTCCCAAGTAGTGCTAGTGGTAAAGACCTGCCTGCCAGTGCAGGAGACATATGAGACATGTGTTTGATCCCTAGCTTGGGAAGGTCCCCTGGAGGAGGGCATGGCAACCCACTCCATATCCTTGCCTGGAGAACCCCGTGGACAGAGAAGCCAGGCAGGCTACGGTCCACAGTGTCGCAGGGAGTCAGACACGACTGAAGCAACTTAGCATGCACGCACATATATAAGCAAAAGAAGAGGTTACAACTTCCAAAAGCCCTAAGTGGTCTCCAAGAATTGAACTGCCCCTGTGGCCTATTGCCAACACCTTTCATGTATTTAGTAAGAAAGCAGAAAATATAAAATTTTATATTAAAGGGCTTAAGGAGATAAAACCCATATACATGAACTGCTATTAATTACTGGTGCTTCATGGTACAAATTTTTGAGGCAAATGTTGCTCTTTTGGCCTGCTTTAATATTATACTTCCTGGGTGCTGTGAATTTAGCTGAAATTTAAATTTAAACACAATATTGACAAGAGTGAAGAAAACCTTATAGAAAGCACTGATCACGACACTCCATGCTTTTTAAGAACCAGATAAGTTGGATATGGCCAGATAACAGTTTGAAAATAAATTTCTCTGCATCACAAATAAAAGCACATCAAAATCTACTTTAGGACACCTTGAGCACAGTTCTTCAAGAAACTACTATATTCACAAAGAATAAGCTAGATTTTTATGAAAACTTACATTAAATGATATTCAATTACCTGCTGAATCCAGTATTCTCCACTCTGCCACCATGCGGCAAAGGAAAATGATCAAATTTAACGTTTAGATGGCACCATAAATTAGATGTGAATGTTTTAAAGTCCTGCATCAGTAAGCTTTCAAAATGTGGAGGTTATCAGGGATGAGCAGCAGCTGTATGAAAGAAAAAGTTCCTGTGACAAACAAATACCCAAACCACCCTGTCATGTAGCTGGCTGCTTGGACTGATCTTTTTCACCTCACTAATCATATAGACTGAAAGATGGAATGACTGGATATAGATTCAGTCTCTAAAGGCAATCGCCCTGCTTTCTTTCAGCTCACGGGGACCCGTATCCCTTTGATGGGCCAGGAGCCACACTGGCTCATGCCTTTGCACCCGGGCCAGGCCTGGGAGGAGATGCTCACTTCGATGAGGATGAACGCTGGACTGATGGTATCGGGATAGGTACAGCATCCTGTATCTCTTCCACTACACATCCTTTTTAAAATCCTGAACTTTCCATATCTTAACTCTCTCTAACTTTGATAATTGCTTTGATTAATAATAGTTATCTAGTCTTGCTAACTGCCAACCTCTGTGCTTTAAATGTGCTCATAATGTTCCACGTATGGAAGATGGAGGCTCCGGCTACAGAGTCAAGCAACATTGGGTTCAATTTGCTCTACCTCTACCAGTTAGTCACATTCTCTTTGGACAAGTTACTTAACTTCTCTGAGCCTCAGTTTCCTCATCTGTGAAATGGAACTGTAAGTAATTCCCACCCCACAGGATTGTTGTTTGAATTAAATGAGATAATGCTTATGCAATGCTTAGCATAGTGCTTGGAATATATTAATATTTCAATAAATTATAACTATTTTGTATATATCCCCCAAATATTTTTTAATTAAAGGAGAAAAAGGGGCTGCTGCCGCCGCCGCTAAATCACTCAGTCGTGTCCAACTCTGTGCGACCCCATAGACAGCAGCCCACCAGGCTCCCCTGTCCCTGGGATTCTCCAGGCAAGAACACTGGATCGGGTTGCCATTTCCTTCTCCAATGCATGAAAGAGAAAAGTGAAAGTGAAGTCGTTCAGTCGTTTCCAACTCTTAGCGACCCCATGGACTGCAGCCCACCAGGCTCCTCCATCCATGGGATTTTCCAGGTAAAAGGACTGGAGTGGGGTGCCATTGCCTTCTCTGGAAAAAGGGGCAGAGACTATGATATTTCGAGTATTATATATAATTCTAATATTATATGGGCTTCCTAGTTTCCTCTAGTCACAAATAATCCACATGCCAATGCAGGAGACATAGAGATGTGGGTTCGATCCCTAGGACAGGAAGATCCCCTGAAGGAGGGCATGGCAACCCATTCCAGTATTCTTGCCTGGAGAATCCCATGGACAGAGGATCCCGCTGGGCTACAGTCCATAGCGTTGCAAAGACACGGGCACAACTGAAGCAACAGCACTCACACACTAATATTAGTCATTATTGGTCAGAAAGAACCCACACTATAACCCAGCCCATTGTGGTCATCATTTTACAAAGTGGAAGATGATAGACAAAACAGAAAACTAATGAAGAGAAGCTCTAGATAAATAATCCTAATTGAAAACAATGCTTTTAAAAAATTGGCTACTAACTGGCCCTGAAAGTGAAATGAATACCTGTGTTTGGCAGTGGGAATTCACCACCATAGTGATGCCTTGCTGTGAAAATCTAACCTGTGTAAAATTATGACACTGCTTCCATCTCACATCTTGCGTGTGTTTTCATTCTTCCCTCTTCCCACTCAAAGTAAACTAAAGACACCTTCCTTCAGTCTAATGCACCATGATTGGAACTCTGGCCCCTCAAACTCACACACTCGCAACTTCCTTGTTATTTGCAAAGCCTATCTATGAGTCTGAGGGAGAGAGAACATATATTTAACACACTTTAACAAATCGAAAGCAAATTGCAGCCTTGCCTGGAGGTCCTGCCCTACAGTCATGCTTTCTCAAAACCAGCTTTCTCTCTCCTGCTATTCAGAGCCACTATCATTGGGCTTCCCTGGTGGCTCAGAGGTTAAAGCGTCTGCCCGCAATGCGGGAGACCTGGGTTCAATCCCTGGGTCGGAAAGATCCCCTGGAGAAGGAAGTGGCAACCCACTCCAGTATTCTTGCCTGGAGAATCCCATGGACGGAGGAGCCTGGTGGGCCACAGTCCACGGGGTCACAAAGAGTCAGACATGACTAAGAGACTTCACTTTCACTTTCATCATTTATTGAATATTCATCATTTTTCAGATATTGGGAAATTCAAGTTATTATGACAAATCTATAAGGTAGGAATTATTGTCTCCATTTAACAGATGAGGAACTGAGCCTCAGCAATACCCATTAATTTGTCCAGAGTTGTCCAGCTAGTAAGTAGCTGAGCCAGGTTTCAAACTCAGGTCTTTATAATAATCCTTTGCTTTCTGCTTCTGAACACTGCTGAGTGATTACATAAGAAGCAAATAGGCAGAAAAAAAATTATATTTTCTTAAAACCAGAAGTGGTGATAAGATTAAAGTACTACTTTTCTGATTCCTCTTTTAAACCTACCTCCTCATGAAGGCCTGGAAACAAATAATAAAACTATGGAGGATTTAAAGAGTTAGGTATCTTATAGTTACTTTGATTTTGATTATATGTTTTGATTTTATTATACATATAGTTATTTTTACAGTCACTGTATGTCTCTCTTTGGTCTCAGGAGTTAACTTCCTGTATGTTGCAACACATGAGCTTGGCCATTCCTTAGGTCTGAGTCATTCGTCTGATCCTAATGCTGTGATGTATCCAACCTACAGCAAAGAAGATTCCAAGAATTTCAAACTTTCACAGGATGATATCAACGGAATTCAGCTATTATACGGTAATACTTCCATATTTCCATAAGGAGGCATTGTCTCCTTATGGTAGGCCTGAATGAGAAAGGCTGGGAAATAGGTATTTACTTTGAAAAACACACTGGAACATATATCTCTAAAAGCCTATTGAGGGGAGAAATTTGAGACATTAGATACTTGAAATCTAATCAGACTATCTTATACTATGAGAATATTTATACTATGATTTTAAGTTTTCAGTAATATAATATCATTTGATGAAATCGTGAAAATGAAACTTCAAGGGGTTTTTCTTTAAGCTGCAACTCACTCTTACTTCTTGCTCGATTCAAGTACTTTAGGAGTCTCCCCCACAGGGATGGACTGAGGAATATAACACCTTCCCCTGTAGCTTCCCACTCCCAAGGATTTGGCCCTAGAGGAGGAAAAGTGACCTAATTTTTCCTGCCTGCATGTGTACATAGGGAAAGGGGTTAACCATAAACAGTGACTTCTTATAATTGTTAGTCATGACTGTATGAATATCCCATGTCCCAATCTACATGGGATTTTTTTGTTTTAATCAATTTCCAAACTCAGTTTTAAAAAAATTAACTGATTTGTATTTGCTTGATCAAGTCAGAAAGAGTATTGTGAGAAAGAAATCAAAGGACAAGGATAAAAAGCTATGTCTCCAGACAAATGAAAGATTTAATTATATAGGTATTAAATGTAAAGAGTTTATTAATTCTTATAGAAAATATAATAGTAATAGAGCAGAAAATATAATAGTAGGAATCAAAGAAGATAAATAAATCATCCAAGGACAAATTCTGGGTTCTTGAACAAAGATTCCAAGCCAGGGCTGCATGACTTCACACGTTCTACTACACAATTCAGCTGATCACTACTTAGTATGCTTTTAAAAGCAATTTGGAAAAGAGAATATATACAGAATGATATCTTTAAGTAAACAGATACAATTAAACTTTTCTGGCAAAAATGTCAGGATGATAAGAATACACTGCAAAAAGATCACCTAAGAGTCTTTGAATGTTCAGAAAAGCAATGAAAGTGCTCCCACATAATAAGTAATGCAATGTCCTCAGAGGGAAATTACTCCTGAAAGATAACAGATTGAAGCTGTAATTTACTATTAATCAGCTTTTCTCAAATTGTGTTTCCAGAACACTTGGCCTACCAGACAATTCCCGCCCCTACCCAGCCCCCACCAAAAAAAAAAAAAGATGCTTTGGAGAAACAAATTCAAAAACCACTACCTACTGTATTTGAGGTACACAGGATGTTACAGAGAACCTAACAAACTCTCATTTAATTCAGCGCTTACTAAATTACAATCCTCTCTGTGGAACACCCATTGAGCCCTCTCAGAATAGCATTTCAAAGAAGACAGTTTGGAAAATATCATGTAACTGTACCTCAAAGTTCTTATTTAAGGAGATGCTGCTGTCAAAAAAGTTCATGAAACACTGACAACTGTTGGCAGTTTTCACCAACAAAGTAGAAAATATTATTAGTACCTCCCCCTTATATAAAACCATGGAACTCATGGATTAGTGCTTTATATCCTATGTTTTAGAGAGTGAGGTGCCTCCAGTCAAAGTTGGAAAGAGGTAGCTTCTGGATAAATTAAAGCAAGACTTAATTATATAGGTATTAAATGTAAGGTGTTTATTAACCCAAGAAGTGATATGAGCAGAAAATATAAATTCAAAAGAATGTGATTAAACTCACAAATGTAGAATTCCCAATATTCTTTTCAGGATTATAAAAATAATAGCTAAAATGCATCAAGTTTATATAGCGTACCAAGCATTTCACATGCATTATCTTGTTTATTCCAACAATCCAGTAAATTCTTAGTGCCCTTGTTCTATAGATTGGTAATCTAATACAAAGAGAGGCTGTTAATAAGGAGTATCTTACCCAAGATCATGCATCTGGTAAAATGGCAGAGACAGGATGCAAAAGTATCTGACCCCCAAGGCCTACACACTATTCAGTGCTGCCTTTTTAGCCTTTGGAGGTTCATCTTCGAAACTTGTCCCAGGCATAGAAAAGTG
This sequence comes from Bos mutus, assembly GCF_027580195.1. Classification (NCBI taxonomy): domain Eukaryota; kingdom Metazoa; phylum Chordata; class Mammalia; order Artiodactyla; family Bovidae; genus Bos; species Bos mutus. The sequence continues at coordinate 73,797,071 of NC_091631.1, read as the reverse complement.
GGCTGGATGAATGAGTACCTACTGCAACACTTCTTGTGTTTTTTTAGCCTTAGGATTTGTGTGTGTGTGTGTTTTATACAATGCCAGAACGTTCTTATTTTTGTCTCTTAACAGGAAAGAGAAATGATTCAAGAAAAAAATAGAAACTTCAGCAAAACACACCTTCATTCATTGGGTTCTATGTAACCATTCCCAACCAGAATTAATGAGCACTGTTCCCGTCTTCCATTTAACACTTGCTGCCTCCAACCTTGTATTGTGGTTGGTTTTTATGTCTCTCCATTTGCGGATAAACTTGTTCACAACATCAGTATGTCTTACTCATCTATGACTCTCCTCAAGCAAGATGCACTTGGTGGATGACAATAAATGTTAAACATACAGATAAATACAATTTTTATTTCTTGGTAAAACTATTCTGGCTTCCCAGGTGGTATGGTAGTAAAGAATCTGCTTGCCAATGCAGGAGACCCCAGAGACTCGGGTTCGATCCCTGGGTTAGGAAGATCCCCTGGAGCGGGAAACAGTAACCTGCTCCAGTATTCTTGCCTGGAAAGTTCCATGGACAGAGGAGTCTGGCGGGCTACAGTCCATGGGGCCGCAAAGAGTCGGACATGACTGAAGTGACTGAGTACAAAAATGATTTCTATTTGGGAGGACTGTGGCAAAAGAAGATATCCCATACAATGAAATCAAAGGCTGAAACCAAAAACATAAGTAACCCCACCACATTATTTTGGGTGTTCAGTTGCCCTTAAACTATTATCAGGTCAGGTATGGTGTAATATAACCCAAGACAGTAGAGCCCAAAAGCACACTAAGTTCCCCTCACCCTTTGGGCTGAGCGCTCACTGTGAGTATTCTGGGTAGTCCAGTGATTCCCACAAAACACATGTGAATTCCCAAGGATTTGCATTCTCATAGCCACTCCCAGCGGCAAGCTCCCCTCGGACCTGACCTCACTCCATCTCTCCCACCACAGCTGCCCTGGCCCCCCTCCTCTGCCCCACGGCAACACAGATATAGATATGGCTCACCCTCTTCTCTCTTCCTTTCTCCAAACCAGTCCTATAGACTTTGTGAGATCTGTATCAACCATGCGGTTTTACACTGCATAAGGACACTGATTGACCAAAACTCCATTTGGATGTTATCCTCATCCTTCACATCCTTGATGCGTCCCAGCGTCAGGAGTTTCCCACCGGCCAGCAGCCTCCGCAGGCCCCAACCTCCTCCCTCATCTCTCCTGATCTTCAGATCTCTACACCCTAGTCCTTGTAGCTTCCCTCAGAAGCTCATCTCCTGAAGTCCAAGGAGCTCTCCCTTTCCAGGCGTAGAGACTCACTACCATGTTTCTGTGGGAAAAACACTCTCCATGTGGGGCTTAACCCTCAGCAGGACAGAACCGGAAAAGGCTTTTCCATGTGAGCTGCTCCTCCATACGCCCTACACCCCTGCATGGTTTTCTTTGCAAATGGGGGGATGAATAATTGGAACTGACTTTCTTTCTGATACAAATAATGCCACACATAAGCGCCCTGAAAAGATCTGTTATTTCACCCAAAATATATCAATAATTCAAAACTCAGAAATACTGCCAAAACCATTAGGAAACCATTCCAAAAATACAAAAAATGAGAAGGGGAATCCACTACCTAGGCAAAATATAAGGTATATATGAATAGGAGTTCAAAGATTTTTTAGAAACATAAGGGAACAGGTCTATGATAAAAATGTAGAAGAAGATAGAAGTCATTAAAATTCCTCATTTTGTAGATGATAAAACAGATCAAGAGAAGTTAAGTGATTTCCATCAGTTTCATAGTAAACAAATATCTTGTATTTAAAGCATTTCTTGTTTTTTTGTTTGCATTTTGCTTTGGCAGCAGAACACAGTATCTATCTCGCAGCTGAAATGCAGGTTAATTGTTTTGACCTGCCCAGCATCCTTTCACCCTACTTTTGGGGACAGGGACCCTCTTTCTCCTTTGTAGACTGTCTTAGTGAGACATCACTAAGTATGCCACATACTGCCAGGGCTGAGAAGGCTTACAGGAACCAAGTTTGGCCTCTCGGACACTCACCTGTAAACACCAGAGGCTGATTTACCCTGGCAGTGGGTTTTGGAGACACTGCCTACTCAGTCCTACACTCAGATAAATCTCTGAAGCTGCCTTGGGTCCTGTCCTACAAACATCTCAGGTACAGGGCTTCTCTTTGAGGTTTTGCAGCTGACTACAGGGCTTTCCAATAAATTTTATCTTTTGCTTCTACTAACCAGAGTCAGTTTGTGCCTGTTGTTTGCAAATCTCTGCCATGGTAGCTTGACCAGCTCTCCTATGGTGTATGACACAAGGGCTCTGTTGTGTATCTCACCAGTCTTAAATATGAAGTTAAGCACTAACTAAGCATAGAAACTGAATTTTCTTATTTCTATGCAAAATGCATAAGCTCACTTCTAACTAGAAATCCTGCCTAGAAAATAAGAACCCATGTTCTTTTTTTTTTTAATTATGGTTAAGTACACATAAAATTTACCGTTTTAGCCATTTTTAAGTGTATAGTTCATATTAAGTATACCCATATTGTTCTGCAAGAGTAAATGTTCTTACCCTTGGCACTATTAGCATGTTCAACTGACTAATTCTTCATGAGAGGCTGTTCTGGGCATTGGATGATGCTCAGCAGCATCCCATGGCCTCCCCACTCAGTTCAGTTCAGTTCAATCACTCAGTCATGTCCGACTCTGCAATCCCATGGACTGCAGCATGCCAGGCCTGTCCATCACCAACTCCAGAGTTTACTCAAACTCACGTCCATTGAGTCGGTGATGCCATCCAACCATCTCATCCTCTGTTGCTCCCTTCTTCTCCCCACTAGATGCCAGTAAACCGTCCTCAATCATGGCAACCAAAGATGTCTTACAACACTGCCAAATGACCTCTAAGGGGCAAAATAACCCTTAGTTGAGATCTATGAAGCTAGAGAAAATAAATTCTTATTTTAATGAATTATACGCAATGTCCCTTTACCTTTTTTCATCCCTTTCATCTGCTAATCCTGGGCCATCCCATGGGAAAGGAGAACCAACAAAAGATTAATGTGGCTTTGTTTTTGAGACATTTATTTGACAAAGGGACTATCATATTTTAAGGAATAAAACCAACTGTATGTTAAAACCAAAATACTGCATACTTACAGAAGTTCACAAAACTTGTTTATATTTTATTGATTACTTTTATTATCTTTTCTAATTTTAAAGTCAAATTCCAGTTTAAAATAAAAGGCTGAGCACTGAAATTTATCTTTACTTTCCTCTGAGTTTCCATCTAATGGTAGTAAGGCAATAAAACAGAATAGAAGGAGGTCTACCCATAGACAAGGAATTTCAATTTATGAAGGAAATTAAAGGAAATTAAATTTATGAAGACCTAATACAGCTGATGGGTGAAATATATCAGACTCAGTCTGGGATATGTGGAGAGGTCTCAAGTGGAAATGAGAGTCAACTATGGTTACAGGATGAAATGTGAATTTGATCAATCATGACAATATAAAAATGTAGGAAATTGGAGCACATTGCCAATGCCACATATTGTAAAACATAATATACATGTTTACATATTAACATTGCTAAAAATAAGATGACATCTTGCAATAGGGGCTGGCAATTCTCCAGGAGATTTGGGTTTGCTTTTGCCTATCACATGGAGCCTATCACCCTGACATCTCTCTACAATGAATCATGTGCTTGGGGTTGTTTTCACTGTACTGTTTGTGTGAATTCAGTCAGCAATTCTGAGAGAGTACCAGGTTGCCAATATCAAAAAAGCAAGAGAGTTCCAGAAAAACATCTACTTCTGCTTTATTGATTATGCCAAAGCCTTTGACTGTGTGGATCACAACAAACTGTGGAAAGTTCTTCAAGAGATGGGAATATCAGACCACCTGACCTGCCTCCTGAAAAATCTATATGCAAGTCAAGAAGCAACAGTTAGAACTGTACATGGAACAACAGACTGTTTCCAAAGCAGGAAAGGAGTTCGTCAAGGCTGTATATTGTCACCTTGCTTATTTAACTTATATGCAGAGTACATCATGTGAAATGTTGGACTGGATGAGGCACAAGCTGGAATCACAATTGCTGGGAGAAATATCGATAACCTCAGATATGCAGATGACACCACCCTTATGGCAGAAAGTGAAGAACTAAACAGCCTCTATATGAAAGTGAAAGAGGACAGTGAAAAAGTTGGCTTAAAGCTCAACATTCAGAAAACTAAGGTCATGGCATCTGGTCCCATCATTCATGGCAAATAGATGAGGAAACAGTGGAAACAGTGACTGACTTTATTTTTGGGGCTCCAAAATCACTGCAGATGGTGACTGCAGCCATGAAATTAAAAGACACTTGCTCCTTGGAAGAAAAGTTATGGCCAACCTAGATAGCATATTAAAAAGCAGAGACATTACTTTGCCAACAAAGGTCCATCTAGTCAAAGCTATGGTTTTTCCACTACTCATGTATGGATGTGAGAGTTGGACCATAAAGAAAGCTGAGCATCAAAGAATTGATGCTTTTGAACTGTGGTGTTGTAGAAGACTCTTGAGTGTCCCTTGGACTGCAAGGAGATCCATCCAACCAGTCCATCCTAAAGGAAATCAGTCCTGAATGTTCATTGGAAGGACTGATGCTGAAGCTGAAACTCCAATACTTTGGCCATGTGATGCAACGGACTGACTCATTTGAAAAGACCCTGATGCTGGGAAAGATTGAAGGCGGGAAGAGAAGGAGATGACAGAAGATGAGATGGTTGGATGGCATCACCAACTCAATGGACATGAGTTTGAGTAAACTCCAGTTGGTGATGGACAGGGAAGCCCAGCGTGCTGCGGTTCATGGGGTTGTAAAGAGTCGGACACGACTGAGCCACTGAAGTGAACTGAACCAGGCTGGAGACCACAAGGTCAGGTAGGATGGTTTCTTCCTCTCAGCTCTATGATTGAGACAGCCATGTGCTCTTGCTGCATTTTTGGTGTGGCAGGTTTACTTCTCTTTAATTCTTTTACCAAAAGACCAGCCATTTGTTATCCCAGCCTTATGTTGGGATCTTATGTTAGAATCTGCTGCTTGAACGTCTTGAACACAGAGATGGTTCATCCTACAATAGATGACATTTTAATTCACTGAAACGTGCTCGCTGGAGTACCAAGTTTAGATGCAGTACATGAAAAGAGACACAACTTTGTACAGTAATCTTCCACAATGGAGTGTTACTCAGCCATTAAAAAGAATACATTTGAATCAGTTCTAATGAGGTGGATGAAACTGGAGCCTATTATACAGAGTGAAGTAAGCCAGAAAGAAAAACACCAATACAGTATACTAACGCATATATATGGAATTTAGAAAGATGGTAACAATAACCCTGTATACGAGACAGCAAAAGAGACACTGATGTATAGAACAGTCTTTTGGATTCTGTGGGAGAGGGAGAGGGTGGGATGATTTGGGAGAATGGCATTGAAATACGTATAATATCATATATGAAATGAGTCGCCAGTCCAGGTTCAATGCACGATACTGGATGCTTGGGGCTGGCGCACTCAGACGACCCAGAGGGATGGTATGGGGAGGGAGGAGGGAGGGGGATGGGGATGGGGAACACATGTATACCTGTGGTGGATTCATTTTGATATTTGGCAAAACCAATACAATATTGTAAAGTTTAAAAATAAAAAAAATTTAAAAAAAAGAAAAGAGACACAATTTTGTACAGTAATTTTCCCTTAAGTTTCAGTTTTCCAGAACTATTGATTTCTTGTCAGTATTTTTAGGGATAAACACAAATAACACTCACCTTCAGATCCTGGCCAGCTGCCTGACAGTCCTTGCTCTCTGAGAATGTCATTGACCCACGGCGGATCCAGAGCGCCAAGTGTTTCCTATCCCACCTCCTGCCACAGTCGTCTGGAGCGAAGGCAGACACCCACCCTAGGCAAGGCCCTTGAGGTATCTTCTCCAGGGGGACTGTGATTCCATTCACTTATTTATTCAATGATATTTATTGAGTGTTTACCATGTTCCAGACACAATTTTAAACTTAAGGATATAATTTCAAACAAAGTCATTATGCATGTGGATCTCACAAATTCACCATAAGCAGTAATGAACAGAGAGACTCAGAAACTGAAATTTCTGAGCTGAGTCTTGTTCATGGTCAGATTCTTTAGGAATACTCCATAAACTTCTGTGGCTCAAGATCCTAGAAATTCTTAGTATTTTCCTTTCGTAAGGCCTGGTTGTTCAGTATTTTTCTGGATTCTATAAGGCATTGTAATGTCCTTTCAATAAATCTCCTCTTCAACTAAGCTAATATCAGAATAAGTCCAAAAATTAAGAGAAATAGTATAACACAGGCATCTTCTTCCTCTCTTCATCAGCATTATCTACCATGGTTTGCCATGGAATCTTCCAGAAAAAATGGAGTCCAACAAGAAAGAACAAAGATCAGATCAAAAGTGACTGAAGAGGGGCTTCCCTGGTGGCTCGGAGGTAAAGAATCCACCTGCCAATGCAGGGTACACGGGTTCCCCTGACTGGGGGAAATTCACAATTGCTGTCACCAGAACTACTGAACCTGTGCTCTAGAGCCTGGAGGCTACTGCTGAGCCCACCCGCCACAACCACTGAAGCATGCACTCCCTAAAGCCTGTGCTCTGCAGCAGGAGAAGCCACCGCAATGAGAGGCCTGCACCCCATAACTGGAGAGTAGCCCCCAGTCTCCACAGCTAGAGGCAAGCCCCTGCAGCAATGAAGACCAAGCACAGCCAAAATAAATTAATAAATAAAATCATTTTTTTAAGTGACTGAAGAGGTATAGACTGTGTAAGCCCCGTGCAAAGCTAACCAGGGCTACCCTTTGTTGTCAGTCCATTGCTGTTAATGTAAAAACAATGATATGTAATAAAAAGAGTATTAACCATGTCTGAGGTTCTGTTTGGGTTCTAGCTGTGCTCTGACAGACAGTAAGGAAAGCTTGGGCTTCCTTACTTCTCTTGGCTTTGGACTATCCTTTGAGTTCTCTTACTTCATAAAGCAGGACTTAGAGATCTAGAATTCAGTGATCAACTAAGGATTCACTCTTGACTAAATTTGCCTGTCAGTTTGATTAGGAAAAACAAGGAGATGAAGGCAGATGTTTGCCATCAGAATCACTCCCTGAGGCTCTACAAGGAAAATAGTCCCAGCTTACAGCACTTAAGCAGACACAAAAAATATGCATGTAGGCATTTCCTTTTCTTCACCTGGCAACTCTTGCAATTCTTCACACCTCGGCCCTGACATTTCCACACCCTCCACTTCACCCCTGCATCTGCTTAGTTCCCCTGAAGTCCTTCCACGGTACCAAACGTGTACCCCTCATGGTCATCTTTTGTCTCACTGACTTCCAATCTTCTGATGAATACACAGTCTCCACTAGATTGTCAGTTCCTTTATGAAGCTGAATGGGTTTTTGTGCAAAGGAAAATTATTCCTAAAGCAAAATGAAAGGTTCACTCACAGAAACCTCTCGTTTAGGTTGTGTCCAAATTAAGAAATCATTCAAAGATTTCTAAAAGACATAAGATCAAGTTATACATTAAAATGTAACTGGATTGATATCCTAGAAATAAAGAAAAAAAACAGAACTTAGAAATTAAAAACAAAAAAACAAACACAGAGGAAGTTTCTGAGAAGACGGTGGAATAGGAAGCATCAGAAATGTATCTCCCCTCCTAGACAAAAATTGCACTGACCAACTCGGTCTAAGGCAACTTGTTTGGAACTCTGGAGACTATAGAGGGCCTGAAACTTCCAGGGGAAGGCTTGGACTGTAAATTTTAGTCAATACTGGTCAATTTCAGCTCTTAGTATTAGCACCCACCTCTCAGCCCTATGGCAGGCAGCTATGCACATACTCCTGAAGCAGCTTGTACCCAGTTTGCACAGCCGTGGGAGTGAGGATGTCCTCCAAATGTTAGAAGTCTGATATTTGATCACTAATGGCTCCTTTTGTTTTTTGGGTTTTTTTTTTTTTTACTGCACCATATGGCATATGGGATCTTAGTTCCTCACCAGAGATTGAACCCAGATGCCCTGCATTGAAAGCATGGAGTCTTAACCATTGGACTGTCAAGGAAGTCCCACTGATGCTGCTTCTACCACAAAAGTGCAGACTAAAAGGAAATATTCCTTGGGTTGCATCTCCTCATACCATTTCAAGTCTCTCCCCATCCTGCCAAAGTGATTTCCAGGTGCTTTAAAGGATCAGTGACTTTTTCCCCCTCATTTATGTCTTTTTTCCCTATTAAGGGCCAGACAGAAGACTGTGCGTGCATGCTCAGTGGCTTCAGTCGTGTCCTACTCTTTGAGACCCCATGGACCATAGTCTGCCAGGTTCTTCTGTCCATGGGATTCTACCGGCAAGAATACTGTAGTGGGTTTCCATGCCTGGAAATTCAAAAGCAACTGCAGATACAGAGAAAATTAGAAAGTTACCACACATGCCCTGGAGAAAGTGCAGACTCACAAAAGACCTGAGAAAACCTTAAGTTTGTACCTCAGGCAGATCTTTGGCACAGAGATAGTCTATAACAATAAAGAAAAATAAACAGAAACAAAACAAACAACAAAAAGAAAACATTGTGAAAGGAGGAGAATCAGATTTCCAGAGTTACCACATTATTAGCTTCAATTGGGCAGTTTTCAACAACAACAAAGGAAAAAATCACAAGGCATTCAAAGAACCACAAAATATGACTCATCCAAAGGAAAAATAAAGCAACAGAAACTGTTCCTGACAAATACCTGATAGTGGATTTAGTACAAAAAAAACTCTAAAGAAAGTATCTTAAAGATGATCAAAGGACTAAAAGAAGACATGGGGGAAATCAAGAAAGCAATGTATGAACAAAATGGAAATATCAATAAAGAAATATTGAAAAGAAAACCAAAACGAAATTCTGGAGCTGAAAAGTAAAATAAGTGAAATTTTAAAATTCACTAGAGGAATTCAAAGGTCAATTTGAGCAGGTAGAAGAAAGAACCAGCAAACTTGAAAATAGGACAAAGGAAATTATTAAATCACAGGAAGAAAAAAGAAAAAAAAGACGGAAGAAAAATGGTCATCAAGTGGACCAAAGACATATTATGGCAGTCCAAGATGGAGGAGAGAGAATAGAACATACTAAATATTTAAATAATGGCCAACAACTTCCCAAACGTGATAAAAGACATGAATATGAATGTCAAATAAACTCAACAAAGTCCAAACAGATAAAGAAATCCACACCAAGACACATTTCAATCAAGCTGAAAAGTAAAGACAAAGAGGGACTCTTGAAAGCACCAAAAGAGAAGCAATTCATCATATACAAGGGATCCTCAATAAGATTATAAACAAATTCTCATCAGAAATTTTGGAGATCAGAGGAATTAAGCCGATACATTCAAAGTGCTAAAAGGGAAAACAACTGTCAACCAAGAACCCTATATCTGCTGGAACTATCCTTCAAAAGTGAGGGAAGGGCATTCCCTGGAGGCCTAGTTGTTAGGACTCAGCTCTTTCACTGCTATGGGCCTGGGTTCAATCCCTGGTGGGAGAACTAAGATCCCTCAAGCCGGGCAGCGTGGCCAACAACAACAAAAGTGTGGGGAAAATTAAGACATGACCAAATGCAGAAGGAGCTCACAGCCGCTAGCCCTGTCCTGCAAGAAACGGTTACAACAGTCCTGTAGACTGAAGTGAAAAGACAATATCTCAAAGCCACATGAGTAAGAAAGATCTCAGTAATATAAAGAGACAGCCAATTACAAAAGCTACTATTGCTGTAGCAATGATACATAACTCTACTTTTTTTCTACATGATTTAGAAGACGAATCCTTTTCTTAATTATTAATCTAAAACTAATATTATTGTAACTTTGGCTTATAACTCCACATTGTTTTCTACATAAAAGATATTTAAAATTTCTAATTTATATTTTGGGACACAATTGTATAAAGATGTAATACTGTGACATCAGCAACTGAAAGGGGTGGAGATGGAGCTGTTGTGTATGTTATTGAAATTGAGCAAGTATGAAGTACAATTAGAGTGCTATAACCTTAGGTTGTTAAATATAATCCCCATGGAATCCACAAAGAAAATAGCTCAGTAAAACACACAAAGGAAATGAAAAAGGAATTGAAATATTTCGCTACAAAAAAGTATACACTAGGTATAAAATAAGATGTAATGCAAGAAATGAGGGACAAAAAATTATAAGGCATATAAAAAACAAATAACAAAATGTCAGAAGTCTCAAACTCTCCAATCAAAGAGATTGCCCAAATGGTTTAAAAAAACATGATACAACTATGTACTGTCTCCAAGAGACTCACTTTAATTCAAAAACACAAAATAGGTTGAAGGTGAAAGGACAGAAAAGGATATTTCATGCAAATAGTAACCAAACGATTGCAGAGGTGGCTATACTAACAGCAGATAAGCTATACTTTTAAGTCAAAAATCTTTACAAGAGTCAAAGAAGGACATTATATATTAACAAAAGTTCTAAGCAGAAAGATTATGTAATAGAGAGTTCCCTGTTAGTCTAGAGGTTGGGATTCTATGTTTTCACTCCCACGACCTGGATTCATACCCTGAGTAGAGAACTGAGATCCCACAGATGTGCACGTTAAGTCACTTCAGTTCAGTTCAGTCGCTCAGTCGTGTCCGACTCCTTGCGACCCCATGAATTGCAGCACGCCAGGCCTCCCTGTCCATCACCAACTCCGGAGTTCACTCAAACTCACATCCATTGAGTCAGTGATGCCATCCAGCCATCTCATCCTCTGTCGTCCCCTTCTCCTCCTGCCCCCAATCCCTCCCAGCATCAGAGTCTTTTGTCAACTCTTTGCATAAGGTGGCCAAAGTACTGGAGTTTCAGCTTTAGCATCATTCCTTCCAAAGAATACCCAGAACTGATCTCCTTTGGAATGGACTGATTGGATCTCCTTGCAGTCCAAGGGACTTTCAAGAGTCTTCTCCAACACCACAGTGCAAAAGCATCAGTTCTTTGGCGCTCAGCTTTCTTCACAGTCCAACTCTCACATCCATACATGACCACTGGAAAAACCATAGTCTTGACTAGACGGACCTTAGTTGGCAAAGTAATGTCTCTACTTTTGAATATGCCATCTAGATTGGTCATAACTTTCCTTCCAAGGAGGAAGCATCTTTTAATTTCATGGCTGCAATCACCATCTGCAGTGATTTTGGAGCCCAAAAAAATAAAGTCTAACACTTTTTCCACTGTTTCCCCATCTATTTCCCATGAAGTGATGGGACCAGATGCCATGATCTTCGTTTTCTGAATGTTGAGCTTTAAGCCAACTTTTTCACTCTCCTCTTTCACTTTCGTCAAGAGGCTTTTTAGTTCCTCTTCACTTCCTGCCATAAGGGTGGTGTCATCTGCATATCTGAGGTTATTGATATTTCTCCCAGCAATCTTGATTCCAGCTTGTGCTTCTTCCAGCGCAGAGTTTCTCGTGATGTACTCTGCGTATAAGTTAAATAAGCAGGGTGACAATATACAGCCTTGATGTACTCCTTTTCCTATTTGGAACCAGTCTGTTGTTCCATGTCCAGTTCTAACTGTTGCTTCCTGAACTGCATATAGGTTTCTCAAGAGGCAGGTCAGGTGGTCTGGGATTCCCATCTCTTTCAGAATTTTCCATAGTTTATTGTGATCCACACAGTCAAAGGCTTTGGCACAGTCAATAAAGCAGAAATCGATGTTTTTCTGGAACTCTCTTGCTTTTTCCATGATCCAGCGGATGTTGGCAATTTGGTCTCTGGCTACTCTGCCTTTTCTAAAACCAGCTTGAACATCTGGGAGTTCACAATTCACGTATTGCTGAACCCTGCCTTGGAGAATTTTGAGCATTACTTTACTAGCATGTGAGATGAGTGCAACTCTGCGGTAGTTTGAGCATTCTTTGGCACTGCCTTTCTTTTGGATTGGAATGAAAACTGACCTTTTCCAGTCCTGTGGCCACTGCTGAGCTTTCCAAATTTGCTGGCATATTGAGTGCAGCACTTTCACAGCATCATCTTTCAGGATTTGAAATAGCTCAACTGGAATTCCATCACCTCCACTAGCTTTGTTCGTAGTGATTTCTTCTAAGGCCCACTTGACTTCACATTCCAGGATGTCTGGCTCTAGGTCAGTGATCACACCATCGTGATTATCTGGGTCATGAAGGTCTTTTTTGTACAGTTCTGTGTATTCTTGCCACCTCTTCTTAATATCTTCTGCTTCTGTTAGGTCCACACCATTTCTGTCCTTTATCGAGCCCATCTTTGCATGAAAGGTTCCCTTGCTATCTCTAATTTTCTTGACGAAATCCCTAGTCTTTCCCATTCTGTTGTTTTCCTCAATTTCTTTGCATTGATCGCTGAGGAAGGCTTTCTTATCTCTTCTTCCTATTCTTTGGAACTGTGCATTCAGATGCTTATATCTTTCCTTTTCTCCTTTGCTTTTTGCTTCTCTTCTTTTCACAGCTATTTGTAAGGCCTCCCCAGACAGCCATTTTGCTTTCTTGCATTTCTTCTCCATGGGGATGGTCTTGATCCCTGTCTCCTGTACAATGTCACGAACCTCCGTCCATAGTTCATCAGGCACTCTATCAGATCTAGTCCCTTAAATCTATTTCTCACTTCCACTGTATAATCATAAGGGATTTGATTTAGGTCATACCTGAATGGTCTAGTGGTTTTCCCTACTTTCTTCAATTTAAGTCTGAATTTGGCAATAAGGAGTTCGTGATTTGAGCCACAGTCAGCTCCCGGTCTTGTTTTTGCTGACTGTATAGAGCTTCTCCATCTTTGGCTGCAAAGAATATAATCAATCTAATTTCGGTGTTGACCATCTGGTGATGTCCATGTGTAGAGTCTTCTCTTGTGTTGTTGGAAGAGGGTGTTTGCTATGAGCAGTGTGTTCTCTTGGCAAAACTCTATTAGCCTTTGCCCTGCTTCATTCTGTATTCCAAGGCCAAATTTGCCTGTTACTCCAGGTTTTTCTTGACTCCCTACTTTTGCATTCCAGTCCCCTATAATGAAAAGGACTTCTTTTTTGGATGTTAGCTCTAAAAGGTCTTGTAGGTCTTCATAGAACCGTTCAACTTCAGCTTCTTCAGCATTACTGGTTGGGGCATAGACTTGGATTACTGTGATATTGAATGGTTTGCCTTGGAAATGAACAGAGATCATTCTGTTGTTTTTGAGATTGCATCCAAGTACTGCATTTTGGACTCTTTTGTTGACCATGATGGCTACTCCATTTCCTCTAAGGGATTCCTGCCCGCAGTAGTAGATAAAATGATCATTTGAGTTAAATTCACCCATTCCAGTCCATTTTAGTTTGCTGATTCCTAGAATGTCGGCGTTCAGTCTTACCATCTCCTGTTTGACCACTTCCAATTTGCCTTGATTCATGGACCTAACATTCCAGGTTCCTATGCAATATTGCTCTTTACAGCATTGGACCTTGCTTCTATCACCAGTCACATCCACAACTGGGTATTGTTTTTGCTTTGGCTCCATCCCTTCATTCTTTCTGGAGTTATTTCTCCACTGATCTCCAGTAGCATATTGGGCCCCTATTGACCTGGGGAGTCCCTCTTTCAGTATCCTATCATTTTGCCTTTTCATACTGTTCATGGGGTTCTCAAGGCAAGAATACTGAAGTGGTTTGCCATTCCCTTCTCCAGTGGACCACATTCTGTCAGACCTCTCCACATGACCCGCCCGTCTTGGGTGGCCCCACAAGACATAGCTTAGTTTCACTGAGTTAGACAAGGCTGTGGTCCTAATGTGATTAGATTGACTACTTTTCTGTGATTATGGTTTCAGTGTGTCTGCCCTCTGATGCCCTCTCACAACACCTACCGTCTTACCTGGTCATATCCAACTCTTGGTGACCATGTGCAAGAAGTGCCTTCTAGACTTTCTCATTCCCCTTCCCAGTGTCTGTAAAATTATAGTTGATGGGTGTGGGGGGCAGGATGAAAAGAATCTGGAGATGTAGGGCAACAACTAACTGGGAAGGGCTTGAAGATATAAGCTGGAATTTTAATTTGAAATCAGTGGTTTCCAAACTCAGATATACAGGCTGGTATCAATCTGCAAAGGAATGAAAAATAGTGTGTATAATAATAGTGTATGTTGGTAATTTAGTTCATTCGGTTTTTAAATTCTAAGGTGATTTCTTTCTTCTGTTTTGTTAAGAACATATTCTTTCTTCTGTAAAACGATGGCACTAATAGGTGATAGATTGTTTTTAATGTTTCTACTTTAAAAAATAAATATCAGTGCCCTTAATTTTTTAAATGATACTAGGCTACAATTACAGGGAAGCTTTTAGGTAAGGAGCTCATAAGATAAGATTTGTTTCCTAGACTTCAACTAAAATGTCAGCCTTTTGAATTATAAACTTTCGTATCCACAACTCTACCAAAAAAAAGAAGGAGACCAGTATTAGTTGACAAGACTGTTAAAAAAAAATGTGTGTGTGTGTACCGTAGTAGGAATAACAAAGTGCAATTAAAAAAAAATCCTAGGTCAAATATGATTTTCTTCTCTGTGATTATTTAGAAGGCTATTTATAATACATTTTAAAAGAGGTGATTAACATTCAGCTATTTCATCAACAATGTGTGTGTGTGTTAGTTGCTCAGCCACGTCCAACTCCTTGTGACCCCACGGACTGTAGCCAGCCAGGCTCCTCTGTACATGGAATTTTCCAGGCAAGACTGCTGGAGTGGATTGTCATTTCCTTCTCCAGGGGATCTTCCTACCCAGAGATTGAACCTGAATCTCGTGCATTGGCAGGCAAATTCTTTACTGTCTGAGCCACCAGGGAATCCTTGTAAATAAACCAGATAATTGTAACTTATTCTAAGAATTACACAGGAAACATGATTTGACCATTATTCTCAGTTAGTCATTCAAAAAACACCCATTGAGTCAGAAACTTGGGGGATGAAGAAGTATGCAGAGGTGAAAAATACATAGAACCTGTCTTCAAAAATCTCAAAGTCTGGTGAATAAAATACTCAAAAAATTTTTGTGAAACACTATTTACGTGTCATAATAAAGGATTTTACTATGTGAGAGGGAGAGAGTCCTAATACTGAGATTCTAGGAGCTATTTTAATTAGTTTCTTAGCTACATTCTACAAATTCTAGCATACCATAGATGACATGAATATTCATTGGAAGGACTAATGCTAAAGCTGAAGCTCCAGTACTTGGACCCCCTGATGTGAAGAGCCACCTCACTGAAAAGAGCCTGACGCTGGGAAAGACTGAAGGCGGGAGAAGGGGGCAATAGAGGATGAGATGGTTGGATATCACCACCGACTCCGTGGACATGCGTCTGAGAAAACTCCGGGAAATAGTGAAGGATGAGGAAGCCTGGCATGCTGCAGTCCGTGGAATCGTAAAGAATTGGATATGACTTAGCAGCTGAACAAAAACATGAATAACAAGCAAGTCCAAAACTCCAGTTTGGTCATAAAGTATTCCAGATAAGCAAAACCTCTTAAATAGGCTTGGGACTCCCCACCAGCCGGATCAAAACTTTTTCGGGACTGTGATATATCCTAAGACTTGACAAGACACCAGACCTGTGTCATGGTCTGAAAGCTCTCCCTACCTATTCCACTCCCTCCCCATTTATCCTTCCTAACACAGCAAGGATACCTGAGGATAAATCCCTTGCACGTCTAATCAAAAACAACCAAACTCATAGAAAAAGATATCAGATTTGTGTTTGCCAGAGGCAGCGAGTGGGGAGTGTGGGAACTCTGTGAAGGTGGTCAAAAGGCACAGGCTTCCAATTTTAAGATAAATAAGTGCTAGGAATATAACGTAAACATGATGACTACTGTTAACAATGCTCTATGATATATCTGAAAGTTGCTAATAGAGTAGATCCTAAAAGTTCTCACCACAAAGAAAATAATTTTTGTAACTAAAGAGGTGACGGATCTCAACTTATTTTGGTACTCATTTCACAATGTATACATATGTCCAGGCACTCTACTGTACATATTAAACTTACACAATGTGTATGTCAATCATGTGTCAATAAAACTGAAAGGAAAAATCTCTTACATGTCTAAACATCTGCTCTTTGGAGGACTCAAACCAACACAAGGAGTGTTCTGTTTATCTATCATTGCCTTTAAAGCTGCCCTAAATAATCACTTAAAACAATTATTTTATTAAATCTCATGATTTTGTGGGTCAGGAATGCAGGCAAGGGTCCACAGGGTAATTCTTCTGTTTCATTGGCAAATACCCTGGTTTGGAGGGTCCAAGACCTGCCACTTTGGTGGCTGGAAATCTGGGCTCAGCTGGAAAAGTCGACCATACGACCCATGCATGGCCTTTCCAGCATGGAGATCTTGCTGGTCAGCCTTCACACATGTGGCTTAAGGCTCCAAAAGAAAGTGTTCCCACAAACAAAGAGAAGCTGTGGAGCCTTTTAGACACTTAGCCTCACCTCTGCCATACCCCCTGGTCAAAGTAGTCACAGGTCACCCACAGTGAAGAGGCAGCATACACCCCACTTTAACACAAGAAGTGCCAAAGAATTTGCAGTCATGTCCTAAAACTGCCACATGGGGTCAGCCTTCCTCTTATGAAACCCTCTGTTATTTAAACCAGAGGAGATTAACTGAAAGTATGTGAAAGAAAGAAAGTGAAGTCGCTCAGTCATGTTTGGGACCCCATGGACTGTAGCCCACCAGGCTCCTCCGTCCATGGGATTCTCCAGGCAAGAATACTGGAGTGGGTTGCCATTTCCTCCTTCAGAGGATCTTCCCAACCCAGGGATCAAACCCAGGTTTCCTGCATTGCGGGCAGACCCTTTAACCTCTGAGCCACTAGGGAAGCCCAACTGAAAGTATACTTGCTACAATAAAAATGTTGTATGGATTAGCAAAATTAAACTCTAGCTTGCACCCTCATTTGCCATCACAGCCTAGATGTCAGTACCCAAACAAACAAAACGGGAACGAACAAAATGGGAATACAGAGTTACTGCTTACGGTTCCGGTGGAGACTTGTAGACCATGACCCTGGTGACCCCAGCTGTTTCTCTGAGGGTAAATGTTTCACCATCTGCACATACTGAAGGCTGTCAGGCAACATGACCCCTGCCCACTTATTTACTGACCATTCTAAGTGTGGAAAACAGTTACTCCCATTATGGACAAGCACTGAGAGGATGGTGAACTCCACTTTGGCTTGACTCCAGCTAGGGGACAGCTGTGAGCTACTGTTGCAACTTGAATTGGTGAGAAAGAAACAAGGCATTATGTTTCTCAAAGGATGGTGGGATAAACTTTAAGAATAACTCAGTCTTTCATCCCTGATTTCTTTTGCTGAGGCATTTTCCTGAGGATTATACTTTAGGACCAAGAACCAATAATTCTCCCTGGTTATAAATCCACATAATGGTGGACTTGCTGTCTTAGATTTGAATAATAATGATTATCGTTTGCTTTATGTGCATGTTTTTGGGCTAAACATTAACGTGCAAGAAGCCTTGAGGACTGCCTCAGCATCACAGCAAAAACATATTTGACAGGCTTCTTTTTCTTGCCTCTCATGTTAGCAAATTCACCCAACTCTGAATAAAAACAAGCAACTATGTAGAAAAGTTTGGGACCTTAAATAACAAATTGGAATTCTATTCAAATGTAGCACCTAGTTATATTTTTTCGGTTATCTATATCTAGATCACATTTAGGAAAGAATCCACCTCCAAGTAAGTAGATTACAACCTCTTTAGGAATCATTCTCAGACCCAGAGGGATGGTATGGGGAGGGAGGAGGGAGGAGGGTTCAGGATGGGGAACACATGTATACCTGTGGCGGATTCATTTTGATATTTGGCAAAACTAATACAATTTGTAAAGTTTAAAAATAAAATAAAATTTAAAAAATAAATAAAAAATAAATAAAATAAAGCAGTTAAAAATTAAAAAAAAAAAAAAACATGATTAATCTAATACACTCTAAACCTCCTCAACCATGATATAAAAAGTGCAGTTCTTGACAGAAAAGTCTATGTCTAAACTCTTCTGAATTAGAAACCTAAGGATTAGCACCATCATAGGCACATGGAAGTTGTCTGATAAATTTATTTTTGAATGATTGAATGAATACAGTATCTGAATTAATCACTAAACATTTTCACTTTATACATTTTCTAAAAGATGATGATATAAATCAAGAATGATAGGTAAGGTAGAGGCTAAGTTAAATTTGAAATAGCTTAATGGTTTATATTCAGTTTATTAAGGATTATACTTAGAAGATGTTAATTATAACTTACTTAGGGAAGATTTCCTTTGAACTTCATTTCTTATATGTTCATATCAGATATTTAGGGTTTTTTTTTTTTTTTTTTTGCAAACCCTAATATTCTGGTTATATCAATAAGCATCACATCACCAACAAAGACTAAAGGACATCATCTTAATTCCTTTCAGGCAGGGAACTTAGCTGCTTTGTTAGCGCCTAAAAGAGCATGTGAGTAGGGCACCTGTTTATTATTTGTGAAAAGAAGGAATTAATTAATGTATAAATTAGTGGCCTGGAAAAGCATTGACTAGAAATTGACTTTTTACTGAATGATTTCTCCATGTCCTGTGTTCACTTGAATAATAATTGCCAACATGTAAATACTTAGAAGGGTTTCTGTGGTGGCTAAGTGGTAAAGAATCCACCTGCAAGGGTTCGATCCCTGGGTTGGGAAGATCCCCTGGAGGAGGGCATGGCAGCCCACTCCAGTATTCTTGCTGGAGAATCCCATGGACAGAGGAGCGTGGCGGGCTACAGTCCATAGTGTAGCAGAGTTAGACACGACTGAAGAGACTTAGCATGCATGCTTTGTTCCAAGCATTGACAGTTGAATGTGTTCTTTGGATTAGCAAATGTTCTCTGATGCCTAGCAAATAAGCATCAAACGTAGGATCTTCAAACTACTATAACCATTTTCTATCACGTAATTCTGGGGCTTGGCTAGGTAGCGCTGCTAGTCTTGTTTACAGTGCACGCATGCTCAGTCGCTCAGTCGTGTCCAACTCTTTGTGATTCTGTGGATGGTAGACTGCCAGGCTCCTCTGTCCACGGAACTTTCCAGGCAATACTGGAGTTGGCATTTCCTTCAAATGGGCTGCCATTTCCTTCTCCGGGGGATCTTCTCGACCTGGGGATTGAACCCTCATCTCCTGCATCTCCTGCATTGGCGACGCAGGAAGGTTCGACTACTCAGCCGCCTGGGAAGCCCAATCTTGTGTAGGGTCTTTCATAAATCTTCAGCCAGGTGGTGGGCTGGGCCAGAATGTCCAAGATGGCTTCCTTCACGTGTCTAGCACCTTAGCAGGGGGACTGGATAGCTGGGACCTCTCTCCCCACAAATGGCCTCTTTTGTACACAATGACTGAATCCCCAGACCTACCATTTCCAAGGGGTTAGAATCAGAGGCATCACTTCTTCTGAGTGCTACTGGTTAAAGCATACACCGGTCCAGGCAGCCCGATTCAAAGTAAAGGAAAATAAGCTCCACTTCTCAACGGACAAAGAATTTGTAACCATCTTCAACCCACTCTACATACTTACACTCTAATCATTGTAGCAGGAGAAGGCAATGGCACCCCAGTCCAGTACTCTTACCTGGAAAATCCCATGGATGGAGGAGCCTGGTGGGCTACAGTCCATGGGGTCGCTGAGGGTCGGACACAACTGAGCGACTTCACTTTCACTTTTCACTCTTACGCATTGGAGAAGGAAATGGCAACCCACTCCAGTGTTCTTGCCTTGAGAATCCCAGGGACAGGGGAGCCTGGTGGGCTGCCGTCTATGGGGTCACACAGAGTCGGACACGACTGAAGCGACTTAGCAGCAGCAGCAGCAGCATTATAGCAACCCTGATTGCCTCCATTTCATAAAAGAGGAAGCTCTCACAGCCAGTAATGACACTTGGATTTGAAGCAATGTTTGTGTGTTTCCAGTCCTTTTTCTTTTGTTGCATCTCCAAGAAGGTGGGGGCTTCCCAAGTGGCTCAGTGGTAAAGAACCCACTGCCAACGCAGGAGCCACAAGAGACACAGGTTCGATCTCTGGGTCAGGAGGATCCCCTGGAGAAGGAAATGGCAATCCACTCCAGTATTCTTGCCAGGATAAGCCCAGAGACAGAGGAGCCCGGTGGGCTACAGTCCATGGGATCGCAAAGAGTCAGATATGAAGGAGCACACCTGCTTTTATTTTCATTTCCAAAAAGATTATATTAACAATATACATAACAAAAAAGGCAATGGCACCCCACTCCAGTACTCTTGCCTGGAAAATCCCATGGACAGAGGAGCCTGGTAGGCTGCAGTCCATGGGGTCGCTAAGAGTCGGACACGACTGAGCAACTTCACTTTGACTTTTTTCACTTTCATACATTGGAGAAGGAAATGCAACCCACTCCAGTATTCTTGCCTAGAGAACCCCAGGGATGGGGGAGCCTGGTGGGCTGCTGTCTATGTGGTCGCACAGAGTTGGACACGACTGAAGTGACTTAGCAGCAGCAACAACAACAAAAAAAAAATTAGAGTATATCTAATTCTGTGTCTGGACTTCGTCACTTGCTTCATTCTTGTCCCTGAAAACCACGGTATTTACTGAATCATCAAGCAGAACCTCATATTGCTTTTTTGGCTCCAAAGTCTCCCCTTCAATTCTTATCATCATTGTTGTCAACAAAAATACACTCGTTCTTGCTTTGGCCTGGAGCTCCTTTTCTTTCACAACCCAGACAATGGTTCAGCAAACAGCCCATCGCCAGGCCTTGGCTTCTCCCACTGCTCTTCTGCTCCCCTGAGTTTACCACACAGATTTCAGCTCCAGGCTAATTTGCCCTAAAACACAATCACATTCTCTGCTGACACGTCCTTCAAGAATACAAAATAGTTTCATATTAGCCTAACAACCATAATTCTTCCCTAACCCAAAGACCTAAAGATAGACGATGTGTTCTCCCAGTAATTTTATCTTTCATATTTAGCTCCTTTCTTACTTTCGTATTCCAGACTTTATTTTTATATTTTGCCTAAGGTAGGGAGCTAATTATTTTTTTTCACATAGTGAAACAAATTTTTCTACAAAACATTTCAGTTCAGTCGCTCAGTCGTGTCCGACTCTTTGCCACCCCATGAACTGCAGCACACCAGGCCTCCCTGTCCATCACCAACTTCTAGAGCTTACTCAAACTCATATCCATTGAGTCGGTGATGCCATCCAACCATCTCATCCTCTGCCATCCCCTTCTCCTCCTGCTTTCAATCTTTCCCAGCATCAGAGTCTTTTCCAAGGAGTCAGTACTTCGCATCAGGTGGCCAAAGTATTGGAGCTTCAGCTTCAGCATCAGTCCTTCCAACGAATATTCAGGACTGATTTCCTTTAGGATTGACTGGTTTGATCTCTTTGCAATCAAAAGGACTCTCAAGTGTCTTCTCCAGCACCACAGTGCAAAAGCATCAATTCTTTGGCACTCAGCTTTCTTTATGATCTGACTCTGATATCCACACATGACTACTGGAAAAACCATAGCTTTGACTAGATGGACCTTTGTTGTTTGCAAAGTAATGTCTGTGCTTTTTAATATGCTGTCTAGGTTGGTCACAGCTTTTCTTCCAAGGAGCAAGTCTCTTTTAATTTCATAGCTGCAGTCACCATCTGCAGTGATTTTGGAGCCCCCAAAATAAAGTTTGTCATTGTTTCCATTGTTTCCCTATCTATTTGCCATGAAGTGATGGGACCAGATGCCGTGATCTTTGTTTTCTGAATGTTGAGCTTTAAGCCAACTTTTTCACTCTCCTCTTTCACTGTCATCAAGAGGCTTTTTAGTTCCTCTTCACTTTCTGCCATAAGGGTGGTGTCATCTGCATATCTGAGGTTATTGATATTTCTCCCGGCAGTCTTGATTCCAGCTTGTGCTTCTTCCAGCCCAGTGTTTCTCATGATGTACTCTGCATATAAGTTAAATAAGCAGGGTGACAATATACAGCCTTGACGTACTCCTTTCCCAATTTGGAGCCAGTCCATTGTTCTCTGTCTGGTCCTAACTGTTGCTAACAAAATATTTCTAACAAAATATTTAAATAACCAAGACTCCCATGTGCCTCTTTCTGGATTCTATTCTGCTTCATGGTGCATTTGTGTGTTCCTATACTAGTACCACAGTGTTTACCTGGGATGGCTGGATAACATGTCTGAATATCTAGTAGTATAAGTTTGTTGAGTAGAGTTGACTTGTTGCATCTTGCCACCAAAGCCTAAGATATTTATTATCTAGCCTTTTATGGAAAAAGTTTTGCTGACCCATGGTCTTGGACTTGCATTCTTCTACATAAATTGCAGAATTATTCTGGCAGTGTTCCCAGTTCCAAGTTCTTGATGGCAAGCCTCAGAAACTGGTTCTGTCTCGCTAAATGCAAAATGAATTTGTTGGAGAGGATATCGGAGAGTTCACAGAAATTCTCCCAAAGGAGGTTATAGAAAAAGACTCCAAAAATGAGTGAGAAGCACAGCAGGCCTGGCAACAGCATGACAGAGAAGGCTACAATGGAGGAGACACTCGCTCAGATGCCACCACCGGGAAAAGCCTTCTGAGCGCCTCCTGCACTACTGTGCCGCTCACATGAGATTCAGAGTTCTGAGAAGGAGAATTTTATGTCTGAGCTAGAATCACATATGTGCTAGCTTCCAAAAAGCAATAAGGAGTACCTTTCCTCTTTCATAGAGTCCTGCCTTCTCCCAGGAGTCACTTGATGGTTCACTGAAAATGTGAGAGCAGCAGGATCTCTCCAAAGGGGCTATGACTTGCTTGGAACTGCATTGCATTTGGGGGAAATTGTCATCTCTAAATACTGTATTCTCATTCACGAAGATAATTCATTTCACTATTATTTCAGCTCTTTCTTATGCTCTTTGATGGAGTATTTAAGGGCTCATTGGTAAAGAATCCACCTGCCATTCATTGCAGCAGAGACAAGTTCAGTCCTTAGGTCAGGAAGGTCCCCTGGAGAAGGAAACGGCAAACACTCCAGTATGCGTGCCTGGAGAATTCCATGGACAAAGGAGCCTGGTGGGCTACAGTCCATGGGGTCGCAAAAAGTCAGACATGACAGAGCGACTATGACTCACTCTCTGAGAGGAAAGCTACTGATTTTGGTATATTGATCTTATAATCAGCAAATACTGAACTTACTTATTTCTTCTAAGAGTCTGTTGATTTTCTTCTACAGAAACAATCATGACACTTGAAAATGACAATTTGGGAACTTCCTGGTGGTCTAGTTGTCAAGACTCTGTGCTTCCACTGCAGGGGGTGCAGGGTTGATCCTGGTGGGGGAACTATGATCCCCTATGCTGTGCAGCATGGCCAAAAAAGAAAATAACAATTTTATATCTTCCCACCCAATCCTTCTATTTCTTAGTGTTTTTTCCTATCTGATAACATTGGCCTGAACTTCCAACATTATGAACATTGTGATAGCATATATTATTGTATTGTTCCTAATTTTAAGGTGAATGCCTTCAAGTTTTTCCATGTAAAAAGATAAATACCTTTCTATCATGTTAAGGGAGTTCCTTCCTATTTCTAGTTGAAATCATAAATAAGTATAAAATGAATCTTATTCTGAACCTGTTGAAATGTATTTCATTCTTTAGTTTGTTAGTATGGGAAATTATATTAATCGATCTTTCACATAGAAATTTCTCCTTGCACTCTTAAGAATTAATCATAATTAGCCACAATGTATGTCATTATTTAATCATTACAAAATTCAGGTAAGCAATACAGATTCTTGCATCTTTGTTCACAAGTGAGGCTACTTTTATCAAGTTTTGAGGTTAGATGTTAAATAGTTTCAGAAAAGGAGTTGGCAATCTCATCTTTCTTGAAGGAGGGAAATAATAAAGCTAAGGTTGCAAAGTAATAAGACTGAGAAGTTTTTAAAGTGGAAATGATTACCAAAATTACTATTTGTTCTTTTAAAAAGTTACTAAAAATAGAAAAATAATCAGTTGCCCACACACTCCAAACTGCCCAAGAGAACTCCATTGTACACTTTTGTTCTCTCACAATTATTAAGAGCAGACCCTTTCATTCTCAAAATGTCACTGTTGGGCAATAAATCATCTATAGGTTGAACCTACAAGTGACATGAGTGTGTTATTTAGTTGCTAAGTTGTGTCTGACTCTCTTGCAACCCCAAGGACTGTAGCTGGCCAGGCTGCTCTGTCCATGGGATGTTCCAGGCAAGAATACTGGAGTGGGTTGCCATTTCCTCCTCCAGGGGATCTTCCCAACCCAGGGATGGAATTCACATCCCCTGCATTGCAGGCAAATTCTTTTCCACTGAGCCAGCAGGGAAGCCAATCTGGGTTTAGGTCACACATTAAGTCTTTAACTTTGGTATTTTCACCTAGCCTCTCTGAGTTTCAGAGAGTTCCATCATTAGAACGGATATCATAGCATTTACCTCCCCAGGTGCTTTGAAGAGTAAATTGTATAAGCAAGTAAAAGTTTAACTTCTAAATAAGAGCTGATTTTAGTACCAACCATTCCCAGCAATCCACAGATTGGAGCAAGGGTTCTGGCACCCAGGTCAATGCAAAAAAATTCCAAAGCCATCCTGACTAGAAGCAGGAAAGTGTGTATGAGGCTATAACACTGTGAATGCCAAAGAATGTTCAAACTACTGCACGATAGCACTCATCTCACACACTAGCAAAGTAATGCTCAAAATTCTTCAAGCCAGGCTTCAAGAGTACGTGAACTGTGAGCTTCCAGATGTTCAAGCTGGATTTAGAAAGGGCACAGGAACCAGAGATCAAATTGCCAACATCCGTTGGATCATGGAAAAAGCAAGATATTTCCAGAAAAACATCTACTTCTGCTTTATTGATTATGCCAAAGCCTTTGACTGTGTGGATCATAACAAACTGTGAAAAATTCTTAAAGACATGGGAATAACAGAACACCTGACCTGCTTCCTGAGAAATCTGTATGCAGGTCAGGAAGCAACAGTCAGAACTGGACATGGAATAATAGACTGGTTCCAAATTGGGAAAGGAGTATGTCAAGGCTGTATATTGTCACCTGCTTATTTAACTTATATGCATCATGCAAAATGCCAAGCTGGATGAAGCACAAGCTGGAATTAAGATTGCCAGGAAAAATATCAATAACCTCAGATATGCAGATGACACCACCCTTATGGCAGAAAGTGAAGAGGAACTAAAGAGCCTCTAAATGAAAGTGAAAGAGGACAGTAAAAAGTCTGGCTTAAAATTCAACATTCAAAAAATGAAGATCATGGCATCCAGTTCCATCACTTCATGGCAAATAGATGGGGAAACAATGGAAACAGTGACAGACTTTAATTTCTTGGGCTCCAAAATCACTGCAGATGGTGACTGCAGCCATGAAATTAAAAGACACCTGCTCCTTAGAAGAAAAGCTGTTACCAACCTAGCTGCTGCTGCTAAGTCACTTCAGTCGTGTCCTGCCGGTGCCAGCCGGCAAAGTCGATCAGGTCCCGAGAACGTGCATGGCGCGGCTGAGAAAGGAAACTACAGCAAAAGAATTCTACAACAAAGATGGGGTCGAGAGGTTCAGACATGTCTCCACGAAGGGATGCAGTCTGACCATGACTTTATTCAGCATCTTATATTTATACAGGAGAGTGTGAGAAAGACAAGACAGCATTTTTCTTGGTTGACCTATACATCTTACAAAAAGTCACAAGAAATCTTGAGAGCATGGGAATGGCACCCTGTTATTATTTCTTACACCAGATAACATTTCCCTGTGTGTGAGAAGTTTGTCCAGAACTCCAGGTGTCTGCAGTAAATAATCGTCTAATCTCTGGGGTGGCGGGATAGAGAGCTATGTTTGCAAGCAAACCCTCAAGGACTGAGGCAGCTCCCAGAGCTGTGTCCTTCAGGCAAAGGACCCCGTTCTCATGGGCAGCTCCCTGCATCTCCCCCTTTCTTTTTATATAGGCGCACACTTATGTTCCTTTAACCACAGACCATTTCCATAGATGGAAGCCTTTATCATCCATAGATCATCAGTCAGTTTTTTAATTAAACAAGGTGCAAGAAGCAAAACAGTTTCATTAGTGTATATGGGAATGGACTGACCCTCCCAGTCCACGGGTTGGAGAAGGGGAGGGTCGGGCAAATAAGCCCAGTAAACACTTGAATATTCTTCAGAGTGTGCAGTATTAATCTGATTTAAGATAATTAATAAGGTTATCAGGAAGCTTAAAGGCGATATTGGATCGCCCTGCACAGCAACACGATTCTGTGCCTCTCACATCAATGCCTGGAGTTGTTGCTGAGATGGTAATTCATCATGCTCTTGAATCATCAATCTCCTCATCTGGTTTACGAGAGATTGTCTCCGCCGTGCGTACCAACCTTTCTGGCAGCCAGCGCGGCCCTTCGGCATCCTGTGGGAAAACACAAACATACCCTCGTCCCCAAATTATTACTGGATCTGGTCCATACCATTTTCCCACAAGTGGGTCTTTCCAAGAGACTTTAGGTCTTATTGTTTGCACATCAAAGTTCCAAAATTGCTGTGCTGCTGAATGGCCACATATATCCAATTGTAAAAAATTTAGAACAAATAAAGCATGGTTTAGAGGGTTGGAGGGGGTATTGAGATACAATTCCCCCTTCTTTAGTTTTTGCAATTGATGTTTGAGAGTTTGATGCGCCTGTTCAATGATTCCTTGACCTTGAGGATTATAAGGGATACCCGTTTTATGTGAGATAGACAATTGCATACAAAATAGTTGAAAATTTTTTCCAGTGTATCCTGGACCATTGTCTGTTTTTATGGTTTTAGGGGTTCCCATAACAGCAAAACATTTAATGCAATGAGCTATGCAATGTTTGCTAGCCTCTCTGGATTGTAGAGAGGCATGTAAAAAGCCGGAGAAGGTGTCAATAGTAACATGAACAAATTTTTGTTTACCAAATTCAGGAATATGGGTAACATCCATTTGCCATATGTCGTTTGGCAACAATCCTCGGGGATTAACTCCATAATGGGGGATGCTAAAAAATTGAGGACATGTTTGACATTGCTTAACAATCTGTCTGGCAGCTTCTCGAGTAATGCCAAATTGAAGTCTTAAGCTATTGCTGTTTTGATGGTGTAAGCTGTGAGAAGTTTTTGCCATTTGTTCCAATGAAGGAAATATCATACATGTAGCTTCGTCAGCTAAAAGCATTGCCTCGTGCTAAAAGTCCAGGAAGTCCAGAGTGAGCACAAATATGACCAAAATAGCATTTATTAACTCTGGAGCAAATTAAATGTTGTATATCACGAAAAAGAGTTTGAATAGTAGAATTCAGGGTACCAATAAATGGAACAGTCTCAATAGTGTTTAAGGCTCTTATGATATACTGACTGTCAGAATATAAATTAAATGGAGCAGAGATTTGTAATAGAGCCTGAAATACGGCAAATAGTTCTACTTCTTGAGCAGACTTATAATTAGTACGCCAGGCGGCAGTATTGTCCTGTATAATCAGACTAGCTATTCCATTAGAAGAGCCATCAGTAAATACAGTTAGGGCGTCGGCAAGGGGCTGAGAAACAACAATTTTGGGGAAGAGAAATTGGTGATAGTGAGCAAATTGCAAAATTTTATCCCTTATCCCGCTTTTGTTGCTGATACAGTACTTCTTTGACTGTCTTTCCTTGTAATGCCGCGGCCAAAGTTATGCCTTGAACGTACAAAGGGCCGATATCGGCACAAATCCGTACATAATTGGATAAGCCTCCCTTTTTTCTGTAAGGTCTCAGGGCAGCTTGACAAGCCGAATTGGCATTCTCATAAGCAAGCTGTTTAGCCAACACCATTCCTGCCTGCTCATCCCCTATCATTTTACTAACTGCCTCAAGCAGGCGGGCAACAAAATCGATATGGTTCATCTGGCCCCTGGCGAATTTTAGGTAAATCTTCAGTCTTTTTATCAGAATTTGGAAGTTTTTTCCATGCTCGTAGAGCCGCAGCACTAATCTGAGGGTAGGCTCCAGGCAAATAATTAAGTTGATTATTAGTGTCTCGATAATCTCCCTCTCCCACCATCATTTCATAAGTGGTGTTCAGTCCCTGTCACCGATATCGGCTGTGATCCCACACTGCTCAGCAAACTCAGATTTCCATAGTAAATAATCTCCTCCAGATAAGCAAGCCCAAGCAACCTTTTTCCAATCATTAGGTGGCAGATTTTGGTTTCCTAAAGCCTCTATAATAGCCTGAGTAAACGGCGCAGTTGGGCCGTATTGTGCACAAGCCATTTTAAACTCTTTTAGTTGCTTAAAGGGCAGCGGTTCATAATACCTCTGTGTTGAGCATTTTCAAATACTGGATAGATTCCTGAAAACCCAGGAATACGTACTCCTTCTTCATTAGCTCGCTTAATCGCTTGTTGAAGAGGAGATAATAATATCTCACTTCTAATTATTATGTTTTCACCGGGCAAAGAAGCAGGGATGGATATAAGCTCTCGCGGTTCTACGAAAGGCGGAGGTGGATCGAGCCCAGCAAGAACCAAGGGAGGATATGCTAGAGGCACAGGCTGGCTGGAGTGGGAGTCTCCCTGTGCATCATTTTTTACTGCTATAACAATTTTCTGAATTAAATTCTCCAGCTGTTCTTCGGAAAGCCCTGAATGCTTTAATTCCCCTTTTCCTATAGGGGGTTGCATGCTAACCATCATCTCCCAAGGCATATCCTCTCTATGGTACTGAGGCGCTTGCTCATTTAACTCTTCCTGTTCATCAGAGCTTAACACATCATCATTCCCTCCAGCCTTACAAGCTGTTCCCTCAGGCACAGCATAAAGTGGCTCAGGCGGAGGGGCAGAAGGCTCTGCAACTTCGGGTTCTCTGGAATCCCTGAGGGCCATTTGAATCTTATGTCCTTCATGTTCAGGATCCAGACAGTCTCTTATCAGAGTCCACAAAGAGAAAGCATCCACAGGGACACGATTGGTACCATGTAAGGAATAATATGTCTGCAATTGTTTTCCTACTTTCTTCCAAGTTTTCAGACTTACTGTTCCTTCCTCTGGAAACCAAGGACAAACTTCTTCTACAAAAAGTAAAAACTTCTCTAGCTGTAACTTATTTACATGAATTCCCCTACCGTTTAACATAGTTTTCAACATATGTACAAATAACTGGTGGCTATTGCCTTGTCCCATGATTTATTACTCTCGACAATAACACTCCCTGCCCTTTACTTTAATTAATTAGGAATTCCTCTTTACTTACCTCAATCTTGGCAGGCAGCGGCTGTCGTCGCGCTCCGATTCCCAAGTCCCTGTTCGGGCGCCACCTGCCCGTGCAAGCCGGCAAAATCAATCAGGTCCCGAGAACGTGCACAGCGCAGCTGAGAAAGGAAACTACAGCAAAAGAATTCTACAACAAAGATGGGGTCGAGAGGTTCAGACACGTCTCCACGAAGGGACGCAGTCTGACCACGACTTTATTCAGCATCTTATATTTATACAGGAGAGCGTGAGAAAGACAAGACAGTTAGCATTTTTCTTGGTTGACCTATACATCTTACAAAAAGTCGCAAGAAATCTTGAGAGCATGGGAATGGCACTCTGTTATTATTTCTTACACCAGATAACATTTCCCTGTGTGTGAGAAGTTTGTCCAGAACTCCAGGTGTCTGCAGTAAATAATCACCTAATCTCTGGGGTGGCGGGACAGAGAGCTATGTTTGCAAGCAAACCCTCAAGGACTGAGGCAGCTCCCAGAGCTGTGTCCTTCAGGCAAAGACCCCGTTCTCACGGGCAGCTCCCCACAGTGTCCAACTCTGTGCGACCCCATAGATGGCAGCCCACCAGGCTCCCCGTCCCTGGGATTCTCCAGGCAAGAACACCAACTTAGACAGCATATTAAAAAGCAGAGACATTATTTTGCCAACAAAGGTCCATCTAGTCAAAGCTATGGTGTTTCCAGTAGTCACGTATGGATGTGAGAGTTGGGCTATAAAGAAAGCTGAGAGCTGAGAAATTGATGCTTTTGAACTGTGATGTTGAAGAAGACTCTTGAGAGTCCCTTTGATTGCAAGCAGATCCAACCAGTCAATCCTAAAGGAAATCAGTCCTGCATATTCATTGGAAGGACTGATGCTGAAGCTGAAGCTCCAATACTTTGGCCACCTGATGTGAAGAACTGAGTCCTTGGAAAAGACCCTGATGTTGTGAAAGACTGAAGGCAGGAGAAGGGGACGACAGAGGATGAGATGGTTGGATGGCATCACCGACTCAATGAACATAAGTTTGAGTAAACTCTGGGAGTTGGTGATGGACAGGGAGGCCTGGTGTGCTGCAGTCCATGAGGTCGCAAAGAGTTGGACACAACTGACTGAACTGAACTGATAACACTATGAAATAATAGACAAAATACATATTGGTGTCCATCCCCAGTTCATGCCACAGAGCTCCTAAAACCCTTGTGATCTGCTAAATAAGGGCATCAGTAACATTTTTTTTTCTAATATTTGATATCTGACCCTTGACAATAATTTCTAAACCCTTTGTAATTTCCTGAGTGATACAAACTTTTGTTATCATGAGGCAACTCTGGGTGGGCTCCTGGATGAGGCCTGGTCACCAGAAAAACCAAAGCATGATTATAAACTTAGAATTTTCTGACCCATCCCCAAACATACCCCATTCTCTTGAGGAAGGAGAAGGAAATGAGTCACAGATCAATCATACCTATGTGATGAAGCCTCCATTAAAATCTCCAAAGGAAGGGGTTTGGAGAGCTTTCGGGTTGGTGAACACATCCATGTCAGTGTACCCTAGCTCCATGGAGACAGTAACTCCTGAACCTAGGGCCCTTCCAGTCTTCTTGACCCACGTATTCCTTTCATCTCTTTTTCTGTCTGTTCATCTGCATCCTTTATCACGTCTTTTAATAAACTGGTAAACATACCTGTTTTCCCTGCGCTCCATGAGCCATTCTAGCAGATGATTGACTCTAAGGAAGGAGGTCTTAGGAACCCCTGGTTTGTAGTCACATTGGACGGAAGCTGTGGGTAACTTCAGACTTATTACTTAGGCTTGGTATCTGAAGTGAGTGTGTGAAGGCTGGGGCAGGGGGAGAATCTCCTCTGGATCTGATGCTATCTCCAGGTAGATCATGTCGAATTGAGTTAAATTATAGGCCAGCTGTTAGAGATGCAGGTTCAGTCCCTGGGTCAGGAAGATTCCCTAGAGGAGGGCATGGCAACCCACTCCAGTGTTCTTGCCTGGAGAATCCCACGGACAGAGGAGCCTGGTGGGCTACAGTCCAATGGGTTGCAAAGAATTACACACAACTAAAGCGATGGACTGTGAAGAAAGCTGAGTGCTGATGCTTTTGAACTATGGTTTTGGAGAAGACTCTTGAGAGTCCCTTGGACTGCAAGGAGATCCAACCAGCCCATCCTAAAGGAGATCAGTCCTTGGCGTTCATTGGAAGAACTGACGCTGAAGCTGAAATTCCAATACTTTGGCCACCTCTTGTAAAGAGTTAACTCATTGGAAAAGACCCTGATGCTGGGAGGGATTGGGGGCAGGAAGAAAAGGGGATGACAGAGGATGAGATGGCTGGATGGCATCACCAATTCAATGTGCATGAGTTTGGGTAAACTCCGGGAGTTGGTGATAGACAGGGAGGCCTGGCGTGCTGCGATTCATGGAGTCACAGAGTCGGACACGACTGAGCAACTGAACTGAACTGAACTGAAAGTGATGCACACTTCTTCTTCTAATAGGCCATCCACCTGGTGTTGCTTCTTATGGGGGGAAGGCCCCTACACATCTGGCGTCAGAAGTGCTGTGAGTGTGGTAGTACAAGGAAGAACAAAGAAAAACACGTGAGAAAGACCAGGTATTTTTCCTACACAACCACCAGTGCCCAGTGCCCCACCTCCTCCCACCCCCACTACCTACTAGGTCACTGAGGATATTCCAGGTTTGATCTACGACCCTTGAGAGCAGGCTTCCTGCAAAGCTCTATTCTAAAAAGTCAGGGAAGCCCACATCCAAAGATGTCACCTTCAGCAATTCTTTGTCCCCATCCCCTGTCCCAATAACCATCTCCTTCATCCATCAGAGTCTGGGTTCTTCCTTGTACTCAGCAACCTCCCCTCCACCAGTAATATGTGCCAACATATAAATGTTGACAATGCATAATCTTATCTGGTTTTGTGTTTTTCTTTTTTTTCAATGCACTAGAAAGTGAAGTGCAAATATTTTTCGCATCTTTGGCGAAGCAAGTCCTCCCTTCCCGGGAGCAAAGAAGAACGTGTTTTTCAAGTTATGGATTGAATGAGCTTAAAGTGTATGGTGAAGGAGCACGAGGGAGGAAGTTCCTCCCAGACTTGGAGACTACATAGTGGTGGGAGGTAAGGAGTCCATAGGTCCAGAAGCAGCAGAAGCCAGGCTCTATTCCAAGTCATTACCCTGAGAAGTAGCAAGGGTCCAAACAGGAGGTACGTGGTTTACCCAGGGAAGCTGGGGCCCAGGCACTGGGTTTCAGAGCTTTGCCAAATATTCCAGTACCCTCAGTGTGTCAGGGAAACTGCCAGAAGCTGCCAGCCCAGACAGGATTGTGCAGACACAGAAAATGGGAAGACCAGCAGTAACCAGGGTGGGAGAGATGACTCATCAGCCAGGGAGTATGGTCCAGGTGGCAATGGAGGCTGTCAGATTGACTTATACACCTTCCTACTGGCCCAGTGAGCTTCCTGCGGCTCCGCAGTAAGAAGTGACCTGTCAATTCCCCAGTTTGATCCTTGGGTCGGGAAGATCCCCTGGAGAATGAAATGGCAACCCCCTCCAGTATTCTTGTCTGGAAAACCCCATGGACCAAGGAGCCTTGGCAGGCTCAGTCCATGGGGCTGCAAGAGTCAGACACAACTTAAAAACTAAACAGCAACCAGTGCAAAGGAGTGGCAACTTGGAATCAAAACTAGGTTGATCCAGGGATCACAAAGAAATGTAATATTTCTTACACACCTGAGCTTTTGATCTTAGATTTGGACCTGTTACAATACAGTAGATTCCTACTCAGGGTATAAATCCAGGAGCTGAAGGACTAACCCCAGGAAGAAAAGCCTCTGTTGACCATTCTGTGATCACCCTTCCAGACTCATTTTTGCTGTGCTCCAGGCATACCTCGGACCCCACACTGCTCACCATCCTCAGCCCTGCCAGCCCTCCAGGGCAAGGCCCCTATGTCTCCTCTCCCATTTTGTCTTGAGGTCTTTTATCTCAGGAAAGAGGCACATGTAGGATGGAGGAATTTCTCTTCCTCGATTACTTTCCAAATGTTCTCTGAGAGACCATCTATCCCCTGGTGATTCTCGAGTCTGTATCGCCAGGCTTGTCCTGACTATAGAATAACAGCTCGTGGGTGTGACACCCCCTTGGTACCCTACCTAGAATTCAAGCTCCAGATGCTAAAACTAGAACATATTAACTTGTGCCACCCTGCCCTTAGATACCCCTATGTCAGTAATTAGAACCACCAACCAGTTGACTTAATTAGAAACCCAAAGTCATCAACTTTTTTTAAATGTTCTTTATTCACCACCTCCTCCAGTCCCATGACTTCTGACTTCATTTAGGACTTCACCATTTCCTGTCTGGATCATCACAATAGCCTCCTGATCCATCAAACTCCAGTATACTTCCCACAAAGCCAGATTGATCTTCCCAAAACACAAAGTGATTATCACTCCCCTTTTTAGCATCCTTCAGTGATACCTCACTCTTCTGCTTTTCTGTGTCACATAAACTGTGGCCCTTGGCTGAATCCAGCCTGCAGCCTCTTTTTGTGTGGCCTTCAAGATAAAAATGGATTTTATATTTTTTAAGTGTTTAACCAAAAAAAGATGAACACCCAGCAATTGTCATATGTGGCTGACAAAGCCTAAAGTTTTCAGATCTAGCCTTTACAGGAAACATTTGCAACCCCACTTAAGTTTAAAGGACTCCACTCTGGCCCTTTCCCCAACCATGCCCCTCCCCGCTCAGGGCAAGAAATCCCCAGCTATAGCTTGGATAGGGCTTTCTCACCCAGAGCCTGTGTCCTCCTCCTTCGAGAAAATACCCCTGGGATTCCCAGCCCGAACAGCCTGAGCCCACCGCTAGGGCTCACTCATGTCTCAGAGGAGGCCAAAGGCAGCTGTTTGCAAGGAGACAGGACAGACCCTGGACATGCAAGCTGAGTTGTTCACAAATGTGTGTGAGGAGGTTTGAATAACAGGAGCAGGGATGGGAAAAGAAGGGACCAGCCAGGACGCTGTACTTGTGCTTTTGGCCTGGGCCCCACAAGTGTATCTTCCCTGTTGCTCAGATGGTAAAGAATCTACCTGTGATTCAGGAGACCTGGGTTCAATCCCTGGGTCAGGAAGATCCCCTGGAGAGGGGAACGGCAACCCACTCCAGTATTCTTGCTTGGGAAATCCCATGGACAGAGGAGCCTGGTGGGCTACCGTTCATGGGGTCATGAAGAGTCAGACATGACTGAGCGACAAACACGGCTACACTGCCACAAGTGTAAGGATACTTATAGAACCCTCTGGCATAATAAGTAAGACTTTTCATGATACATACCCTTGCACACCACACTCAAGACAGGCACTGACAAGGCTGACTCTTGGTGCACCCTGCTCTTTCACCAGCATCTATGTACTTGCCTCCATTTTGCTGTGCATTCTCTTTCTGGAATCCTCTCAAATTTGAGACTCAGCTCCAAGGTCAGTTCCTCAATGGAGGTTTTCCTACTCTCTCTTCTCTCCTCTCTCATCCTTTCTCATTTAATCTTGGGGGCCACAATACCCTACACAAATGTCTATCACAGTACCTCTGACACTTTGTTCTACCTGGTTTATTGCGTCTGTTTCCTTCCAGTGGACTGGAGCGTCCTTGTCCAGTCGACTGGACCTAGACTAAAGAGACTTAGTCTAATTTTTTTCTGTGATCCAATCAGTATAACGGAGTTTCTGGCACATAATATGTCCTCAATGCTTTTTAAAAGAATACATGAATAAATCAAAATATATGACCAGTCTATCTTACCAAATCCTGGGATCCACACTCAAAGGGCAGGGATACTTGTATATTCCAAGTGACTATGGTCTCATCCCACTTATATCCATGGTGAATTAAAATAAAAACTAGAATCCCACAACTATCTGCAGTTTTCTACAGGTACCACATGTTTATGGCCTTTGTGACCTTGTTTGAGGTTTGGTGAAGTTCTCAAGGCTTAAAACTTACCTCGAGTGTTGCTTCTTTCAAAATGCCTTCAAGCTGAGTTTGCTCTTCCCATGGGTGTACTCTTGTCTGATTGCATATTTCTATTACCAGATTTTCTCATTGTTTATTTCTTTCTCCCTAACAAGACGGAGAGTTTCTTGAAGGCAAGATCTATCCATGCATTTTTGCATTTCCAGGGACAAGGGCTATACCTAACACTTAAAAGTTGTTTAATAAATGTTTGATTAATGTTCATACACTTAGAGACCTTAGAGACTGTGGAGGTTATTCAATCCAAAGAAAGAATCCCAGTAACAGTATTTTCTATTATCAGCCCATCTTTGAATTCCAGTGACAGCCTCATTAAACTGCCCTAACAGAATGTACACCTCACTGGGACAAAAGTTTTCCTGTTGTTTTTTTTTTTCCCACGGGCAAATCCCCAGAACTTAGATCAGTGCCTGGCACATAGCTGTTGTTCTTGCTGTTCAGTCACTAAGTCATGTCCAACTCTTTGCAACTTCGTGGATTGTAGCACGCCATGCTCCCGTGTCCTTAACTATCTCCTGGAGTTTGCTTGGATTCATGTCCATTGAGTAGATGGTGCTGTCTAAGCATCTCATCCTCTGCCACACTCTTCTCCTTTTGCTTTCATCTCCAGCAACAGTCCGTCCAATGAACATTCAGGACTGATTTCCTTTAGGATGGACTGGTTTGATCTCCTTGCAGTCCAGGGGACTCTCAAGAGTCTTCTCCAACACCACAGTTCAAAAGCATCAATTCTTCAGTACTCAGCCTTCTTGATGGTCCAATTTTCACATCTGTAATGACTACTAGAAAACCCATAGCTTTGACTATATGGATCCTTCACTGGCAAAGTGATGTCTGTCTAGGTTTGTCATAACTTTTCCTCCAAGGAGAAACTGTCTTTTAATTCATGGCTGCAAACACCATCTTCAGTGACTGTGGAGCCCAAGAAAATAAAATATGTCACTGCTTCCACTTTCCCCCTTCTATTTGCTTTGAAGTGATGTGACAGACACCATGATCATAATTTTTTCATGTTAAGTTTCAAGCCAGCTTTTTCACTTCCCTATTTCACCCTCATCAAGAGGCTCTTCAGTTCCTCTTCACTTTCTGCCATTCAAGTGGTATCATCTGCATATCTGAGGTTGTTGATATTTCTCCCAGCAATCTTGATTTTACCTTGGGATTTATCCAGCCTGCCATCTCACATGATGTACTCTGCATGTAAGTTAAATCAGCAGGGTGACAATACACATCCTTGACGTACTCCTTTCCCAGCTTTGACCAGTCCATTGTTCCATGTCCAGTTCTAACTGTTGCTTCCTGACATGCATACAGCTTTCTCAGGAGACAGGTAAGGTGGTCTGGTATTTCCGTCTCTTTAAGCATTTTCCACAGTTTGTTGTGATCCACACAGTCAAAGGCTTTAGTGTAGTCAATGAAACAGAAATAAATGTTTTTCTGGAATTCCCTTGCTTTCTCTATAATCCAACAAATGTTGGCAATTTGATCTCTGGTTCCTCTGCCTTTTCTAAATCCAGCTTCAACATCTGAAAGTTCTTGGTTCATGTACTGCTGAAGTCCTGATTTAAAGGATTTTGAGCATAAACTTGCTAGCATGTGAAATAAGCACAACTGAACATTCTTTGCCATTGCCTTTCTTTGGGATTGGAATGAAAACTGACCTTTTCCAGTCCTGTGGCCACTGCTGAGTTTTCCAAATTTGCAGGCATATTGAGTGCAGCACTTTCACAGCATCATCTTTTAGGATATGAAATAGCTAAGCTGGAATTTGATCACCTCCACTAGCTGTAATGCTTCCTAAGGCCCACTTGACTTCACACTTTAGGATCTTCACCTGTAGGTATGTGACCACATCATTATGGTTATCCGGGTCATTAAGATCTTTTTTGTATAGTTCTTCTGTGTATTCTTGCCACCTCTTCTTAATCTCTTCTGTTTCTGTTAGGTCCTTACTGTTTCTGTCCTTTATCATACCTATTCTTGCATGGAATGGGTTCCCTTGAAGACCAGTTTTCTTGAAGAGATCACTGATCTTTCTCATTCTATTGTTTCCCTCTATTTCTTTGCATTGTTCATTTAAGAAGGCCTTCTTTATTACAATAGCTTTGCTATTCTCTGGAACTCTGCATTCAAATGGATATATCTTTCCTTTTCTCCCTTGCCTTTCGCTTCTCTTCCTCAGCTATTTGTAAAGCCTCCTCAGACAACGACTTTGCCTTCTTTCATTTTTTCGTGGGGGTGGGGGTGGCTTTGGTCACTGCCTCCTGTACAATGTTAGGAACCTCTGTCCATAGTTCTTCAGGCACTCTGTCTACTGGATCTAAATCCTTGAATCTATTCATCACCCCCACTGTATGAGGGATTTTGATTTAGGTCATAACCTGAATGGCCTTATGGTTTTTCCTTCTTTCTTCAATTTAAGGCTGAATTTTGCAATATGGAGCTCATGCTCTGAGCCACAGTCAGCTCCAGGTCTTGCTTTTGCTGACTGTATAGAGCTTCTCCACTTTGAGCTGCAAAGAACATAATCAATCTGATTTCAGTACTGACCATCTGGTGATGTCCCTGTCTGGCACATAGTAGGTGCTTAATAAATATTTAGTAATGTTTGAATGAATAGTTGAAAAGTTTTTTCTGACAATGAACCAAAATTTGTCTCCTTGTAATTTCCACCCTTTGAACCTGGAATATATGTTTTCCTTCTTCACATGACAAGTTCCAAATATTTTTCAGGGAGATCTTGTGTCTCCCCCATTATGTTCCTCTTCTTTTCCAAGCTCAACAACCTCAGTTTCTTCCTAACTTATTCTGAGACCCTTTGCCAACTCCATGCCCTTATCATTAACATCCTTCTGATTCTAAAACAATAATAATAATAATTAAGAGGAGCCATGAAAGAGACAAGTATAATTAAAACTCACAGCCCTAGTCCTAGTATAACAGTTTAAACATTAAAGAGTTCAGAGAATCTCTCGAGTTATCTAGTTTAAGCTTCTAATTTTGCAAATGAAGAAACTGAAGTTACAATGAGTTATTCATCAGAGCAAGACCTGCTCCTGGTCCAGTAGCTAATCACATGTAGACCCATCTCAACCCCAAGATTAATCATCTTACTCTATTTGAATTCTTATTCAAATGCTAACCTGAAAAAAACTTATTAGATTTGCCATAATCTATCTCCTGCCAAAGACGATTCTCTCTACAGATATGATGAAATAGGAAATTTGGCCTTCTCTTCTTTAAATTATAGTTTTATTCATTTATTTATTTTTGGGTGTGGGGGCCTTTGCAACGGCCACTGCCTAGTTATGGTCCACAGGCTTCTCACTGAAGTGCTCTCTCGCTGCAGAGCCTTGGCCCTGGGGTGCTCTGGCTTCAAGAGCTGCGATGCGCAGGCCGCAGAGCATGGCCTCAAGAGCTGCCCAGCCACTCCATGACCTGTGGGATCTTCCCAGGTCAGAGAGTGAACCCGAGTCTCCTGAACGGGCAGGCGAATTCCTCACCATTGAGCTGCCAGGGGAGCCCTGGCCTTCTTTTTAAAAGAATTTCATCACATGTGTAGAGAGAACAGTCTTTGTCAGGGAGCAAGATTTTGAAAATCTACTAAGTTTTTTCAGTTAAAAAAGAAGGCCACATTTCCTGGTTCTATAGCAATAATTTATACTTGTTTGAGCTGTTTTTCATGAATTACCAGATTCTTGGTAGCCTTTCTTTTTTCAGGTGGCGGGGGCCTTCATTTTTTTTTTTTAATTGGAGGCTAATTACTTTACAATATTGTAGTGGTTTTGCCACACATTGACATGAATCAGCCATGGGTGTACCTGTGTCCCCCATCCTGAACCCCCCCTCCCACCTCCCTCCACATCCCACCCCTCTGGGTCATCCCAGTGCACCAGCCCTGAGTGCCCTGTCTCATGCATCAAACCTGGACTGGCGATCTGTTTTCTTGGTAGCCTTTCAAGAGAGAGTTATTAAAATGGTTTATAACTTGTTAGAAAGGCCAAAGGCCATAGAGGTTCACTGACAGTCCAGTGGTTAAGAATCTGCCTTGCCATGCAAGGGACACTGGTTTGATCCCTGGAAGGGGAAGATCCCACATGCCTCGAGCAGCTAAGCCTGTGAAGCCCAAGTGTCCCCGAGCGCATGCTCCACAACGAGAGACACAACTCCACTGAGAAGCCTGTGCACCGTGAGAAAGAACAGACCCTGTCACAGAGTGCCAAAAGCCAGAGAAACCTGTGTGCAGCCACAAAGACCCAATACCACCAAAAAATAATAAAAACTACAAATATTTTTGAAAAAGAGCTATAAAAATCATTTTAATAAGTTCATATATAGACTTTTTTATGATACTTAAATTCTCTTAGGCCAAGAACTGAATCTCACTGTACAATATGAGGTAGAGGCAACCCAGCTGAACCACAAGAAGTCTGTGCCACATTTCTTTTCTTTTCTTTTACCTCACATTAGGATAAGATGGTAAAGAATCTGCCTACAGTGCAGGAGACCCGGGTTCGATCCCTGGGATGGGAAGATCCCCTGGAGAAGGGAAAGGCAACCCAGTCCAATATTCTCACCTGGAGAATCCCATGGACAGAGGAGCCTGGCGGGCTATAGTCCATGGGGTCACAAAGAGTCAGACACGACTGACCAACTAACACACACACACAGGAAATTAAATTAAAACCAACTCTTCAGTACAAGAAAGGATCACCCATTCCCACCTCTATTTAGCACTTTCTTTTTTCGATTTACCATTTCCTCCTATCTCAGAGAAGAATGAATAAAATTAAGTAAAAAATGTCAAATTTTTAGTAGAGACATTTAAATATTTCAAAGGCATGGGCAGTTACATACATTTTAGGAAATTCTGTCTTAATACTGATGAAGTAGTATAAGTAGCAGAGGGATTGTAAGGGTTACTTTGCATTTAGTAAGCACAAAGTCTATTTGTAACTAAGCCAATTTGCAGATAATCCAGTTGAAGAGCTGGTTTACTAACCCATTTTCCTAAAGTGGATCTACCTATTTGTAATTGGGAACTTCTTAGAAAATGGATAATGAACACACAAGTTGTACTTTCATGTTAAGTACAAACTTTAGTAGTCAACAATTTGTACAATTTTGAAAAGAATTCTCCCGTGTGAACTTCCCCATCAAAGACTTGTAATTTAACATAGGAAAACGCACAGTGTAGTTCAGTGTCAGAATTGCATCAGAGTATTACCAGGAGAATGCTGTAGATTTTTATCTTGGAAATTGCAGCTTAGGTAGGTCTTCTTTCTTTCCCTGTAATAATCCTCACCTTTGATAGCTCCGTCTGCCTCAGTGGTTTGCAAACTATGGCATCTGGCTGCATCGGCAACACCTGGGAACTGGTTAGAAATGCAAATTCCCAAGTCCACCCCAGAACTACTGAATCAGAAACTGGAGGGTGGGGCCCAACTGTCAGTGTCTTTACTTGGCGGCCGGGTGATTCTGATGCATGTTAAAGTCTGAGGATTGACACGTGTTATGTAGCAGCTCACCACATCCTGTTCCTTTACCTTTCACATGAAATGCTCTTCCGCTCAGACAAGCCCTTGTTACCTTACAGACGTGAGAAAGAGGAAAGCAGTCCCTGATATCTGGAGCTACTCTGGCACCCACAGCTTAGGCCCTGGTGTACAACATAAACAGATTCACAGAAAATCATCAGAGCAGGCCACTCTGCAATCAGGACAAAAGCAAACCCACTCCATAGTCACATCTGAATACAGACAAAAACAGGAACACGTCCAAACCACAAAGATAACCAAAATATTTTCCATCCTAGCTAAAATAAGCGGCCCTTGCCTCTTTGCCAATTAAAACTTTACACTCATTTTATTCTTGCCTCTTTCCAATAAGCTGTATTAAGATACCCAAACATAGAATAGTCCCCACTTCCTGGCAGCATCCAACCCCAGACAAAGCCCCATCTCTCAGCATTACCTAACACAAGTCCAAATCATAACCTAACACAAATCATTACCTAACACAAGTCCAAATCATAGATCTTCCTAATTACACAAGCCCCTGTTTCTCTGAAGTTTCACTTTACTCACCTGTGGTCAACCTCAGTCTAAAGACACCAAATGAAAATGTCAGAAATAACTCAGAAGTTTTAAATTGTGTGCGTGTCTGAGAAGCATGATGAAATCTCTCACTGTCTGCTGCATCCACCCACAATGCCAATCCTCCCTTTGTCCAGTCATTATGGCCCTTAATCACTCAGTACCCAACGTGGTTATCAGGTCCACTGGTCCTGGTATCACAGTGCTTGTATTCAAGTCACCCTTACTTAACAAGGGCCCCCATTGTAGTGAGCAGTGATGCTGGCAATTCAGATCTGCCCAAGAGCAGCCGCAAGCAAGGTGCTTCCTGTAAGTGAAAAGGTAAAAGTTTTCAACTTGATAACGAGCGGAAAAAAATGGCTTGCTGAGGTTGCTAGATCTATAGGAAGAACAATCCTTCTATCCATGAAACTGTGAAAAAGAAGAAATTCATGCCAGTTTTACTGTTATGCCTCAAACTGCAGAAATTATAACCACAGTGCATAAGTGCGTAGTTCAAATGGAAAAGGCATTAAATTTGTATAGTATTTTCAGAGAGACCACATTCACATAACTTTTATTACAGTATATTGTTTTAATTTTTCTATTTTATTATTAGTTACTGTTTTTAATCTCTTACAGGGCCTAATTTAAAAATTCAACTCTATCATAAATAGGCATGTATTTTTTAAAAGAAGCACAGTATTAGCCACAGTTTCAATATTATCCACATTTCAGTATAGAGTTCAGTATTATCCACAGTTACAGGCACCCAATGGGCGTCTTGGAATGTATTCCCCGAGGATCAGGGCAGAGGACTATTCTTTCTAAGATGTTGCAGGTTGTAACTAATTTTGCTACAACAAGTAATAATCAACTTTCTCAGGAACAGGTGTGTTTCTGTGGTCTTTGACTGGACAGCATTAATACAAGAATTATTGTGCAACCTCCTAGTCAGTGGTTCCTAGTGCCCTCCCGTGAA
Source organism: Bos mutus (assembly GCF_027580195.1). Lineage (NCBI taxonomy): Eukaryota > Metazoa > Chordata > Mammalia > Artiodactyla > Bovidae > Bos > Bos mutus. The sequence goes on along the minus strand of NC_091631.1, from coordinate 73,754,508 downwards.
CAATTTGTTCCCAGTCCAACACAAAGTAAGTACAGAAATTAGGATTTGTTATTTAGAAACACAAACAACCATTTGAGATAGTAATTTTATGTCTGTTGAATCTAAACATAGAACATCAGGCTGGTATTTTGCATACCAGTTGTTTAAATTTTATTTTTCTATTAATTCGTAACTACATCTTACAAATGATCCACAATAGATTTTTAAAAAAGAAAAACTGGTACTCCATCACAAATTGGTTGAGAGGCATTGTCCTACAGGGCTTCTCTAATACCTTTCAATATTACTGTCACATTAATCTTCTGAAAACTCTGCTTTCAATAGTTTGTGCCCTTTCTCAAGCATCTTAAACATTACAATCTCCTCTGTTTTCCAGATGAGGAGAGGGGAATCTAATATACTTTGAGTTTCTACTGTATGCTGTTAATTGTCAACATTTAAATATACCCAATTCCCAGGAAGGAATTCTAAATAGATATTAACATCCTGTTTCAAAACCTATTTCACAAAAAATACAAGGACCCAAGGTGTTTATGGGTGAACTTTTTAAAAATCTTTAAGGAACATTATACTGAATGTTATTTAGATAAGAATAAAACAGGACATACTGTCACCCTGCTTATTTAACTTATATACAGAGTATATCATGTGAAATGCCAGGCTGGATGGAAACCCAACCTGGAATCAAGATTGCCAGGAGAAATATCAACAACCTCATATATGCAGATGATACCACTCGAAAGGCAGAAAGTAAAGAACTAAAAAAGAATCTCTTGATGAAAATGAAAGAGGAGAGTGAAAAAGCTGGCTTGAAACTCAGCATGAAAAAAACTTAGATTATGGCATCCAGTCTTTTCACATCATAGCAAATAGAAGGTGAAAAGGTGGAAGCAGTGTCAGATTTTATTTCCTTGGGCTCCAAAATCATTGCAGACAGTGACCACAGCCATGAAATTAAAAGACACTTGCTCCTTGGGAGGAAAGCTGTGACAAACCTAGACAGCATATTAAAAAGCTAGAAGCATCATTTTGCCGACAAAGGTCCATCTAGTCAAAGCTATGGTTTTTCCAGTAGTCTTGTATGGATGTGACAGTTGGAACATAAAGAAAGCTGAGTGATTAAAAACGGTGCTTTCAAGTTGTGGTGTTGAAGAAGACTCTTGAGAGTCCCTTGGACTGCAAGGAGAGCAAACCAGTCAATCCTAAAGGAGAACAGTCCTGAACATTCATTGGAAGGACTGATGCTGAAGCTGAAGCTTCAATATTTTGACCACCTGATGTGAAAAGCTGACTCATTGGAAAAGACCCTGATGCTAGGAAAGAGTGAAGGCAGGAAGAGAAGGGGACGACAGAGGATGAGATGGTTGGATGGCATCACCGACTCAATGGACGTGAATTTGAGAAAACTCAGGGAGATAGTGGAGGACAGGGGAGCCTGGTGTGCTGCAGTCCATGAAGCTGCAAAAAGTCAGACTCGAATTAGCAACTGAAGGACAACAGCAAATAGTAAAAGAAACTTGATCAATATAACATTGAAATTTCTAGTGCAATATTGTTAGTAAATACTGATGCAAAGGTGCTATACTAAACAGTTGTTAAAGTTTGTTCCTGGCTTAACATTGATCAGGAACTTACTAAAAGCTGGCACCATTCACGGTCCCTTTGGCAGCCACATTTGTGCCACCTCCCCTTCTTCTGTCATTCTTGGCTCCAGAAGTAGGGAAGAAGCATAAGAAGAGCCAGTGAAAACACCTCGCTCTTCTGGCCTCAATGATGGAACCAGTGGTGTGTTCATTTTCCATGAAGAATAAACCAGTTTTCCCCAGAATTGTGCTAAGTATAGGTAGCAGGGAAGATGCCCTTTATCCTTTATTGCAAGTCATTAGGACATGGTGCATATTGCCAGTAGCATACTCCCTAGAACATGAGAAAGATCTATCTAATATGGGGACAAAACAAATCGAAACTTCAGAAAGACACAGAGATAGAGCAAGAATGAGAGCAAGAGTGCAAGCGAAAACCTCTCAACACCAGAATTCCCTGGACCAAGTCAACCCAACACCTTCTCTTCCCTTTCTCAGGCTTGGTTTCGTAAATCAACAGCATTCCTTTTCAGGTTAAGGTAGTTTTGAAGCAGGAAACAGACAGACCCTGGGATAAACAGAGTTCATGCCCTGTGGACAGATACTCAAAGAGGAGCAGAGAGAGACGAGCTGACTCCTGCCCAGATAAAAACCACAGATTTCTCATTTTCAAAGTCAAGCAGACCTTCCCAACCACACATATTCAGAAAGGCTCCATAGAGGTCAAAAGAAAGGGAGTGTCACCTCACAGTAACTAATGTCAACCTAGCCACATGTCTCTTCCCTAGATTCCATCTTGGCTAAGAAATGCACATATGGGAGGACCCTGAGATATACCATATCTGAACACAGAACCCACAAAGCAAGATGATTGGCCCAAGGAAACTTGGAAGAAATGCCCCATAACTGTGATTCAAAATAACACAAGGGCATGGCTCTCTCTCTTGAGCCCACCTGCATGTCCATCTACATGTAGATTATTTTTCCTCCTAATAAGCACTATATTTTTTCACTACTTTCTGTTTCTGTGTAGAAATTCATTTCTACACAGCTGACAGGCCAGGGTCTTGTCACTGCTCACTGGTCCCTGGTGGTCTGTTGGCTAGCATTCACAACTTTCATTGCTGTGGCCTAAATTCAATCTCTTGCCAGGATCCAAAGCCCTGATTCAAGCCACTGCAGGCTGAAGCCACCTTGAATCAGTTTGAGGTCCTTTTCTGTCATTTGCAACCCAAAAGCTTTCACTAACACAAATCTTCAATAACTAGCTCACGTGATAGAAAGAGCAAGGGCTAAAGACTGAGACAAATATAGTTTTTTCCAATTAATAATTATATGACAATTAGCCTCTCTGAACATCATTTGCCTTGTTTGCATCTGAGAATAAATACAGCCCACTCCTAGAGTTGGACTGTAAGCTTTAGAAGGACAGGAAACATGTCTACCTTTCTTCCTATGTCCTTCTCTCATGACCTGCCAAATGGGGGGAGGGCCGGGGAAGATCAGAGAAATATAGTCATTTTCTCAGATTCCTTCAGCTTAAAATATTCAATATAATAAGATGTCATATTTTAGGATAGCATGTCCTAAACCTGGTCACTTGAAAACCAGAGTTTGATTTGGCAAATGTCCCCACAATTAAACCCAACTCACTGACCTTTTTGTGTTTCCGCTTTCACTTACTTTTTTAGCCTCTAAAATTGCTAATTTCCTCATCCATGTTTCTAAATGTCCTTTTGTTACAAGGAAGAACAAAATATGACACGTTGGGTCTGTTTCTTTTACTTTAATCTTTGCTTCCTGTTGCCTTTGGATACTGTCTATACATAATTAAAAGATGCTTTCTCCTTGGAAGAAAAGCTATAACAAACCTAGACACCTATTACAATGCAGAGAAATCACTTTGCCAACAAAGGTCCATGTCATCAAAGCTATAGTTTTCCAGTAGTCATGTACGGATGTGATTGTTGGACCATAAAAAGGCTGAGTGCCAAACAATTGATGCTTTCAAACTGTGGTGCTGAAGAAGACTCTTTTGAGAGTTCCTTGGACAGCAAGGAGATCAAACCAGTCCATCCTAAAGGAAATCAATTCTGAATATTCATTGGAAGGACTGATGCTGAAGCTGAAGCTCCAATACTTTGGCCACTTGATGCACAGAACTGACTCCTTGGAAAAGAACCTGATGCTGAGAAAGATTGAAGGTGGGAGAAGGGGACGACAGAGAATGAGATGGTTGGATAGCATCACTGACTCGATGGACATGAGTTTGAGCAAACTCCAGGAGATAGAAAGGACAGGGAAGCCTGGCGTGCTGCAGTTCATGGGACTCCAAAGAGTTGGACACCACTAAGTGAGTAAGGGAAGGAACAACAACAATACACGATGGGCTTCCTCAGGGAACCCTGCACCTCTGCCTGAATGTTAAACCAAAGTGCTTTGTTCATATCCTGACCCTGTCCACCTGTGAATGGCTGCAACTAAGTAGAAATTAACACATCCCCTCCCTGAGGCTGGCCATTCTAGGAGATATTTGTAAGATTAATGGCCTTTTTACTTTACTTCCTCACCCTCTCCCACTCTCTGTTCTACAAGAGAAACTATCATCCAGACCCAGATAAGATGGTTATTTTGAGACACTGATCTCAAAGAAGATTTAAGTTCCTCTGCCATCTTCTTGGTCTGCCAGTTTTCAAATAAAATTATTATTCCTTGCCTCAAGTCCCTTCTCCTGAATTATTGGCCTGTCACGCGGTGAGAAGAGTGAGCTTGGACTTGCTAACACTTTTATCCTTTATCTAACATTTTTATTGTAAGCATCAACCAAGATATCTATACTGCCATTTTGCCAGAAACAGAAGTCTCTGATTAGTAGTTCTATTTACTATTCTTATGCAGTTTCACTGTTTTCATTTCAAAAATGTTCCCTGTACTTAGTATTTTCTATATTATTGTAGAATATTTTAACATTTTGTGCATGCTAAGTCACTTCAGTCATGTCCAACTCTTTGTGACTCTGTGGACTATAGCCCACAGGTTCCTCTGTCCATGGGATTCACTAGGCAAGAATATTGGAGTAGGTTGCCATTTCCTCCTCCAGGGGATCTTTCAGACCCAGGGATCAAACCCAGATCTCCTGCGTCTCCTGCACGGGTAGGTGGGTTCTTAACCACTAGTGCCCCCTGATAAGCCATTTTAATCTTTTAGTCCATATGATTTTCCTCCTCACGTTCATAATTAATTCATCTAAATTTTCGCAGATGTCTTAAAGTTTTCTAACCTTCGATTAAATCAAGTAAGTGGTCAGGAGCACAAGCAATTCTCATAAAATAACCAGTAAAGTAGAGTGGTTAAGAGCATGAATTCTGCACCAAACTTCCTGTGTTCAAATTCTCATTGCCACTTAGCTATGAGTGCTGTACCTTGAACTCCTTACGTGTAAAATGCAGGTGATAATAATAGTACCCTCCTGTTAGTATTAAAAAGAAAAACCACAGTCCCCAAATGGCATCACTTCTGCTAAAGACCATGATACCAAACCTAGATTTAACCTAACTCAACTACAGTTTCAACCTTCCCCTGAAATGTAATCTTAGTCACCCATCTGGGAATTTTCTGGTCAGTATTAAGGAGGTAATCTGTCCTAGTGGGTCCTCTCCATCCTCTCCCCACCCCCAAAAAGAATCTTTTCTTTTCTTTTGCTAACAGCTTCCTCACCCCACACTTCCTTCCATTTAGCACAACCTCTCAGAGTGCCTTTCTGTTTTCTAGACGGAATGCTGCTGCCTGATCAGGACAGGCTGTCTCTGAGACCGGGATGCTTGTTCTAGCTAGCTAAGTGTCTAAAGGCTTCACTGACCCCAGGAATCTGACATGCTCATCTTCACCTCCGCAGCACCGTGTGTGGCCCTAACGCATAGCGGGTAGGCCATAGCTGTCTTTGGAATGTTGTAAAGGTTAGACAAATGAACGTGTCAGTGAGTTAATGGATATGACTATGAAGATCAGGACAGAATTTTTTGACTGTGGCATCTTGCTTATGTGGTTACAGACAAGGTCTATGTGAAAACACCAGAAGATTTAAATCCCTCTCAAACTCAATATAAAACAGTAGCGAGATATGGCTGATAAATAATTATGATATAACCTTCAGTTCGGTTCAATCACTCAGTCGTGTCCAACTCTTTGCAACCCCATGAACCGAAGCACACCAGGCTTCCCTGTCCATCACCAACTCCTGGAGGTTACACAAACCCAGGTCCATCCGGTCGGTGATGCCATCCAACCATCTCATCCTCTGTCGTCCTCTTCTCCTCCCGCCTTCAATCTTTCCCAGTATCAAGGTCTTTTCCAATGAGTCAGTTCTTCGCATCAGGTAGCCTTGCTATTAAGTTAAAAAGAACATGGTACTCAGAAGAAAAAAAGTTAGTAGGGGATTCTTCACTCCTATGGTCAGTTTCCCAAGCATTCCAAATGCCGTTCTCAAATGCAAAGGAAACTGATCTTCCTTTCCAAGACAGACTCACATCCATTTGTCCTGTTTCCTCACGTGGTTTTCTCCCACCCATAAAAAATGCTTTCCTTCTCATCCTTCATTTCTTTATTGTCCTTCCTGGAATTTTCTGCTGTTCTACAATCCCAGGCCCCATGCTCCCAACTTTTCTCTACACTGCCCAAACCTCTGTTACAATGTTATGGTGCTTATCTTTTATAATTTGACATTTTCACTATTTTTGTCCTTGACTTCTTTACCAAAAAAGTATCAGCTGTAAAGCACTGATCAAAGGCAAGCAAATATCATTATTTTTATTGTACTTGCTTCCACGTACATTTCACAGCTATTAGATCATGATCTTTTAAAGGTCAGTAGTGACTGCGGTCATGAAATTAAAAGACGATTACTCCTTGGAAGGAAAGTTATGACCAACCTAGATAGCATATTCAAAAGCAGAGACATTACTTTGCCAACAAAGTTTCGTCTAGTCAAGGCTATGGTTTTTCCTGTGGTCATGTATAGATGTGAGAGTTGGACTGTGAAGAAGGCTGAGTGCCGAAGAATTGATGCTTTTGAAGTGTGGTGTTGGAGAAGACTCTTGAGAGTCCCTTGGACTGCAAGGAGATCCAACCAGTGCATTCTGAAGGAGATCAGCCCTGGGATTTCTTTGGAGGGAATGATGCTGAAGCTGAAACTCCAGTACGTTGGCCACCTCATGTGAAGAGTTGACTCATTGGAAAAGACTCTGATGCTGGGAGGGATTGGGGTCAGGAGGAGAAGGGGACAACAGAGGATGAGATGGCTGGATGGCATCACTGACTCAATGGACATGAGTCTCAGTGAACTCTGGGAGTTGGTGATGGACAGGGAGGCCTGGGGTGCTGCGATTCATGGGGTCGCAAAGAGTTGGACACGACTGAGCGACTGATCTGATCTGATCTGAAGAGACTCTTGCCATTTACATTATTTTATTTCTCTTTAATTTACACAGTGTACCTAGTTAGTTGTCCTGGACAAGGAACAAATGTTGCTTGTCTGATGGCTGACTCATGTATATCTACAAGCCACAATAGGAGGATGTTAACACACTAGCAAGGAACAAGGGTGTATATATACTCCAAGCCAAGAGCCGGGTTTTTGAAACATCTCTTAGTACATAGACATACAGATATATTTTCTGATTACATATTCTCATGTACATAAATTGAAAGAGTTAACCAACTAAGAATATGAAGAGATAATTTCCAGAAAGGGAAATACAAATGGCTGATGAAATATACAATGGTATGTCATCTTAGTTAATAAAGAAAGAAATGCAAATGGAACAAAATGAGACACCATGATTTGCCTACTACATTGGCAAAAGTCAAAGACATAGATAATAATCAGTGTCAGCAACAGCAAGAATGCACATTTTAAAGAACACTTTACAATACTGATAAAAATTTTGAAACACAGATTCCTTACTAAATAAGCCCACTTCTAAGAGCCTAGTCTTCAGAATAACTTTTTCCATATTGCCAGGATGTTGGCTGAAGAATGTCCTTTGTGTCATTAAATTTATATTAGTAGAAATCAGAGAAAATCAAAATATGTCAAAAATGAGATGTTCAAATAAACTATATTCATACTTCACACTCTGATGCTTCATAGCCATCACAAAGAATGAAGCATATCTATGTGTGTAGACATGGGGAAATGATCACAATATATTGTCAAATTAAAAAAGCAAGTTGCAAAGCAATGAATTTGGTATCATCTCTTTTTTTGTGGGAAAAAAATAAACATACGTTCTATGTTTCTATGTTCATATAAGTACCCAAGTTTCTACATAACTATATGCAAAAACAGAAGTAAAAACAAACCTACAAACAAAAACAAAGGTCTGAAATCTGAAAGGAAAACACCCAGCCGCTAACTGTGGTTACCCCTGGGGAGGAAAAACAGGAAAGGCTTTGCCTTTTATGTATTTCTGTGTATTGTTGAAATTTTCTTTCAACATTAACTTTGGATTTTTTGAAATAAAATAATAAACTCAATTAAAGTAGTTATAAAATGTTTGAAGATTTAAGAAAGTGTTACCGAGTCCAAGCTCCCTCTGCTTGCTGCACGATAGGCCGATGAATCTGAGAGAGAGGTGTTGAGGTAAGAAAGAGACTAATCAGGGAGCCAGCAGACTGAGAAGACGGCAGGCTAGTGCCTTAAAATAACCATCTTATTGGGGTCTGGATGCCAGGTTCTTTTATAGATCAGAGAGAAAGAAGCAATGAGGAACTAAAGACAAAAGGTAGAATAGAGAGGTAGAGGCAGCGGGAAAGTAAGGTGAAAGCATCTTCAGTCTTACGAAACATCTCCAAGGGAATGTCCAGCCTTTGGAAGGGGTGTTTTAATCTCTTTCATTCACAAGTGGGCAGGGACAAACTGTCTCTCCTTGAGCTGAACAAAGGCACCTTAGTTTACAGTCAAGCAGAGGGGCGGCGTCCTTCTGGCAAGCCACTGAATATGATTATAATAATAAAAACAAGTCAAAGAAACAGTCTCCAACATGGAGTCAGAATTGGTTTCCTCCCTGCAACAGACTATGCTAAAGTCTGACTGTGTGGATCACAAAAAACTGTGGAAAATTCTTAAAGAGACGGGAATATGAGACCAGCTTACCTGCTTCCTGAGATACCTGTATGCAGGTCAGGAAGCAACAGTTGGAACAACAAACTGGTTCCAAATTGGGAAAGGAGTATGTCAAGTCTGCTTTTGTGATGCTGCTTATTTAACTTCTATGCAGAGTACATCATGCCAAATGCTGGGCTGGATAAAGCACAAGCTGGAATCAAGATTGCTGGGAGTAAGATCAATAACCTCAGATATGCAGATGACACCACCCTTATGGCAGAAAGTGAAGAAGAACTAAAGAGCTTCTTGATACAAGTGAAAGGGGAGAGTGAAATAGCTGGCTCTGGTTGAGTGAAAAACTCAACATGGAAAAAACTAAGATTATGGCATCTGGTCCCATCACTTTATGGCAAATAGATGGGGAAACAATGGAAACAGTGACAGACTTTATTTTCTTGGGCTCCAAAATCACTGCAGATGGTGACTGAAACCACGAAATTAAAAGACGCTTGCTCCTTGGAAGAAAAGCTATGACCAACCTAGACAGCATATTAAAAAGCAGAGACATTACTTTGCCATATTGTAATATTGCCATATTGCCAAAGGCCATATTGTCAAAGCTATGGTTTTTCCAGTAGTAATGTATGGATGTGAGAGTTGGACTATAAAGAAAGCTGAGTGCTGAAGAATTGATGCTTTTGAACTGTGGTCTTGAAGAAGACTCTTGAGAGTCCCTTGGACTACAAGGAGATCAAAGCAGTCAATCCTAAAGGAAATCAGTCCTGAATATTCATCGGAAGGACTGATGCTGAAGCTGAAGCTCCAATACTTTGGCCACCTGATGTGAAGAACTGACTCCTTGGAAAAGACCTTGATGCTGGGAAAGATTGAAGGCAGGAGGAGAAGGGGATGACAGAGGATGAGATGGTTGGATGGCATCACTGACTTGATGGACATGAGTTTGAGCGGCTCTGGGAGTTGGTGATGGACAGGGAAGCCTCATGTGCTGCAGTCCATGGGGTCACAAAGAGTCGGAGATGCTGAGCAACTGAACTGAACTTGATGACTGCAACAGAAGCAGTGATCAAATCTGCAAGAACTGCGTGCATGAATTATCTCTTTAAGTATTTTTTAGAACTCTGTGTTCAAAAAATTATTCACACATATTCATGTCAGTTGCTGAGACCTTAAGTGGTAGCATAAAAAGTCATTTCCATGTTGTAGAAGAGGTAAGAAAGGAACAAAAAGAATTAAATTTCTTTCAACACTGTGGATGAAGAATGTCTCCTGTAATATCAGTAAACAAAAAATGCTGCAGTCACCAAGCCATCAGCAACTGCAGACACTCCCAAATGTGTACTCTGAGGGAACTCAAGATGGGAAAGAACAGGGTACTGGCCCCAGACAGTTAAGATGCATATCAAAGGAATGATTTCAATGAGCCCAAACTCTTGCATCTTCCCCTATGCACATGAATGTGTGCTCAGTTGCTCAGTGTGTCTGACTCTTTGCAGCCCCATGGACGCCTGCCAGGCTCCTCTGTCCCTAGAAAAGTCCTATATTCATCAACTTGAGATGTCCGTGTGTTTTTTTAATTAATAGTAATCTTCTGATGTTTCAACTACCTGGTTTTTGTAAAACCTCACATATCCTGGCTACTTCCTTACCTCTTTGGACCAATTCCTCAGAGCTATCTGAGAGTCCATCTCTCAGGTTTAAGTCCTCAGTAGGTACACCAAATAAAACATAATTTTCAACTTTTAGATTGTGTCTTTTTTCCTCAGTTGACAATACTTTTCTTTAAAGAAATTGACAAACCAAGCGCAGGGCTCTCAGAAAAATTCACCTGATCATTGATTTGTGCTAGAGGCCACAAAATTTCACAGGAAACAGGCAAGTAGCAGAGATCAGTGAGGCCAGCTGGGAATAAGATACTAAAGGCCAGAGGGGCTGTTTGGAGAGCGTGTACTGCTTAAAGGTCATAGCGATTTCAAAACTCCAGCTAGTTAAGAGTTTGTATCTGGTATTACCAGATCTTTTAATATTTCAAAGAAAATCAGAAAACAGAATTTTTCATAGCAATGTTTCAGGAACAGGGGCCCCTTCCAGGGCCCAAGAGTGGGCTCTTGTTTAATACTTGGAAATGAATTGTCTGAATTCATGCTTACAAAGAAAGAGATTTTATTGGAAATGAACGTCCAGGTGCACAGAGCAATAGGGGAAGGGACACAGGAGAACTGCTCGCCACCTGGCTCACAGTCTCAGGTTTTGTGGTAGTAGGCTTCGTTTCTAGGTCATCTCTGACTTAGGGTTCTTCCCGGTTGCTTGCCCAGCCAAGATGGATTTCAGCAAGAAGGATTCTGGGAAGTTGGTAGGAAATATAGACTGGTGTTTCATCTCTGCATTTGACCTTTCCCCATTTTTTCCTGGTTGGTGGTAGGTTGTTAATTACAAGTTCCTTACCTGGACCTCCTGTTGTAAGACAACTCCTGTAGATGGTTAGGTAACTATTGTGCCTGGCCAGGGTGAAGGCAATGGCAACCCACTCCAGTACTCTTGCCTGGAAAATCCCATGGACAGAGGAGCCTGGTAGGCTGCAGTCCATGGGGTCCTGAAGAGTCGGACACGACTCAGCGACTTCACTTTCACTTTTCACTTTCCTGCACTGGAGAAGGAAATGGCAACCCACTCCAATGTTCTTGGCTGGAGAACCCCAAGGACAACGGAGCCTGGTGGGCTGCCGTCTATGGGGTCACACAGAGTCGGACACGACTGAAGCGACTTAGCAGCAGCAGTAGCAGGGTGGGTAGTTTCAGTCAATGGTTCTCCTAACAGTAATAAACTCAACTTGTACATTTTGACAACCAATTCCTTTAAAACCTTAAAGGCTATGTTGGTAGACAGTGCACAAACCAAACAAAACACACCTCCTAGCTGGATTTGGCCGACAGCCTCCCATCTGCCATTTTTGGGTTTTACTGATTTCACAGAGTTCCAGTGGACTAATCCTAACACATCCTTCACCACCCAAATCAGTCCCCTCTTCTCTCACTAGCACTTTGGCCACTGTATTATAGAAAATTAGAGTTCAAAGATTTTTTTTTTTAAATCTTATTGAAATCTCTCAATTTCTTATGGTAGCAAAATATATATAACATAAAATTTGCCACTTTAACCATTTTATGTGTACAATTTGGTGTCATTAATTACATTCAGAAGGTTGTGCAACCATCATTACTACCTCTTTCCAAAGTTTTTTCATCACCCTAAACAGAAACTCTGTACCCATTAAACAATTAACTCCCCACTTCTTCCTCCCCCAGTCCCTGATAAATTCTAATCCATTCTCTGTCTCTTTGAATTTGCCTATTCTAGGTACCTCACAGAAATGGAATCATACAATATTTTTCCTTTTCTGTCTGTCTTATTTCACTTAGCATAATGTTTTCAAGGTTCATCCACATCACTGCATGTATCAGAATTTCAACTGAGCAATATTCCATTGTATGTTGTGATATTGTAATTTATATCAGGAAATAGGCATTGGGTTGGCCAAAAAGTTCGTTGGAGTTTTTCCATAAGATGTTACAGAAAAACCCCAACAAACTTTTTGGCCAACATGACATTTGATCTTTGTTCCCATTTCTAGCACAGGGGGTTTTAGAAATACTTGGCATCTTCTAAGCGGTGAGAGAAATAGATGCTTCATTTGTCATGTTAAAGAGGTGACTTTTGGAATGCAGGTCAGCTAAGACTGGGTGCTGGTTGCCAGGGCAACCAACCCTGTGATTGGGGGGTTGGCACTTTCAGCCCCTTAGCCTGACCTTCAGCTAGGGGAGAGGGGCTAGATGTTGAGTCATCACCACTGTCTATTGATTTAATCAATCATGACTATTTAATGAGGCCTCCATAAAAATTCAAAAGGACAGAGTTTGGAGAGCTTTCAGCTTGGTGACTCTGCGGAGATTGGTGCATCTGGAGAGGGCGTGAAAGCTCAGTGCCCTTTCCCATACCTTGCCCTTGCACCCCTTCTGTCTGTTGTCCCTGGGTTATATCCTTTGATAACAAAAACCATAATCTGGTACATAAAAGGGTTTCCTGAGTCCTATGAACTACTCAAGCAAATTAACCAAATCCAAAGAGGGGATCATGGGAACCTCTGATTTATAGTCAGTTGGTCACAAGCACAGGTAACAACCTGGACTTCTGATTGGCATCTGAAGGCCAGGGCAGTCTTGCATGACTAAACCCCTGACCTGTGGAATCTGGTTCTATCTCCTGGTAGGAAGTATCAAAACTGAGTTAAAAGACACCTAACTGGTATCAAAGCATTGTTTGCTGGGAAACTCTCTCTCGTCACCATGGAACTGTTTTCAGAACCATTTGTATGCATATAGCACATTTTGTTTACTCATTTCTCTTTGAATGGACACTTGGGTTGTTTCTACCATTTGAATATTGTGAAAAATGTTGCTGTGAACATTGATTTTAAAATATCTGCGTCCAACTTTTATTGTTTTGGGTGTATACCTAGGAGTAGTACTGTTGGGTAATATGAAATTCTATATTTGACTTTTTGAGGACCTGACAATCTGTTTTCCACACCAGTCACATCATTTTACATTCCTACCAACAATGCGTGTAAGTTCCTCATTTTTAAGATGAAGAAATCAAGGGCAAAACTGGTAAGATAGATAGCTTGACCATAGATACAGAAAGTCAACTACAGATCTTGTAGTAGCATGTGGCCATAGGCAGCCCCTGGCACACTGCCTTTGCTGTGTACAGTTAGCTCACTCTCTGTTACCAGGCAACGGTTACCATGAGACCATCAGTGGGCCCATTCAGCCAGCGTGAGTGGTGGCCATCAAGTGGAGAGTGAGGTAAGAGGCAGGTTTGGGCTTTCTCCCCAGGGTCATCCTGCTGGTGAGCTGGGGGCCCAGGGATAGGCTGGGGGCTGTGTTCTTCAGGGTTCCAGAGCCCTTGCCTAGGTCACCCCCTGGCTGGCCCAGGCCTTGAGTGGGTGGTAAACTTCTTCAGCAGCAGCAGTGTGCAAAGGATGTAGACTGTAGGACCTGGCCTGGGCAGGTTGAGAAGCCTGAGTGCCAGCTGAGTTGGGTGATTGACTCCCTCAACAATGACAGCTGGGCAAGGTCTGGGGACCTGGCCCCGAGGGAGCTGCCAACTGAGCTCTGCCTCTTCAGCCAGGGCTCATCCCTTAGAAGGGGAAACGTGTGCCTTGGGATCTTGCCCTTTCTCATCAGAACAGAGAGTAACATTTATTTGGTGGAGATGAATAGAAACACTCTTACCTGACCATGACCTTACCTCAATAAAAAAGGAACTGACACCGAGAACTTTGTTTGTAACAACTACATGCTCCTCCCTCGCCTTTTCTGTAAAAGGGCTTTGCTGAGAGCTTTCGGGGAGCTTGAGGTTTTTAAGGCATGAGCCACCCATCCCCTACAGGGTCCTCAACAAACCTTTCTCTGTTCCAAACTCCAATGTTTTGGTACTGTTTGGCCTCACTGTGCTCAGGCACACAGGCTTGTGCTTTGCTAACAAGCTGACAAGAGAAAGCAAGTATCTTGACTCCTAGTACAATTCTCTTTTAAAGGTTAGCTCCACTAGGATTTAACTCAGATGTTCAGGCTAATGACAGCACTATCTATACAAAGAGTAGGCCACTGGAAACAGATCAGTAGATATATTGGAGGAAACAACGACAATATTGGAGGAAAGAATTTGAATTAAGTTATGGATTTTCCTCTCCATATGGAGAGAATTTTGTTTTGTTCTTCTTTAGGTCTAAGCTCTGAGAGAAGATAAAGTCATACTTGTCTTTAGCCTGATATCTAATTATAGAATAATGATACAAATATTTTTGTATCATTATTAGTCTTACCATTCTAAACTAAGGGCTTTAAAAAAATTCCTTGAAATGCAATAAATATTTGTTTTAGAGGAGTTGGAAAATTCAGAAAGGAAAAGAAAAGGGCACCTGTTGTTGTTCAGTTGCTAAGTCACGTCTGACTCTTTGCAACTCCATAGACTGTAGCACACCAGGCTTCCCTGTCCTTCAATATTCTCCCTGAGTTTGCGCAAACTCATGCCCATCGAATCAGTAATACCAACTAACCATCTCCTCCTCTGTTGCCCTCCTCTCTTTCTGCCTTCAATCTTTCCAAGCATCGGGGTCTTTTCCAGTGAGTTGGCTCTTTGCATCAGGTGCCCATAGTACTGAATCTTCAGCTTCAGCATCAGTCCTTCCAATGAAAATTCTGGGTTGATTTCCTTTAGAATTGACTGATTTAATCTTCTTGCAGTTTAAGGGACTCTCAAGAATCTTCTCCAGTACCACAACTCAAAAGCTTCAATTTTTTAGTGTTCAGCCTTCTTTATGGTAAAACATATACAGGTATCTGTACAATCTGTACATGACTACTGGAAAAACCATAGCTTTGACTATACAGATCTTTGTTGGCAAAGTGATGTCTCTGCTTTTAATATGCTGTTTAGATTTTCCATAGCTTTTCTTCCAAGGAGCAAGTGTCTTTTCATTTCATGGCTGCAGTCTCCATCTGCAGTGATTTTGAAGCAGAAGAAAATAAAATCTGTTACTGCTTCTACTTTTTCCCCTTCTATTTGCCATGAATTGATGGTACCAGATGCCATAATCTTAGTTTTTTTCATGTTGAGTTTCAAGCCAGCTTTTTCACTCTCCTCTTTCACCCTCTTCAAGAAGTTCTTTACTTCCTCTTCACTTTCTGCCTTTAGAGTGGTATTACCATCTGCATATCTGAGGTTCTTGATATTTCTCCCAGCTATCTTGATTCCAGCTTGTGCTTCCTCCAGCCCAGCGTTTCTCATGATGTACTCTGCATGTAACTCAAATAAGCAGGGTGATAATATACAGCCTTGTCCTACTCCTTTCTCAGTTGTTTCATTTCTGGTTGTAACTGTTACTTCTTGACCTGAATATAGCTTTCTCAAGAGACAGGTAAGGTGGTATTCCCATCTCTTTAAGAATTTTCCACAGTTTGTTGTGATCCACACAGTCAATGAAGCAGAAGTATGTATACACAGATATAGATATAGATACATAGATAGATATGTTTGGAATTCCCTTGCTTTCTTCATGATTCAACAAATGTTGGCAATTTGATCTCTAATTTCTCTGCCTTTTGTAAACCCAGCTTGTACACCTGGAATTTCTTGATTCATGTACTGCTGAAGCCTAGCTTGAAGGATTTTGAGTATAACCTTGCTAGCATGTGAAATGAGCAAACTGTATGGTAGTTTGAACATACTTTGGGATTGGAATGAAAACTGACCTTTTCCAGTCCTGTGGTCCTTGCTGAGTAACCTAGAGAGCCAAAAAAATAACTATTAACTTTTTAGTACTTTTTTCCAGGCTTTTCACCCCTAAATATGATGTTTTCGTTTGGTATATATGGTTGAAATCATAGAACCTTAAAGCTTAAGAAGATTATTACAATTTGGGAAGCAAGCTTAAAAACAGAATAAGGATAAATGAAGATTTCAAGGTTTAGAAAAGCACCCAGTATAGAGTCAGGACTCCTTCCTAGCAAGCCATGGCCCTCACTGTCTTATGATGCTCCTTTTGGTGGTGTGTTCTTATTTACCTGTCCACATGGAAATGTGCCATTTATCTAAATGTATAAGCTCCAAGGACATGGCCACACATTATACTATTTGTTTCTTCCTCCATGCCATGTAGAGTGCTACAAACACAGTAGGTCCTTAATAAAGAATTTCTGAATGCTTATTACTGATTTCAGACCATCTTCAAAGTTAACACTCCTCAGACTCTCCATTAAGGGTAATCTAACCCAGGACCTGCGGAGAAGGCAATGGCAACCCACTCCAGTACTCTTGCCTGGAAAATCCCATGGGCAGAGGAGCCTGGTAGGCTGCAGTCCATGGGGTCATAAAGAGTCGGACACGACTGAGCGACTTCACTTTCACTTTTCACTTTCATGCATTGGAGAAGGAAATGGCAATCCACTCCAGTGTTCTTGCCTGGAGAATCCCAGGGACAGGGGAGCCTGGTGGGCTTCCGTCTATGGGGTTGCACAGAGTTGGACACGACTGAAGCAACTTAGCAGCAACCCAGGACCTGCAGGACCCAGTCTTGTCAGGGCTTCACATTCTGTGACCTTTGGTTCAGTAATCAAAGATAATTTAAAGTCATCTGGGAGGCTTCCCTGGTGGCTCAGTGGTGAAGAAACTGCCTGCCAATGTAGGAGACATGGGTTCGATCCCTGGGATGGGAAGATCCCACGTGCCTCAGAGCAACTAAGCCGGTGCGCCACAACTAGTGAGCCTGTATTCTGGA
Organism: Bos mutus; assembly: GCF_027580195.1. NCBI lineage: Eukaryota > Metazoa > Chordata > Mammalia > Artiodactyla > Bovidae > Bos > Bos mutus. Next base: position 73,737,461 of record NC_091631.1, on the reverse strand, counting down.
GCCCAGCAACGGCAACTACTGAGCACTCATACCATGACACCTGAAGCCCACATGCCCTAGAACTCATCCTCCAGCAACAAAAGAAGCCACCACAGTGAGAATGTACTAGAACTAGAGTGTAGCCCATACTCATGGCAACTAGAGAAAAGCTTATGTAGCAATGAAAACCCAGCACAGCCCATAAATAAAAAAATAATTAATTGATTTAAAATAAAAGTCATCTGAATCTTTACTTCCATTACTTGAATGCTATAGGAAATTCAACGTGTAACCCATAATAACACTTCTTAAAACCTCCTTTGCCCCATTCTCTTCACTTCAGTACATCTCAAGCCCATGGCTGACTTAAAGCCCCCATCTCAAAATCTTCAAAAATTCTCTCTCAACTTCATCCCCTGTGATTCTTGGTTTCATGTTTCTTCCCCTTTAACTTCAATTTCTTCTTTATTTCAGCCAAAAATTACAGCCATTTATATCGTTTTGGTGTTCTCTTATTTCTTTTCCCTACTCTTATTTCTTCAGCTCAGCCCCTCTCTCCTCAGGCTCTGATTTTGCATCAGGAAAGCTCAGGATTGGAGCTGCACACTCAGCCCTTCTCTTGGAAGGAGACCCAGAAGTTAGGACCTGGGGACAAGGAGGCAGAGAAGGTGGGAGAAGCCATAAGTGTTTATAATGTACTCTCTTTTCTTTTATTCTCATCCCATGATGAAATTCTCATATATTATTTACTTGGGGTGGACTACATGAAAGTTCTTTGGAAAAATATGTGGCAAGTTGTAAAGGGAAAATGATGAAATTTTCTTTGATAAAGGAGGTCACTACCAACTCACCCTCTCCTCTTTAGAATGTCACCTTGAAGGTATATGATAGGCCTGAAAAGTAGGGTCTGATCTTTTGGTCTTAAAAAACAGTCACAGGACTTCTGACCCTTGAAACTGCAAACATTCCTCTGGGATTAGCTCAGAGGTCTCTCATGGGTATAATAAGATAATTACAAGGTATATCATCTTGTCTCTCAGAGATAAGTTTTCATTTTTCTCTTTTCTACTTTCTGCATATACCTGTGTGAAAATCTCTCCAAACTTGGTATTCACTGTTGTGATAGCTGATATGCATGTTATCACTGATAACACTTACTCAGTAGTAAATTTACATTCTCTCTTCTATACTGGTATAGAGCATGGGTTCCCAACCAATGCTAGCCCCTGGCCTGTTAGGAACTAGGTCACACAGAAAGAGGCGAGCGGCAGGCGACTGAGGGAAGCTTCACCCGTGTTTACAGCCACTCCCCACAGCTCCTTACTTGCATTACTGCCTGAGTCCCGCCTCCCTTGAGATCAGCATCATTCTCAGAGGAGTGAACCCTACTGCACTTGAATCATCCCCAAACCAAGACTCACCTCCCCATCTTTCATGGAAAAATTGTCTTTCACAAAACTGGTGCTTGATGCCAAAAAGACTGGGGATTGCTGGTATGAAGGGGTCTTTTGCTGGAGTCTTTGCTACCTTTCCCCAGCACTACGATATGGCCCTCCAAACAACCGTGACATCTATTTAACTATAATTCTTATTTGATCTCTTTCTCCAGTTCAGTTAATACCCAAAGTGCACTCTTGCCGAGTGACAGCAAACCTAGGTAATACCCAACACTACTTGACATGAGTCAACAGGTACCAACAGATAATCACCGAAACTTTTTGTTCTCCCCAGCTATCTCTGCGTGCATTTTTGACGGAGTTTGCTATAAGACTCCAAAGGACAGGAGGACAGTAGAACCGAATCAGAAAGTGTGGGTGAATATTGCAGGATAAGGGATATGGAGCTACCACTCATTTAGTTCTGAGGCCACAAAACTAGGATTCTGCCTTAGTTCTCTTTCCCTCAAACAAAACATCTGATCGACTCCACACTCAACCCACATGCCCAATGCATTCAGTTCTTCTATTTTCACTACTTCTACCCTTGTTCAAGGCACCATGCACCAGCCTCCTAACTGAACTTCCTGTTTCTACTCTTGCTTGTCTCTATAGCAGCTGGTGTAACCATTTATAAAAATATAAGCCATAACATGCTACTGCTAACTCTTTAATGGTTTACATCATATTTAAATTAACACCCAACTCCTCACCTGAAAAGCCCCAAGCCTCATCTTACATCTCTTTGCTTCAGCCACACTTGCTTGCTTTCTGTTCCCCCAACACACCAAGTTTGTCTAAAATGTACTTCCCCCTGGTTTTCACATGACTGTTTTTAAGGACTCAGTTCAGTTCAGTTCAGTCACTCAGTCGTGTCCGACTCTTTGTGACCCCATGGACTGCAACACACCAGGCCTCCCTGTTTATCACCAACTCCCGGAGTTCACTCTAAGTCATGTCCATCGAGTCAGTGATGCCACCCGACCATCTCACTGAAGGACTCAGTTGAACTTTTACCTACTGAGAGAGGACTTACCTGTTTATTCTAAAGTAACTGCCCAGGTGTTCTCCATCACAATGTTGTGTTTTGTCCACATGACACTTTTCTAGTTGTTTCTTGAATATATGTGTGTGTTTTCAATTGCTCAAACTTTTGTTGAATGAATGAATGGTGAGCCTTACTCTTCAGTTTCCTAGATGGGAGAGGAAACACTGAGCAAGAATTAAGAGTCTAAGAATTTTATATCAGATTTTTCTTTAACTTCCTCACAACAGCTATTTTATCTACTTCAAATTTTCCATCATTATTAACCCTTACTATAGAATGGCTTGGGGATTTAGGCAACTAACTCCATATGAAGGTTTGAAGAAAGAAAAACACCAAAGAATGGATACGCGGCAGTGACTTTAAACAGGAAAAGAAAGTCTGCCTATTCCTATAGCTCCCTATAAAGAAGAAGCAGTCAAAGTAAGAGCTGATGAACAACTTGGGACTAACATTGGAAATGCCCATGGAACTCTCCGGTGCCCACCACCTGAAGTTTCTGAACTCAGACCTCACCTTCCTACTGCCTCACACAACATAATCCTGCACACACGCATTCTGAACAGTCTCCATCACCACCACTCTCCAAACCAAATCCTTCAGATTCAGACACAGTTCTCCAATTCCTTTTCCTTTCTTTTTTTTCCCCTTTGGTGGGGGGCAGTGGGGCCCTGGGTCTTAGTTACTGCCTATGGGATCTAGCCCCCTGCATTAGGAACTCAGAGTCTTGGCCTCTGGACCACCAGGGAAGTCCCTCCAATTCCTTTTTGAGAAGTCAGTCCTTAAAACCTTTAATCCACTAAGAACTTTCTTCTTCTTCTCTGACTTCCTTGTTTCAAAAGGAAAATCCAGTAGGAGTTCATTGGTCTTTTTTTTTTTTTTTTTTTTTTTTAACCATTACTTGTACATTTGGGTTTTGCTTTGCTTTGCTTTATTTTTACTTTTAAATATTTGTTGGAAGAACTGACGCTGAAGCTGAAGTGCCAATATTTTGGCCACCTGATGTGAAGAGCCAATTCACTGGAAAAATCGTGATGCTGGGAAAGATTGGGGGCAGGAGGAGAAGGGGATGACAGAAGATGAGATGATCAGATAGCATCATCAACTCAATGGACGGGTTTGAGCAAATGCCAGGAGATGGTGAAGGACAGGGAAGCCTGGAGCACTGCAGTCCATGGGGTGCAAAGAGTCAGACACAACTCAGTGACTGAACAGCAACAATTTTTACTTTTACTCTTGTCTTAATCTTAGAATTCTATATAGCATCAAACACAAAATACCAGTAAGAGTTTTTGTTTTGGTTAGTTTGGATTAATGGAACAGATTCACACTCTGGCTGCAGTTTGTACTCCGAAGGGAAAAAACACGAAGATAAAACTAAAAGGAGAGGGAAGAAGGAGGTGTGACAAAAAGAGGGGCTCGAATATATAAGGAAAGGAAGCAGGGGTACAAAAGAGGAAAGAGACCCCCAAAATCAGCTTTCATTGTGAAGACTTGATCACAATTTCTAACACGTTGTCAGTCTGCTAAAATGGAAGTTGACAGGAAATAGGCAGAATCAGGGAAAGGGCCACAGGCCAACTGACTCTCTTGTGTTAAATCTTTCCACTGCCTTGCCTTATTTGCAGTTACCTCTCAGTCTTAAAGTCAGGCAGATTCTGATTTGTTCTTCATGCAAGTATGGCTTTCTCCACAGATTTATTTATATATAGGTAGAAAGTAATAATCATCTGTGGACATTGAACCAGATGAGCCTTCCTCTCTCACCTCTTTCTTTTTACAAATAAAAATTTAGTGTGGGATATACATAAGTTTCGGTGGGAAAGCATGAACTCTCAGTAACTTTCATATAGTCATAATAGAAGCAGTTTCTGTCATTCCTCTCCAGAAATTAACTCACTCTGAAACCACTCACTGGATCTATCATTTTATGTGACAGGTAGATCACGATTATTCACTGCTATTTCCTAGCACCTAGCACAGTGTCTGGTACATGTCATGTGTGTAGTAAGTTTTTGTATATTTTCTGACAGAGTGAAAGAATAAATGGTAGTTCTAATCTCTGGTACACCCCTAAGTGATCTTAAATCAAAGATACAGACATATGGGAAATACAGGATGGTGTTTTTGAAAAGGACATAACTGAGGGAGAAGAGTACCAGAGTTTTGCTGCTCTGTTTATCTCTATCTAAAATTCATTCCATGAATAACTGAATGCCTTCTATGTGACAGGAAGTGTGTTATACCTTGAGGTACAAATATAGAGACTCGGACCCTGGCTCCAATGTGTGCTTTTCCATTATCCCATCATAGCCTCTAATCACATGCTCTTAGATACTAGGCTGTAACTGTCACTCTATCTGTCTTGCCAATATACTGAAATTTCTGTTAGGACCCAGCCCATCACACAGCAAGCACTAAATAACAGCTGGTAAAGCATCTAATGGAGATCATAGCCTCCCAAGGGAAGAGGACATATTCAACCATATAAAGTCAGGATTCTTAGTTGTGAGAAAGAAAAGCTGACTCTGGTTGAGACAGCAGAAAAGGAGCATGTTGAAGATACTGGATGGCTCTCAGAATTATTGGAGGGTAAAGAGAATCATCACAGAGGTTAGGCCTGCAGAAATGATGCCCAAAACCAGCAGAACCAGACCAGTGAGGAAACCGTCTCCATTGCAGCTCCCAGCCAATGCCACTTCTGCATCAGAAATTCAGTCTTGCAACCCTTGAGAAACTGCTGCTGTTGCCAGGGCTGCCAACAAAGTCAGCCACCTCTAGAGTTACTCTATCAAATGCCAAAGAACCAGAGAGCATCCCTTGTTCACGGAAAGGCAGGCTGAACCCGGATTGTGAAATGCTTGGACAGATGAGCAGACATCAGCACAGCTTATTCCTAAACCAGATTCCCCAATTAAATGGGGGCAGTGCTAGTCACTGTCGTGTCTGACTCTTTGCAACCCCATGGACCGTAGAACGCCAGGCTCCTCTGTCCATGGAATTCTCCAGGCAAGAATACTGGAGTAGGTAGCCATTCCCTTCTCCAGATGATCTTCCCCACCCAGAGACTGAACCTGGGTCTCCCACATTGCAGGCAGATTCTTTACCATCTGAACCACTGCTGCTGCAGCTGCTGCTAAGTCGCTTCAGTCGTGTCCAACTCTGTGTGACCCCATAGACGGCAGCCCACCAGGCTCCCCCATCCCTGGGATTCTCCAGGCAAGAACACTGGAGTGGGTTGCCATTTCCTTCTCCAATGCATGGAAGTGAAAAGTGAAAGTGAAGTCGCTCAGTTATGTCCGACTCTTCAGGACTCCATGGACTGCAGCCTACCAGGCTCCTCCGTCCATGGGATTTTTCTAGGCAAAAGTACTGGAGTGGGGTGCCATTGCCTTCTCCATCTGAACCACTAGGGAAAGCTAAATATGCAGTGCTTGCTTTTGGTATTTGCACATATGGTTGAATCAACAGATGAACGTCTGTAAATTCAGAACAGATTGCCCCAGTTAACCTCTATGATTGGTCATGTCTACAGTTCAGTCAGTAGAGTCACTCAATCATGTCCAACTATTTGCGACCGCAGTATGCCAGGCCTCCCTGTCCACCCTGTCCATCACCAACTCCTGGAGTTTACCCCAACTCAGGTCCATTGAGTTGGTGATGCCATCCAACCATCTTATCCTCTGTCATCCCCTTCTCCTCCTTGCCCTCAATCTTTCCCAGCATCAGGGTCTTTTCCAATGAGTCAGCTGTTTGCGTCAGGTCGTCAAAGTTTTGGAGTTTCAGCTTCAACATCAATCCTTCCAATGAACATCCAGGACTGATCTCCTTTAGGATGGACTGGTTGGATCTCCTTGCTGTCCAAGGAACTCTCAAGAGTCTTCTCCAACACCACAATTCAAAAGCATCAGTTCTTCAGAGCTCAGCTTTCTTTATAGTCCAATTCTTACATCCACACATGACTACTGGAAAAACCATAGCCTTGACTAGATGGACCTTTGTTGACAAAGTAATGTCTCTGCTTTTAAATATGCTATCTAGGTTGATCATAACTTTCTTTCCAAGGAGTAAGTGTCTTTTAATTTCATGGCTGCAGTCACCATCTGCAGTGATTTTGGAGCCCCCCAAAATAAAGTCTGACACTGTTTCCACTGTTTCCCCATCTATTTCCCATGAAGTGATGGGAACGGATGCCATGATCTTCGTTTTCTGAATGTTGAGCTTTAAGCCAACTTTTTCACTGTCCTCTTTCACTTTCATCAAGAGGCTTTTTAGTTCCTCTTCACTTTCTGCCATAAGGGTGGTGTCATATGCATCTGAGGTTATTGTTATTTCTGCATCTGCATCTGAGGTTATTGATATTTCTCCCGACAATCTTGATTTCAGCTTGTGCTTCTTCCAGCCCAGTGTTTCTCGTGATGTACTCTGCATATAAGTCAAATAAGCAGGGTGACAATATACAGCCTTGATGTACTCCTTTTGCTATTTGGAACCAGTCTGTTGTTCTATGTCCAGTTCTAACTGTTGCTTCCTGACCTGCATACAGGTTTCTCAAGAGGCAGGTCAGGTGGTCTGGTATTTCCATCTCTTTAAGATTTTCCACAGTTTATTGTGATCCACACAGTCAAAGGCTTTGGCATAGTCAATAAAACAGAAATAGATGTTTTCTGGAACTCTCTTGCTTTTTTGATGATCTAGTGGATGTTGGCAATTTGATCTCTGATTCCTCTTCCTTTTCTAAACCAGCTTGAACATCTGGAAGTTCACAGTTCACATATTGCTGAAGCCTGGCTTGGAGAATTTTGAGCATTACTTTACTAGTGTGTGAGATGAGTGCAATTGTGTGGTCATTTCAGCATTCTTTGGCATTGCCTTTCTTTGGGATTGGAATGAAAACTGACATTTTCCAATTCTGTGGCCACTGTTGAGTTTTCCAAATGTACTAACATATTGAGGGCAGCACTTTCACAGCATTATCTTTCAGGATTTGAAATAGCTCAATTGGAATTCCATCACCTCCACTAGCTTTGTTCATAGTGATGCTTCCTAAGGCCCACTTGACTTCACATTCCAGGATGTCTGGCTCTAGGTGAGTGATCACACTATCGTGATTATCTGGGTCATGAAGATCTTTTTTGTACCATTCTTCTGTGTATTCTTGCCACCTCTTCTTAATATCTTCTGCTTCTGTTAGGTCCCTACCATTTCTGTCCTTATGTCTAAATTTCTTGAAGAGATCTCTAGTCTTTCCCATTCTATTGCTTTCCTCTATTTCTTCTCCTTTTTTTTTTTTTTCTATTTCCTCTCCACATCCAAGGTAAGGAGTGGCGGCTCCACTTTGCTGGAGCAACTGTGAAGAGATACTCCACGTCCAAGGTAAGAAAAACCCAAGTAAGACAGTAGGCACTAAGAGCGGGAATCAGAGGGCAGACAGACTGAAACCACAATCACAGAAAACTAGCCAATCTGATCACATGGACCACAGCCTTGTCTAACTCAATGAAACTAAGCCATGCCGTGTGGGGCTACACAAGACGGATGGGTCATGGTGGAGAGGTCTGACAGGATGTGGTCCACTGGAGAAGGGAATGGCAAACCACTTCAGTATTCTTGCCTTGAGAACCCCATGAACAGTATGAAAAGGCAGAAAGATAGAACACTGAAAGATGAACTCCCCAGGTCGGTAGGTGCCCAATATGCTACTGGAGATCAGTGGAGAAATAACTCCAGAAAGAATGAAGGGATGGAGCCAAAGCAAAAACAACACCCAGTTGTGGATGTGACTGATGATAGAAGCAAGATCCGATGCTGTAAAGAGCAATACTCCATAGGAACCTGGAATGTTAGGTCCATGAATCAAGGCAAATTGGAAGTGGTCAAACAGGAGATGGCAAGAGTGAACATCGACATTCTAGGAATCAGCAAACTAAAATAGACTGGAATGGGTGAATTTAACACAGATGACCATTATATCTACTACTGTGGGCAGGAATCCCTTAGAAGAAATGGAGTAGCCAGCATGGTCAACAAAAGAGTCCAAAATTCAGTACTTGGATGCAATCTCAAAAATGACAGAATGATCTCTGTCCGCTTCCAAGGCAAACCATTCAGTTCAGTTCAGTTCAGTTCAGTCACTCAGTCACGTCTGACGCTTTGCAACCCCATGAACTGCAGCATGCCAGGCCTCGATGTCCATCACCAACTGCCAGAGTCTACCCAAACCCATGTCCATTAAGTTGGTGATGCCATCCATTCATCTCATCCTCTGTCATCCTCTTCTCCTCCTCCTCTCAATCTTTTCCAGCATCAGGGTCTTTTCCAATGAGTTAGCTCTTTGCATCAGGTGGCCAAAGTATTGGAGTTTCAGCTTCAACATCAATCCTTCCAATGAACACCCAGGACTTATCTCCTTGCTGTCCAAGGGACTCTCAAGAGTCTTCGCCAACACCACAGTTCAAAAGCATCAATTCTTCAGCACTCAACTTTCTTTATAGGCCAACTCTCACATCCATACATGACTACTGGAAAAACCATAGCGTTGACTAGACAGACCTTTGTTGATAAAGTAATGTCTCTGCTTTTTAATATGCTGTCTAGGTTGGTCATACTATCACAGTAATCCAAGTCTATGCCCCAACCAGTAATGCTGAAGAAGCTGAAGTTGAACAGTTCTATGAAGACCTACAAGACCTTTTAGAACTAACACCCAAAAAAGATGTCCTTTTCATTATAGGGAAGTAGGAAGTCAAGAAACACCTGGAGTAACAGGCAAATTTGGCCTTGGATTACAGAATGAAGCAGGGCAAAGGCTAGTAGAGTTTTGCCAGAAGAATGCACTGGTCATAGCAAATACCCTCTTCCAACAACACAAGAGACAACTCTACACATGGACATCACAAAATGGCCAACACCGTAATCAGATTGATTATATTCTTTGCAGCCAAAGATGGTGAAGCTCTATACAGTCAGCAAAAACAAGACCAGGAGCTGACTGTGGCTCAGATCATGAACCCCTTATTGCCAAATTCAGACTTAAATTGAAAAAAGTAGGGAAAACTACTAGACCATTCAGGTATGACCTAAATCAAATCTCTTATGATTATACAGTGGAAGTGAGAAATAGATTTAAGGGACTAGATCTGATAGAGTGCCTGATGAACTATGGACGGAGGTTCATGACATTGTACAGGAGACAGGGATCAAGACCATCCCCAAGATAAAGAAATGCAAAAAAGAAAAATGGCTGTCTGAGGGGGCCTACAAATAGCTGTGAAAAGAAGAGAACCGAAAAGCAAAGGAGAAATGGAAAGATACACTCATTTGAATGCAGAGTTCCAGAAAATAACAAGGAGAGATAAGAAAGCCTTCCTCAGAGATCAATGCAAAGAAATAGAAGTCATGTCTATAATAAGAGACTGAACCTGAGATCAGAAAGTATACAATCTCTCATAACATGTTTTATGGAATTTAACTGCAATATCAAGGCCTTTATGTCATGAAATCTGGGTCAGGTACCAAAAGAACCAACAACATTTAGATCTGCAACATTTATAGTGTTGGGGTTTGGGTGTGGCTGGATCTTATGTGCCCTGGATCCTTCTCAACTGAGGGTTTCCCACCCAAATCAGGACTCAATTTTTGTCATTCTCTTGCATCAGCCACAGGTTACTACAGGTTATTTCACAGTTCTTAGCAGAAACAAAATGCAGACTTTAGGAGTACTGCAAGTCAAGACACGTGAGTAGCACTGGCTCCAAGGGCTGAAGAGACACTTAGGCAAAAACTATTCAGAACAGGTTATTCCATCCCAACTGGGACAGCAGACTCCTTCTCCAAGGAGAGAACAGACTAGGTTAGAAGTGTGCAAACTCGGTCTTGCCGGCTATACTTTCCTCTGAATAGCTACCAATTCTTTCGTGTCCCCTTGCCGCCATCCCCTCCACCCCCCCACCAGAGTCCACTTTAATAACCGCTTAAGGCACGGAAGCTGTCTAGAGAAGCCGGGAATCTGTGAAAGAAGAGGCGGTATAATTTGGGGTATAGAGATCATGGATGTTTTACGTATAAAGTGAGTGAAGTCGCTCAGTCGTGTCCGACTCTTTGCAACCCTATGGACTGTAGCCCACCAGGCTCCTCCACCCATGGAATTTTCTAGGCAAGAGTCCTGGAGTGGGTTGCCATTTTCTTTTCCAGGGGATATTCCCGAGCCGGGGATCGAACCCGGGTCTCCTGCATTGCGGGCAGACGCTTTACCGTCTGAGCCACCAACGAATCATAAACTTAAACGAATTTGTCTTTTCCACCCCCCGCCCCATCTCAGAAAAACAACAACAACAAAAAACCCTCTGACGGCACAGGACCCCTCAAAGGGGATCCCATCTACTCCAGCTTCTTTCCTGGACCTCCCTTTACGCATCCCTCGCCCAAGGCTTCTCCCTGTCACTCGAAGCCGCAAGCATCCCCTGCACCCCACCAAAAAACTACTCTTCAAAGACTTCCTTCCGAGCCCAGCAAAGCCCGGCGCGCTCGCTATCCGGAGAGGCAACAGGTGCTCGCTTTTTTCCAAAAAAAAAACGAAACTGCCATTTCCGGGGAAAAAAAAAAAGGAACTTGATGAAGCGTTCTGGGGCTCGAAGACACGCGCGGGAAGGGGAGGTGGCGAGGAGAGCCCCGCGCGCCCAATCGCAAGCCCCGCCCTGTCCCCGCCCCTCCGCCTCGGCCCGTCCCTCCGCCTCAGCCCCTCCGCCTCGGCCCCGCCCCTCCGCCTCTGCCCCGCAGCCTCGGCCCCGCCCCTCCGCCTCTGCCCCGCCGCCTCGGCCCAGTCCCCCCGCCTCAGCCCTCCGCCTCGGCCCCCTCCCCCTCAGCCCCGGCCTCGCCCCTCCACCTCAGCCCCGCCCCGCCCCCACGTCTCGGTCCCGCCCCCTCAGCCCCCCCGCCCCGCCAAGACGCCTCGGCCCCGCCCAGCCCCACCTCCTGGGCCGGCACGCGACGCCCCCTCCGGGCCAGGTTCCCGCGCCCGATTTGGTGTTTGGGGGGAGGCGGCGGGAGGGGCGGCGTGCGCGGCGGAAGGGGAAGGGGGAGGGGAAGGGGAGCAGGCTCTCAGCCGTGCCGCAGCCGCTCGGTGAGGACCCGCGAGGCCTCGGCGTCCCGCCTCGGAACAATGGGACTCGGCGCCCGAGGTTTCCTGACGTTGCTGGCCCTGGGGGTCGTGCTGGGGGTGGCGCTGCTGAAGGTTTTCACGGACAGCGCGGACCCCGAGGGTGAGTGGCCGCGGGGTCGCCCACGGCCCGCGAGCCTCCCGGCTGGCTGTGGCCGCGCGGAAAGTTGTGCGAGTGTGGGGACGAGCGCGCGGCGGCCGTGCGCGGGCCTGAGGGCGGCGGGGGGCGGCCGGGCGGCCGGGCGGCCTCGCGCCCCCGCGCCCCGCGGGGCCGCCGGCTGACTGGGCGTCTGGCCCTCTCCTCAGCTCCGGGGCTCGCCGCGGTCGCGGCCCAGGGCGGCGAGTCACCTGTTGCGCTACCGACGACCGGCCTGCAGCGCGGTTGTTACAGCCTTTCCCCGAAGTTAACGTTTCTCGGGGAGGTTAGAGTTCCTCTCAGGCTTCCTTTTGTAAACGGTTAGGGGGACTGGAAAATATGTCTACCGACTCCTGAGCAGACGTGTCTACCAGTTAGTTGTGAACCTTTCAGCGTTTTCTGGCGTCTCATTGCCTCGTGTAAAATCAAACCAATTATGCATATAGTCTTAAGGACCCCAGACGCCTCAAGTTTGCACTTTGGGGCTCATGTGGCAGGTTGGGAGCTTCGGGGGCATGCGGCCAGCCCTCCCAGGCGCAGGTGATGCTCGCGCCCTTGTGGATGGCCGCTCCCGGTCCCTCGTGTACCGTAAACAGCGGTCGAGGCGCATCAGCTCTGCCGCCTTGAACAGCTGCGCGGATGTTAGGAGTTCAGGACACCGCCAGTAGAGTCATGACAGAATGATTTTGACCTTTCGCTCCTGGGGGAAGGGAGGTGTCCCTTTAGGCCCTTGGCCTTTTGGGGACTTTTTCGATAAAGCGGCGAAAGCTGGGATTTCCTGAGTAAATTCTGTTTTCTCTTTGTCAACTCTAATAGAAGTCAGATAACTGGTTAATGATCAGTAAACCACAGTGAGTTAGTTTAAAGACCCAAGCTTTTCATGGCTTTTAAATTCTATCCACTGTATATTTAGCTTTACATTAGTTTTATCCAGCAGTTTGCAAAACCAGGTAATTCAGACACAACGCCTACTTTTGCTAGAATAATCTGGGTGAATCAGACAACGATTTTCGTTTGTTTTGCTGAATTTTTTTGTTTGCTTTGCTGAATTGCACATGTGACAGACTAGCTTTGTAGACCACATTTTGAGATCATTTAAGGAAAGAAGATCAGTAAAAGCATGTCCATCGTATTTTCAATATTACGAGGTGTTTGATTGTAAAATGAACAGTCTAGAGTTAAAGAGTATAACTTGGTGCTAATTTTATACCAATATTTATGTCAGTAGGTCTCCATTTTTTATGTTACTTTGTGAAAGTATACGTTTTTATTGTTTCTCTGAATTACTGAGTAGAGAAAAAGTGTCCTTGCTTTTCTTTTCCCCTCATAACAGATTTTTTTGTCCTAATTTAATACTCACTTTTTGACAGTTCTGTTTATTACCTGATATCTCACTAGATGTTAACGCTGTTTGAAAAATTTGGGATGCTCTACTATGTGAGAGCCTTGATTTCATGAACTGGTATAACCAATGTGAGTGGGAATCCATTTCTCCAGACTATAATGTCACCTTGAAACTAAAGGAAGGTTCTATAAAGGAAATCTCAAAAGAACAAATAAATGTTGTCCTAGTGTTTATAGGTAATCTGTAATCCATTTAAAGTGTCATTATGAAATACAGTGATTTTTGTCATACTAGAGTTCCGTAACTAATTTTTACTAGACACTTTCATCTCACTCTGTGAGCTTCTCACTCTGTGCTAATTGAGGTCCATACCTCATCCCATTGGATCCTTCCAGTATTATACCCATTTTATAAATGAGGAAATTGAGGCTTAGAAGTTACCTAACTTGTGCAAAGTGAAACAACTAATAGATGTTTGATTTCAGAGGCCAGAATCAATCTTTCAACCATTTTCCACTAAGCTACATTGTGTGATGTTGACTCTTCAAGCAATACTGTCATTGCCCAGAATATTGTGGGAAAAAATAAAAAGATTACTGAAATTCTACTTTTAAGATTTTCTTCAGTCTGCTGCATAATTTCATAAATATTTTCGCTGAAGGAGGAGGGATAGTATGAATAAGTTAGCAAGCCAGCAAACAGGATAGAACGTGGTAGTACAATGAAAGATATAAGGGAGGGGAAAGCTGTTAGTCAGGACTGTTAGCAGTAGCAAGTGACAGAAACCCACCTTAAACAAGCATAGGGGAAAGGAAGGACTTCAATGACCATGAACTGAAAAGTCTAAGGGTTGAGGTAGCTTCAGAAATGCTGCCTTCAAGAGTTCAAACAGGTTGCTAAGAGATGGCCATTTCTAACACTAGATTACATCTGTCAAACCTTAGGCAAGCCCTAAAGTGTTCTTAGCCTGCAGGGGGAATCCAAATAAGAGGAACTTTCTAAAGTGATTCAGTTCAGTTCAGTTCAGTCACTCAGTTGTGTCCGACTCTTTGTGACCACATGGACTGCAGCACGCCAGGCCTCCCTGTCCATCACCAACTCTCAGAGCCTACTCAAACTCATGTCCACCGAGTCAATGATGCCATCCAACCATCTCATCCTCTGTCGTCCCCTTCTCCTCCCACCTTCAATCTTTCCCAGTGTCAAGGTCTTTTCAGATGAGTCAGTTCTTCACATCAGTTGGCCAGAGTATTGGAGTTTAAACTTCAGCATCAGTCCTTCCAATGAATATTCAGGACTGATTTCCTTTAGGATGGACTGGTTGGATCTCCTTGCAGTCCAAGGGACTCTCAAGGGTCTTCTCCAACACTGAAGTTCAAAAGCACCAATTCTTTGGTGCTCAGCTTTCTTTATAGTCCAACTCTCACATCCATAAAGGACTACTGGAAAAACCATAGCTTTGACCAGATGGACCTATGTTGTCAAAGTGATGTCTCTGCTTTTTAATATACTGTCTAAAGTGATTGCCACACTTCAAAAACCACCATAATGGGTAGCCAATTAGGAGATGAAATTAATCTTTAATGATTCTGGGCCACTTTATGAACTTAATTCCATTTAGAGTAGTATTGTGCTATATAATACTTGAGTCTTTTTTTGTCAAGTAAAGCATCCACCTCCTTGTACCTAGATTGTCCAAGACATTCTTTATTTCAGCTTGCACACAGTGGGTACTTCATAAGTATTTTTTGAAAAAAGGTGAAGAGCTTAGAAGATAGTTTCTGCCTTCTTCCTCAAGTCAAAAAAAGAGAAAAAAGTAAAGCACCCGTCATAAGAGTGACAACAGCAGGGAGAGAAAAACAGGAGGCTCTTGTAATCTGGGCAAAAGATGAAGACATGGGGTAATGGGGATAAGTGGGTGGAGTCTAGATCTACTTGGGGTGTGGAACTGAAATCATTGCTAATGGATTGGATGGTGGAGTGAGGAAGAAGGAAGACTCAAAAGATAACTTCCTGGTGTTAGAGTTGAGCAACCAGCAATGCAACAACTGGGAACAACTGCCAACTTCCAGAGGGCAGAAGCAGGTTTATCGTAGAAAATCAACACTTCCAGTTGGCACTCTCATGTACACACTTTGGAATCAAACAGCCTGGTCCACATCTGAGACTCCACCGCTTACTGGCTGGGTGGCCAGAATCTGCCTGAAGGCAGGAAACCCTGGTTTGATTCCTGAGTGGGAAAGATCCCCTGGAGAAAGGGATCGGCTACCGACTCCAGTTTTCATGGGCTTCTCTGGTGGCTCAGATGGTATAGAATCCACCTGCGGTACAGGAGACCTGGATTCAATCCCTGGGTTGGGAAGATCCCCTGGAAGAGGACTTGGCAACTCACTCCAGTATTCTTACCTGGAGAATCTCCGTGGACAGAGGTGCCTGGTGGGCTACAGTCCATGGGATCACAAAGAGTCAAACACAATGGAGCAACTAAACACAGCTGGGTGGTCCCCTGTGGGTCTTCCTATGGGTCTTCTGTCACTGCCTAGCTGTGTTCCTGTCGCAGAATTGTTTTGGGGGTTAGATGGGCTAATGCAGGTTACATGCTCCCCACAAGGCCTGGCATGTAGTAAGCCCTTCATAGTATTGGCAGTTATTTGCTACCTGCTGCTAAATACATCTAAATACATAGCCTACTGACCTTGATCTTTTTCAGGTTTAATCTTCACACCATAGTCTTGGGATAAATGCATTATGGTTCCAGCAAAAGGAAGAAATTTGCACACAGAGTAAAGATAGCTCCATCAGAATTGTTATTGCTTACTTTCTTTGTACTTGGGAGGTTTTTGCTGTGGGGAGGGCCTTCTTTGGAAGTACACAATAACATACTTGCTCGCCTCCCATGTAATATATGTATTTAATCTTCCCTTATACAAAGATCCAAGGTGAATAATGCACCCTGAAAAGTTGCAGAGCGTAGAATTCTTCCAAACTTTTTCCAAATTTTAAGTTACTAGTTAAAAATTCAAAGAGTTATATCAACAATGCTTCCAATTTTATGTGAAAACCCTAACCCACTTCATCTTCTCTCCATTGTATGAAGTTAGGCATGCTGGTGCACAAGACCTTGGGCACTCATTAGTAGTAAGGGTGATCCACTCTCCTCAGAAGAGCAAAGTTGTCTGTAGTAGAAATTCCTCATAACCACATGGCCTCCTGTCCAAACTATTTTATCAGTGGCTGGCACATAGTAAGTACTAGGTAAATGTGTACATTAGCTATATGTTTTCTGTCTTAAAAAATCTAGTAATATAGATCTAGATTTATGAACAGTATCAAGGCACATTTCATAGAAGCAGTGCAAAAGTAGAACTTCCTGCAGAATAATCTACCCTGCCACCCCTCAGGGGCTGAAAGAAACATATTGCCAGTACCCTTATTAAATATTGATGGCCGTTATTCACAGGATATTTCTTTGTTTTTATAGGATCTGTAAGTCAGAAGAATCCTATGTCTGTAGAAAATTCCAGTGATAACCAAGGAGGTGAGTTTAAAAAGGTCAGAAGACGGATTATCTGCCTAGCATACATAAAGTAATATCAGCTAGTCCAGTGCATGTAAACTGGTACACTGACCTGTCTTAACCATGATTTGTGCGTTTGTGAATACTTAAAGCCTACCATCAAAGGCTTCCCTTAGTAGGCATCAGGAAATGATAGTTCACTGGATTCACCATCTTTCTCAGTTTAGCAAAGTTGTCAGTAAATTTTAGAACTATTAATAAAAAAAATGCTGGAATTTATTACTGAGTTTTCAAGCACATTTTTAGGTATGACATTTTGCGCTCTGCCTATGAATACGAACTAGAATTCATAAATCTGCTGATCTTGCTGGTGGAAGAAATCACTTTAAGCTGGTCAGCCATGGCAGCCTTAATTTGCCTTGGTGGACTCTAAGGAGACCCTGCTTATATTTCACCCATCAGTTAGATTTCAATCCACACCATTGCTTCCTTATTAAAACAAT
Organism: Bos mutus; assembly: GCF_027580195.1. Classification (NCBI taxonomy): domain Eukaryota; kingdom Metazoa; phylum Chordata; class Mammalia; order Artiodactyla; family Bovidae; genus Bos; species Bos mutus. Next base: position 73,720,343 of record NC_091631.1, on the reverse strand, counting down.
AGATGAGGCTTTTTTTCTTCTGCTTTTAGTTTAGGACAGATGGATTTCTTCCTTGATTTTCTGTATTAACATGGAAGCATAGGAACCAGACTAATGTTATAATAATAGTACCATCAACGCATGTTTCTTCTAAGTGATATTTAGTTTATCTTCTCACTGCCTTTATTAAGAGTGACAGAGGTAGAAACTTAAAAAAGGTACACAAATCCTATCACTGAACCCATTTTTTCTACTTTTATTCAACAAATATTTATTAAGTGTCTTTACTGTGTGGACACAGTACAAAAGGGACCAAGCTCTGACTTCTTGGAGTTTTTCTTTGTTTTTTGTGTTATTTTATTGTTGAAACATGCACGTAACATAAAATTCACAACGTTAGCCATTTTTAAGTGTACAGGTGGCATTAAATACATTCACAATATTATGCAATTTTTTTTGAAGATATTTTTATTTTATAGCTGTGACTAGATGGACCTTTGTTTGCAAAGTAATGTCTCTGCTCTTTAATATGCTATCTATATGGTGATTGCCAGACTTCAAAAGCCACCATAATGGGTAGCCAATTAGGAGATGAAATTAATCTTTAATGAATCTGTGCCACTTTATGAACTTAATTCCATTTAGTGAAGTATTCTCCTGTAATACTTGGTCTTTTTCTGTCATGTAAAGTATCCGCCTCCTTGTACTTAGATTGTCCAAGACAGTCTTTATTTCAGTGCTTGCACACAGTAGGTACTTCCTAAGTATATTTTGAAAAAGGTGAAGAGGTCTTAAAACTAGAAAGTGCTTAGAAAGAAGGCAGTTTCTGCCTTCTTCCTCAAGCCAGAAAAAGGAAAAAAGGAAAGTATCCATCATAAGAGTGACAACAGCAGGGAGAGGAAAACATGAGGCTCTTGTAATCTGGGCAAAAGATGAAGACATGGGTAATGGGGATAAGTGGGTGGAGTCTAGATCTACTTGGGGTGTGGAACTGAAATCATTGCTAATGGATTGGATGGTGGAGTGAGGAAGAAGGAAGAATGAAAAGATAACTTCCTTGTGTTAGGGTTGAGCAATCACCAATGCAACAACTGGGAACATGAGGGCAGAAGCAGGTTTATCGTAAATCAGCACTTTGATTTGGCACTCTCATGTACACGCTTTGAAATCAAACAGCCTGGTCCACATCTGAGACTCCACCGCTTACTGGCTGGGTGGCCAGAATCTGCCTGCAAGGCAGGAAACCCTGGTTCGATTCCTGAGTGGGAAAGATCCCCCTGGAAAACAGGATCGGCTACCCACTCCAGTATTCATGGGCTTCCATGGTGGCTGAGATGGTAAAGAATCCACCTGCAGTGCAGGAGACCTGGATTCGATCCCTGGGTTGGGAAGATCCCCTGGAGGAGGACATGGCAGCTCACTCCAGTATTCTTGCCTGGAGCATCTCCATGGACAGAGGTGCCTGGTGGGCTACAGTCCACGGGATCGCAAAGTCAGACACAGCGGAGCAAATAAACACAGCTGGGTGGTCTTCTATGGGTCTCCTGTGGGTCTTCCTATGGGTCTTCTGTCACTGCCTAGCTGTGTTCCTGTCGCAGAATTGTTTGGGGGTTAGATGGGCTAATGCAGGTTACATGCTCCCCACAGGTCCTGGCACTTTTAAGCCCTTCATAATATTGCCAGTTATTTGGTACCTGCTGCTAAATACATCTAAATATATGGTCTACTGACCTTGATCTTTTCCAGGTTTAATCTTCACACCATAGCTTTTTGGGAATAATGTACTATGGTTCCAGCAAGAGGAAGAAATTTTCTCACACAGTAACGATAGCTCCATCAGAATTGTTATTGCTTACTTTCTTTTTACTTCAAAGGTTTTTTTTGAGGGGAGGCCTTCTTTGTGAAAAGTACACAATAATACACTTGCTCGCCTCCCATGTAATATATGTTTTTAATCTTCCATTATGTAAAGATCCAGGGTAAATAATGCACCCTGAAAAGTTGCTTAACTGAAGCATAGAATTCTTCCAAACTTTTCCCAAATTTTAAGGTACTAGTTAAAAATTCCAGAGAAGGCAATGGCACCCCACTCCAGTACTCTTGCCTGGAAAATCCCATGGACAGAGGCGCCTGGTAGGCTGCAGTCCATGGTGTCACGAAGAGTCAGACCTGACTGAGCGACTTCGTTTTCACTTTTCACTTTCCTGCAATGGAGAAGGAAATGGCAGCCCACTCCAGTGTTCTTCCCTGGAGAATCCCAGGGACAGGGGAGCCTGGTGGGCTGCCGTCTTTGGGGTCGCACAGAGTTGGACACGACTGAAGCAAATTAGCAGCAGCAGTTAAAAATTCAAAGAATTATCTTGAGAAGGCTTCCAACTTTACATGAAAACCCTAAGCGACTTCATCTTCTCTCCATTGTTTTATGTTAGGTGTGCTGGTGTACAAGACCTGGGCACTCGTTAATAGTAAGGGTGGTCCACTCTCCTCAGAAGAGCAGAGTTGTCAGTAGTAGAAATACCTCATAACCACATGGCCTCATGTCCAAACTATTTTTCAGTGGCTGGCACATAGTAAGTACCTGGTAAGTGTGTACATTAGCTATATGTTTTCTGTCTTAAATAATCCAGTAATAGAGATCTAGATTTATGAACAATTTCAAGGCCTGTTTCATAGAAACAGTGCAGAAGTAGAACGTCCTGTGGAATAATCTACCCTCCCAACCCACATAGGCTGAAAGAAAAACATTGCCAGTACCCTTAGTTAAATATTGATGTCCTTTCTTCACAGAATATTTCTTTGTTTTTATAGGAACTGCAGACAATGATCCTAAATCTCCAGAAAACTCCAAGGACAGCCAAGGAGGTGAGTTTAAAAAGGTCAAAAAACGGTTTATCTGCCTAGCATACATAAAATAATAACAGCTAATCAAATACATGTAAGCTGGTACACTGACCTGTCTTAACCATGATTTGTGCGTTTGTGAATACTTAGAGCCTACCATCAAAGGCTTCCCTTAGTAGGTATCAGGAAATGATAGTTCACTGGATTCACCACCTTTCTAAGTCTAGCAAAGTTGTGAGTAAATTCTAAAACTCTTAATAAAAACATACGGAAATATATTACTGAATGTAGAAGCACATTTTTAGGTATGACATTTTGGGCTCTGCCTATGAATATGACTAGAATTCATAAATCTGCTGATCTTGCTGGTGGAAGAAATCACTTTAAGCTGGTCAGCCATGGCAGCCTTAATTTGCCTTCAATCCACCCCCTTGCTTCCCTATTGAAACACTAGATGAGGCTCTTTTCTTGTGCCTTTAGTTTGGGACAGATGGATTTCTTCCTTGATTTTCTCAATTAACATGGAAGGATAGGAACAAGACTGATGTTATATAGTACCATAAACGCATGTTTCTTCTAAGTAATATTTAGTTTATTTTCTCACTGCCTTTATTAAGAGTGACGGGGGTAGAAACTTAAAAAGGTACAAAAATCCTATCACTGGACCCATTTTTTCAACAAATATTTATTGAGTGTCTCTAATGTGTGGGCACAGTACAAAAGGGACCAAGCTCTGACTTCTGGGAGTTTTTGTTTGTTTTTTTGTGACATTTTATTGTTGAAACATACACATAACTTAAAATTCACAGAGTTAGCCATTTTTAAGTGTTCAGTTCAGTTCAGTCACTCAGTTGTGTCCAACTCTTTGCAACCCCATGAACCACAGCACGCCAGGCCTCCCTGTCCATCACCAACTCTTGGAATCCACCCAAACTCATGTGCATCGAGTCGGTATTGCCATCCAGCCATCTCATCCTCTGTCGTCCCCTTCTCCTCCTGCCCCCAGTCTCTCCCAGCATCAGGGTCTTTTCCAATGAGTCAACTCTTCGCATTAGGTGGCCAAAGTACTGGAGTTTCAGCCTCAGCATCAGTCCTTCAAATGAACACCCAGGACTGATCTCCTTCAAGATGGACTGATTGGATCTCTTTGCAGTCCAAGGGACTCTCAAGAGTCTTCTCCAACACCACAGTTCAAAAGCATCAGTTCTTCGGTGCTCAGCTTTCTTCATAGTCCAACTCTCACATCCATACATGACCACTGGAAAAACCATAGCCTTGACTAGATGGACCTTTGTTGGCATAGTAATATCTCTGCTTTTGAATATGCTATCTAGGTTGGTCATAACTTTCTTTCCAAAGAGTAAGCATCTTTTAATTTCATGGCTGCAGTCATCGTCTGCAGTGATTTTGGAGCACAAAAAAATAAGTCTGTCGCTGTTTCCACTGTTTCCCCATCTATTTCCCATGAAGTGATGGGACCAGATACCACCATCTTAGTTTTCTGAATTTTGAGTTTTAAGCCAACTTTTTCACTCTCCTCTTCACTTTCATCAAGAGGCTTTTGATTTCCTCTTCACTTTCTGCCATAAGGGTGGTGTCATCTGCATATCTGAGGTTATTGATATTTCTCCCAGCAATCTTGATTCCAGCTTGTGCTTCTTCCAGCCCAGTGTTTCTCATGATGTACTCTGCATATAAGTTAAATAAGCAGGGTGACAATATACAGCCTTGAGGTACTCCTTTTCCTGTTTGGAACCAGTCTGTTGTTCCATGTCCAGTTCTAACTGTTACTTCCTTACCTGCATGTAGGTTTCTCAAGAGGCAGGTCAGGTGCTCTGGTTTTCCCATCTCTTTCAGAATTTTCCACAGTGTATTGTGATGCACACAGTCAAAGGCTTTGGCATAGTCAATAAAGTAGAAATAGATGTTTTTCTGGAACTCTTGCATTTTCAATGATCCAGCGGATGTTGGCAATTTAATCTGTGGTTCCTCTGCCTTTTCTAAAACGAGCTTAAACATCTGGAAGTTCACATTTCACGTACTGCTGAAGCCTGGCTTGGAGAATTTTGAGCATTACTTTACTAGCATGTGAGATGAGTGCAATGGTGCAGTACTTTAAGCATTCTTTGGCATTGCCTTTCTTTGACAATACACTTTCTTTTTAAGTGTACAGGTGGCATTAAATGCATTCACAATGTTGTGCAGTGTCATGGAGATTTTTTATTAAATTTTTATTGAAGTACAGTTAATTTGCAATGTTGTGTTCATTTCTGCTGTACAGCAAAATGACTTAGTTATATACATGTATACATTCTTTTCATTTTCTTTTCCTTGTGGTTTATTGCAGAATAGTGAATGGAGTTCCCTGAGCACCGTTGTTGTTTCTCAGTTCTGTATGTAACAGTTTGCATCTACTAACCCCAGACTCCTAGTCCCTCCCTCCCAGGCCCAGGCTCCCCCTGGGAAACCCTATGTCTGTTCTGTATGTCTGTGAGTCTGTTTCTACTTCATAGATAGGTTCATTTTTGTCATATTTTAGATTCCACATATAAGTGATTTGTTGTTGTTGAGTTACTAAGTTGTGTCTGACTCTGTGACCCCATAGACTGCAGCATGCCAAGCTTCCCTGTCCTTCATCTCTCCCAGGGTTTGCTCAAACTCATGTCCATTTAATCAGATTACTGATTAATCAGTGATTAACCCATCCAGTCACTTCATCCTCTGTTGCCTCCTTCTGCTTTTGCCTTCAGTCTTTCCCAGCATCAGGGTCTTTTGCAATGAGTCAGCTCTTTGCATCAGGTGGCCAAAGTATTGTAGCTTCAACATCAGTCTTTCCAATGAACATTGAGGGTTGTTTACTTTAGGATTGACTGCTTTGATCTCCTTGTAGTCCAAGGGACTTTCAAGAGTCTTCTCGCAACACCACAGTTAAACACCATCAATTCTTTGGCATTCAGCTTTCTTTATAGTCCACCTCTGACACGCATACATGACTACTGCAAAAACCATAGCTTTGACTAGACAGACTATTTTTTGCAAAGTAATGTCTCTGCTTTTTAATATGCTATCTATAAAGTGATTGCCAGACTTCAAAAGCCACCATAATTGGTAGCCAGTTAGGTGATGAAATTAATCTTTAAGGAATCTGTGGCACTTTATGAACTTAACTTAATTCCATTTAGTGAAGTATTCTGCTGTAATACTTGGTCTTTATTTGTCATGTAAAGCACTTGACTCCTTGTACTTAGAAAGTCCAAGACAGTCTTTATTTTAGTGCTTGAACACAGTGGATACTTCATAAGTATTTTTTGAAAAAGGTGAAGAGATCTTAAAACTAGAAGAGCTTAGAAAGAAGGCAGTTTCTGCCTTCTTCCTCAAGCCAAAAAAAAGAGAAAAGGAAAGCATCTGTCATAAGAGTGACGACAGCAGGGAGAGAAAAACAGGAGGCTCTTGTAATCTGGGCAAAAGATGAAGACATGGGGTAGTGGGGATAAGTGGGTAGAGTCTAGATCTACTTGGGGTGGGGAACTGAAATCATTGCTAATGGATTGGATAGTAGAGTGAGGAAGATGGAAGAATGAAAAGATAACTTCCTGGTGTTAGGGTTGAGCAACCAGCAATGCAACAACTGGGAACATGTGGGCAGAAGCAGGTTTATTGTAGAAAATCAGCACTTCAATTTGGCACTCTCATGTGTGCACTTTGGAATCAACAGCCTGGTCCACATCTGAGACTCCACCACTTACTGGCTGGGTGGCCAGAATCTGCCTGCAAGGCAGGAGACCCTGGTTTGATTCCTGGGTGGGAAAGATCCCCTGGAGAACGGGATCGGCTACCCACTCCAGTATTCATGGGCTTCCATGGTGGCTGAAATGGTAAAGAATCCACCTGTAGTGCAGGAGACCTGGAGTCCATCCCTGGGTTGGGAAGATCCCCTGGAGGAGGACATGGCAGCTCACTCCAGTATTCTTGCCTGGAGCATCTCCATGGACAGAGGTGCCTGGTGGGCTACAGTTAATGGGATCACAGAGTCAGACACAGTGGAGCAACTAAACACAGCTGGGTGGTCTCCTATGGGTCTTCTGTCACTGCCTAGCTGTGTTCCTGTCGCAGAATTGTTTGGGGGTTAGATGGGCTAATGCAGGTTACATGCTCCCCACAAGGCGTGGCATGTAGTAAGACCTTCGTAATATTGTCAGTTACTTGCTACCTGCTGCTAAATACATAGTCTACTGACCTTGATCTTTTTCAGGTTTAATCTTCACAGCATAGTCTTTTGGTATAAATGGATTATGGTTCCAGCAAGAGGAAGAAAATGGCAGAAAGAGTAAAGATAGCTTTATCAGAATTGTTATTGCTTACTTTCTTTGTACTTGGGAGTTTTTTGGGTTGGCGGAGGCATACTTTGCTGCTGCTGCTGCTGCTAAGTCGCTTCAGTCGTGTCTGACTCTGTGCAACCCCATAGGCGGCAGCCCACCAGGTTCCCCCGTCCCTGGGATTCTCCAGGCAAGAACACTGGAGCGGGTTGCCATTTCCTTCTCAATGCATGAAAGTGAAAAGGGAAAGTGAAGTCGCTCAGTTGTGTCCGACTCTTAGCGACCCCCATGGACTGCAGCCTACCAGGCTCCTCCGTCCATGGGGTTTTCCAGGCAAGAGTACTGGAGTGGGGTGCCATTGCCTTCTGCAGGGCATAGTTTGGGAAAGTACAAAATAACATACTTGCTCGCCTCCCATGTAATATATGTATTTAATCTTCCATTATATAAAGATCCAGGGTGAATATTGTACCCTGAAAAGCTGCTTATCTGGAGCATAGAATTCTTCCATACTTTTTCCAAATTTTAAGTTACTAGTTAAAAATTCAAAAAATTATATCAAGAAGGCTTCCAAGTTTACATGAAAACCCTAAGCCATTTCACCTTCTCTCCATTGTATGAAGTTAGGTGTGCTGGTGCATAAGACCTGGGCACTCGTTAATATTAAAGGTGGTCTGTTCTCCTCAGAAGAGCAGAGTTGTCAGTAGTAGAAATTCCTCATAACCGCATGGCCTCATATCCAATCTATTTTATCAGTGGTTGGCACATAGTAAGTACCTAGTAAGTGTTACATTAGCTACATGTTTTCTGTCTTAAAAAATCCAGTGATGCAGATCTAGATTTATGAACAGTTTCAAGGCATGTTTCATAGAAGCAGTGCAAAAGTAGAACTTCCTGTGGAGTAATCTACCCTGCCACCCCTTGGGGCCAAAAGAAACATATTGCCAGTACCCTTAGTTCAATGTTGATGGCCGTTCTTCACAGGATATTTCTTTGTTTTTATAGGATCTTCAAGCCAGAATAATCCTCAGTCTGAAAGAAACTCCAATGGTAACAACGAAGGAGGTGAGTTTTATAAGGTCAGAAAACGGATTATCTGCCTAGCATATATAAAGTAATATCAGCTAGTCCAGCACATGTAAACTGTACACAGGCCTGTCTTAACCATGATTTGTGCGTTTGTGAATACTTAAAGCCTACCATCAAAGGCTTCCCTTAGTAGGCATCAGGAAATGATAGTTCACTGGATTCATCATCTTTCTCAGTCTAGCAAAGTTGTGAGTAAATTCTAAAACTATTAATAAAAACATACTGGTATTACTGAGTTTTCTAGCACATTTTTTTGGTATGACATTATGTCCTTTGCCTATGGGTATGAACTAGAATTCATAAATCTGCTGATCTTGCTGGTGGAAGAAATCACTTCAAGCTGGTCAGCTATGGCAACCTTAAGTTGCCTTGGTGGACTCTAAGGAGACCCTGCTTATATTTCACCCATCAGATAAATTTCCATCCACGCTGTTGCTTCCTTATTGAAACAATAGATGAGGCTTTTTTCTTGTGCTTTTAGTTTGGGACAGATGGATTTCTTTGTTGATTTTCTCAATTAACATGTAAAGATAGGAACCAGACTGATGTTACAAATAATGGTACCATCAACGCATGTTTCTTCTAAGTGATATTTAGTTTATCTTCTCACTGCCTTTATTAAGAGTGACAGAGGTAGAAACTTAAAAAAGGTACACAAATCCTATCACTGGACCCATATTTTCTACTTTTATTCGTAAATATTTATTGAGTGTCTTTAATGTGTGGACACAGTACAAAAGGGACCAAGCTATGACTCCTTGGAGTTTTTCTTTGTTTTTTGTGTTATTCTATTGTTGAAACACACACATAACTAAAAATTCACAAAGTTAGCCGTTTTTCAGTGTAGAGGTAGCATTAAATACATTCACAACGTTGTGCAGTGTCGTGGAGATTTTTTAGTAATTTTTTATTGAAGTGCAGTTAATTTAACAATTTTGTGTTAAACAAAATTTAACAATGTTGTGTTCATTTCTGCTGTATAGCAAAATGACTTACTTATATACATGTATACATTGTTTTTTATTTTCTTTTCCATTATGGTTTATTTCAGAAGAGTAAATGGAGTTCCCTGTGCACTGTTGTGTTTTCTGAGTTCTGTATGTAACAGTTTGCATCGAGTAATCGCAAACTCCTAGTCCCCTCCTCCCCGACCCCTGCTCCCCCTTGGAAACCCTAAGTCTGTTCTGTATGTCTGTGAGTCTGTTTCTACTTCAAACATAGGTTCATTTGCTCCATTTTTTGATTCCACATATAAGGGATTTGTTGTTGTTTAGTCACTAAATTGTGTTTGACTCTGTGACCACATGGACTGCAGCATGCCAAGCCTCCCTGTTCTTCATGTCTCCTGGAGTTTGTTTAAACTCATGTCCATTTAATCAGATCACTGATTAATCCGTGAGTAATCCATCCAATCACCTCATCCTCTGTTGTCCCCTTCTGCTTTTGCCTTCAATCTTTCCCAGCATCAGGGTCTTTTGCAGCGAGTCAGCTCTTTGCATCAGGTGGCCAAAGTATTGTAGCTTCAGCATCAGTCTTTCCAATGAATATTGAGGGTTGATTTTCTTTAGGATTGACTGGTTTGATCTCATTGCAGTCCAAGAGACTCTTACGAATCTTCTCTTGCACCACATTCAAAAGCATCAATTATTTTGTGTTGAGTCTTTTTATGGTCCAACTCACATCTGCACATGACTACTGCAAAACCATAGCTTTGACTAGGCGGACCTTGGTTGAACCTTTTTAATAAGCTAAGTATAAAGTGATTGCAGTCTTCAAAAGCCACCATAAAGGGTAGCCAGTTAGGAGATGAAATTAATCTTTAATGAATCTGTGGCACTTTATGAACTTAAGTCCATTTAGTGAAGTATTCTGCTGTAATACTTGGTCTCTTTTTGTCACGTAAAGCACCCACCTCCCTGTACTTAGATCATCCAAGACATTCTTTGTTTCAGTGCTTGCACACAGTAGGTACTTCCTAAGTATTTTTGAAAAAGGGTGAAGAGATCTTAAAACTAGAAAGACCTTAGAAAGAGGGCAGTTTCTGCCTTCTTCCTCAAGGCAGAAAAAAGAAAAACGGAAAACATCCATCATAAGAACGACGACAGCCGGGAGAGAAAAACAGGAGGCTCTTGTAATCTGGGCAAAAGATGAAGACATGGGGTAATGGGGATAAGAGGGTAGAGTCTAGATCTACTTAGGGTGTGGAACTGAAATCATTGCTAATGGTTTGGATGGTGGAGTGAGGATGAAGGAAAACTCAAAAGATAACTTGTGTTAGGGTTGAGCAATCACCAATGCAACAGCTGGGAATATGGGCAGAAGCAGGATTGTAGAAAATCAGCACTTCAATTTGGCACTCTCATGTATGCGCTTTGGACTCAAACAGCCTGGTCCACATCTGAGAATCCACCACTTACTGGCTGGGTGGCCAGAATCTGCCTGCAAGGCAAGAGACCCTGGTTCGATTCCTGGGTGGGAAAGATCCCCTGGAGAAAGGGATCTGCTACCCACTCCAGTTTTCATGGGCTTCTCTGGTGGCTCAGATGGTAAAGAATCCACCTGCAGTGCAGGAGACCTGGATTTGATCACTGGGTTGGGAAGATCCCCTGGAGGAGGACATGGCAACTCACTCCAGTATTCTTCCCTGGAGCATCTCCATGGACAGAGGTGCCTCGTGGGCTACAGTCCACAGGATTGCAAAGAGTCAGACACATTAGAGCAACTAAACACAGCTGGGTGGTCTCCTATGTGTCTCCTGTGGGTCTTCTATCACTGCCCAGCTGTGTTCGTGTCGCAGAATTGTTTTGGGGGCTAGATGGGCTAATGCAGGTTACATGTTCCCCACAAGGTGTGGCATGTAGTAAGCCCTTCATCATATTCTCAATTATTTGCTCCCTGCTGCTCCAGTTCAGTCACTCAGTCGTGTCTGACTCTTTGTGACTCCATGAATCGCAGCACACCAGGCCTCACTGTACATCACCAATTCCCGGAGTTCATTCAAACTCATGTCCATCGAGTCGGTGATGCCATCCAGCCATCTCATCCTCTGTCGTCCCCTTCTCCTACTGCCCCCAATCCCTCCCAGCATCAGGGTCTTTTCCAATTAGTCAACTCTTCGCATGAAGTAGCCAACGTATTGGAGTTTCAGCTTTAGCATCAGTCCTTCCAAGGAACCCCCAGGACTGATCTCCTAATTTAGGATGGACTGGTTGGATCTCCTTGCAGTCCAAGGGACTCTCAAGAGTCTTTTCCAACACCACAGTTCAAAAGCATCAATTCTTCAGTGCTCAGCTTTCTTCCCAGTCCAACTCTCACATCTATACAGGACCACTGCAAAAACCATAGCCTTGACTAGACAGACCTTTGTTGGCAAAGTAATGTCTCTGCTTTTGAATGTCTCTCCTATCTAGGTTGGTCATAACTTTCCTTCCATGGAGTAAGCATCTTTTAATTTCATGGCTGCAGTCACCATCTGTAGTGATTTTGGAGCCCAGAAAAATAAAGTCTGACACTGTTTCCACTGTTTCCCCGTCTATTTGCCATGAAGTGATGGGACCACATGCCATGATCTTTGTTTTTTGAATGTTGAGCTTTAAGCCAACTTTTTCACTCTCCTCTTTCACTTTCATCTAGAGGCTCTTTAGTTCCTCTTCACTTTCTGCCATAAGGTTGATGTCATCTGCATATCTGAGGTTATTGATATTTTTCCCAGAAATCTTGATTCCAGCTTGTGCTTCCTCCAGTCCAGCGTTTCTCATGAGTACTCTGCATATAAGTTAAATAAGCAGGGTGACAATATACAGCCTTGACGTACTCCTTTTCCTATTTGGAACCAGCCTGTTGTTCCATGTCCAGTTCTAACTGTTGCTTCCTGACCTGCATATAGGTTTCTCAAGAGGCAGGTCAGGTGCTCTGGTATTCCCATCCCTTTCAGAATTTTCCACTGTTTATTGTGATCCACACAGTCAAAGGCTTTGGCATAGTCAATAAAGCAGAAACAGATGTTTTTCTGGAACTCTCTTGCTTTTTCCTTGATCCAGCAGATGTTGGCAATTTGATCTCTGGTTCCTCTGCCTTTTCTAAAACGAGCTTGGACATCTGGAAGTTCACGGTTCATGTACTCTTGAAGCCTGGCTTGGAGAATTTGGGGCATTACTTTACTAGCGTGTAAGATGAGTGCAATTGTGCAGTAGTGTGAGCATTCTTTGGCATTGCCTTTCTGTGGGATTGGAATGAAAACTGACGGTTTTCGGTCCTGTGGCCACTGCTGAGCTTTCCAAATTTGCTGGCATATTGAGTGCAGCACTTTCACAGCATCATCTTTCAGGATTTGAAATAGCTCAACTGGAATTCCATCACCTCCACTAGCTTTGTTCGTAGTGATTTTTTCAAAGGCCCACTTGACTTCACATTCCAGGATGTCTGGCTCTAGGTGAGTGATCACACCATCGTGATTATCTGGGTCATGAAGATCTTCTTTGTACAGATCTTCTGTATATTCTTGCCAACTCTTCTTAATATCATCTGCATCAGTTAGGTCTATACCATTTCTGTCCTTTATCGAGCCCATACTGACCTTGATCTTTTTCAGGTTTAATCTTCACACCATAGTCTTTTGGGATAAATCGATTATGGTTCCAGCAAGAGGAAGAAATTTGCACAGAGAGTAAAGCTGCTCCATAAGAATTGTTATTGGTTACTTTCTTTGTACTTGGGAGGTGATGGGGGTTGGGGAGGCCTTCTTTGTGAAAAGTACACAATCACATACTTGCTCGCCACCCGTGTAATATATGTGTTTAATCTTCCCTTATACAAAGATCCAGGGTGAATAATGCACCCTGAAAAGTTGCTTAACTGAAGCATAGAATTATTCCAAAGTTTTTTCCAAATTTTAAGTTACTAGTTAAAAATCCAAAGAGTTATATCAAGAAGGCTTCCAAGTTTACGTGAAAACCCTAAGCCACTTCATCTTCTCTCCATTGTATGAAGTTAGGCGTGCTGGTGTACCAGACCTGGGCACTCGTTAACAGTAAGGGTGGTCCACTCTCCTCAGAAGAGCAGAGTTGTCAGTAGAAATTCCTCATAACCACAAGGCCTCATGTCCAAACTATTTTATCAGTGGCTGGCACATAGTAAGTACCTGGTAAGTGTTACATTAGCTACATGTTTTCCGTCTGAAAAAATCGAGTGATACACATCTAGATTTATGAACAGTTTCAAGGCATGTTTCATAGAAGCAGTGCAAAAGTAGAATTTCCTGTGGAATAATCTACCCTCTCACCCCCCAGAGGCTGAAAGAAAAAAAAAAGAAGCATAATGCCAGTATCGTTAGTCCAATATTGATGGCCGTTCTTCACAGGATATTTCTTTGTTTTTATAGGATCTCCAAACCAGAATAATCCTCAGTCTGGAGGAAACTCCAATGGTAACAAGCAAGAAGGTGAGTTTTATAAGGTCAGAAAGCGGATTATCTGCCTAGCATACATAAAGTAATATCAGCTAGTCCAGTACATGTAAGCCTGTACACAGGCCTATCTTAACCATGATTTGTGCGTTTGTGAATACTTAAAGCCTACCATCAAAGGCTTCCCTTAGTAGGCATCAGGAAATGATAGTTCACTGGATTTACCATCTTTCTCAGTCTAGCAAAGTTGTGAGTAAATTCTAAAACTATTAATAAAAACATACTGGAATTTATTACTGAGTTTTCTAGCACATTTTTTGGTATGGCATTGTGTGCTCTGCCTATGGATATGAACTGAATTTATAAATCTGCTGATCTTGCTGGTGGAAGAAATCACTTTAAGCTGGTCAGCCATGGCAACCTTAAGTTGCCTTGGTGGACTCTAAGGAGACCCTGCTTATATTTCACCCATCAGATAAATTTCCATCCACGCCATTGCTTCCTTATTGAAACAATAGATGAGGCTTTTTTCTTGTGCTTTTAGTTTGGGACAGATGGATTTCTTTGTTGATTTTCTCAATTAACATGTAAAGATAGGAGCAGACTGATGTTATAAATAATAGTACCATCAATGCATGTTTCTTCTAAGTGATATTTAGTTTATCTTCTCACTGCCTTTATTAAGAGTGACAGAGGTAGAAACTTAAAAAAGGTACACAAATCCTATCACTGGACCCATATTTTCTATTTTTATTCAACAAGTATTTTTTGAGTGTCTTTAATGTGTGGACACAGTACAAAAGGGAACAAGCTCTGACTTCTTAGAGTTTTTCTTTGTTTTTTGTGTTATTTTATTGTTGAAACATGCACATAACATAAAATTCAAAATGTAGTCATTTATCAGTGTAGAGGTGGCATTAAATACATTCACAGTGTTGTGCAGTGTCATGGAGATTTTTTAGTAATTTTTTATTGAAGTACAGTTAATTTGCAGTGTTGTGTTCATTTCTGCTGTACAGCAAAATGACTTAGTTATATACATGTATACATTCTTTTTATCTTCTTTTCCATTGTGGTTTATTGCAGAATAGTAAATGTAGTTCCCTTCTGTCACCGCCTAGCTGTGTTCCTGTCGCAGAATTGTTTGAGGGGTTAGATGGGCTAATGCAGGTTACATGCATTAGTACATTACTACAGGCATGGCATGTAGTAAGCCCTTCGTAATATTGTCAATTATTTGCTACCTGCTGCTAAATACATCTAAATACATAGTCTGCTGACCTTGATCTCTTTCAGGTTTAATCTTCACACCATATTCTTTTGGTATAAATGGATTATGGTTCCAGCAAGAGGAAGAAATTGGCAGACAGAGTAAACATAGCTTCTTCAGAATTGTTTTTGCATACTTTCTTTGTACTTGGGAGGTTTTTGGTGTGGGGGCGGCCTTCTTTGGGAAAGTACACAATAACATACTTGCTCACCTCCCATGTAATATATGTGTTTAATCTTCCATTATATAAAGACCCAGGGTGAATAATGCACCCTGAAAAGTTGCTTAAGTGGAGCATGAATTCCTCCAAACTTTTTCCAAATTTTAAGTTACTAGTTAAAAATTCAAAGAATTATATCAAGAAGGCTTCCAAGTTTACATGAAAACCCTAAGGCACTTCATCTTCTCTCCATTGTATGACGTTAGGGATGCTGGTGCACAAGAACTGGGCCACTCATTAATAGTAATGAGGTCCACTCTCCTCAGAAGAGCAGAGTTGTCAGTAGTATAAATTCCTCATAACCACATGGCCTCATGTCCAATCTATTTTATCAGTGGCTGGCACATAGTAAGTACCTGGTAAGTGTTACATTAACTGTATGTCTTCTGTCTGAAAAAATCCAGTGATGCAGATCTAGATTTATGAACAGTTTCAAGGCATGTTTCATAGAAACAGTACAAAAGTAGAATTTCCTGTGGAATCACCTACCTTCTCACCCACCAGAGGCCAAAAGGGAAAAAAAAAAAAGAAGCACATTACCAATATCGTTAGTTAAATATTAATATCCGTTCTTCACAGAATATTTCTTTGTTTTTATAGGATCTTCAAACCAGAATAATGATCAGTCTAAAGAAAAGTCCGATGGTCACCAAGGAGGTAAGTTTAAAAAGGTCAGAAAACGGATTCTCTGCTTAGGATACATAAAGTAATATCAGCTAGTCCAGTACATGTAAACTGGTACACTGACCTGTCTTGACCATGATTTGTGCGTTTGTGAATACTTAGAGCCTACCATCAAAGGCTTCTCTTAGTAGGCATCAGGAAATGATAGTTCACTGGATTCATCATCTTTCTCAGTCTAGCAAAGTTGTGAGTTAATTCTAAAACTATTAATAAAAACATACTGGAATGTATTACTGAGTTTTCAAGCACATTTTTCGGTGTAACATTGTGTGCTCTGCCTGTGGATATGAACTAGAATTCATAAATCTGCTGATCTTGCTGGTGGAAGAAATCACTTTAAGTTGGTCAGCCATGGCAGCCTTAAGTTGCCTTGGTGGACTCTAAGGAGACCCTGCTTGTATTTCACCCATCAGTTAGATTTCAATCCACGCCATTGCTTCCTTATTAAAACAATAGATGAGGCTTTTTTCTTGTGCATTTAGTTTGGGACAGATGGATTTCTTCGTTGATTTTCTCAACTAACATGTAAAGATAGGAGCAGACTGATGTTATAAATAATAGTACCATCAATGCATGTTTCTTCTAAGTGATATTTAGTTTATCTTCTCACTGCCTTTATTAAGAGTGACAGAGGTAGAAACTTAAAAAAGGCACACAAATCCTATCACTGGACCCATATTTTCTACTTTTATTCAACAAGTATTTATTGAGTGTCTTTAATGTGTGGAGTACGTCATGAGAAACGCTGGACTGGAAGAAACACAAGCTGGAATCAAGATTGCCAGGAGAAATATCAATAACCTCAGATATGCAGATGATACCACCCTTATGGCAGAAAGTGAAGAGGAACTAAAAAGCCTCTTGATGAAAGTGAAAGTGGAGAGAGAAAAAGTTGGCTAAAAGCTCAACATTCAGAAAACGAAGATCATGGCATCTGGTCCCACCACTTCATGGGAAATAGACGGGGAAACAGTGGAAACAGTGTCAGACTTTATTTTTCTGGGCTCCAAAATCACTGCAGATGGTGACTGCAGCCATGAAATTAAAAGACGCTTACTCCATGGAAGGAAAGTTATGACCAACCTAGGTAGCATATTCAAAAGCAGGGACATTACTTTGCCAACAAAGGTTCATCTAGTCAAGGCTATGGTTTTTCCTGTGGTTATGTATGGATGTGAGAGTTGGACTGTGAAGAAGGCTGAGCGCCAAAGAATTGATGCTTTTGAACTGTGGTGTTGGAGAAGAGTCTTGAGAGTCCTTGGACTGCAAGGAGATCCAACCAGTCCATCCTGAAGGAGATCAGCCCTGGGATTTCTTTGGAAGGAATGATGCTAAAGCTGAAACTCCAGTACTTTGGCCACCTCATGCGAAGAGTTGACTCATTGGAAAAGACTCTGATGCTGAGAGGGATTGGGGGCAGGAGGAGAAGGGGACGACGGAGGATGAGATAGCTGGATGGCATCACTGACTCAATGGATGTGAGTCTCAGTGAACTCTGGGAGTTGGTGATGGACAGGGAGGCCTGGCGTGCTGCGATTCATGGGGTCACAAAGAGTCGGACACGACTGAGGGACTGATCTGATCTGATCTGATCTGAATGTGTGGACACAGTACAAAAGGGAACAAGCTCTGACTTCTTGGAGTTTTTCTTTGTTTTTTGTGTTATTTTATTGTTGAAACATGCACATAACAAAATTCAAAATGTAGTCATTTATCAGTGTAGAGGTGGCATTAAATACATTCACAGTGTTGTGCAGTGTCATGGAGATTTTTTAGTAATATTTTATTGAAGTACAGTTAATTTGCAATGTTGTGTTCATTTCTGCTGTACAGCAAAATGACTTAGTTATATACATGTATACATTCTTTTTATCTTCTTTTCCATTGTGGTTTATTGCAGAATAGTAAATGTAGTTCCCTTCTGTCACTGCCTAGGTGTGTTCCTGTCGCAGAATTGTTTGGGGGGTTAGTTAGGCTAATGCAGGTTACATGCTCCCCACAAGGCGTGGCATGTAGTAAGCCCTTCGTAATATTGTCAATTATTTGCTACCTGCTGCTAAATACATCTAAATACATAGTCTGCTGATCTTGATCTCTTTCAGGTTTAATCTTCATACTATAGTCTTTTGGTATAAATGGATTATGATTCCAGCAAGAGGAAGAAATTGGCAGACAGAGTAAACATAGCTTCTTCAGAATTGTTTTTGCATACTTTCTTTGTACTTGGGAGGTTTTTGGTGTGGGGGCGGCCTTCTTTGGGAAAGTACACAATAACATACTTGCTCACCTCCCATGTAATATATGTGTTTAATCTTCCATTATATAAAGACCCAGGGTGAATAATGCACCCTGAAAAGTTGCTTAAGTGGAGCATGAATTCCTCCAAACTTTTTCTAAATTTTAAGTTAGTAATTAAAAATTCAAAGAATTATATCAAGAAGGCTTCCAAGTTTACGTGAAAACCCAAAGCACTTCATCTTCTCTCCATTGTATGACGTTAGGCATGCTGGTGTACCAGACCTGGGGCACTCTTTAATAGTAATGAGGTCCACTCTCCTCAGAAGAGCAGAGTTGTCAGTAGTATAAATTCCTCATAACCACATGGCCTCATGTCCAATCTATTTTATCAGTGGCTGGCACATAGTAAGTACCTGGTAAGTGTTACATTAACTGTATGTCTTCTGTCTGAAAAAATCCAGTGATGCAGATCTAGATTTATGAACAGTTTCAAGGCATGTTTCATAGAAACAGTACAAAAGTAGAATTTCCTGTGGAATCATCTACCCTCTCACCCACCAGAGGCCACTAAAAAAAAGAGAAGCATATTGCCCATATCATTAGTTAAATATTGATATCCGTTCTTCACAGAATATTTCTTTGTTTTTATAGGATCTCCAAACCAGAATAATGGTCAGTCTGAAGAAAAGCCTGGTGGTCAAAAAGAAGGTGAGTTTAAAAAGGTCAGAAAACGGATTATCTGCCTAGCATACATAAAGTAATATCAGCTAGTCCAGTACATGTAAGCCTGTACACAGGCCTGTCTTAACCATGATTTGTGTGTTTGTGAATACTTAAAGCCTACCATCAAAGGCTTCCCTTAGTAGGCATCAGGAAATGATAGTTCACTGGATTCACCATCTTTCTCAATCTGGCAAAGTTGTGAGTAAATTCTAAAGCTATTAATAAAAACATACTGGAATTTATTACTGAATTTTCAAGCACATTTTTCAGTCTGACATTGTGTGCTCTGCCTATGGATGTGAACTAGAATTCATAAATCTGCTGATCTTGCTGGTGGAAGAAATCACTTTAAACTGGTCAGCCATGGCATCCTTAAGTTGCTTTGGTAGACTAGTTGAAGTCTCTTCTTATATTTCACCCATCAGTTAGATTTCAATGCACCTCCTTGCTTCCTTATTGAAACAGTAGATTAGGCTTTTTTGTTATGATTTTAGTTTGGGAGAGATGGATTTCTTCCTTGATTTTCTGAATTAACATGGATAGATAGGAACCTGACTGATGTTATACATAATAGTAACGCATGTTTCTTCTAAGTGATATTTAGTTTATCTTCTCACTGCCTTTATTAAGAGTGACAGAGGTAGAAACTTAAAAAAGGTACACAAATCCTATCACTGGGCCCATTTTTTCTACTTTTATTCAACAAATATTTATTGATTGTCATGGATATTTTTTAATTTTTTATTGAGCTACAGTTATTTTACAATGTTGTGTCCATTTTTGCCATACAGCAAAATGGTTTAGTTATATACATGTATACATTCCTTTTTGTTTTCTTTTCCATTGTGGTTTATTCCAGAATAGTAAATGGAGTTCCCTGAGCACCATTGTGGTTTTCAGTTCTAAATGCAACAGTTTGCATCTACTAACCCCAGACTCCTAGTCCTTCCCTCCCTGACCCAGGCTCCCCCTTGGAAACCCTATGTCTGTTCTGTATGTCTGTGAGTCTGTTTCTACTTCATAGATAGGTGCATTTGCTCCACATTTTATATTCCACATGTAAGTGATTTGTTGATGTTTAGTCACCAAGTTGTGTCTGTGTCTGTGACCCCATGGACTGCAGCATGCCAAGCTTCCCAGTCCTTCATGTCTCCCGGAGTTTGCTCAAACTCTTGTCCATTTAATCAGATCACTGATTAATCAGTGATTAATGCATCCAATGACTTCATCCTCTATTGCCCCCTTCTTCTTTTGCCCTCAATCTTTCCAACCATCAGGGTCTTTTCCATTGAGTCAGCTCTTTGCATCAGGTGGCCAAAGTATTGTAGCTTCAGTATCAGTCTTTCTAATGAATATTGAGGGTTGATTTTCTTTAGGATTGATTGGTTTGATCTCCTTGCTGTCCAAGGGACTCTTAAGAATCTTCTCCGGCACCACATTGAAAAGCATCAATTCTTTTGTGTTCAGCCTTCTTTATGGTCCGAGTCACATCCACCCATGACAAGTGGAAAAACCATAGCTTTGACTGTGTGGACCTTTGTCAGTGGAATGATTTTCAGTATGCTTTCTAGGTTTGTCATACCTTTTCTTCGAAGGAGCAAGCGTTTTTTCATTTCAAGGCTGCAGTCACCATCCTCAAGTGATTTTGGAGCCCAAGAAAATAAAACATCACTGTTTCTGCTTTCACCCCATCTATTAGCCAAGAAGTGATGGGACCAGATGCCATGATCTTCGTTTTTTGAATGTTGGGTTTCAAGTCAGCTTTTTCACTCTCCTATTCCACTTTCACCAGGAGGCTCTTTATCTTTAGTTTTTCGCTTTCTGCCATAAGGATGGTGTCATCTGCATATCTGAGGTTATTGATATTTCTGGAAATCTTGATTCCAGCTTGTGCTTCATCCAGCTCAGCATTTCGCATGATGTACTCTGCATAGAAGTTAAATAGGCAGGGTGACAATATACAGCCTTGGCATATTCTTTTCCCAATTTTGAACAAATCTGTTGTTCCATGTCCAGTTCTCACTGTTGCTTCTTGACATGCATACA
Organism: Bos mutus; assembly: GCF_027580195.1. Taxonomy (NCBI): domain Eukaryota; kingdom Metazoa; phylum Chordata; class Mammalia; order Artiodactyla; family Bovidae; genus Bos; species Bos mutus. The sequence goes on along the minus strand of NC_091631.1, from coordinate 73,699,533 downwards.
GGTTTCTCAGGAGGCAGGTAAGGTGGTTTGGTATTCCCATCTCTTAAGAAATTTCCAGTTTGTTGTGATCCACACAGTCAAAGACTTTAGCATAGTCAGTGAAACAGAAGCCGATGTTTTTGGAATTCCCTTAACTTTTTCTATGATCCAGCAGATGTTGGTGATGAGAAATTGGTTACAGGGAAAAATGAGGTATTTCCAGTATCATGAACAGATTGAAGTTTCTAATGACAGATCCAATGGTCAGAGAAGTTCCCCGTTTTGCAGTAGTTTGGGAAATGCCAATAAGGGCATTGTCTTCCTAAGAACGAGAGAAAAAGGTATACTGGCCTGGTTCTGTCAGCTGTCTCCTTCAGATGTCGTCTGCTTCATTTCTTAGAGGTCTTTGTTTTCAAGTCACCAGTGCAAGTCCACTCTGGGTTTGATGCTTTCTTTACATGTGATATGTTAATCCAAGAGTATTTCTTTTGGAATTTGATGACATAAGGTTGGTTAACAGTACCTGATTGAGGCCTTTTCAGTGGGATTGAAAGGAGTCTTTCTAGAGATGAAATTTCCAGACTGCAGAGTGTGGTGTCTGAGGTTTCGTCTCTCAGGAATACACTATGAACAGATTACTGAAGTTGGTTATTTCTGTGACATACATTTTAAGAGACTAACTAGATTATGACTGATAACATCATACCAGGATATATCAGAATTTTATAAAATTTCTGGAACATTTATATAAATAACATTCACCATGCATTATAACCTAAGAAGGTTTATCATCACTTATTTAACAGTGCTTCCCATATAGTTTAACGTGCCAAATGAACCTAATTAGTTTGATTTCTCTTTTTGTAAGAAAGAAAACAAATCTTTTGAGATGTTGTAGGAGCCCTCTGGAAATATCCAGTGTTACTTTCAGGTCAAAAAGACTTTATTTAGAGTTTGATCTTGGGGAAGTTTGTCAAAAACATCAGAAGCGTTCAGACATCTGACTAAATATGATCACAGATTATTATAAATCAATACTTTATTACCTAAGAAGATTACATAGTTCTGAGCAAAATTTAGCTCTTTTAAAATTGGAAAGACTTTGTTTTCATGAGTAAAAACAAAGATCTGATTGAGATAACATGAAGCACAGAAAAATAATTTTGGTAAAACACAAAATCTTTGCTTTGTAGACAAGAGTACTTAAAAGGTAAGAAAGAAAACTTTCATAGAATTTTCTCAGAAGCAGATCATAGTCCAAGCAAACTTTGGTCTTTTAGTAGATGATGGAAAATTAAGTTCCAGTTTTACATAAGTACACTATTGATATTAAAGCTTATTTTTTTCAAACCCTTACAACAAATTCGTTCAATCTTACCCAGCTTGATCACTCATAAAATTCCTTTCCCAGATTCTCTTTCCAAAATCCTACAACTTTCATAATACCCCTTCAGATTTTATTCTGTGTTTTTCCTTTCTTTCCTGCTTTAGGACAGTTTCTGAAATGATAAGGTTGCTTTGGAGGACAGAGGATGGTATTTTGTGGCGGATTCATTTTGATTTTGGCAAAACTAATACAATGTAAAAAAAATAAAATAAAATTAGAGAGAAAAGCAAAAAAAAAAATACATCTCTTATACCTTCTTTTACCATCCTATTTTTCTTATATATGAAGATTTTTCACTTACTATTTCTTGTAGCTTTAATTATGTTAAAGGATTAGAATTCTTAACCCCTGGTAACCTTGGTTTCTAATAAAGCATTCTTTAGTCAATTTATGAATACCCTTCATAATTTCTAGAATCATGCTTTCTCATAGTACAGTTCTTTTAGCATGGCACAAAACATGTTTACTAAGAAAACCAAATATCTTTAGTAACTCTGTCAAAGAAAGCCAAAACTGGATAAATCTATGTTCAGTATTTACTTTTTCAGTGTTTTTTCTTATTTGAAAATGATTCAGATATTCAATGAGTTTAACTCATTATTTAGCTGAATTTAACAAAATTTTAAGGTTCTAAGGTACCAGAAGATTTAGGGAAATTTTTAAAAGTTTACCTAAAAGCTATTCTGTGTACATCTATTTAATTTACTTGTTTTTTTAAAAATTATATTTACATGAATTATGAAAGTCTGATCATACCGTTATTTTTCTTGCTGAATTATCGTTAAAGGTCAGTGCAGTACTTTGAGAACAGCTTCAGGCTTGATCCCTGGATTGGGAAGATACCCTGGATTAAGAAATGGCAATTTACTCCAGTATTCTTGCCTGGAAAATTTCACAGATAGAGGAGCCTAGCAGACTGTAGTCCAATGGGTCGCAAAGAGTCAGACATGACTGATCACACACATACACACATGTTAGAGTCCATGAGATAACTTTAAATGTTCCTTCTAGCTCAGGGTATTTATCTTGAGGGGGAAAAAGCATTGCCTCAAATTTTTTCCTGAAGAGACCAGATAATACAGCTATTATAAAAATGTTTTGTTTATTGTGTAAGATTTTTGCATAACTGTTTTATCCCTTTGATATATCTCTGAAGCTTGAAGATCCTTATGTAACCTGTTGGATTTGTTTTTTTAATTGGACATAATGCTTAGTGGAAATTAACAATAGTTACTGGTCAGTATGTAGCCACATTGGCTTAACACTGGAGTGGGTAGCCTATATCCCTTCTCCTGCAGATCTTCAGGAATCGAACCATGGTCTCCTGCATTGCAGGCAGATTCTTTACCAACTGAGCTATTAGAGAAGCCACCAAGACTTCCTGGTGGCTCAGACGGTAAAGCGTCTGTCTACAATGCAGGAGACCCGGGTTTCATTCCTGGGTCAGGAAGATCCCTGGAGAAAGAAATGGCAGTTCACTCCAGTACTATTGCCTGGAAAATCCCATGGACAGAGGAGCCTGGTAGGCTACAGTCCATGGGGTCGCAAAGAGTCAGACACGACTGAGCGACTTCACTTTCACTTTAATGCTTAGTATTTTGTTTTGTTAGTAACATTTCTAATTGTAGAAAAATTGTCATTTGAACATACTGTTTACCAATTTATTGGGTGCAGTTTAGTGCAGTTTATTTGGCACCAGTCCCAAAAGGAAAACAGTACCTTTGAGAAATCCTGTATGATGTGTTCTCTAGGAATGTACTGTTGGCAAAAGAGGAGACTGCTAGCAGTACCACTTAAAACATGTATCTGTATCACTGTTACATTGGACTCACCATATTGAATTCAGCAAATCCAATTGTTCTCGATTTTGTTTGTTTGTTTTTGGTCTCCATCTGAGTTCTGTGAGTGCTTTCTATGATTTATTCATCTTGGCACCTAACACTATATGGAACCAAGTACATATTTTGTAGTTGCTGATTTACAAAGAACCACTGTGTATGTTTTTCAGACTTGACTGGTCCGTGCTCCAATCTTATCTGTTATTCTAGCTGGATTTTTTTGTCTGTAGAGTAAGATAGACACTTGAGGTCAAAGAAACAGGAATTAAGGTTACTTTTTAACTGTACCACAGAGTTACATGTGATGGTTTTATTTTTTAGTATGTTCTAATAATTATTTGAAGACAGACATACTTTTGACATTCTTTTCTACAGGGACTTGTTTGATGCTTCATCTACTTAGAAAATAATTTCCCCCATTTCATGTATAGTCTGAGAGCATATTGTTTAGAGTCTGTGGATGGATAGATTTATCCTTCCTGTGCAAGAAAGGCACAGGCCCAGATTGTTTTTCATAACAGGTTTTGGGCAAGGAAATGTAACATAGTCTAGAATGGACAGTAGATATCAGAACAACAGTTCAGTATCAGTCAGGATACAGGAGCATTTTTCTTGATCAGCTAGGATTAATGCTTCCCCTAAAAGGGGATTCTCAGGTTCAAGGTACCACCATCCAGTCTGAAGCTCTTTTCTTGGGCATAATTTTACAAAGCTGTATTCAAAGCATTTGACCTCCCTTAATGTTCTCGCCATACATGATTGCCTTTGGCTTGGTACAGTTGTTTGGTACATCCTTGGTACAGTTGCTTGGGCTACTCTAGTAGGGTTGGCTTTATCGACAGATCCGACAGGACCATAGCAGTTTTGAACAGATGCACCTGGTTTGAGTGTTAGATTTCTGCAGAAGAGGGTAGTGGAAATTTGGGAACAGCTTACTCAAATAATTATTCAAACTTTTACCCCCAATGAAAACACTAGAAGCCTTACTGATGTGGAAAGAATTCATCAGGTACATAATCTCATATTCCTCAGTACCTTCCTTTATTTCCTTTGGGTAAAATGGTTTATGTATGAAAGAAACATTAGATGGAAACTTCCAGTTAGGTTGTAAGCTGCTATAAGACAGGAACCAGATGACCTGACAGGTTACCTCAGATGCAGATGGTGTTAGATGGACAGAGATGTAGATATAGATATTGTTATTTCTAACCAGAGAGTTGACATAGGAAATAGTTTCTCTGACTACTCCGAAGGTTACTGTGTACTTAAGGAAGTGCTTCAACTCCTCAAAGACTTTGTTTTGTTCAACTCATGTTTATGAGATTGCATTTGAAAATTGCTGATAATTTTTAACATCATTAGATTTTGTAGGAATGTAGATTTCAAGGAATGTAGAGTGGGAAATCATTATGTTCAGTTTCAGGCTGAGTCACTAAGTCATGTCTGACTCTTGCAACCCCATGGACTATAGCCTGCCATGCTCCTCTGTCCATGGGGCTTCTCCAGGCAAGAATACTGGAGTGGGTAGTCATTCCCTTCTCCAGGGGATCTTCCAAACCCAGGGATCAAACCTGGGTCTCCTGCATTGCAGGAAGATTCTTTACGGACTGAGCTACGAGGGGTGGGGAGATACAAACTATGAGATAATCAACTGAAGGTGATTTCAGATCGTGATTTTTAGAAACAAACAGGATATTATGTGTGTGTGGTGGAGAATGACTGAGGAAGGGCTGCTTCAGACCGGGTGGTCTGGGAGGACCTCTCTGAGGTGGGGTCATCTGAGCTGAGCCCTGACTGACAGGAAGGAGCTGGCCCTGCACATAACAGAAGGAAGAGCATTGCAGGCAGAAGGAATAATTCGTGCAGGTGTGAAAAAGGAGTGAACCTCTGTGTCATGTGGCCGGCATGCAGCCATGAGTGTGCACTTATTACATACAGGAATTATGAAGTGGGAATACAATGTTTAATATGAAAGAGTTGTATTTTGAAACATCAAAAACATAGTAGAGCACACTTCAGAAGAAGAGGCCAGAAATGTGGATTCTGGCTACTTCATTAATTTTTCTGGGTCTTTTTTGTTGTCGTTCGAGTTGAGGTAGGTGTTAGTTCTTTAGGCATAAAATGTTATGGTGATTCTAAACCACAGTGCACCTTCATATTCTCTGTACTTTCAAGACAGCAGGTATAGTAATAAATTGGAACTGTTCTGGTGCTTTCTTTCCTGAAGTGTGCTGCTATCCCGAAGTTATAATTAGGAGCCAGATGAAAAGCTTCCAATTCAGATCAAGAACTGTTGCTTGTACTTGATTGTGATGTGAGCTTTAAAAGGGAACAGCAGATGTTTAACAGTTAAGTCATTTTAAGGGTTAGAGGTATGGGGCTGGGTAACCAGCCCGCTGTATGAGTTCTGGGAAAACCCAGGAAATTGTGGATGTTAGCTTGGGTTTGTGGGGGCCATGAGGTCGTGATAAATGGAGGTTAGGAGAAAGAAACGGTGTAGGATGCACATGCACTGAGAATTCAATGCAGAAATCCCAGAAATCCTGAGAAATGCGAAACAGCAACAGAAATGAGAAAAATAAAGGAGCAGTTTTTAATACTTTTGTTCCTTTTCACAGATGGTGTAGAAGATAAGCATAGGTGTCCTCTCCCCCCAAAAGTAAACCTAGGGCAGAAAGCCAGATACCAGACCCTCTGTTCCTATTGTCTTTCAGTATGCCCACGAGGGTCTGACACAGTGAGTGCCCAGTGGGTCCTTGCTGAATCTGAATTCTAGTTTGAATAGGAGAATGAACTTACATGTCATTGAATACACAACACTCATTTTTTTAGCTTGCTCTGGACTCTCATGTCATCTTTCAGACAAATATTATTGACTTATCTATTCAGTCATGTACAGTAATACATAGAGATTGCTCAAGAATAACTTTCCCAGATGCATAGTATTAAAAAAAAAAAAAAGACTTTGATGTACTGATTATAGAATTAAGCAGTAGTTGGTATCAGGTAAAGCGTCTGCCTGCAATGCGGGACACCCGGGTTTGATCCCTGGGTTGGGAAGATCCCCTGGAGAAGGAAATGGCAACCCATTCCAGTACTCTTGCCTGGAAAATTCCATGGATGGAGGAGCCTGGTAGGCTACAGTCCATGGGGTCGCAAAGAGTCAGGACATGACTGAGCGACTTCACTTTCACTTTCACTTTGGTATCAGGCATTCATCTTTTTGTTTGTCAGTATCTTCTTTTTCTCCTTAATATTTTAATTTTGTTTACAACTTATTATAAAATATGAGTAATGTATGTACATAATTTGAAAGTTCAGAGAGTATTTGAAAATATGAAATACATAATACCTGCCTTCCTTTCTCTGTTGAGTCCCACTGACTCCTTTTCTCAGATGTCCTTTAATGGTCAAAAGCCAGACTCATTATTTCCATCCAAAGATCTATATTTCGTGTCTCACTTGAATGACCAACCATTTGTATATAAAGCAAGAAATTATTACCAGTTTTGCATGTATTCTTCCAAAAGACACTTTAAAAGTGAAAGTGTTAGTTGCTCAGTTGTGTCTGACTCTTTGCGATCCCACGGTCCGTAGCTCACAGGGATCCTCTGTTCATGGAATTCTCCATGCAAGACAGTTTAAGCCTAATCCATATATAGCATATGTGTTTTTTACGAACATGAATGGATAAGCACATGAAGGTGTGAAGCACACCTTTCCCTGCTCAGCTGGTCTCACTTACGCTTATCCTTCCTGGTGGCTACATGGTATTCCACGGTATGGATGCAGCACAGCTGATTCTCCCAGGTCCCCACTGAGGGATGTGTAGGTTATTTTCAGTCTCTGCTCATTTAAGCAGTGCTGCAGTGAGCATCCCTCCTGTTCTGTGCTGGCTTCCCTCTGCTAGGGCCCCTGTAATGCTCTTTCCAAGTGGTGGAACTGCTGAGTCAGATTGTGCATGTATTTTAATTGATGTTTTGCTAAATTTTCTTGCAAGGAGATTACACTAGTTTACTCCCACAGGCAGTAAAAGGTGCTTGTTTTCCACAGCCTCAACAGCACTGGGTAATAGCAAATATTTTAATATTTGCCAATCTAATATGTGATTAATGAAGTCTCCTTGTTTGGAGTTACAGTGCTTTAAATAAGTTTAGAATATTTTCATATTGGTTTTGAAGGGGCTTGGTTCTTTTTTAAAAAAAACAGCTTTACTGAGATATAAGTCACTCATTTCAGGTGTATAATTCAGTGGTTCTTAGTATATTCAGGTATGTGCAACCATCACCAGTTAATTTTGGAATATTTTCATTGCCTCAAAAAGAAATTCTGTGCCCTTTAGCAATCACCCCCCTTACACCCATCTCACCCTGACCCCTCAGTCCCTAAGCAATCATTTATCTAGTTTCTATTTCTAGATTTCCTTATTCTGGACTTCCATATGAATGGAATCATTTTAGTATGTGGTCTTTTATGATTGACTTCTTTCACTTATGTTTTCAAGATAACGTGAGTTGTAGCAAGTTGTCAGTACTTCATTCCCTTTTATGGCTGAGTAATGTTCCATTGTACAGAGATACCATATAATGCTTATATATTCATCCCTTGGTGGACATTTAGGCTGCTTCAGCCTTTTGACTGTTATGAATAGTATTGCTATAAACAAGTGTGCAAAATTGATGGGTCATATGGCAACACTGTGCTTGATGAACTGCCAGGCTGTTTTCCTAAAAGGCTGTCCCATTTCACATTCCCACTAGTAGTGTGCACTGTCAGGATTTTGATTTCTCTACATCCTTTCCAGCACTTTTAAACTTTTTGATTCTAGTCATCCTAGTAGGTATGAAATAGTATCTCATTGTGGTTTTGATTTGCATGTCTTTGTTGACTAATGATGTTGAGCATCCTTCATGTGTTTATTAGTCATTTGCATATCTTCCTTGGAAAAATACCTGGTTTTTTTAGTTTGAAGTATAGTTGATTTACAGTGTTGTGTTAATTACTGCTGTACAGCATAGTGATTCAATTGTATTGTTTAGTTGCTAAGTTGTGTTCAACTCTTTTGCAAGCCCATGGACTGTAGCCCACCAGGCTTCTCTGCCCATGGGATTTTCCAGGCAAGAATACTGGAATGGGTTGTCATGTCCTTCTCCAGGGGATCTTCCTGACTCAGAGACTGAACCTGTGTCTCCTGCATTGGCAGGCAGAGTCTTTACCACTGAGCCATCAGGGAAGCCCTGATTCAGCTTTGCATACATACATATAAATTCTTCTTTTACATGTTCTTTTCTATTATGGCTTATTGTAGCATACTGAATATAGTTCTCTGTGCTACACAGTAGGACCTTGTTGTTTATCCATTCTATATATAAAAGCTTATATCCGCTAACCCCAACCACCCATTTCAAAATATTTAATTATTTTGCCCATTTTTAAATTATTAAATTTTTTCTGATTATAAAAATAATTCTTGTGGAGACTTTGGAAACTACAGCAAAGTATTTTTTAATTATTCCAATTACTCCCACCAAGCACATTTAATTTTTTTTAGACTCAGAGTTGATATATAGGCACAGTTTCTTAAACGGAAACTAACACTCTTCCACAAAACATTTTATTATGGTTTCAAGTTACAACAGGAGAACAACTAGTTGAGAAGTGACACTTTTAGCCTATTACCTGTTACGATAATAACTTACTTATTGCTCAGTAAGTTTTGGTTTGACTACTTTTTTCACTCTACAGTGAATTTGATTTGCCAGTTTTAGTGTTTTTCACCCCAGTGTGTGTGCCCTGTTGTATTTGGGGGAAGATACAAAGAGAAAAGTAATTGTTTTGCTGTTAAGTGAACTTGGATTAGGTACTTAACCTCTCTGTGCTTTGGTTCCTTTTGTAAAAATAGAACTGATAAAATAATACAGATCTTCTAATGGGGTAAATTACAAGTAAAGCACCTGACTTTAAAACAGTACCTGGCACAAATTAAAAACTAAATAAATATGTTCCTCTTTGCTCTCCAGCCATGATGGTCCTTTTTTTTTCATTGAAATATAATTAATTTAAAATGTTATGTTAGCTTCAGCAGGTGTTTAGCATAGTAATTTGGTATTCTTCTACATTAAGAAATGTTCACCACAGTAAGTCTAGTTATCATCTGTCACTATACAAAGCATTTACAATATTATTGATCATATTCGCTGTGCTGTACATTATCTCTTCACGACTTACTTTATGACGAGAAGTCTGTGCCTCTTAGTCACCCATTTCGCTCATTCCTCTGCCCCTCTTCCCTGTCACAGCCGGTTTGTCCTCTGCGCCTGTGAGAATGGGCCTTTTTGATCCCCAGCTGTGCTCTCTGCCCCAGAACCTTGGCATATGCTGCTCTCACTCCCTCAGGCACTCTCCCCTCCCATCTCCGCTTCTGCCTGCTGAACACCCATTCTGCCCTCAGGGCTCTGCTCTGGCCTCACCTCCTCCTCGGGGGAGTAGTCCTTGACCTGTGCTTACAGGCCTCCTGAGGACCATATCTGTCTGTGTTAGGCTTTAGTGAAGACTGCCTTCTCAGCTGAAAAGTCATCTTCCTCAGCACCACATTGCCAGTGTCCAGCTCAGGCCTGACACATTTTTGTTGAAGCAAAGGACGAGTGAATGCTCTGGGAGGAGTCTAGTTTCTGTGCTTGCTACCCCAGCCTTACCTTCAAGGTTAGTTGGGAGTCCTTTGATCACAGTAAATCACCGTCTGCTCTCTACATACTTCTCTAATGGGATGCAGGGCTTTTCACTTTACAGTTGGGAAGAACAGGCTTACATGATGGTAGGACCGTTGCCATAATTCTGTCACTGTGTTCCTGGGCAACTCCTGTCTTTGCTCTTGTTCCCATGAAGCCCCTCCAGCCAGGCCCTGATCAGTGAGGGGTGTGGGGAAAGTGGGTGGATAGGGGCCTTCAGATCCATGAGGACAGAGCAGAGCTCGCCAGGCTCAGCAGGGCCACACTGTGCTCAGTCTTTCTGACGAGTCAGGGGTAGTCAGGTCATTCAGCCCTGGTGACCTCCTGCAGGAGGGGACCATCTGTGCTTTGTGTGACGCAAGAGGTCATAGCGGTGATGGCAGGGAGGAGGCGTTGGGTTTACTCATGTTGGGGGATGGGAGGGGTTGCCCAAGTCCCTTAGGGAGTATGGGTTTGACAGTAATGTGGTGGGAAGACATTGCAGGGTTTTAAACAGATTAGTTCAAATGGATGGTGGGCCAGGATGCTACTGGTGGACATGAAGACAGATTTTGCTGATAGGCTGACTGTGGCAGGTGAGAGGAAGTGGGGACTGGTGGCTGGGTATTCGAGTTTGAGCTCAGATGTTGTACTGGCCCAGGCAAACCCAACAGCTGGCCACCACGTGTCCAGGCAGTTACTACAGGAGAGGAGTTAAAAATGAGAATGGCTGAGAGATCCCAGCAGGCTGGATCTCTGTCCAAAGATGTGAGTGTCCAAAAGAGTGTCCAAAGATGGAGAGCCTCGTGACGAAAGACAGAGGGAAGAGCACAGACAGAGAAGTGGGGGGTGAGGAGAACCCCACTTTGTATGTTTCATTGTCTTTGAGAAAGTTGAGAGTTAGGGGTGACAGTGTGAGAATTAGGCAGTTTTAACTTCCTACATGAGCCAGGTTTGGGGGGTCTTTACAGGGTAAGTCTTAGAAATTGTCATCTAGTATTAATAGTTACATTACTGCATTTTATTGTTTTAAATTATCAAACCTTAGAACTAGAAGTAACCTTTGAGCAGTTTTTCTTGTTATTAGTACCACATTCTAACCAACTGAGCAACCTGTCATTCCCTCAGTTGTATGATTTTTTTTTTTTTTGGTTATTTAACCTGTTTGTGCTGGGAACTATGGATAATGGTTAGTTATGTGAAAATTATAAACCAAGAAGTACCATACAGTCCCAAAGTAAACATCCAAACTTAACCAGAGAGGAGAAAGTATTTAGTTTCTGACTTTTTCCAGTTGAGTTTAGCTATTTAGTTTTCTTGTGAGTTGTATAATCCAAGTTTTGCCATGACTTCATCCTTTCTAGTCACAGAGTTTGTGTTTCACAAAGTAGCCTTAAGATTCAGCAATCTGCAGAAACTGTGACACACCAAGGCTATTACATGCTTACCACAGCATAATTGTCTTGATGAGACGACATGATAACAAATGTATGTGTGGCTGTCTCTGTGAAGAGGTTAATCTCTCTGTGTTAAGTTTTCTGAGGATGATTCTGTTTATAACTAGACTCTAGATCATGCTGACCCAGGATAAACTTTTTAGACTAAGTGCTTTAAATGATGCTAAGTCTCTGTAAGTTCAGTGAGTCTGGCTACATCTGGGATCCACACTAGTTTACCAGTGAAAGTTGCTATATATAAGACGTAAAACTTCTGCTTAGTAGAATGCTATGATTTTAACAATTTACTTTAGAATCAAAACTTAGAGTCTAGTTGACTCAGTGTAAGTATTGTAACATTGCAGCACACAGGAATTCATGTTCGTTAGCTTAGTCAGAAGTTCATAGAGGGGTGTGAAAGTCTATTTCAAAAAGAAAAGTCTAATTTTAGAAGCTTCTACTTTACACACCAGAACTTTCGTTTCGATAAATAGCTTGGGTAATTTTCCTGCTGGCACAAGTTGAAAAGTACATTCTGTTGGAAAGGAAAAAAGAAAATAACCTGACGAGAAACTATAAGCCTGTCTATGAAGCGAAGGAACAGGAAGAAGAAAGTAAACACCACAGATTTAATTTTCATATTTCATATTTCCTGTTACATGTATTTGGTTGCAAGCAACAAAAACCAACTCCAGCTGAGCACTTAGGCAAACAAGAAATTGTTGGACACAGATGGGGTCATTCACAGAATCAAAGAGAAAACAGTGAACAGCTAGACCTAGCACTAGGTATTTTAAGGGCAGGAGTGGACAGAAAGAATCTTTTAAGGAGTGGTCAAAATGACTTTCAGCTCTTTTCCATTCTATTGTACGCTGCTTGAGTTTCAAATTTGTGGGAAGATCTGATTGACCAAATTTGAGTCATCGCCTACCCATTGACAGTCCCTCCAAACTGCATGGAGGGCAGGACTGAGGGGTCTTTAAAGGAAGAGTGGAAGCTATTATAAAAAGTGAGGACCAGGAGCTAGACAAGGGAAAAACAGTGAATGTTCACTACGCCAGCTGCGTAGCCACGGTCAGTAGTAGTGATTCTGCCTGACTAGAGTAAGAGCCAGATAGTTACTATCTTTCTCTTCAGAAACAGCTCTTGTCAGCTTTGTATTCATACGTGAACTGTGGTGAAAATATTATGCCACTTTGAATTGGAGAGGGATCATTTCCCTTGAATTTCAGAATATCTTTTTCATTTAGCTTTATAAATTGTCCAGATGACCAGTAATTTCTGATATGGAGTAAAAATAATCTAGAATCACTTTTCTTGTTTGCTTCAATTTTTTTTTCCAGAAAGTTCTTATACTTGAAGTATGTGTTGCCAGAAAGTTATCATGATAATTCTCAGAAGGTATATGTGTATTCTTCTTTTCTACATCTCCATGTAGAGAGAATATTCTTTGTCTTCCTGAATGAACTGATTGTTTACATTTAAAGTCTATTTCCTAGGATTTCCCTGGTGGTCCAGTGGTTAAGAATCTTCCTGCCACTGCAGGGGACACAGGTTCAATCCCTGGTCCAGGAAGCTCCACATGCCGTGGGCCAACTAAGCTCACGCTCCACAGCTGCTGAGCCTAAACTCTGGAGCCTGTGCTCCACAGTAAGAGAAGCCACTACGGTGAGAAGTCTGTGCACTGCAGCTGGAGAGTGGCACCCCTCGCTGCAACCAGAGAAAGCCCATGCAACACAGCAAAGACCCAGGGAAGCCGAAAGGAAAAATGAAGGATTGTTTTTTTAAAGTCTATTTCCTTAGAACTTACACCACCCTATTCTTGTTCTGCCACTTCTACCTTTCTCCTTGTCACTCATAGTTCTTGTCCCCTAGTTGGTCAGGTACTAAGGGACCTGGGACAGCTTTTGTGAAACTCAAAACAATCAAAAAGCCCACGGAACAAGAACTAATTGAAATATGTTGGGGTAACATTGTGCCATTAGCCTTGAAGAGCAGTGGCCACTGCTCAGTGCTGCCCCACGGCCACGAACTCGGCAAGCGCCCCAAGGTGATCAGGTATGGTCGGTTTATGTGGGCCTGTCCCAGAGGTAGATGGTCTCACCCAGGGTGAGTGAGCGTGCACACAGGGGACTGTTCAAGGTCTCTGAGCACAAGTGGGCCCTCCAGTCCATGAGGAAAAGGGTGGGGATCCCCACCGTGCCAAGAGGAAGAGGGAGGGCTGAGTAGCCCTAAGGAAACCGGCTGCAGAGAAAGACTGAGCCGCCTTCCTCCCAGTGCACACCAAGACCTTTACAGGGACAGAGAGGCAGGTACTGCTTAGGACATTAAGCCAGCTGTGAAAAATAGTGTTGGTCAGCACTCTAGCTTGATACAGGGTGTGGATAAGAGACATGTAGTAAATTCCAACCACAGACGGAAGGTTGTGAAAAGAGAACCTGCTAAAGACCAAAACCTTGCAGCTTAATTCTGCAAGTTAAAGCATTCCACAGTAGACAGTAACACATTCACAATTAGAAGACTTCGTTCGGCTTGGTGACATCCCAACTTATCTAGACTAGCACATAACTGGTTGTATATGCCCAGACACAAAGCTGTTTATCCACAGCTGGCTATTCAGTTAATAAATAGCTTTGTGACTAGGCATATACATCAGTTATTTGCTATTTATAGTAATTAGGATATTGCCAAACAAAATAGAAGTTTTCTAATTGTAAATGTATTAGTCAGATTTTAATCAATAAGTAGGGAATAAAACAGCCTTTGTAAACACTAGGCCACATGCTCATTCAGTCTTTATCATCATACTCTAGTAAGTAATTTTGCTTTCAGTGTTAAACAATAACAACAGAAGGCGTAACAAAAGGCGTACCAAAATCCTCACATACCTTGGGTGTAAACTTTCCTGGGGTTTTCCATTATTAATGAAGTCAAAGACAAATTTTATAACTTCCTTGAGATAGCTAAAACTTACATAGCAATCTCTGTAGTAGGGATATTAGAGTATTAAAAGAAACTGACCTTGCATTATTTTCTACTCAAGACAGGATTTTGGTTAAATGCAATTTTTGTTTTTTAAAATCTCATAAAATCTCATATATGCTCTGTCCATCCCACTAGTTAGCTGCAAGACAGTTGACCTCAGGCAAAGTTAAGTCCCTCTGGAAGTTCATTGCCTAGAGATAGGGAGACAGTTTACTTGATATTGACACTGTTTAGTTAGAAATAAGTAAAAGTGTCTCAGTAGATTGGTGGAAATTGATTATGATAGTAGATTAAGAGGTAGAAACTTCATTTACCTTAAGGAAAACATAAATACTAATATCACTGAAATATGAATAGGAAAAGAGTGGAAAATAAAGCATAGAACTAATTCTAACCGACAGAAGTTTTATGGAGATTACTGAGGTAAACTATGAGGAGCTTTCAACACTTAAATTCTCCTTACCCATTTTAGCTTTTTAAAATTATTGGCTCCTGTTTTTACCAATCTGAGTTTTCATTAGTCTTCCTTTTTTTTACACAGTTAGAAGGAAAAGAATTGAAATTTTTGTGCCTCAGTTTTCTCCTAGCACTTCTTTCTAAGGTTGTTGTGAGGGTTAAGTGAGTTGATACACGTAAAGGATTTAGAACAGTGCTTGGCACATCATAAATGCTATATATATATGGATTATTATTATTGTTAAGAATGATCCAGATGTTCAAGAGTAAGAAGTCAGAGTTCTAATAGAATGCTGTAGTTACTTAGGGGCTTTCCAGATGGCTCAGTGGTAAAGAATCTACCTGCCAAGCAAGAGATGCGGGTTTGATCCCTGGGTCAGGAAGATCCCCTGGTTTGATTCCTGGGTCGGGAAGACACCCTGGAGAAGGAAATGACAACCCACTCCAGTACTTTTGCCTGGAGAATCCCATGAACAGAGGAGCCTGCCAGGCTACAGTCCATGGGGTCGCAAAGAGACAAGATTTTGTGACTAAATAACCACATAGTTACTTAGACTCAAAGCTATAAAAACCTAGCTGACCTTTCTGTCAGAGTTCAGTGATAATTCTGCTATATAAGCCTCTGATATTCTTTTCTTACATCCACTCATCAAAGGTTCCTTTTGAACCTAATATGTGTTAGGCAGTGTGCCAGACTCTGGGAGTTGTAGAGACCAACTGGATATAGACACTGTCTTTATGATACTTGGAATTTACTTCCAAAAGTAATAAGAACCAAAATAGCTATAATCAAAAATGTGCTTAGTAGAAAAACACACTCGAAGGAGGGAGAGATTACTTTCAGTTAGGAAAACCTTGAAGGAAATAGCATTTGAACATGCCTATGTGGATGTGGCATTCACAAATGGAGTAAGGAAGAACAGATTTGTCATTGGAGGACACGATGTGAGGAAAGATGTGGGGAAGGGACGGGATCTGGGCTGGACGACGGGATCTGGGCTGGACGACGGTCCAGGCTGTCTTTATGTCATGCGTTCCCTGTTGTGAATTGAGGGTGAGGGTGGTGGTGGTAACAATGGTAGCCTCTGGCTGCCAAGCATCTTGTGGTTCTTCACCCTTGTTATTGAATTCTGTGTGATAACCAGATGGGTTAAGTATTGTTTTCCCTATTTTAGAGATGAGGAAATGTTGTACACTTAGAAAATAATTGCATGACTGTTTGAGCGTAGGAAGGAAAGTGAAAGTGTTAGCCGCTCAGTCATGTCCACTCTGTGTGACACCACAGACTGCAGCCCACCAGGCTCCTCTGTCCATGGGAGTCTCCAGGCAAAGAGTATGGGAGTGGGTTGCCATGCTCTCCTCCAGGGATCTTCCCGACCCGGGGATCGAACCTGGGTGTCTTGCATTGCAGGCAGATTCTTTACCATCTGAGCCACCTGGGAAGCCCAGGAGTTGGTTTGAAAATGAGGGGTTTCTTTCTGACATACCTGGCTGCCTCTTCAAAATCTCCAGGGTTGATTGACAGATAATTAGATACATATTCTACCATCTTGAGAATACCAATTGATACAGATTAGAATTTTCTTCCGGAGAAGGCAATGGCACCCAACTCCAGTACTCTTGCCTGGAAAATCCCATGGATGGAGGAGCCTGGTTGGCTGCAGTCCATGGGGTCGTGAAGAGTCAGACATGACTGAGCGACTTCACTTTCACTTTTCACTTTCATGCATTGGAGAAGGAAATGGCAACCCACTCCAGTGTTCTTGCCTGGAAGAATCCCAGGGACGGGGGAGCCTGGTGGGCTGCCGTCTATGGGGTCGCACAGAGTTGGACACGACTGATGCAACTTAGCAGCAGCAGCAGCAGCAGAATTTTCTTCATTACTGCTTCTGAATTTTCATCAGATTTTTCTGCCCCCGGTGTTTCCCAGAAACCCGGGGTTTGTCTGTCTTTCCCCAAGACCTTTTTTAAAAATGTAGCAAGTGAGCATGCAGTCTGTGCAGAGTTGGATGGTTGGAGGGAGCACTCATTCTGGCTGAAGTGACGGGGTCCTGCATCTACAAGCCTGACCCTGTCCCATTTCCGTATCAGATAAATAGCATTATCTGTGTAATCAAGTTCTAATTCAGAATGGAATTCAGGGTCTGTGTGCCTTGGCTCCATGCACTTCCTGGCTTTGTTTCCAGATCTGTAAAACATCAGTAAAAATACTTCTGTATGCCTTGAGGTATGCCTTGTGGGGTAAAGTAAAAATCAGTACATGGAACAGTTCATCAGCTGCTTACTGCTTTATTGTTTCTATAATCATAGTCTTGTGAGGCAGTTATATCCTCAGAGGCTTCTCGATACATAGGGGTCTTTGTTCCTGCACTCTAGTGGCTTCAGATGGCTTATTTTAGCTTCTCCTTTTTTCTAACAGACTCAATTGTCATGTCTTTGTATTGGCATTATGCTTCCCTCTGATACCCACTCCTCCCTTTATTTGCTGCTTTTAATCAGCAGTCAACTAGGAAACCACAGAATAGAACTTGTTAGCAATATGTCTAAAATTAAAGTAATTTTGTTCTTTTGCACAAGGGATGAGAGGAAGTTTTCTTAAAATCTCAGTTGGTTTAAAATTTCATGTTTATTTTTGAAATCTTTTTTAAGTTCTTAAGCATTTTTAGAAATTAATAATGCTTGCACTTAATCCTTTAAGCAATGCAAAAGTGTATAAGATAAAAAAATATCTGATGCCTCCTCTCCCTTTCCCTTTTCAGTAACTCCCTAGAAATAATCACTATTTGTGGAATGAATATACAAAATAGGCTCATGATGTTCTGCACCTCGTTTTTTTGACCAAACTATTAACCTTTTTGTATTAGTACATCATAGGTTGTGTGCACACGTGCTAAGTCACTTCAGTCGTGTCTGACTTTGCGACCCTGTGGACCATAGCCCACCAGGCTCCTCTGTCCATAGAACTCTCCAGGCAAGAATACTTGGGTGGGTTACCATGCTGTCCAGGGGATCCTCTGGACCCAGGGATCGAACTGCATCTCTTTATGTCTCCTGCATTGGCAGGCAGGTTCTTTACCACTACCGCCATCTAGGAGGCCCACATTATTGGTTATTGCTGCATAACAGAACCCCCAGGACTTAGTGGTTTGACTGTATATATTACCTCAGTTCCTGTGGGTAAAGAGTTCAGTAGAGGCTTAGCTGGGTACTTTGCTGAAGGTTTCAGGGTTTCCCTAATAGCTCAGTTGGTAAAGTATCCACCTGCAATGCAGGAGACTCCGGTTCGTTTCCTGGGTCAGGAAGATCCACTGGAGAAGGGATAGACTACCCACTCCAGTATTCTTGGGCTTCCCTTGTGACTCAGCTGGTAAAGAATCTGCCTGCAATGTGGGAGACCTGGGTTCGATCCCTGGGTTGGGAAGATCCCCTGGAGAAGGAAAAGGCTACCCACTCTGGTATTCTGGCCTGCAGAATTGCATGGACTGTATAGTCCATGAGGTTGCAAGGAGTCAAACATGACTGAGAAACTTTCACTTTTCACTGAAGGTGGATTTGAAGTTGCAATACTGGAGGCTTGAGTGGGACTGAAGGCACCACTCTAAGGTAAACTAACAGACAGGAGGCCTCAGTTCTTTCTACTTTGCTTTGCTTGAGCATCTTCACAGCATGGTGGCAGGCTTCCCAAGAGTGAGCTCTCTAGAGATTCACTGGATCCTAGAGAGAGCCATGGAGAAGGCAGTGGCACCCCACTCCAGTACTCTTGCCTGGAAAATCCCATGGACGGAGAAGCCTGGTAGGCTGCAGTCCATGGGGTCGTGAACAGTCAGACACGACTGAGCAACTTCCCTTTCACTTTTCACTTTCATGCATTGGAGAAGGAAATGGCAACCCACTCCAGTGTTCTTGCCTGGAGAATCCCAGGGACGGCGGAGCCTGGTGGGCTGCCGTCTCTGGGGTCCCACAGAGTTGGACACGACTGAAGTGATTTAGCAGCAGCAGCAGCAGAGAGAGCCAAGTAGAAGCTATCGTTTTTGTGACCTAACCGCAGAAGTTATAGTTTTGACATACTCTTTGCTAGAAGCAGGTTTCTAAATTAGGTCTACCTAGAAGGAAACTGAAATAGAAATAGTGTAGGAAGTGCTTTGAAACAGTAAATTATAAACAAATCTACAATAATTTCAGGATAATGGTTACTTTGAAGGCACTGCATTTGATGAAGGTGCACAATTTGAGGGAATTTCTTAACTGACAATTTTATGTCTTTATCAGACTAATGAGAACACAGATGTTCTTAACCATGAGATGTTCTTAAACATTGCTTAATGGAAATTTAGAGAGGCTCTCGATTTTTAAATTCTGACCTCTTATTTTAGTTTCAGCTTACATGTATTTGCTTATTGATGGTGATTTTAGTGCAGTGAAGATAGTCAATGGTAAAATTAAAACCTAAAGTAAATGCAGTAGGCTCTGGAATTCAGGAGGATTTCCATTAACAGACAATGAGCAAACCAGTGGAAAGTTCACCAGGCTTGAAGAAGTCCAACAACCTGTGTCAGGGTCTGTTCATCACTGTATGTGACAGTGATTTGGAGCATTTACTTAACTGGAGTCAGTTTCTTATCAATAAATTGCAGGGAACAAGCCCACTTCTCATGCTGTTATACAGATCACATGAAATATTTTTCATTAAAAATATGAAATATTTAATTTTTAATATGAAATATATCCAGCTACTGGCACACAACAGATCCTCAGTATTTTCTTCCTACTTGCACAGATTATTTCCTCTTGATTCTGGTTCAGTGTCTAGCATTTTAGCAAGTGTGTATTTTTAGTAATTGCAAGTTTTGTATTTTTCTTTTGTTGTGCAAGAAAAAATGTTCAGTATTCAATACTAAATTTTCTAATGCCTTTATACAATGAGCTAAAATCATTTAATAGTGGATGGTAAACTGTACAATTGCCATCTCTAGGGATTTCTTTTTGCTGACATTTGAGCAGTTTTTTTTTGCTGACTGAATATCTCTTTGTGGTGGTGCTTTGAGCTCATTAACAACTAAATTCTTATGTGGCAGCTGCACATTACACATGCTTATTCTCCGTTTTCAGACCATAAATCTTCTATGACTGAGTGACAGCACCACCTGCATAGTCTTTTGAGGTTGCAGATACAGCTCTAATAATGTTATTTCAAAATAGTCCAGATATGTTTTCTCGTACATTTTAGCACAACTGGGACAATGAAATGGTATTTCAGAGTATGAGAAATTATTGTTATTTTTTTTGTGTATTTTACAATGCAGACAGACGGTAGAATTTCCTGTATGTAGGATTGTATAACATGTAGAACATCCAGAGCATTCGGTACATACGTAGCTGGGGGTTATTAAATACTGAGAGTAATTTTGAAAATGTTCATGTTATTTTTTCTCCCTAAAATCTATTTTCTAGCTTATTCTTAGCAAAACACGTTGAATGAAGGTCATTAGGGCAATGACACAGTCACTCACTCATCCCGACAGAGCTTTTTGCTTTGATGGCACTACTTTTCATGACTGGTAGCCAAACACAGTGCTTGAAAGCAGAGGCTCTTGGGCCGAACTGCCTCAGTTCACATCCTGGCTCTTCCCTTCCCGAGGTTGTTCTCAAGTCACTGAGCCTCTCTATTCCTCAGTTTCATCTTGAAATGGGGATGAGCATAAAATCTGCCCCTTAAAGTAATATGAAAATTGCTAATGTTTACAAAATACTAAAGCAGTGTCTGGTTCATAATGGGGACTGTTCAAATGTTCATTAAGTAAGCATATTAAATAAGTACAGCAGACAGACAGCTGTAGAGCATAGAGCACACAGGACTGGGCTCAGCTCTGCGAGCTCATCCCAGATCGGATCAGTCCCCAAACAGCAAGACACTGTCCTTTCAGTCAGATTAGTCATACAAGCTCATAAGGATAAGGAGTATAAATCATCAATGAATGATGCTTTCCCTTTGGCTTAACCAAACCAGAAGCCTAGGGGATCAGCCTGTGTCATTTTTCAGGGCAGAGGGCTGGTGGGACAGGGGTAGGGAGGGATCTGGAGGGACAGACAGAAAATATCCATCACAGTTTCTGAGACAGAGTGCATATTTATATATAATGCATATATAATATGTAGATACGTGCATATTTCTGTATAAAATTTCCATTATCTTCCCATGTATTTTCTAATTCTCCACAGAAAGAAATTTGATCTCAGCATGAAAGTCTCAGTCACTTAAAGCGTATTTCAGCATTACTATTCCCTGGCTTAAAACAATGGAGGAACACAGTTCGTTTTCTATTTAATCCAAAAAAACCATCCCAAGCCTGGTAGGAAATGTTGAAGAGCTGATAGATAGAATTGATAAATACTACCTCCTATTTAGAAATGCCAGCAGAATTGTTTCTTCAGTCCTTATACCAAATGCTTCTAATCTGCACCAGTAATTTCTTTTCATAAACAGAACAGAATTGAATCTGTTCATAAATTCAACAGAACATGTTGAATGAGGTTTTTAAAGTACTTCCTATGCCTAAATCAGTCATTTCATTTTTCTTCTACTAGAGCCCCATTGAGCCCACTCTGATGTTCATGTCTTCAGTGGGAGGTAAAGGTGATATACAGTATTCTGAATAACAAAAGTAGTTAATTGAACATTTCAAAGCAATCACTATATAACAGACTGGACGCACAGTTGCCTTGGGGAATTGAGGTAGCTGGGAGACGACAAATGAGCAGGCTTTAATTCTCTTAGTTATTGTTCCTGGAGGACCATTTTAAATTTCTGCATTCTGGAGAAGGAAACTCACTTAACCTCACAGCATTGTGTTAATTCTGTGTTCAGGCACACAGGGGACATGATTAGCCTCGATTTGACAATTAACATTTGGTCAGTCAGTCAGTTCAGTCTCTCAGTGGTGTCTGACTCTTTGCGACCCCATGGACTGCAGCACTCCAGGCTTCCCTGTCCATCACCAACACCCAGAGCATCCTCAAACTCCAGCCATCTTATGCGATTGGACATTTGGTAGCTAATAAGTAATGATTCAGGGCATGAGGAAACACATTTTTGTAACACCCAAAATTATGTTTTACATAGGAGAACTTTAGCTTGCCTATGGTTGGGAGCCATTTTTTTTTTTTTTTTTTTTTGCCTGAGTTTGAACCTTTGAATTTAATGAGGGCTTGCTCACACTTTCTCTCATTCACCAGCTAGGAATTTAGTTTTCTCATATTTGCAAAGCAGGATCAACCTTAGTCCCAAAACACTGTGTGGTAGGCAGAATTCTAAGATGACCCTCCAGTGACCCTCTCCCTCTGTCTAATTCTCTCACTTGTGAATATCAGCCATCATTCCTATCACAGTTACAGAAAACTAACCAATCTGATCACATGGACCTCAGCCTTGTCTAACTCAGTGAAACTATAAGCCATGCCAAGTAAGGCCACCCAAGACAAACGGGTCATGGTGGAGAGTTCTGACTAAACATGGTCCACTGGAGACAGGAATGGCAAACCACTTCAGTATTCTTGGTTTGAGAAGAACTGTATGAAAAGACAAAAAGATTAGGACACTGAAAGATGAACTTCCCAGGTCTGTAGGTGCCCGATGTGCTACTGGAGATCAGTGGAGAAATAACTCCAGAAAGAATGAAGAGACGGAGCCAAAGCAAAAACATCACCCAGTTGTGGATGTGACTGGTGATGGAAGCAAGGGCCAACGCTATAAAGATCAGTATTGCATAGGAACCTGGAATGTTAGGTCCATGAATCAACGCAAATTGGAAGTGGTCAAACAGGAAATGGCAAGCGTGAACGTCAACATTTTAGGAATGAACAAACCAAAATGACTGGAATGGGTGAATTTAACTGAGATGACCATTATATCTACCACTGTGGGCAAGAAGCCCTTAGAAGAAATGGAGTAGCCATCATAGTCAACAAAAGAGTCCTAAATGCAGTACCTGGATGCAATCTCAAAAACGACAGAATGATCTCTGTTCGTTTCTAAGGCAAACCATTCAGTATCACAGTAATCCAAGTCTATGCCCCAACCATAGAAGCTGAAGTTGAACAGTTCTATGAAGATCTACAAGACCTTCTAGAACTAACACCCAAAAAAGATGTCCTTTTCATTATAGGGGACTGGAATGCAAAAGTAGGAAGTCAAGAAACACCTGGAGTAACAGGCAAATTTGGCCTTGGATTACAGATTGAAGCAGGGCAAAGGCTAATAGAGTTTTGCCAAGAGAATGCACTGGTCATAGCAAACACCCTATTCCAACAACACAAGAGAAGACTCTACAGATGGACATCACCAAATGGTCAACACCGAAATCAGATTGATTATACTCTTTGTAGGCAAATGTGGAGATGCTCTATACAGTCAGCAAAAACAAGACTAGGAGCTGCCTGTGGTTCATTCTGATCATGAATTCTTATTGCCAAATTCAGACTTAAATTGAAGAAAGTATGGAAAACCACTAGACCATTCAGGTATGACCTTATTCAAATCCATTACAATTATAGAATAGAAGTGAGAAATAGATTTAAGGGACTAGATCTGATAAGCATCCCTGATGAACTATGGACAGAGGTTCGTGACATTGTACAGGAGACAGAAGTCAAGACCATCCCAAAGAAAAAGAAATGCAAAAAAGCAAAATGGTTCATGACATTGTACAGGAGACAGAAGTCAAGACCATCCCAAAGAAAAAGAAATGCAAAAAAGCAAAATGGCTGTCTGAGGAGGCCTTACAAATAGCTGTGAAAAGAAGAGAAGCAAAAAGCAAAGGAGAAAAGGAAAGATATACCCATCTGAATGCAGAGTTCCAAAGAATAGCAAGGAGAAATAAGAAAGCCTTCCTCAGTGATCAGTGCAAAGAAATAGAGGAAAATAATAAAATGGGAAAGACTGGAGATCTCTTTAAGAAAATTAGAAATACCAAGGGAACATTTTATGCAAAGATGGGCTCAATAAAGGACAGAAATGATATGGACCTAACAGAAGCAAGAAGATATTAAGAAGAGGTAACAAGAGTACACAGAAGAACTATACAAAAAAGATCATGACCCAGATAACCACGATGGTGTGATCACTCACCTAAAGTCAGACATCCTAGAATGTGAAGTCAAGTGGACCTTAGGAAGCATCACTGCAAACAAAGCTATTGGAGGTGATGGAATTCCAGTTGAGCTATTTCAAATCCTATAAGATGATGTTGTGAAAGTGCCATTCTGAATATGCCCACAAATTTGGAAAACTCAGCAGTGGCCACAGGACTGGAAAAGGTCCGTTTTCATTCCATTCCCAAAGAAGGGCAATGCCAAAGAATGCTCAAGCTACCGCACAATTGCACTCATCTCACACGCTAGCAAAGTAATACTCATAATTTTCCAAGCCAGGCTTCAATAGTATGTGAACCAAGAAATTCCAGATATTCAAGCTCGTTTTAGAAAAGACAGAGGAACCAGAGATCAAATTGCCAGCATCCATTGGATCATAGAAAATGCAAGAGAATTCCAGAAAAACATCTATCTCTGCCTTATTGATTATGCCAAAGCCTTTGACTGTGTAGAGCACAGCAAACTGTGGAAAATTCTTCAAGAGATGGGAATACCAGACCACCTTACCTGCCTCCTGAGAAATCTGTTTGCAGGTCAAGAAGCAACAGTTAGTACCAAACATGGAACAACAGACTGGTTCCAAATTGGGAAAGGAGTCTGTCAGGGTTGTATATTGTCACCCTGCTTATTTAACTTCTATACAGAGTATATCATACGAAATACTAGGCTGGATGAAACACAAGCTGGAATCAAGATGATCAGGAGAAACATCAATAACCTCAGATACACAGATGATACCACCCTTATGACAGAAAGTGAAGAGCAGCTAAAGAGCCTCTTGATGAAAGTGAAAGAGGAGAGTAAAAAGCTGGCTTAAAATTCAACATTCAAAAAATGAAGATCATGGCATCTGGTCCCATCACTTCATGGCAAATAGATGGAGAAACAATGCAGACAGTGACAGACTTATTTTCTTGGGCTCCAAAATCACTGCAGATGGTGACTGCAGCCATGAAATTAAAAAGACGCATGCTTCTTGGAAGAAAAGCTATGACCAGCCTAGACAGCATACTAAAAAGCAGAGACATTTCTTTGCCAACAAAGGTCCATCTAATCAAAGCTATGGTTTTTCCCATAGTCATGTATGGATGTGAGAGTTGGACTCTAAAGAAAAGTGAGCACCAAAGAATTGATGCTTTTGAACTGTGGTGTTGGAGAAGACTCTGAGAGTCCCTTGGACTACAAGGAGATCCAGTCAGTCCATCCTAAAGGAAATCAGTCCTGAATATTCATTGGAAAGAGTGATGCTGAAGCTGAAACTCCAATACTTTGGCCACCCAGTGCGAAGAACTGACTAACTGGAAAATACCCTGATGCTGGGAAATTGAAGGCAGGAGGAGAAGGGGACGACAGAAGATGAGATGGTTGGATGGCATCACTGACTCAATGGACATGAGTTTGAGTAAGCTCCGGGAGTTGGTGATGGACAGGGAAGCCTGGCGTGCTGCAGTCCATGGGGTCGCAAAGAGTCAGACGTGACTGAACTGAACTGATGATTAGTGATGTGGAACACTTTTGATCTGTTGGCCAACTCTGTCTTTTTGGGGAAAATATCTATTCAGATTCTCTGTGTTTTAAATGAGATTATTGATTTTCTTGCTGTTGAGCTATATGACTTTATATAAATTGGATATTAACCTCTTAACATATATGATTTGCAAACATTTTCCTTCATTCAGTGGTCTGCGTTTTCATTTTGTTAATGGTTTTCTTTGCTGTGCTGAAGCATTTTAGTTTACTGTGGTCCCACCTGTTTATTTTTTGCTTTAGTTATCTCTGGTTTTGGTGTCAAATCTCAAAAACCATAGCCAAGCCTTATGTGAAGGACTTTATTACCTGTGTTTTCTCAGATGTTTTATGGTTTCAGGTCTTACATTAAGTACTACCAAGTCTTTACTGCACTTTGGGTTAATTTTCTGTGTGTGGTATAAGATAGTGGTCTAGTTTCTTTCTGTTCCATATCGTTATCCAGTTTTCCCATCACCACTATTGAAGAGATTGTCCTTTTCCCTTTGTATTGATATATTCTTGGTTTCTTTGTTTTAAATTAATTGGCCATATTTGTATGGTTTCTAGGCTGTCACTTCTGTTGATACGTGTTTGTTTTTATGCCAGTACCATACATTTGATTACTGCAGCTGTGTAATTGGTTTAAATTTGGACAGTGTGGTGGCTCCAGCTTTGTTGTTACTTCTCAGGATTGCTTTGGCTACTCAGGATCTTTTGTGATTCTATATAAATTTTAGCATTATTTATTCTGAGAAAAATACCATTGAAATTTTTATCAAGATTGCATGAACTCTGTAGATTGCTTTGGATAGTGTGGATATTTTAACAATATTCTTCCAATTCATGATCACAGAGTATTTTTCCATTTATTGGTATCTTCTCTAATTCTTTTCATCAGTGTCTTATAGTTTTCAGTGTACAGGCCTATTACCTACTTGGTTAAATTTTTTCCTAGGTATTTTATCTCTTTCATGCAATTGTAAATTGGATTGGTTTTAGTTTCTTTATGTGATAGTTTGTTATTAGTGTATATAAATGCAATAGATTTTTATACATTTTATATTCTTGAACTTTACTGAATTTGTTTATTTAGTTCTAACAGTTTTCGGTGGTGTCTTATGGGTTTTCTGTTTATAATACCATATTATCTGCAAATAGTGACAATTTTACTTCTTCCTCTCTAACTTGGATGCCTTTTATTTCTTTTTCTTGCCCATTTGCTCTGACTAGGACTTCCAATACTGTGTTGAATAAAAGTGGTTAGAGTGGGCATCCATATCTTGTTCCTGATATTACAGAAGAAGTTTTCAGTGATGCGTATGTTAGCTATGGTCGTGTCATTTATGGCCTCTACTATGTTGGGGCACATTATGGCCTCTTTTCTGTTGAGACACATCCATAAATGAATGTTGAATTTTCTTAAATGCTTTTTCTTCATCAAAGGCTAGCTACTCCAGTATTCTGGCCTAGAGAATTGTAGGCCACACTTTATAGTCCATGGTGTCGCAAAGAGTCAGACACGACTGAGCAACTTATACTTACTTGCTATTGAGATAATCATATGGCTTTTATCCTTCATTTTCTTAATGTGGTATATAACATTGATTGATTTGCAGATGTGGAATCATACTTGCATCCCTGGAATAAATCCCACTCGATTATAATCTATGATTCTTTTCATATATTGTTGAATTCAGCTTGCTCATATTTTGTTGAGGATTTTTACATCCATTTTCATCAGTGATATTGCCCTGTTCTTTTGTTGTGGCATCTTTGTCTGATTTTGGTATCAAGGTAATTTTGACCTCTTAACACTTTATTGACTGGAGATGTGTTACTACATCTTCTGTTACCCAAACATTTATCAACCAGAGACATATCACATATCAGTACGTTTTTAGAGAGTGATACAGTTAACATCACTGTGCGAAGTTGTTAGAGCTTAAAATTGATCAAGAATTCATTATGATTATCATCAATAATCATACAACTTATAATTATTATCATTCACATTTTGTTCCATTAGCTTTTGGTTTCAACCTTGTGTATGTTATAATAAACATAAGATTTTCAAAAATGATGCAGTGAAAAATTTTGAGTGAAGAATATTTCAGTAAATTTTATGCAGATACTTTCTCTGATTATCTGAGTAACATATACTAATGTCTCAGAAAATGGTAGTTCTTCAGAGAATAGTTCTGATTCACATATGATGAGTAGACCAACAAAAATACAAAAAACCTTACTGATTGATTTGACATGGCAAGTGAAAATGAAATGGTGCTGGAGAATGCTCCAATGCTTCTACAGAAGAGTGGATTGGAGACAATATTTTACAACAATTAAGAGACTTTACAGGTGTGTCAGTTGTAACTATTGAGTGTAATAACCCACAAAGTGTTAGTGAAATGACAGACTTAAATTTTGGCCAGTCAAAATAAAAATCACTGGCCACAGGTGTTTCTGCAAAAATCCCCCAGTCAACAATGAGTTAAAATTAGCTTTTAAATCTTATCTCTTCTGTTTTTTGGAAGAGTTTTAGAAGGATTGATGTTAATTCTTCTTGAATATTTGGCAGAATTCACCAGTGAAGCTGTCATGTCCTGAACTTTTGTTTGTTAGGAGGTTTTATTACTGAATCAATGTCCGTATTAGTATTTGTTCTGTTCATATTTTCTGTTTCTTGAGTCAGTCTTGGAAGATTTTATGTTTCTAAGAATTTATCTGTTTTCTCTTGGGTTGTCCAATTTGTTGGCATATAATTGTTCATAGTGGTCTCTGAAAATTCTTTGTATTTCTGTGGTATAAGTTTTGATGTCTCTTATTTCTGACTTAATGTTTGAGTCTTCTTTTCTCTTGATGAATCTAGCTAAGTTTGTCCATTTTTTGTTCATCTTCTCAAAGAGAGAAACAACTCTTGATTTCACTGATCTTTTCTGTTACCTTTTTAGTCTTTATTTCATTTTTCTACTCTGATCTTTGTTATTTTATTGCTTCTACTGACTTTGAGTTTAATATTTTTTTTTAGTTTCTTTAGGTGTAAATTTAGGTTGTTTATGTGAGTTTTGTTTTTTGTTTGTTTCTTGAGGTAGGCATTTACAGCTGTGCATTTCACTGATAGAGTTCTTTTGCTGCATTCCATAAGGGGCTTCCCAGGTGGCACTAGAGGTAAAGAACACACTTGCCAGTGCAGAAGACATAAGATATGCTTATTCGATTCCTGGTTCAGGAAGATCCCCTGTAAGAGGGCATGGCAATCCACTTCAGTATTCTTGCTTGGAGAATCCCATGGACAGAGGAGCCTAGCAGGTTACAGTCCATGGGGTCACAAAAAGTTGGATACGACTGAAGCAATTTAGCATGCATGCATGAATTTTGGAATCCTATATTTCCATTTTCATATGTCTTAAGGTATTTTTTTGTTTCCTCTTTGACTCATCGGTTGTTCAGTAGCATGTTGTTTAATTTCCACATCTTTGTGCATTTTCCAGTTTTCTTCTGTAATTGAATTCTAGTTTCCTACCATTGTGATTGGAAAAGATACTTGATATTATTTTAGTCTTCTTAAGTTTGTTAAGAACTTGTTTTCTGGTCTAATAATATGATTTATCCCAGAGAATTTTCCATGTGCACTGAGAAGATTGTGTGTTCTATTGCTTTTTGGATGGAATGTTCTGTACTAGTTTTGTTAAGTCTTTTATGTTCTAACTTGTCATTTAAGGTCAATGTTTCCTTATTGATAGTCTGTCTGATGGATGGTCTATCCATTGATTAAAGTGGGATATTAAAGTCCCTCTTGTTATTGTGTTGCTGTCTTATTTTTCCCTTTAAGTTTGTTAATGTTTGCTTTATATACTTAAGTGTTCCTATGTTGGGTGCATAAATATTTGCAAATATTTTCTTATTTGGTTGACGCCTTTATCATTATGTAATGCCCTTCTTTGTCTCTTATTACAGTCTTTGTTTTAAAGTTTACTTTGTCTCATGCAAGTATAGCTACCCCAGCTTTGTTTATATTTCCATTTGCAGGGCATATCTTTCTCTGTTCCCTCTCCTCAGTCTCTCTATGTCATTATACCTGAAGTGAGTCTCT
This sequence comes from Bos mutus, assembly GCF_027580195.1. Classification (NCBI taxonomy): domain Eukaryota; kingdom Metazoa; phylum Chordata; class Mammalia; order Artiodactyla; family Bovidae; genus Bos; species Bos mutus. The sequence goes on along the minus strand of NC_091631.1, from coordinate 73,669,996 downwards.
TGTAGGCAGCATACAGATGGGTGTTTTTTTAAAACCATTCATCTACTCTGTCTATATCTTTCAATGGGAAAATTTAGTCCATTTACATTTAAAGTAATCATTGATAAATATGGACTTATTTCCATTTTGTTAACTATTTTCTGGCTCTTTTGCAGTTTCTCTATTTCTTCTTTTTGTTCTCTTTTGTGGTTTGATGACATACTTTAGTGGTATGCTTTGATTCCTTTCTCTTTATCTACTACAGGTATTTTTCTTTGTGGTTACCATGAAGCTTACATATAACAGCTTATTTATAACATTCCCATAAGTTTTCCCATAAGTCCCTTAAAATACCTTCATTTTTTTGACTCTTTTTTCTTTTTGCTGCTTTGATTAAGAGAGTCCCACTGTCCTGTCCTTGAGTTCACTGATCCTTTATTTATTCTGCTGTTAAACCTCTTTATTGTATCAGTTATTTTATTCTTCAGCTCTGTGTCTCTTGTTCATACTTTCTTATATTTTCTCTTTATTGAAGTGTGCTCATCCATTTTTCTCCCAAGTTCAGTGAGAATCTTTATGACAGTTATTTTGAATTTTCTATCAGGTAAATTTTTTATCTTTGTTTCATTGAAGTATTTTTATAGTGTTTTATCGTGTTCTTAACTTTGGAACATATTCCTACTTCTTCCTTTTCCTTGACTCTCTGTCATGGTTTCTATGTATTAGATAAAACAGCCATCTGGCCCAGACCTGAACGAGTGGATCCTTGTAGGAGATGAACCTTGTTCAGTCCTGCCCTAGCTCGTGGTTCTCTCTCAAACCTTTTTGTTTGTTAAGTAGTCTGTTTACTTTTAATGGATGCTAATAGCTGAGGGTGTGCCAAGACATGTCAGCATAGGAGAGGATCTCAGTGAGCACCGATTGGAAGCCAGACCCGCAAGTAACAGCTTTCAGAGTATGCCAATATACGCAGCCCTGCAGGACCACAAACACAAGCCCCACAGGCAACTAGAGCTGGGTGATCTGGAGCTGTCCCGCGGCAGCATCACAAAAACTGGGGCATCAGAAAAAATTTGCAGAAGATCTTGAAAACCTTGGGTTAGGCAGAGAGAGGGGGGAAAGATGGTGTCCTCCAGCCTTCATCCCCTCGGAGCACCTTTGTGGGCCTCTAGAAGTGTGCCAAACCTGAAACCTGCCCCTCGGGCCAGAGCGCCTCCTCTCAGAAAGACAAATGTGTTTCCGTCTGCTGTCTGTGCAGTTCTCTGCGGGTGGCAGTCCGCCAGGAACTACCTTTCATTTGTTACAGTCCCACGGGATCTAGGAACATAAGTGTCCCTGGCCTCCAGAGCCAGGTGCTCAAGGGGTGTCCCCTGGGGAGCAGCCACAAAAAAACAGGGCACCAGACACACATCCACGCCAACTCCAGGATATACTCCAGGTGCTCTGGAGTGTGGCAGAGGGGAATCATGAAGATAGGATCCACCCCAGGTCTCCGGAAAGGACTGTGGTCAGCTCTTCGATTTGTGTTTAATTAGAAGTCTGCCCTTCAGGCCCAGCGATAAGAGCCCTCTGGGCGTGTACCCGGTCCTGTGGCCACTGCTGGGTCTTCCAAATTTGCTGACATAATGAATGCAAAACCTTGATGGCATCCTCCTTTAGGGATGTGAGTAGTCCTGCTGAAATTTCATCACATCTACTAGCTTTATTAACTAAAGCAGTGCTTCTTAAGGCCCACTTGACTTTGCACTCCAGAATGTCTGGCTCTGGGTGAGTGACCACACCATCGTAGTTAATCTGATTCATTAAGATCTTTTTTATACAGTTCTTCTGTGTACTCTTTCAGTCTCTTCTCGATCTCTTCAGCATCTATTATGTCTCTGTCATTTTTAATCCCTTACTGTGCCATCTTTGGGCGGAAAGCTCCCTTGATGTTTCCAATTTTCCTGAAGAGATCTCTAGTCTTTTCCCTTTTGTTGTTTTCTTCTGTTATTAAACACTGTTCGTTGAAGAAGGCCTTCTTGTCTCTTCCAGCTGTTCTCTGAAACTGCATTTAATTGGATGTACCTTTCCCTCTCTCCCTTGCTTTTCACTTCTCTTCATTCTTTGGCTATTCATAAAGCCTCCTCAGATAACTACTTGGCCTTCTTGCTTTCCTTTTTCTTTGGGATGGTTTTGTTCAACGCCTCCTGTACAGTATTATGGACCTCTGTCCATAGTTCTTCTGGCACACTGTTAACTAGATCTAGTCCCTTAAATCTATCATTACCTCCACTGCAGATTCAGACAGGATTTGATAGAAGTCATACCTGGCTAGCCTAGTGTTTTTCCTAGTTTTCTTTAGTTTAAGCCTGAATTTTGCTACAAGAAGCTGATGATCTGAACCACAGTCAGCTCCAGGTCTTGTTTTTGCTGACTGTATACAGCTTCTCCATCTTCAGCTACAACAAATGTAATCAGTTTGATTTTGGTCTTGACCATTTGGTGATGTCCGTGTGTAAAGTTGTTTCTTGTGTTGTTGAAAAAGAGGATTTGCTATGACTAGTGCATTCTCTTGGCAGAATTCAGTTAACCTTTGCCCTGCTGCGTTTTGTTCTGCAAGGCCAAGCTTGCCTGTGACTCCAGGTTTATCTTGACTTCCTACTTTTGCATTCCAATCCCTGATGATGAATAGAATATCTTTTTTAGGTGTTAGTTCTAGGAGGTCTTCTAGGTCTTCACAGAACTAATCTACTTCACGTTCTTCAGCCATCAGTGGTGGGGCATAGACTTGGATTACTGTGATGTTGAATGGTTTGCCTTGGAAATGAGCTGAGATCGTTCTGTCATTTTTAAGGTTGCACCCAAGTACTGAATTTCAGACTCTTTTGTTGAATGTGAGGGCTACTCTGTCTCTTCTAAGGGATTCTTGCCCACAGTAGTAGATATAATGGTCATCTGAGTTAAATTCACCCATTCCCGTACATTTTAGTTTGCTGATTCCTAGGATGTCGATGTTCACTCTTAGCATCTCCTGCTTGACCACTTCCAATTTTCCTTGATTCATGGACTTAACATTCTATTCTAGGTTCCTGTGCAATACTGTTCTTTGCAGCATTGGATTTTACTTTCGTCAGCAGACACATCAACAAATGAGTGTCTTACAGCTTTGGCCCAGCTGCTTCTTTCATTCTGGGGCTACTGGTAATTTTCCTCTGCTCCTCCCCAGTAGCGTATTGGACACCTTCAGGCCTGGGGGGACTCATCTTTGGTGTCCTATCTTTTTGGCCTTTTGTGCAGTTCATGAGGTTCTCATGGCAAGTATACTGGGTGGTTTGCCATTCCCTCCTCTAGTGGATCATGTTTTGTCAGAATTCTCTGCTATGACCCATCCGTCTTGAGTGGCCCTGCACAGCGTGGCTTGTAGCATCATTGAGTTAGTCAAGCTCCCTTGCCACAACAAGACAATGATCCGTGAAGGGGTATACAAAGGTAGTTGAAATAAATCCAGACTCTGAAGAGGATGAGTACTTTTACTTGGTGCTAAAAAAACAGGCTGCTTCATAGTGTCCTTGGTCCTGCTGTGATAGAAGGCGGCTGGCTGGTGTTAGAAACGCTTGGAGTATCCCTTTTTTCTTTTTTGGATGTTTGTATCAGTGAACTGAAAATATCTTCAATAGCATCCTCTTCACGTGCTGTGATTCCGGCAGCAGTGGTGATAATCGTGGAAGTAGGTGTGTTCTGAGCATCTCTGCATCAGTGGCACAGCGCCCCTCATCGCCACAGGTACCTTGTCTGTCTCGTTCCTCTCCCTCTGAGTGCGGCAGCTGCTGGCACGGAGGGCACATGGTGCCCTCACTGCAGGCCTTCGCCTCCTCTTCCTGTGATTGTTAGCTGAAACCAAGAGTTAAGGTCAGGACATTTTTATAGCTCTGACTGAAATCTATAGATGATCTCAGGTTTTACTTAAGCAAGTTTTGAGAGTGGTTTGACAAGTACTGAATGACTGAATTTGTCTCAAAGATCTGAGTTTCAAAGATCTGTGAAAGGAACCAGCTTAGCACAGCCACCAGTCTCTGTTGCCCAGAGACACGTCTTGTTAGAAATGCAAGAACTGTGATCCTGAGTGCATTCGTTTGCCAGGGCTACTACAGGAAAGGGTGGCATAAACAGCAGAGATGGATTGTCAGATTGTCGACAGACTGTCAGATACATCCTCCTGAGGGCTGATGACAGAGGTCTGTTCCATGCCTGTTGCCTCATTTCTGGTGTTTCGCTGGCAAGCTTTGGCTTTCATTGGCCTCTTGGAACCACCACCCTGATCTCTGTCTTCATTTTCACATGGTGTTGCTCCTGTATGTTTGTCTGTCTCCAGATTTCCCACTTTACAAGGTTACCAGGTACTTAAGCCTCTTCCCGATAACCTCATTAACCTCATTTTAACTTGATTATAATCCTCTGTGAAAATCCTATCTCCAAATAAGGCGACATCCTCAAGTACTGAGAATTAGGGCTTCACCATATGAATTTTAAGGGGACACAGGTCAACACATAACACTAAATAAGTGTTGACAACTGTGTGCCCCCTATACCCTGTCCTGCAGCTCCACCTGCGTTCACTTCAGTTCAGTCGCTCAGTTGTGTCCGACTCTCTGCAACCCCATGAATTGCAGCACGCCCGGCCTCCCTGTCCACCACCAACTCCCAGAGTTCACCCAAACTCATGTGTATCGAGTCAGTGATACCATCCAGCCATCTCATCCTTTGTCGTCCCCTTCTCTTCCTGCCCCCCAATCCCTCCCAGCATCAGAGTCTTTTCTAATGAGTCAGCTCTTCACATGAGGTGGCCAAAGTACTGGAGTTTCAGCTTTAGCGTCATTCCTTCCAATGAACACCCGGGGCTGATCTCCTTCAGAATGGACTGGTTGGATCTCCTTGCAGTCCAAGGGACTCTCAAGAGTCTTCTCCAACACCACAGTTCAAAAGCATCAATTCTTCAGTACTCAGCTTTCTTGACAGTCCAACTTTGACATCCATACATGACCACTGGAAAAACCATAGCCTTGACTAGACAGACCTTTGTTGGCAAAGTAATGTCTCTGCTTTTGAATATGCTATCTAGGTTGGTCATAACTTTCCTTCCAAGGAGTAAGCATCTTTTAATTTCAAGGCTGCAATCACCATCTGCAGTGATTTTGGAGCCCAGAAAAATAAAGTCTGTGTCCACTGTTTCCCCATCTATTTGCCATGAAGTGATGGGACCAGATGCCATGATCTTCGTTTTCTGAATGTTGAGCTTTAAGCCAACTTTTTCACTCTCCTCTTTCACTTTCATCAAGAGGCTCTTTAGTTCCTCTTCATTCTCCTGGCAATCTTGATTCCAGCTTGTGCTTCTTCCAGCCCAGCGTTTCTCATGATGTACTCTGCATATAAGTTAAATAAGCAGGGTGACAGTATACAGCCTTGACGTACTCCTTTTCCTATTTGGAACCAGTCTGTTGTTCCATGTCCAGTTCTAACTGTTGCTTCCTGACCTGCATACAGATTTCTCAAGAGGCAGGTTAGCTGAGGTGTTATTGACGGTATGTGTGCTCAGCTTGTTGAACGAGTTGTAGTTAGTAGGATGTCTGTCTTGTTCAGACTGAAACCAAAAGGAATAGCACTGTGATGAGTGGGATTCCTCTCTCTGGCAGCCCAGGCCCTGTAAGGGGGCTGCACTGCGGCCCCCGTCCTTGTTCCCCCTTCTCCCCTCACCTCTGCTGTTTTGACCTCATGGAAGCAGGCCTGAAGGGGCTTGGGGAGAAGCCCGCTGGGATGTTTGCAGCCGGTGGAGGTGCCCCTGGGTGCAGATGTGATTCTTGGGGAGCTTCTGGAGAGACCCTCAGCTGGCACTTCCCCCGCCAGTCTCTGGATGCCCTGGGACCTCCCCCTTGCTGGCCCTCACACTCCACTCCCTTCAGTCCAGTTCAATTCAGTCGCTCAGTCATGTCCAACTCTCTGCAACCCCATGGACTGCAGCACGCTAGGCCTCCCTGTCCATCGCCAACTCCCGGAGTTTACTTAGGCTCATGCCCATTGAGTTGGTGATGCCATTCCCGTGGCCCCCGCTGTTTGATGTCCCACCTCTCTGCTGGATCTCTCCACCCCTCTGTGCAGAACTCTGTGCGAAGCTGTCGTGTAAAGCAGCCCCGTGCTGGCTGTGTTCCACAGGGCCTGATTTGCTTCATGGGAAGCAAGCACCTTTGTTGTCACTGGAAGCAAGAATCAACTCCCAGAGTAGCCTTTTTAAACTCTGCTGACAGGTAGAGATGGCTCACCCATGGCCTCTCGCCTTTAGAGTTACTTTTCAGGCCGGAGTAAGATCTCAGTGTTTGTCCCTTCAGGTCCAGTGGATGCTGGGCCTGCTCTTCAGGTGATTCCCTTGAAGCCTTCCCAACTTGGCTTGAGGGCAAGGGTTTGTGTTCCCCTCTTTTACTCCGTGGGCAGAGGTGGGGGTGGACAAAGAGCACACATCATACTTTCCAGTAACATACCCTCCTTGGGCCTTTGTACCCTCTTTTGTCTTGTTTTAACTTGATGTTTTTGTACTTTCTTGGATTGAGATACATAGTTGATATATAACACATTAGTTTCAGGTATACAACATAATGATTTGATACTTGTCTGTATTGCAAAATGATCACAGTAAGTAACATCTATCATAATATATGTAAGAATTTGTATAACATCTGTCATCATATTTAGTTACATTTTTTTCTTGTGATGAGAACTTTCCAGGTCTATTCTCTTAAAGACTCCAATACACAGTGTGGTATTAACTAGAGTCACCATGTGTTTTACATCACATCCCCATGACTGACTCACTTTATAACTAGAGCTTGGTCCCTTTGATGCCCTTCGCTCATGTCACCCGCCCTCCACATCCTTACAACTTCTGCTTCTCAGAGGCTGCGGAGACTGAAGGGCTAACACAGCAGAGCTTAACCCTTCCCAAGCTCTGCGTGCATAGTCTGTTCTTCCGACGTCTCTGCAGGTGTTCACTGTGCCTTGCCATGGAGGACACTGGCCAGTCACTGAACAGTTCTGGGAGAGGGAAGACGCCCAGATGCCCTTGGAGGGATGGTCTCATTTGTAGAGGAGCCCAGAGGACCATTCACTTATATTATAGACAGGGGTCGGGGGAGTGACTCACTGAATGTGAGCTCTGACCTTGAAGAGAGCTTCCTTGCATTGCAGCTAACACATTTAAACATCACAGAACACACCTTAACGTGAAACTTATTTGCCTGTTTTGTCAGGCAAAATTTGTAGAAAATTTTAGCTGCTTAGTCATTTCTTTAACACATTTGGATTTTCCTAATGAACTAACCTGACAGGTCCCTGTTTTGCCTGTGTGACTTTGTACAGTATCTGTGAAGAATATCTTATTATGGCCGGGAGAAGAGAGTAGGCTCTGTGTGTGTGTGTGTGTATAATCCAAAAGCAGCATTGTGTTCATTGTTCCACTCTGCAAAGATCATTTTGTTCTAAAGATATGATATAAACAATGGTTCTTTGCTGTATTTAATTTCACTATAATAGAATTAATTCAGTAGATTAAAATAACAGTTGATTATTTGAATGCTAAAGTACATTACTTATATCTGTAGAGCATTTTAATTGATTAATAAAAGATTAGTTCAAGTTCATAGCATTTCTATCATCTACTTGAATAATGATAATTTATTAGTCTATATAATACAAAAGTTTTTGTATTATCACCAATGCAGTGGACATGAACTTGGGCAAACTTCAGGAGATGGTAAGGGCCAGGGGGGCCTGGCGTGCTGCAGTCCATGAGGTCACAAAGAGTCAGACACAACTGGGCTACTGAACAACAACAACATAATATAGAAGTACTAATTCCTTTTGTCTTTTTTTAAAAATCAGATAATATTCAGTAGAAGAGATCACACAATAAAGACCCGGCGTTCAGAAAAGGTGATAGGAATTTAAATAGTAAAAGCTGATGGCCAGATAAGAAGCACTATTAAAACCAGCCTTTAAAGCTGAAAATAAATATTTGAATTCTTTGAATAAAAAGTCCAGAATAATTGTGAAAGATAGGGTGATAGTACCTGAAGTCATGGCTTTTGGGTGTGACAGGGACCCTGAAGGCCTGATGCTGCTGTCGGTGGAGACGGCAGCCCAGGGGCGAATTCTTTCCACTTGGTTCTTGGCCAGAGAGAGTGAAATGAGAAAATGCAGGCAACATAGCAACTCCTAAACCTACAGACACAAAGAAATAAATTGCAACCAGTCAGTCCTAAAGGAAATCAACCTTGAATATTCATTGGAAAGACTGATGCTGAAGCTGAAGCTCCAATACTTTGGCTACCTGATGCAAAGAACTGACTCATTGGAAAAGACCCTGATGCTGGAAAAGATTGAGTGCAGAGGAGAAGGGGGTGGCAGATGATGAGATGGTTGGATAGTATCACTAACTCAGTGGACATGAGTGTGGCAAACTCAGGGAGATAGTGGAAGACAGAGGAGCTGAACAACAACAATAGGGCAGAGAGAGATTTTTGATTCCTTGGATAGTATATAGTAAAATAGTATTTATTATGCTTCCTTCATGGCTCAGACAGTAAAGAATCTGCCTGCAGTGCGGGAGACCCAGGTTCGATCCCTGGGTTGGGAAGATCCCCTGGAGAAGGGCATGGCTACCCACTCCAGTATTCTTGCCTGGAGAATCCCATGGACAGAGGAGCCTGGCAGGCTACAGTCCATGGAGTCACAACGAGTCAGACACGACTGAGCAACTAACACACATTTATTTAGTAAATTATAAATAACTAAAGTATCTTAGTTGTAAGTATCAGTTAGGTTATGGTGTTACAATGAAGATAGAATATGAAAAATTATTAAGACAGAAATGTTTGCTTTTGGCCATAGGGCATTTTATACATAGATATTTAGTATTTATTTTTTGGTAATAGTGCTTACTTATTTCCAGTTGTTTATTTTAAATTAACATGAATGGTTTCCCCTTATAAAACTGGCTTTTGCATATTTTAAGCTTTCCAAAATATTTTTAGAAATATGTTTCCAACGATGGAAAATTATTACCACTATGAGATTTCCAACCAACCATGTTCTGCAATGTTATTTCACTTCTAATGTATCATGGGAGGTTGGTTTTACTCTTATAAAGAGTGTCCCACTTATGCTCACATCCACTTCAGGCGGTTAGAAGCATGCAGCTACTGTTTGTCCCCAAAGCCTTTTGGAAGAATGTGGCAGGGAAACTTTAAACTTTAAAAACCCTTTTACATCCATTGGTTTAATAATCTTTTCAACTAATACTGTGACATAAAGTATGGCATATTCAGACGGAGGTGGTTAAGACACTGTCCCTGTACTGAAAGAGCTCCGTCTTCTGGGTTGGGTCTCCTTCCCCTTCCCCGCCTCCACTCCCCACCATATGGTCACAAAAGTTCCTAACTCTATGTAAACACAGACTTGGTTCCTTTTGAATATTTTTCTGTTTTGAGACATTTTATGGCTTATTGCTGTGTACTGCAGAGTATTAGGAGACTAAGTATCTTCATGCTGCTGTGTTTGTTAGACGTTTTCCTTTATGTGTGACCATGAAAGGCAGTGAAGTGGAAGCTTGATTATCCGAGTCACAGCTCTTGCTTTAATGTTTCTATATCTTCTCATAGACCCACAGGGACATCCGAGCCATAGACATGAACCTTCCAACGTCAGTGCGAAACCATCAACTGCTTCAGTTTCCCCAGTCTCAAAGAATGTGACCACTACCACCTTGAAAGACATAGGAAAATCATCATCAGAAACTAAAGATTCCCCAGCCTCAAATCATGGGACAGCCACCACCTCGACACCCTTTGCAACATCTAAAATGATAACACCAGTGGTCTCAACAAATATGACTTCTACCACCTTAAGGTCTACACCCAAAATAACAAATGTTTCACAAAATACATCCCAGGTATCAGTATCCACAGTGCCCACAGCCCACAATAGTTCTTCATCAGTAACAGGTATGTATAAAATGGACCTGTTTTTCCCTATGCTGAAAAATAGTTGTTAAAATGCCGCATTTATACCATTCCATTCTGTAAAATGTAGAAATTTAGGCAATTATTTCTCATTTCCTATATAAATTAGTTGTAGAGATCAGGAAAAGAGTTGATGTAGTAACTATCTTGTTCCTTTAAGAAATTAGCTTCCAAGTTAATCATGCCAAATAATGACTGTATAAGATCCATCTGTAAATAAATAAATTATCCTAATGGAATTTTATTTTGCATGATTTAAAAACTTGTCATACCTTTAATTTTTTGTACCTCACTCTAGAAGGGAATTAGGTAGGGTCAGTCTCCATGATTCTAAACCTAAATCATGGTGAACTTCGGTTTTAATCCACTTGTGCCATAAAGATATTTTTTAATGGTATTAGATATAGTCACATATATATTATTAGTCTCAGCACTCTTTTTCTTCATTTGTCTAAAATATAATGCCTGTGAAACCTGGAATTCAAAAACCTTAAAATTCTCATTAAGTTATCCAAAGTTGAACTTCTCTTTAAAAGCTGTTGATTACATTTACCAGAACAAATATCAGACTTTATGGTTTCTTTTTTGTGTTTTTATATACTTTTATTCTGAATAGTTTCTCTTCCTTATTACTACAATTTATGTATTGACTTCACAAAATTAAAATAGTTAAAATTCACAATTTGTTCAAAAGGAGGAATTTCAGTTAGAAACATTTATTCAAATTGGATCCAGTTTCAGGATTACAGCTGTTACCCAGACAAGTTTTGTTTAGGGCATGAACTCTTAAAGAGAATTCATAAAAGAATTCCCCAACTCGTGCTGCCTTGGATGGTTTTGGTAGCCCATCCAAGTCCAGTCTCGCATTAAGATCTTGGGACTGCATGCAGTGGGGGTTTCTTTAATAAGGGATGTGTTGGGTCAGCTGAAGAAAACTAAAGCCAGGCAGTCACTAGACACAAAATCAACTGGAGAGCAACTTCATGTCCTTCTTATCCCCAAGTACAGAGTGCTTACATGGAAATTCAGAATGTTTTAGTTGATTACAATGTATTTTAAAAGCACTAAAACCTGTTTTTTGTTTTGTTTTCTTCTAGTCACAACAACTATTATTTCTAAGGAAAATAAAGGATCAAAATTTGATACTGGCAGCTTTGTTGGTGGTATTGTATTAACATTGGGAGTTTTATCTTTTCTTTACATTGGATGCAAAGTGTATTATTCAAGACGAGGCATTCGGTATAGAACCATGTAAGTTTTGATTGGCCAGGACTTTTATTATTATTAGTTCTTTATTTAAATATCATGACAAAATATAAGAGTAGAGCCAGTGTTCATCTCAGTGATTAATAATTCATAGATTTATGACTTATATTCCTATTAATCCTTTGTGCCTAAAGCAAATTGGGTACAAGCTCATGATTATAATTATTTGCAAATGAAAATGGATATATATACCTGTAAAAATGATTGTATTTTATTAGTGTGCCATCCTTTTTCTTTTTTTAACCGGAGACCCAAGTTTAGTCAGCCTTTTTCACATGCTTACACCTCTAATCACAAGAAATACCATATCAGGTCTCCTGAGGCTGTTGACTTAGTGCTGCCGACAAACGTAAGACACACTAAAGTAGCATCCTCGATAAAAACATGATTTCTCCTTTCTGTGACAAAGGAAATAAAGAAATTCTGACAGCCTCATTTTCCCTGATAATGAGTTGTTAGTATAATATATATTATCAGTTAATCTGCAGTAAAACCATCTTTTCAAGTGAGCTTTATCAACAAGTCTTCAACAACAAACCGTGTCATTCTATAGAGCTGATGGTTTTTAGAGGTATCATCTCCCAATTTTTGTTACTACAACAAAGTCCTTTTGGTTTTTCTTTTGAGTCTTATATGTACAAGAGTGAATTTATTCTTTTGATTGTTCAGTTCAGTCACTCAGTCATGTCCAACTCTTTGAGACCACATGAACTGCAGCACGCCAGGCTTCCCTGTCCATCACCAACTCCTGGAGTTTACCCAAACCCTGTGTCCATTGAGTTGGCGATGCCATCCAGCCATCTCATCCTCTGTCGTCCCCTTCTCCTCTTGCCCTCAATCTTTCCCAGCATCGGTTAATGTATATATAAAATAAATACCATAGAACACATGGCATTTTCCAAAATTTAAGTTGTCATATGTCAATACATATGTGTCCCATAGAGTTTCCATGTCAGAAACATTTGGGAAATGCTGATTGAGCACAGTAAAATTCTGTAAGCCTTTGATATGTTGATGTACATTATGAATTTCTAGGAGGAAATTATAATATCGAAATAAGTCTCAGATTTTTCACTGAACTAAGAAAACCAGACTTTAAAAAATACTTAAATTGTAACTTACCTTCCATGTATAGTAGCCATCATATCCAGCTTACTTTAAAAGAATATCAAGGTGGTGTTTTGTCAGATTAAAGCACATTCAGAAACATTCATTCTTCCTCTTGTAGCCTAGCCTGTAAAAGAAGAAGAAAAAAAAAAGGAAACTAACTAAATCAAGTTAATTCTAAAAATGCTTTAACATTTGAAATATTTTTTAAAACCACTCTGTTCCTAGAAATATTTATCATCTGGCTTTTTTTTTGTGCGTGTGGTAAATTTCAGTTAAACAGAAGGCACATTTTGATTAAATTTAATACGTCTCCTTTTTTATAATATCAATATTTATTGATATTCTTGAGACTATAAAACTATGAAGGAACTAGATTTAAGTGTGCTGTTTTCATTTTAAAGTGCCTTAACTACGAAGTATGTAGTTTTAGCTTTATGGGTCAGCTTTTTTGTCACAGTACATGACCACATAATGCTGCATGCCCTGTGGAGGACATCAGGGCCAGAGTCCCCATAACTGAGGGAACTGTGTGGTGTATAAGGTGGTGTGACTCTAGAAGTAGTCTTATTCATATCACACCAGTAGCTAGTGAAAACACTTTATTTCATTGAGTCTCAGAACACATTTTTGTTTTTGTGTTTTTCTACATTTTAACACCTCCGAAGTAGATGTATGTTACAGTCTATGGGATGAGAAAGCATTGTGTTGTAGTTTAATTGGCCATGTTTTTCTTAGTGCTACACTTTTTTTTAAAGTGTATTTTAAAGCCATTCATTCCTTTGAAGTTATAAACAATGACATTCCATAAATAAAGACTTACTATTTTCCCATGAAGGAAACTGAGACCAGTATCTAGTAATTATGAGCATTTCTAATTTCCTTTATTGGATAATAACACTGATTAAAGTGTTAGCCACTCCAGTGTTCTTGCCTGGAGAATCCCAGGGATGGGGGAGCCTGGTGGGCTGCCGTCTATGGGATTGCACAGAGTCAGACACGACTGAAGTGACTTAGCAGCAGCAGTAAAGTGTTAGCTGCCGTGTTTCTTAGGGTTGCATGGATAGACGGTGGAGTGATGTGGTAAGAGATGGGGTTGGGGCAGACAGACTTAAATTTGAGTCTGGTTCTATTGACTAGCGGGGTGCCTGCCTACATTCATGTAAACGGTGTAGCACAGTGTCTAGTAGTCAGGATGAGAGTCCACAGGCTTACATGCTTGCTTAGCTTCTGATCTTCTGCAAAATGGAATTGATTGATTAAATACCTACCATTGTCCACACACACACACACACACACACACACACACACACACGTTTTTTTCAGCGCCCTTCTTCTGCTTAGGGCTACTGTGATGACTGAAAGAGATATGGGTGCAAAGTCTGTAGCAGAACACCTGGCACATAGTAGATGCTCATAAAATGATTGTTCTGGTTATCTTCTTTTTTAAAGAGGTTTATAATAGCTAATTGATGAAAAGTCACAGCCACTGTAGAGCAGAGATTTGAGTGTAGATCCATTTTGCAACCTGAATACGCTGCTTGAATCCTTAACCACTATAGTATACCAGGTACTTTTGCTTAAGAAAACACAAAGCAATACAGTTTTGATTCTGAAGCTAGAAATTATTCATTTCTTAAAAATATGAACTATAAGTATTTTGATACAATATAAAACACAAAGTAATTTTAACTTTTGATTTATTACAGTGATGAACATGATGCCATCATTTAAGGGACTCCAAGAACCAATGGAAGGAAGAGCGATACAGCCCTATCAGCTCATTTTGATTTATTACTTTAATACAGTATTCTTTTCTTGAAAATAGCATAAACAGGCCATGCATATAATATACAGTGTATTATATAAATATGTAAAGATTCCTCATGATTATTAAAGGAAAAAGGTTTTGGTTTGGGGGTTTTTAATGAACATATGGAGCATATAGTTAATGCAATGGTATTATATTCAGTTTTAGAAAATACATAGTAAGACAAACAAGTCTGGTTTTACTTTTCTGTGGCATTGGTCACATAGGCCAGTAATTGGAAAGCATCATCACTGAAGGGTATGATGCCATCTGGTCATTCAGATAAGGAGCTTGTCTCAGCACTAAGGATTCTGATGTCTTTGTTAGTCACACAAAGAATCTCAGTGCTAATAACAGCTGGATATATCCTAATTACCATTGCCACATAGCAGAAATTATATGAATAAGCCACGTCTTAAGCATAATTTTAGTTTATTGTCTCTTCAGAAACCATCAATATTTTCTATATTTAAAGTTAGTTATATTGTTTAGAACAAAATACATGCCCTCCCCCACCAAAAAAAAAAAATTTTTAACTAGAAACAGTATCTGGGCTCATCCTTGTTAGAGAACCATTGGAGAGCCTGTATTTTTCTTTTGCGCTTTCAATAGCAGTTGATGTAACTGCCTTTTTCCCCCTCTGTAATTGCAGTGTTTAACATAATAATGTTTTAAAGACTTAGTTGTTAGTATTAAATAAATTAGATTTGCTACTGTGAGAACACTGTCATCACTGGAAATTGCTTTATTTCATGTTCAGTTGTTAATTTTATATTTAGTGAATATTTTTAACAGATGGAGAACTGCTTTCAATGTTTAGAAATGGTTAACATAATGTAAACAGACCTAGCTTTAAAAAAAAAAAAGACCTTTAGATGATTTCCACAGCAACACTTAGCACTCTTTGGTCCAAATGAGAGGTGAGTGCTGTGTTTGCCAAGCCGGGGGCTGTGGGGCTCCCCTCGGGCTGCTACACCTGTAGGTGCAGTCCGTCAGTGTCACTCAGAGATTTGGGGAAATAGCGTTTTTACACTAAAACACCAGCATATTTTGGAATAAATTCTTACACAGTTTAAAACAGGAGTTTTTAAGACTGGACATTCCTGCTTCCATATTTGGGTCTTCTCTCAACTACTCCTCTTCTCCCCTGCTGAGGAGGAGGCACTTTCAGATGTATTATGTTAATGGAGAGAAAAAGCATAATATTGTAAAGACAGCAGTATTAGCCAACATATTTTGGAGTGTTTTCAGATTTACAGTTTATATTCCAGCACTCAAAACTCAGGGTCAAGTTTTAACAAAAGAGATACTTAGTCATACTACGTACTAACATACTGTTTCTTCTATCTTAGACAGTCAAAGTAAATCACACCAATTTCTGACAGCCCAGAAATGAGCTAAGAAGTCCTAATAAATGTGTACGTTCATTTAGGAGGAATTAAACGTAACTTTTGTGCAGAGAATCAAGAATTCTGATATGAAAGGATCATTTCTACTCACTGTGTATTGTGGCCAACTGACATGATGAATAATAAGAATTATCCAAAATATGGATGTGACAGGATGGGTGGATGTGACACATGCAGTGTGGAAGGAGAATTATGAAACATGTGTTTGCCTTAGTTTGAAAAGAGATCTGGGCTGATAGATAACTTGTATGTTACTAACTTATCCATAACTGGTCCTTTAACCACTGCTTCACTTTTTTGCAAAATATACTGAAGACACGTTTTATAGTAAAGAAGGCTTTTTAACCTTAACTTGTCTTCTGAATTCTTGATATTTCAGTACTTCAAGTCAGTCAGAACTTTGTAGACAGGCCTGAAATTTTCTTGAATACTTGTTTCTTAGCACTTTGAAAATATAAAACCACTTTTTAAGTACTGAATGTCATTATTTGCCTTTAAAATTTCCTGTGCTTGGGGCTTGAAAAAATTTAGTTATGTCTTTTTCTGTATATAAGTTGTACAATTTGTTACTTTCAAATATCAGTAGTTCAATGCAATCAGGTTTTGGGGTTTGGGGTTTTTTTTGTTTATCTGCAAAAAATAAGGGAAACAGCTATATAAACCAGTATTTCACTTTGGAGCACATTTCCTAAGTATAAATTTATCTTCCTCATTATGTTTACTTCAGCAAATGTTCAGTTTCATTTGCATTCTTTAAGAATGTATTTACTTGAAGATAAAAGCAATTCAAATGTATGTTTAAATATTAGGTAGAATTCAACCTATGATTTTTAAATTTCCTTGGATAGTCCATACAATAAATAATACAAATACAGTTAATGAGAGCTGGCAAAATTAGAGTGATAATTTTGTATTTTTCAGGAAAAAATTATAAAGCAAATTTCTGTTACATTTTTTCTTTTTATTATAAGGACCAACTTTTGGTATTTCCTTGTTACTGAGATCTATTTTTAGAATAAAATTTTGTTCTTTATCAGAGAGTAGTGTGTGGTTTTGCTTCATTTTTATCAAACTCAGGAGAAACTAACAGAAAATGCCCAAAGTGAAAAGGCAGATTGTTGTGCGGTCGCCTGGCCCAGCGGCAGGCTCACGCGGAAGCTTGTTACGGTAGATCCCAGCCCAGGTCTGCTGAATCCCAGTCTCTGGGGTGGGGCCCGGCAGTCCTGTCAGGTGATTCTGAACACCAGAGTCTGAGAGGCACTGCTCAAAGGACTTTCATTTAAAGCCATTTATTTTTATTCTTCTGGGTAGAACCTTTAAAACAAGTATATCTGTTGTAGAAATTTTAAAATTACCATTCCTGATATAAATCAACTGCAAATGTATTAACATACGGTTTTTCAACACTTTTTCTTTACAACTGGATATAATTTAACTTTATCGAAAGGATGACTTGGCTTCCCAGGTGGCACTAGTGGTAAAGAACCACCTTCAATGCAGGAGACATAAGAGATGGGGGTTCTACCCCCAGATGCGAAGACCCCCTAGAGATGGGCATGGCAGCCCGCTCAGAGAATCACATGGATACAGGAGCCTGGCGGGCTACAGTTCATAGAGTTGCAGAGTCAGACATGACTGAGCGACTTACCACACATGCAAGGAAGACTTAAATATATATTGTTACAGAGGGGAAGGGCTTCCCTGGTAGCTTGGACGGTAAAGCGTCTGCCTACAGTGCGGGAGACCCGGGTTCGATCCCTGGGTTGGGAAGATCCCCTGGAGAAGGAAATGGCAGCCCACTCCAGTATTCATGCCTGGAAAATCCCATGGACCGAGGAGCCTGGTGGGCTACAGGCTCTACAAAGAGTCAGACATGACTGAGCGACTTCTTTTCACTTCACTTCACTTCAACCAAGGGGAAAAGGTGCAGTCTGCAGAAAATTCTTTATATGATAAAAAGTACTCCTACAGTAATATTTGTACATAATTCTTCCTCCGTCCCCATCATTACTTCAGCTTCACTCTGTGCAGAGTGATGCCCCCAGCGTCAGGCTTGAATGTGTGTCTTATTTAGGTAAACAATGGTATGAGTATAGATACAATAAACATCACATTTGTCGAGGAAAAAATGCCCTTTTAAGGTTCAGCTTATTTTTTAAAAGATTGAAGTATCTTATACATACAAAAAAAATGCCGTGTGTCATCACCAAGATGGCAACATAGATTGTTCCTGACTTCCTCTCACCCCACTTACATGAAGCACAGCTAGCTAACAACTGTTGTGCGCTGAGAGAAGCCTGGAACACAGGAGTGAGGCTGACACATCCCCTTGCACCACAGACACCAAGAAAGACCACACTTAAAGGTACAGAGGAGGGGCTACATAGTGACTCACTGCCCCTCCCCTAGGCCAGCACCACACCTTACCAAGAGGTCTCCCTGAGCTTAGAGTTACCCCATTTGGAAGAGAAAGCCCAGAGTGGACATCCAGTTCCCCCAGCACTACGGGTCACTTCTTTGGAGCACCCACTCATCTCACCCCATGGGAACTGCAAGGAAATCTGGGGGGGCTTGACCACTGGGAATCCAACAGAGAAAAGGAGAAGGCTTGCAATAACCAGCATTCAGAACGTGGCAGGTGAAGTCGACCAGCAACCTGCAAGTGTTGTAGTCCCAGCAGCTTTGCTCATCTGCAGAATCAATTTAGTGGCACAGTCTAACCTGGGAACTTGATGAGGTGCAGGTCTGCCTGATTTGGGTCCTCAAAGGGATTTGGCAGCCCTGGAACGTGGTCTACTCTCACTCCCAGAAAGCTGAGGCATACCCTGGCCCACTGCTGAAATGGAAAAAAAAGAAAAACATATAACCTGCCAAACTAACTCAGAAGAAATAAAAAATTTGCACAGACCATTTATTAATAAGGAGACTGAATGGGTAGTCAAAAATTCCCAGCACTAAAAATACCAGGACCAAAGAGCTTCACTGGAGTATTTTACAAAACACTGAAAGAACTAAATCATTATCAAAGCTCTTATAAAAAAAAAAAAAAAAAGAGGAAGGAATGCTCCCAAATTGGTTTTATGAGGCTCGCATTACTGTAATACCAAAGTCAGAAAAGGCTACTACCAGGAAAGAGAACTATAGGCCAATATCCCTGATGAATATAGTTGCAAAAATTCTTCATAGAGTATTGGCAAACTGAATTCAGCAACACACACAAAAAAGATCATTCACCATGATCAACTGGGACTTTTATTTCTAGGATGTAAGGATGGTTTAACATATGCAAATAACTCTGTGATTCATCACATTAATAGAATGAAAAAAATATTTCAGACACAGAAAAAGCATTTGAAAATTTCAACATCCGTTCATCTTAACATAATTAAAGGAATGTACCTCAACATAATAAAAGTTATATATGATAGGCCCACAGCTAACACACTCATTAGTGAAAGGTTGAAAGCTTTCCCTCTAAGATAAGAACAAAACAAGAGGGATGTCTCTGGTGGTCAGGTGGATAAAATTCCATGCCCCCAATGCAGGGGGCCTGAGTTTGATCCCAGGTCAGAGAACTAGATGCCATATACCACAACTAACAGAGTTTGCAAGCTGCAACTAAACATTCCGCATGCCTCAACGAAGATTGGCAATCCATGTGCTGCCACTAACACCTGCTGCAGCCAAATACATATTCTAAAACTTATTAAAAAAAAAAAAAAAAGAACAAGACATGGGTGCCCACTTTGACCACTCCTATTCAACAAAGTTCCAGAAGTCCTAGCCGGAGCAATCAGGCAAGAAAAAGAAAAGGCAACAGAATCAGAAAGGAGGAAGTAAAACTGTCCCAGTTTGCAGATGACATGATTTTATATATAAAAGAACTTAAAGACTCCACCAAAAAGCTTTTATTTTGTTAAATACAGACTATGGACAAAACATAAATCTTTTTTTAAAATGTATAGGCTGCACTGGGTCTTCATTGCTCTGTGCGGGCTTTATCTAGTTGAGGCAAGTGGGGCTACACTCTAGTGCAGAAGCTTCCGTGGTGGTGGATTCTCTTGTTACAGAGTACAGGCTCTCGGCTCGCGGGCCTCAGAGGTTGCGGCACATGCGCTTACTCGCCTCCCAGCATGTGGGACCCTCCCAGATCAGGAATCCAGTGTGTCCCCTGATTTGGCAGGTAGATTCCTAACCACTGTGCCACCAGGGAAGCCCCACGAAAAAGCTTTTAGCTCTATTCAACAAACTCAATAAAGTTGCAGTTTACAAAATAACATTGAAAAACAGTAGTTTTCCTATACACCAATAAGGAATTATTCGAAAAATAGATAAATGGTCCTACTTACAATAGCATCAACAACAAACAAATACCTAGGAATAAATTTAATCAGGAGATGAAAGATCTCCACTCTGAAATTATAAAACAGTGATGACAGAAATAGAAGACACAAATAGATGGAAATATAGCCTGGGTTGGAAGAATTAATATTGTTAAAACATCAATACTACCAAAAGCCATTTAGAAATTCAGTGCAATCCCTACCAAGATTTAAATGGCATTTTTAACAGAGGTAGAAAACAATCCCAAAATTTAGACAGAACCACAAAGACTACAAACAGCTAAAGCAATCCTGAGAAAGCAGGGCAAAGGCTAATAGTTTTGTCAAGAGAACGCACTGGTCATAGCAAACACCCTCTTCCAACAACACAAGAGATAACTCTGCACAAGGACATCACCAGATGGTCAACACTGAAATCAGACTGATTTTATTCTTCACAGCTGAAGTTGGAGAAGCTCTATACAGTCAGCAAAAATAAGACTGGGAGTTGACTATGGCTCAGATCATGAGCTCTTTATTGCAAAATTCAGACTAAAATTGAAGTACAGAAAACCACTAGACCATTCAGGTATGACCTAAATAAAATCTTTTATGATTATACAGTAGAAATATAAATAGATTTAAGGGATTAGATGTGATACACTGAGTGCCTGAAGAACTATGGACAGAGGTTTGTAACACTGTACAGGAAGCAGTGATAAAAACCATTCCAAAGAAAAAGAAATGCAACAAGGCAAAATGGCTGTCTGAGGAGGCCTTACAAATAGCTGAGAAAAAAAGAGAAGTGAAAGGCAAAGGAGAAGGAGCAAGATATATCCAACTGGATGCAGAGTTCCAGAGACTAGCAAGCAGAGATAAGAAAGCCTTCTTAAGTGAAGAATGCAAAGAAATAGAGGAATGGGAGAAACAGAATGGGAAAGACTAGAGATTTCTTCAAGAAAATTAAGAGATACCAAGAGAACATTTCATACAAAGATGGGCACAATAAAGGACAGAAACAGTGAAGACCTAACAGAAGCAGAACAGATTAAGAAGAGGTGGCAAGAATACACAGAAGAACTGTATAAGAAAGGTCTTACTGATCCGGATAACCAGGATGGTGTGGTCACTTACCTAGAGCCAGACATCCTGGTATATGAAGTCAAGTGGGCCTTAGGAAGCATTACTACAAACAAAACTAGTGGAGGTGATGGAATTCTAGCTAGGCTATTTAAAATTATAAAAGATGATGCTTTTAGAGTGCTGCACTCAGTATGCCAGCAATTTGGAAAACTCAGCAGTGGCCACAAGATCAGAAAAGGTCAATTTTCATTCCAATTCCAAAGAAGGGAAATGACAAAGAATGTTCAAACTACCATACAATTGCACTCATTTCACACACTAGCAAGGTAAAGCTCAAAATCCTTTAAGCTAGGCTTCAACAATACATAAACAGAAAACTTCCAGATGTACAAGCTGGATTTAGAAAAGGCAAAGGAACCAAAGCTCAAATTGCCAACATCCATTGGATCATGGAAAAAGCAAGAGAAATCCAGAAAACATCTGCTTCATTGACTACGCTAAAGTCTTTGACTGTGTGGATCACAACAAACTGGAAAATTTTTTAAGAGATTGGAATACCAGACCACCTTACCACCTCCTGAGAATGTATGCAGGTCAAGAAGCAACAGTTAGAACAAGACACGGAACAATGGACTGGTTCCAAATTGGGAAAGGAGTCTGTCAAGGCTGTATACTGTTGCCTTGCTTATTTAACTTATATGCAGAGTACATCATGCGAAATGCTAGGCTGGATGAATCACAAACTGGAATCAAGCTTGCCGGGAGAAATATCAATAACCTTAGATATGCAGACGAATCACCCATATGGCAGAAAACAAAGAAGAACTAAAGAGCCTCTTGATGAAAGTCAAAGAGGAGAGTGAAAAAACTGCCTTAAAATTCAACATTCATAAAACTAAGATCATGGCATCTGGTCCCATCACTTCATGGCAAATAGATGGGGAAACAGTGGAAACAGTGAGACTTTATTTTTATGGGCTTCAGAATCACTGCAGATGGTGACTAAAGCCATAAAATTAAAAGATGTTTGCTCCCTGGAAGAAAAGCTATGACACACCTAGATGATATATTAAAAAGCAGAGACATCACTTTGCAAACAGTGGTCCCTATAGTCAAAGCTGTGTTTTTTCCAGTCATGTACAGATATGAGAGTTGCACCATAAAGAAGTCTGAGCACTGAAGAATTGATGCTTTTGAACTGTGGTGCTGGAGAAGACTCTTGAGAGTCCCTTGGACTGCTCGGAGATCAAACCAGTCCATCCTAAAGGAAATCAGTCCTGAATATTCATTGGAGGGACTGATGCTGAAGCTGAAGTTTCAACACTTTGGCCACCTGATGTGAAGAACTGACTCATTTGAAAAGACCCTGATGCTGGGAAAGATTGAAGGCAAAAGGAGAATGGGACGACAGAGGATGAGATGGTTGGATGGCATTGTTGACTCAATGGGCATGAGTTTGAGCAACCTTCAGGAGACAGTGAAGGACACGGAAGCCTGGTGTGCTGCAGTCCATAGTGTTGCAAAGAGTCGGACATGACTGAATGACTGAACAATATATGGTAAAGTAATATTTGACAAAGGAGCCAAGAATTCTCAATGGAGGTGTGTCAGTCTTCAATAAATGGTGCTAGAGAATTTGGAGATTCACATGTAAAGAGTGAAATTAGATCCCTATCTTAACACTCCTCACAGAAATTAACTCAAGTGGATTAAAGACTTAAATATAAGACCTGAAACCATAAAACTCCTAGAAGAAAACATAGGAAAGAACCTCTTTGACATGGGTCTTGGCAACAACTATTTTTAATATACCACAAAGCAAAAGCAACAAAATAAAAAATAAACTGGTGGGACTACCTCAAACTAAAAAGCGTCTGCAGAAGAAATGATCAACAAAATGAAAAGACAATCTATCGAAAAGTATTTGCAAACCATATATGTAACAAGGGGTTAATAGCCATAATGTATAAAGAACTCTTGCAATAACAGCAAAAAAAAAATTAATTGGAAAGGAACTGAACAATATAGAGGTTCCTCAAAAAATTAAAAATAGAACTATCATGTGATCTAGCAATTTCACTTCTGGGAATGTATCCAATGGAAATAAAAACACTGTTGAAGAGATATCTGCACCCCCATGTTCATTAGCAGCATTATTTACAATAGCCAAAATGTAGAAACAATCTAAGTGACCACTAACGGGTGAATGGATAAAAAAGTTTTGGTGTGTAAATATATATATATATACACAACGGCATACATGGACTTTGAGGACATTATGCTAAGTGAAATAACTGGACAGAGAGACACAAATGGATATATCACATATATGCAGAATCTAGAAAACAATAACACAAACTCACAGGAAAAGAGTGGATTTGTGGTTACCATAAGTGAGGTGTGGGGGGAGGGGCATGTGGATAAAAGGTCAAAATGTACAAACTTCAGGTTATAAGGTAAATATATACTAGGCATATAATTACAACATGACTATAGTTCATCACTGTTGTATGATATGTAAGAAAGTTGTTCAGAGTAAATCCTAAGAATTCTCATTCCAAGGGAAAAAGAAATTCTTTTGTGTCAATATGAGATGGTGGATGTTAACTAAACTTATTGTGGTAATCATTTCACAGTGTATGTAAGTCAAATAATTATTCTGTGAACTTTAAACAGACAGTGTCATACATCAACTATATCTCTATAAAACCGTATCAGTTCAGTTGCTCAGTCGTGTCCGACTCTTTGTGACCCCATAAATCGCAGCACGCCAGGCCTCCCTGTCCATCACCAACTCCCAGAGTTCACTCAAACTCACGTCCATCGAGTCAGTGATGCCATCCAGCCTCTGTCGTCCCATTCTCCTACCGCCTTGACTCTTTCCCAGCATCAAGGTTTTTCAAATGAGTCAGCTCTTTGCATCAGCTGGCCAAAGTATGGAGTTTCAGCCTCAGCATCAGTCCTTCCAATGAACAACCAGGACTGATCTCCTTTAGAATGGACTGGATAGACCTCCTTGCAGTCCAAGGGACTCTCAAGACTCTTCTACAACACCATAGTTCAAAAGCATCAGTTCTTCAGCACTCAGCTTTCTTCACAGTCCAACTCTCACATCCATATGTGACCACTGGAAAAACCATAGCCTTGACTAAATGGACCTTTGTTGACAAAGTAATGTCTCTGCTTTTGAATATGCTATCTAGGTTGGTCATAACTTTCCTTCCAAGGAGTTTTTTTAATTTCATGGCTTCAGTCACCATCTGCAGTGATTTTGGAGCCCCCAAAAATAAAGTCTAACACTGTTTCCACTGTTCCCCATCTATTTCCCATGAAGTGATGGGACCAGATGCCATGATCTTAGTTTTCTGAATGTTGAGCTTTAAGCCAACTTTTTCACTCTCCTCTTTCACTTTCATCAAGAGGCTCTTCAGTTCCTCTTCACTTTCTGCCATAAGGGTGGTGTCATCTGCTTATCTTAGGTTATTTCTCCCGGCAATCTTGTGCTTTCTCCAGCCCAGCGTTTCCCATGATGTAGTCTGCATATAAGTTAAATAAGCAGGGTGACAATATACAGCCTTGACATACTCTTTTTCCTATTTGGAGCCAGTCTGTTGTTCCATGTCCAGTTCTAACTGTTGCTTCCTGACCAGCATATAGGTTTCTCAAGAGGCAGGTCAGGTACTCTGGTATTCCCATCTCTCTCAGAATTTTCCACAGTATATTGTGATCCACACAGTCAAAGGCTTTGGCAGAGTCAATAAAGCAGAAATAGATGTTTTTCTGGAACTCTCTTGCTTTTTCCATGATCCAAAAGATGTTGGCAATTTGGTCTCTGGTTCCTCTGCCTTTTCTAAAACCAGCTTGAACATCTGGAAATTCATGGTTCACGTACTCTTGAAGCCTGGCTTGGAGAATTTTGAGCATTACTTTGCTAGTGTGTCAGATGAGTGCAATTGTGCGGTAGTTTGAGCATTCTTTGGCATTGCCCTTCTTTGAGATTGGAATGAAAACTGACCTTATCCATCCCTGTGGCCACTGCTGAGTTTTCCAAATTTGCTGGCATATTGAGTGCAGCACTTTCACAGCATCATCTTTCAGGATTTGAAATAGCTCAACTGGAATTCCACCACTTCCACTAGCTTTGTTTGTAGTGATGCTTTCTAAGGCCCACTTGATTTCACATTCCAGGATGTCTGGCTCTAGGTGAGTGATCACACCATCGTGATTATCTGGGTCATGAAGATCTTTTTTGTACAGTTCTTCTGTGTATTCTTGCCACCTCTTCTTAATATCTTCTGCTTCTATTAGGTCCATACCATTTCTGTCCTTTATTGAGCCCATCTTTGCATGAAATGTTCCTTTGGTATCTCTGATTTTCTTGAAGAGATCACTAGTCTTTCCCATTCTATTGTTTTCCTCTATTTCCTTGCATTGATCTCTGAGGAAAGCTTTCTTATTTCTTCTTGCTATTCTTTGGAACTCTGCATTCAGATGCTTATATCTTTCCTTTTCTCCTTTGCTTTTCACTTCTCTTCTTTTCACAGCTATTTGTAAGGCCTCCCCAGACAGCCATTTTGCTTTTTTGCATTTCTTTTCCATTTCTTCAATTTCAGTCTGAATTTGGCAATAAGAAGTTCATGATCTGAGCCACAGTCAGCTCCTGGTCTTGTTTTTGCTGACTGTATAGAGCTTCTCCATCTTTGGCTGCAAAGAATATAATCAATCTGATTTTGGTGTTGACCATCTGGTGATGTCCATGTGTAGAGTCTTCTCTTGTGTACATAAATATACAGCACAATGAATAATCATAAAGTGAACAGACCTCTTTAACCCCCACCCAGATCAGAGACAAGAATATTACCAACACTTTGGAAGTTCCTCTTTTGCCCCTTCCCAACCACACTTCCCTCCTTCTCCTCTGAGGTTAACAAGTGCTTGTCTTTTAGCATCATAGATTAGTATTGCCTGTTTAAGAATTTCATGTGATAGAATCATGCTTCTTTTCATCTAGATTCTTTCAGTCAATGTTTGTGAGATTCATTCATATTACTTACTGTAAGTAGTCACTAATTTATGTTCATTGCTGTTTAGTATTCCATTTTGAGCATACTGATTTGTTCATCTACTGTACATTTGGGTCTTCAGAATTTGGCTTATACAAATAACATGGGTATGAACTATCTATACATGGCTATTGATGCAAATTTGTAAACATTTCATTTAGGTATATACCCAGGACAGGAACTGCTGGGTCAGAGGCTTTGTGAGTATAGCTGAGCTGCAGTAGAAAATGCTAAACTCTTTTCAATGTGGCTCAGTTTGCAGCCCCATGGTAGCCTAAGAGTTCTTATTGTCTCATGTTTTTGATTTATCAGGCCTGAATTTCAGTCATCCTGGCAGGTGACAGTATCCCACTGGGTGGGATACACCCAGTATCACCTGGGTGTACCTTGCCTTTCTCTGATAACTACTGATACAAGATTACACACCTTTTCATTTGTTTTTTGGCCATTTGGCTATACTCCTGGGATGTGCCGATCTGAGTCTCTTGCCCATTTTTTGATAGGCTTTCTTATGTATAATTTTCTATATATCCTTTTTCTGTTTTTTAAA
Source organism: Bos mutus (assembly GCF_027580195.1). Lineage (NCBI taxonomy): Eukaryota > Metazoa > Chordata > Mammalia > Artiodactyla > Bovidae > Bos > Bos mutus. The sequence continues at coordinate 73,643,364 of NC_091631.1, read as the reverse complement.
AATTTTATTGGAATATAGTTACCTTACAATGTTGCATTATGTACTATACAGCAAAGTGAATCAGCCATACATATCCTCTCTGTTTTGTTTTCCTTCCAACTTGGGGCACCACAGAGCGTTGAGGAGAGTTCCCTATGCTGTACAGTAGGTTTATATGTCCTTGATGAAAGTTTCAGTCAGTAATACATTTACAAATGTATCTCTCCAAATCCATTTAATAAATATAGAAAAATTAAATTTTTGTTCTATGCAAAGTGTATAATTTAAAGAACAAATAGCATATTTTCATTAAATATGTTTCTGGCAAAAGAGATATTTGTTATTATCCCTGAAATTGTCCTGTATTAGAGTGCAGTGACTGACAACTTCCCAAGAAGAAATGCATAATATTATAAAAAGAAACATTTGATAAATATGAATATTTTATATCTGCTCTGCTGTTGTGTGATCATAGATGCACAGGTTCATTAATAAGTTTGTAGCAAACGGAGAACACAATAGATATCTCTGGATACAAATAGCGGATAACTAAGAAGAAACTGAGTTGGAGATCTGAGATTAACTCCTAGATTTTCACTGAGTAGAGACTGCTCAGCTTCCTCCACTTCTCCTACAGCAGCACCACTGCACCCACCATCTGCCCCTTCACATATCCATCCATCCCAACACTTTTCCATTTCATCTGAAGAAGAGATAGACTTCTGCCCCAAAATACCTACATATATCACCCCCCAGCTACTCAAAGGCCTTGTCTATTTTTATTAATAAAATATCATAATCATTATTTACTAATTTCTAAAGCTCAGCATTCAGAAAATGAAGATCATTGCATCTGGTACCATAACTTCATGGGAAATAGATGGGGAAACAGTGGAAACAGTGTCAGGCTTTATTTTGGGGGCTCCAAAATCACTACAGATGGTGACTGCAGCCATGAAATTAAAAGATGCTTACTCCTTGGAAGGAAAGTTATGACCAACCTAGATAGCATATTCAAAAGCAGAGACATTACTTTGCCAACAAAGGTCCATTTAGTCAAGGCTATGGTTTTTCCAGTGGTCATGTATGGATGTGAGAGTTCGACTGTGAAGAAAGCTGAGCGCCGAAGAACTGAGGCTTTTGAACTGTGGTGTTGTAGAAGATTCTTGAGAGTCCCTTGGACTGCAAGAAGATCCAACCAGTCCATTCTAAAGGAGATCAGCCCTGGGTGTTCTTTGGAAGGAATGATGCTAAAGCTGAAACTCCAGTACTTTGGCCACCTCATGCAAAGAGTTGACTCATTGGAAAAGACTCTGATGCTGGGAGGGATTGTGGGCAGGAGGAGAAGGGGACGACAGAGGATGAGATGGCTGGATGGCATCACTGACCCGATGGACATTTGTCTGAGTGAACTCCGGGAGTTGGTGATGGACAGGGAGGCCTGGCGTGCTGTGATTCATGGGGTCGCAAAGAGTCGGACACGACTGAGCGAGTGAAATGAACTGAACTAAGAGCCAGTTAAGGTGCTACCTGTTTTATGCAGAACTTTTCCCATGCCCCCAAGCCTGCTCTTTTTCTTCTGTTATGTGTCTTCTGATACTGATGCTTCAACGTGTTGACAGGATGGCACACAGCAAAAGGATTCTCAAAACATGTCATATTCTGCTACTTTTACTGCAGGATTAAGAAGGAAATATCTAGGAACTACAAATGCTCTGCACCAAAGGAAGTTAGGAAAAAATCAACTGAGCTACAACACTTCCTAACTCATTCTGTGAATGAGTATCATTTGGTGTCATTATCCTGATACCAAAGCCAGACAAACTCACCACAAGAAAACTACAAACCAATATCCCTTATGAATATAAAGGCAAAAATCTTCAACAAAATATAAGCAAACTGAATCCAACAACATATTAAAAAGATTATACACCACAATCAAATGGGATTTATCTCATGAATACAAGGATGTTTCAACATAACAAAATCAATCGATGTAACATACCAAATTAATAGAACAAACGTGGAGGGGATCATGTGACCATCTCAATGAAGAAAAAGTATTTGTTAATAGCCAACATCTTTTATAACACTCAGATAACTAGAAATAGAAATGACTTCATCAACCTGGCAAATGTCATCTATTAAAAAAATAGATAAAAAGAGCTAATGTACCCAATAGTAAAAGATTGAAAGCTTTCCCTCTAAGGAAGCCCACTTTCATCACCGATGTTCAACATCATGTTGAAAATTCTAGCCAAAGCAATTAGGTAAGAGAAAAAGCTTCAAAATTGGAAAAGAAGACAATCCCTATTTATAAATGTCATGATTCTATATATAAAAATTCCCAACAAATAAACAAGGAATATAGAGCTATTAAATTCACAAAGTTGTAAGGGTATGAGACCAATACACAAAAATCAGTTGTGTCTCTACATACTAACAATAAACAGTTCAAAATGACATTAAGAAAACAGCACCCAAGAGAATAAAAACACCTAGGAGGAAATTTAACCAAGAAAGGGAAAGTCTTATACACTTTTCAAAAACTTTGCTGATATTAAAGACCTAAATAACGGAAAAAATCCCCATGTTCACGGATGAGAAGATTTAATATTGTGAAGATGGCAACACTACCCAAGGCAATCCACAGATTCAATGTAATCTGTATTGAAATTCTTGGATCACAAGGGGCCACAAATATCCAAAACAACATTGAAAAATAAGAACTAAGTTTGAGGATCACACTTCCCAATTTAAAAACTTACTAGGAGGCTACAGTGATTAAAACAGTGTGGTACTGGCACAGGATAGACATATCAGTATCAGTTCAGGTGCTCAGTCGTGTCTGACTCTTTGCCACATGGTAGACTGCAGCAAGCCGGGCTTCCCTGTCCATCACCCACTCCTGGAGCAATACGGTAGACTGCAGCAAGCCAGGCTTCCCTGTCCATCACCAACTCCTTGGAGTTTTACTCGAACTCATGTCCATAGACTCAGTGATGCCATCCAAACATCTCATCCTCTGTTGTCCCCTTCTCCTCCTGCCTTCAATCTTTCCCAGCATCAGGATCTTTTCCAAGGAGTCAGTTCTTCACATCAGGTAGTCAAAGTATTGGCTTCAGCATCAGTCCTTCTAATGAATATTCAGGACTGATTTCCTTTAGGATGGACTGGTTGGATTTCCTTGCAGTCCAAGGGACTCTCAAGAGTCTTCTCCAACACCACAGTTCAAAAGCATCAATTCTTCGGCACTCAGATTTCTTTATAGTCCAACTCTCACCTTCATACATGACTACTGGAAAAATCATAGCTTTTTAAAAAACTAGACAGACTTTTGTTGCCAAAGTAATGTCTCTGCTTTTTAATATGCTGTCTAGGTTGGTCATAACTTTTCTTACAAGGAGCAAGCGTCTTTTAATTTCATGGCAGCAGTCACCATCTGCAGTTATTTGGGAGCCCCCCAAATATAAAGTCTGTCACTGTTCCCATTGTTTCCCCAACTATTTGCCATGAAGTGATGGGACTGGATGCCATGATCTTAGTTTTTTGAATGTTGAGTTTTAAGCCAGCTTTTTCACTCTCTTCTTTCACTTTCATCAAGAGGCTCTTTAGTTCTTCACTTTCTGCCATAAGGGTGGTGTCATCTGATTATCTCAGGTTATTGTTATTTCTCCTGGCAATTTTGATTCCAGCTTGTGCTTCATCCAGCCTAGCATTTCACATGATGTACTCTGCATAGAAGTTAAATAAGCAGGTTGACAATATACAGCCTTGATGGATTCTTTTCCCAATTTGGAACCAGTCTGTTGTTCCATGTCCAGTTCTAACTGTTGCTTCTTGACCTGCATACAGGTTTCTCAAGAGGCAGGTCAGCTGGTCTGGTATTCCCACCTCTTTTTAGGATTTTCCAGTTTGTTGTGATCCACACAGTCAAAGGCTTTGGCATAGTCAATAAAGCAAAAGTAGATGTTTTCCTCAAATTCTCTTGCTGTTTCAGTGATCCAACGAATGCTGGCAATTTGATCTCTGGTTCCTCTGCCTTTTCTAAATCCTGTTGATGCCTGGCTTGGAGAATGTTGAGCATTACTTGGCTGACGTATAAGATGAGAGCAATTGTACAGTAGTTTGAACATTTTTGGCATTGCCTCTCTTTGGGATTGGAATGAAAACCTGACCTTTTCCAGGACAGACATATACACCAATGGAATTGAATTAAACATCAGGAGTAAACCCTTAATCTATGGGCAATTAAGATGTCTGTGTGTGTGCTCTGCACCCTTGAGAGCAAGTGCCCATTTTTTAAAATTTTATATTTTACATTAAAAATATATTTGCCATGTAATTTTTATGAGAGAACCCGATTCTATTCTCTTTGCAAATTTCCATTACTTAGTACAATATTATTAACTATAACTATGGTCATTATGCTGTACATTGTTATCTGTATTCATCCAAAACGACTGCAGTTTTGTGCTCTTGACCAGCATCTCCCCAATTCTCCCACTTCCTTCTTCCTAGGTCCACAATTCATCTGACTTCTTTAGATTCCACATACAAGCAAGATCATGTTTTGTTTTTTTTTGTGCCTGGCTTATTTCACTTAGCCTAATGTTAGCCAGGTTCATTCATGTTGCAAATGGCAGGATCTCTTTCTTTTTCAAGACTGAAATATATTATGTATATAAAATCTCTCACAATTTTTAAATCCATTCTTCATTGAATGGACACTTAGGTTGTTTCCACATCTTGCCTATTATGTATAATACCACAATAAATGGGAGAGGCGATAACTCTTCAAGGTACTGATTTCATTTCCATGGTTGATATACCCAGAAGTGGGACTGCAGGGTCATGATAACTTTATTTGTGGTTTTTTGAAGAAACTTCATAGTGTTTTCCACAATGACTATACAATTTACAGTCCCACCAAGAGTGCACAAGGGTTCCCTTCACATTCTCACCAACACTTGTATTGTCTATTTGATAGCAACCATCCTAACAGGGGTGTGTTGCTATCTCATTGTGGCTTTGATTTGTATTTCTGATGATTAGTCATGTTGAGCACCTGTTCATTTACCTATTGGCTATTTGTATGTCTTCTCTGGAAAGAGTCTGTTCAGTTCCTCTGCCCATTTTTAATTGATATGTTTGCTTTTTGCTAGTTGTATAAATTCCTTATTTATTTTGGACACTATCAGATATATGGTTTACAAATATTTTTCCCTCTTCATTTTGTCGACTGTTTCCTTTGCTGTGAAGTAGCATTTTAGTTCGGAGAAGGCAACGGCACCCCACTCCAGTACTCTCACCTGGAAAATCCCATGGATGGAGGAGCCTGGTAGGCTGCAGTCTATAGGGTCGCTGGGAGTTCGACACGACTGAGCGACTTCCCTTTCACTTTTCACTTTCATGCACTGGAGAAGGAAATGGCAACCCACTCCAGTGTTCTTGCCTGGAGAATCCCAAGGATGGGGGAGCCTGGTGGGCTGCCGTCTCTGGGGTTGCACAGAGTCAGACATGACTGAAGCAACTTGGCAGCAACAGCAGCAGCAGCATTTTAGTTTGATGTTGTCTCACTTGTTTATTTTTTCTTTTGTGTCTGAATTTTAGATGTCATACCCAAAACATTATAGCCAAGAATAATGTCAAGAAGCTTTTTCGCTACTTTTTTTTTTCCCACTCAGAAGTTTTACAGTTTCAGGTATTATGTTTAAGTCTTTGATACATTGAGTTATTTTTGTTAAGGTGTATGATATGGATCCAGTTTTATTCTTTTGAATGTTGATATCATTTTCCCTATACCTTTTATTGAAGAGACTGTCCTTTTCCTATTGTGTATTCTTCACATCCTTGTCAAAAGTTAGTTGACTGTGTTTGTGTATGCTAAGTCATTTCAGTCATGTCTGACTCTGCAACCCTGTGGACTATCTGCCAGCTTCCTCATCCATTGGATTTTCTAGGCAAGAATACTGGAGTGGGTTGAAATGAACTCCTCCAGGGGATCTTCCCAACCTAGGGATTGAACCTGCACCTCTTATATCTCCTGCATTGAAAGGCATGTTCTTTAGCACTAGATCCATGCTTCGGTTTATTTCGAGGCTCTCTACCATGTTCTACAGGTCTATGGGTCTGTTTTTATGCCAGTATCATATTCTTTTGATTACTATAGATTTGCAATATAACTTGAAATCAGGAAATGTGATGCCCCCAATTCTCATCTTCATTCTCAAGATGGCTTTAGCAAATTAAGGGTTTGGGTTTTGTTTTATTTTGTTTTTGTGGTTCCATACAAATTTTAGAATTTTTTTCTATTTCTATGAAAAATGTCACAGGAATTTTGATAGAGATTGCATTGAATCCATCCATGTCTTTGGGTGGCATGAACATTTTAACAATATTAATTCTTCCAATTCATGTACACAAGATATATTTTCATTTTTTTTTAAGTTTTTCCTTCAATGATCAATTGATCTTAGATAAGGGTTCCAAGGGCATTCAATGGGGAAAGAATAGTCTCTTCAACAAATATCCAGTTGTCCCTGTTCAAAAATGCAAAAGAATGGAGTTGGACCCTCACCTCATACCACATAGAAAAAATAATTCAAAATGAATCAACAATTTAAATATAAAAGCCAAACCATAAAACTCTTAAAACAGGAATATCTCTTATGACTCTGAATTTGGCAATGGATTCTTAAATTAACACCAAAATCATGAGCAACCAAAGAAAAACCAGATAAATTAAACTTCATCAAAATTAAAAACCAGGGGAGTTCCCTGGTGGTCCACTGATTAAGAATCCACCTTGCAATGCAGAGGATGAAAGTTTGATCCCTCATCTGGGAACTAAGACCCATGTGCTGCAGGGCAACTAAACCCACACACCACAGCTACTGAGCCCATGCACTCAAGAGCCTATGCTCCACAAGAGAAACCCACGTACCACAACAAAGAGCCCTCACATTGCAGTGAAGACCCAGGGCAGTCAAATAAATAAAAATCAATTCAAAATATATCACTGAGTTAAATACAAAACAAAAAATATATAAAACATTAAAAATTAAAAACCACTCACCACTACTATTCAACATAGTTTTGGAAGTTTTGACCACAGCAATCAAAGCAGAAAAAGAAATAAAAGGAATCCAGATTGAAAAGAAGAGGTAAAACTCTCACTGTCTGCAGATGACACGATCCTCTACATAGAAAACCCTAAAGATTCCACTAGAAAATTACTAGAACTAATCAATGAATATAGTAAAGTGGTAGGATATAAAATTAACACACAGAAATCCCTTGCATTCCTATACACTAACAATGAGAAAACAGAGAAATTAAAGAAACAATCCCATCCACCACTGCAATGAAAAGAATAAAATACTTAGGAATATATATACCTAAAGAAACAAAAGACCTATATATAGAAAACTATAAAACACTGGTGAAAGAAATCAAAGAGGACACAAATAGATGGAGAAATATACCATGTTCATGGATTGGAAGAATCAATATAGTGAAAATGAGTATACTACCCAAAGCAATCTATAGATTCAATGCAATCTCTATCAAGCTACCAACGGTATTTTTCACAGAATTAGAACAAATAATTACACATTTTGTATGGAAATACAAAAAACCTCGAATAGCCAAAGCAGTCTTGAGAAAGAAGAATGGAACTGGAGGAATCAACCTGTCTGACTTCAGGCTCTACTACAAAGCTACAGTCATCAAGACAGTATGCTACTGGCACAAAGACAGAAACATAGTTCAGTGGAACAAAATAGAAAGCCCAGAGATAAATCCATGCACCTATGGACACGTTATCTTTGACAAAGGAGGCAAGATTATACAATGGAGAAAAGACAATCTCTTTAACAAGTTGTGCTGGGAGAACTGGTCAACCATTCATACAAGAATGAAACTAGAACACTTTCCTAAACCATACACAAAAATAAACTCAAAATGGATTAAAGATCTAAACATAAGACCAGAAACTATAAAACTAGAGGAAAACAAAGGCAAAACACTCTCCGACATAAATCAGAGCAGGATCCTCTATGACCCACCTCCCAGAATATTGGAAATAAAAGCAAAAATAAACAAATGGGACCTAATTAAACTTAAAAGATTTTGCACAACAAAGGAAACTATAAGCAAGGTGAAAAGACAGCCTTCAGAATGGGAGAAAATAATAGCAAATAAAGCAACTGACAAAGAATTAATCTCAAAAATATACAAGCAGCTCCTGCAGCTCAATTCCAGAAAAATAAAAGACCCAATCAAAAAATGGGCCAAAGAACTAAACAGACGTTTCTCCAAAGAAGACATACAGATGGCTAACAAACACATGAAAAGATGCTCAACATCACTCATTATCAGAGAAATGCAAATCAAAACCACAGAGGTACCATTTCACGCCAGTCAGAATGGCTGCTATCCAAAATTCTACAAACAATGAATACTGGAGAGGGTGTGGAGAAAACGGAACCCTCTTACACTGTTGGTGGGAATGCAAACTAGTACAGCCACTATGGAGAACAGTGTGGAGATTTCTTAAAAAACTGGAAATAGAACTGCCATATGACCCAGCAATCCCACTGCTGGGCATACACACCGAGGAAACTAGAATTGAAAGAGACATGTGTACCCCAATGTTCATCGCGGCACTGTTTGTACCGCCAGGACATGGAAGCAACCTAGATGTCCATCAGCAGACGAATGGATAAGTGTGGTACATATACACAATGCAATATTATTCAGCCATTAAAAAGATTACATTTGAATCAGTTCTAATGAGGTGGATGAAACTGGAGCCTATTATGCAGAGTGAAATAAACCAGAAAGAAAAACACCAGTACAGTATACTAACGCATATATATGGAATCTAGAAAGATGGTAACAATAACCCTATATGCGAGACAGCAAAAGACACACAGATGTATAGAACAGTTTTTTGGACTCTGTGGGAAGAGGGCAAGGGTGGGATGATTTGGGCGAATAGCATTGAAACATGTGTATTATCATATGTGAAACGGATCACCAGTTCAGGTTCGATACATGAGACAGGATGCTCGGAGCTGGTGCACTGGGATGACCCAGAGGGATGGTATGGGGAGGGAGGTGGGAGGGGGGTCCAGGATGGGGAACACATGTACACCCGTGGTGGATCCATGTCATTGCATGGCAAAACCCCTACAATATTGTAAAGTAATTAGCCTCCAATAATTTATATTAAAAAAAAAAAAACCCAAAAAACAAAAATTACATTGTCTTCATTTTGAACTAAGTGAAAAAAAAATAAAAAACCAAACTTTTGCACCAAGGACATTAGCAAGAAAGTAAAAAGATAAGCTTCAGTCGTGTCCGACTCTGTGCGACCCCAGAGATGGCAGCCCACCAGGCTCTCCCGTCCCTGGGATTCTCCAGGCAAGAACACTGGAGTGGGTTGCCATTTCCTTCTCAAATGCATGAAAGTGAAAAGTCAAAGAGAAGTCGCTCAGTCACCTCTGACTCAGCGACCCCATGGACTGCAGCCCACCAGGCTTCTCCGTCCATGGGATTTTCCAGGCAAGAGTACTGGAGTGGGGTGCCATTGCCTTCTCCAAAAAAGGGTCTACTATACAGCATACATTATATAAAGAACTCCTCAACAAAAAGACAAGCAACCCAACTGCAAAGTGGACAAAGAGCTTGAATAGACATTTCTCCAAAAATACATTAGCCATTAGAAAAATGCAAATGAAAACCATAATACGAACCAATTCCACATCCATGAGGACAGCTATAAAAAAGAGAAAGAAAACAGAAAAAACCAAGTGTTGCAGGGAATGTAGAGAAATGGTATCCCTTGTGTATTGCCTGCTTGTGGGAATGTAAAATGAATAGTGCAGCTGCTGTTAAAAATAGCCTGGCAGTTCCTAAATAAGTTAAACCTATTCGAGGTACATAATCAAAAGACCTGAAAATAGGTATCCAAACAAATACCTGTAGAAGAACATTCATAGCAGCACTACTCACAGTAACCAAAAAGTAGAAAGTACCCCAAGTCCACCATTAGATGTATGGATAAACAAAATAGTATATACGTTCGTTGTAGTATTCAGTTCAGTTGCTCAGTCATGTCTGACTCTCTGCGACCCCATGAACCACAGCAAACCAGGCCTCCCTGTCCATCACCAACTCCCAGAGTCCACCCAAACCCATGTCCATCGAGTTGATGATGTCATCCAACCATCTCATCCTCTGTCGTCCCCTTCTCCTCCTGCCCTCAATCTTTCCCAGCATCAGGGTCTTTTCCAATTAGTCAGTTTTTCACATCAGGTGGCCACAGTATTGGTGTTTCAGCCTCAGCATCAGTCCTTCCAATGAATATTTAGGGTTGATTTCCTTTAGGATGGACTGGTTGGATCTCCTTGCAGTCCAAGGGACTCTCAAGAGTCTTCTCCAACACCACAGTTCAAAAGCATCAATTCTTTGGTGCTCAGCTTTCTTTATAGTCCAACTCTCACATCCATACATGACCACTGGAAAAACCATAGCCTTGACTAGACAGACCTTCTTTGGCAAAGTAATGTCTCTGCTTTTTAATATGCTGTCTAGGTTGGTCATAACTTTCCTTCCAAGGAGTAAGAGTTTTTTACTCATCCATAAAAAGGAATGAAGTACTGATACACGCTATAATGTGATGAACCTCAAAAACATTATGCTAAGTGAAAGAAGCCAGGCACAAAAAGCCACATATTGACTCCATTAATATGAAATATCCAAAATAGATAAACCCAGAGACAAAAAGCAAATTTCCAGGACAATGGGGAAGAGGGTATGGAGACTGACTGCTTCAATAGGACAAGATTCTCTTTTGGCTTTAGTCATCTACATAAGTTGCAACCCCCTTCTCCATTTTTTAGCACAATTATCTTTTATATTATTTATGGTGTTTATGAATTGAACGTCAAGTCCCATCAACTAGCCTTCCCAAACTCCTTTAAATTCAATTCTGCCACTATATTATTCTTTATAACAGCTATAATCACATAACTACTCTGCTGAGAAAACAATAGCTCTTCATCACCTTTAGAATGATGTCTAGACAGCAAAGCTCAATATCTGTATCTTTTTAAATCTGGTTCCCATCCTAACTTCTTAAACTTGCTTCCCATTATTTATTCTCATTGACCCTATAACTACTCACTTTTTCCAAAAAAATACTTCATGCATTTTTATCTTTCTTCGGATTTTCCCCTCTGCCTGGAAAATACTTCCCAACACCTCTGTTCTCCAACTTTATAGACTTTAATCCTATTTAATCTTCAATACCCAATTGATTACTACCCTAGTTAAGATTCTTCTTAAAAATCCCCAGAGCACTTTATCTGAACCTCTTTTATAGCAATTATTTTCTACTTTGAATTAAAATGTGTTTCTCAGGGCCTCAGTGCCTCTGTCTTCTTCCTTTGCACCCCTGTGCTTTACATATGCCGAACCTGTCACCAGTCTCCATGCCTGCCCCCAGGCTTCTTCCCCTTTGGCATCTGCATATATCCTAACTATTCCAAATTACATTGTTCTACAAATCACCTTCTCAATCACAATAGCTTCAAAATGAATAAGTTTCCTCAAGAGACAATGAGTTCTGGTGGAAACAGATTGTACATGTAATCAACTGAAGTGCTATCGAGATTATATATATCAGATACTGAAAGTCTTAGTAGTTCACCTGTGTCTGACTCTTTGTGACCCCATGGACTGTAGCCCACCAGGCTCCTATGTCCATGGAATTGTCCAGGCAAGAATACTGGAATGGGTAGACATTCTCTTCTCGAGGGGTTCTTCCCAACCCAGGGACTGAACCTGGGTCTCCAGCATTGCAGGAAGACTCTTTACAGTCTGAGCCACCAGGGAAGCCCCAAATACAAGATAAGGACAGAGAAAATCTTCAGTTTCCTTGTAACTTTGAAACCAAGATTATGATTTCTGTTTGCATAGAAAAATCATGGAGTATGTATCTACAGAATTTGAAAAGTAAGGAAAAGTAAAGATCTTCAAGGCATATTGCCAAATGAAAAAAAACTTGAAGAAACTCATACTATCTATGCACATGTACATATGCGCAACCACACACATTAAATACATAGCAAATTTAAAGGTGATTAGCCCTGTGAAGAAGATTGAAAGTAGCAGTAAGGAGAAATTAAAGAGGACTTGTGCATTTTATTTTACTTTATATACTTTCAACATGGGATAGCTCCTCTAGGCCCTTCTGCGCCCGCGCAGCCACGGCTCCTTGAGTGGCAACAAAAGAGTCCGAAATGCAGTACTTGGATGCAATCTCAAAAACGACAGAATGATCTGTTTGTTTCCAAGGCAAACCATTCAATATCACAGTAATCCAAGTCTGTGTCCCAACCAGTAACGCTGAAGAAGCTGGAGTTGAACGGTTCTATGAAGACCTACAAGACCTTTCAGAACTAACTCCAAAAAAAGATGTCTTTTTCATTATAGGGGACTGGAATGCAAAAGTAGGAAGTCAAGAAACACCTGGAGTAACATGCAAATTTGGCCTTGGAATACGGAATGAAGCAGGGCAAAGACTAATATTTTTGCCAAGAAAACGCACTGGTCATAACAAACACCCTCTTCCAACAACACAAGAGAAAACTCTACACATGGACATCACCAGATGGTCAACATCAAAATCAGATTGATTATATTCTTTGCAGCCAAAGATGGAGCAGCTCTATATGGTCAGCAAAAACAATACTGGGAGCTGACGGTGGCTCAGACCATGAACTCCTTATTGCCAAATTCAGACTTAAATTGAAGAAAGTAGGGAAAACCACTAGACCATTCAGGTATGACCTAAATCAAATCCCTTATGATTATACAGTGGAAGTGAGAAATAGATTTAAGGGCCTAGATCTGAAAGATAGAGTGCCTGATGAACTATGGAATGAGGTTCGTGACACTGTACAAGAGACAGGGATCAAGACCATCCCCATGGAAAAGAAATGCAAAACAGCAAAATGGCTGTCTGAGGAGGCCTTACAAATCGCTGTGAAAAGAAGAGAAGCAAAAAGCAAAGGAGAAAAGGAAAGATATAAGCATCTGAATGCAGAGTTCCAAAGAATAGCAAGATGAGATAAGAAAGCCTTCCTCAGCGATCAATGCAAAGAAATAGAGGAAAACAACAGAATGGGAAAGACTAGAGATCTCTTCAAGAAAATTAGAGATACCAAGGGATCATTTCATGCAAAGATGGACTCGATAAAGGACAGAAATGGTATGGACCTAGCAGAAGCAGAAGATATTAAGAGGTGGCAAGAATACACAGAAGAACTGTACAAAAAGATCTACATGACCCAGGTAATCACGATGGTGTGATCACTGACCTAGAGCCAGACATCCTGGAATGTGAAGTCAAGTGGGTCTTAGAAAGCATCACTACAAACAAAGCTAATGGAGGTGATGGAATTCCAGTTGAGCTATTCCAAATCCTGAAAGATGATGCTGTGAAAGTGCTGCACTCAATATGCCAGCAAATTTAGAAAACTCAACAGTGGCCATGGGACTGGAAAAGGTCAGTTTTCATTCCAATCCCAAAGAAAGGCAATGCTAAACAATGCTCAAACTACCGCACAATTGCTCATCTCACACGCTAATAAAGTAATGCTCAAAATTCTGCAAGCCAGGCTTCAGCAATATGTGAACCGTGAACTTCCAGATGTTCAACCTGGTTTTAGAAAAGGCAGAGGAACCAGAGATCAAATTGCCAACATTCGCTGGATCATGGAAAAGAAAGAGAGCTCCAGAAAAGCATCTATTTCTGCTTTATTGACTATGCCAAAGCCTTTGACTTTCACAATAAACTGTGGAAAATTCTGAAAGACATGGGAATACCAGACCACCTGATCTGCCTCTTGAGAAATCTGTATGCAGGTCAGGAAGCAACAGTTAGAACTGGACATAGAACAACAGACTGGTTCCAAATAGGAAAAGGAGTACATCAAGGCTGTATATTGTCACCCTACTTATTTAACTTTTATGCAGAGTACATCATGAGAAATGCTGGACTGGAAGCAGCACAAGCTGGAATCAAGACTGCCGGGAGAAATATCAATAACCTCAGATATGCAGATGACACCACCCTTATGGCAGAGAGTGAAGAGGAACTAAAAAGCCTCTTGATGAAAGCGAAAGAGGAGAGTCAAAAAGTTGGCTTAAAGCTCAACATTCAGAAAACGAAGATCATGGCATCCGGTCCCATCACTTCATGGGAAATAGATGGGGAAACAGTGGAAACAGTGTCAGACTTTATTTTTGGGGGCTTCAAAATCACTACAGATGGTGACTGAAGCCATGAAATTAAGACACTTACTCCTTGGAAGGAAAGTTATGACCAACCTAGATAGCATATTCAAAAGCAGAGACATTACTTTGCCAACAAAGATTCGTCTAGTCAAGGCTATGGTTTTTCCTGTGGTCATGTATGGATGTGAGAGCTGGACTGTGAAGAAGGCTGAGTGCTGAAGAACTGATGCTTTTGAACTGTGGTGCTGGAGAAGACTCTTGAGAGTCCCTTGGACTGCAAGGAGATCCAACCAGTCCATTCTGAAGATCAGCCCTGGGATTTCTTTGGAAGGAATGATGCTAAAGCGGAAACTCCAGTACTTTGGCCACCTCATGCGAAGAGTTGACTCATTGGAAAAGACTCGGATGCTGGGAGGGGTTGGGGGCAGGAGGAGAAGGGGACGACAGAGGATGAGATGGCTGGATGGCATCATTGACTCGATGGACGTGAGTCTGGGTGAACTCCGGGAGTTAGAGAACAGGGAGGCCTGGCGTGCTGCTATTCATGGGGTCACAAAGAGTCGGACATGACTGAGTGACTGAACTGAACTGAACTTATATACTTTCAATTTTTTACAAGTATCTATTCACACATTCAGTTCAGTTCAGTTGCTCAGTCGCATCCGACTCTTTGCGATCCCATGGACCACAGCATGCCAGGCCTCCCTGTCCATCAACAACTCCCGGATTTCCTCAAACTCATGTCCACTGAGTCGGCGATACCATCCAACCATTTCATCCTCTGTCGTCCCCTTTTCCTCCTGCCCTCAATCTTTCCCAGCATCAGGGTCTTTTCAAATGAGTCAGCTCTTTTCAATAGGTGGCCAAAGTACTGGAGTCTCAGCATCAGCATTAATCCTTCCAATGAATATTCAGGACTGATTTCCTTTAGGATGGACTCATTGGATCTCCTTGCAGTCCAAGGGACTCTCAAGAGTCTTCTCCAACACCACAGTTCAAAAGCATCGATTCTTCTGTGCTCAGCTTTCTTTATAGTCCAACTCTCACATCCATACACTACTGGAAAAACCATAGCTTAGACTTGACGGACCTTTGTTGGGAAGCTAATGTCTCTGCTTTTGAATATGCTGTCTAGGTTGGTCATAACTTTCCTTCCAAGGAGTAAGTCTCTTTTAATTTCATGGCTGCAGTCACCACCTGTAGTGATTTTGGAGCCTCCCCAAAATAAAGTTTATCATTGTTTCCCCAACTATTTGCCATGAAGTGATGGGACCATATGCCATGATCTTAAGTTTTCTGAATGTTGAGTTTTAAGTCCACTTTTTCACTCTCCTCTTTCACTTTCATAAAGAGGCTCTTTAGTTCTTTGCTTTCTGCCATAAGGGTGGTGTCACCTGCATATCTGAGGTTATTGATATTTCTTCTGGCAATCTTGATTCCAGCTTGTGCTTCATCCAGCCTAGCATTTCACATGATGTGCTCTGCATATAAGTTAAATAAGCAGGGTGACAATGTTCAGCCTTGACAGATTCCTTTCCCAATTTGGAACCAGTCTGTTGTTCCATGACCAGTTCTTGACCTGCACACAGATTTCTCAGGAGGCACATCAGGTGGTCTGGTATTCCCATCTCTTTAAAAATTTTCCAGTTTGTGGTGATCCACACAGTCAAAGGTTCTGGCATAGTCAATAAAGCAGATGTTTTTCTGGAATTTTTTTTTTTTTGATGACCCCATGGATGTTGGCAATTTGATCTCTGGTTCCTCTGCCTTTTCTAAATCCAGCTTGAATACCTGGAAGTTCACAGTTCATGTAGTGTTGAAGCCTGGTTTGGAGAATTTTGAGGATTACTTTGCTAGCATGTGAGATGAGTGTGATTGTGTGGTAGTTTGAACATTCTTTGGGATTGGAATGAAAACCGACCTTTTCCAGTCCTGGGGCCACTGGTGAGTTTTCCAAATTTGTTGGCATATTGAGTACAGCACTTTCACAGCATCATCTCTTTAGATTTGAAATAGCTCAGCTAAAATTCAAGTATTACTTGGCCTTTAAAAAACAGAGTACAACAAAAAACACTGAATGGAGCCCAACGCTGTGACTCAGTTTATCTGGGTCTGTCGTCAAAGGAGACGTTTGCAACTTAGGGATGAGACCAGCGACACTGTCATCAGCACTGCCTGCTAACAGAGAACACACAAGTTCTTATGTGTAGCCCCACATTAGACTCCAATATAACTTTGTGAGGGATAAGGAAGGCAGAAACTGACCCTCAAAGAAAAGCCAAGGATCAAAGAGAATTATAAAGGGCTGGCTAAGAACCTTGTTTAATGGTAGAACTGAGCTTAGAGGTAAAGTCTTCAGATTTGAAATTCTGGGCTCTTTTCACAATACCACAAAATATGGTCACTTGGCTTACAAGATAACTATCCAATTATCTTGGATAATTATCCAATTTTACCTTATGTCATCAGAACTGCTAAGGATTAAAAGTGCCAAGGATTCACTGGTTAAAACCTGTTGGACACAATTATACCATAATATAACAGTATGTCTCTTCATTATCTATTATTAGCATGGTTTTTCTGTTTCCACTGAGTTAATCATGTCTTTCCCAACTGACCAGCAAAAAATACTATCTGTTGTGGGTTTGTGGAGCCCAATAATAAAAAATACTTCTTTTACCCAAGTGCAGAAACAATAAAGGGTAAAGTGATCATACATAGATTTGCTGTTGTTGAGTTGCTCAGTCGTGTCCAACTCTTTGCGACCCCATGGACTGCAGCATGCAAGGCTTCCCTGTCCTTTACCATATCCCTGAGTTTGCTCAAACTCACGTCCATTGAGTCGGTGATGTCATCCAACCATCACATCCTCTGTTGTCCCCTTTACTCCTGCCTTCAATCTTTCCCAGCATCAGGATCTTTTCTAATGAGTCAGCTCTTCGCATCAGGTGGCCAAAGTATTGGAGTTTCAGCTTCAGCATCAGTCCTTCCAATGAATATTCAGGGTTGATTTCCTTCTGGATTGACTGGTTTGCTTGCAGTCCAAGTGTCTCTCAAGAGGCTTCTCCAACACCACAGTTCAAAAACATCAATTCTTCAATGCTCAGCCTTCTTTATAGTCCAACACTCACATCCATACATGACTACTGAAAAACATAGCTTTGACAAGACAGACCTATGTCTGCAAAGCAATGTGTCTGCTTTTTAATATGCTGTCTAGGTTGGTCATAACTTTTCTTACAAGGAGCAAGCATCTTTTAATTTCATGGCTGCAGTCACCACCTGCAGTGATTTTTGGAGCCCAAGAAAATAAAGTCTGCCAGTGTTTCTATTGTTTCCCCATCTATTTGCCATGAAGTGATGAGACTAGATGCCATGATCTTGTTTTTTCAATGTTGAGTTTTAAACCAGCTTTTTCACTCTCCTCTTTCACTTTCATAATGAGGCTCTTTAGTTCCTCTTCGTTTTCTACCATAAGAGTGGTGTTATCTGCATATCTGAGGTTATTGATATTTCTCTAGCAATCTTGATTCCAGCTTGTGCTTCATTCAGCCCAGCACTTCTCATGATGTATTCTGCATGTAAGTTGAATAAGCAGGCTGACAATATAAAGCCTTAACAGATTCCTTTCCCAATTTGGAACCAGTCTATTGTTCCATGTCCAGTTCTAACTGTTGCTTCTTGACCTGCATACAGATTTCTCAGGAGGCAGATAAGGTGGTCTGCTATTCCCATCTCTTGAAGAACTTTCCACAGTGCTGGTACACAGTGGATACTGAGTACTGTTTTACCACAGTAGTTTTAAAAATGATCTAATCCCCTCTTTAAATTCCTTCTATAATGGCAGGGAGAATCTTTCTTATTGACATAGGTCTTGTACCTAGAAGTATGCATTCAGACTTACACCAACGCACCAGCATATCATGATGAATGAAGGCAACAGCCTGGCTGGTGGACCGCACTCTCCTGGCCTTGTCACACGCACTGCCACCAGCCAGGCCCTCTCCTACCTGATGAACACTTGCTGCAGCTCCCTGACAGACACGGAGCCTCAGATTCCTCACAGGGCCAGACCTGGGCCCACAGATGCGTCATGGAGCCTGCAGGGCTGCTCTTTGCCCAACAGAGGACTCGGGCTTTCTGGAGACCCAGCCCTAGGCCAAGTGGTGAGTGTCCCACAACTCACAGAAGAGAGGGGCTGTGCCACGGGCAGGCTGGTACAGGGCCTGCCTCCATGGCCCTTGGAGTACATGCCAGGGCCCTGCAGACACTGTTTCCTATAGAATTCCTGCCTATTTTCACTTAACCATCATTAAACAGCACCTATAAAGTCTGACTTAAAAAAAAGATAGAGAAATTTTCTTTCTTCCTACTATACACTTTACTTGAAAGAATCTAATGGAGTTTGGGGATAAGAATTTTTAATACTAGACCTCCTTTTCACTTGGTCTCAGAAGTCTGTCAAAGACCCAGATCTGGGAAAGGTCAAATATGACTGGGCCCCAAAGAACATACTTTCCATTAGCTGTATTCAACCTCCCACCACCACCTCTACAACAAAATGATGACACTATTTTCTTAAATCCCAATGAAGATTTACATAATTTTGTTAAGAATGTTTGACATGGATTTTTAATTCAAATAGTATCTACAATATACAAAGCAACTAGACAGATACTGTCATCTGAAAGAAATTCTCATAAATTCATTATTAAAAAAACATTTTTTGGTAATTTGTTTTATGAATTCAGTTTTTTAATTTAATAATTTGCATTTGAACTGCTTACAATGTGACAAGTACTATGCTTATGTACATTATCTCATTCTTATATAACCTTATGAAAGTTTATGGAAATTATAAAGCAGAACAACAAAAAAACTGATGTGAATTGATGTAGTCTTTTTAAAGACCTTTTATTAAGATGTTTCTCACAAACTAGGGAAAAACTTTTATACCATTAAGAGAAAAATCCTTATCTTACAACACAACTGAAAAACAACCAATGAGAATTTGGCAATATAACTGTGATAAACTCCAGAGTTCCTGGTTTCTAGTTCTTTTCAACAATACTCTAAAGTAGTACTCAATGCTTTCAGAAAGAATACCAGATCCAGTCACTCCTAAAATGATACCTAACAGCATTAACACTGCTCCTTTAACTTCTCCTGTGTACACATATGTACACTAACACAGCTCAAACATAAAGCTTACTTTTCATATAAACACAGGTTAAATATTATATATGACACCATTTTATTTTTTGCTGACAAAGCAAGAGATTTTATCAGGAAGGGGTGCCCAGGTGGAGAGCAGTAGGGTGAGGGAACCCAGGAGAACTGCTCTGGCAGTCTCGGGTTTTACGGTGATGGGATTAGTTTCCAGGTTGTCTTTAGCCAAATCATTCTGGCTCAGAGTCCTTCCTGGCGGTGCACGCCTGGTTCAGCCAAGATGGATGCCAGATGTGAGGATTCTGGGAGGTTGTCGGACATGTGGTGTCTCATTTTGACCTTTCCTGAACCCTTCCGGTTTGTGGTGGCTTACTAGTTCCGTGTTCCATACCAGGATCTCCTGTTGTAAAACAACTCTTGCAAATGGTTATTATGGTGCCTGGCCAGGGTGGGCGGTTTCAGTCAGTTTGCTTCCCCTAACTCCCTGCTGAGAGACTTCAAAATCAAGATCCTTCTTGGGAACTGGAGCGGAGGTCTTTTTCTTCTGTAATTTCTTCCTGCTGTGCATGGGCGTAGGCCTGCCTAACAAAGCAGAAGTCTCTCTCTACCTGATCTAAGTTGAAGTATTCTGTGCCTGAAACCAGCATTCACCTTGTAATAACAGCAATTTAGCTTGAAACTGTTGGCTCCTCTCAGAGATGAAATAGACAGGGGCCAAACAGGAGACCTAACAGGATGGTCATCACTGGTCCCCAGAAACAGGAGGCAACATTTGGGATGAGGGCTTCAGGGTGTATGATTTTTTCCTGATTGGTTACTGGTGAGGCAACGGAGCGGTGCTCCAGGAATCTTGTGTTCAGCCTGACGTTACCATCCTCCACCTGGGTGGGGGCCCCAGTTCTGTGGAACTCAAAGACTTTGTTATGCATATTTTTTTTGAGTAGGAACCAGGACCTTGTCTCAACACTGTACCACTATTTGAAAAACAACACAACTGAAAAAGAACCAAGAAGAATTTGGCAATATAACTGTGATAAACTCCAGAGTTCCTGGTTTCCAGTTCTTTTCAACTGTACTCTAAAGTAGTACTCAAAGCTTTCAGAAAGAATACCAGATCCAGTCACTCCTAAAATGATACATAACAGCATTAACACTGCTCCTTTAACTTCTGTGTGCACATTGTACACTAACACAGCTCAAACATAAACCTTACTTTTCATATAAACAGAGATTAAATATTATATGTGACACCATTTTTTTGAAACACGAGTATTAGTACCAAAGAAAGCAGAGAATACAAATGTTACTAATTAAGGAGTCAGTAATTCCTTTTTTTACTTCAAACAACTTCAGACAATATTTTAAAGATTTTTATACATAAGCTAACATACAGCTTATTTTTCTTTTATGAGAGAAATGTACGAACAGTACCCTTAATTATACCTCTGCAAATAGGGCATTTTCTTAGAGAAGGGGCACATTCCTGGCATACTACCAGATGACCACAAGGGATGAATACAATAGAAACTTCTTTGTCCATACACACTTTACAAGTTCTTTCTTCTTGCAGCCTTCTCAACTGCTCTTCCAGGGACAGACCTATAACAACAAAAACCTCAGTGAAATTCAGTTTCTACTTTACCTTCCATTAAAAAAATAAAAGGATAGGGGCTTCCCTGGTGGCTCAGTGGTGAAGAATCTGCCTGCCAATGCAGGAGACACAAGTTCAATCCCTGATCCAGGAAGATCCCACATGCAGTGGCGCAACTAAGCCTGTGCACCACAACTTCTGAGCCCATGCTCTAGAGCCCAGGAGCCACAGCTATTGAGACCACGCACTGCGACTACTTAAGCCTGTGCTCTGGAGCCCAGGAACCCTAACTACTGAGCCTGTGCTCTAGAGCCTGGAACCACAGCTATTGAGCCCACACACTGACTACTGAAGCCTGTGCACCCCAGAACCTGTGCTCTGCAACAGAAGCCACCATAACGAAAAGCCTGTGCACTGCAATGAAGAGCAGCCTCCACTCGCCACAACTAGAGAAAGCCTGCACAGGAACAAAGACCCAACAGCCAAAAATAATACATAAATACATAAATAATTTTTTTAAGGGTAATATTCTATGTTGGTCCCAAGTCTTAATTTTGTTTTACCTGAAACATCTGTTGGAATATACTTCATATTCTTTTCCACTGAGGAAAGAAAAACATACAAAAAAAAATCACTCTAACACTCAGCCATAGAAATAAAATTCTGTCACGTTCAACAACACAGATGGAACCAGGAGTGTATCGTGCTTAGTGAAATAAGTCAGAGAAACACTACGTCATCATGTATATGTGGAATCTAAAACATAAAACTAGTGAACGTGACATAAAAGACAGACATAGATATAGAGAACAAACTAGTGGCGGCACTATTTCCAGTGGGGGTGGGGGTGGGCAAAACAGGGGTAGGAAGATTAAGAGGTACAAACTACTATGTATAAAATAAACAAGCTACAAGGTCCATTGTATAGCACAGGGAAAATAGCCAATATTTTATAGTAACTATAAATGGAATATAATCTATAAAAATTTTAAATAACTGTTGTACACCTGGAACTAACACAATACAGTAAACCACCTACACCTCAATTAAAAAAATATTTTAAAGCATTACTCTACCAAATACAAGACTGCTTTGCCTACTACATATTATTTTTCCCCTACTATGTATTGAATACATAGATTTTAGTTATATATCATTGGATATTATTTAGCCAAGCTACTTGGGCAATAAAAGACTTCACTTTTTTAGAACAAATGTACACAGTTTGCTAACTGGATTCAATTTATCAAACACAAAGATGAACACAATTCTAAAAATAATTGTACAACAAACTCACCAAACAAGTTCTTATATAATGTAGGGTCAATTTCCTTAAGACAGTTTTTGAAGATGTTGGCAGCACTATTTCCTTTAACTAAAACAGTATCAATCAGTTCTCTTGCTTGTAAAGGTATCTGTGTTTTTTGCTTAATAATATCATGCTCCTGTTTATTAATTACATTGGCCTTTAAAAGATTATCCAGGATAGGAAGCACACACGTCAACTGTTGAAAGAGAGCCATTCTATTCCTCCGAAGTAATGACAAATCATCTTCAATGTTAAAAAAAAAGAAAAAATATATTAGATTATAAACTGCTCCAACCACACTCATAGTCACTAACAACCAACACTATGAACAATTCAGACACTAAACAGGAGCTAGAAAAAAAGAACAAAATTACTTGTCTGCATCTTAATGTCTGTCATTTGGAAAACTTTCAGAAGATTTGGTAGGTATATAGTATACATACTACACCATGGCATAGTATGTAGTATACACATGGCCTCTGTTTTTGTAACCTACTTGAGTCTATATATTGGGTTGGCCAAAAAGTTTGTTTGGGTTTTTCTGTAACATTTTATCTTTTAACCTATCTTAGAATCCTGCTTTATCCTGCAGAAAGTAGGAAGAGAATTTTAAAGAATAATATAAATATGCCACCTCTATACTTTGCCCCAATGAAATACTGACTTCTCTTTGCATTATATCACATTACGTTTATAAGCATTTTCATATGAATTGTCTCATTAGATAAAAAGATCCTATCAATGAAACAGGTCGGTTATGAATGTTTCTTATTTCCAGATAGGGTAAGAAAGACTCAGGAGGAATGAGTGACCTGTCCAGTGTCACAGGAAGAATCAGTTGTAGAATCAAGTCTCCTAGTCTCTTGATGTTTAAGAAGTAGTAAGCAGGATTTCCCTGATGGTCCACTGGTTAAGAATCTGCCTGCCAATGCAGGGGACATGGGTTTGATCCCTGTTCCAGGAAGGTTCCACATGTTGCAGGGCAACTAAGCCTTTGCTCCCCAACTGCTGAGCTGGCACCCTAGAGCCCTGCACCTATTGAGCTCATGCAGCACAACCTCTGAAGCCCACGGGCCTAGAGCCAGTGTTCTGCGACGAGAAGACAGCGCAGTGAGAAGCCCACACTCCGCAACAGAGAACAGCTCCTACTTGCTGCAACTAGAGAACAGCCTGCGTTCAGCAACAAAGAGCCAGAGTTGGGGGGGCAGGGAATAAAAGCAGTAAGCAGTGCTGAAGAGTTTGAGCTGCAGAGTTAGGACAAACCTAGCTGCCCATACAGGCACAGCCACTTAGTAGCTATGTGCCGTAACCTTCACATACCTCAGTTTCCTCATCTGTAAAATGTACATAATAATAGTACCTTTCTCAAAGAGTTGTAAGGATTAAATGAGATATATGTGAAGTATTTATCACAGTATCTGGCACAGAGTTGGCTACCAATATTTTATAAAGGTCTAGGTTTATAGCAATTTAAAAAGACTGCACACCAATCAAGCCTAGTCTTGTTTTTAAAGTAATGTTTTCTCCTTTAACCTTAAACCACACAAAATCCATTGTTAAATAGACTATAGGCATAAATTCCTGAAGTATTTTTCAAAAACTTCCTCTTTTGATGCCCCAATCACCAATATTTAATTGCCTGCTTTCAGCCTTAAAAAAAAAAGTTGCTGTTCGGTCCTTCCAATAAGTATTCAGGGCTGATTTCTTTTCGGACTAAATGCTTTGATCTCCCTGCTGTCCAAGGGACTCTCAGGAGTCTTCTCCAGCACCACAGTTCAAAGGCGTCAATTCTTTGGTGCTCTGCCTTCTTTACTGTCCAGCTCTACCAATCGTACATGACCACCATAGCTTTGACTATACGGACCTTTGTCAGCAGACTGCTGTCTCTGTTTTCAACACACTGCCTAGGTTTGTCATAGCTTTCCTGCCAAGAAGCAATCGTCTTCTGATTTCATGGCTGCAGTCACCATCTGCAATGATTTTAAAGTCCAAGAAGAGGAAATGTGTCACTATTCTCACCTTTTCCCTTTCTATTTGCCATGAAGTAATGGGGCCAGATGCCATGACCTTAGTTTTTTTAATATTTAGTCTTACGCCAGCTTTTTCACTCTTCTCTTTCATCATCATCAAGCGGTTCTTTAGTTCCTCTTTCCTTTCTGCCTTTAGAGTGGTTTCATCCACATATCTGAGGTTGTTGATATTTCTCCCGTCTATCTTGACTCCAGCTTGTAACTCATCCAGCCTGGCATTTCTCACGATGTGCTCAGTGTATAGGTTAAATAAATAGGGTGACAACACACAGCCCTGTCATACTCCTTTCTCAATCTTGAACCAATCTAACTATTGCTTCTTGACCCGCATACAGGTTTCTTGGGAGACAGGTAAGATGATCTGGTATTCCCCTCTCTTTAAAAGTTTTCCACAGCTTGCTATGATCCACACAGCCAAAGGCTTTAGCATTTTGTACATCTCTATATTTACAAGTTTAATAAAAAAATAAAGAAGTCTATTGTAAAGTTGTTAAAAAAAAAAAAAAAAAAAAGACCATTCCCTTGGGGTCACAAATGACTGAGTGACTGAACAACCACCAAGGAGTGAAACACACTATTCATCTCAAAATTATGAAAGTCCCTTCTCTACCCACAACTTATTTATCCTTCTGCCTTAATAATTCACCTTACTACTAACAGATCTGTTCTTCACCTGATGCTGTAGCTCCATGTCATTTCCAACCCTACTAACAAAAGAGTTGTCTCCTGGCTTTGCTTATGTCCCATTCTAATCTATATATCGGTCAGGTGTTTTAATGATCTTCTCTTATTAGTATCCTAAACTCTTCCTCTCTATTCTTTTTTTGATTATTAAGAAACAATTTCAAAGCTGTAATTCAAGACTTTTCTCTGAATTTTACAAAATACAAGAAAGTCACAAAACTATGGTGTCCAGGTTTATTAGAGTGATTTCATTTAACGTGTATTTTATTGTTGCTGTCGTTCGGCTGGTCAGTCATGCCCGACTCTTTGTGACCCCATGAACTCCAGCACTCCAGGAGCCCTTCACTATCTCCCGGAATTTGCTCAAACTCAAGTCTATTGAGTCAGTGATGCCATCCAACCATCTCATCTTCTGTGGTCCCCTTCTCCTCCTGCCCTCTGGTTAATAATCTCACTATCCCTGGGCCCTTTCTTGCACGAAGACCCTCCCACTTCCCAAGGCAATATACTTAAAAAAAATTTTGATGTGCTAGGTAAAGGCACTAAACTGTTTTACTTGTAACCTCTCATTTAATTTCTATAGCTGCCCCATGCAATTTGTAGTACTATCATCCCTGTTTTACAGATGAGAAAACAAGAGTTCTGGTTAAATTAATCACCAAGCTGGTAACTGACAAAGCCAGGATTTAAACACAAATTTGTCTCAACTAGAAATCAGACCTTAAACATTTTGCTACACGGCCAAATGATACAGTTCTCAAACTATTCCTATCATTACTTACAAGCTTAAACAGAAAAAGTGTTTTCCAGTCTGACAGTCAAATTTACACTATGTATGCAACTTTCAGTTCTACTGGCCCTGTAACCCTATCTTTTTGCATACTGGTTTCCACAGCTAGTCTCTATGCTCCTTGAAAGCAAGCACCATGGGGAGCACAGTACTTGGTACAGGTGATCATGTTCAGTTAGTATTTGTTAAAGGAATGATTACTCAGAAGACTTGTTGTGGAAGTCTGAAGCTTAACACAATAAAGATGAATACCAAAATCAATTCCCTATGATCTTTGTGTTGGGGAGGTGCTTATCAAATCCTAGAATTTCATCATGGATTTTATTTTTTCTATAAGGATCACTAAGCTAGGATTAGACAGTAAAATGCCATGTTAAGAATATGATTTAAAGGAACTTTAAAAAAAAAAGTAGAAATGAGACAGGCCCCCAGCTTTAAAATCTTACTTTTTCCAAACAGTTTAGATCTGTTAATGTATGAGGGAGAAAGGCAATATAGCTCAAGAAAGAAATTATGACAAAATCCTCTGATTAGCATAAATCAGGGATCTTCTTGGGGAGAAAAAAACATTCAAAAAGAAAAAAAACTGTAGTCAGTGATTCTCAACTAGGGTAATACGTTGCTCACAGTGAAGGGAATGTGAGGTTTGGAAATGACTGCTGGCTGCCACCAGCAGTCAGTGGAGAGACAGGGATACTCACTGTCCTGCAACACATGAGACAGTCCTACAAGACCTCAACGGAAATAATGCAGGGGACTAACGTTCCCAAATACCTGATGCTGTTTCTTCAGTTTGTCTTTCCTTCTCTTCCTCCTTTTCTTCTTCTCTTTTCTCATCTTCAGCATTAAGAAGTGCTGACACAATATCATTAACTGTTTTGTAATTCTCTCCAGTTGTTAGGATTTTACTCTGAACTGTCCGCTTTACCAGGCTTCTACTAAAGCCCATTTCCAAGGCAGCTTTAACCACAGGTGTATTCATCATGACTGCATCGTCTGAAGAACTTTCTCCAGGTCCAAAATGAACAACTATTTTAAAAGATATATATTTGGGTAAATTCCATAAATATAAAAATATGGGGAACAATAATGACTCTGATATAATCTTTACTCTAGACGTGATTATATGCTGGTAATGGAGATGAGCTGTATGCACAAGTTACCTATAACTCCAACAGAAGTCTGAACCTGGTAAGGATCAAAGGAGAGGCTGCTGTTATTGTTGTTCAGTTGCTAAGCTGTGTCCGACTTTTCTGTGACCCCATGGACAACAGCCCACCACACTCCTCTGCCCATAGGAATTCCCAGGCAAAAATACTGGAGAGAGCTGCCATTTCCTTCTCCAGGGGATATTCCCAACCCAGGGATCGAACACATGACTCCTGCATTGGCAGGCAGGTTATTTGGTGGCACTGAGCCACCAAGGAAGCCCAGTAACAGGCTGTACTTAAAAAAAATACCAATTCCCATATCTTAGTTAGAGTCTTTAGGGATGGAACATAAGAATATCCTAAAAATTCCTCAAATGACTCTGTTGTACAGTTATTTTTGGAAACTGAGATGCTACACAAATTTAGAAGTGAGAATAATCTCAATTCAGCTAGGAAAGTGGAAGAAATCAACAAAGACTTAATGAAAAAGATCACACAAGAGTTTGAACCTTAAGGATAGACAGGACCTGAAGAGGTGGACAGATGAAGCAGAAAAAACAAAGATGGGAAGATCAGTAAAGTGGAAGACTAATTCACACAGAACACATCTAAAAACGTGGTTTAAAAAAACGTGATTAAAGAATTAAACTAATATGACTTCAGATAGCAACACATGTTCTGAAGAAAATAAAGCAGAATAAGGTGGTTAAGACAAACTAGGAAGCAGCAGGAGGACATTCAGGATAGGGTGATCAGAGAGGCATTTTCTGATAACAGGGTCAATGCCAGCCAATATGGCAATGTGAAAATTATAAAAAGACATCATTCTTCAAGATACTTTACTGCCATCTGCTGGAAAACTGTTGTATAATAAATGTAAATATACACTGTGTGCTCCCTTGCTCAAACATATGTGGAACCCTGTCTGAATAGGTAACAGCAAAGCAAACAACTGAACGATAAGGAATGAATATGGGAATATCTGAAAGAAGTCTTTCAGGCAAAGAGAACAGCCAGTATAAAAGCCTCAAGTCAAGAGGAAAGCTTGATATTATTCAAGAAATAGTAAGGCGGTGCAGTCAGAGAGTAGGGTGAGGCCTAGATCACGTAGAGCCTTGGGAGGAGTTTATATTTTAAGTCTGCTAGAATATTCTAAGACTTATAAAACTTGATTTGTTTTTTCAAAAGCTGATTCTGGCAGCTCTGTGATAAACTTTAGTGAGGTAAAATGGAGTCAGGGAGACCTGTTAGGATTTTATGACAAAAGGTGATAGAAGCTTGAATCAGGTTAACAGTGGGGACAATGAAGAGAAGTGGTAAGATTTGGGACATATTATAGAGATGAAAGGACTTTTAATAGCTTAAATACACAAAGTAAAAGGAGGAATCAGGGATGATGTCTAACTTAAGTCAACCTCAGGAAGTGGGGAACATTAACTGAGCAAGGGAGATCAGAGAAAAAGCACATCTGAGGTACGAAGGGCAGGGAGAAAATGTTTGCTCTGGTCCTATTAACTCTGAGAAACCCATTATAAACAAGCAGAGGTTTAAACAGGTGGTTGAACATGCTAGTCTGCAGCTCAGGAAATGGAGAACTACCTTTGGGCTGAACGTTGAGGGGTACTCCATCACATAAGAGGTTTGAAAAAGGAGTAACCACCAAAGGAAATTGTTCATGATCAACCAGGGAAACGGGAAAATCAACAATGTGGTGTCCAGGAAGCCAAGTGAGGACGATACCTTAAGAAGGATACAAAAGAGTAATGATAGCAAGATTGCTAATTAAGATGTCTCCCATCTGGATTCCCCACGCAACAACAATTTGGAATCCGTCCAAGGACCAAAGTGCCTTTGTGAGGGGCTCTGTGATTGAGATATAAGATTCTGAAAGCCTAGTGTATTCCAAAACCAAGGAGAGTGATTTTGAGAAGACTGGCTTGTACCCAGGTGCCAGAATCCCTGACTATGGTCCCAGCAACAGACCCCAAAACAGCTCTGTATCCATCAAAATTGACAGAAGAAGGTCCTCACTTGGCAAGACCAATCAGTAAAAACTGGAAATGGTGTTCGCTCCTTCAAATGCACAGATACTATGGCCAGGCTACATACAGCATATAAATATATAAATAAGGCACATACAACACCATCAAAAGAAACTAATAAACATCCAGACTGACCCCAAAGAAATGAAGATCTATGATTTGTCTGACAATGAACTCAACAGTCACCTTAAAGAAACTCAATAAAATTCAAGAGAACAACAGTAAACAACTAAATGAAAATAACAATTCATGAACAAAATCAGAAGTTTAAACAAGAAATAGAAACCAAAATCAGAAATTTAATCAAGAAAAAGAAAAAAGATCAAACAGAAGATGTGGAGCTGAAGAAAAAAAGGACAGAACTGAAAATCAATAGAGAAATTCAACAGACTTGATCATGAAGAAAAAAAGAATGAGAATCCAAATGGAGATCATTTGAAATTAGCCAGTTATAGGAACAAAAAGAGAATAAAAGAGGGACAGAAGACCACATGAATTATAGGGCACCACCAAGCAGATGAGCAGTTACATCACAGGAATCCCAGAAGACAGAAAAAAGGGGTAGAAAGCTCACTTTAAGAAATAATAGCTTAAAACTTCAGTTCCCAAATCTTGGGAGAGATACGGATATCCAGAAAGAGCAAGTACAGAGAACCCCAAGCAAGATCAGGCCAGAGATTATTCCAAGACACATTATAGTCAAAATATTAAAAACAAAAAGACAAAGAAAGCATTTTGAAAGCAGCAAAAAAAAAAAAAGAATCATTACATACAAGGGAACCCCCTAAGGCTATCAGCACATTTCTCTGCAGAAACCTTGCAGGCTAGGAGAGAAAGACTTAATATATCCAAGTGATAAAAGAAAAACAAATGCCAACCAAGAACACTGTTTGGGAAATTCAAAATGAAGGTAGCCTTGTTCAGGCTTCGCAAGTAGGGGAGAATACCTCTAACCGACTTCTGACCTTGCCCGGACTACATGCCTGCCTGCATGCATGAACACCAATCGTTACCAGCAAGTCAAGCAGCACTTCAGATAAGAAAGGGAGTGGGTTTTGGATTTTTTTTTTTTTTAACGAGTGCTTTGTATTTGATTATTTATTCACTTATTTATTCTTGGTTGCACTGGGTCTGTTTGCTGCACAGGCTTTCTCTAGTTTCAACGTGCAGGTTTCTTATTGTGGTGGCTTCTTGTGTTACAGAGCACAGGCTCAGTAGTGGTAGCATATGGGCTTAACTGCTCTGCAGCATGTGCAATCTTCCCGGACCAGGGGTTGAACTGGTGTCCCTGCATTAGCTGGTTGATTCTTAACTACTGGACCACTGGGGCAATCCAGCCTTAGAATTTCTTAAGCCTCTGGGGACTCAATCAGGCCCCCAGAGTCTAAAGAACTTTATGACTCACAAGATGAAACAAACAGCATTGTAAAAGTTAAAGAAAAACCAGAACTGCATTTTTGCATGCAAACTGTTATCAGTTTGTGGCCGAGGATCATAAGCAGCAGCTCCCAAAGCTGCAATCTGAAGTCTGGCCTGTGTGGTGGATGTACTGACAGGACCCTTTCCCAGTTAGGACTCCAGACTGCTGTTACGTGGGACTTCCAGCATTGTTCTATGCTAGATCAACGTGGGTGTTGGCCCAATGTAGAGATGTATATGCTATTATTTCTCTCTACTGTTTCTATTTCTTTTCTTTTATGACTGTACACTGAAATTAAGCCAAATTAATTACTGAATATTAAATATTGAAACTGCTTATTCGTGTGTAACAAGCAGTTTCTTTTGTTAACAAATCCTTTGAAACCAAAATAAAAGTACAACTTTCAGCAAAACAAATACTGGCAAAATTGTCCTTCAGAAATGAAGGAGAAATAAAGACATTCCAGTCAAACAGAAGTTGACAGAGTTCATGAACATGAAACCTGTTTTACAAGAAACGCTAAAATGATTTCTTCAAGTTAAAATGAAGAGACCTTAAGTAATAACATGAAAACATATAAAAGTATAAAACTTAACTGGTAAAATTAAGTATGCAGGTCAAATTCAAAACACACTATACTGTAATTGTATGTCTAGTATAAGTTAAAACAACAGTAATACATTTTGCACAGCAAAGGAAACTGGAAACAAAACAAAAAGACAACCTACAGAATGGGAAAAAAATATTTGCAAAGTGACTGACAAGGGGTTAATCTCCAAAATATACAGAGTTCATTAGCTCTATGTAAAAACAACAAATCCAATCAAAAAGAGACAGAAGATCTTCTAAAGACATACAGATGGCCAAAAGGCACATGAAAAGATGCTGAGCATCACTAGTTTATCACAGAAATAGAAATGAAAACTACAA
Organism: Bos mutus; assembly: GCF_027580195.1. Classification (NCBI taxonomy): domain Eukaryota; kingdom Metazoa; phylum Chordata; class Mammalia; order Artiodactyla; family Bovidae; genus Bos; species Bos mutus. The sequence goes on along the minus strand of NC_091631.1, from coordinate 73,611,959 downwards.
TGAGATATCACCTCACACTGGTCAGAAGAGCTAATATCAAAGTCTACAAAAATAAATGCTGGAAGGGGAGTACAGAAAGAGAACCCTCCTTCACTATTGGTGGGAATGTACACTGGTTATAACCACTATGGAGAACAGTATGGAGGTTCCTTAAAAGCCTAAAACTGTAAACCATATGACTCAGCAATCCTACTCCTGGGCATATATCTGCAGAAAATCATAATTCAAAATGATACATGCACCTCAATGTTCACTGCAGCACTATTTACAACAGTCAAGACATTGTTGTTGTTTAGTCACCAAGCTGTGTCCGACTCTTGTGACCCCATGAACTGTAGCCCTCCAGGCTCCTCTGTCCATGAGATTTCCCAGGCAAAAGTTGTGCTGGAGTGGGTTGCCATTTCCTTCTCCAAGGGATCCTCCCAACTCAGGGACTGATCAAATCCACATCTCCTGCTTGGCAGGTGGATTCTTTACCACTGAGCCACCTGGAAAGCCCAGCCTGACATGGAAGAAACCTAAATGTCCACTGACAGAGGAGTGGATAAAGAAAATATGGTAGATATATATAATGGAATTCACTCAGCCACAAAGAAAGAATGAAATAATGCCATTTGAAGCAACATGAATGGACCCAGAGATTAACATACTAAGTCAGACAAAGAAAGACAAACATCATATGATATTGCTCATATGTGAAATCTAAATGTTTTTTTAAAAATGATTTAAATTAACTTATAAAACAGAAACAGACTCATAGATTTCAGAAACAAACCTAAAGTCTGGGGAAAGGGAAAAATTAGGGGCATGGGATTATCATATACACACTACTATATATAAAAGAGATAACCAACAAAGACTTATTGTATAGCACAGGGAACTCTACTCAGTGTTCTACTACAAACTATATGGGAAAGGAATCTGATAAAGAATGAATATATAGTATCACAGAATCACTATGCTGTACACCTGAAACTACATAACACTGTAAATCCACTATATTTCAATAAAATTTTTTTTAAAGGAGTACTTATAGAAAAATACAGAAAAATAAAAAACAATACTAACAACTACAACTCCAATAATTTGTTTCTAGATGCAGAATATAAAGAGATATAAAGTACGACATCAATAGTGTAAAACATGGGGTGAGGATAAGTAAACTGTAGAGTTTCTCTAAACGATTGAAGGTAAGTTGTTATCAGCTTAACACAGACTATTATATCTGTAAGATATTTTATGTAAGCTTCATGGTAAACACAAAGAAAAAACCTACAGTAGATACAGAAAATACAATAGAGAAATTAAAGTACACTACTATAGAAATTAAGTCAGAGATGAAGACAGCAAGAGAGGAAGAAATGAACAAAGGAACTAAAAAAAAAAAAAAAACCCAGTCAGAAAACAATTTACAAAAAAAACAGTAAAAAGTCCCTATATATCAGTAACTATTTTAAATGAAAATAGACTAAATTCTCCAATCAAAAGACACAGAACGGCTGAACGGATTTTAAAACCCCACAAGATCTAACAGTACGTGGCCTACTGCAAGTGGAAAGATATAAAAGGCTGAAAGTGAAAAGATAAAAAAGTTCTATGCAAATGATAATCAAAAGTGATGAGGAGTTGCTCTACTTACATAAAATAAAATAAACTTTCAGTCAAAATTAGTGCTAAGAGACAAAGAAAATCACTATACACAGTGATGAAGGGGTCAACTTATCAAGAATACATAAAACAATTGTAAACTTATATGCAACAAAACAGTGGCACATCTGAATATCCAAAGCAAATATTAGCATAACTAAAGGGAGAAATACAGAGGAATATAATAATAGAAGGGAACTTCAATATCCCACTTCCAACACTGGTTAGATCATCCAGACAGAAAGTTAGTAAGGTAACAGTAGACTAAATAACACTTTACACTAAATGCCAGATGTAGCTAAGATTATAAATTATAACCAGAAGATGTATTTCCTACCCTTGCACTAAAATACTACATCCAGGCAAATACCTACTTTTCTAGCCCAATTCTCAAATCATGTAACCTGGGCCTTTCCAAACATGATAGCTTACCGCAAACTTTCCCTCTTTGGAGAGCTTACTATTTGCACCTCTCATTTGGTATTCCTATCTTGTCTCCCCAGTTAGAATATGAGCACTTTAAGAACAAAAACTAGAACACTTCTAAGAATCCTCTAAAAATGTGATGAATCTTAGAAGATAGATGTGTATGTGCTCAGTCGCTCAGTCATGTCCAACTCTCTGCAACCCCACAGACTGCAGCCCGCCAGGCTCCTCTGTCCATGGAATTCTCCAGGCAAGAATACTGGAGTGGGTTGCCATTCCCTCCTCTAGAGAATAGAAAGATACATAATATTTACGAGCTAACTTCTTAGCACTTTTTCCTATAACCTCAGAAATCCTTTATTTACAAACTTTTATTTTTAATACTCTTAAATCCTATTCTTTATTTGGGATATTTTCATACATACTTGGTGGATCAGCATTTTCATCTCCAGAGGTATTTGCAGTTGACAAGAGCTATGAAACAGGAAAAAAAAAAAATAGGTAAAATCCAGAATCTCAAACAATCTGAGCATAGCCACATTAAGGTAAGTTTATCTTAAGTACTATGCACATGCTTTGAAAACTGGGTAGTTTACATACTGCACTTTGCTGTTTTATCTTAATCACCATAAAATATTTCCTTAAACTGCAGCTAATTCCATATTAGAATTTAAATATCAGGAAAGCAGGAAAAAGTATTAATGGTTTCTCATTCCACTTAGAAAGTTGTATTTCAGCTTAACCACTCTCTGAGGTTCCAAATTCCTAAAATGTTACTTTTTTTTTTTCTCAAAAAGGAGAAGGAGATACTAAAGACTCTTCTCCAACCCTACCACAAATTTGTACAGGGGCAGGTTGTTTAACTTTTCAAAAAACTAAAAAATAATTTTTAAAAGCCATGAACAAACATGGTAGTCTGAAAAAAAACTAAAAAGTTTCATTAAGATGGACATAAAACATATAACTATCATTAACTTTAAAAAGAAATAAAGATCACTTTTAATCATATTTTGTAATTATTATCTAGGAGAATCCAATGTTACCAATTATAAAAACATATTTACCTGTTCAAGAAGATGAGGATATCTGGCTTGAATCTCACTAACAAACTCCTGCCCTTTCATTCGTATCAAGAACTCACACCTAAAACATAAGAGGAAAACTTTTTAAATTCTTTTATGCCAAAAATATACTCTGATCATTCTAGAAAAGCAGTTTTCAAACTCTTGGACTATACACCATAGTACAAACATTTTACATCACAACCTAGTACACATATACACCTAACAGGAAAAAAATTCTCATAAAACATCACAAATTTTTACTATGTATTGATACATTCTGATATTTTTATTTGATTACATTAATACAATAACAGTAAAGGCGTCTGGACCTCAAAGGAGAAAAAGGTAAGACTTGGAAAATGCTGTTCTAGACAATTTACTTTGGAAGCTTAACATAAGTTTTAGAAACTGTAATGTGGTATGTCTAAAAGTAGGAAGTCAAGAAACACCTGGAGTAACAGGCAAATTTGGCCTTGGAGTATGGAATGAAGCAGGACAAAGACTAATAGAGTTTTGCCAAGAGAACGCACTGGTCGTAGCAAACACCCTCTTCCAACAACACAAGAGAAGACTCTACACATGGGACATCACCAGATGGTCAACACCGAAATCAGATTGATTATATTCTTTGTAGCCAAAGATGGAGAAGCTCTACACAGTCAGCAAAAACAAGACCAGGAGCTGACTGTGGCTCAGATCATGAACTCCTTATTGCCAAATTCAGACTGAAATTGAAGAAAGTAGGGAAAACCACTAGACCATTCAGGTATGACCTAAATCAAATCCCTTATTTTATACAGTGGAAGTGAGAAATAGACTTAAGGGACTAGATCTGATAGACAGAGTGCCTGATGAACTATGGATGGAGGTTCATGACACTGTACAGGAGACAGGGATCAAGACCATCCCCATGGAAAAGAAATGCAAAAAAGCAAAATGGCTGTCTGAAGAGGCCTTAAAAATAGCTGTGAAAAGAAGAGAAGTGAAAAGCAAAGGAGAAAAGGAAAGATAAAAGCAGCTGAATGCAGAGTTCCAAAGAATAGCAAGGAGAGATAAGAAAGCCTTCCTCGGCGATCAATGCAAAGAAACAGAGGAAAACAACAGAATGGGAAAGACTAGAGATCTTTTCAAGAATATTAGATATAACAAGGGAATATTTCATGCAAAGATGGGCTCAATAAAGGACAGAAATGGTATGGACCTAACAGAAGCAGAAGATATTAAGAGGTGGCAAGAATACACAAGAAGAACTGTACAAAATAGAGCTTCACGACCCAGATAATCATGATGGTGTGATCACTCACCTAGAGCCAGACATCCTGGAATGTGAAGTGGGCCTTAGAAAGTATCACTACGAACAAAGCTAGTGGAGGTGATGAAATTCCAGTTGAGCTATTTCAAATCCTGAAAGATGATGCTGTGAAAGTGCTCCACTCAACATGCCAGCAAATTTGGAAAACTCAGCAGTGGTCACAGGACTGGAAAAGGTCAATTTTCATTTCAATCCCAAAGAACGGCAATGCCAAAGAATTCTCAAACTACCACACAATTGCACTCATCTCACACGCTAGTAAAGTAATGCTCAAAATTCTGCAAGCCAGGCTTCAGCAATTGTGAACCATGAACTTCCAGATGTTCAAGCTGGTTTTAGAAAAGGCAGAGGAACCAGAGATCAAATTGCCAACATCTGCTGGATCATGGAAAAACCAAGAGTTCCAGAAAAACATCTATTTCTGCTTTACTGACTATGCCAAAGCCTTTGACTGTGTGGACCACAATAAACTGTGGAAAATTCTGAAAGAGATAGGAATACCAAACCACCTGACTTGCCTCTTGAGAAAACTGTATGCAGGTAAGGAATCAACAGTTAGAACTGGACATGGAACAACAGACTGGTTCCAAATAGGAAAAGCAGTATGTCTTGCCTGGAGAATACCAGGGATGGCGGAGCCTGTTGGGCTGCCGTCCGTGGGGTCACGCAGAGTCGGACACGACTGAAGTGACTTAGCAGCAGCAGCAGCAAGGCTGTATATTGTCACCCTGCTTATTGAACTTCTATCCAGAGTACATCATGAGAAACGCTGGGCTGGAAGAAGAACAAGTTGGAATCAAGATTGCAGGGAGAAATATCAATAATCTCAGATATGCAGATGACACCACCCTTATGGCAGAAAGTGAAGAGGAACTCAAAAGCCTCTTGATGAAAATGAAAGAGGAGAGTGAAAAAGCTTAAAGCTCAACATTCAGAACACTAAGATCATGACATCTGGTCCCATCACTTCATGGGAAACAGATGGGGAAACAGTGGAAACAGTGTTAAACTTTATTTTGGGGGGATCCAAAAATCACTGCAGATGGTGATTGCAGCCATGAAATTAAAAGATGCTTACTCCTTGGAAGGAAAGTTATGACCAACCTAGATAGCATATTGGAAAGCAGAGACATTACTTTGCCAACAAAGGTCCATGTAGTAAGGCTATGGTTTTTCCAGTGGTCATGTATGGATGTGAGAGTTGGACTGTGAAGAAAGCTGAGTGCCGAAGAATTGATGCTTTTGAACTGTGGTGTTGGAGAAGACTCTTGATAGTCCCTTGGACTCCAAGGAGGTCCAACCAGTCCATCCTAAAGGAGATCAGTCCTGGGTGTTCATTGGAGGGACTCATGCTGAAGCTGAAACTCCAGTACTTTGGCCACCTCATGTGAAGAGTTGATTCACTGGAAAAGACCCTGGTGCTGGGAGGGATTGGGGGCAGGAGGAGAAGGGGACGACAGAGGATGAGATGGCTGGATGGCATCACCGACTCGATGGACATGAGTTTGAGTGAACTCTAGGAGTTGGTGGACAAGGAGACCTGGCGTGCTGTGATTCATGGAGTTGCAAAGAGTCAGACACAGCTGAGCGACTGAATTGAACTGATGCCTAAAATATAATATTTCACAAAACGACTGCTAATCTTTCTCCACTGTCCACTCTTCCATTTTATAGGAAGCACAAACCCCCTAAAAAAATAAAGAGTATCAAGTATTTTCATCTATATATACTGTGACAGTGTTTCCCAAATACTTGCTTTCAAATTACTAGAATTTCTCCATGGTTATTCCAGGAAGTTCATATAACATCTGTTTCTTCCCTTTTGTTTTTTCAACAAATGGACATAGACAACTCAATATTCATAAATATTAGCCTTTATCTATGTCCAAACTGTATACAGAAACAAACTAAAAATGGACTACATGCTTAAATACAAAACCTAAAACAGTGTAACTTGTAGAAGAAAACACAGGAGACAATCTTTTTGTTCTTAGGTTAAGTAAAGATTTCTTAACTAATAAACCAACAGCATAATCCATAAAAGATAAAATTGATAAATTGACATCATCAAAATTAAAAAATTCTGCTCATCAAATACATTGTTAAAAAAATAAAAAAAACAAGTCACAGACTCAAATGTTCCAAAACACAACTGATGCAGAACTTGTATCTAGAATACATTAAGAACTCTCAAAACCTAGCAATTAAAAAAAAAAGAAAAAAAAACTTCTTTAAAAGAGACACTTCATCAAAGAAAACACAGTTCCAAGAATAAAGAACCCACAGATACAAAGGGCTGACTCTACTATGATCTTACGAGGAACTTGAGCACCCACGGATTTTGGTTTCTTGAGGGGAAACCCTGGGAGTGTCCTGGAACCAATTCCTTGCTGACACTGAGCGACAACTTATATAGACAGCAAATAAACATCTAGATAGCAAATAAACATCATTAATCACTAAGGAAATGGTAATTAAAACCACAGTGAAATACCACTACACATCTATTAGAATGGCTAAAATCAAAAAGATATTACCACGTCATTAAGAATCTGGAATACTTGGAGGTCTCACACATTCTACAGCCACTTCAGAAAACAATTTGGCAGTTTCTTCTAAATTACCATGGTAAACAAAACTTGCCATCCAACCCACTAATCCCAATTCTAAGTATTTAAAGTATTTACCTAAACAAAATGAAAACAAGTTCACAAAGGTTTACTAATTTTTAGAGTGGCTTTATTCATTATTGCTCCAAACTGGAAACAACCCAATGTCCTTCAAGTGATGACTGGGGTAGATTTAGTAGAGATCATGTAAACATGCTCATGGTTCAAGTCATCATTGTTCCTGATCTTAATATAGGTCTAAATTATTTTTATTCTGGGACTGATTAACTTATAATGACTAAAGATAGGAAGTATACTGAACATTGGCTGCTCCATACTTCCTCCTTCCAATAAATTCTATGAGGACTAAGATTTTTGTCTTGTCTTATTCACTGTTAATATCTCCAGCATCTAAAGTAGTATTCAGAAGCATATAGGGAAATAGGTGAAAGGGATTTAGAGATAAAAAATTCAGTGATAAAATAAATAAGCCATGGGGATGTAATATACACACAGCAAAAAAAATGTGTGCAAAAGCAATTATGACTTTGTTGTTGAAGTGTTAGTCGCTCAATCATGGCCGAGTCTTTGTGAACCCCATGGACTGTAGCCCACCAGGTTCCTCTGTCCATAGAATTCTCCAGGCAAGAATCCTTGAGTGGGCAGACATTCCCTTCTCCAGGGGATCTTCCCCACCCAGAGATCAAACTCAGGTCTCTTACATTACAGGAAGATTCTTTATTGTCTGAGTCACCAGGGAAGCCCCAAAATCAATTATCCTTCAAAGAAAAAAAATGTTTTAATATGGTCAACAATATTGCAATAGCTGTATAGGGGCAGATGGTTACTAGGCTTATCATGGTAACAACTTTATTATGTATACAAACATCAAATCAGGACACAGCACACCTGAAACATATTATGTATGTTAACTATATTTCAATTTTTTAAAAATGATATTATAAGGGGGAAAAAAAGATCATCATGATTTTCCACTGTTACTTCTAACTACTTATTCCTAAGACTCTTGCCACCAGATAATGCTGTTACTGTCATGAACTATCATGCTCAATCAAGAGGAATCCCAGTATTCTTACTGGTCTGCTGCAAAATCAGCATTTATCTGCCAGTTTTATTTTCAACCTCATATGTCATAGTACCACAAAACTATTTTGACTTTCTCTTTAATTTGGTTCTTCTTCATTTTGCTTTGGATTGACTTTTCATTTGACTCCACACTGTCGTGTAAATATTAATACTTATGAAAAAGGAAATTCTTTTGAATGATTATAACTAAAAATGTTAGGAGAGAAAAAACAGAAGTAAAATAGTATCTAGTAGGCATGCAAATATTTAATAAGTGAATAAATAAATTGTGTTAAAATACAGTGATAATGATTATCCACTTTGGGTTTTCATTTTCTGAGATGAAAGACTATCCACAATTGAAATTTGTTGTTTTCAGAAGTGTTTACAAAAAGTACTTCTGGCCTTTTCCCTTATGTAACCATTTCAAGCAAAACATTAATTACAGAAATAAACCAAGATTTTGTTTGGTCTTGCTTTATAAAGGAAAAATTATAGCAAATGAAACACTGTTAATCAGAAAGCTGTTTTTGTCTTTTTAATACAGCATTAAATTCCAAATTACAGAATAAGCCAATCTCATAGAGCCAAGTACAATCAAGTCATTTAAAATTCTGACAACTAGGAATTTCCTGGTGGTCCAGTAGTTAGGACTTGGTGTTTTCATTGCTGTTGCCCAGGTTCAATCCCTGAATGGGGACTGAGATCCCAGAAGCCACAAGGAGAGGCCAAAAATAAATACAATTATGACCATAAAACATGATTTTTCCCAAAAAAATAATTTAGAGTTTCCTCATTTAGGAAAGTCACTCACCAGTTGAAAAATTATCTATATGATATGATTCCACTCTTATAAAGTACCTAAAATAGTTGAATTCACAGAGACAGAAAGTAGAATGGTGGTTGCCTGGGGCTGGAATATAAGGAATTAACTAAATGAATACAAGATTCAGTTTGGGAAGATAAAAAAAGTTTGGAAATTGATAGTAGTAATGAATGAGGAATAAGGTGAATGCACTTAATGCCACAAAACTGTATACTTAAAAATTGTATTTTATGTACATCTTGTAATTTTTTTAAAAGACAGTATTACCTATTCCAATTTCCTCATTTTATAGATGAGGAAAGGCTCAAAGGGGTCACATGACTTGTCCAAGTTCATACAACTACTCAATAACATTCCAGTAACAGCACTGCCTCTAAATTCTTTCCAGGCTATAGTAAAAAAAAATAGGACATACCGGTAGAAACAAAGTGACTAAAGAGAGATACATATAACAAAAAGATAAAATTGTACAGAAAAAAATAATTTACAATTATAATCACTTAAAACTGATTATACAATCAGGTTTTTATTATATGCATTGTTATATTTGTCCTATTCCTAGATTCACTTAATGTCCCTTCTTGTTTTTCTTTTTCCTTACCTTTTTCTAACATATCCCCTTTTTGCTCTACTTTACATATTTTTATAATACTTTAAACAAAATGGAAAACACATAAATGTAATGTATGGCCATAACTGTGAATGAGGCATCAAGAATAAGTTAAGTTATATCCTGAATACATGGTTTATAAAAGAAAAAAATTACAGAATATTCTACATTTTTCTACCAAAATAACTAATGTTACAATTTGGTGTCTTAAAAGGCTAATTTTCTAATGGTATAAACAAGCTTTGTTATACTGAAATGTAAACTTAAAACACACAAACATGCCTACATCTTTTACGCACAGAGTTGTGTATACAAATACCTTTCAAAGCAATTACCTTGGAAACCATTTGGCGTGTTCTACCCATGGGTCATCTCCAGATTCCCAACACCTTAAGCCACCATCACAACAAAAGCACTTGACATCGTCGTTGCGACCTAAAGAAAACACAATAACTGAATACACACGTGTTCTAATATATTAATCAAAATGAACTAGATAAAATGTATAGCTATACGTTTTCTTACCTACATAATAGAAACCAGCACTTGCAAGCTGCTCGGGCTGAACTGATACAGTAGATGGCCAGTACATAAATGTTCTCAGGCGAGCTGCATGTGTCTGCATACTCAAATTTGAAATGCTGAACCTCAGCGTTTCCAGAGAATTTTCCAAAAATGGACAGCTGGGAAAATGTTTCTGGTGTTCTAACATGGCATCATCCTTTGGTTCCCAGTTATTTAGCGTCCCACCACAGGCAAAGCAGGCTACCCTGTCTCCAGGTCCTATATAATAAAAGCCAGCTCTTGCCAATTCTGATGGTGACAGAAAGGTTAATGGCCACATTTGATAAGTAAGAAATCTCGCTTCTTCAGTACTCATGGCATAACTGTAGGGGTTAGTCCTCAATGGGGAAAAGTCTTCGACTGCTCGAGAATTAATAGGGTTTGGTGAAAGGTTGGAATAAGAACCACTGAATGATCTACCATGTTCCAAAGTGGGTGATAATGAGTGCGTAAAACTGTTTCTCATTGGAGAAGAAGCATTCTTAGAAGTAGATTCCAGACTAGTAACAGAAACTAGATTCTGAATAAAGCTACAGCTCGGATACAGTTGTTTATGCTTCTCAATAGGATTGTCTCCTTGTTTCCAGTTATCCAGCATCAGGCCACAACAGAAGCATTTGACCTTGTCATTCACACCAGTGTAATAAAAACCAGCACGAGCAAGACTCCTTTCTGAGACAGGAACACCGGCGGGGAAAGTTGAATATGTAGACATTCGGTAGAGCTCACATGAAAAGTCGTATGTCATTTTTTGTTTGTTGCCAATTGTCCAATTTGACAAGACTGTGCTGTCTTCCATCACACTCTTAATTTTTCGATACAAGGGATCCAGGACAAGTCTTTAGGAGGTAGTTTTGTGCATGAATGATTTTTACTTTTTGACAGCAAAAATCCTTTACATGAAATTTTTCTTCTCTTCACATTAGTTTTTTTTTTTTTCCATTAAAAAAGAATCAAATGATAGGCTCCTACTTACATAAAATTCACTACACCTTCTTTACTGGATTTACATCTGAATTTACACTCAGGCAGGATGACTCTATCTCCTATATTATCAAAATACTATTTAATACTCTTTAGGACTATATTAACTCAAGTACTATCTCTGTTCACTATTTGGTATAATACTAAGCAGACTGAAAGAAGTTGAGACACTTTTGAAAATATGTTTAACACTCCTTGATTTTTCAAGGAAGTTTATATTCCCAAAATTCTAAACAAAGACACAATACTTATGCCTTTAATTTGCTTTTGGTTACAAATCACATAGCCTGGATATCAAGCCAATTAATGGCCATCCTATAAGAGAAAAAAAACTATATGCAGACTTTTTTCCCTCCAAGCACTCTTAATATATTTTTTATAAAAAAAATCTTTTATTCTAGTAAACAATAAGTCTTCATATGGTCACATTATCTAAAGGCTAATTTCACATAGCTTATCATCATAGTATTTACTTAAGAAAGTTAAAGTAGCTTCAGTTAACAATTTTGGAGGATGTCAACACCTACAAGCATTGTTGAACCTATATCTGTTATACTGTGTACGATGTTAAAACTCACAAGCCACTAACTTATCTTTGTTAATACTGTCTATATTTGTTTTCATTTCCTGCAGCATCATTATGTTGTCTTTCTTCCTAACTTTGCATACCACTTTATAATATTTGGTCAACTGAAGGTATTGCCTCCATAAACTAGTTAACCATAAGGTTTCTACAGCAGAACCTTTTTACATAACTTGTCTTTCATTTAAGAATCATGCATCTACAATATCACTCATTTTGTATTTAAAGGTAAATCAAGTTTATCAAGATACAGCTTGACTGTTCTAGTATTATCACAAATGCCTAACAAGATCTTATCACCAACACTGCTTATGCATAATATGCCAGTAATTAACTCTACTAGCCTTGTTTCTGAAAACCCTTCATATTTTAAAAGTATAAGTCATACACAAAATTACACTCCGCAGAATTCAAACTATATCCCTTTATAAAGTTTCTGGGTGTCCATAATGGGATTTATTACTGCAGGGGAAAAAATGAGGGAAAAAAGTAGATTCTTCAGGGCTGTAAATCTGAAAAGGAAAAACAAAAGCTATTTTAGAAAACTGCATTTTCACGGTGAATACAATTTATATATTCTTTTCAACTTGTTCAATAAATTCTAAAAGTGATTTACACTTTAGATAATACATCTTAAATTTCAGCAATTTGTCACCAAAACTAATTAGAAAAGCTCTATCAAAATAAATGCAATACATTGCCCATAGCATAAATATGCATTTCTTTTAACGTACAACTTTGAAGAAAGATGGACACAGAAACCTATTTTGTTCTTGGTCTCCTCTCCTCCTCTGGTGACAACTTTAATACATACTTTAAGGGTAATATCTCTGGCAGTTTGCTAGAGGCAAAGGGGCACTAGTGCTGAAAGAGACGGCACCCATGAGCAACAGTGCAGTTGTTTAGACGACATAATACACGGCAACCCATTCCAGTATTGCCTGGAAAATTCCTTGGACACAGGAGCCTAGCGGGCTACAGCCTCTGGGGTCGCAAAGAACTGGACACGACTGCGCGCTCACAATGTTCTTTATTCTTTAATATCAAGTCTCTCCAGAACTCGGAAAACTCACCAGTGAGAGTAAAATGGGTCAGGAACTCATTAATAAATGATAACCCTTTAACTCTACAACGCCTTACAATCCAAAGCAACAGCCACAGAAAGCAGCTCAAAACCAACACACCCCACAACGGCTCTGTGAAACACTGGCCTCGGGAATGCGACCCCTTGCAAGAAAGCTTCCGTTACACCAGAACTTGACGTTCTGTCTTAACAGACTTTTGTCCACAAGCACCCTACAGTGATTTGCCCTCTTAAAGCAAACTTGTGGCTTCGGGGGTTGAGGCCGAGAGACAAACTGCAAGGGAAAAGAAGGGAAACCTGAATTTTAATTTCCCAGCGCTATTACTCACAACACACAGTGGACCACGAAAGTGGCAGAGCGCGGCTGGAGCGATCTGAAAGAGGAGACCCCGCTCCCACAAAACTGTCCTCCTTCGAACACGCTAAACAAAACACCACCGAGGGCTAAGTTTAAAACCCTGCAGAAGCTTGACCAACATCTTGGGCTGAGTCCAATGGCCACAAAAGTGGGCGGCGGCCAGCGGAGGCTTGCCAACAGGTCAATTTAAAAAATTTACTTTCGACTGCAACTTTTGGAGTTGGGGCTTCCGAATGAAACAGCGTCGGCGAGAGTGAGGAGACTGGAGAGCTCGCCACGACCCCCCAGCTCCCGGCCGAAGGGCTCCGGCCCTGTCGTCCCAGTCCTCCCAACCGCAGCCGCAGGGAAGCGAGTCCCACGGGCCCGCGCGCCCCAAGCCTCCTCGCACCCCGGGGCCCGGAACGAGCTGCACTCACCGCGGGGCCGGCGCAGCAGACGCGGAAACTGCTCAGCCGCCCGGAGCCTCCTCAGACCCTCGAACGCGACGCCGGCAGAAGGGGGCGGCCGGGTGGCTGGGCTCCAGCGCGCCACAGGCTCCCCGCCCGCGCGAGGCCCACGCCGACGCCCGTGACGTCAGCGCGCCGGCCGGGATCACGTCACGCAGCCCGAGGGCGCCGGGGCGTTTGAGGGCGGAAGTGCGGGTCTGGCGTGACTCAGGGAGCGCGCGCGGGCGGGAGGGCCTGGCCGTGGGTCAGCTGGCGGGGCCTGCGGAGCCGGGCCTTAGCTTGGTATTCTGACTTTTCATCTCGCGGCGTGGGTATTTCTGACGTTTCGTTCCCTGGCCGTTCCTGACCTTCTCCTGAGGGGGACGTGACGAAGCGCAAGCCGCGGGAAGCCCTGCAGAAACGCCCCCGTGCGGGCGAAGCGCCTCTCCCCGGCGTCGCGCGTTCGGGGTCCGGCCCCCGCCGACTCCCCGAGTGAGGCCTCCCCTCAGCGCGGGTGACCACGTCCCGGGGTGGAGGCAACCTGCCGGCGTTTGGGCTTCCATTAAATGAATAGTTGTAACAGATCTGATCTGATCTGATCTGAACGGTCTCAGCGGCTGCGTAACGTCAACCTTCGACAGCTGGCCGTGGAAATGGAAAAGTGTTGGACGGCAGAACAGCATCAGAGAATAAATTTTATAATCAGACACTGTATCTTTTATTTTTAAACTTTTGTTTTTCTGTTCTGGAGGCGGATGAACTGACAAAAGTGTTCTAATTTCAGAAAGTCATCACGAGCAACAGGAACCATGTTTCAGGCCAGGCCTCACTCCTTTTTTTAATCTGAATGTGGCTAGAATGGAATGTATACATTCATACATTGTTGTTCGCCAAGTCGTGTCTGATTCTTCGCAACCCCATGGACTTGTAACACACTAGGCCTGCCTGTCCCTCACCATCTCCGCAGAGTTTGCCCAAGTTCATGTCCATTGAATTGGTGATGCCAGCCACCGTCTCATCCTCTGTGGCCCTTTTCTCCTGCCCTCAATCCGAAGATCAGGCAGGGTCTTTTCCAATGAGTGGGTACATTCATACGCATGTATATGTTAATCATGAAGGAACCACAAAGGAGCCCTTATAAATAACGTTTATATAGTTAAGTGACATGTTTGTATAGTTAAGTGATATAAAAATCGTAAATACAAAATCTTGGTTTGCTCCCCTCTCTAGCAGTGGCATACAGTAAATATTTGCTATATTGCAGCAAGGGAATTTTTTAGTTTATGTTTTGTGAAGACTCTCTTTGTGAATGATAGCAGATGATTTCTTCTCTCAGGGGAACCCCAGGGGGGCAAATATTTCAAAAACTTCCAAATAAGCTACTTAATTAGGCAGCCGGGGGAATTCCAAAACCCTGAACCATTTCCCATTTCCTGTCCCTGTCATTTCTGCCTGCCAGTCAGTCACAGAACAGGAGGGCTTCTGTTCAAGTGTTAATAGTAAAAAGAAAGTATTCGTAACAGATTGTGATACAGAGAAAAGAAATGCCGTGACTCCCAATGACTAAAAACTTCCAAATATGCACGAGGTTTGATAGTAGTTCAGTATTTAGTTCAAGTTACAATTTCTCTGAAAGTTACTCAACTTTATTTTTATGTGTGGGAAAATAAATATAGCAAGAACTGTTCATTCTGGATTCAAGACTATTTCTCATTTTCAATTCTTGTCCTGACCAAAACAGTATAAGGGAAAATTCGTATTTCAAAAACTGAAAGTCCATAGATATTTCAAAAAAAAAAACTGTGTAATAACATTCAGGCATAATAAATAACTATAACCTTGTATAACCTTGTGCTGCTGCTGCTAAGTCGCTTCAGTCGTGTCTGACTCTGTGCGACCCCATAGACGACAGCCCACCAGGCTCCCCTGTCCCTGAGATTCTCCAGGAAAGAATACTGGAGTGGGTTGCCATTGCCTTCTCCAGTATAACCTTGTAGTTGAATGTTAAATTTATTGTTGCCCACTTACTCAGTTAATCTTTTTAATATTTACAGTGTACAATTGCTGGTGATTTTTAAAAATAAGGTGTGTATTTCTACTGAGGTTGCTATCCTAATATTTTTCACATTTATGTCAATAAAATATTTACAGGATCCAAGACAATTTTGAAGAAGAATATAAGATTGAAGGGACTTATCCATGAGATAATGAGTTATATAGTAAAATCATAGTAATTAAGATAGTACTGAGTTAGCGCAAGGATGGACAAATAAAGGAACAAGATACAGTGCCTAGAAATATATATATGAACCTGACATTGGGATTACATTACATATCATTGAGAAAAGGATTTAACTGGTCAATAAGTAATAATGAGTGGTTACTCTAATGAAAAATAAAATTAAATGGTAACCTAAACTATTAAAAAAAGTTCTAATGGGTAAAAACCCTAAAGTGAACAGTTATCTGTATGAATCTAGGGATTTTAACACTTTGTGAGTTACAATCCTTTGCACTTATTCTCAATAGACCAATGGGAGCTTATTTATGTTGGCTCCTGAGTCCTTTTTTTAAAATTTATGTGTATATTTTAATTATTTTTTGACTGTGCTGAGTCTTAGTTTTGGCTCACAGAATCTTTGATATTTGTTGCAGCATGCAGGACCTTTAGTTGTAGTGAACCCAGGCCTCTGCATTGAGGGCATAGAGTCTTAGCCACTAGACCACCAGGGAAGTCATTCCTGAGTCCTTTAGAAATGGCCCTGGTAGTCTTTGATTGCTTTCAATACTGGCTTTGTACATCTCTTACCCAGTAATTATAACAAGCCATTTATTCAAAATGCTCTGTTTCCTTCAGTGGGAAATGATATTTAAGACCATAATCTGACTGTCTGTGGTACTGTTATTCAGTTGTGAAACCATTTGGTGTGATATCAGGGGCTCTGTGTCTCAGTGCAGAATTCAGTGAGAGGCAAAGTGATAAATAAGAAGTGATTTATTAGAATAAGATGCTTGTGAGCCTTACAAGCAGGCAGGAAGGGGGTGCCATGCCCCAGGATCTTACTGGGCTGGAGTTTTATAATCAAAGGAAAAATGAAAGAGGGAGAAGAACTTGTTTGTCTTTCTTGAGTAGACCTCAGAGTACTTTCCACTGAGTAGACTTTATTTTGGGGTTCCAAAATCACTGCAGGTGGTGACTGCAACCATGAAATTAAAAGACACTTGCTCCTTGGAAGAAAAGTTATGACCAACATAGCATACTAAAAAGCCAAGATGTTACTTTGCCAACAAAGGTCCATCTAGTCAAAGCTGTGGTTTCTCCAGTAGTCATGTATGGATGTGAGAGTTGGACTATAAAGAAAGCTGAGCGCCAAAGAATTGATGCTTTTGAACTGTGGTGTTGGAGAAGACTCTTGAGAGTCCCTTGGACAGCAAGGAGATCCAGCCAGTCCATCCTAAAGGAAATCAGTCCTGAATATTTATTGGAAGGACTGATGCTGAAGCTGAAACTCCAATTCTTTGGCCACCTAATGTGAAGAACTGACTCATTGGAAAAGACCCTGATGCTGGGAAAGATTGAAGGTGGGAGGAGGAGGGGACGACAGAGGGTGAGATGGTTGGATGGCGTCACTGACTCAATGCACGTGAGTTTGAGTAAACTCCAGGAGTTGGTGATATACAGGGAGGCCGGGCATGCTGCAGCCCGTGGGGTCACAAAGAGTCAGACATGACTGAGCAACTGAACTGAACTGAACTGAGTAGACATCATGCTTCCATCATCAGTTCCTCCTCCAGGCTGAGCAGGAAAGTTTTCTTGTTCCCTACATGGTCAATTTAAGTCCACAAGTTATTGTTTTTCATGTGTGCAGAGAGCATGTCCTAAGAATCATTAACTTACTGAACTCACTGAGATATGTGGGTTTTATGCCACCACTGTTTTATTGTTTGAGAGCATGTCTCATGCTTCTGCTGCATGGTTTTGTTGCTAAGCAAGCCTACCTGGTTTGGTGGTAAGCAAACCTGCTTTCCTGAGTAATCATTAATTTACAAGAGTAGCCCATGTTTTTTCTACTTATAATGTCCTAGTGAGATTGATTATTTAATCACCTACTTTGTCCCTTTACTCTGTTCCCGTCAACTGTATTTTTCTTATAACCTGTTCTGTTATAAGCTGGATAACCCTTGATTGTACATCTGTAACTCCCTTCCTTCACACTGAAAAATCCTTATTCTCACTTCCATTTTCTTCCTGCCTCATAGGCAATGATTTAAACACGTTTATGGTTCTTTTTTAATTCTAAAAATATAATTATATATATTTATCCATATATTTATTTTTTATTAGATAAACGGTAGCATATTTTTCCCACCTTTTCCACTTACTAATTCTGGAGCTCACTCAATACTAGTAGAGATAGAT
This sequence comes from Bos mutus, assembly GCF_027580195.1. Lineage (NCBI taxonomy): Eukaryota > Metazoa > Chordata > Mammalia > Artiodactyla > Bovidae > Bos > Bos mutus. The sequence goes on along the minus strand of NC_091631.1, from coordinate 73,593,961 downwards.
TTCTCATTTCTGCACAGTACTCCATAGTGTAGATGTAGCGCTATGTAGTCAACTAGTCCCTGTTGGTGAAAAAATTAGTCAGTTGATCTAAGAAAAAAATGGAAAATTTAACTGAGCCAAATTGAGTGTTATAATCCAGGAATAGATTCTCAGAAAGCTCTAAGAACTGTTCTGCCCCTTAGAGGTCAAAGCACAGTTATATCAATATAAGTTTTTAAGACAGAGGGCTGTATATTAAATGATGTATTATTGACAGTTTATAGTAGTTAAGCAAGTAACGGGCCCCTTCCTAGATTAAGAAGGACTGTTATCTTTTAAGGAACTGTCTTGTTGGTACTAGGAGAATGTTGCTCTGTATAGTTGAGCAGGTGTTTCTGCAAATGGAGAGGTCTGGTCGATGTTTAATGCAGATACATTATGCACAGTGGCAGGAGAGACGAGGCCAAAGGGCTGGGAAAATTTTTTGTGTTTGATTTTTTTTCTTGTCTTGCTATAAGATGTAATTTTATTTCATATGCCATAATGTATTCAACTACTTCCCTTTGATGGACATCTGGGTGGTTTCCAATCTTTTGCTATTACAAATAATACTATAATGAATAGTCATGGACATTTTGTTTTAGGATATATTCCCAGAAGTTGGATTCTTAGGTCAAATGGCAAATTCGTATGTAATTTTGCTAGATGTGATCAAATACCCCTTCCCTTTCATGGAAGTATTAGCATTTTGCAATCCAGTCAGCAATGTATGTAATTTCCCTTTTTCTACACCACTTCATCCAGGAGATGGGCTTCCCTGGTGGCTCAGCTGGTAAAGAACTGGCCTGCAATGTGGGAGACCTGGGTTCGAGCCCTGGGTTGGGAAGATCCGCTGGAGAAGGGAATGCTACCCACTCCAGTATTCTGGCCTAGAGAATTCCATGGACTGTATAGTCCATGAGGTCACAAAGAGTTGGACACAGCTAAACGACTTTCACTTCACTTTCATCAAGGAGATATGTTGTCAAACTTTTGAATTTTTGCCCGTCTGTTAAATAGTATCTCAGTGTACTTTTAATTTCATTGCTTTATGATGAATGAGATTCATAATCTTTTCAGTGCATCAATTGCATATGTAATGGTTGTTTAATTTTTTAGGAAGTATAAAAGAATGTTAGGATTTATTATGTGATATTATTAAAGAAAAAAATTGTTCTGACACTTGTCAAAACGTTTACAAGTAATGAACAACAGAAAGGAAGACTTAAGACTGTTGCAATAAAGCATTGCCATGGGGAGAGAGATCAGGCTCAACTCTGAATACCACAAAGATAGCTGAGAATTTGTAGCCAACCAGTGGAATGAAGGGTCAGTGGATGTGAAATTACTTAGTGGAGACATCAAGGGCAGGTGGATCCTTGCTGAAGATTGGCTGAGGGCTTATATATATCAAAGGTGGAAGATAAAGAATTTAATCAGATATTAAGGTTGGGCACATTCTCACTAACATGACATAGCAAGATTCTTGCTAAGACTGGGCTAGACAGGCCAAAGATGCATTGGGGAGTGACAAATGGAGAAGGCACTGATTTAAATCTATGTAGCAACAGACAGAGGAGCCTGGTGGGCTGCAGTCCATGGGGTCGCTACAAGTCGGACACGACTGAGCGACTTCACTTTTACTTTTCACTTGCATGCATTGGAGAAGGAAATGGCAACCCACTCCAGAATTCTTGCCTGGAGAATCCCAGGGACGGGGGAGCCTGGTGGGCTGCCATCTATGGGGTCACACAGAGTCGAACACGACTGAAGCGACTTAGCAGCAGCAGCAGCAGCAACGGATGAGCCTGGTAGGCTGCAGTCCGTGGGGTCGCTAAGAGTCTGGCACGACTGAGTGACTTCACTTTCATTTTCACTTACATGCATTGGAGAAGGAAATGGCAACCCACTCCAGTGTCCTTGCCTGGAGAATCCCAGGGACAGGAGAGTCTGGTGGGCTACTGTCTATGGGGTCGCACAGAGTCGGACACGACTAAAGCGACTTAGCAGCAGCAGCAGCAAACTTTACCCTGGTTTACTGTGCTTTTCCTGGAAACTTCCCTGTAACTGGCCTCCTCACACCCTTCTTTCTTTTTGTTTCGAGGTGAAAGTGGTATTTAAGCCTGTGGCTTAGTCCGTCTCAGGGAGTTACTCAGTTTCCCCAGGGTATCTCCCATGTATACATGAGGTAGATATGTGAAACTTCTGATGTTTTTCTTGTTAATAGTCTTTTATTACAGAGGTCTCAGCCAAAAACTCAGAAGGGCAAAGGGGAAATTATTTTTTTTCTCCCTTACATCAGTGTATATCATAAGGAAGGAAAAATTCTTACTTTGCCCATCTTAGGTTCCCCAGCTGGGATGCTGGAAACTAGACTGGCCAAAGATAGATTGGCAAGAGAAAAACAAGGTTACACATGTATGAATAAGAATCCTCAGTGATGAATAACATTAAAGATGGGATTAGAACTTGGGTTTTAATACCAGCAAAGGAAAAGAGGTTTGGGGTTTCTGGGTGAGAATCAAGATATAGGAAGGTAATCAGGAAAAGCATGGTAAATAAGAATTGTTTAGTAAGGTTTGTTGTGCAGATTTGAGTCCTTGTCCTCTCCTTTGATAAGAGTTTTAAGAGTCATCTTTAAGATACTAAAGAGCAAGACAAAATAATCCATTTTCTATAAGTACACTTTGGGGTGGCATATTCTGGTATTCCTCAATACAAGAATGAAATGTATACTTTCCTGAATTTTTGAAATACTTTATTTAAAAATTAAATAAAACCCAACACATTAAAAATTTGGAAATTTTGGCCATGTCATAGTTTTCTTCCCCAACTTCTAGTTACTTACAACATCCCAAGTATTACCTTTCCATCTATTGGGGAAAAAAAATCACTATCTGTATTAAGTTCATGAGAGCTTTAAAATTTTGTTGTCTGTAGCAAAAGTCAAAATTTTAATAACAGAAATATTATTTAAAAGCTTAATTAGTGAACTTTAATTGATATAAGTTCAAATATCAGCAGCTCTAATTTCAAAACTCAATGAGTTAACAGCCATTAAAAACAATGAAATAATGCCATGTGCAGCAACATGGATGGAGCTAGAGAGTGTCATACTGAGTGAAGTCAGTCATACAGAGAAGGAGAAGTATCATATGGCGTCCCTTATACGTGCAATCTAAAAGGAAATGATACAAATGAACTTCCAAAACAGAAAGAGACTCACTGACTTAGAAAATAAACTTATGGTTGCCCGAGGGAGGGGATAATTAGGGAGTTTGGGAAGATCATGTACATACTGCCATATTCAAAATGGATAACCAACAAGGAGCTATTGTAGAGCACATGAAACTCAGTGTTATGTGCCCGCCTGGATGGGAGGGGGACTTTGGGGAGAATAGACACATGTATATATATGGCTGAGTCCCTTCACTGTTCACCTGAAACTATCACAACATTGTTCATCAGCTATACCCCAATACAAAATAAAAAGTTTAAAGTATGAAAAAAAATTAATGAGTTAAAAGTTAGGATGGGACTTCCCTGGTGATGCAGCAGATAAGAACTCACCTGCCAATGCAGGGACATAGGTTCGATCCTTGGTCTGGGAAGATCCCACGTGCCACGGAGCAGCTAAGCCTGTGAGCCACAACTTCTGAGTCTGAAGTCTAGAGCCTGTGAGCCACAACTACTGAAGCCCGCATGCCCTAGAGTCGCATACTACAACTATTGAGCCCGCTTGCTGCAACTACTGAAGCCTGCACGCCTAGGTCCTGTGCTGCACAGCAAGAGAAGCCACTGCAGGGAAGCCCTCACACCACAATGAAAAGCCCATGTGCAGCAACAAAGACCCAGTGAAACCAAAAATAAACAAGAAAACAAAAGGATGATGAAGATTTATATAAATGGATTAAAGATGTACCCTGTGAACTCCGCTGGTGCTCTGTGATGACCCAGAGGTGTGGGATGGGTGGGCAGTGGGAGGGAGGCTCACTAGGGAGGGGATATATGTATATTTACAGCTGATCCACGTTGTTGTACAGCAGTTATCCTCCAATTAAAAAAAAGATGCCCCCTGCTTATTAGCTTCATATTACTTTTTCACAGCAGACTTGGACTACTAGCTCAAAATCTTGCCTGTGCCAAACTCAAATTTTTACACATCTAATTACTTTAACTGTATCCTAAAGAACCATATTTTAAGCCATTTAGATCCTGCCTGTTTTGCATACCCAGAATCCACAAAACAAATCCTCAGTCTAAGAAACCAAGTCCCTGCTGGCCTTCTGAGATCCATGACTAAGCTGTCTGCAACAGCACTTAGACGAAACCTCCTGCCTCCTTCCCCTCCTGCCTGGGAGTTCCCTTGCCCTCTTCCCCTCCTGGTGGTGGCCCCACACCTCTGACTGGAAGGTCACCCACCCTCTATGGGAACTTCCCTCGCCTGAAACCTGCCAAGCACCAGAGTAAAGCTCGTTGTGCGCTACTGCCACCTGCTGGTCTTTTCTTTAATAAGCCCCCAAATCCTCAAACTAAACAAAAGGAAAAGACCTGCCACTGGAGAAAAAACGGTCATAAGGAGTCATGCTCGCATACACAAGGAATAGAGAACCTTGTTCTTTCTATACATGTTTCCTTTCGAGGAAGGATAAGATAAAAGACTTCTAGGATCCAAAAAGCTGATGAAGGTCTAGGGGAAGTTTTTCCTGTGGTTTTCCAGAAAGCAATCACAAGAGAGAAATTGAGCAGCTCAATCTAGTAGAATTATTTGAAACCCTTAGAAACGTGCAATAAATAAAACTTTAGATGAATTAGAAAGTTGAGTTCTCTTCACAACATAGGTACACTATATTAAATAGTGAAAACGTACCATTTTATAAATGACAGTGCAAAATTATTCAAATCTTTGAAGTATATGCAATATGTCACAATGTATAAAACTTGGGCATTACAGTGAAAGAGATTTTGCTTTAATCTCTGCTGTTTCTCCTGGGGTTACATGCCTATGAACAAATTATTTCACTCTTTGATTCATTTAAGAATCATGGAGGTGAGTGGCCAAGATAGCAGAGTAGGAACATCCTGAGCTCCATACACCAGTAAGCCAGCACTAGTCCCAGGAATCCCAGGACACCGCAGCTAGAGACCTGGGGACAAAGCTCCACGCACCGGTTCACTAGCATTGGGACCAGCCATCCACCAATGAGCAGACATTGGCCCCAAGATTCCATGGGCCCAAGCCCCAAACACACCAACTCCAGAACCCCAGGGCCCTGCAGCCAGAGACCCCAGGACTTACCTCCATCTACCATGCCAGAACCAGCCCCAAGAAGCCAAGGCCCTACCCACTAGTCAGTATGTGGGCACAAGTCCCAGGACCATTGCAGCTCCACAGACCACCATGGCAGGACCAGCCAACACCAGCTCTGAGACACAGTGGACTCTCAGCCAGCTGTCCCAGGGTCTGGCCCCACCTACCAAGGTGCTGACACTAGTTTCAGGACCCTCAAGGCTTTGCACCCAGAGAACCTAGGACACTGCTCTGACCACCAGTGACCAGCACAAGTTCCAGGACAGCCCGTGTCCAGGCCCCGCCCACAAGCATACCAATACCAGCTCTAAGAAACCCTTCAGCCAGCCACCCTGGGATCAAGCCCCACTCACAAAAGGGCCAGCACCAGCTCTGGGACACCTCAGAACGTGTAGTGAGCCATATCAGAGATTGGCCTCACCTACCAGCAGGCTGCTGCTGTGTCTAGGAATCCCAGCCCTATATCCAGGTTTTACTGAGCAGTGGGCCAGGAGCCCTGGGAACACAGTGGGGCTCTAGAGCCAACTGCCCGGTGACCCAGCCCCACTAACTAGTGGCTTCGTGGGCCAGCCACATCCATCAGACCACTAGGTGTAGTTAGCCCACCACAACAGAGGACCAGTGCACCCCACTCTGGGGGTACCACTAGAGCACACTGCTCTGGTGACAAGACAAGAGTGTGCTGCTTGGATGCATAAGACCTGTCCTACGAACGGCACTTCTCCAAGGTTGGGAAATTTAACCAGCCTACCAAATACATAGCAATAAAAAGAACAAATTAGACAAAATGAGGTGACAGAGGAACATGAGATGATCAAAGAACTCAGGAGAAGATAGAATGGACAGAGTGAGATGTTAGATGTTTTTAACAGAGAGTTAGAAAATATAAAGAAGAACCAAACAGAGATGAGTACAAAAACTGAAATGCAAAATATAATAAAAGAAATGAAGAGTAGATTAGATGTAATAGAGGAAAAAATCAGTGAGCTGGAAGACAGAATAATGGAAATCACTGATGTTAAACAGGAAAAAAGACAAAAGAACAAAAAGAATGAAGACAGTTTAAAAGATCTCTGAGACAATACCAAGTACACTTATATTCACATTACAGGGGTCCCAGAAGGAGAAGAGAGAGAAAGGAGCAGAGAACATATTTGAAGATGTAATAGCTGAAAACTTCCCCAGCCTAGTGACAGAGTCAATTCCTAGGCAGGTTGATAAAAAGTCCAGGGTCCCCATGGAGGAGAAAGGGGTCTGGAATTCTCAAGGAGGAGGAAAGGACAAATTTTTTTTTCTACATTCTTTAGTAAGGATTATATAACAATAATGCCTCCTGCTTTTTTGTTGCTATCACACAAGCCGTGGAAAATTCTTCAAGAGATGGGAATATCAGACCACCTGACCTGCCTCCTGAGAAATCTATGCAGATCAAGAAGCAACAGTTAGAACTGGACATGGAACAACAGACTGGTTCCAACTCAGGAAAGGAGTACGTCAAGGCTATATATTGTCACCCTGCTTATTTAACTTATATGCAGAGTACATCATGTGAAATGCTGGACTGGATGAAGCACAAGCTGGAATCAAGATTGCCGGGAGAAATATCAATAACCTTAGATGACACCACCCTTATGGCAGAAAGCGAAGAAGAATTAAACAGCCTCTTGATGAAAGTGAAAGAGGAGAGTGAAAAAGTTGGCTTAAAATTCAACTAAGTTCAGAAAACTAAGATCCTGGCATCTAGTCCCATCATTGCATGGCAAATAGATAAGCAAACAGTGGAAACAGTGGCAGACTTTATTTTGGGGGCTCCAAAATCACTGCAGATGGTGACTGTATCAATTCTTCTATTTTACATATGGTAATGTATATGTTTCAATGCTACTCTCTCAATTCATCCCACCCTACCTTGGAGAAGACTTCTTGGAGAAGACTCTTGAGAGTCCCTTGGACTGCAAGGAGACTCAACTAGTCCATCCTAAAGGAAATTGGTCCTGAATATTCATTGGAAGGACTGATGCTGAAGATGAAACTCCAATCCTTTGGCCACCTGATGCTAAGAACTGACTCATTAGAAAACAACCTGATGCTGGGAAAGACTGAAGGCAGGAGGAGAAGGGGACGACAGAGGATGAGATGGTTGGATGGCATCACTGACTTGATGGACATGAGTCTGAGTAAACTCCAGGAGTTGGTGATGGACAGGGAGGCCTGGAATGCTGCATTCCATGGGGTCGCAAAGAGTCAGACATGACTGAGTGACTGAACTGAGTACTAGGGGTGTAACATGCAACATGATAAATATAATTAACACTATTGTGTGTTATATATGAAAGTTAGATTTAGTCCCTAGAGTTCTCATCATGAGAAGAAGAACATTTTTTTTTTTTCTGATTCTTTAATTGTGCATCTATATGAGGCGATGAGCTTCCTAGCTGGTAAAGAACCTGACATAAGAGACGTGGGTTCAATCCCTGGGTGGGGAAGATTCCCTGGAGGAGGGCATGGCAACCCAGTCCAGTATTCTTGCCTGGAGAATTCAACGGACAGAGGAGTCTAGCAGGCCAGAGTCCATAGGATTGCAACCATCAGACATGACTGAAGCAACTTACCATGCATGCATGCATGAGATGATGGATATTTATTAAACCTGCAATAGTCACTTCATGGAGTATGTAAATCAAATCATTTATCTTAAACATATAGTACTGTATGTCAAATATATTTCAGTAAAATTGGGGGAAAAAGAATCATGGTATGTATGATTTTTGCACAAATTCTAAGGACAGTGAGAATGAAAAACAGTCCCTTCTCACGAGCTCACAAACTAGCAAAAGAAACCAATAAACAAACCCCATAGTGAAAGTGGCTTGGTCGTGTCCAACTCTTTGTGACCCCATGGACTATACAGAACACTGGAGATCAGAATACTGGAGTGGGTAGCCTTTCCCTTCTCTGGGGGATCTTCCCAACCCAGGGATCGAACCCAGGTCTCCCGCATTGTGGGCGGATTCTTTACCAACTAAGCTATCAGGCCGCTGCTGCTGCTAAGTTGCTTCAGTCGTGTCCGACTGTGCGACCCCATGGACTGCAGCCTACCAGGCTCCTCCATCCATAGGATTCTCCAGGCAAGAGTACTGGAGTGGGGTGCCATTGCCTTCTCCGAAGCTATCAGGGAAGCCCGTCAAAACAAACCCCATACAATGTGATAAACACTAGCATAAAGTCAATCACAGGGACAAGAAAAGATCATCAAGGAAAATCAACTATACTTTAATATAATTCCTTTAAAAATAGAGCATTAAGGAAACTTTCAATCCAGACCAGAGGAAAAGGAGGTGATGGTGCATGGACAGAGTAGTTTTCTAGAGAAGACCATATTTTATAGTACAAACTACCTTTTAATAAACTTTGATGAGTCCCTAATGTCTTGAAATGATAAAATTAAGAGCAATTATATTATCTAGATCAGTACTATACAATGAAATGTAATGTGATCTATATGAGTAATTTAAAATCTTCTCATAACCATATTAAGAAAAAACAAGTAAAATTAATTTTAACAATATATGTAACCCAATATACCTAAAATATTATTTCCACATGTAATCAATATAAATTACTGAGTATTTTATAGTTTTCTGTACTAGGTCATCAAAATTTACTGTGTGTCTTAGTACTTACCACTTATCTCAATTCAAACTAAGCCACATTTTAAGGGCTCAATCGCCTGACTAGCCAACACAAAACTAATTTGAATTACTAGTTCCCAGTATTTTCAAGTATGAAGACCTCTCAAAATATTTTGAGGATATCCACTTTATAGCTTGACACTTTTATTATCCCTTCCCTTGTGGCTCAGTTGGTAAAGAATCCGCCTGCAATGCAGGAGACCCCGGTTTGATTCCTGGGTCAGGAAGATCTACTGGAGAAGGGATAGGCTACTCACTCCAGTGTTTTTGGGCTTCCTTTGTGGCTCAGCTGGTGAAGAATCCACCTGCAATGTGGGAGACCTGGATTCAATCCCTGGGTTGGGAAGATCCCCTGAAGAAGGAAAAGGCTGCCAACTTCAGTATTCTGGCCTGGAGAATTCCATGGACTGCATGGGCTCATGCAGAGTCAGACACAACTGAGCGACTTTCACCTTTTTTTCTTTCTTTGGCCTAACAAAACATATAGAAAACTATTTTTAGGCATCACCTAAGTTCTATCATATCCACCTCTACTACCATAAGATCAATAAAGCTGACACATGAGCATTTTTTGAGAGGTTCCTTACAAAGATGATTCAAATATTCTGATGCCACGATGAACTCCTAGAGAGAACAAGATGGTGGAGGAGTAGGTGGACGTGGAGTACCTCTCTCTCCATGGATACATGAGGAATACACCTTCAGACACAGAAGTGCATGCAGAACACCAGCTGAGAGTGGACAGGAGTACCTGACCAGCGGAAAAGAATATATAGAACCACACAAAACTTGGGAGGATGAAGGAACTAGGGGGAAAAACAGGAGTGTTAATAGGACTGGACCTGCCCTCAGCGGGTGGGGGAACTGAAGCAGGGGTCTGATCCCCACGTCGGGGCAACTCTCTGGGTTAGAGGAGAAACATTTAAGGCTGAGAGTGAAGCAACTGATCTGTGGCAGCCTAAATGGAATGAGAACAGACAGTCCTTGCCGCAGCCATACATACCCCGGACAGGGACACAGGTCCCCTGGAAGGGACAGAAGCTGGGATCTGGACCTTAGGGATCGTGGAGCAATCCCAGGGCAAAGGCTGCTGTTGACTGTGGAGAGATGGATCGAGGCAGTGTGAGGGAGGAGACTGTGGTGGGAAATGCCTGTGGAGGAAAGCCAGGCAGCCATGGAAGCAAGGAGATACTGCTGAGTCACACATAGAGAGTGGAGCCATCACCATCTCTTTCCCCACACGCCTGCACTAGCAGCTGAACAACTGAGAGGCTGGCCCATCAAGTGCCTGATGCCCTAAACTACAGAGTAGGACCCCAGCCAGGATGCCCCTTTAAGTGTCTGACATGCCAATCTATAGCAGAGGACCCCAGCCAGGGTGGTCCCTCTATGTGCCTGATGCACTGAACAACAGAGAAGGACCCCAGGCAAGGGAGCCCTCTAAGTGCATGAACAGGCAGAGCTACAAAGACTGGCCAAAGAGGCCTTCCGATCACCAGGTACAAAAGGCTCAAACAAAGACTCTGAGAGGGCCATAACTCCTGCAGCAGAGGCAGGCCATGTCCCTGCACACTTGGTGCTGCCAGGATCCCCGTGACCCAGGCAGCTCTGCCACCTTCAGCACTCAACCCTCAGTGGGGCAGAGCTGCCACAGACAAAAAAAAAGTCTTGTGTCTAAGCACGGAAGGTCGCTTCAGTTGTGTCCAACTCTGCAACCTTGTGGACTGTGGCCTGCCAGGCTTCTTTGTCAGGGGGTCCTCCAGGCAAGAACCCTGGAGCGTATTGGCCAACACTAGTTGCCATACCCTTCTAGAGCACTATATTTCCTGCTGCCCTAGCCGCCAATTCCTGAGTACCTGGTGCTGCCAGAATCCCTGCAACCCAAGCAGCTGCCCCACCTCTTATGAATAATTATATGGCAATAAAATGGATAACCTAGAAGAAATGGACAGATTCTTAGCACTGAAAGGGAGGCTGTGATCAAAGATGTCCCAAAAAACAAAAGCCCAGGACCAGATGGCTTCACAGGAGAATTCTATCAAAGATTTGGAGAAGAGCTAATGCTTATCCTTCCAAAACTCTTTCAAAAAACTGCAGAGGAAGGAACACTTCCAAACTCATTCTATGAGACCACCATCACCCTGATACCAAAGCCAGACAAAGACAACACAAAAAAAAGAAAACTACAGACCAGTATCACTGATGAACATAGATGCAAAAATCTTCAACAAAATTTTACCAAACAGAATTCAACAACACATTAAAAAGCTCATACACCATGATCAAGCTGATATGCATTCAGGGATGTAAGGATTCTTCAATATATGCAAATTAATCAATGTGATACACCATATTAACAAATTGAAAGATAAAAACCATATGATGATCTCAGTAGATGCAGAAAAAGCCTTTGACAAAATTCAGCATCCATTTATGACTGAAACACTTCAAAAAATGGGCATAGAAGGAATCTACCTCAACATAGTAAAGGCCATATATGATAAGCCTACAGCAAACATTATTCTCAATGGTGAAAAACTGAAAGTAGTCCCCCTAAGATCAGGAACAAGACAAGGGTGTTCACTTTCACCACTATTATTCAACATAGTTCTGGAAGTCCTAGATACAGCAATAAGAGAAGAAAAAGAAATAAGAGGAATCCAGATCAGAAAAGAAGTAGAGCTCTCACTGTTTGCAGATGACATGATACTGTGCCGGGGACCAGCCCCGGCTGATCCAGGGTATTCGAAGGGGAGATGGCGTTGGCGACCTATTCAAATGGTAATTAGAGATATAAAGAGTAATAGAATGAGGATAGCTCAGTAGGAAAATTCAGTGGAGAAAAGAGACTGAGTAGCTTGGTTTACGCGGAAAATCAATATAACCCGTGACACTAGGTTAGCTCTGACCACGGAGGCCGCAGGCGCCCTCTCGAATAGCGGAAGGTGCCCCACCTTAGACACCTTCTCGAGTGGGTCTTAGAAGCCCAGGCAAATAAGTGGTCGCAGAGGATATCCACACTCCAGATGGAGACTCAGCTGGAAGTTAAGGAGAAGAATGACATGGGGAGACCAAGCATTGGTGAGCAAGGCCCATAGCTTTATTTTTAACAGGGGCTTTTATACCCTAAGTTACACATAGAGGATAATAGGGGATGCAAAGTCAGCAGTCTTTGATTCTTATCAAAAACCAGGGTTTCTTTCCTGCAAATTTATCGTATACAAATGGTTTAGGTGATTTACATCATCTTCTGGCCAGAAGGCCTATTAACATTTTATGACTCTTGACAAGGACTTATCAACAAAGACTTATTTTCTCTAAGAGTAATTATTTTAAGGTTTGGCGCCATCTTCCGAAGATAAAATTGCATTCCTATAGGGTGGATGTGTAATGGGTTTACAACAAAGGAAAGAATTTATTACCTTAAGGGTCTAAAGTTACTAACACCAAGGCCACTACTTATTTTTTCTACATACCAACTATATTAATTAATACACATTCAAGGATACAATTCAGGGGATGTGAAAACTTGGCAACAAGCATTGGCTCATCAATGAAATCTTTTACTAGTTTTATTCTGACAGTTTCTAACTCTCTGAGAGGCTCTAAGCTATTTGAATATCTTAAGCTTCCCGTGCCTCTTGAGGCTGGGAGACTGTAAACAATCATATGCATAGCTGTAGGAGTCCGGGTAAACATGTCAGGCGAATTAGAGAGCCATCTGAGGGATTTGGATTTAAACACTCCTAATTGCCCAGGAACTTTATTAATTGGAGCTGTAAGTTAACTCTTTGACAGAGAGAGCGAGATGGTGGTGGGGGACAGCCCCCAGTAAAGTCAGAGGTGAGAGCACAAAGCAATAAAGTAGGCAGACTCTGGTTTTTTGGGGGAAGATACTCGAGAATATCCGGGGAGACTCCCGAGGCTCGACCCCGCCTTTGCGTATGCCGAGCCTCCTTCCTCATGACCTTTGTCACGAGCGGAATGTCTCTCGCCGGCTCCCGGCATCACTGTACATAGAAAACCTTAAAGATACTATCAGAAAACTACTAGTCAGTGAATTTAGCAAAGTCACAGGATACAAAATCAATACACAGAAATCACTTGCATTTCTATATACTAACAGTGAAAAATCAGAAAGAGAAATTAAGGAATCAATCCCATTCACCATTGCAACAAAACAATTAAATATCTAGGATTAAACTTACCTAAGGAGACAGAAGAACTATACAAAGAAAATGATAAGACACTGATGAAAGAAATCAGAGATGACATAAGCAGATGAGATATTCCATGTTCCTGGGTAGGAAGAATCAATATTGCTAAAATAAGTATACTACCAAACACAATCTACAGATTCAATGCAATCCCTATCAAATTAACAATGGCAATAAAAAATTTCACATTTCATATGGAAACACAAAAGACCCCAAATAGCCAAAGCAGTCTTGAGAAAGAAGAATGGAGCTGGAAGAATCAAACTTTCTGACTTCAGATTATACTACAAAACTACAGTCATCAAGACAGTATAGAACTGGCACAAAAACAGAAATATAGACCAATGAAACAAGATAGAAAGCCCAGAAATAAACCCATTCACCTATGGGTACCTTATTTTTGACAAAGGAGGCAAGAATATACAATGGGGCAAAGACAGCCTCTTCAATAAATGGTGTTGGGAAAACTGGACAGGTACATGTAAAAGAATGAAATTAGAGCACTTCCTAACACCATACACAAAGATAAACTCAAAATGGATTAAAGACCTAAATATAAGAGAAACTATAAAACTCTTAGAGGAAAACATAGGCAGAACAGTCGATGACATAAATCAAAGCAAGATCCTCTATGACCCACCTCCTAGAGTAATGAAAATAAAAGTAAACAAATGGGACCTGATTAAACTTAAAAACTTTTGCACAGCAAAGGAAACTATAAACTATAAAGTGAAAAGACAACCCTCAGAATGGAAGAAAATAAAAGCAAAGGAAACAACTGACGATTAATTTCCAAAATATATAAGCAGCTCATACAACTCAATACCAGAAAAACAATCAACCCAATCAAACAGTGGGGAAAAGACCTAAACAAACATTTCTCCAAAAAAAACACACAGATGGCTAACACATGAAAAGATGCTCAACATCGCTCATTATTAGAGAAATGCAAATCAAAACTGCAATGAGATATCACCTCACACCAGTCAGAACGGCCATCATCAAAAAGTCTACAAACAATAAATGCTGGAGAGGGTGTAGAGAAAAGGGAACCCTCTTGCATTGCTGGTGGGAATGTAAACTGATACAGCCACTATGGAAGATGGTATGGAGATTTCTTAAAAAACTAGGAATAAAGCCACCATATGACCCAGTAATCCCACTCCTAGGCATATACCCTGAGGAAACCCAAATTGGAAGACCCATGTATCCCATTTTTCCTTGCAGCGCTATTTACAATAGCTAGAACATGGAAGCAACCTAGATGTCCATCAACAGATGAATGGATAAAGAAGCTGTGGTACATGTACACAATGGACTATTACTCAGCCATAAAAAGGAACACATTTGAGTCCATTCTAATGAGGTGGATGAACCTAGAGCCTATTATACAGAGTGAAGTAAGTCAGAAAAAGAAAGATAATTATTGTATACTAATAGCAAGAAGAGATAAGAAAGCCTTCCTTAGCAATCAATGCAAAAAAATAGAGGAAAACAACAGAATGGGAAAGACTAGAGATCTCTTCAAGAAAATTAGAGATACCAAGGGAACATTTCACGCACAGATGGGCTCAATAAGGACAGAAATGGTATGGACCTAACAGAAGCAGAAGATATTAAGAAGAGGTGGCAAGAATACACAGAAGAACTGTACAAAAAAGATCTTCAAGACCAAGATAATCATGATGGTGTGATCACTCACCTAGAGCCAGACATCCTGGAATGTGAAGTCAAGGAAGCATCACTACAAACAAAGCTAGTGGAGGTGATGGAATTCCAGTTGAGCTATTTCAAATCCTGAAAAATGATGCTGTGAAAGTGCTGCACTCAATATGCCAGCAAATTTGGAAAACTCAGCAGCGGTCACAGGACTGGAAAAGGTCAGTTTTCATTCCAATGCCAAAGAAAGGCAATGCCAAAGAATGCTCAAACTACTGCACAATTGCACTCATCTCACACACTAGTAAAGTAATACTCAAAATTCTACAAGCCAGGCTTCAGTAATATGTGAACTGTGAACTTCCTGATGTTCAAGCTGGTTTTAGAAAAGGCAGAGGAACCAGAGATCAAATTGCCAACATCTGCTGGATCATGGAAAAAGCAAGAGAGTTCCAGAAAAACATCTATTTCTGCTTTATTGACTATACCAAAGCCTTTGACTGTGTGGATCACAATAAACTATGGAAAATTCTGAAAGAGATGGGAATATCAGACCACCTGACCTGCCTCTTGAGAAACCTATATGCAGGTCAGGAAGCAACAGTTAGAACTGGACATGGGACAACAGCCTGGTTCCAAATAGGAAAGGAGTATGTCAAGGCTGTTTATTGTCACCCTGCTTATTGAACTTATATGAAGAGTACATCTTGAGAAACGCTGGGCTGGAAGAAGCACAAGTGGGAATCAAGATTGCCAGGAGAAATATCAATAACCTCAGATATGCAGATGACACCATCCTTATGGCAGAAAGTGAAGAGGAACTCAAAAGCCTCTTGATGAAAGTGAAAGAGGAGAGTGAAAAAGTTGGCTTAAAGCTCAACATTCAGAAAACGAAGACCATGGCATCTGGTCCCATCACTTCATGGGAAATAGATGGGGAAACAGTGGAAACAGTGTCAGACTTTATTTTTTTTGGGCTCCAAAATCACTGCAGATGGTGACTGCAGCCATGAAATTAAAAGATGCTTATTCCTTGGAAGAAAAGTTATGATCAACCTAGATAGCATATTCAAAAGCAAAGACATTACTTTGCCAACTAAGGTCCATCTAGTCAAGGCTATGGTTTTTCCAGTGGTCATGTATGGATGTGAGAGTTGGACTGTGAAGAAAGCTGAGCACCGAAGAATTGATGCTTCTGAACTGTGGTGTTGGAGAAGACTCCTGAGAGTCCCTTGGACTGCAAGGAGATCAGTCCTGGGTGTTCTTTGGAAGGAATGATGCTAAAGCTGAAACTCCAATACTTTGGCCACCTCATGTGAAGAGTTGACTCATTGGAAAAGACTCTGACGCTGGGAGGGATTGGGGGCAGGAGGAAAAGGGGACGACAGAGGATGAGATGGCTGGATGGCATTACCAAATCTATGGACGTGAGTTTGAGTGAACTGCGGGAGATGGTGATGGACAGGGAGGCCTGGCATGCTGTGATTCATGGGGTCACAAAAAGTCCGACACGACTGAGCGACTGAACTGAACTGAACTGAATGCATATATATGGAATCTAGAAAAATGGTACTGAAGAATTTATTTACAGGGCAGCAATGGAGAAACAGACATAGAGGATAGACTTATGGACATGGGGAAAGGTGAGGAGAGGGTGAGATGTATGGAAAGAGTAACATGGAAACTTACATTCATATGTAAGATAGACAGCCAATGGGAATTTGCTCAGGAAACTCAAACAGGGGCTCTGTATCAACCTAGAGGGGTGGATGGGGAGGGAGATGGAGGGGAGGCTCATAAGGGAGGGGATATATGTATACCTATGGCTGATTCATGTTGAGGTTTGACAGAGAACAACAAAATTCTGTAAAGCAATTATCCTTCATTAAAAAAAAAGAAAAAAGAACTCCTAAGGTCTCTTCCAATTGATGGTAGTATGAGTTCTCCTTCCAACTCTTTCACTTACCAGCTATGAGACCTTGGGTAATATACTAAACCTCTCTAAACCACTTCTTTCATCTTTAAAAAACAAGAACAGTATCTACTTAATACTTGTTGAGCACTCCAGGCATCTTACAGATCAGCTCTTTAAATCCTCACTGCAATCCCATGAGAAACATCTCATGGGAGATGAGATGTTAATCTCATCACGGGACATGAGATGTAATATAGCAACAGGTATATTATCCCCTGTTCTTGCCTGGAGAATCCCAGGGACGGGGGAGCCTCGTGAGCTGCCATCTATGGGGTCGCACAGAGTCGGACATGACTGAAGCGACTTAGCAGCAGCAGGGGCTATAGTTGGAGAAGGCAGTGGCACCCCACTCCAGTACTCTTGCCTGGAAAATCCCAAGGACGGAGGGGCTTGGTGGGCTGTAGTCCATGGGGTCACTAAGAGTCGGACACAACTGAGCGACTTCACTTTCACTTTTCACTTTCATGCATTGGAGAAGGAAATGGCAACCCACTCCAGTGTTCTTGCCTGGAGAATCCCAGGGACAGGGGAGCCTGGTGGGCTGCCGTCTATGGGGTCGCACAGAGTCGGACACGACTGAAGCGACTTAGCAGCAGCAGCATATTATCCCCATTCCACACAGATGCACTCAGAGGCACAGAGGTGTTAACTAATTTGTCCAAGATTACTCAGCTATAATTTGAACCCCAAATTTGCACTATCAGTCCCTGTGTTATATACTGTTTTTAAGTTACAGTGATTCTCTAATGAGATAATGTGCACAGACACTTAGTACATGCAAGTTCAATACATGTCAATTATTATTATTAAGATTCTAATGTCCATATTTGTACCTTTTTAAAATGCTCTTTCCAAACTTGAAATCATCTAGAAAATAATTGCCTTGCTTCATCATTCAGAAAATAATTGCAAGTCCCATCTCCTACATACATCTTTTTTAACTGAGTTGATCGCTCTCTAAAACTTCCCTTTGATATCTAAAGGAGTGCAGAATTTGGCCCATGATTCTACACCAATGATTATCCCTTAATACTTTATCAACAGTGATAATTATGGAGGAAGAAATTCCCTCTCATATCCCAACCTTGCTCATAGAAAGTCATTCATTCACTCATTCAGTAAGGGCCTATTCTATGTCAGGCTCTGAGTTAGGTGCTAGACATGTACGGCAAACAAAACACATGGTTCCTTTTCTCATGGAAATTTTTACAATAAACATGACAGTACACAAATAAATGTATAAATACAAATTGTGATTCAGATTCAGATTCAGATCAGTCACTCAGTCGTGTCCGACTCTGCGACCCCATGAATCGCAGCACGCCAGGCCTCCCTGTCCATCACCAACTCCCAGAGTTCACTCAAACGTCCATGGAGTCAGTGATGCCATCCAGCCATCTCATCCTGTCGTCCCCTTCTCCTCTTGCCCCCAATCCCTCCCAGCATCAGAGTCTTTTTCAATGAGTCAACTCTTTGCAATTGTGATCAATTTCATTAAAAAAAAAAAAAAAAAGGCCTTTGGAAAGACAGTTTCAGTTCAGTTCAGTCACTTAGTCGTGAGACAGTTTAAGGGATATAATTTAGCTCTAAGGAGTAAGAGAAGGCCTCTCTGAAGAAGTAACATCTAAGCTAAGACTTGAAGAACGAGTAAAAATTTTTCAGGGAAAGAGCAAATGAAAAAACAGTCCAGTCAAAGACCCTGAAGCAAAAGAGCCTGCCATGTTTAGAAACTGAAGAAAACCAAAGTAGCTGAGCTATAGTGAGCAAGAAGAAAGTGGCAGAAAATGAGGTTAAAAACTGTACAGGGCCAGGTGAGACTCTGATGAAGAGCAGGTATATTGTGCAACGTGGAAAAAAAAAAAATACCTATTACTCTATTTACATAGTACATACTCGGGAAATTGGACCTTGTTCATCTCTTCTTGACTAGAAGTGTGGGGATTGGCATAGTTTTAAAAAGAATGAGCAATCCTGACCTACTATTTCAAGGGTACTAGTGTTGCCTGGAAAATCCCATGGACGGAGGAGCCTGGAAGGCTGCAGTCCATGGGGTCGCTGAGGGTCGGACATGACTGAGCAACTTCACTTTTCACTTTCATGCACTGGAGAAGGAAATGGCAACTCATTCCAGTGTTCTTGCCTGGAGAATCCCAGGGACGGGGGAGCCTGGTGGGCTGCCGTCTATGGGATCGCACAGAGTCCGACACGACTGAAGCGACTTAGCAACAGTGTTGCTTCTACAGTGAATCCCTTAAACAACCCATCGTTTTGCCTAGAACTTACACAGCAAACATCCACACTGTCTACTATCATGTGCAAGCCATCAAAACACGGTAAAGATGGTTGAATAACATTGCCTATGATCACAAAGGCATTTTACAGGCTAATAGTACCAAGTAACACAAGGAAATGAAAAAAAGAATGGACGGAAGTTCAATGAGCATAATCTAAATAAGAAACTAAGCCCACTGCAAATTCTGAATTATAACACTTAGTATATATTGTATATTGAGATTTAAATTATCTACTCAGTTACAAGAATTGTAAGGCCAGGTTGGGTGAGGGGTGAAGATGGAGGGAATCAAATGAATGAATGAATGTCAAGCACCTAAAAACGTGCCTGATGCCTGACATGGCATCTGAAAGTGAAACTACCATTATTATTATCTACAGTGACTAACAGGGTAATAACAAAATATCTGAATAAATAATCTGGGTATGTTAGCTATATACTATATAGCTATATATATACTACCAAAATGAGAAATGAACAAGACTTTCACAGTGGATATGGGCAAGTTCAAATATTAAGTGTAGCATGCAATAAGAACTAGATATAAACATAGTTGCTGTCAGAAGGGTATATACTATCTAAATGTTTCTCTTAAAAGGCTGAGTTGGACCATAAAGAAGGCTGAGGGCTGAACACTTGATGCTTTCGAACTGTAGTGCTGGAGAAGACTCTTGAGAGTCCCTTGGACTGCAAGATCAAACCAGTCAATCCTAAAGGAAATCAATCCTGAATAATCGCTGGAAGGACTGAAGCTGAGGCTGAAGCTCCAATACTTTGGCCACCTGATGCAAAGACCCGATTCACTGGAAAAGACCCTGATGCTGGGAAAGAGTGAGGGCAAGAGGAGAAGGGGGCAACAGAGGATGAGATGGTTGAATGGCATCAACAGCTCAGTGGACATGAGTTTGAGCAAGCTGCAGGAGACAGTGAAGGACAGGTCAGCCTGCGGTGCTGCAGTCCACGGGATCGCAAAGAGCTGGACACGACTGAGCAACTGAATAACACAAATCATCTAAGCAATAATCCAACTGATTCAGCCTTGCACCCCTGCAGGACACTGTGGTTACCATGTGGCTAGCCAACTAAATATTCGAACAAAGAGGCAAGATCAGTGGCATCACATGCAGCCTCCCAGCAACAGCCTGAAGAGATGGAATCTCCCCTCTTATTTGGTTCCTAAGCTTTCTTTTTATGGAACTCTAGCAGCCATTTAGAACTAATTTAGATTATTGGCTTTTTTGCTTGTCTCTCCAGACTATTCCCAACTACAGCTTCACTTCTGGTTTTAAAGCCCTAAAAACTCTACAGGAAACAAAGGCTAGAGAATTATGAATTGGACACGCTGAGTACCAAAAAGTAATGCAAAGGAGGAAATCTTTCTGCACTGGCAGAGCGGAACAAATTGACTTACAAGCTGTTCATTCCAAACACTGCTAATCAGTGTACTTTTCAAATCCCAGAATTAATACCAAAGTGGTGAGAATAAAACTAGGGGCCTTTCCTGATAGGCAGGACAGGCATGAGACTTCCTGAATAAATCAACAGACAAATGAATAAACAAATTTAATGGGAGGATATTTGATTTTGACTCAGACATCCTATAAAATCCTATAGATTAAAGCCAGCTGTGGTTGACCACTGTGCTCTACAAGTATAAGTGAAGAAGCATCTTACAGAAAGGGATCTAAAGCAGAGTTCAACATTCAAAAAGTCTTAGGGAGGTACAGAAGGAGTGTGGGAGTCAGTACACTATCTGATATCATAGAAATGAAGGTATCAAGAACAACAGTAATTTTGATTGCTTTATTAAAATGTTCCTCATAGAATTCTTTACAAAAACATTATGTCCTAAAAAAGTCACTCAACAAATATCAAGACCTTCTATGTATAGGACACTGATGGAAAAAGCAAAGGAATCTGTGTTCCTGATCCTTAATACAACTCAAAAATATGCAAAATTCAGAAAGGTCAGTTCAAAAGCTTAAATTTTCCATCACTTACAATTTCAATAATGCTGAAATTTTAATTTAGTATTGTGCTTATAGTGCTATCCCTATATTTTGTTCATAAGAACAAAAGCCCATCATTCCCTGCTATATAAAATATTCATGTTCATATTTTAGAGATATATTTATATAAATATATTTATATAAAACAAAATCTTCTGAGTTGCAAATAAATAAAAACATCTTAAAGAAACCAAAACACTATCAAAGTTAAAATTATAATACATTTCATCCATTAATTCTAGTATAAGTTTAGACAGAGTTTTAGATCTTCTTCACGAAAGAAATGTACGAACTGTACCCTTGATTGTACCTCTACAAATAGGGCATTTTCTTAGAGAAGGGGCACAGTCTTTGCAAACTACTAGATGACCACAAGGAATGAACACTATGGACACTTCTTTGTCCATACACACTTTACACGTTCTTTCTTCTTGTAGTCTCCTCAACTGTTCTTCCACTGGTAAATCTAAGAAGAGAGAAAAAATGTTAATAAAAGGCAATTTCCTGCTTCTCCTCCAATGAAAAGCCAAGAAAATAAAAAACAATGTTTTCTTCTGGTTTAAATCATTAATATTTTACCTGAAACATTTTCTGTAGGAATGTATTTTATGTCTTGTTGCACTAAGGGAGCAAAAGCAAAAGCATTACTATTACAAATAAGGTTAACAATATTTAGTCACAGAATATATATTTTTAAACTAACAGTTTGGACTCTGCCCAAACACTATAAATAATTTTCAAAATGTCAAGGCAACAAAAGCCTTCTATCTTTTTGTACAAGTATTAGTTTACAAATTAGGTTGAATTATTTTCAATAATCACAAATTATTAATATGAGCATATTTTTCAATTGACCTAGAAAGTTTCAAAAGTAATTTTTCAGCACTCACCAAATAAACGCTTGTATAACATGGGATCAATTTCTTGTAGAGAGTTTTTGAATATGGTGGCTGCAAAATTTCCTTTCACTAAAATAGTATCAATCAGTTCTCTTGCTTGTAAAGATGTTTGTGTTTTCTGTTTAATAACATCATGTTCTTGTTCACTAATCACCCTGGCAGTTAGGAGACTATCCAGAATTGGAAGCACACAAGTCAGATGTTGAAAAAGTGCCATTCTATTCTTCCGGATTAATGACAGGTCATCTTTATAGAAAAGAACACAAACATAATCACATTCAAACTCTGTCTGCAAACTTCCTTCCACATATACACATATAACTGAATGAAAACAACCATAATTCAGTATCAGCACTGAAGTTGATTGCTAGCTTGGCAGTACCAAAGTAGAAAATAACTCTATTTATAATAAGAACTAATGCTGAGCACTGTGGTAGGCACTTCACATGTATTAACTTATTTCATCTTTACAACAGCCCAGCTCAGTCAGTAAAGAATCTGCCTGCAATGCAGAAGACCCTGGTTTGATTCCTGGGTTGGGAAGATCCCCTGGAGAAGGGAACAGATACCCACTCCAGTATTCTGGCCTGAAGAATTCCATGGACTATATAGTCCATGGAGTTGCAAAGAGTCAGACAGGACTCAGCGACTTTCACTTTCACTAGTGTCCTTATTTAGTAGATAAGAAAACAGAGGCACAATGAGGTAAGTAAACTGCTAAAGTACATAAAACTAGCAAAAGTCAAACTGAGGCAATTTGGTGTCATAATCTCTGCTTTCAACAATTCTGCAATATTGCTAATCCTTTAACCAAATAAACCTTAGAGCCAAATGAAATTGAAATTTCAATCCAATCTAGTCCAAGTGGAAAAGGCAAAATCAAGAGAATTAAAAATGACAGATTTTTTCTTAAATTATCAGTCACCCATAAAACTTCTTTAAAATTCCATTTAATTATTATTTCCCCAAATTATACATGGTATCACCATTAGCTCAATATTTTATAACAATGGGGAAAAGGCACTAACAACATTTTGAAAAAGAAATCCTACTTGTCACACCTTCCTGTGCTATAGGATCACTATATTCTCCTTAAAAATCTAGATTTTGTATCTACTAGTAAAATATTTTATATTTGAAACTCTGCAATTGCATTATCTTTATGGAATATGACTTATGAATCTAGGTTTGTTAATTAACTATCATATAGTTTTACCATGATCCATTAAGCTTTACTATAAAATAAAAAGAGAAGTTGAGTTGTCTAAAGAAAGATTATTTGAGTGGAGATGATTGATATATTTTAGAAACTCTGACTCTATCAAATAGGAACGTGAATAAAACCATTTAACAAGGAACACCATTTAACTAGTGCCTAGTCAGATGGTCCAGGCTCAAGATACGCATTTCAAAGAGGATTGAAGCTCTGAAAATAAAAGAGAAAACGAACAGAACAGTGTCTGGGTAAAAAGTCAATGTTTCACACATACCTGCTGAACAAATGAACGATCAGGGTTAGGCAATTTAAAGAGCAGTTGGAACAAAGAAATTTGAAGTAGATTACAGCAGAGGGATGGAAGAATCAGAATTTACCATATTGTTAAGTAATTTATTATAAAGAAGTAGCGATATATTAGAAAATTAAAGTATAATTTTATATTGAAGTATATCCATTTTAAAGTTTTTTATTTTTCTAATTACATTTTACTTAAACTAATAAGTTCTCTGAAATTCTTAAGATTTCCAAAATTAGACTGCTACTGACTGAGGAAAATAGTCTCACTTCAAAGTCATAGGCTATATTATAGCTTATAAGAAAGTAAAGACTTGAATACACCTTTGAAACATACTATTCTTTTATTCTGGAAAAAAATATCCTAAGTTGCCTCTTTAAGTGCACATTTGTAAAGAAATCACCCACCTACCATTCTCGGAAACTAGAAATTAATTAGTAACACAAATGTAAGAATTTTAATTGTCATTCAAAAAATATTTCTTGGGCACAGACTGTGCAGACACATGAAAGTTATCTTATACCATTTGTTGACTTGGAGTTATCTCTGGAAACCATTGATTTCTCTTTTTTTGAAGAAAAATAAGTATTTTATAGCTGGATGGCTTTAGACTTCAAAGAGTTTTTAAACAGTTATGGAGATGAGTGTTCTCTTCTTTAAGCAGTTGTTCACTGACAACCAGTGGTAAGAATGTGACAACTACAGGAAGGACACGCAGTCTTATCTTCCCTTTAAAATGAAAAAGAACTTGGCAAGGCTGGGCAAACTTGGACTATATGCTGTATTGGTGACATGTACAACTGAATAAGTAAGTCACACTTTGGTAAATAGAGGATGCTGTATCATCATGATCTGATATGTCAGTCTGGGTTGGCCAGGGGTAGATTTATCCAGGAATGGAGTGGACAATCTCACAGTCAACTATCCTGGGAAGAAAGAGGTCTCAGATGGCCATGGACAAGGGAAGGGGTGCAAACCTTTCTCATTCTGGGCTTTGTGGCTATTTGGGGGCCTCCTGAGAAATCTGTACACAGGTCAAGAAGCAACAGTTAGAACTGGACATGGAACAACAGATTGGATCCAAACTGGGAAAGGAGTATGTCAAGGCTGTATATTGTCACCCTGCTTATTTAACTTATATGCAGAGTACATCATGAGAAATGCTGGACTGGATGAAGCACAAGCTGGAATCAAGATTGCTGGGAGAAATATCAATAGCCTCAGATATGCAGATGACACCACCCTTATGGCAGAAAGTGAAGAACTAAAGAGCCTTTTGATGAAAGTGAAAGGAGAGTGAAAAAGGTGGCTTAAAACTCAACATTCAGGAAACTAAGATCATGGCATCTGGTCCCATCACTTCATGACAAATAGATGGGGAAACAATAGAAAGAGTGACAGACTTTATTTTGGGGGGCTCCAAAATCACTGCAGATGATGATTGCAGCCATGAAATTAAAAGATGCTTGCTCCTTGGAAGAAAAGCTATGACCAACCTAGCCAGCATATTAAAAAGCTGACATTACTGTGCCAACAAAGGTCCGTCTAGTCAAACCTATGGTTTTTCCAGTCGTCATGTATGGATGTGAGAGTTGGACTATAAGCTGAGCGCCGAAGAACTGATGCTTTTGAACTGTGGTGTTGGAGAAGACTCCTGAGAGTCCCTTGGACTGCAAGGAGATCCAACCAGTCCATCCTAAAGGAAGTCAGTCCTGAATATTTATTGGAAGGACTGATGCTGAAGCTGAAACTCCAATCCTTTGGCCACCTGATGAGAAGAACTGACTCATTTGAAAGGACCCTGATGCTGGGAAAGATTGAAGGTGGGAGGAGAAGGGGACGACAGAGGATGAGATGGGTGGATGGTATCACTAACTCAATGGAATTGAGTTTGAGTAAGCTCCGGGAGTTGGTGAAGGACAGGGAAGCCTGGCATGCTGCAGTCCATGGGGTCGCAAAGAGTTGGACATGACTAAGTGACTGAACTGAACTGAACTGAGCCTTGCTTGGGACTTTCCTAGTCATTTGTGTAAACTGGTCAGAGCCACACAGAGATCAATCAGGAGCTAGGTAGAGAGATTCATGAGGATGGGTTTAGGAGCACCAAGAGAGCACACATACAGTTATGGCTGTCAATTGCCATGTGTGATATAATGTCCTTCCGTGATCCCTAAATCTCCAATAAGAGCTTGTTAACAGTTGTAGTCTGTTTTCAGCTGTGTTGAAAGGACTCTTGGATCTGGTCCATGCTTGAGAAAGAGTGGCCAAGGAGGGATCAACATTTCTCTTTGTCCAGGCCAAAGTGATGATGGAAGCAGAGCAACCAGATGAGAATGAACATGCTGAGAGGAGAGAGTTTTCTGAAGGGCAACAGAGCAGAGCTAACAAGACGACATGGCTAGCATGGAAGGTCACAGGCAACTTGTCTTGAGAGAACGTGAAACAGTATCCCAGCACTCTTTTAAATAATAGAAAGACACTCCAAAGGGGAACTCATATCTTGTGTGAGCAAATAGGAAACTTAATGATAATTTGTATATTACTTTATAGTCACAGGTTGAGACACACTGTTATGCTACTATTAATAGTTGTCCCTGATCCCACCCCAATTTACAGCGAAGAGGAGTGAGCAACTAGTCCGAGATAAAAAATGTGCCATGGGCTTCCCTGGTGGTCCAGTGGTTAAGAATCCACCTTGTAATGCAGAGGACACTGGTTGAATCCCTGGTCTGGGAAGACTGAATGTGCCAAGGAGCAACTAAGCCTGTACACCACAACTACTAAGCATGCACTCTAAAGCTTGAGAGCTGCAACTGCTGAAGCTCGAGTCCACAGAGTCCATGCTCCACAACCGGAGAAGGCACTGCAACAATAAGCCAGGCAGCACAACTAGAGAAGCCCACGTGCAGCAAGGAAGACCCAACTGCAGCCAAAAATTTAAAAAAAAAAAAATTTTTTTTAATGTGCCATGAATAATTATATACACAATCAATTATTCAGAGTAAACACAGAAATTAAGCAAAGGCAGGAAAATTTGCTTTCACTCAATATATACGATTTCAATTTACTAATAAGCGATCAAATATAGTTTAATGTGAAGAAAGTTTTCAGAATTCAAATGTAGAAGACTGAACATAAAATCCAATTGGATTAATGAGTATATTTTCAATAACATATACAGTGGCATCCTTATGGAAATAGAGACTGTAAATAAATATGTATACCTGATTCTTTTTCCTCAGTTGCTCTTTCTTTCTCCTCTTCCCTTATTTCATCTTCTGCATTAAGTAAATCTAATACAAGATCACTGATGGTTTTATAATTCTCTCCAGTCATTAGGATTTTACTCTGAACAGTCTGCTTTACCAGCCTTCTACTAAAGCCCATTTCCAAAGCAGCTTTAACCACAGGTGTATTCATCATGACTGAATCTTCTGAATGGTTTTCTCCAGGTCCAAAATGAATAACTATACAAAATAAGGAATTTAACACATTATGGGAGAGTTTGTATATTTTCTAAATTGTGATTTATTTATTTATTTTTCTTTCTTTATTTTTTTTAAATTTTATTTTTAAACTTTACAATATTGTATTAGTTTTGCCAAATATCGAAATGAATCTGCCACAGGTATACCTGTGTTCCCCATCCTGAACCCTCCTCCCTCCTCCCTCCCCATACCCTCCCTCTGGGTCGTCCCAGTGCACCAGCCCCAAGCATCCAGTATCGTGCATCGAACCTGGACTGGGACTCGTTTCATACATGATATTATACATGTTTCAATGTCATTCTCCCAAATCTCCCCACCCTCTCCCTCTCCCACAGAGTCCATAAGACTGATCTATACATCAGTGTCTCTTTTGCTGTCTCGTACACAGGGTTATTGTTACCATCTTTCTAAATTCCATATATATGCGTTAGTATACTGTATTGGTGTTTTTCTTTCTGGCTTACTTCACTCTGTATAATAGGTTCCAGTTTCATCCATCTCATTAGAACTGATTCAAATGTATTCTTTTTAATGGCTGAGTAATACTCCATTGTGTATATGTACCACAGCTTTCTTATCCATTCATCTGCTGATGGGCATCTAGGTTGCTTCCATGTCCTGGCTATTATAAACAGTGCTGCGATGAACATTGGGCTACACGTGTCTCTTTCCCTTCTGGTTTCCTCAGTGTGTATGCCCAGCAGTGGGATTGCTGGATCATAAGGCAGTTCTATTTCCAGTTTTGTAAGGAATCTCCACACTGTTCTCCATAGTGGCTGTACTAGTTTGCATTCCCACCAACAGTGTAAGAGAGTTCCCTTTTCTCCACACCCTCTCCAGCATTTATTGCTTGTAGACTTCTGGATAGCAGCCATTCTGACTGGCGTGAAATGGTACCTCATAGTGGTTTTGATTTGCATTTCTCTGATAATGAGTGATGTTGAGCATCTTTTCATGTGTTTGTTAGCCATCTGTATGTCTTCTTTGGAGAAATGTCTTTCTATTACAATATCCAAAATATAAGGCCCAGAAAATATGCAGGTACTATTTTTGTACTACCTTTCGTAAATTTAAAATAATGGTATACATATTCAGTCACTAAAATAGGAACATGGAACATTGTATTCAGATACAAAATATCCATTATCTGGCATAACTATAAGTGGGAGAAAGAAATAGAATGTCGGTGCTGGTGGATCATCCCAACCAGTATTGAGATTCTTTTTCCCCAAGTTGAATGAACAAATGAGCTTTCTAAATTAAATTAAATATGTTTTATATAATTGTGAAATAGGCCAACTGTCATCACTCATCTCTATTCCTGCAGTGGCCTTCTACAACACTGTTCCTATCTAACTTATTCTCAGTATTGTAATCAGAATGCCTTTTTAAAAACATAAATCTGAATTTCCATAAATTCCATCAACAATTCCTTTGCCTTTAAGGTAACATTCAATTGTACCTTATAAGATCTTACACAGTCTGGACCCTAACCCCTTCAGCCTCACCACTGGCCACTTACTCAATTGTCTTCTAGACCAGAAGTCACAAACTGACAGCTGCTGGTTCAAATTCTGCCTATTGTGCTAACTACTGTTAAGCCAGCCTGCTTCATTCATTCATCTCTTCACAAATCCTACTTCTATCCATACAAAAGTTTGTTCAGTTCTTCTAATTTGCCTGTTCTCCTTTGTCACTTAAGTCTTTCACGTGCTGTTTTCTCTGCTGAGAATATTCTTTTCCTCCGTTTGGTTAACTTTTGTTCTTCTGTTTGCTTCTGTGCTAAGACAAATACTTCTTCTGGAAAGGCTTTTCTGATCCTCCAAGTCTGGACTAATGTTCCATATGTGCTCTCTGAGCCCACTTTATTTTCTGCACCATTATCCTATCTGTGCATTTTCCTGTATCCCTCAGACTAGCAGCTCATGAGAACAGGTGTTACATTTATTCTGTTCTTTGTTTCTCAGGACAGCAGAAGCACAACAAATATTTATTGAATTGAATTTAACACTAGATAATGAAGAAGGGCTTATTCAAATATTGGCTCTATCACCTTTTAGGTTAAGGTAATAGGTCACTTAACCTCTCTGAGCCTCCAAGTCCTTATTGAAAAAAATGGGAATATTATTTTCTACTCTCCATTTCATAGAAATAGTATGTATGCAATCTTATGCCATAGTGTATCTGTTCCCACACTGGTCTGAAAACTGGATGTATGCAGTTTGTTAAAACTAGAGACAGTCAAGCCCCACTTTTAGATACTACGATTCAATTCAGTAGGGTTAAAGTGAGACTAGAAATCTATATTTTTGGAGTTCCTCAGGCAATTATGATATGCACTAAGGTTTGAAAAATATCAAGTGTATTTGAAAATTCATTGTAAATTATAAATCATAACATAAATGTATATTATGTAATTATCAGCTTTCAATCTTAACAGTATCAAATGATCCTAATATTTAAATGTAGCAGTTATTATTAGTATACATACTTGGTGACTCTGTATTTTCATCTTCTGGATTGTCTGAAGTAGATAACAGCTACAAAAAAAATGTACATAAATTAAAATGTAAATTTCATCTTATTCATTGCAATAAAAATTAATCAAAAGACTTGTTCAATTTATTGCATACTGACTTATTTATTGGGAACATGGTTTTTTATGTCAAAAGCGAATTTTATTTACATTCAACAGCAGTTCTGTAGGCCATAAACTACTAAGAATTTCTTCACATGTGTGTATGTATTAACAAATAAAACGCATTTTCATTAAGGCACAAACAGGGTTATACCTTTTCAGTGATCTACAAGACAATCATTGTTTACCTATTATCCCAAAGATCTTCCATTTTCTGGGTGTTTCTTTGGGATAAGCTGGATCGAATATTAGTTCCATTGACCATGGCTAGGAAGTGTTTGACCCTCAAGCTATTCTATAAGTTCTTATTTGCTTTTCTGGGAAGATTAGAAAAAGCAATACAATTATCTTCCTCAAATCCTTTTAAGAAAAATTTATATAGTATAGCTCATCATCATGGTGATATAGAGTGTAACTTAAATGCTACTACCTAGTCAATTTTTTCCTCAAGTAATTCAATTTATTACAACTTTATTAGAGTAATATTCAGAAACACAACTTAAATACTATTTTTCAGAAGGTTTCTAATTTTGGATCTGCTGTTATCCAAAGAATAGCACTCGCTACTATTTATTGACTATGCCAATGCCTTTGACTGTGTGGATCACAATAAACTGTGGAAACTTCTGAAGGAGATGGGAATACCAGACCACCTGACCTGCCTCTTGAGAAACCTATATGCAGGTCAGGAAGCAACAGTTAGAACTGGACATAGAACAACAGACTGGTTCCAAACTGGGAAAGGAGTACGTCAAGGCTGTATATTGTCACCCTGCTTATTTAACTTCTATGCAGAGTACATCATGAGAAACGCTGGGCTGGGTGAAGCACAAGCTGGAATTAAGACTGCCAGGAGAAATATCAATAACCTCAGGTACTCAGATGACACCACCCTTATGGCAGAAAGTGAAGAACTAAAGATGAAAGTGAAAGAGTAGAGTGAAAAAGTTGACTTAAAGCTCAATATTCAGAAAACTAAGATTATGGCATCCGGTCCCATCACTTCATGGCAAATAGATGGGGAAACAGAGGAAACAGTGTCAGACTTTATTTTGGGGGGTTCCAAAATCACTGCAGATGGTGATTGTAGCCATGAAATTAAAAGACACTTACTACTTGGAAGGAAAGTTATGACCAACCTAGATAGCATATTCAAAAGCAGAGACATTACTTTGCCAACAAAGGTCCATCTAGTCAAGGCTATGGTTTTTCCAGTGGTCATGTGTGGATGTGAGAGTTGGACTGGGAAGAAAGCTGAGCACCAAAGAATTGATGCTTTTGAACTATGGTGTTGGAGAAGACTCTTGAGAGTCCCTTGGACTGCAAGGAGATTCAACCAGTCCATCCTAAAGGAGATCAGTCCTGGGTGTTCATTGGAAGGACTGATGTTGAAGCTGAAACTCCAATACTTTGGCCACCTGATGCGAAGAGCTGACCCATTTGAGAAGACCCTGATGCTGGGAAAGATTGAGGGCAGGAAGAAAAGGGGACAACAGAGGATGAGATGGTTGGATGGCATCACTGACTTAACAGACATGGGTTTGGGTAAACTCCGGGAATTCGTGATGGACTGGGAGGCCTGGTGTGCTGTGTTTCATGGGGTCACAAAGAGTTGGACACGACTGAGCGACTGAACTGAACTGAACTGAGCACTCTCTAAGATCATGCTGGGTGTTGGAAAAAAAAGTGTATTTTTAAAGTGATTCTTGTCTTTTCACTAAAATTTACTCTCTGTAATTATCAGAAAGTCAATTTAACAAATGATTTTAAAAAACTGTCCCTTACCTGTTCAAGTAGATGAGGGTAACTGGCTTGAACTCGACTAATGAACTCTTGTCCTTTAATTTGTATTAAGTACTCACACCTAAAATGTAAACAAAATTAAATCTGGTTATTTATATTTAAACAAATTTAACTCTGGTTATTTCAATCTGGCCATTTGTAGCCTGGTAAATATTTCAAATGAACATAAGCATAATTATAACCACTTGACTATTCATTTAGCATATAGGAAGTGGTAAGAGACGCTGCAGTCAAAAGCAAGATATCATCAAGAGGAGGGCTGTAATTGGTAATCAGCCAAGGCTGAGGCAGGCAGAGGTCGTGAGGCTCTCAAGTCTACTGAGAAAAGCAAGGCTGTCTCCATTCCAAGTTCCCAGCTGCTCTCTTCAACTGTTCTCTAAGATTCCTAAAAACACTCTGAACACTAATAACAAGGAAACAAGGTAGAAAGTTCCCTAATAAATGATACTGTTCATACATAAGGTATGTGTGTATGTTTAAAAGCTGAAAATACACAAAAAGAAAGAATTAGGAAGATGAGCCCATTTTCTAGTATGTCAGACATTCACAAGTTTGGCATTTCCTAGATAATATATATCCATTGTCTAATTTAAGTACAAAATGAATTCATGACTCGATCAAAGCAAAATTATCAGTTCTTTATATATTCACAAAATTACCACAATAGAAAGCTAGCAGCACATTTTAAAAACGTCTATGTTTTTTAAAGGTATTCTTTTTAATTTTTGAAATCTGAAATATTTGGGGACTGCAAAGTTGTTACAAGGGAAGACCAGTATTAAAAACATATAATGTAAACATTTGGCAATCAACATTAACAAATATTAGAAGTGTTGACCATGAAAAATATAATTAAAGGCTACTTGATTTTAATTTAAAAAGAGTGAAAACAAGCATGGAATGACAGCAAAATGCTATGCAGTGACCAAAACAGATGAAATGGATCTATATTTACCCTGATGACTCTGTTTCATATTGCAATCAGCCTGGTACTTCTGATCTCTTTCATCCATCTCTTTTTTTCTTTTTATCCAAAGCACTTATTATATTCCAACATGCTATATAACTTATTTATTAAGCTTGTATTAATTGTTTGATCTCTCCTGCTATAAGTTTAGCATATGAGACCAGTTTTGATTTTGTTTTGATTTTGATTTTGTTTTGATTTTGTTCAACCAAGTATATTAAATATCTACAACAGTGCCTGGTAATAGGTAATTACCTACTGAGTGTTGAATAAATGGAAATATGTTCAAGACATAATGTTGACTGAAAAGTTTCAAAATAGTACATGTATCTAATTTATATAAAATTTTATACATTTGAGATGTTTTTTGGAGGGATGTTCATGAAAATGGTAACTGTGGTCATCTTTAGGTGGCGAGATTTCTTGACATTTAAATTTTTTCTCTCTGTACTTTCCTAATAATGTGTGACTTGAGTTTATAATGAGCATGTTATTTTAATATATACATATTTATATTAATTACACACACAAAGAAATCCTGAACTATTTATCTTAAATTTCCACCAAAACTGTTTAAGCAGTTATTTTTCTAAGTAAGCCTCCCTAAATTTATTCACAAATGTATTTTTGAAACAAAGGCAGACTAAAGTAACAGTTGATTAAGTTACACACATAAAACTCATCTTACACACATGTGCATAGAAAATCTGAAAATAATTACCGTGGAAACCACTTGGCATGTTCCACCCATGGATCATCTCCAGATTCCCAACACCTCAGTCCACCATCACAGCAAAAGCATTTCACATCATCACTGTGACCTAAAATTAAATTTGGACCAAAACTTATGAATCCATATAATTCTACCACTAAAATGTATAAGATAAACATGTTGAATATTTTTTTTTATTATCAGATTAAGCTTCTTACCCACATAATAAAAACCTGCGCTTGCAAGCTGCTCAGGATGAACTGGAACACTAGAGGGCCAGCTGCAGAATGTTTTAATGCGGGCTGCATATGTCTGCATGCTCAGATTAGAAGCAGTGTACCTTGAAGTGCCTTGGAGCTGATTTCCTAAAAACGGACAGTTGGGGAAATGTCTCAGGTGTTCTGACATAGCATCATCCTTCGGTTCCCAATTGCTCAATGTTCCACCACAGGCAAAGCAAGCCACTCTATCTCCAGGTCCTATGTAATAAAAGCCTGCTTTTGCCAGGTCTGTTGGTGACAGAAAAGTCAACGGCCACATCTGGAAGGTAAGTAATCTGGCTTTTTCAGTATTCATTGCACAAGGGTAGGAACTTATCCTCAAGGCAGAAAAATCCTGATTTGGTCCAGAGTTTAAAAGATTTGATGGAAAGCTTGAATAAGAGCCACTGAAGTAGCCACTGTTTTCCAAGCTGGGAAGTAGTGAATGTGTGGAATTCGTTAATGAAGAATGAAAAGTAGGCTGAGAAGAGGCTCCTGAAACGTTAATTGAATTTAGATTCTGAACAAAGCTACAGCTAGGATACAACTTTTTATGCTTCTCAATGGGATTGTCTCCTTGTTTCCAGTTATCCAGCATCAGTCCACAACAGAAGCATTTGACTTTGTCTTTCACACCAGTGTAATAAAAACCAGCACGAGCAAGACTCCTTTCTGAGACAGGTACACCGGCGGGGAAAGTTGAGTATGTTGACATTCGGTAGAGCTCACATGAAAAGTCATACTTCAGTTCAAACATGTTGGCACTCTTCATCAAATTTGATAAGAATACGCTATTTTCTACTATATTCATAATGAAGTGGATGGGGAGGAAAAGGGACTAGTCTTTCTCTGGGGAGGTAGTTTTGTGCATGGCTTTTGATTTTTATTAATTTTAGTACTAGGTTGAACACTTAGAACAGGAAATCTTTCATTCTTTTTTCTTCTATGCATTTAGGATTACAGCATGGCAAGATTCTAAATCCTATACTGATACATTTTAAGGGACAATTATGTACAACTTGTACCTCTGCATACTCTTGATATATACAATGTAAACATGATGCTACACAGTACCTTGTGATGAAAATTAAAACCTTCATAAAAATGTAGAATGCGTTAGGTCATCAAGACGCCATTTTGTGTCAGGTGTCTCCACAAGTAGGTCACCCTCTCCACTAATATGCTTCATTGACATTCGGTCAGCCTGAAGATAAAATGTCTCACATAGTTTGTTTTGGCAGAAAGCTATCCTGCATAAGTGTCCCATATACACAAGAATATTCAAACTATACTTATTCTGATTTTTTTAAATTGTGAAATTTTGGAGCCAGGGAAAAGAAAGTGTAAAACCTACCTCAAAAGGAGAAAAGAATGGATTATTATATTTCACTGACTCTAAGGCACATGTTTCAATATCTCTGTTATGGAGAGGTATCTTACAATCAATGGCATATCACATTTTAATTAACAGGATTTTTATTTCTAGGAGGTACATAAAATAATGGCGTGCTTTACAAATGATGACATCTTAGATTCAGTGAAATATAGTATATCCTAAATCTTGCTCAAATTAATTAATTTTTCTTCCTACAACCATTTTAATGGGGAGAAGAAAAAATCCAAAATTTTCTTCCAGATGAAGAACTTAAGTAGTAACAGAATTGGCTCACAGATCTTAAGACCTGGTTTCAAGATTTATTAAATAATAATTACTTCCATAGATAGGTACCTGACTGCTGAGTCATAGTGATGCCTCTAGATCTTAGCAAATTAAACATTCCATTTCAAATAAACTATCAGAGATGGGTATATTTGCTCATTTGATCTTTTAGGCTCAGCTCCATGCTGTTGAAAGCCAACATCAAATCTCCTGATAGTGAATTTATTTTTAAAAACAGTCAAAAGTCAGAGTGCTGAGTCTCCAAGCTAAGATGGATAATAAATTTTAAACAAGCAAACAAAAAACAGATGGATTAAAAAAATTTGGTTTTGGTCAGAAACTATTTCACAGATAGTATACCTTGAACCAGAATTTATCTTGACAAAACATAATAAATTTACTTTGTCACAATCCACTTCTTTTGAACAACAGAGACCTCAAAATCCAGAATTTCTCAATTAAAACTATCTACCAGTAGGCAGGTCTACATCAATAGTATCAGTAATGACCAATAAACAAGTCATCATGGTTCTTCCAGAAGTGATTTGCAAGCATGTTTCCTGGGTCTCATATATATTGAGGCTTTTTACTACAGACTTCAATGCTTTCTTTCCAGGTGGCATCAGAAATATTAGTGATTATTTCCCTCAAAGGTGAATTATTTTGTTTAACTTCAGTATTCCTTTTATTAGTCAATAATTTTATACATTGTTATAAAATGTGTAATATTATTTGTGTTATTTTAAAATATAAAACTCTTGGTGTTATTATTGTCTCTATGTGGTGTTACGACTATCTCTGTGTTTCTTTCTGAAGTTTGTTCATTTACCAAAAAGTAACCATCCACCCATCATTCTAATTCTAATTATTCTCAGAGATAACAACCCATTTGAACAAACTACATTTTTGACTTTCAAAATATCAATAGGCTTAGAAATGGTTAATTTCTTTACCAATCATCACGTTTATCTTTCATACTTACTCTTATTTTGTTGTACCTATCAAAAAGTTTTGGTTTTGACATTTCTTTGTCACTACAGAAATCTTTTAACATGCCAAAGGTTTTATATGCATATTTCTCTAACTTAGCAGAAGGCTGAATATTAATTATTTGTTCTAGATAACTGTCATTCATTTTTAAATCTTTACCAAATACAGGTACAATTTTTTTCTATTCTACACAGCAGCCAGTAGGAAACTGCCTGGCCAACTCTGAAAAAAAGTATTTCAACAATATGTCTCGACTACAATCATTTCTTTATATCCACAAGTCAAATTCAGAATCAAACCTATTATTACTGTGTAATTATACCTCTCATAACTAGATCATATTATTTAAATTAACATTCTTTGGATACAAAAAACTCCAGTTATCTACTTTGTTTATTCATGCACAAAACTACCTCCCTCAGATCAGACTAAGTCCCTTTTAAGAGTTTTAGGCCTCCATTTTCAGATGTTTTGCTTTATAGAAAAAACTGGAAAAAAATTTAGAAGTAGAACAGTTCCTCTCTTTTGTAAAACCTGTTTAAAAAAAAAAAAAGACAGTTTTAAAAGTCAAATAATTCATAGATGTTACACTATAATCACTTTGTAAACATTTTTCCAAAACAGAGCACTAGTATTTACTGAATGTCTACCATATACAAGTTGGTGTACTAGCCACTGTAGAGGCCAAAAAATCCCAGACGAAAACCAGAGGCCTCAGATTGGTGGCCAGCAGAGGTATTATGTTTGGCTTGCACAGAATTAGACTCCAGCATTTCACTAATTTTTTAAACTTTTTATTTTTAAATTAACTTATAAAGAGAGAAAATTCATAAACATAAGAATTTTCACACATCCTATACTCAACTTCCTCCAAATTAGCATCTTATATAACCATAGTATAACTACAGAAACCAGGAAATTAACACTGAAACAGTGCTATTAATTAATCTGTATGCCTCATTTGAATTCCACCAGCCTTCCAAGTAAGATTTTTCCTGGAAAAATATCACTGTATTTTTCAATGTTTTAGTTAATTACCAACACTTTTTGTAAGTAAGAGATTTCCAGACTTCCCCAGTGGTCAAGACTCCACACTTTCACTAAATGGGACAAGGGAATTAAGATCCTGATGTTAAGTGGAGGGGCCAAAAAAAAAAAGTAAGAGATTTCCCATGACATTGTAGATCCCAATGCTCTCATAAAAATATCAAAAGATGTCACTATGCCAGGAATATATTTCTGGATGGCAACAATAAGCTAGTGCTAAGCCATGGCTGCACCCTTTTGGGAGGGTACATGCACTCCCATTTGGCACTCTGATACAGAGATTCTTTTCCTTTATAGTTTAGTACAAATAATGAGTATAGTTTCCTGTGCTATACAGGAGGTCCTTGTTGATTTTATATATAGAGAGAGAGTAGTGTGTATATGTCAACCCTGCTGCTGCTGCTGCTAAGTCGCTTCAGTTGTATCTGACTCTGTGCAACCCCACAGACAGCAGGCCACCAGGCTCCTCCGTCCCTGGGATTCTCCAGGCAAGAACACTGGAGTGGGTTGCCATTTCCTTCTCCAGTGCATAAAAGTGAAAAGTGAAAGTGAAGTCGCTCAGTCATGTCCGACTCCTAGTGACTCATGGACTACAGCCTACCAGGCCCCTCCATCCATGGGATTTTCCAGGCAAAAGTACTGGAGTGGGTTGCCATTGCCTTCTCTGATCTTCCTAATTTATCCCTCGCCCTTCTTCCTTTTTGGTAGCGGTAAGTTTGTTTTCTATGCCTGGGGAAAACCACTCTCAATATGAGTAACACCAATGGCTTCTTTCCCAAAACCAGTGGAATTTTTCACACCTGACACTGGGGCCCACTTCCTCCAACAAATGTTCTAGTTCCTTGGCTTCTCTCTCGGAATTCCTCTTTCCTTTCTAGTGGTTACTTCTCAGATTGGCTCATCCCCAGTCACGCCTCTTCTCACTCTTCACTTCTAGTGGGCAACCTCCTTGATGCCAGGGATACTGGATATGTCTTCCTCTTGGACACTTAGCACATCCAAGTGATACTGGAGGTTAAGTGTGCCTTTTGTCTCTAGCTCAGTCTGTAAAGAATCAGCTTGCAATGCAGAGACCCGGGTTCCATTCCCAGCTCGGGAAGATCCCCTGGAGAAAGAAATGGCAACCCACTTCAGTATTCTTGCCTGGAGAATCCCATGGATAGAAGACCCTGGCAGGTCCATGGGGTTGCAAGAGTCGGACACCGCTTAGCAACTAAATCATCAGCCCCTAGTCTGCGGTCTCCTTCACGGCAGAACTGTGCAGCAGCTCTGTATCAATCCTCCTAGCTCCACATCCATCCCGTCTGGCAAACAATGAAGACAGTAAGAGTTTCTGTTGAGAAGTCAATGTCAGCAAACTTGACTGAGCCCCTCAAGGACCGCAGCACCTTCATTTGCATGGTATTAAGGACATCAATTTTACATTAATGACTACAAAGTCTGCTAGGTGATGGTTTAGTACAGGCTTTGGAGTCAGACATCTTGGGTTTCCAATACTCATCAGTGTCCCCGTACCAGAGGTGTGCCCTTGGGCAAGTAAACCTCCCTGAGCCCAGAGTTTCCTCATTGTCAGTGGAGATAAATATGGCAACTGCTTCGTAGGACTGTGAAAAACCTGAAAGACACATGTGAAGTCTTTTGAGAGAGTCTTTGAGTACACTAGGTCTTAGAAACACCTGTTAGCAAAAAATAATGACAAAGTTAATTTTACTGTTAGTTTAGCATCAGGTACAGAGAAGGCAGTGCACCCCACTCCAGCACTCTTGCCTGGAAACTCCCACGTACGCAGGAGCCTGGTGGGCTGCAGTCCATGGGGTCGCTAAGAGTCGGACACGACTGAGCGACTTCACTTTCACTTTTCACTTTCACGCATTGGAGAAGGAAACGGCAACCCACTCCAGTGTTCTTGCCTGGAGAATCTCAGGGACTGGGGAGCCCGGTGGGCTGATGTCTATGGGGTCGCACAGAGTCGGACACGACTGAAGCGACGCAGCAGCAGCATCAGGTAAATATCTCCAGCACTGTAATAACTAGATTAAGAGCACTACAGGATTTCCAGGCCGATTATCAGTAAAACACCAAAAATCTGCTCTTTCCGCCATCACTTGGGAACACTCCTCCGTCTGTTCATTAAAGACTCTACTAAGTCCTTACTATGGC
Organism: Bos mutus; assembly: GCF_027580195.1. Lineage (NCBI taxonomy): Eukaryota > Metazoa > Chordata > Mammalia > Artiodactyla > Bovidae > Bos > Bos mutus. The sequence continues at coordinate 73,554,649 of NC_091631.1, read as the reverse complement.
CAAGCCATCTGGCACCGGCTGAGGCCAGTGATACCTCTTGGGCTTAGTCGCTCAGTCCAGTCGGCTCTGTGCGACCCCCATGGGCTGTGGCCAGCCAGGCTCCTCTGTCCAGGGGACTCTCCAGGCGAGAGCTCGGGAGTGGGTCGCCATGTCCTGCAGTGATACCTTTCGGCCATCCATTAAACCAACTGTCAAACACCCCCCTTCCACTGACTCACGGCAGAAGGAAAACAGGAACTGCACACCTGGCAGGAAGGAGGAAGGAAAGCGAGTGTCGGCGAAGCAGGGCCGGAGCCGGCGGCCCCCAGAGCTGGAGGGCAAGTCTGGACGGCGGAGGCGGCGGCGCGGACCGGCCTGAGGAGACCGGCCTCAGGAGCGCAGCCGCGCGGGTCAGGGCCGCCCGGGCTCGCACTCTGTTCCCGCGCCGGCTCGCGAGACCCGGGAAGAGCCCAGACCCTGGGGGTCGCGCGCACGGGCGCGCGCACGCTCACTCACCGCAGTTCTGGTCGCCCGACCGCCGCCCCGCGCCGGTGCGCGCCAGAGGGGATGTGCCGGCCGAGACCTGGCGGGCGCCACCCGTTGCCCCCGCCGTTCGGGGCGGGCCGGAGGCTCCCGCGGCCTTTTAACCGTCTTCCCCACCCCCCACCCCGGCCCGCCCCTTCCCCACCCCCTCCCCGCTCCCCGCGTCCCGCACTCCTCCCAGCGGTTTGCTTGTGAGCTGGTGCTTTCCTCTGAAGTCTTAGGGGAACTCCAGCGGTAATAACCACACACACTTCCCCTTAATCAGTGGCCTGGCAGACCCACTCGGGGATTTCCATGACCCAGAAAGCGTGACTGTTTCTTAACCGGGGCGGATCGACGTGGCATTTACTGAAATACCTTTGCTTCATTGTTCGTGGGTCAGAGGAAATCTTGATAATCTGTGAGGGGGCAAGATGATCATTGGTCAGCTTGACTGGAAAAGGTGCATCTCCCCACGTAATAAAATATTAAACTTTGTGCAAGCTTTCTGATTTGTTTTTACTTTTCTAATTGTAAAGCATGAGTGGAAATGTAGGGGTTTTGTTAAAAAATCACAAGATTCTCCTTTTCAATTTATTTTTAGTCTTTGAAAAGAGATTACCATATTAGTTTAGTGGGAAAAAAAATTTTTTTTTATGGTTGATAAGTTGTTTTTATAACTAGGGTGGAGTTGGCTGTAAAACAAATTCCTCTTTGTAGCCTTCAGTTTCACAGGGGAGATGTCTACCATGAAAGCCTCATAAAAATCTGAAGTCAGAGTCTTACTGCACTGTCATATTTTCCTCAACATTTCCTGCCTAAGGAGTCAATTTAAACACATATCTAAAGACAGTGCATGCCAGGATAACAGATTGGGAAAGCTCACCTGATTTTCCTGCCTTCCAGTAAATTAAGAAAAAGATACCAAGCACTAACGGCAGAACTGTAATGTTACTTAGTACTTCTACTCTCCTGTAGAAACAAGGATGCAGTACAGTCAGGATGAGCAGGGGTATCTTCTGTGTTAGCTAATTTGGCTGTCCATAGCAGATTTCCAGCTGGAACTATATAAAAAAAGATTAAGTTTACTTGTGTGAAGATTTTTTCATTTTGAGCCTGCTTAGTTCAACATTTTATAAGCCATTTTCAACTCTCCTGTAAGATGGTGGAAAAAAATTTTGTGGTCTTTATATATATTTATGATCATGTCGGAGAAGGCAATGGCACCCCACTCCAGTACTCTTGCCTGGAAAATCCCATGGATGGAGGAGCCTGGTAGGCTGCAGTCCATGGGGTCGCTAAGAGTCAGACACGACTGAGCGACTTCACTTTCACTTTTCACTTTCCTGCATTGGAGAAGGAAATGGCCACCCACTCCAGTGTTCTTGCCTGGAGAATCCCAGGGACAGGGGAGCCTGGTGGGCTGCTGTCTGTGGGGTCGCACAGAGTCGGACACGACTGAAGCGACTTAGCAGCAGCAGCAGCAGCATAATCATGTACCCACCAAAATAATTTTGGAAAACTGTATTTCTCTGCACATTTTTAACTTAGCATTAAAACACAAAAGTCATAGTTGCTAAGGAACTACTAAATCTAGACATTGATGTCTTAGGATAAGATTGATCAACAGTCTTTCAAATGTATTCAGTGGACTACAAATACCATTTGATAACCTTCATTATTAATGTATCAGTTCGTCTTTAATAATTGGAAATATTCTATCATTGCTTTTTGTCCTTGAACATTCTGCTTCCCCACAGAATTTTTGTGTTTAAAATGGACATCTTTATGATCCCTCTGGCACAAATTTCTGAAACAAACATGTATAAATTGAAATTTAACTTTTTTCCTATGATCATAGGCTGTAACTCAAAATTTTCTCCTTGACTACATTATCATTTATATTACTTTCAGTACTTATATTCAAAGTCAGTTGGTCGAAGCAATATAAACATATATGCTGATATAACAATATACTCATAAAAAATGATTCTTTTACAAATGCAATCTTAATGAGGGCTGCAGCTTATATTTGAACAATTTATTCAAGTGTGTGTTCATGAATATTACTTATTAGCAGAATATTATAGAGTTCAGCATAGATTCACTTCCTTTTTTTAATTTCCAAAGTTTATGTGTTGAAAAATCTTTTTTACATACATAGACTGGCCCCCAAAAAATGTTATATCAATTTTTTCCAAAATTTTTAACACTTGTTTTATAGCTCCAAAATTATTTAGTAATCTTTAATCCTAAAAATGGAGAAGGCAATGGCACCCCACTCCAGCACTCTTGCCTGGAAAACTCCCATGGATGGAGGAGCCTGGTGGGCCGCAGTCCATGGGGTCGCTAAGAGTCAGACAAGACTCAGCAACTTCACTTTGACTTTTCACTTTCCTGCATTGGAGAAGGAAATGGCAACCCACTCCAGTGTTCTTGCCTGGAGAATCCCAGGGATGGGGGAGCCTCGTGGGCTGCAGTCTATGGGGTCGCACAGAGTCGGACACGACTGAAGTGACTTAGCAGCAGCAGCAGCAATCCTAAAATGCAATTAGGTTTCAATAGACAACTCATTTTGTTGAACTCGTGACTTGGAAACCACAGGTATTTTACCCAAATAGGATTGCCAGAGTTAGCAATACAGGAAGCCTAGTTATGTTTAAATTTGAGACAAACAACAAATAGTTTTTTAGTATAATTATGTGCCATGCAATATATTATTCATTGAATATATTAATCATTGATTAGCTAGAATTAAAATGTAACTAGGTGACCTGTATTTTATCTGATACCTATACCCAGATATATGGCATCACCAACTTGATCGACATGAGTTTGAGCAAGCTCCGGGAGTTGGTGATGGACAGGGAAGCCTGGCATGCTGCAGTCCATGGGGTTGCAAAGAGTCGGACATGACTGAGCAACTGAACAGAACTGATACCCAGATATTAAAGTCATTCATTTTTCTCAACATTAACACCAGTTATTTCTGACCGTCCAGGAATATTTTACACCCTTGGCCAAAATTATACCATTTTAAAACCCAAGATGGGTGAGAGGTGGGCCTGTCTTTTTTTAAGAAGAAAGAACCATTGCTAAAAGGTTGGTTGGAAGACAGAATAGTCCTCGCGCCTCTAACAGCTCTTGTTTTCACTCAGATCTGTTTTAGGAAAAACTACATGCGGAAACTGAGGATCAGGTTGTTAATTTCCTTAAAATTATTTGAGTTCCCACTTCCCCAAGACTAAATTTTTGTAAATACTTAGTAACTTTGTCCAAGGGAACACTATCCCAATTTAAAGATCATGGCCTAATAAACATTGAACTATTATTAGTTAATAGGATTCCCACATTCTTCACTTTAGTAATGAAAGTTGGGATCAGATCTGTCAGGGCCTAAAGTAGATGAATATGTCTCCTTTGCAAAATTTTGCACAACTTTATTGATTTTTTTAAAGTACTTTTTAAAAAGTAATTTAAAATAGTAATTATGATCAAGGACTGTATTTATTTCACTTGCCGAATTGTTCTAATACTAGAGTGGAACCTGCAAACAGAAAGAAAGAAAGTGAAAGTTGCTCAGTCTTTGCCGACTCTTTGTGACCCCATGGACTATAGTCCACAGAGTTCTCCAGGCCAGAATACTGGAATGGGTAGCCTTTCTCTTCAGGAGATCTTCCCAACCCAGGGATTGAACCCAGGTCTCCCGCATTCCAGGTGGATTCTTTACCAGCTGAGCCACCAGGTGCTCAATAAATCTTTGTTGATAGACTGACAAAAAGGAAGTCAGTCTATCCGCTTGGGCCTTCTCTAGTCTAAGAAAGTGAAGTGAAAGTGTTAGTCGGCTCAGTCGTGTCTGACTCTTTGCAACCCCATGGACTGTAGTTCACCAGGCTCCTCTCTCCATGGAATTCTCTAGGCAAGAATACCGTAGTGGGTAGCCTTTCCCTTCTCCAGGAGATCTTCCCAACCCAGGGATTGAAACGTGGTCTCCTGCATTGCGGGCAGATTCTTTACCATCTGAGCCACCAGGGAAGCCCTTCTCTATTCTAAACCTCCACCCAAATGATTAATAATGTAACATACCTTATATTTTCCTCTAACCCACTTTGACTATATGAAATATTTTGTGTAAAAAACCCTTCTCCTGCCAATACCCAACTTTGCTAATCCAAATATTCTTTAGGGATAGAAATAATCAAGGAAATATTTGAGGAAAGTGACAAGGTGGCCATTACTATCTCTAGCTTGCCAATTTTTCTTCTATTTGCAATGTGCAAACAAGGTATAAGAAGTGTGTGCAAGAGTTTTCCACCCCATTCCTGGTTTGGAACTTTTATAATTTTTAATAGTGGTGTATTCTCAACATCCTCTTGTTAAGTAATCAACTTAATTTTTTTCTTGAGGGTAATCATGATAACAAACATTCTTTCTCTGGAAGGAACTTCATATAATATTGCTGTAACATCTTCGGATCCAATATAATGCTAGATCACTGTAAGTTTTTACGTTTTCAATTTTAGAAATTAAAATCAGTTGAACATACATGTGGAGGTTCCTTTCTGGACTCTATTCTGGTCTATTAATCTGTCTATCCTTTGCCTATAACATACTGTATTGATCACTGTATCTTCATAGTAAGTGTTGACATCAGATAGAATAGGTCTTCTAACTTTGTTCTCAAAATTGTTTTGGCTATTCTAAGCTTTTTAAATTTTCCTATAATTTTTAGAATTATTTTGTGAATATCTTTTTTAAAGTTCTTGAGAATTTGATTAGCATTACATTCAATCTATAGATCAGTTTGAGAATGAGTGACATTTTATTGTTATTGAGTCTTGTAATCTATGAGCATGGTATATCCCTTCAGCTAGCCTTCTTTAATATTTTTGTTTGTTTTCAGTATGAAGATATTTCTCATCTTTTGTTGTTTATTCTTAAGTATTTCATATGTTGATGTTATTTTAAATACTATTTAAGTTTAGATTTTAATTGTTAATAGTATTTTTAAATTCCTTGTTTAGTTATTTCTTGTCAGTATGTAGAAATAAAATTGAATTAAGGATCAGGATCTACCTTGCTAAATTCACTTACTATAGTCATTTCTTAGATTCTTCTTTATTTTCTTCAGTAAACTCTAATGTCATTTGTAGAAATAATCATCTCTTTTCCTTTCTGACTTTCTATTCCTATTTTTTTCTTGCTTTATTGTACAAGTTGGGCCCTCCAGTACAATGGTGAATAGGCTTGATTAGTCAACCTCCTTGCCTTATTCCTGACCTTAGAGAAAAATTGATTTCTCATAGATATTCTTTATTAGATTGAGGAAATATATGTCTATTCTTAGTTTACTGAGTCTTTTAAAATCATAAATAGAAGCTATATCTATAGATATGACCATATATTTTTGTCCTTTATTCTATTAATATGGAGATTTACATTAATTTATGTGTTACTTCATTCTTGCACTTCTGAGATCAGTGCCACTTGATCATGATGTAATATCCTTATTATATATACCTGGATTTAATTTCCTAGTATCTTGTTTAGGATTTTTGAGTTGAGGCTGGAAAAGAAGAGCAATAAGGGGGGAAAAATGGAAATAAGGTATTCGAGATACCAAGATAATGTAGGTTATAACTAGAACAAAATACTTATATTTAGTAGAGAAGAATTAATTAAAACTCATCAATTTACTTACTGTGTAGTTGAATGAAGAGAAACACGTGCAATGTAGACTTAAACTACATTTGATCCCATAAAGTAACTATTACTTACTGATAGAATTTTTAGAACAACAGCAGCTGTGGAAGTGGCCCTAGACTCACATCAGCCAAGCTCTGGAGTAGGTCACAGGTAAAGCATTTAGTGGCTCCCGCAGCTTTGGGGTTTGGTCCATGGAGAGATAAAGCAGGTCAATTCATGTTAGAAGGCTGGAAACCACTAAGTGTCTTCCCTAGGACCTGATCAATCATTACAGGAGCCAAACTAGCACAATGAAAATGTTGGGACTGACAGTCCCCCTATGGTAGCTAGGAAATAGCACTCTCAGAACTGGGGAAGCTTGAAGGCTTGAACTAGGCTAAGAAGACTGGCAGAGGTTTCAGGAGAGAGATATTATGCAAAGAGCTCTAAGTATATAGGAGGACTCTAGTGTTGCCTGTTTCCCCATTTTCAAAACTTTCCAGCTTTCTGTGGCTGATTCCATGCCTGTGTAGGTTTGAGTACATTACTAAGTCCCAGAAGCTTTAAAAGCTGAAGTGAGCAGTTCCAAACGTCTCCCTCCCTCATTCTACCATATTCTTCACTGATAAGGTATAGAAAAAGAACATAAGAAAATACCACGCTTGTTAGGGCCAAGCAGATTCTCTGCTGTCTGAAGAAAGGGTATAGGATCATAGCCTTCTCTCCGTGGCACTGGGACAAGCCAACAGAGGTTCTCCTCTTAGGTTTGTGTACTCTAGTCCTGGCCCTGGGCAAGTGCATTTAATAGGCCTTTTGAATTGGGGGCAATGGAAACAAGACAGCTGACTTGGTCTTGCAACCTCTGAATTAAATGGGCATACATTTTTCTCCAAATGAAAAGCTCTTATTCCTCTAGGAAACTGGAGGCAGTGCTTGGTTTGGCAAGTCACACCAAGCTTGATGGGCAGTGTTGAGGTGTCTGAAGGCAGCAGACGCAGGAGGCTGAATTGCAGGAGGCTCTGCAGTGGCACTGGTAGAACTCTGGAGCCAGATGACCTGGCTTTGAACCCACTTTCCCCTCCCAGCTATATGGCTACAGCGGACACCACTGGCACTCAGCCCAGATCTCCCTTACCTCCCTGTACCCCGAAACCCCAGGTGGTGAAGAGCTGCTAACCGCTTGCACTTGTGACCTAAAGTAACACCCTTGGTTGACAAGACTCTGAGACCACTACCACAGCTGCTGTCATTGCCATTCCCTGCCCTCCCCACAGTGGGTCAGGCTAAGGCTCAGCTTATTCCCCCGCCCCGCTCATGACAGGCTTTCTTGAAGAGTGGTAGGTACACTCTCAGGAGATTACATGTTCCTGAATCTAGGTGCTAGCTTCTGCTTCTAGAAAGCTTAACACAGTGGTGGCTAAAGCAAGTTACCCATTACACTCTAGCTGTAATATTGGCTTAGTAGTAATACATACCTTTTAAGAGTGTTACAAAGATTAGATGATTTGAAATTTATGAGATACTTCAAAAAGTTTCTGACACGTAGAGTCAGTTTGGTTCTTACTATGAGAGGTTGATGCCATCTGACATAAAGATATGATAGTTCTTCACATTTTCAGAATAGGTAATTAGTACAGTTGTTTTGAGAATCATGTTTCTCAGCCAAATTTGTGTCTTGCTTATACCATTAGTCACAGGAATGTGTTAGGTTGTATCAGTGTTTCACAGTAATTTATCACTTCAACTGGGGGGGGGACCTCAAAATGTAATCCAAACTAAATAGAAGAAATACACAGCACCCCATCCCATGATCTCTGCCATTAGCTTGTGCTCAGTCAGTCAGTCATTTCTGACTCTTTGCAACCCCATGGACTGTAGCCCACCAGACTCCTCTGTCCATGGGATTTCCCAGGCAAAACTACTGGAGTCAGTTACCATTTCCTCCTCCAGGGGATCTTTCCTACCCAAAGATTGAACCCACATCTACGTCTCCTGCATTAGCAGATGGATTCTTACCACCTTACCACCAGGGCCCCTCTGCCAGTGGAGAAGTGACTAAATAAATTACATGTCTAGACCATGAAACATTATATATCTATTTAAAATATAACAGACTGCATAACAGAGGCAAACTCAACTTCTTTCTGAAGGACCCCATCTTCAAACTGGGTCTCAAAAAAATGTTGATAGAGCCCCAACAAATGAGTTTACCCATGAAAGTCACAAGACATTAGAGTCACCAAATATCTAAGATATTTAATTAGATATCTAAGATATCTAATTTTAATTAATTCTTGAACACCTAAGATGTTTAAAGAAATAAAAGGAGTTGAAAACCTAAGTAAAGAGTGAGAAATGGAATATTTCCTGCCGTATCAGTAAACCATGATGTCACAATCAGCGATTGCATCCTTCTAATGTGAGCCAGTGAGCCCTGAGGGAACTCCAGAAGGAGAATACCTGTGATCTAGCAGCCATCAAACTGCAGCCACTCCCTATGGTGAACCCCAAGGGAGCTCAGAATGTGAAAAACACAGGAGACTGGCCCCCACAGCTGAGATGCATATGAAAGGAATGATTTCAGTGAGCCCAGACTCTTGCATCTTCTCATACATAGAAAATAGTTGAATTCCTTAGCTTGGCTTACCTGGTTTTCTTTAATTAACAAAAATCTTTTGATGTTCAGACTACAAGCCCTCTGTTGCTGGTTCCTCCCTGCTGCCCCTGCTGCCTCCTCCTCCACCACCTCGATGCAGTTCTCTTAGGGTTACTTGATATGTTGCCTCCGGGCTTAAGTCCTAAAAATTTCTACCAAATAAAACATAACTCTCAACTTTTAGGTTGTGACTATTTTTTAAATTGACAGGAGTAAGAGCTTATTTTAAAAATGAACAGGAAGATTTGTAAAAGAAAAAAGTAGAACTTCTAGAAGTTGAAAAATAATCACAGAATTAAAAACTTAATGAAATATTCAAACTTCTGATGAAGAAATATTTAATGATCTGGATAAGCAACTTGTGGAAATGACTAAGTTGGAGCATAAAGAGATGAAGTGAAAAAATGAAAACGTTGTTAGACATGGAGGGCAGGCCCTATATTTGTCTAATTCAAGATCCAGTAAGAGATAAAAAAGAGATGTGCCTGCATGCCAAGTCTGATTCTTTCTGACCCTAAGGTCTGTGGTCTGCATACATCTTCTGTCCATGGATTCTCCAGGCAAGAATACTGGAGTGGGTTGCCATGCCCTCCTCCAGGGGATCTTCTGGACCCAGGGATCAAACCTGTGTCTCTTATGTCTCATGCACTGGCAGGTGGGTTCTTTACCACTAGCGCCACCTCGGAAGCCCAATAAAGAGACAGGAAAATCCAATAGAGAGGTTATGTCTGGGACTTTTCCAGAAAGATTGAAAGACACCCAGGCTCAGGTTCAGTAGTTTAAGATGACTATAAGCAAGTAGAAACCACCACAGACTAGTCAATAACAGACTATCTCTTATTAGATGTTGTGGTCTGGGCGCATGTTAGAAAAGAATTTCCAGATATAAGACAGGATGAGAGGGAAATAAAGTTTATTAGAGTGGGAGACGCTGTTAGAATAGCAGGCCAGCCAGTTCAAGGGAGAACTGACCTTGAACAGGGGTCCTTAGTCCACTTTTATAGCCAGGGTACAAGGAATGGGATAAAGGTTTTGTGGGTCATTTGTTGATGGGATGAGGCATGTATACTGGGTGGGGAGAAGAGTAAGGCAAATACGTTCTCCCTATGGGGTAGGAGGGGAGACAGGTTATACTGCTCAGGAGGACCTGAAATCCATTAACAGTTACAATACAGGGGAGGAAAAGATGATAAGGGTCTGGTTTTTCCCTTCCTACCTTCCAAGACCCTCCGTGGTTTTATCTGCTCTTTTCTCCTTGGATCACTACATCAGACATATTTGAAAAGTCATTTACAGCTCAGCTGGTAAAGAATCCGCCTGCAATATAGGAGACCCCGGTTCAGTTCCTGGGTTGGGAAGATCCTCTGGAGGAGGAAATAGCAACCCACTCCAGGATTCTGGCCTGGGGAATTCCATGGACTATATGGTCCATGGCAGTAGCAAAGAGTCTGGACATGACTGAGCAACTTTCACCTTCATTTGACTTTTACAACAACCAATAAAAACTTTGATTTCTCTGTAAGTATATTATGACAATGAGAGTAAATGTTAGATTTGGAGCTGTTGTGCTAATAAAGGGAGTTTATGAAGAAAATTTTGACATATTTTACTGATTGTATTCTTATATCTGGTACTATAGGAAAAAAAAGTATAATAAATAAGAGACTATTCTTCTGGATATTTGGCAAATATGTTGACAAAATGATTTTTAAGTGTTTAGAAGGTAATATTCATTTATGATTAATAAAGGGCAGAAGTTAGAAAATAAAGCAAGTTCTTATTATTTCATTTCATGTAGCTTCCTTTTGTTTTTGTCTGAAGATCAAATGGAAAATGCAATTTAACCTGTGGCAAAGGCAATGCTAAGGAAAAAAAAATCTGAGTCATGCAATGGACTTCTTCAAAATGGTCTATAGAATTTTATCCAATAATTGAATAGAACTATCTGACTTTATGTTATAATTTTTTTTACTTGAAATAACAGGAATTTGGAAAGGAGAAAATAAATAAATTTGCTTTGGGGATAGGCTGAAAAACATTTTCTCATAAAATAAAAAGCACTAAAGTATTCTCAAAAAATGAGAATACTTGAGGTATCATTTTATAGTAAGAGAATTTTGAAAATAGCCCTCCTCTGATATGATTATGATTATCTCAACTTATTAGGCAGTTATTCCTATTGTTCTGATGGGTGCAAATATGCTGAATGGAGCTGAGGTCAATCATTGCAACAAGTCGATATTTTCTACAACAATATAGTAAAAATCACAACATTCCAAGTAGTAAACCAAAGCTAATAGACATATTAGTTATAAGGATTCCAACTATTCACACAGTAAACTCATGCTTTTAAATGTGACCACAGTGAAAATTCTTAGAAATCTTCTCCAATAGAACTTCTTGACTTACCTCGCTTATAAATTTCCTCTCTATAAGCTGGAGGAAGTGGCAAGATCTGGCCTTGATAACCAACATGTAAGAACTGGTTGATGAAGTTAAAAATAACATGGACCTTGAGTCAAAGGAGCGGAGTTGTCAGATTTTTCGTTGTGCCTGTTGTAGGTTGCATTCTCTGGCAAGCAGACCTTGAGATGGAGACACTGTGCAGGTGGAACACGGGGCAGTGATTTCAGAGACCATGCCCATAAAGGAATGAATGAAGCAGTGCTGAGCAGAGGTATAAATTGAATCATAATGCAGTTGCAATAGGGATTATGGCAGGTCTCACAGGAAATTCTGATACTGGGATGGTTCTTCCAAAATGTCTCTAACTGAAGGGGCCAAACCTGGACTCTTCTCATTAACCAGTCATTAGACGCAGAGAGCTGCTTGGGAAACCACTGGAGAGGCAGCTTCTTTCAGACCTGTAGAATTCTTACACAGAGTTTCAGCTGAGCACCATCAGGTAATACTCCCAACCATCAGGGTAATAAATGGCTCAGAGCTAAGGGAGATCTGGACAGCACAACACATTCATTACAAGGGCCAAGAAAAAGAATGCCTGTAGTCATACATTTACCCCCAACTTTAGGAATGTACATTTCAGAAAGATTAAAGGATCAGGGGAAAACTGAAACAACAGGAGATTTGTGGCTAGCAGAAATATTTGTTCATTCAACAAGTACTATACTTAAAATGGGCTTACTCTTTGTTGATTACGCAAGCTACTGCAGAAGCAATGATGAATAATAGATAGTCCCAGCTAGTGGTGGACTGAAGCTGGCTGCAACCTGCTGGCCAGAGCCAATTTATCAGTCCTTCTTCCAGACTCCCAGTGATGTCCAGTTGGTAGCTTGAAATGGGCCTTGATGGAAACATTTGTACTATGGAAACTAGATAATGGTAGAAAGCAGGGATTTTTTTTTTACCCCAAGAACCAATTGTTAATAATGTATCAGCACAATACTGCACCCCACTTTTGAGATGACAATCCAACAAAACTGGAAACGAATAAAATTGTCTACTCTGCCTCTGGTCCTTTGAAGTAGCTGCACACTCCCCTGTATGTGTGAAAAGGTGAGTTCCTGACACTTCAGCATTGATCATGACAAGATCCTTAGACTCATGCTGTCCAATGAAAGTATAATCTGAGCCGTATATATAATTTAAAATTTCCTAGTAGCCATATTTTTTACAGTGAAAGGCATACTTAAACATTTTCAAGGAACTAAATTGAATATGGAAAGTTCTTTTCTTTCAGTATTTGCATGTACATTGACAAAACTTGTTCCTCTTTTCCAAGAAGAACTATTTGACCTTTAAGCAAAGCTCATCAAGTAGCCATCACTTTGCAGTCCAGTCTCAGAGGGTACAGGGCCAGTGCCAAGCAAGGAATAGCATTCTCTTCAGTCTCAGATGCTAAAATATGGACAGATCCTTCATCTTTGATTGGATATACAGTGATTTTAGCAGAGTGCTACAGTTTTTAGGCTTATAAAAGAAAACTGGCAAATTGGTATTTTTTGGATTGGACAACATGAGAAAAACAACATTACTGCTTATGCTAAAAGATGACAGACATGGACACATGTCCCTAATGTTACATCTCCCTTCAAAAGAACTAACCACTGCTGGTATAACCTTTGCAACTTTTAAGGTGGGTGACTGTTCAAGCTCAAAGAGTATGGAAAAACTATCTTCCTGCTATCAACGGCGTTACACTTCTGGTGGATTGTGCAGATCATGAAAGGCTGTTAGAATCAAAAGAAGAACTCGATTTGCTAATGACAGTCGAAACCACTTCTAATGCATTTATACTGATTCTTGGGAATAAGATCAACAGACCTGAAGCCATCGATGAAGAGAGGTTATGAGAGATGTTTGGTTTATATGGTCAGACAACAGGAAAGAGCTGCATGCTGACCTGTAAGTTTTCAAGCACGGTGTGCTCAAAAGACATGGTTACTAAGAAAGTGTCGGCTGTGAGCACAGGTTCTTAACACCAGCCTGAATGGTTCCAGGTGCCACTATTCGGTCCTACTTGGAGATCTGATCATGCAACATGTATAACTTGAATTCAGTAGAATTTTCTTGGTTATAAGAAGCTTATTTAGATTATTACTATTACATCAACTTAATTTGCATGTGAATTGAAAACTGATTATCACAATGTTAGCTTCATCATTCCATAAAAATAATTAGTTTTTACAGCTTATAATCTGATATTACCCTAGCAATATTCACAGTATAAAAAGCAACTTTCCAGCAGTACATTTGAAACACTTATTAACAACATGAAACTACAAATATAGCCATATTGAAAAGTGCATCATGTTAAATTTTTGTCTACTTTTTTTTGAAACTAGCTTTTAAATTTAAGATTATATGTCTGCCTAGCTTTAGTGTAGAATTAATAATTAGCTGATTGATGGTTGTAGGATATCTTAGAGTTTTCAATACTTTTTCTTATGCAAACATTATGCAATAAAACAAACTGTAAGGTTCAGCATCCTTAAAAGCATATCAATTTCAAAATTATGTCAAACTTTAGTAAATTCACTAACAAGACAATTAATGTTAACTTCAAATTCAAAGGAGAATTGCATAAATTGAAAGCAACTCTGTTGGCCAAACTGTACAAACCTCCAGTTATAAAATGAACAAGTTCTGAGGATCTGATGTGTGGTGACTCTCATCAGTAATACTGTATTGTATACTTGAAAGTTGCTAAGAGATGTGCTCTTCAATGTTCTCAACAACAATCCCTCAAAAAAAGTTATTTATGTCAAGTGATAGATGTGTTAACTAACCTTATCGTGGTAATCACAGTGTACACATTAAACTCACACAATGTTATATGTTAATTATATCTCAACAAAGTCGGAGGGGAAGGAAGGAAAGAAACTCTAAATTTAACATTAGCAACCAAGTGTTTTCAATTTTTATCAGCCAATTTACATAACACTTTCAGTTATAATTAAAATATTCTGCATATGAATTCATATTAGAAAAATGTATAAAATCATTATTGACTAGTATTACGAAAAATTTCAATATCAACATTAATTCTCATATCTATAGATCTAGGTTACAAATAAGCTGTTCTGTTCCTTGGAGCTTCAAGGTCTGCTTGTTCATATGCAGTGTGATATGACTGAGAAAACATAAAACATAACTGCCAAGTTTTGTCTTCCATTACTGAAAATTTGGCAAATATTCTTTTGTTTCAAGAAAATCTTGAATTGGAGTCATGTTGTTGTTCAGTCGCTAAGTCATGTCTGACTCTTTGCAACCCCATGAACTGCAGCACTGCTATGCTAAGTCGCTTCAGTCGTGTCCGACTCTGTGCGACCCCATAGACGGCAGCCCACAAGGCTCCCCTGTCCCTGGGATTCTCCAGGCAAGAACACTGGAGTGGGTTGCCATTTCCTTCTCCAATGCATGAAAGTGAAAAGTGAAAGTGAAGTTGCTCAGTCGTGTCCGACTCTTAGCGACCCCATGGACTGCAGCCTACCAGGCTCCTCCATCCATAGGATTTTCCAAGCAAGAGTACTGGAGTGGGGTGCCATTGAACTGCAGCACACCAGGCTTCTATGTCCTTCACTATCTCCCTGAGTTTGCTCAAACTCATGTCCATTGAGTCAGTGATGCCACCCAACCATCTCATCCTCTATTGCCTCCTTCTCCTCTTGCCTTCAATCTTTCCCAGCATCAGGGTCTTTTCCAATGAGTCTGCTCTTCACATCAGGTGGCCAAAGTATTGGAACATCAGCATCAGTCCTTCCAATGAATATTCTGGTTTTATTTTCTTGGGGATTGACTGGTTTGATCTCCTTGTAGTCCAAAAGGACTCTCATCAGTCTATTCTTTTAAAATTCTTATAAATCCAGATTTTTGGTGTAACAGCTGAAGCACCTGTATCATATAGAAACCAATTTTTTTCATATTTAGTTGAAATTATTTGACAGTCATAAAAAGTTCAAATACATCTATGCCATGAGTTTGACTTTTTAGACTATGAGTTGACAGCACTTCTTCATGAGTTTGGAAGTCCTCTGAGACTAAACATAACCAAAGTATTAATTAGGCATGACTCATCCTAAACACTTGAAATGTGTTAAAGAAAGTCCTTTCAGTCTTTCCAATTCTGAATCAATTGATCTTTGATATTCTTGAAAAGGGCTTGTACCTTACAGATGATTGTTTGGTGGCTTTATTGAAGATATCTTGTTTTTTGTAAAATGTGATTTTTTTTTTACTCTTTTCCTAGCAATTTTATAATATTTTTCCATGACTTAAATGGATTTCTTTTACCATGTTGCCATCTAAAAAATTAGTTTCTTTTTTTGTGCAAGAGTCTAAGTCATTTAACAGCTAGCTAAAGTTATAAGCTCACATTAAATATAATTTTTAAAAATTTTGTTGGATATTCATTTCTGATTTCTGATAACTAATTTAGTCTATTCTTTTCAAAATTTTTTGACTGTTAGAGGAAACTTATCAAATGCACCATGTTTTTTCTGCTAATGTCTGTAATATTGTCTGCTTCATCATCTTAAAGAAAACTTACCCATCAAGCAAACAGCTCTTTCATTTTGTTTAACGCCAAAATCTGCAATTACCATGCTTTGTGAAATTTGGGACACATCTTCTCTCAATTTTTTTTTTCCTTTATTGCTTTGTTTGTGTGACTGGTTTCTCCATCTCCATTTGATTCTACATCACAAGTATGCCCTAATTTTAAACTTAAAATTGTGTTTATACTTAATTTTTGAATAAGAACAAAAGCATAATTGCTTTAATTAAAATTATAAGTATTTCCATTTGATTACTATTTTCATAAGTATCACTGTAACTTGTGTTTTCTGCATAAACATCCAATAAACTTGTTGCATTGTTACATCATTGTGTAGGAAAAATAACTTAAATAATTTTGTTTATACCAAATAGATTGCTGATGTGTAAACACAGGCCCATGAGGCACACTCTAGCATCACAAAAACATCGTACATGATTTGTAAAGTGAAACATAGTCCTCTCAGAACAATGGGGTTGTACTTAATGAGAACATTTTTACTTTGGTTCAGTTTTTAAATTCTAAAATAAATGAGTTTAAATTAAACTGAAATTAACAATCCAGTTCCTCAGTGGTGCTAGCCACATTTCAAGTGCTCAGGAGTCCACGTGGTTAGTGCCCACTAAATTTGACCCTACAACTTTACGCCATACTTGCTTGGTCCTGGCCTGCTTTTTTTTGTTTTGGCAGAGCCCCACGGCTTGCAGAATCTTACTTCCCCTACCAGGAATTGAAGTCAGGCCCACAGCAGTGAAAATGCCAGATCCTGACCATTGGACTGCCAGGCAATTCCAGGCCTGACTTGCTTCTGAACCCCAGCTGTGACCCTCTATTTGCTCTGCGTTAGACTCTGTCTCTCCTGATGGATATTAATTAGCTTGCCTGCATCTCACAGCCCCTCACTGCACTCATCTAAATCGGACAGTCAAGTTCACGCTTTGGCTTTTGGTGCCATTCTCTGTCAGCAGCTACTTGGTGAATATTTCTCCCAGTCTGAATCCCATGGAGGGAGGAGGGAATAAGATGGTCTAAACAATAGTAAGAAGAAAACAGAGGTCAACATAATGAGGAGGCTATAGAAAGCAAGTAGCCACACTGAATAATTCTTGTTTCAGACACATGACCTTAAAAACTTGCAGAACGTATCACTTAACTATTGATATAATTATTTTTGAAAATCACAAAATAGTGGAAGAACTGGAAATGAGCTAAGATTTCTAATTTTCAGAAAAGGGAAGGAAGGGACTTCTGCAGACAGCTGACAGAGTAAACAAATGTAATAGCCATCTGAAGCAAAATTCTATTATGAATTTCTCAGAGTGGTGTGTAAGCTCTAAGAAAATGAAGGAGTGCTCACCATGAGAGAGTCTGCGATCACAAGCAAAGATCTGGGCCCGGCACGCCCACTTCCTGTTTTGATAAGCTCTGACTGGTAGCAGTTGTCTGAGTCTATATCTCTGTGGCAAATGAACAGCATCTGGCTGGATGAGGGTATATGTGGTGTTGATTTGTCTCTGATGTTCAGTCCAACTTAATGTTTGTCAAACAGACTTTTTTCCCTCCCTGCAGATTTTGATGATATCTTGGAGCCTGATCTCAAATTTTTCCTTGGCAATATTACAGTGAATATAGTGAAGAATAGATTGGATGAAAATACTACCCATCATTTTTATAAACAGCAGAAATCTAGGATTGATACGTATAAAATCAAAATAGTCTTAGATCTTCAGCTCTCAGCAAGTGAGACTTGTAGTGTAAATGACCCACTTGGGGCATAAAATAGCTCAAGAATAGAATTGCAGAGCTGTGGTGTATAGTGTAGCCTGTGTTAACCTGATTATCCCAACATAGGATGGAATATGAGGGCTGTATAGTTTCTGGGAAGTGGGATGAGATAAGGGCAACCTCCAGTTACTGTAGTTGCTGGAATTCTAGACCCATGCAAATCCCTTCCCCTGGGCAGCTTCTGGGTGGCTTCCCTCTTCCCACGAGCCAACAAAGATCCCGTCAGTAGCTGGCATGGCTCTGGTATTGCTGCCTTGAGGCTTCTGACCACGCCAGGGGTCCTGGCTCCTGCTATTGCTGCCACTTCTGCTGGGCACTGTCCCGCAGCTCGTCTGCTCCCTCAATGCTTGGCACACAGAACACACTTCATATGTATTTGTTAAATGAATGAATGAATGAAAATGTCAGCTTAATACAAAGAACTTAGTAACCACAAGTGTTTTTCTAAATGGAAAGGACTTCCCCAAAAGCACTGAGTTTCCCAAGATTTGAGCGATATGTGCTGGTCTGGAATATTGGGCAACACATTCAGCTGCTAATCGGAAGCAGGAAGGAAACCGGAAGAGAGGCTATATTTGCATGTAATGTGACCACTACAGGGTTTCAGATATAACTGTAGTTGGATTTTTCATAAGTGCAACTGTTTTCTCTTTCCATTCCCCGACTCTCTTCTCATTTGTGAATTTCTCTCCCTCTCTAGCTCACACTTTCAGGGACTCGTGCTCTGTCTCTCTCTCTCTCTCAAACACACACACACACACACACACACACACACACACATGCTTTTATGTAATCTGGCTGCTGCTACCTGCTCCCTTGTCCCTTGAGATCTAGATTGCCTTGAGCCCAAGTTTCATGGCCCAGGGTTATTCAAGATTTCTATGAGTTTCTGGAAATTCATGTGCTCTCATACCCCCAGCGCCCTCCCCCCAAATCCTGCATCTACACGTGCCCTCTCTGTCCAACCAGCATCACACAGAGGTGGAACCTATCCTTTTCATCATTCTTCACAAAGTACACAGTCTTTACAGAATCACTGGGGTCCACCCCGTCACTGACTGCCCAGAACAGCTTTTGTGAGGTCCCGTGAGACGCGCTTCCACCAACCCTCCATCCAGCCTCTTCCTCCTACCTCTTCCCTCCACTTCCCTCATTTCTCTTCACCTCCCTCACTCTTCCCTTCACTCTCTTTCCCTCTTCTCTTCTCCTGCCCTCAACTTTTCCCCTCTCCCATCTTTCCTCTACACTGAAGAGCACCAAATTCCTTTGTTCTATAAAGTACTGATCCAATGGATACCCACCATTTACCCGAGCTTCCAACGGACACTCACCATTTACCCAAACATTTACCTAAGTGTCTTTGTTCCAAACAAAAACAATTCCTTACGTACCAAGATCCGTGGGACAAACTGTCAATATGATTCTTTAATTGCCTTCTGTTACACCTGCAGCAAATTTTGAGCTCTTATTATTTGCCAGACTTAATAATGTTTAATTTTTACAGCCTGGATTGACACCAAGAAATGTAGTGTCAGACTTAATCCATAAATGCTAAGTGAATTCTTGTCTAGAATAGTCTGAAAATTTGGCATTAAAAAGATCTGGCCACTAAACTTTCTGGGTTAAGGGGAACTGACTTATTATATGTAGCATGAAAGTGTTAGTCATTCAGTCAAGTCCAACTCTTTACAAACCTATAGACTATAGCCCACCAGGCTCCTCTGTCCATGGCATTCTCCAGGCAAGAATACTAAAGTGGGTTGTCATTTCCTTCTCCAGGGGATCTTCCCAACCCAGGGACTGAATCTGGATCTATTGCCTTGCAAGCAGATTCTTTACCATCTGAGATTCAATCCAGTTCCCTCCTCCCCCATGTGAATCATCTTTTAAAAAATTTATTATCTTTTCTGATTATAACACTAATACATATGTACTCATAAAAGTATAAACTATGGACAATTAGGATAACGATGATGACAGCTGACGTATTTTGCGTAAGTACTGTGTGCTCAACACTCTTCCGATACTGCCAAGTCGCTTCAGTCGTGTCCGACTCTGTGCGACCCCACAGACGGCAGCCACCAGGCTCCCCCGTCCCTGGGATTCTCCAGGCAAGAACACTGGAGTGGGTTGCCATTTCCTTCTCCAATGCAGAAAGTGAAAAGTGAAAGTGAAGTCGCTCAGTCGTGTCCGACCCTCAGCTACCCCATGGACTGCAGCCTACCAGGCTCCTCCGGCCATGGGATTTTCCAGGCAAGAGTACTGGAGTGGGGTGCCATCGCCTTCTCCGCAACAGTCTTCTAAGTGCTTCATATGTATCACCATGGAGTATCATCGCCTCTATTTGTTATTGATGAGACTGAGAGGCACAGAGTAGTTACACCGGTTTCCCAAGATCACACCACCAAAATATAATAGCGAATAATCATGTCATCTAGATGCAATCATCATTTTGGAGAGTATTCTCCATGCTTTTCTATCATTAAATCCTTTAAATGATATTTTGAATCACTATTTTGTAACATGCATTTTATATGTAACTTTATTACAGACATGTAACTTTATTGCATGGTAGATTTCCATGACAATAAACAAACATTTATACCACTTTTATGATTACACAGTGAAGTACCATAATATAGCCATTATACAGTATTTTAAACAACGTTGAGGTGAACATCTATTCATTCAGTTTCTATTCACTTGGTCTGATATTTTACCTTGACACAAAATTCAAGAAGCACTGTCACTGAGTCATCTCAACAGATCAAGAGTACATCTCAGCTGACTTTATTTAAAGGACTAAGAGAGAGTTTTTTACTTTTTTAAATGTATTTCTTCTTTGTATTCCTTTTCTAGATTGAACACTAATAACATTTATAACTGTTTTCCCAGTTGAGCAAAAAATCAAACCTTAATATTCTGTCTTTTCCAGTCAAACTATTAGTTAATTCTTCAAAAGTAAGCACAATACATTTTACCTTGCGCTCGCCCAGCTTCTTCACGTTTGTGACACTTGAAACACTCAACAATGAACTTTGGTTTAGAGCTGATTCTAGCACCTTCTAGTGGTAACAAGGCGAAACCTAGGGAAGATAGTTTGGGTTGCTTCTTTTTTAATGCAAAAAAAAACCCCCATAAACATCAATCTGTAGCTTCGTGGTATTTTTATTTTTCTTTTCTTCAGATAGCTGCAGAGACTGTGAAACTCCAAAAAAAAAGAAACTAAAATAGTGTGAAGTCAATTTGGGACATAAATTTCATCATAAATATGAAATAATGTATTATAAGTTAGTTACTAAAGGTCAAGATGTTTCAGGAAATTTTAGGTGTTTTTTTTTTTTTTTTTCCTAGGTGGCAACTTTTCACAATGTGTCAGATTTTTGAACAGCTACTTTACACTGTAATTGTCTTTGTGGTTAATTACTTTTTATATAGCCTCCAGCTCAGCATTATACTGACTTATGTTTGAACAGAAATGCTGATGGACGGTATTGTGCTAAATCACATCCATCTGGCAACAAGAATAGAAGATGTGGCATTGCACATTTAGGAACAAAAGAAAGACAATCTGGCCTTACTAAGACTGGAAAGCACTGGAGAAGAATTCGCCCGCTGCTTCTCCCAACAGCGTTTCCTGCACGGGATAGCACCCAGATCTCTCCTTGCATTAGGGCGGACAGTTTAAATGCCATGATGAAGATTTTCTTTTTGATATGGTTCAGAACTTTAGACATAATATAATCTGACATTTCCCTTGTATGGGAAATCTTCCTAATTTTTTCTTAGTTGCTTGTGACTTTGAAAACGTCATGAGAGGGTTTTATTGTTCTGAGAACTGGGACTTCTTTTATTGTTCTGAGACTATAGCAGGACCATGATCACGGGTGGATTTGAGGATGAGGTAAATTTTAACTACCTCTGGCTGTGTCCTTTCTGTTTCTATCACATTCCTCCCCGCCAGAAGCTCAGGCAACCTCTCTCCCTCTTCTTGATACCACAGGAAGGCAGGGACATGAGCGGTTCACCTATGGTTGGCTCAAAACTTCCTCTTCACAGCAGAGACCATGGCCACTGAGTGGTACAATCCGCCCCTTCCTCTCTGGCAGGAGATTGTGATGAAAGGACAGTCGTTGCCGTGCAGAAGTCACCCACTGTTATTACTGGTGTTGTGTACATTTCTCTGTGTCATCAGTGTTTACAAAGGGCTCTCTTTTATTTTAGGGACTGGTGATGCTGCCATGAAAAGACAGATACAATCCTGACCTCAGTGAGCTTACATTGTAGCTGCTGCTGCTGCTGCATTGCTTCAGTCATGTCCGGCTCTGTGCGACCCCATAGATGGCAGCCCACCAAGCTCCTCCGTCCCTGGGATTCTCCAAGCAAGAATACTGGAGTGGGTTGCCATTTCCTTCTCCACACTGTAGTTGGGGAGGTGCACAAATAAACAAGCGTGCTCAAAAAGAAAAGAAACAGGAGGGGAGGTAGACAGCAGTGATTCTAGAGAAGGAGTCAGAGAAGCCCCTCTGAGCATGTTTGATATTTGAGCTGAGACCTGAAATGACAGGGTGAGCCGTGTTGGGAGGGAAGTGGGCTAGAGAGGCCCCAGGCAGCACTCCTGTGTTGCCTCAGCCACTGCCTCCTCTCTGCTTGCTCTGTCCTCTGCCTGGAACTTTCTCTTCCTTCTGCACCTCCAAGGTCACATCCGTCCTTTCAGTCCCCAGAGTCACATTCTTAAAAATGTTCTCAGGAAACTCTTACAGCTACTGCTCCTCACTCTGTGTCCAAACAAAATTTTGTTTATACCTCTGTCACAGAGAAGGGGAAAGGAAGAAGTATTTTTTGACCACCTACTGTGGGCCAGGACCTGTACTAAATTACACACACACACACACACACATTTATATAATTGTACTAAAGCATACAAACACACATATATAACTATACTAAAGTATATATATATATATATATATATATATATACTTTATAGTATATATAAAGAATCTGCCTGCAATGCAAGAGACCCAGGTTTGATCCCTGGGTTGGGAAGATCCTCTGGAGAAGGAAATGGCATCCCACTCCAGTGTTCTTGGCTGGAAAATCTCATGGACAGAGGAGCCTGGTGGGCTGTAGTCCATGGGGTTTCAAAGAGTCAGGCACAACTGAGCGACTAACACTCACTTACTTACACACACACACACACACACACACACACACACATATATATATATATAGTGGTTCAGTGAAGGCTGTGCTTCCACTATGAGGCTTAGGGCTTTACTGTGCCCCATTTTGTTGGCTTGAAAAATTAGAGAGTTGGAACAGAACAGATAATATCTAAGATTAATTACAAAGAAAAATTCGTGTGTGCTTCTCCAACCGCTAGCATTCTGAGGGCTGGCGGGGGGACGAAGTTTCAGCCAGGAGGAGGCAGGATCATGGAGGTCTGGACACGTGTGATTGATGTGATCTGTGATCGGGGCACACCCGTCGGTAGGAACTGTTTAAGCGCTGTGGAGATGCGCAGCACAGACCCAAGAAAAGACTGCCACCCAGTGGCAGCTCACTGGAACTTACCAACCACCCATCCAGTATCTTTCACGGATCTGCTAGTGTCAGGTATACTGTGTAACAGCAGACGGTGAACAGCAGAGACTCGAAAGCCTCAGTCCTAGTGAGACTTTCATTCTAACAGGGCACAGACTAGTCCTAAGCCCTACAGAGTAGTGTAGCCCTCCACAGCTGATTCAGCACAGCGATCACAGACTTGGAAGCCTCAAAGTAAGATAACACACTACTTGTTCACTGTTTAAAGTGAAGTTTTCTGTTAATAGAGAAAAGATGCACATACTACTTGTTGGGGAAAATGGCTTATGAATGAGCCAGCTTGAAAGTTCCTCTTCCGCGATATTTTTTAAACTACTTTATACCACTTCAATGGCACCCCACTCCAGTACTCTTGCCTGGGAAATCCCATGGACGGAGGAGCCTGGTAGGTTACAGTCCATGGGGTCTTGAAGAGTCGGACACGACTGAGCAACTTCACTTTCACTTTTCACTTTCATGCATTGGAGAAGGAAATGGCAACCCACTCCAGTGTTCTTGCCTGGAGAATCCCAGGGACGAGGGAGCCTGGTGGGTTGCACAGAGTCGGACACGACTGAAGCGACTTAGTAGCAGCAGCAGCAGCAGCAGCATACCACGTCAAGTACTTTCTCTTTCTTCAATTCTTAAAATTTCTAAGACTATATACTATTTTTTAAATGTGCTTAAATGGTTTTCTTATGCAATGGAACATTGAGTGGAAAAATAATAAACTACAAATTAAATATTTTACTATTAATGAACATGAGACTTTAGGTGTTTTGTTCTCATAATAAAGAATCTGACTCCATTTTTCATGTTTGCCGACAGATGTTGAGCCTCACCACTTCCTTCTCTTTGCCCCACATCTGGGAAAGTTATAAGAAGTCCTGGTGCTTCCTCTTTTGGTACTGAAGGCAAGTTCAATGCAAGCCTTGGCCCTCATGGGGAACCCTCCTCCTGATCCCAGTGAAAACAGAGTCAGTCTCCTATCCCTGCTCTCTCAGGTAGCCATTCATGGACCGGCTCAGAAGCCACTCTGTTCTGCCCAGAATGGCTCATTATGAGCTTAATAAACCTTCACAAGCAATCTTGAGAAAGAACAAGCTTGAGGCATCACATTCCATGATTTCAAACTATGTTACAAAGTTATGGTAACTGAAACTATGATACTGGCATAAAAACAGACACACAGATCAATGGAACAGAATAGGGAGCCCAGAAATAAAACCCATACCTATGTGGGCAATTAATCTATGGCAAAGGAGTCAAGAATATACAATGGGTATGGACATTCTTTTCAACAAATGGTTTTGGGAAACTGGCCTGTCACACGCAGAAGAATAAAACTGGACCATACCTTATACCATACACAGAAATAAACTCAAAATGAATTAAAGACTCAAATGTAAGACCTAAAACCATAAAACTCCTAGAAGAAAACTTAAGCAGTAAACTCCTTGAGAGAAATCTTGGTGATGATATTTTTAATCTGACACCAAAAGCAAAGCTAAACAAGCAGGGCTAGGTCAAACCAAAAAAACCTCTGCACAGCAAAAGAAACCATCAACAAAATGAAAAGGCAACCTACTGAATGCAGAAAATACTTGCAAATCATATATCTGAGAAGGGGTTAGTATCCAAAATATATAAAGAACTCATACAACTCAATAGTAAAATAACAAAAGCAAACAAACAAACAAACAAAACAATCTGATGAAAAAAATGGGCAGAAGATCTTAATAGACATTTTTTCCAAAGAAACTAAACAGATGGCCAACAGGCACATGAAAAAGTGGTCAACACCACTAATGATCAGGAAAATGAAACCAAAACCACAATGAGATATCACCTTGCTTCTGTCAGGATGGCTAAAATCAAAAAGACAAAAAATAACAAGTGTTGGCAAGAATGTGGAGAAAAGGAAACCGTAGTACACTGTTGGTGGAAATGTAAATTTTTAGAGCCACTGTGGGAAACAGTATGGAGCTTCCTTTAAAAAATTAAAAATAGAACTACTGTATGATCCAGCAGCTCCACTTCTGGTTATTTATCTGAAGAAAAAGAACACACTAACTCAAAAGTAATATATATGCACTCCTCAGGTTTGTTGCATCATTATTTGCAACAGCCAAGATATGGAAACAACCTGTGTCCATCAACAGGTGAACAGATAAAGACGGTGTACACGACAGAATATTATTCGGCCATGTAAAAGAAGGGAATCTCGCCATTTGTGACAAGATGGATGAACTGTGGGGGCAGCCCACAAAGTGAAGTAAGTCAGACGGAGAAAGACAAATATCATATGATCTCATTTATATGTATACATTAGAAAAAAACTGAACCCTCAGACACAGAGAACAGATTGGTGATTGCCAGAGGAAGGGGGAGGGCCACAGAGGAAGTAGATAAAGGAGGTCAAGTGTGTCCAATTTTACAATAAAATATGTCATGGGGATATAATATACAGCACAGTGACTACAGTTAACAATACTGTAAATTACATATCTGAAAGTTTATAAAAGAGTAAATCTTAAAAGTACTCATAATCAGAAAAAGAAATGTGTAACTATGCATGGCAACAGTTGGTAAAGAATCCACCTGCAATGTGGAAGACCTTGGTTCAATTTCTGAAGGTTGGGAAGATCCCCTGGAGGAGGGTACGGCAACCCACTCCAGTATTCTTGCCTGGAGAATCCCATGGACAGAGGAGCTTGGCAGGCTATGGTCCATGGGGTTGCAAAGAGTCAGACACGATTGAGTGACTAAGCACAAGCACAGCATATGGCGATTAGATTAATTGTGGTGATCATTTCACAAAATATGCAGTTGTTATGTTATACATGTGAGGTATAATATCAATTACACCTCACTGAAAGTAATAATAATAACAAATAAAAAGCAAAGCTACTCAGTGATAAGAAGCAAACAAATAAAAAAACCTTTTCATACCCTCTTGGTGCAGGTATGAAATAAATAATCTCCACATCCAAATTAAATTTGGGGGGAAGGGAAGAATTCATCCTCCCTTTATATGGTGGCCACAACAATTTTATTTTTTGAAATATGAGAGCATGTTAAGTGTGTTAGTTGCTCAGTCGTATTACTTTGAGACCCTATGGACTGCAGCCTGCCAGGCCTCTCTGTCCATGGGATTCTCCAGGCAAGAATATTAGAGTGAGGTACCATTTCCTTCTCCAGGGGATCTTCTCGACCCAGGGAATGAACCCGGGTCTCCCACATTGTAGGCAGATTCTTTACCAGCTGAGCCACCAGGGAAGCCCCAAAGAGAACCCCATTCTTCATCTCTCCCCACACCAAAATTTTCTTAGATCCTTTATATCTTTCCTTTCCCTTATTCTCAAATATTTGGGAACAAGGGAATATGGGGAATATGCTGCCAATGCAAAACTTATCTTTATTTCTATTTTACTAAAAATACTGCCAACAAACATCATTATGTTAAATGATTTGAGTAAGTTAAAATGCAGTGGTAACTATTTTTAAATACACAGATATGTTGAGAAAGAAAATACCTTGTGTGGCCTTTTTTTCTTTAAGTTATTGGTTCAAAATAGAGGAAATATTAAACCATCACTTTGGTACAGATTTTTACTATAAAACTTGGTTATTTTGAGCTCTGCCTCTATTTTTTCTTAATGTTCTGGGCCACAGATTTTCCAGCTGAATAATGAACGGTTAAAGGAACATGCAGATCTGCATAGAAATCCCAGCTCTGTGCTAACTCCTTTTGCATCTGCTTCGCTCTTCTAGCTCTGCCTCCCAGAGTTCAGAATGGAAGACTTGACACTTAAGGGTCCGGTGACTATCTTAAGGGTTTAATGTGCTGATGTTTAGCCATAAAATGAAAATTGTTTTAAAATACGGTTTGTCAATGGTTCAAGATCAGAAAAATTTAATAGATATGGCTATTTAAATAGAAAGCTTATGAAAGTAGATACAATCTGTAATGGGCATACCGTTCTTTGTATTTTGGAGCTAGTATCCTGAGACTTCAGGCTTCCTAGGTGGCACTAGTGGTAAAGAATCCGCTTGCCAATACAGGAGAAATAGATGCAGGTTTGATCCCAGTGTCCGGAAGATACCCTGGAGGAGGGCATGGCAACTCACCCCAGTATTCATGCCTGGAGAATCCCATGGACAGAGGAGCCTAGAGGGCTACGTATGGTCTATAGGGCCGCGAAGAGCTGGACATGACTGAAGCGACTTAGTACGCATGCACACATCCTAAGACTTCATATACGGATGTGAGAGTTGGACCATAAAGAAGGCTGAGCGCCAAAGAGTGGATGCCTTCAATTTGTGGTGTGGGAGAAGACTCTTGAGAGTCCCTTGGACTGCAAGGACATCAAAGCAGTCCATCCTAAAGGAAATCAACCCTGAATATTCATTGGAAGGACTGATGTTGAAGCTGAAGCTCCAATACTTTGGCCACCTGATGCAAAGAGCTGACTCATTGGAAAAGACCGTGATGCTGGGAAAGATTGAAGGCAAAAGGAGAAGGGGATGACAGAGGATAAGACGGTTGGATGGCGTCACCAACTCAATGCATATGAATTTGAGCAAACTCTGGGAGATAGTGGAGTTCAGAGGTGCCTGGTGGGCTACAGTCCACGGGGTCACAAAGAATCGGACATGACTTAGTGGCTGAACAGCAACAATAATCCTGAAACTTCAGCATTTTATCAGTTAAGGTCCTTTGATTTGCAGAAAATGACTGCGCCAACTTCAAAGAACCCTAAGCACAGAGAAATTGCAAAGATCTGCATTTGCCCTTGGAGCTAGCAAGAAGCAGGACTGAGAGGCTGCAGCAACAGGCCTTGCTTCCACTCACTCCCCATTTACATCTGTAGTTTAAAATTCTAGATACTTAAAAAAAAAAAGAAAAAAGAATCTTGTAGGCCAGGGTCAAGGTTCATTCTTAGACCCACCAGCTTTGGTCTTGGTGTAGTCCTGAGGTTCTGGTCCAGCTGCTGGTGGTTCCTAGAAAGCGAAGAATGATTCTGTGCAGGGCATCCACTCACAAGACACCTGCCTGCCACAGGCACTTCCACTGATTGCCCTAAATTCCTTCCCATGATACTGATGAACGATATTTCTCATATCCAACAGCTTAATTTCCTGCAGGGTTAATCCTCAGAACTAAATGCCTCTCATATATGCATGAAACTACCTATAAATAAGCACTGAAAGTTAAAGTTATGTCACTCAGTCGTGTCCGACTCTTTGCGACCCCATGGACTGTAGCCCACCAGGCTCCTCTGTCCATGGGATTCTCCAGGCAAGAATACTGGAGTGGGTTGCCATTTCCTTCTCCAGGGGATCTTCCTGACCCAGGGATCGAACCCAGGTCTCCCGCATTGCAGGCAGACGCTTTAACCTCTGAGCCACCAGGGAAGCCCAAAAGGGTGTGTTGCCTCCCTGTCGGGGAAACGAACCCGGGTCTCGCGTGTGACAGGCAGGGATACTCACCACTATACTATGAGGATGGCTAAGAAAGGCCAGAAACGAATTCCTTGTCACACAACTGTTGATTCTTGTCCTGCATACAGATTTCTCAGGAGGCAGGTCAGGTGGTCTGGTATTACCATCTCTTTCAGAATTTTCCACAGTTTGTTGTGATCCACACAGTCAAAGGTTTTGGCATAGTCAATAAAGCAGAATAGATGTTTTTCTGGAATTCTCTTGCTTTTTCAATGATCCAACGGATGTTGGCAATTTGATCTTTGGTTCTTCTGCCTTTTCTGAATCCAGCTTGAACATCTGGAAGTTCACAATTCATGTACTGCTAAAGCCTGGCTTGGAGAAATTTGAGTGTGACTTTGCTAGTGTGTGAGATGAGTGCAATTGTGTGGTAGTTTGAGCATGCTTTGACATTGCCCTCCTTTGGGACTGGAATGAAAACTGACCTTTTCTAGTCCTATGGCCACTGCTGAGTTTTTCAAATTGCTGGCATATTGAGTGCAGCACTTTCACAGCATCATCTTTCAGGATTTGAAATAGCTCAACTGGAATTCCATCACCTCCACTAGGTTTGTTCATAGTGATGCTTCCTAAGGCCCCCTTGACTTTGCATTTCAGGATGTCTGGCTCTAGGTGAGTGGTCATACCATCATGGTTATCTGGGTCATGGAGATCTTTTCTGTACAGTTCTGTGTATACTTGCCACCTCTTCTTACTAACTTCTGCTTCTGTTAGGTCCATACGATTTTGTCCTTTATTGTGCCCATCTTTGTGTGAAATGTTCCCTTGGTATCTCTAATCTTCTTGAAGGGATCTCTAGTCTTTCCCATTCTGTTGTTTTCCTCTATTTCTTTGCACTGATCACTGAGGAAAGCTTTCTTATCTCTCCCTGCAATTCTTTGGAACTCTGCATTCAGATGGGTGTATCTTTCCTTTTGTCCTTTGCCTTTAGCTTCTTGTTTTCTCAACTATTTGTAAAGCCTCCTCGGACAACCTTTTTGCATCTTTTTCTTGGGGATGGTCTTGATCACTGCCTCCTGTACAATGTCATGAACCTCTATCCATAGTCCTTCAGGCACTTTATCAAATCTAATCCTTTGAATCTATTTGTCACTTCCACTGTACAACCATATGGGATTTATGTCTTACCTGAATGGTCTAGTCGTTTTCCCTACTTTCTTCAGTTTAAGAAATTGAAGATTTCTTAAATTAAATTTATTCTTAAAATTTAATTTTAATTTAATTTTAAAAGTTAAACTTAATTTAAATAAAATTCTTTAAATTAATTAAGTCTTAGGAAATAAAGATTTATTAAAAAAAAATATGACACTGGAAGATGAACTCCCCAGGTTGGTAGGTGTCCAATATGCTACTGGAGATCAGTGGAGAAATAACTCCAGAAAGAATGAAGAGACAGAGCCAAAGCAAAAACAATGTCCAGTTGTGGATGTGACTGGTGATGGAAGTAAAGTCCAATGCTGTAAAGAACAACATTGTATAGGAACCTGGAATGTTAGGTCCATGAATCAGGGTAAATTCGAAGTGGTCAAACAGGAGAACATTGGCAGTTTATGAATCAGTGAACTAAAATGAACTGGAATGGGCAAATTTAATTCAGATGACCATTATATCTACTACTGTGGGCAAGAATGCCTTAGAAAAAATGGTATAGCCCTTATAGTCAACAAAAGAGTCCAAAATCCAGTGTTTTGGTGCAATCCCCAAAACGACAGAATAATCTCTGTTCATTTTCAAGGCAAACCATTCAATATCACAGTAATCCAAGTCTATGCCCCAACCAGTAATTCTGAAGAAGCTGACGTTGAACGGTTCTATGAAGATTTACAAGACCTTCTAGACCTAACACCAAAAAAAGATGTCCTTTTCATCATAGGGGACTGGAATGCAAAAGTCGGAAGTCAAGAGATACCTGGAGTAACAGGCAAATTTGGCCTTGGAGGACAAAATGAAGCAGGGCAAAGGCTAACAAGAGTTTTACCAAGAGAACACACTGGTCATAGCAAACACCCTCTTCCAACAACACAAGAGAAGACTCTACACATGGACATCACCAGATGGTCAATACCGAAATCAGATTGATTATATTCTCTGCAGGCAAAGATGGAGAAGCTCTATGCAGTTAGCAAAAACAAGACTGGGAGTTGACTATGTCTCAGATCATGAACTCCTTATGGCCAAATTCAGACTTAAATTGAAGAGATGTGTTTCCTATATTCAAAAGAGAAGGAACACCCTGGTCTCCAAAGACAAGAGACACCGAGAATCCAAATGAGCAGACTTTGCCCAGTCTCTCCCTGTTTACTGTACATAGCTCATACTCCTTACCCTATTATATCTTTCTACTCTATTGTATCTTTGTGAAAGTGAAAGTGTCAGTCACTCAGTCGTGTCTGACTATTTGTGACCCTATGGACTGTAGCCCATCGGGTTGCTCTGTCCATGGGATCCTCCAGACATGAATACTGGAGTTGGTTGCCATGCCCTCCTTCAGGGGATCTTCCCAACCCAGGGCTTGAACCCGAGTATCTTAAGTCTCCTGCATTGGCAGGCAGGTTCTTTACCACTGAACCACCCAGGAAGTCCATGCACTGAATTTACATGAAGCTAAAATCTCACATTTGTTGTGTTAGCCCACTTGTTTTCCTGCCAGAGGATGCAGGAGATCTGGGAAGAAGCCCTCATCTTATGCCTACTGCATACAATAATACATATTGGATACAATACATATGAGTCATATGCTATTCTAGGCCCTGGGATACAGTCAAACAGACAAAAACCCTTGGGAGTTTATAGGCTAATGAGGGGCAATTCATAACTTTAAAAAAATTCATCAGTGTTGGGTCCAGTAGTGGTAAGTGCTGTGAAACAAAGTAACATAGTCAAGGTGGGTAGGGAAGAGAGTTTCACTTCCCATTAGGATCCTCAGGGAAGCCTTCACTGTTAGTTCTCTGAGCCAACACCTAGAAGAGGCAAAAGATGGAGATACAGGGATGACCAGGGGGAAGAGCTTTCTGGGCAAAAGAAATAACAAGCACAGGGTCCTTATCTACCTCCACGATCCAATCTGTAAAATGAGACATCTGGACCAAATGATGTTAAACCTTCCTTAGAAATGTACTGAGTAGGTGGAGCATGTGGGATCAAAGCACCAGCAGGAACTGTTAGGGGAAGTACACTGATTGAAACTGCCCAGCCTGGCCAGGCACCATAGAGAAAAACTTGGAGAAGGAAATGGCAACCTACTCCAATGTTCTTGCCTGGAGAACCCCATGGATGGAGAAGCCTGGTAGGCTGCAGTCTATGGGGTCGCACAGAGTCGGACACGACTGAAGTGACTTAGCAGCAGAGAAAGACTGATAATTCCATTTTTTAGAAATTTTATAGAGGAAAATAAAAACTAAGACTAAAAAAACGCCAATTTTTTCCTCAATGTTATCAAATATTCTGTTATAAAGTATAATTAAAATTGTAAGTGCAGAGTTAAATTCCATTTTTCTATCAAGAGGTATTTATAAGGGGCTATTGTGGAACAATCTTTCTTCTGCCTCAAAACCATTTTCTGAATATGATTTGCAACCACCTTTTAAATTTTTTTTGGTCAAGACACCAGCACTGTGACTTTATGCAGAGTATCGTTACCGTGCATTTTAAAAAATGTACCAGTTAAGCAGGGGAGGGGAAGGAAGGTGGGGGTGTGAGGCTTCCCTAGTGGCTCAGATGGTAAAGAATCTGCTTGCAACTCAGGAGACCCAAGAGATGTGGGTTTAATCCCTGGGTTCGGAAGATTCCCTGGAGAAGGGAATGGCAACCCACTCCAGTGTTCTTGCCTGGAGAACCATTTGCATGAGTTGTTTTACGACAGGAGGTCCTGGTAAGGAACAGGGAACTAATAAGCCTCCACCAACCGGAAGAGTTTGGGCAAGGTTGAAAGGAGACACAACCTGTCCACCCACCTCCCAGAATCCTTCTCTCCGGCATCCATCTTGGCTGAACAAAGTGTGCACCACCAGGAAGGACTCTGAGTCAGAATGATTGGCTAAGGACAACCCGGAAACTAATCCCATCACCATAAAACCGAGACTGCAAGCCATGTTCTCCTGGTTCCTTTAGCCTACTGCTCTCCATCTGGGCGCCCTTTCCCAATAAAATCTCTTGCTTTGTCAGCACGTGTGTCTCCTTGAACAATACATTTCCAAGTGTTAGACAAGAGCCCAGTTTCAGGCCCTGGAAGGGGTCCCCCTTCCTGCAACAGAACCTTGCTTGAAAATACTTCCTACCTATAAGGAGGTCCCATGCAAATCTTCTAGGCTAGAGTCCCTCTCAGTCCCATGGGAAGTTCATGAGTTTTTGTAATGTAAAGAGAAGGGATTGCTTAAGGTCAAAGAAGTTTTGGAAAGTGGCTTAAAATAGTTAAACAGGATATATTTACTTCAAGACTTCTCAGATTCTTTAATACATCAACATAGACTCAATTACCTCAAGTGAGTTGTCATAACTGCCTAACGTATTTGACCATGGAAGCCTTTTTTTATGCAGAGCACCTAGCCAGACCATTCCTGAGAACACACTTTGGGAAGGAACACTCCTCACTAGTGGCTGGCAAACTTTCTCTGTAAAGGACCAAATAGTAAATATTTTAGGCTCAGTGGGCCAAATCGTCTCTTGCAACTATTTGATTGTGCCCTTTGGCTACAAAGCAGCCATAGACAACATGCAAATGGATGGGTGTGCTGTGTTCTAATAAAACTTTGTTTATGGAAACTGGAATTTGGATTTAATGCAATTTTTACATGTCATGAAATGTTATTCTTCGTTTGACTTTTTAAAAAACTATTTTAAAATGTGAAAAGCATTCTTAACTCACGAGCCATACAAAAACAGGCAGGGGACCAGATTTGACCTACAGGCTGTACTTTGCCAACCGTTGCTTTAGTGAGATGTACTATTTGTGTATTTTTTCCTTAATGTTAGTTGCTCAGTGTGTCCAACTTTGGAACCCCATGGACTGTAGCCTGCTAGGCTCCTCTGTCCATGGGATTCTCCAGTCAAGAACACTGGAGTGGGTTGCCATTCCCTTCTCCAGGGAATCTTCCGAACCCAGGGATTAAACCCACATCTCTTGGGTCTCCTGAGTTGCAAGCAGATTCTTTACCATCTGAGCCACTAGGGAAGCCTCGCACCCCCACCTTCCTTCCCCTCCCCCCCTTAACTGGTACATTTTTTAAAATGCACGGTAACGATACTCTGCATAAAGTCACAGTGCTGGTGTCTTGACCAAAAAAAATTTAAAAGGTGGTTGCAAATCATATTCAGAAAATGGTTTTGAGGCAGAAGAAAGATTGTTCCACAGTAGCCCCTTATAAATACCTCTTGATAGAAAAATGGAGTTTAACTCTGCACTTACAATTTTAATTATACTTTATAACAGAATATTTGATAACATTGAGGGAAAAAATGGCACTTTTTTGTATTAGTTTTTATTTTCCTCTATAAAATTTCTAAAAAATGGAATTATCAGTCTTTCTCTGCTGCTAAGTCACTTCAGTTGTGTCCGACTCTGTGTGACCCCATAGACTGCAGCCTACCAGGCTTCTCCATCCATGGGGTTCTCCAGGCAAGAACACTGGAGTGGGTTGCCATTGCCTTCTCCAAGTCTTTCTCTAGAAGGCACGAAAAAGCTTATTGAATGGATGCATTGTCCCATCTGTTAAAAGGTAAACACTGCAGAGGGGAAAAAAGAAAAGGCCTTAGGCAAAATTGTAATAAAAGTTATCTTGAACATCTCTACGTGGTATGTCTACCTACTGTTATTATTGTTTTAAAACCAACATTCCCTTTCCTTCTCTAACCAACATCTCAATTCCTTCAAGCTCCTTTCTCTTCCACTTATAATTAAAGCTTGTGCTTAGGATAAGGAAGAGTCTACTCTCACTATGATGTAAATGATTTGTAACAACGAACAGATTTAACTATTCTGTAGGGCTTAACTAGTCTGTAGGGCGTATCTGCATTTTAACAGCAGGAATGAAGCTTTACATAAGGGAGCCAGCAGGTGGGGAAAGTATTACTATTTCTTTCAGGTTGTTGTTTTTCAGTCACTAAGTTGTGTCTGACTCTTTGGGACTCCATGCCAGGCTCTTCTGTCTTCCAGCATCTCTCAGAATTTGCTTAAATTCATGTCCACTGACTTGGTGGGTGATGCTATCTAACCATCTCATCCTCTGCCACCCGCTTCTTCTTTTGCCTTCAGTCTTTCCCAGCATTTTTCCAAGGAGTTGGCGCTTCGCATCAGGTGGCCAAAGTGTTGGAGCTTCAGCTTCCACATCGGTCCTTCCAATGAGTATTCATGGTTGATTTCCTTTAGGATGGACTGGTTGGATCTCCTTGCAGTCCAAGGGACTCTCAAGAGTCTTTTTCAACACAACAATTCGAAAGCATCAATTCTTTGGCATTCAGACTTTTTTATGATTTCATCAGGAACCTCAGGGAAACTTCTACTCCTGAAATGACATCCCCTAGGAAGTCATCTCTTTCACCCATAAGGAAAGATTTGCCACCGGGGGGAAACAGCTTGCCTGTAGTGGAATCATGCATGGTCCTAGCCAGAGGTCAAGGCTAGCCTCTCGCCAGATTTGGGGTTCAGTTCAGTTCAGTCGCTCAGTCGTGTCCGACTCTTTGCAACCCCATGAACCACAGCACTCCAGGCCTCCCTGTCCATCACCAACTCCCGGAGTCCACCCAAACCCATGTCCATCGAGTCGATGATGCCATCCAACCATCTCATCCTCTGTCGTCCCCTTCTCCTCCTGCCCTCAATCTTTCCCAGCATCAGGGTCTTTTCCAATGAGTCAGCTCTTCACATCAGGTGGCCAAAATATTGGAGTTTCAGCCTCAACATCAGTCCTTCCAATGAATATCCAGGACTGATCTCCTTTAGGATGGACTGGTTGGATTTCCTTGCAGTCCAAGGGACTCCCAAGAGTTTTAGTTCAAAAGAATCAATTCTTCAGTGATCAGCTTTCTCTATAGTCCAACTCTCACATCTGTACATGACCACTGGAAAAACCATAGCCTTGACTAGATGGAACTTTGTTGGCAAAGTAATGTCTTTGCTTTTTAATATGCTGTCTAGGTTGTTTGAGGCAAATAGTATCCTCTAAGAAGAGTCACTCTAAGTCACTTAGTCTCCTCTAAGAAGTGTGCACTCATCTCACACGCTAATCAAGTATTGTTCAAAATTCTCCAAGCCAGGCTTCAGCAATATGTGAACCATGAACTTTCAGATGTTCAAGCTGGTTTTAGAAAAGGCAGAGGAACCAGAGATCAAATTGCCAACATCTGCTGGATCATGGAAAAAGCAAGAGAGTTTCAGAAAAACATCTATTTCTGCTTTGTTGACTATGCCAAAGCCTTTGACTGTGTGGATCACAATAAATTGTGGAAAATTCTAAAGGAGATGGGAATACCAGACCCCCTGACCTGCCTCTTGAGAAACCTATATGCAGGTCAGGAAGCAACAGTTAGAACTGGACATGGAACAACAGACTGGTTCCAAATAGGAAAAGGAGTACATCAAGGCTGTATATTGTCACCCTGCTCATTTAACTTATATGCAGAGTACATCATGAGAAACGCTGGGCTGGAGGAAGCACAAGCTGTAATCAAGATTGCCGGGAGAAATATCAATAACCTCAGATATGCAGATGACACCACCCTTATGGCAGAAAGTGAAGAAGAACTAAAGAGCCTCTTGATAAAAGTGAAAGAGGGGAGTGAAAAAGTTGGCTTAAAGCTCAACATTCAGAAAACGAAGATCATGGCATCCGGTCCCACCATTTTATGGCAAATAGATGGGGAAACAGTGGAAACAGTGGCTGACTTTATTTTCTTGGGCTCCAAAATTACTTCAGATGGTGAATGCAGCCATGAAATTAAAAGACGCTTACTCCTTGGAAGGAAAGTTATGACCAACCTAGACAACATATCAAACAGCAGAGACATTACTTTGTTAATAAAGGTCTGTCTAGTTAAGGCTATGGTTTTTCCAGTGGTCATGTATGGATGTGAGAGTTGGACTATAAAGAAAGCTGAGCACAGAAGAATTGATGCTTTTGAACTGTGGTGTTGGAGAAGAGTCTTGAGAGTCCCTTGGACTGCAAGGAGATCCAACCAGTCCATCCTAAAGGGAATCAGTGCTGGGTGTTCATTGGAAGGGCTGATGTTGAAGCTAAAACCAATATTTTGGCCACCTGATGCGAAGAGCTGACTCATTGGAAATGACCCTGATGCTGGGAAAGATTGAAGGTGGGAGGAAGGGGACGACAGAGGATGAGATGGTTAAATGGTATCACCGACTCAATGTCCGTGAGTTTGGATAAACTCCGGGAGCTGGTGATGGACAGGAAGGCCTGGTGTGTTGCAGTTCATGGGGTCGCAAAGAGTTGGACACGACTGGGTGACTGAACTGAACGGAACTGAAGAAGAGTCACAAATAAGGACAGAGACTGTCTTTTGGATTGTAATTTGAGAGCAGCTGTAGGGGAGGAAAAAGTTCTTGGCATAGATCTTCTCTAATAAAAGACAAACTAACAAGAGAAAAACAGTGCAGAAGTTTATCAACATGTATACCTCACATATACATGGGAAATACCCAAGGAGAGTGAGCAACTTCCCAAGGTGGTCTAAGTCACCAACTTAAATACCATGTTCTGCTAAAGACACAAGAAAGAAAGGTATAGCCAACATTTTGCCATGAGTATGTGCTTAGTTGCTCAGTCATATCCAACTCTTTGTGACCTCATGGACTGTAGCCCGCCAGGGTCATCTGTCCATGTAGATTCTCCAGTCAAGAATACTGAAGTGGGTTGCCATGCCTTCCTCCAGGGGATCTTCCCAACCCAGGGATTGAACCCAGGTCTCCTGCATTGCAGGGGGATTCTTTACTGTCTGAGCCACCAGGGAAGTGCATGAGTATAAATGGAGTATGAACTTTAAAAATTGTGAATCACTATACTGTACACCTGTAACTTATATAATATTATACAACACATCAGCTGTACTTCAATAGTAACAATACTTTTAAAAGACAACATGATATGGGGAAAAAAAAAGGTGTGTGTGTGTGGGGGGAGAGTTCAATTATGGGAGGTTACTGGGAAAAGGGTACAGTTAGTTATGTAGATTTAGGTTGCTGCCTTCTCCATTGAGAAGATTCTCTTTTGATTTAGTCACATTTCTCTTCCTGGTGCCAAAAGGGAGGTGGCTTAGAAATGGAAATTTCCTTTACAAATGTAAATATCCCTTACCAAAGGTAACTCCTCCTGATAAAGATCTCCTATATCTGCTGTTTCTCAAATAATCAGCTCAATATAATCCTTATGACAAAGAACTATATCCTTGGTGGGCATATTCTACTCCCCTTCATACCAACACACTGAGATCTCTCTTAGAAAAAAGTGTCTTACTGAAATGCTTAGGGAGAACCTTCAAATCCAAGGACCTTTCCCTGCTGAAATTTAAGGCCCATCATGTAAAGGGAAAGACTTGAGGTGCTTGGCAGTTCAGTTCAGTTCAGTTCAGTCGCTCAGTCGTGTCCAACTCTTTGCGACCCCATGAATCGCAGCACGCCAGGCCTCCCTGTCCATCACCAACTCCCGGAGTTCATCAGACTCACGTCCATCGAGTCAGTGATGCCATCCAGCCATCCCATCCTCTGTCGTCCCCTTCTCCTCCTGACCCCAATCCCTCCCAGCATCAGAGTCTTTTCCAATGAGTCAACTCTTCGCATGAGGTGGCCAAAGTACTGGAGTTTCAGCTTTAGCATCATTCCCTCCAAAGAAATCCCAGGGCTGATCTCCTTCAGAATGGACTGGTTGGATCTCTTTGCAGTCCAAGGGACTCTCAAGAGTCTTCTCCAACACCACAGTTCAAAAGCATCAATTCTTCGGCGCTCAGACTTCTTCACAGTCCAACTCTCACATCCATACATGACCACAGGAAAAACCATAGCCTTGACTAGATGGACCTTTGTTGGCAAAGTAATGTCTCTGCTTTTCAATATGCTATCTAGGTTGGTCATCACTTTCCTTCCAAGGAGGAAGCGTCTTTTAATTTCATGGCTGCAGTCACCATCTGTAGTGATTTTGGAGCCCAAAAAGATAAAGTCTGACACTGTTTCTCCATCTATTTCCCATGAAGTGATGGGACCAGATGCCATGATCTTAGTTTTCTGAATGTTGAGCTTTAAGCCAACTTTTTCACTCTCCACTTTCACTTTCATCAAGAGGCTTTTGAGTTCCTCTTCACTTTCTGCCATAAGGGTGGTGTCATCTGCATATCTGAGGTTATTGATATTTCTCCCAGAAATCTTGATTCCAGCTTGTGTTTCTTCCAGTCCAGTGTTTCTCATGATGTACTCTGCATAGAAGTTAAATAAATAGAGTGACAATATACAGCCTTGATGTACTCCTTTTCCTATTTGGAACCAGTCTGTTGTTCCATGTCCAGTTCTAACTGTTGCTTCCTGACCTGCATATAGGTTTCTCAAGAGTCAGGTCAGGTGGTCTGGTATTCCCATCTCTTTCAGAATGTTCCACAGTTTATTGTGATCCACACAGTCAAAGGCTTTGGCATAGTCAAGAAAGCAGAAATAGATATTTTTCTGGAACTCTCTTGCTTTTTGATTTAATTTGATCTCTGGTTTCCTCTGCCTTTTCTAAAACCAGCTTGAACATCAGGAAGTTCACGGTTTATGTATTGCTGAAGCCTGGCTTGGAGAATTTTGAGCATTACTTTACTAGCATGTGAGATGAGTGCAATTGTGCAGTAGTTTGAGCATTCTTTGGCATTGCCTTTCTTTGGGATTGGAATGAAAACTGACCTTTTCCAGTCCTGTGGCCACTGCTGAGTTTTCCAAATTTGCTGGCATATTGAGTGCAGCACTTTCACAGCATCATCTTTCAGGATTTGAAATAGCTCAACTGGAATTCCATCACCTCCACTAGCTTTGTTCGTAGTGATGCTTTCTAAGGCCCACTTAACTTAACATTCCAGAATGTCTGGCTCTAGATGAGTGATCACACCATCGTGATTATCTGGGTTATGAAGATCTCTTTCGTACAATTCTTCTGTGTATTCTTGCCACCTCTTCTTAGTATCTTCTGCTTCTGTTAGGTCCATACCATTTCTGTCCTTTATCGAGCCCATCTTTGCATGAAATGTTCCCTTGGTATCTCTAATTTTCTTGTAGAGATCTCTAGTCTTTCCCATTCTGTTGTTTTCCTCTATTTCTTTGCATTGATCGCTGAGGAAGGCTTTCTTATTTCTTCTTGCTATTCTTTGGAACTCTGTATTCAGATGCTTATATCTTTCCTTTTCTCCTTTGCCTTTCACTTCTCTTCTTTTCACATCGATTTGTAAGGTCTCCCCAGACAGCCATTTTGAGGTGCTTGGCAAGCAACTGACAATTCATGGGGAATATCAACTTTTATAGTACCAATATTTACTCTGCCTTTCATAAGATGTATACATAAAATACACAAATGAGTACTCAACCTACCAAGAAGTGGTACCTCTGCACACTGTCATTGACTTTGGATTATTGCTTGAATTGAGCAATATATAATTTACAGCACAGACTCTTAGACTCATCGGGGAACATAAAATTCTTACCCAAGGACAGTGTAACCCAATTGCAAATGTAATGAACACACATTGCATTGCATTTCTCTTTCCCATTACATTCATTTGCTCTCCACTAGGGGATGTG
Organism: Bos mutus; assembly: GCF_027580195.1. Classification (NCBI taxonomy): domain Eukaryota; kingdom Metazoa; phylum Chordata; class Mammalia; order Artiodactyla; family Bovidae; genus Bos; species Bos mutus. The sequence goes on along the minus strand of NC_091631.1, from coordinate 73,514,149 downwards.
ATTTTGAAAACTCTGCTCTTTATGTTGATGGTTTGCAGGGAACTGAGTAGGAGCTGAAAAAGAAACAAGACTTTCGTGTTCTCACATTACATTATACTTTCCAACCGTTTGAAGTTGGTGTAACTCTTCACTAAGTACTTGGCAAACTTTAAACCATACATCTGTGAAGCCAGGTTTTTTTTCCTTCACATTACCTTTCACCTACTTTAAAATAAACCATTCATTGTTCAAGAGGGAAAACTCAAATTTGTTTTTCCAAAGTAATCTATAATGGAGTAAAACATTGCTGGAAGGTTTGCAATTAACTAATTTACTGTGCAATAAATCTCAAAGGGAATGCAAGTTAACGAGGGAATCATTTTTCAACCTTCAATATTTAGGCCTTTATTTGCTTTTCTTAATTAACAAAATTTAAACTCTTTTTAAAATTAGAAAAGCATATGAACCTGATTTTCTAAATGTTTAAACTATACAGAAACATATACAATTAAAGGGAAAATGTAATACCCGCTTTCATGTGTATCTTGATTTGTTTTAGTATTAAAATAATAGAAGCAAATGTATAGAAACAAAAAGTTTGTTTGCTAATTTTATTAGATTTAACTTTCAGTTTTGCCTATATTTTTCCAGACTTTCTCACTAGGAGATTAAAAAAAAAAACTATTTTAAAAATCATTCAGTTCAGTTCAGTCACTCAGTCATGTCCAACTCTTTCCGACCCCATGGACTGCAGCACACCAGGCCTCGCTGTCCATCATCAACAATCTGTTCAAACTCATGTCCATTGAGTCAGTGATGCCATCCAACCATCTCATCCTCTGTTGTCCCCTTCTTCTCCTGCCTTCAATCTTCCCCAGCATCAGGGTCTTTTCCAATGAGTCAGTTCTTCGCATCAGGTGGCCAAAGTATTGGAGTTTCAGCTTCAGCATAGTCCTTCCAATGAATATTCAGGATGATTTCCTTTAGGATGGACTGGTTGGATCTTCTTGCAGAAATATAAATATCAGGCCTACGGTGTGCCCACCTGGTGCCATTTCCCAGAGGTGATACAAAGATGAATAAACACTTAGCTTTAACTCTATGATAGACATTCACATCGAGTAAAATGGAAAGTTTCTACTCTGGCTGCTAAGGCCTCTCCTGATCTGACTTTGCCTGGCTTCCACTGCTGCCTTACATACCCTGCCTTGGAACAATAAGAAACTATTTATAAATTCTCCAAATATTCTAACCTTTCCCAAGCTTTTATGCCTTTGCAAATACTAGTTTCTCTACATGGATGCCCTTTCACCCTTGAAACACTTCATGAAGTTCTAGTCATGCTTCAAGTATCAACTCAAATATCACCTCCTTTCAATTACTTCCATGCCCCCGGTTAAGGCAAAGTTGGTTACCCCTTTGTCCTTGAATCCATAACACGCTCAACACACTATGTAAAGTGAACGTTTTGTAATTACTGATTTCTATTTCTATCTAGAGTGAGCTTATGAAGAATGAGGAGTGAGAATTTACCATCTTTATACTCCTATTGACTATCCATCGTGAGTAATGTGCACAGTGCTCAGTTGGAAGCACACAGGAATGAGTGAGTTTCTCTTGCTGGATGCTGGGGAAGACTTCCCAGAGGAGCTGACACTTGACCAGAAATGTCTCAGGAATTCCAAGTAAAGAAAATAGCATGTGCAGAAGCATGTGACTTGGTGTGAAAGCAGTTGAGGCTTTTAAAGGGGGTTGTCCTAAGACTGAAAGATATTACCAGCTCTGTTCCAGCATTTGGCAGCAGAGTGGTGGGCATCTGGAAAGGGGAGAAGCAGAACTATTGGGAGACCACTCTCGTGGTCTGGGTAAGAACTGATCACAGCCTAGATTAAGATTTTAGCAATTAGGACAGGAAAAAATTAAGAACAGAGAAATATTTAGGGGATATAATTGAAATTAGATTTCATATAGGGTCCTGGGAGAGAGATAGGGTTTTAAGCACTAAGTCATAGGGTGAGGGAGACCACTGGCCGTGGATGTGTGCAGAGTAGATAAGATTAGGGGCATACACAGCAATCAGAGCAGAAAAAGAAATAAAATGAATCCAAATTGGAAAAGAAGAAGTAAAACTCTCACTGTTTGCAGATGACATGATCCTCTACATAAAAAAACCCTAAAGACTCCACCAGAAAATTACTAGAGCTAATCAATGAATATAGTAAAGTGGCAGGATATAAAATCAACACACAGAAATCCCTTGCATTCCTATACACAAATAATGAGAAAATAGGAAGAGAAATTAAGGAAACAATTCCATTCACCATTGCAACAAAAAGAATAAAATAGGAATATATCTACCTAAAGAAAGAAAAGACCTATATATAGAAAACTATAAATCACTGGCGAAAGAAATCAAAGAGGACACTAATAGATGGAGAAATATATCGTGTTCATGGATCAGAAGAATCAATAGAGTGAAAATGAGTATACTACCCAAAGCAATCTACAGATTCAGTGTAATCCCTATCAAGCTACCAACGGTATTTTTAACAGAGCTAGAACAAATAATTTCACAATTTGTATGGAAATACAAAAAGCCTTGAATAGCCAAAGCAATCTTGAGAAAGAAGAATGGAACTGGAGGAATCAACCTGCCTGACTTCAGGCTCTACTACAAAGCCACAGTCATCAAGACAGTATGGTACTGGCACAAAGACAGAAATATAGATCAATGGAACAAAATAGAAAGCCCAGAGATAAATCCACACACCTATGGACACCTTATCTTTGACAAAGGAGGCAAGAATATACAATGGAGAAAAAGACAATCTCTTTAACAAGTGGTGCTGGGAAAACTGGTCAACCACTCGTAAAAGAATGAAACTAGAACACTTTCTAACACCATACACAAAAATAAACTCAAAATGGATTAAAGATCTAAACATAAGACCAGAAACTATAGAACTCCTAGAGGAGAACATAGGCAAAACACTCTCCGACATAAATCACAGCAGGATCCTCTATGACCCACCTCCCAGAATATTGGAAATGAAAGCAAAAATAAACAAATGGGACCTAATTAAAATTAAAAGCTTCTGAACAACAAAGGAAACTATAAACAAGGTGAAAAGACAGCCTTCAGAATGGGAGAAAATAGTAGCAAATGAAGCAACTGACAAAGAATTAATCTCAAAAATATATAAGCAACTCCTGCAGCTCAATTCCAGAAAAATAAAAGACCCAAAATAAAAAAATAAGCCAAAGAACTAAACAGACATTTCTCCAAAGAAGACATACAGATGGCTAACAAACACATGAAAAGATGCTCAACATCACTCATTATCAGAGAAATGCAAATCAAAACCACAGTGAGGTACCATTTCACACAAGTCAGAATGGCTGCTATCCAGAAGTCTACAAGCAATAAATGCTGGAGAGGGTGTGGAGAAAAGGGAACCCTCTTACACTGTTGGTGGGAATGCAAACTAGTACAGCCACTATGGAGAACAGTGTGGAGATTCCTTAAAAAACTGGAAATAGAACTGCCATACCACCCAGCAATCCCACTGCTGGGCATACACACCGAGGAAACCAGAATTGAAAGAGACACGTGTACCCCAATGTTCATTGTAGCACTGTTTATAATAGCCAGGACATGGAAGCAACCTGATGTCCATCAGCAGATGAATGGATAAGAAAGCTGTGGTACATATACACAGTGGAGTATTACTTAGCCATTAAAAAGAATACATTTGAATCAGTTCTAATGAGGTGGATGAAACTGGAGCCTATTATACAGAGTGAAGTAAGCCAGAAAGAAAAACACCAACATGGTATACTAATGCATATATATGGAATTTAGAAAGATTATAACGATTTAGAAAGATGGTAATGATAACCCTGTATGCAAGACAGCAAAAGAGACACAGATGTATAGAACAGTCTTTTGGACTCTGTGGGAAAGGGCGAGGATGGGATGATTTGGGACAATGGCATTAAAACATATAATATCATATGTGAAACAAATCGCTAGTCCAGGTTCGATGCATGATACAGGATGCTCGGGGCTGGTGCACTGGGATGACCCAAAGGGATGGTATGGGGAGGGAGGCGGGAGGGGGGTTCAGGATGGGGAACACATGTATACCCATGGCAGGTTCATGTTGATGTATTGCAAAACCAATACAATATTGTAAAGTAATTAGCCTCCAATGAAAATAAATAAATTTATATATTAAAAAAAAAAGATTAGGGCATAGTCAGCAGGGCCGGGGGGAAGCAACAGAATAGGACTGCTGCCCCTCCAATCTCAGCTACTTTGTGTGTTCAGTAGACTTTGAGGGGCTGAGGGGTTCGCCCCTTGAGTCACTTACTGCCTTGCTTCCACGGGAAAAGTGATCTGAGTCCTAAACTGACTTTCAAACACATTTTTGGAACACTGCCCAAATGCAGCTCAGGACTGGCTGTTCAGAGGGATGTGGTAGGGAATCCAGGGCTTGAAGCCACTTTTTTTTTTAGTGCCAGTCTGAGTTAACTTATAATATGGATAAATAAGCACTGTTGCGTATCTGGAGAAATTACCACTTCACTGGATCAAATAAAATTTGTACTTTTCCACTTCCATTAAGTGGTTACTACCAATCTGCTTGTTAGTAGGAAAAGAGATCAGCTTTCACAATGCTTTCTTTGCCTGCCAATAAGTCCAGAAGCTATTCATTTCTAGTTAATGATGAAAAGTATATGATGAAGGAAATCACAGCATTTGTACTGTGAAAACACATAGATGATGATATGGAAAATGAAAATCAGGTGTAAACAGGTTTTAAAAAAAAGAGAGGTAACAACTTGAAATGCCTTATGTACTCTTTAGGTTAAAAAAAAAAATCTGTGTCATCACTGCACAAAACAGTTTCAGAAGAAGAAACTATTATTATATGCAATGTTTATAGTTAAACCTATCAGTGTCCTCTGGAAGATAGATCTTAATTGTGCGGTAATTTATACTTAGGGGGCCTTACAGACTGCAAAAGGAACAGGTTCTTCTACATTCACCCATCCTCCAGGAATGCTGGAAGGGCATGTGCTCTGGGTGGAAATAAAGACAACTGGGTTCCACAAGATGATCGCTAAAATCCAGAGCTTCTCCTGACTGTTTTGGCCCTTTGCTCTCAAAGCTTATCTTTCAAGGCAAGCAGGGGGCCAGACCTGAGTACAGGGCTGGTTGGTCTTGCTCATCAGCCCCAGAGCTCAGAACCAGGAAACACCAGAAAGGCAACATCCAGAAGTCAAGGTTTAGGACTAAGAGTCTAAATGAAGTTTTAACCAAAAGGCTAAAATCAAAACTTGGAGCAAAAGCCATGCACAAGTGGCAGAGGCAGATTCCAGAAAACGGAGGTCAAGCCAGACCCATTCTGACAGGGCTTTCGGTCAGGGTTCTGGGCACACTCAGATGCTGTAACGGCCCCATGGTAGACCAGGAGGAGGCTGCAAATGGAGAAAGTCCCAGGGAGAGAAGCTGCCTTATGATGGGGGCTGGGTGGGGAAAGTGGTTTCCACTAGTAACTGACCTCTGGAGTGAGCCTTCATCATCTCAAGTCTCTGGGTGTTAAGCCTGAGAAGCCATATTTAAAGAGAACCAAACACAAAGTATAGCAGAACTCAGCTCACAGGGCAACACTTATCAATTTAGAAAAAAAGTTTAGAGTATTCACTGTGCTCTAGTCACCGGACAAAACTTTGGAAATGCACATAGTGATCCATGAAAACATGAAAGTGTTAGTCGTCCAGTTGTGTCTGGCTCTTTGCAACCCCATGGACTGTAGCCCACCAGACTCCTCTGTGCATGGAATTCTCCAGGCATTCCTGGAGAGTGTTGCCATGCCCTCTTCCAGGGGATCTTCCTAACCCAGGGATCAAACCCAGGTCTCCCGCATTGCAGGCAGCCTCTTTGCCATCTGAGCCACCAGGGAAGCCCTAGGGATCCATATGTGGATGCTATAGTGTGCCACCTTGTTCTCTACTTGTGAGTGAAGGACTATTCCCTGGCTCTGGAAGTGCTGTAGGAAAAAGCCCTCAGCTTTCAGACCCTTAGAGGGATGGCCTGAGTAACGAGGGGTGCACCACACTCCCAGAGGAGTCCACACTGCATGGCTGATCAAAGTGCAGTCCAGCACTCTCAGCCCAATTCGGAACAATACAGAAGAGTCATTCCAACTTCAGGGCTGCCCATAGGTTTGCTGAGGACTTCACTGAAACTGCATTGCTATTCAACTTCTCCTTCTGCCCCAACTTTCTTCCTGTCCTTCCCTTCCCTTCTCTCCTACAGGAACTGATGCCAAGTTCACCAGTCAGCCTATTGCATACCGATCTCCATCTCAGAGTCTGCATCCTAGGGAACCCAACCCATGACAGCCGGTACCAGAAGTACCCATAAACCTGGGATGGGGTTTTGGAGCTGGATCGCTGACCACCCACTTGGAAATGACGACCCCCACCACTTGTTAGCCCCAGCACAGGTAACCGTGCTATTACTAAAACTAGCACCAGTAATAAAGTGGGATGTATTTTTGTAGATGGATATTCACTAGCACTAGGTGTGAGGTATCAGGTGTTTGGAGGGAAATAGTAACTCATGGGCAGTTCTTGTTAGGCAGGAGTGATTCTTTGGAAAAAGAAAACAAAAGACCAAGAGTGGCTGAAAGCTCACTGTGAAAGCCATATGGCCTCCTTGGTTAACAGAAAAACAAGGCACTCGTTGCCTGCAGTGGAAAAGCTGAGAAAGCCAAGACCAGATCCAGGACTTAATATGAAAAGAACTAAGCGCCAAAAGAGGCAGGTCTGCTTTGCCAAGATCTGGTTTCTGATTGGGAAAGGACACAGCCCTCATGTGTGGTAAGATTCATCTAAGATTCCTCAATTCGAGCCTGTAGAAAATACTCACCCATCCGATTCAGATCTACATTCCCTTCTCTCTTGAGGACAACGAAGAGATCCATTCCCAAAGACAACTTGTGCTCTTCTCTCTTTCCCTTACTCCCTCCCAAAGAGCTGTACCCACCTAACCTCTGACTTCAAGGATAATAACTAGATTTATTGTTGCTGCTGTTGTTCAGTAAATCTAAAACAGTAAGTTTGGAAACAACTTCATACTTCTAACAAAGCTGATTTTGTCACTGCCATGCAGGATAGCTCCCCAAGTCTCTGATACAGGAACAGAGAAAGCAGATGTAGACAGGGGGCGGAAAAAAAACAACAATGAAAGGAAAACTTAGCCAGGCATAAATTCAGCTTCCCCTTAGTATACTAGGGAAGAAAAATAATAATCATTTCCTGCTCTTTTTTCCAAGGACCCGCCAACAGGGGGCGCATTTGCACCAAAAGGCGGCCTGGGTCTTTGAGAAGTACCACACGCGCCTGGGCAGTGACTTCCACACCAACAAGCGGGTGTGCGCGCGGAGACCGCCATTATTCCCAGCAAGAAGCTCCCCAACAAGCAGGCTACGTCACACATCTGCTGAAGCGGATTCAGAGAGGCCCGGTGAGAGGAATCTCCATCAAGCTGCAGGAGAAGGAGAGACAAAGACAGACACGTGCCTGACATCTCAGCCCTGGAGCAGGAAATCATTGAAGTAGATCCTGACACGAAGGAAATGCTGAAGCTCCTGGACTTGGGCGGTCTGTCCAACCTGCAGGTCACTCAGCCTGCAGTCCGGATGAATTTCAAAACACTGCGTGGAGCCATTTGAGTCTTTTCTGCTGTGCTGTGATATTTTCAATAAACCTTGGACAACAACAAATAATCATTTCCTGTTAGTCCTCAACTTAAATTCACATCTACTCAAACGTGATATTTGTCTCACTGTTGCTCCTGTTCACCTCAATGGCACTCAGACCTGACTGATGCAGGCCTGGCATAAATTAAGAAAGAAAAGGCTACTCACTCCAGTATTCTGGCGTGGAGAATTCCATGGACTGTATAGTCCATGGGGTTCCAAAGAGTCAGACACAACTGAGTGATTTTACTTCACTTCCACTCACTCTCTCATACTCCCCAGACTTGGAAAGACTTAGTCAGACCTACTACTCAGTCGCCCAATCACAGCTGAGTGACCATATTATCATCTGAGTTTCTCGTCTACTCTCCCCTCTTCTCCACAGCTTGGATCCTATGTCCCGAACAAGGCCTGGAAGCTCTCTTTCTTTCCCAGCCATATGGTGTCCAACACTGAGTATGACTAGAGGTCAGAAGGACACCTCGACTTTTAGCTATAATTATAGCCACTATCTGTGGTGCTAATCCAAAGTAAGTACACAACATTTTATTTAACAGAGAAAAAAATACTACTTAAAAATTGACAGGCACAGGTGTAGACCCAGAGAGTGTCTCAGGAGAAGAGTTCACTAGATTATAATTTCAAGCTATGTTTTAAATGCAAGGATTTGATATTGACTGCTCTAATGACCTGGACCCTCCTAGAGCCAGAAGGAAATATCCAGCATTTAGTCAAACTCTCACAACTGCAGGATCACTGCCAATGGTGACTGCAGCCATGAAATTAAAAGACTCTTTGCTCCTTGGAAGAAAAGCTATGACAAACCTAGATAGCATATTAGAAAGCAGAGACGTTACTTTGCCAATAAAGATCTGTATAGTCAAAGCTATGGTTTTCCAGTAGTCATGTATGGATGTTAGAGTCAGACCGTAAAGAAAGCTGAGTGCCGAAGAATTGATGCTTTTGAACTGTGGTTTTGGAGAATACTCTTGAGAGTCCTTTGGAGTGCAAGGAGATCCAACCAGTCCATCCTAAAGAAAATCAGTCTTGAATGTTTATTGGAAGGACTGATGCTGAAGCTGAAACTCCAATACTTTGGCCACCCAATGGGAAGAACTTATTCATTGGAAAGTACCCTGGTGCTGGGAAAGATTGAAGGCAGGAGGAGAAGGGGACAACAGAGGATGAGATGGTTGGATGGCATCACTGACTCAATGGACATGAGTTTGAGCAAGTTCTGGGAGATGGTGAAGGACATGAGGAGCCTGGCATGCTGCAGTCCATGGGATCACAAAGAGTCAGACATGACTGAGTGACTGAACAACAACAGAATGGAAGAAACAATCTTGGATTACAGAACAAACTGGGAACAGCTCAAGGCTGAATGCCAGATCTGCATTATATGGGACAGATCTGCTGAATGCCAGATTATATGGGACACAGATCTGCACTGTGTCCCATATAATCAACTAGAAAAATTAAAAAATAAAAAAGGAGCTGATGTTGACATGACTCACTCTCTCACAACTCCTCCTTTTGGGGGATCTCTCAGAAGACGCCAAACAACTCCTCCCCAAACCCACTAAGTCACCCTACCCATGCAAGGTTAGGGCTGGGTGAACAGCACCTGAAGTTGGCATAGAGCAATCTGACATTAAATCACAGTACAGTGGGTTTAAACAAGGATGGCAGTATGGTGATTAGCTAATCCTGTAAACTGCTGTTTCAAAAGCAATGATCAGGGGCGAATCATTGAAATAAAAACATAACCAACTCACATATCACCTAATGGGAAACAAAGGGAGTGGAATAACCCCTCTAACTTGTTCAGGGCTTCTAATCCCCCAAGACAGCCTGCAAGCCTGAGCCTGAAGCTTCCACCCTGCCCAACACCACCTTATTTGGCTTTGTCTTCAGAAGGTCTTTAGGGAGGGGTTGATCTTATGCAAGCCTGATAACACTTTTCACTGCTTCCTTGCTTCTTGATCCCAGTAGCCAAGTATGTGGAGGTGAGGGAGAAGGCAAGTTTACCAGGAGGCAGTTGAGTAATGAAGATAAAAAAATTTAATTTTTTCTCCAATCGAATAATAAAATTTGCCTTGAAACCAAGCCTCATTCATAGAGGGAATATTAAAGCCCAACTCAGTCCCACTTGTAGAGAAAGAACAAATCCTTCTAGTTAGCTGTCTCTGAGAACTCCGGTTTACCTGACCTGAAAAATTTTGAATAGTTTTTTTATGACTCCAGAAGAATTCTTCATTTGTCCCTCAAATGTTGCTGTTAATGATGAGGGACGTGTAAGTTAAGTTGTACCTGTCATCTATGTGATCTCTACTCAAAGGAATTTTTCTAAAATCCAAGGCAGATCATGTAACTCTCTTGCTTAAAATACTTCAATGGTTTCCCTTTCCTTCAAGAGAAAACTCTAGCTACTAAAATTTTAAAATTTGGGGGTTCTTTCATAGTCTGGCCCTGCCAATTTTTTTCACCTTTGAAGTTGACTTCCCTCTGTCCTTGCTTTCATCCTGTCAACTACAAATTGGCATTTACCAAAAGCATTGACTGAACAACAAAGGCATTTGCCATCTGCCTCGACAGAGATTGAACCCCATGCTTCCATAGCTATTGACCTTCAACAACCCCTGGGGAGTTCTGGGTGGAGTGAGGCACTCTGTGTTCCAGGGAATCTGGTGGGACAGGTGGTCTTTAGATAGTTGGATGTTTTCAGGAACAGGTTTTATGATCTCAATCCTTGCATCTCCTCATATCTAGAGAAGCACTAAATCCCTTCATGGTGATATTAGATCCTCATTACTAACAAAAAAACCTTTTGTAAAATGAGTGCTTCATGGTATTGAACTCCCCTTTCACCAAAACCTTATATATAGACTTTCCTCCACTGCCGCTTTGGAACAGTCTCTCAGAGCTATCTGAGATGCTGCCTCCGGGGCTGCAGTCCTCATTTTGCCCCAGATAAAACTTAATTAGCAACTCTCAAGTTGTATATCTTTTTTTAAGTTGACAGTTATGGCGACCACGAAGGGACCCAGAGTGGACTTCCTTCCTTGGACTGGACTCTACGAGGAGCCAGAGCTTTGGTACCAGCAATGGCTCCTTGCACCCATCCACCTTCTCCGGGAGTGCAGACAAATTTGGGTAAGTCTATCCTGGTTCTTGAATCTCCCGTATTGGTTGAGATTCTGAGTTTTATTTGGCAGCGGAGCAGGTTACCTGCCCTCTCCCAGGAGGAATGATACTGGGGGGTGAAACATCCAGGGCATCACCCACTCATGGTCTAGACATTGAGTAGGGCTTGGTTGAAAGATACCGAGAAAATTCCCATTCAGTAAAAAGATACTGCATGGGGGGCTGGCTGAAAGATGCCAGGAGAATCGCCCACCCAGTGGAAAGGAACTGGGTAGGGGTGTTCAATTGGGAAAAAAATCAAGGAATACCTGGGGCTCGGCTGAAAGATGTTGAGGTCGCTCAGTTGTAGAGGACTGAATGGTCTTGGCTAAGTGGTTAAGTAAGAGACTGATCTGACCCTTTTCCTCAATTTGACTGCCATTATAGAATTTATCAGGATAAAAGCGAGGAAAATATGAAAGCTTTTCTCTGAAGGAAAGGGACAAGACTCCTCCCAGCCAATTTCGGTTTTCTCAGGTGACTGAGAAATTTATGGGAGTGGTAGAGGCCTAGTCCTCACACCGTGCAGTGGTCCCATAGGGAAAACCACTCATTAATTAAAAGACTTGCTCATCCGAGGGTCGCACCTAAGAACTGACCATTCAGCCACCTGAGCAGCCAAGGTGGTCTTAGATTGCTGGAAGCAGAATCCGAGGCACATAAGATGAACTGAAATGACTCTGGGGTGACTCCTGGAGGAGTTAAGCTCATAAGCAGCACATGGGCCTACTACACAAGTTCACTGGTGATTTTTATCCTTGACAAATTCGGCTTAAAATGGGAAACAGAATCTCTCAAAAACAGAAACAAAGGTGTGTCAGAAGCCAGCCTCTGACTAACACTCCAGCCAGATTCATGTACAATACATATGGAGCTCATACTTGAAAGTACCTAGTTAATTGGAGAAATTATACTAAAAGAGATTGCAACCTGAAATGGCCAAATTGGAGTACTTTTGATATTCCAAAATTGATATTTTTGCTGACACAATTAGAAAAGGCCAGCCATGCTTACTTTGACTGGCATCTAGAAGCTTCTAAAACAGGAAATGAGAGAGTAACTTCTTTGCTGGATACCAGGAAGAAATTGCTCGAAACTATTTCAGAACTAAAAAAGGCTGCTAGCACTGACTTTGCCAGGTCACAGGTCTAGTGGAACTGGGAAGTCACGTTTGGCATTTATGCCATTTGGCTTTCTGGGCATCACTTTCCCATCTTTTGGGGGCACTCGTGTTACTTGGCTTTTGATTTCTGGGCATCTCTTTGCCTTTTGTTTCATTTGGAGTGTGACTCCTGGCTGGTGAAGTTCTGGTTCAGTTTGGTTTTGTTGGTTTGGTTTGAGCGCACAGACATCTGGTACAAACTGCTCAATTTAATATGGGAATTGCTCACTCTAAGGTTCCACACTCCACCTGGGAACCCCGGGAAAATTTTTTTTTTTTTGACTGGTCAATCTATAGCTATGATCCAATGACAAGAAAAATGGCCTAAAAATATTAGATCTTTATTGACATATGATAGGAAAATGGGCTGAAGTTCCCTTATGTCCAGGAATTCCTCCTGTAATCAACAGCTTGGGGCTGATCAAACCAAGACTCCTATTTTCCCAGAGGGACAATCGCTGCTGGGACCAATCTGCCCTTGCTATCAGGGCCAAGTTGAGCGCTAACTGGTTTAAATTTTGGCTATAAAACTATGGTTACAGAAAAATACGGTTTTTGACAATGTGGTCACAAAAATCCGTAGACTCCAGAGGAAGCTTGAAGAAAAAAATTATCTCTTTAAGAATTCTTACCCTGAGGAAATAACTCCTCCTATACCTTTAGATCAGAGCTCTCTGGGTCACTTATCTAGACCACCTCTAATTCCTGAAACCAAAAGTAAAAAAAGGAGGTTGGGGGAAGCCTTTTAAAATCTTATTCCAATGATTTTTTTTATTCATGACTAAGTTTGGAAAACAAAGCTATAGGATCTCTTGGGTCTATTTGGATATATGTATGTCTCAGTGTGTGTTTTTGTTTTTTTTGGATAATATTGCTGATTGCTGAGATCAGCTTGTAAATGAGCTCTAATCTAATTGGCCTTAAAAAAAAAACTTACAAATCAAATAATTGTAAATACAAGAGAAACTAAATGAATTTCAGGTTCACATGAACTGGGAAATATTCAGTATTAAATACCTGATATTAGTCTTTTTTTTGTTGATCTAACTAATGTAGACATGTCTAAGAGTAATTAAGCAGAATATTTTCATTATACCTAGTTTTAATATGTTAAATATTATTATATTTTTTTACAAGTTTGTCAGCAAGGAAATTACCTCAAGTGAAGAAATTTCTAAAAATATAAATGAGATATGAGCCTTTAGATAGACTCTATTAAAAATAATTATGCTTCTTAGGAATATGTGTCTAAAATAGCCTCTCCAGAATGGGGTAACTTGAACTTCTAAGGGTTGTGCTAAACTAAGTGTTGGAAGTCTACTGAATAGCTAAGTCATTTCCAAATAAAATAAGATTTTGAAACATTTACTGCTAAACACTAATTTCCTCTTACAGAGAAACTCAAGAGATTTGGGATTAAAAATGTTAGGTAGTTAGAATAGGAAACAGGAGTCCAAAATGGCGGTGGCTAAAAGACAAGGAAGGGAAAAGCCCGCCAAAATAGAACAAAGCAAGGTCAAAGGAAGGTCCTAGGACCTGAGTGAGGACCTCAGGTAGAACAAACAGCACTCCTGGCTAGCCCAATTTACATAGGGCAGGCCCGGGGGAAGGAAAAGAACATATAAAAAGAGGAGCCAAAGCACTTCTCTCTTTCTTTCTCCCACACGCTGGCACGCTCCCCCACTGTCTTCTCTTTGCATCTTTGAGTCGGCATGCCCTCACACCTTGAGGATGTATTCTCTTGCTATTTTCTAAATAAAATAGAGCTGTAACACTGATTTATCTAACAGCTATAACACGGTCTGTCCAAGACCTGAGGGTTTTAATGTCCGTCACTCCAAATCTTTGTTGTGACGAGACAGAGGAGCATACACTCGCCTGACAAAAATATATGATGTTTGGTGCCATCCTAAAATGTTTTCCCTAAGAAAGCAAGGTTTTAGCAATTATCACTGGTATTTATGCTCACCAATCTATAAAATGCTAATATAAAAGTCAGTTCTCAGTTGTTTAAGGGAAGTAGGAAGTGTGTTTTCGGTAAAGAAGGTATGAGGAATGGAATTGTACTTTGTGAAAGGAAAAGGAAGTAAGCCTAAAAAGTGACTTTTTAGGATGGAAGAACACAGTAATGGGTACAGAAAGTGAAGGTTTGTGAAAAGTGAACCATGAGGAAAGACTTTTGTACATGGTTAGAACTAAGTTTAAAATAAAGTTAATTAAGTTTACCTTTTAAATAAAGTAAGCTGGTGACAAAACTTGAATTTAGCTTTTCTCTCTGTTAAGAGGACGTCTTTTCTTCAGATATTGAACTGCCTTTGACAATAGATTTAAGTTTCTTTATCTCTTAAATGATCTGTTCTGAAATCCTTTATTGTTGCTTTGGCTAACTGAACAGCTATTGTTTCACAATGACCTATAGTCCCATCTGACTGAATGTTCTAAACCTTTTTGATATTTGTTGACAAACCTTCCTAAATCATTCTAATGAAGAAGATTTCTAGCTAATTTTGGGATGCTTCTGAGGGCCCCTGAAACATCCCAAAGAGAGATATTACACTAGGTTCATTTTGTATATAGAATTACATGGGAAGTATTGTCAAGTGAGTAATAAGTCTTGGATTATATTGTTTGGTAAATGTTACTAATATAGATATCCTAGAAACTATATGGAGTTCCTAAAATTCTGATATGTTTGGATAAAATGTTATCAGGCATAATGCTAGTTACTATCTCAAAATATTGTCATAGCTCTAACCAAGTTTCACAAAAATGCTTCCTCTTCAAGAAGACTTATGAAAATGACTTTTGAATAAATACCAATTTCTGAACTGGGTAAGGATTCTAATGGAAAACCTGATGACTTCACAAAGGTTAACAAAAGGACTGAATTGAACTGGTGAATATGCTTTTAACTTTTATGGTTTCTATGTGAAAACTTGCTGATTTGAATCTGTTTTCCAGGTGTAAGAAAAAAAACCCTTCCCCTCAAACTATGAGAGTAATTTGGTAAAATTATATTTTATAAACAAATTGAAATATTTATCTTTTTTCTCTATCTGAACCCTCCAGAGATAGGAAGCTCTTAGTTTCCAGTAACTTTATCAGATAAGTTAGGAAGGTTATCTCAACAACAGGTACAGAAACCTCAAGGAATTTTGGAGACCTTAAGAAGGGAAGAATTCACTTAGATCTGTTAGGCAAAATCTGTGATAAGCCTTTGGCATGACTTTCCTAGCCCTGAAAGGTTTTATTTTAAAAGTTCAGTCTGAGAATCTAAAAAGTCTCAGCAAAGCAAAAAAGTCTATGATCAATTATGGTTAAATAAATTATCAATCCAAGTTTATTGAGACCAGACCTATATTACAAACAAGTCTTCAGAAAAAGATGTTTCAATGAATGTTAAATCCCAGTTTGTTAATGGAGGTCTGTATCTACTAAGACTCATTTCCTGAATAATTCTTGGCTGTTAGAGTATATTAATATAAACTTTTAATTTAATTATTAAAGGACACTCTAGGGTTGTTTCTGAAGCTTGTCTCAGTAATCTGTCTTTGGATGAAGATCAGATGCCTCACATGTGACCTGCAACCAAGACTGGAAGAAGACATAATTTAAGGAACTCTCTCCAACCTGGATGGAAGGACCTTTCTATCAGCTTAACTAGCTTTTCTATCTTCTTAACTAGCTCATTCCCAGTGAAGTCGAAGGGAAACTGACTCAGGTTAAATCCCACTTCCAAAGGCCCCTAAGCTGGACTGGTCTATAGAGAGGCCTGCTGACCTCAGATCAGATCAGATCAGTTGCTCAGTCGTGTCCGACTCTTTGTTGGGAAGGGTTCAGTTCACCCCATGAATCGCAGCATCACAGCACAGGCCTCCCTGTCCATCACCAACTCCCGGAGTTCATTGAGACTCATGTCCATCGAGTCAATGATGCCATCCAGCCATCCCATCCTCTGTCGTCCCCTTCTCCTCTTTCCCCCAATCCCTCCCAGCATCAGAGTCTTTTCCAATGAGTCAACTCTTCACATGAGGTGGCCAAAGTACTGGAGTTTCAGCTTTAGCATCATTCCTTCCAAAGAAATCCCAAAGCTGATCTCCTTCAGAATGGACTGGTTGGATCTCTTTGCAGTCCAAGGGACTCTCAAGAGTCTTCTCCAACACCACAGTTCAAAAGCATCAATTCTTCAGTGCTCAGCTTTCTTCCCAGTCCAACTCTCACATCCATACATGACCACAGGAAAAACCATAGCCTTGACTAGACGGACCTTTGTAATGTCTCTGCTTTTGAATATGCTATCTAGGTTGGTCATAACTTTTCTTCCAAGGAGTACGAGTCTTTTAATTCCATGGCTGCAATCACCATCTGCAGTGATTTTGGACCAAAAAAAATAAAGTCTGACACTGTTTCCACTGTTTCCCCATCTACTTGCCATGAAGTGATGGGACCAGATACCATGATCTTAGTTTTCTGAATGTTGAGTTTTAAGCCAACTTTTTCACTCCCCTCTTTCACTTTCATCAATAGGCTTTTTAGTTCCTCTTCACTTTCTGCCATAAGGGTGGTGTCATCTACGTATCTGAGGTTATTGATATTTCTCCCAGAAATCTTGATTCTAGCTTGTGCATCTTCCAGCCCAGCGTTTCTCATGATGTACTCTGTATATAAGTTAAATAAGCAGGGTGACAATATACAGCCTTAACATACTCCTTTTCCTATTTGGAACCAGTCTGTTGTTCCATGTCCAGTTCTAACTGTTGCTTCCTGACCTGCATACAGGTTTCTCAAGAGGCAGGTCAGGTGGTCTGGTATTCCCATCTCTTTCAGAATGTTCCACCGTTTATTGTGATCCACACAGTCAAAGGCTTTGGCATAGTCAAGAAAGCAGAAATAGATGTTTTTCTGGAACTCTCTTGCTTTTTCCATGATCCAGCGGATGTTGGCAATTTGATCTCTGGTTCCTCTGCCTTTTCTAAAACCAGCTTGAACATCTGAAAGTTCATGGTTCACATATTGCTGAAGCCTGGCTTGGAGAATTTTGAGCATTACTTTACTAGCATGTGAGATGAGTGCAAATGTACAGTAGTTTGAGCATTCTTTGGCATTGCCTTTCTTTGGGATTGGAATGAAAACTGACCTTTTCCAGTCCTGTGACCACTGCTGAGTTTTCCAAATTTGCTGGCATATTGAGTGCAGCACTTTCACAGCATCATCTTTCAGGATTTGGAATAGCTTAACTAGAATTCCATCACCTCCACTAGCTTTGTTTGTAGTGATGCTTTCTAAGGTCCACTTGAGTTTGTATTCCAGGATGTCGGGCTCTAGATGAGTGATCACACCATCGTGATTATTTGGGTCATGAAGATATTTTTGTACAGTTCTTCTGTGTATTCTTGCCACCTCTTCTTAATATCTTCTGCTTCTGTTAGGTCCATACCATTTCTGTCCTTTATCGAGCCCATCTTTGCATGAAATGTTCCCTTGGTATCTCTAATTTTCTTGAAGGGATCTCTAGTTTTTCCATTCTGTTGTTTTCCTCTATTTCTTTGCATTGATCGCTGAGGAAGGCTTTCTTATCTCTCCTTGCTATTCTTTGGAACTCTGCATTCAGATGCTTATATCTTTTCTTTTCTCCTTTGCTTTTCGCTTCTCTTCTTTTCACAGCGATTTGTAAGGGCTCCCCAGACAGCCATTTTCCTTTTTTGCATTTCTTTCCCATGAGATGGTCTTGATTCCTGTCTCCTGTACAATGTCATGAACCTCCATCCATAGTTCATCAGGCACTCTATCAGATCTAGTCCCTTAAATCTATTTCTCACTTCCACTGTATAATCATAAGGAATTTGATTTAGGTCATACCTGAATGGTCTAGTGGTTTTCCCTACTTTCTTTTATTTAAGTCTGAATTTGGCAACAAGGGGTTCATGATCTGAGCCACAGTCAGCTCTCAGTCTTGTTTTTGCTGACTGTGTAGAGCTTCTCCATCTTTAGCTGCAAAGAATATAATCAATCTGATTTCGGTGTTGACCATCTGGTGATGTCCATGTATAGAGTCTTCTCTTGTGTTGTTGGAAGAGTATGTTTGCTATGACCAGTGCGTTCTCTTGGCAAAACTCTATTAGCCTTTGCCCTACTTCATTCCGTATTCCAAGGCCAATTTGCCTGTTATTCCAGGTATTTCTTGACTTCCTACTTTTGCATTCCAGTCCCCTATAATGAAAAGGACATTTTTTTTTGGGGGGGGGTTAGTTCTAAAAGGTCTTGGAGGTCTTCATAGAACTGTTCAACTTCAGCTTCTTCAGCGTTACTGGTTGGGGCATAGACTTGGATTACTGTGATATTGAATGATTTGTCTTGGAAACGAACAGAGATCATTCTGTTGTTATTGAGATTGCATCCAAGTACTGCATTTCGGACTCTTTTGCTGACCATGATGGCTAGTCCATTTCTTCTAAGGGAATCCTGCCCACAGTAGTAGATATAATGGTCATCTGAGTTAAATTCACCCATTACAGTCCATTTTAGTTCACTGACTCCTAGAATGTTGACATTCACTCTTGCCATCTCTTGTTTGACTACTTCCACTTTGCCTTGATTCATGCACCTGACATTCCAGGTTCCCATGCAATATTGCTCTTTAGAGCATCAGACCTTGCTTCTATCATGAGTCACATTCACAACTGGGTATTGCCGCCCCTCCTCTATGTTGGGAAGGGTAAAATCACACTAAAAATGATCAACCTGGAAATTATGAGACAAGACTGGGTACTTTATGAACTATGTCTATTAGTACCCTTAGAAAGAGTGATTGGTATGTAACTCAGTGGATTTGTGGCACTAATTTATGGCCTTCACATCTACAGGGATGGATACGAAGGTGTAGCCTGGGATTCCCATGAATTTAAGGTCATACATGTTAACAAATTAGAGGTAACCACAACCAATCTACAGTTGGTATGATCCCAGTGGGTCAAGGATCTGTGTTCTACTGGTATGATCACGCATGTGTGTGTGTGTGTGTTTGCACACACACACCTTCAGTGGGTTCAGAGAATACAATAGGCCATATCGAAGGCTTAACAACTTTCATAAGCTTCAAGTGATAGTAACTGGGCCGTTAGCCTATTGAATTCTGAGATCTCTATGATGAGAAAGGCAGTGCTACATAACTGCAAGGCCCTTGACACCTTACAGCACCTCAGGAGATTTTTGTGCCATAATTCAAAGTGAATGCTATATTTTCATACCTGATAAATCCTTTAACACATTTGATGAACTACATGAAAAATCAGATTTCTGCTTTAAGTGACTCATTGCCTAGTCTTGATGATCTTAAAAAAAAACACAAACTGGTTTCGTGTGGGAGGCTCATGGCTAAAATATTTACTTTTAATTCCAGTAATGTTATTAACTATACCATTTATATTTTGCTTATTTCACAAGATTATTATTTCTTGTATTACCAAGTGTATGACTGAGCCTCCAATGAAAATGATGATTAGACTTGAAGCAGTTGATCAAATGCATAGTTCGATATATGATCAATGATTGTAATAATGTAACTCTAGATATGGGAAGATACAACAAAAGGAAATACTTCCCTGGACCATAACTAGAAGACAGGTGTCCAGAGATCTTTGACTGTTAAGACCTAGTCCAGTAATAGCACACTGAGTGCCCTAACAACAAAAACCTTTTCATAACTGGGAACAAGCCTTCCCAGCAATGTTGGACAAAATGGTCATGAAGTGCCCCCCAAAGTATGGTCGGATTTATGACTACAAGGGGGCCATATCAATTACAAATTGGCACTTACCAAGAGTATTGCCAACGACTGAACAACAAAGGCATTTGCCATCTGTCTGTATGGAGATTGAACCCCATTCTGCTATAGCTGTTCAATAACCCCTGAGGGCATTCAGGGTGGAGTGAGGCATTCTGTGCTTCAGATAGTTGGATGATTTTAGGAATTTTAAGAGGAGGTGGCAAGAATACCCAGAAGAATTATACCAAAAAGATCTTCATGAAGCAACTGACAAAGAATTAATCTCAAAAAACGTACAAGCAACTCCTGCAGCTCAATTCCAGAAAAATAAACGACCCAATCAAAAAACTGGCTAAAGAACTAAACAGACATTTCTCCAAAGAAGACATACAGATGGCTAACAAACACATGAAAAGATGCTCAACATCACTCATTATCAAAGAAATGCAAATCAAAACCACAATGAGGTACCATCTCACACCAGTCAGAATGGCTGCTATCAAAAAGTCTACAAACAATAAATGCTGGAAAGGGTGTCGAGAAAAGTCAACTCTTACACTGTTGGTGGGAATGCAAACTAGTACAGCCACTATGGAGAACAGTGTGGAGATTCCTTAAAAAACTGGGAATAGAACTCCCATATGACCCTGCAATCCCACTGCTGGGCATACACACTGAGGAAACCAGAATTGAAAGAGACACATGTACCCCAGTGTTCATCACAGCACTGTTTACAATAGCTAGGACATGGAAGCAACCTAGATGTCCATCAGCAGATGAATGGATAAGAAAGCTGTGATACATATACACAATGGAATACTACTCAGCTATTAAAAAGAATGCATTTGAATCAGTTCTAATGAGGTAGATGAAACTGGAGCCTATTATACAGAGTGAAGTAAGTCAGAAAGAAAAACACCAATACAGTATATTAATACATATATACATGGAATTTAGAAAGATGGTAACGATGACCCTATATGCGAGACAGCAAAAGAGACACAGATATAAAGAACAGACTTTTGGACTCTGTGGGAGAAGGCGAGGGTGGGGTGATTTGAGAGACACATGTATATTACCATATGTGTAATAGATCACCAGTTCAGGTTCAATGCATGAAACAGGGTGCTCAGGGCTGGTACACTGGGATGACCCAGAAGGGTGGGATAGGGAGGGAGGTGGGAGGAGGGTTCAGGATGGGGAACCCATGTCCACCCATGGCTTATTCATGTCAATGTATGGCAAAAACCACTACAATATTGTAATTAGCCTCCAATTAAAATAAATAAATTAATTTTTTGAAAGGATTAATCATGATGGTGTGATCACTCATCTAGAGCCAGACTCCTGGAATACAAAGTCAAGTGGGCCTTAGAAAGCATCACTACAAACAAAGCTAGTGTAGGGGATGGAATTACAGTTGAGCCATTTCAAATCCTAAAAGATGATACTGTGAAAGTGCTGCACTCAATATGCCAGCAAATTTGGAAAACTTAGCAGTGGTCACAGGACTGGAAAATGTCTGTTTTCATTCCAGTGTCAAAGAAAGGCAATGCCAAAGAATGCTCAAACTACTGTACATTTGCACTCATCTCACATGCTAGCTAAGTAATGCTCAAAATTCTCCAAGCCAGACTTCCACAGTATGTGAAACGTGAACTTCCAGATGTTCAAGCTGGATTTAGAAAAGGCAGAGGAAGCAGAGATCAAATTGCCAACATCTGCTGGATCATGGAAAAAGCAAGAGAGTTCCAGAAAAACATCTATTTCTGCTTTCTTGACTATGCCAAAGCCTTTGACTGTGTGGATCACAATAAACGGTGGAACATTCTGAAAGAGATGGGAATACCAGACCACCTGACCTGCCTCTTGAGAAACCTGTATGCAGGTCAGGAAGCAACAGTTAGAACTGGACATGGAACAACAGACTGGTTCCAAATAGGGAAAAGAGTACATCAAGGCTGTATATTGTCACCCTGCTTATTTAACTTATATGCGGAGTACATCATGAGAAATGCTGGACTGGAAGAAACACAAGCTGGAATCAAGATTGCCAGGAGAAATATGAATAACCTCAGATATGCAGATGACACCACCCTTTTGGCAGAAAGCAAAGAGCTAAGGAGCTTCTTGATGAAGTGAAAGAAGAGAGTGAAAATTTTGGCTTAAAACTCAGCATTCAGAAAACTAAGATCATGGCATCTGGTCCCATCACTTCATGGCAAATAGATGGGGAAACAGTGGAAATAGAGATTTTGTTTTCTTGGGCTCCAAAATCACTGCAGATGGTGACTACAGCCATGAAATTAAAAGACGCTTGCTCCTTGGAAGAAAAGTTATGACCAACCTAGACAGCATATTAAACAGCAGAGACATTACTTTGCCAACAAAGGTCCATCTAGTCAAACCTATGGTTTTTGCAGTGGTCATGTATGGATGTGAGAGTTGGATCATAAAGAAAGCTGAGCGCCGAAGAATTGATGCTTTTGAACTGTGGTGTTGGAGAAGACTCTTGAGAGTCCCTTGGACTGAAAGGAGATCCAAGCAGTTCTTTCTAAAGGAGATCAGTCCTGGGTGTTCATTGAAGGAATGATGCTAAAGCTGAAACTCCAATACTTTGGCCACCTCATGTGAAGAGCTGATTCATTGGAAAAGACCCTGATGCTGGGAAAGATTGAAGGCGGGAGGAGAAGGGAACGACAGGATGAGTGGTTGGATGACATCACTGACTCAACGGACATGAGTTTGATTAAGCTCTGGGAGTTGATGATGGACAGGGAGGGCTGGCATGCTGCAGTCCATCAGGTCGCAAAGAGTGAGACACGACTGAGAGACTAAACTGAACTGATTTTAAGAACAGATTCTATGATCTCAATCCTTGCATCTCCTCATATCTAGAGAAGCACTAAATCCCTTCATGGTGACATCAGACCCTCATGACTAACAAAAAACCTTTTGTAAAATGAGTGCTTCATGTTATTGAATTCTCCTTTCACCAAAACGTTATATACTGATTTTCCCCCACTGCTGCTTTGGAGCAGTCTCTCAGAGCTATCGGAGATGCTGCCTCCGGGTCTGCAGTCCTCATTTTGTCCCAAATAAAACTTAACTCGCAACTCTCAAGTTGTACATCTCTTTTTTTAGTCATCAATCCCATCTCTCTCTAACTGTAGCCTCTTTACCCTCCTCAGCCCTTTTTGCTTGGCCAGCGCCTTCTGATTTTTTTGTCCCCAGTCAGAAGCCTCCCCTGACATCTTGAAACTGGCTTAGGTGCCTTTTTCGGGTACTCCCGGACCGCCCTGCCATCCTGCCATCACTGCATTCCCCACGGCCCTTTCACTTGTCTTCGTCACTGACCAAGTTTCTGGAGGGTTATTCTCATTACACCCCCAGTGCCTGAAAACTAGTAGACCTTCGGTAGTTTTTGAATGTGTAAAGAAAACTTAAGAGTGAAAAGTACCTACCAATGCTAGGCACGGAAGTGATTTAGACAATTTTTTTCTTATCATCTGGAGAAGGAAATGGCAACCCACTCCAGTACTCTTGCCTGGAGAATCCCGTGGACAGGGGAACCTAGCAGGCTACAGTCCATGGGGTCGCAAAGAATTGGACACGACTGAGCGACTTCACTTTCTTTGCGACCAGGGCTGTACCCTGCCAGGGTCCTCTGTCCATGGGATTTTTCGGGCAAGAATACTGGAGTGGGCGGCCATTTCCTCCTCCGGTGGTGGGGCGGGGAGGGGGGGCTCTTCCTGACCCAGGAATCGAACCCGTGTCTCCTGAGCGAGGGGCAAGTCAGGTAGGAAGGAGCACAGAGTCTGTAGTCTAGGGCTAGGACGCTCGCTTCCCAAGCGGTGTGGCTCTGCTCTCTGCCTGCCTAAAGCGCTGGTGGCCCTAACCCCGCTTCCGGGACTGAACCCACATCCCACCCCCAGTGCCAACTGGTATTAGTGCGCAGGCCCGGCCCGCTCCTCCTCCCCGGGGCCCCACCCCTGCCCGGATGCCCCGCCTACCCCGTGCCTGGCAGGGGACGGGACCACGGGTCGAACCCTGGGGTGACGGGGCGGAGGGGCGGGCCGGACCCCACTGGCTTTACTCTGCGAAAATGCGGTGGAAAAAGGCAACGCTGCAGTTCCAGGTGGCTTGGGGGCGTGGCCGGTGTTCCCCGAAAATGAGTCGCTAGCCAATTTGAGACCCCGGTTCCCCTGTCAGCCTCACAGAGGGATGCACGTAGGGCCGCCGGAAAGCCGTCAGGTAGCCGGCTGACGAGTTTGGAAGCTCCTCAGATTCGCCTCTTGTGAAGTCCGAGGGTGGTTATAAACCCCAACTGTCACGACAAGTTTGTTTTTCCGACAAGATTCCGACTCCGCCAGGCTGTAAACAATGACTTTGCCTTAGAAGTGGCAGTTGCCTAGGAAGAACTTGGAAAAGCCGTTTGAGTTGAACTGCCAAGTCCGAGCGTTTGAAGCTCCTCAGAAGTTTACTTGAACTGCGGCCCAAACTGTATCTTTTCCACAAGGGCTGGACATGTTTCAGGAATCTGGTGCTTCCTTGGAGAATGTTTTCCTCGGCCTGAACTGGAAGCTGCTCTCCATATTCTGCATTTCTTGTTCTCATCCGTTGAAACTGACCTTGTCCCAGTCCCTGAGAGCCCACCGTGTGTGAAGCAAGCCCACCGTGGCGCAGTAGTCAAGGCCACATACACTCTGCCCCTTCTGATGCCAACTCGACGTCTCATCAGGAAGTTCGCCGGGCGTTTTGGAACCTGAGGCCTCCGTTCTGTGTCTGCTCTGCATTTCCTTCTTAAGCACCTACTATTGGATCTGTGCCACAACACCCTGTACACCACCTCAGGGAGAGGACTCACATTTTCAATTTACCTAGTAGATGTTTTTTGATCTATCTCCCCCATGAGGCTGGGAAACCTTAGGCCAGAAACATTGTTGTTACTTTGTCGGCATAGTCCCTGGCACTTAGAAGTATGGTTGTGGAAAGAAGTTCCTTCAGTAGTCAGGAAGGAAAGCGTCTTCATCGTGTGGATTGTTTCCTTGACTGTGGAGAACAGGTCAGACAAGAAGATGCATTCAGATAAAGTATGAGGCATTGGAAACAAGGGGACAACACTTCCTTAATTTTATCTTTTATATTTTGAAGTCTCTCAGGATAGATGTTTGAGCCAAATAACTGCCAGTTCTTGCATTTTACATCTACCATTCTTTCCTCTCCACCTTTAACCCACACTTACATTGAGAGCAGTTATTCTAGGAATTCTGGAACTGTTAAATTATTTGTATTCAGTTAACAGATTTTCATCTTTAACATTCCTTCCTTCTCCACATATTTCCATGCAGTACTCCATACATATTGGGTACTATAGGGATATTAATTTTAGGTGGTAGACTTTTAATGATCATGGAGGGCTAAGTGTTGAGTTTTCGTTTCTCAAAGAAAGGAATCATGTTTGCCCTCATCTCTAACATTCAGCTGTAGATGATTTTTAAATTTTAACTTAAATATTCAAATAATGTTGCCGAACGTTGTATGCCTATTTAACAATACTGTCTGTCATTTCTCAAAACATTTTTGGACATGTTTTAAGCCATAAGAAAAGTAGACTTGCTTCTTTATAGTAACTCCTCAAATACCCCAGAACTCTAAAGGCAAAATGAGCAGGCATGGCAAATGCAGTTAGAGTCCCCACTCTTCCTCCAAATTTCTAAATTCACAATTAGTGTTCTTTCAACATGAGAAGACTAAAATATCTTCGTTTTCTGAAACAAAGGAACATAATAATTTACTGACCTTATTTAACCAGAGGAAACACATGGTGTCATTTAACACTAACTCCAGATTTGGATCAAATTTTGAGAGAGCAATGTCTGTGATTGAACTAAGCATCTCCTGCTGGAAAGGAGTCATGCAAAGCTTGGTTTGTTCAACTGAGAACAGAGCAGGCCAAAGTTTACAATTATATTCCCTGGGTTTCTACAGGTTATTAAAATATTTGGCTAAATGGTTGAATACACTTAACTGAATATCACAATATTTTCAGATACAACATTTGAAATTGAGCTAATTGCTCTTCATCTGCTTCTCAAATGGATAATGTGGCCCTCTCAGAGATTCCCTTGGCAATGGGCTATGGGCTTTGCAAAATCATAGACTAATGGGACACAATTTCTGGGAGAATTGATTTTGCTAAACGGTCTTTAACTTAAATATTTTATATTAAAATACACAGTATGTATAGAATGCAACATTTGTACAAATTTTTAGGATATAACAGAGCATTTCAAAGAAAATTTTGCTTGCAGTGCTGGCATTGTCTCTCCAGTTGCCAAAGATATGTGTTCATTTTTGTTTTCCTTGAGATTGTTTGGGAGAAATTTAAGATGCTCTAACCTAATATGTTAATCTCAGTCAGAGCTCACTAAATGACCTTTAGAAAATCTAACCAACCTTGACATTGTGTCTGGTCCTTATCAGTCTTTCTCCAACAATAAAAGGAGCTCATCTAAAGTTTATACTACCTTTATGGACTGAGAGAAGAGTGCCAAGTTATCATGAACTTTCTCTTTTTTCTTTCTTTTTTTCCCCTCCTAATTGTGTATAAACTATGTATTGTATATGAGGCTCATGGTTTCAGACCATGCTGGTTATCTCACACTGGTTGTCCCTTTCCCAAGAGTGCCAGTTCCCACACATACACACCAGCTTTGCATGATCCTTACCTCTGACTTAGAACTGTTCACATTAAGTCTACTCGCTCTGTAGTACCCTTAGTTTCTCCTTCCAGCTTCTTTCTAGAAATTTATGACTGCTTCTTCGGCTAGCCTATAGAGATAAGAGGTTAAAACATGAGATAGCTTCTGCTAAAATCTGATATGCCATTTCTGCATTTCCCAAGTTGGCTAAAGGTAAACAAGTTTATGATGCCATTTTATATAATTTTTAAGCCTGATATTTTCTTTAATTTTTTCAATTATTTCAACTCCTCCAGGTTTTGCACAAAGCCTGATAAAATCTGTTAGAGAAACTTTCTATAATCGAAAAAATAAAGGAACATGATATAAAAGTACTTAGAATATAAATAGAGATCAGAGTCTGAATTATGGATTTATTTTAAAAATACTGTCAAAATACCCTAACAAACGACCCTACTCTCCCTAACATAAGCCTGAGTAAGAGCAGGAAGGAAATGAACAGCCCACTGAGAGAAGAAAGACACTTACTCAACAGACTTCTCATTATACTCCAGGGAATCAAAAGGTAATGTCCAGGAAGAGAGTGGAACAGGGTGGAGAGACCCATCGTGGGACAGATTTATGGTCCCTTCATCCGCTGAAGATGTTATTTACGAGAGACATGCAGTCAGGTCAGTGAAGAGTACAGAGAATGCATGACTCTGGACTTGACTCTAAACCTCATCATTAACTATGGCACAAATCATGTTTCCCATCCAAGCACACAGTAACTTAATGCTGGATCTCAAGAGGTGTGCAATTAAGTCATACCAGCACTAGTCAGAAGTTTTAAATTAAACAGACATGATGTATATTAATGGCCTAATGTGACATCAAAAGAGCAGTTTGGGATTATTTTCTTTCTTTCTCCAAATGGGCTTTGATCTGGCTCTCTCTCATATTGCCAGGATTAGTATGATGTCTAGAGGCTCAGTGTTAGAAATGGGTTGCCACTTAAGGACTCGTTGTGTGGCTCAGCTGCCACTTACTAAATTCAATTTCCTGCATAAAGACAGGACCATCATCAGTTCTGCTTGAAACAAAGCAAAGCACACTCGGGAAGGCTTAGGATATTGTACTAAAAAATAACAAAAATAAAGAGTGTGTTTCTATTATTTTATTTTATGACTCTGCTGTTTTTCAACTATTTTAACATAGAAGAAATAAAAAAGAATTGAAATTAACCTGTATAAAATATAATACTTGAAAATGGCATGAAGTGAAGTGAAGTGAAGTTGCTCAGTCGGGTCAGACTCTTTGCGACCCCATGGACTATAGCCTGCCAGTCTCCTCCACCCATGGGATTTTCCAGGCAAGAGTACTGGAGTGGGTTGCCATTTCCTTCTCCAGGGGATCTTCCTGACCCACGGATTAAACCTAGGCCTACCCACATTGTAGGCAGATACTTAAGTGTCTGAGCCACCAGGGAATATCCCGAAAATGGCATAGGTTCAGTATATCAGTAAAGCACAAAAACCGAAGGAAATATAATCATTTGATTTCAAAATAATCCTCTTACTCCTACTGTCCTGCTGCTGCTGCTGCTAAGTTGCTTCAGTCATGTCCGACTCTGTGCAACCCCATAGACGGCAGCCCACCAGGCTCCACCGTCTCTGGGATTCTCCAGGCAAGAATACTGTCCTACTCAGTGCAAATAAGGAAAGATGAATAAAAAATACAGTGTAGGTCAGTAAATAAAATGGAGACCTTGAATGCCCTTTCTACTGCTGAGGAATTTGAGAGAGATATTTCTTCTTTTTGTAAATGTCAATTGATATCATGAGCTTAATTCATCATTTGTCATTCCTTTTCACGTCCCAGCATCCAAGCACTATTTCTTATATTTGCAAACCCCCATCACCAGTACAGAAGCTGAAAATGTTGGATATTTCCTTTTCTAGTAGGACAGTCTTCCATTTAGAGTGGAGGACTCAAGATCCTCCCTATTAGATACCTCTCTCTAGGACTTTGTGTTGGAAACTAGTGATACAAAGCTGTAGAGATCACACTGCCTCTGTTCTGGCACAGGTAGACACAATGGTGGTTTTGGTAACCACTTCCAGAGGCAGCAAAGACACATTTTTTGTCCTTGTTCAAGATTTGATGTTGGGGCTTCCCCAGTGGCTCAGTTCAGTTCAGTTCAGTCAGTCATGTCTCTGCGACCCCATGAACTGCAGCACACCAGGCCTCCATGTCCATCACCAACTCCTGGAGCTTACTCAAACTCATGTCCATTGAGTCGGCAATGGCATCCAACTATCTCATCCTCTGTCATCCCCTTCTCCTCCCACCTTCAATCTTTCCCAGCATCAGGATCTTTTCAAATGAGTTAGCTCTTAGTATCAGGTGGCCAAAGTATTGGAGTTTCAGCTTCAACATCAGTCCTTCCAATGAATATTCAGGACTGTGGCTTGATGGTAAAGAATTCACCTGTAATGCAGGAGCCACAGGAGACATGGGTTTGGTTCCTGGATCGGAAGGATCTCCTGGAGGAGGAAATGGCAACTCACTACAGGTTTCTTGCCTGGAGACTCACAGAGGAGCCTAGTGGGCTACAGTTCATGGGGTCACGAAGAACTGGATATGAATGAAGCAACTTGGCACGCATGCAAGACTTGATGTTAGTGGTACAAGTTGCAATTTGTGTGCCCAGCAGATTCCCTCTGTAGCATTATTATGGGCATGGTTCCCAGCTCATCTGCAACCCTTAAATATTATGATTCTTTTTTTGGGGGGGAAGAAACAATTTTATTTTTTAATTTCATGCTTCAAATTCATGTATGTACATTAAGTACTATATAAAATTTGTTTTTAGGATAACATCATTTGACTTGGACAGTACTATCTCACCTCAATTTATTTGGAGAAACAATTTAGCCATTCTGCTTAAAAGTATAAAAAAAATCTGCCAAATTAGAAAATAGATCCCTCCACCCCATACACACACTTTACTTTTACTACTGGGATGGCTGTTTTAATTAGCATGTTTAAAGTAAGCAAAACATATTATCAAGGTATTATGCAAGAAATTACATCTTTTGCAATAAGTTGGTCTCTTGGGTTGCACCTGTTGACAAGAAAAAAAAGTACACTGATGTTGTACACTATACTCATAGGTTACACAAGTTGCTGAAAGCCAAAAGGAATCTTTAAGGTTGGAGGGACTGCTTAATAGTTAATCTTTGGGTTTAAGGAAAAAAAATAACCCCACACAAGTTGTTGAAAGCCAAAAGGAATCTTAAAGGTTGGAGGGACTGCTTAATAGTTAATCTTTGAGTTTAAGGAAAAAAAATAACCCCATCTTTGGGTTTAAGGAAAAAAAATAACCCCATACTCTCAAAAATAGCAAGTGTTTTAGCAGCTTAAAACCTTTCAGTTATATAAAACTTCTTACACTAGGATTTACTTTGAAATATAGTTTACAGCAAGATCAATTATAACATACATACACTGGCACTTCAGCACAAGGGCAAAATTTAAAAACAGGTTGGTTGGTTTGTTTTTTTGACTTTTAAAATTAGGCCATAGTATAAAAGAGTCCATGTCTTACATTCAGCAAATTCATACTAAAATATTATATTTTTGTAGGATAAATGCCAACAAAACTTTACATATGCTACAATTTTATTACATATATCTACATGGCTCTTTCCTAGGTATGTAGAACTTTCACATTATAAAGCTCCCAACTTTAAAAAACCTTTGCAGGGATGATTTGAAGCCATATCACTGTCAGAATAGCTTGTGCAGTGCCATCATACAAAAATGTATTTTGAAAGCTACTCTGAACACCAAATACTGTTTCTATAAAAAATGGTTTTGGTGCATTTGTTGGCAGACACCCATCCACTGCACATAACAGGGCCAATGGGGTATACTTGTTTCATTCTAAATAGCCCCTAGTGCCCTTTCCACATTCACCACCATACAGTTCATTAAAATACAACTATTCTCTAAAAAAAAAAAATTCACATTTTCTTTAGGCAGTGCATCAGGTTGTTGTCATACTACTGGTTTAGGCATACTGATTTAGGTGTCTCTAGGACAATAATGTCTCAAAGATTCAAATAGTTTTCAACCCTTGTATGTCTTTAACTGGATGCTTATAATCAGATTTACCATATCTTAACAAGTCAATCTGCTGACCCATGAAATGATAATCTTTAGTATTTTCCCCCAACAAGCAATATAAAAAGTCGATTCCTTTAAATTCCCCAAATCTAAACTTGAATGGTTTCACTTGTATGGTTACTCGAGAACACTAGTAAAGAGATCAAATATAATTATCCATAATTCAGTTATTTTAAACTGTACTGATTCTATCATCACAGTGCCCATAAAACAATTAAGATGAAGTCTAATTATATTTTCTACGTTAATCAGTTTTACAGATTAATTCCCTAGTGAATTTGGTCTGAAACAATTGCCAGTTATCCTTAAATATGACTAAGTTTAAATGTTAGTACTTTATCTCATTTTATACCTGTACTTTATGTAAGGTTTTAGGTTGAAATGTCATTATTTCTTTATCAGAAGGATTAAAGGAAACAGGAACCCAGTGGCTTGCTGGTTTAGGAAGAACACTTGGTGGTGGTGGCTCACTAAATTTGGCCCCGGCATAGTTCTGATTAGTTTAAGACTTAAAAAGTACGGTGGGACTTGATAAGCTAGAGTTCCAGTTTTGATTGTTTGGAAAATTTTTGTTCTTCCCCCCATTTGCATGGCCTGCCATGCAGCTGATGATGAATTATAAGTATGTCCTCTTTGCTTTTTCTTGTGAACAATCTTCATCTGGGAATTCTGATCCTTGGTCTTCTGTCTATGAAGCTGTTGTTGGTTCTTACTAACATTTCTAGTTTGAGGGGCTGGAATGTTATACCTCTCTCCACCACCCATCTTCAGCTTCTTTGTCACCTTTAAGTTGCTTTTCCGATTGCAGGATTTCCACTACCTGTCCTCTTCTTTGCTGCCGTGCCCAGGATAATAGATGTTGCTTTCTGACAGATCCTTTCCTTTGTCTCAATACAGTTTTCATGGGCTGATCTGCTGAGTTCAGCCTAGGAGCTGAGGCCAACATCTGAGTCTCCTCAGCACACAAGTTTGACAGAAGTCTTAGTGATTTCAAGCCCAGGGCTACGGCGGTGGCGGCTTCTGCTTGGCTTCAAAGCCCTGCTCCCCTTCCAGGGAGAGACGAGGCATGGCACCCACGAGCTAGCTGCTGGCCACCTCAACGTCTCAACTGACCTCCCCTAAATATGATTCTCTGGCTTCTGCAGAGTCTATGATCTACTCAGTGCATTTTTTTTTTAAATAAAAAATACTAGTTTCTGCTTAAAATAGTTTGAATTTGTTTCTGTTGCTTATAACAAGAACCTTAATTCATATAGAAACCAATGACAGGAGCAACTGCAGGCCAAAGCCTCTCAGGAAGCTATCATCATTTGGATGCTCTGTGTGACAGCAAGAAAAATCCTTCAAGTATTAAAGGACAGAACTCTGGGAACCCATGCCGTACAGTGGCAAACTTCTAACCAGAATGGTATCTGAAAGCGCTCACTAAAGGTAAGACTTCAGAGAAACAAGTGGCAACGGACATAAAATGATATGAAAGCCACAAGGAATTGAAGAAATCTACAAGTGGGTGGTTACTGCTGGATAGTTTAAAGAAAGAGAATGTCCAGCTCAGAGTCCTAAATTGCTGGCCAAGGATCAGCTGAAAACAAAAAACTTTCTATGATGGTACTTAAAAAAAACTTGTCTTTTGCAGCTACTGGACTAAGGTAGATAAAGCCAAACCGAAAGTTGGATCTTATTGATTGCCAAACTATATTAGTTGAATTCACAGATTCCCCAGTTCTAAAAGTGAAAATTGCACCTGTCTGGAAAAGAACATTACCCCCGGATTGAAACAGATCGTGTATCGAATCTCTAGCATATTCTGAGCCTCCCTTACTAAAGAAAGTTTCCCTGCTTCTCTTCTTGTGAATCTATCTTGCCTTACTTGAAGCTCCTACAACAATTTACTTGCAAGAGTAAGTCAGTTCTTCACTTGCCCTCTGCCCTCTGTTGTTTGTAAAAATACAACTATAATCAGAACCACTTATAAACTCAGATTTTTGCTAATTTCTATTATGGAAAAAATAAGATGGAATACCCAAGTGATATTCTGATGGTGCTGGATCAAATAGGAAAGATTAAATTCTAGATTAGGCCTAAATTATCGATGTGGGTGAAATTACCAGAGATTCTGAAATTACTTGGCTAGGGGAAATTTTACCTATATGCTCCATTTTTATATTAAACATGTATTTTATATTGAAACATGTAAAATATCATGTATGAAACGAGATGCCAGTCCAGGTTCAATGCACGATACTGGATGCTTGGGGCTGGTGCACTGGGACGACCCAGAGGGATGGTGTGGGGGGGAGGAGGGAGGTTCAGGATGGGGAACACATGTATACCCGTGGTGGATTCATTTTGATGTTTGGCAGAACTAATACAATTATGTAAAGTTTGAGAATAGAATAAAATTAATTAAAAAAAAAAAAAGCTGGTCCACTGAAGCCAGCAGAGGCAATCTGGTGTTCAGACCTGCTACAATAAATCTTCAAGTAGGCCTGATGATGCAGAAAGCCACAAAAGCAGAAGGAACCAGATTACATACCTGCAGTTGACTAAGAAATTTCCTTCATGGAAATGTGGGCCCCTGAATGGAAGTAAGTGGGCCCCTGAATGATGGCATGGGCTTTCCTGAATTGATATGAAAGATAGTCAGCCATGTTTCTAAACTCTATTGACCTGAAGAATTCATGATTCTGTGAGGTCTGCTGAGACCACCAAACTTAAGGTATACCTCTGTGGTTAACAGTGGGGATCCTTAGGTGTTTGACTGCACACACCAAGCATGTATCATTAATCATTTCTGTATATTTTGCAGCGATTGTAAAATGAAGTGAGAGAAGTCTTAGCCAAGTCAGAGTAGTCGTTCTCATCAATGTACAAATATGGACTCACTTTTGTGGACTGCCTAGGGAACACAGCCTCTCCTATCAACAGGAAATTGGATTAAAGATTTACTGAGCATGGTCCCACCCATCAGAGCAAGTCTCAGATTCCCCCACAGGCAGTCTCTCCCATCATAAAGTTTCCACAAGCCTCTTATCCTTAGCCATCAGAGGGCAGACAGAATGAAAACCATAGTCACAGAAAACTAACCAAAGTGATCACACAGATCACAGCCTTGTCTAACTAAGAGAAACTATGAGCCATGCCATGTAGGGCCACCCAAGACAGACGGGTTATGGTGGAGAGGGCTGACAAAATGTGGTCCACTGGAGAAGGGAATGGCAAACCCCTTCAGTATTCTTGCCTTGAGAACCCCATGAACAGTATGAAAAGGCAAAAAGATAGAACACTGAAAGATGAACTCCCCAGGCTGGTAAGTGCCGAATATGCTACTGGAGAAGAGTGGAAAAATAACTACAGAAAGAATGAAGAGACGGAGCCAAAGCGAAAACAATGCTCAGTTGTGGATGTGATTGGTGATGGAAGTAAAGTCCGATGCTGTAAAGAACATTACATCGGAACCTGGAATGTCAGGTCCATGAACCAAAGCAAATTGGAAGTGGTCAAACAGGAGAAGGCAAGAGTGAACATTTTAGGAATCAGTGAACTAAAATGGACTGTAATGGGCTTAATTTAATTTAATTCATATGGCCATTGTATCTACTATTGTGGGCAAGAATCCCTTAGAAGAAATGGAGTAGCCATCATAAGTCAACAAAAGAGTCTGAAATGCAGTACTTGAGTGCAATCTCAAAAATGACAGAATGATCTCCGTTCGTTTTCAAGGCAAACCATTCAAAGTTACATTAATCTAAGTCTATGCCCCAACCACTAATACTGAAGAAGCTGAAGTTAAACAGTTCTCTGATGACCTACAAGACCTTCTAGAACTAACATCCAAAAAAGATGTCCTTTTCATTATAGGGGACTGGAATGCAAAAGTAGGAAGTCAAGCGATAACTGGAGTTACAGGCAAGTTTGGCCTTGGAGCACAAAACGAAGCAGGGCAAAGGCTAACAGAGTTTTGCCAAGAGAACACACTGGTCTCTTCCAATACACTGAACCCTCTTCCAACAACACAAGACATGATTCTACACATGGACATCACCAGATTGTCAATACCGAAATCAGATTGATTATATTCTTTGTAGCTGAAGATGAAGAAACTGTCTACAGTCAGCAAAAACAAGACCGGAGCTGACTGTGGCTCAGATCATGAACTCCTTATTGCCAAATTCAGACTTAAATTGAAGAAAGTAGGGAAAAACCATTAGGCCATTCAGATATGACCTGAATCAAATCCTGTATGATTATACAGTGGAAGAGACAAATAGAGTTAAGGGATTAGATCTGATAGAGTGTCTGAAGAACTATGGATGGAGGTTCATGACATTGTACAAGAGGCAGTGATCAAGACAATGCCCAAGAAAAAGAATTGCAAAAAGGCAAAATGGTTGTCTAAGGAGGCCTTACAAATAGCCGAGAAAAGAAGCTAAAGGCAAAGGAGAAAAGGAAAGATATACCCATTTGAATGCAGAGTTCCAAGAATAGCACAGAGAGATAAGAAAGCTTTCCTCAGTGATCAATGCAAAGAAATAGAGGAAGACAATAGAATGGGAATGACTAGAGATCTCTTCAAGAAAATTAGAGATAACAAGCCAACATTTCATGCAAAGGTGGGCACACAAAAGGACAGAAATGCTATGGACCTAACAGAAGCAGAAGATATTAAGAAGAGGTGGCAAGAATACACACAAGAATTATACACAAAAGATCTCCATGACCAAGATAATCACAATGGTGTGATCACTCGCCTAGAGCCAGACATCCTGGACTGTGAAGTCAAGTGGGCCTTAGGAAGAATCACTACGAACAAAAGATGCTCAGTTTGACTTACAATAAGTGACATGTAAATTAAAACTAGAGAGAAATCATTTCCTACCAATTAAATTGGCAAAATGCCAAAAGCAGGACATCCCAATCTATTGGTAAGGTTGTGGGAAAACCAGCAGTCTCAAACTACTGGCTGGAGTACAAAATGGAACGGCCTCTACACTCTAAAATAATGTCTGTATTCATTCATCTGATTACAAATGCATGTACCCTTTAATTCAGCATTCTTATTTCTAGGCCTCTAGCCTAGAGATATATGTGTGTATACAAAATGATACATGTTCCAGGCGATTTATTGCAGCATTCTTTGAAATGGAAAAGATTGGAAATAATATATGTTCACTCTTTGCTAATAGGAAGCTATCACTTTACGTTATATCCACACAACCCAATTCTGTGTGACTGTGAAAAAATTGTGAGCTTCATGCATTTACACAGAAGATATGTAGGATATATTAAGTGAAAAGCAAGGTACAGAACAGTGTGGATAATATGCTGCTGCTGGTGTGAGAAAGGTGAGGGGGAGTAAGAGTATTTGTTGCTGTTGCTTATAAGCCCTCTTACCTGACAGAGTGAGAGTATATCTGTATCTACATATTTACACATACCTATAAATATTTTAATACATAATCAATTGTATCTAAATTAAACTAAATATGAGTTGATACCAAGATCTCTAATTCTCATCCGTTACCACATGGATCATTTTAACCTCCTCCCCTTGCTTCTCAGTAACCCCTCCTCTAACAATGAAAAACCTAACTCTCAGGGGCCCTCATGCATTTAGTTAACTATTCAGTTTCAACACACATTCATGGAGGTATCAGAATTGTTAACACATATTCCTGTGGGAAACAACTTTATCAATCAGACTACAGGGTTTATGAGCAAGGTTCCGTTTTCCTTTCGTCTTACAGACTGCATTCATTTCCAAGGTTACTTAGGTCAGCAACTTTTCCCCACTCCTTTTGGTGAGGCTGTTTCATAGACTTGTAACACATTTAGATTCTTTTGTCATTTTCTGTATTCCATCCTGGGATACCCTTACCTCCTAAATGATCTTGTAAATACTTGCATACATTAAGGGTAACTCTTTGTCTTGTAAAGTTATAAGGGTTTTGACTAACACAGTGTCATGTACGCACCATTTCAGTATCATGAAGAATTCATACCTTAAAAAATCTGAACATTTTTAAAAACAGTTTTATGAGATATAAACCTTACATGTAGTAACTGTACTTACTTAAAGCAAGTGATGAGCAGTTTCAGATTGGAGATGCATCACTTTACAGGGCCTTCAGAAATATAAATCCCCTGAAGGAATATTATCTACTCAAAGACAGATATAGAGATAAGTCACAAATCTAAAGGTTTTTTATTTTTTAACTCAACAAAAGAAATACACACTCATTGTAGAAAAATGATCACTGCAGGAGGCATGAGTTTGATCTCTAGTCAGGGAACTTAGATGCAACCTGCTATGCGGTGCAGCCCCCCAAAATAGGTAAAAATTTTTTAAAAAAGAAAAATGACCAGAGATAAACAAAAAGGAATAAAAATCACGTATCATCCTGCCACTCAGAGATAATCTCTGTAATCACTTTAATGTCTACAATTGTTTTAAAAAATGCATTTATCTAGTTTTTCAACAAAAATAGAGATAAATGTTTAACATTATTGTTTTGCTTCTCAATACTGTTTTATGTTAGTCATGAGGTTGGTTCTAAGAATATAATTTTATTACCTGTCTTTTTATCAGAGTATTCAATATTGTCAACATTTTTTCATATCAATCAATATAATTCTTTAGCATCATTCCTGATAGTTGGTTGCATAGTATTTTATTTTATGGATATAACAATTCATGTAACAAAACTCTGTTTTGGAAAACTAAGTTATTCCCAGGCTTTTTGCTCTTAGTTTGCTAAATTCTTGTATACATCCTCAATTCTTTTCTTGGGATAAGGTCCTAGAAGTGGAAACTACAGGGCAGTCTTGTCAGACGACTTCAAATCAGATCTCCCATCTCTGCTTCTTGGGCCCCTGGGCTACTGAATTCCCTGTGGTGATGCAGATCAAGGGCCAGTTCACTCTGACCACTGCCTCGGAGAAGAAGAAGGTCTGCGCGGCCCACGACTCACCTCCAGGCAGGACTGAAGGTCACTTATAGTAAGGCTGGGGTGTTTCATCCATTGTCATCGCGGATAGTTTGCTTTCAAAATATTCAAAATGTACCGACAGAAAGAAAGCCTGAAAATTGTCAAGTTTTAATTTGAAAAATGTTTTCATGTAAAATTTTAACCAGCATCCTGCTCCCATTTTGTTCCATATGTTAAACAATTTAATGTATGGCACATTTGAGCGACTAAACTGACAGACATTGATGCAGTTAGGCCAAATATTGATCTTAAAATATACTATTTTACATTTTAATTAATATCTGATTAATGTCTCAGATTGTAATGTATACCATACAGACTCAATTTTCATAGTGGGAACATATTCCAAGAATTCTTTACCAGCTGCTTAGAACTAGAATGAATTTACCTATTGAAAGCGATGTTATGAATTAGTTGTCAATACCTCAATTCTCACATAAAATCCATCTGACTTCTAGTGTAGCTGCAAAATTAATCAGGAGTTCCGTGGTCAAGCTACAACTCCTACCCTAAAGATTATGCTGGATTATGGAGAGTTATGCCAAGAAGGCTTCCCTCACAGCACACTGGGTAAAGAATCTTCCTGCAATGCAGGAGACCTGGGTTCATCCCTGGGTCAGGAAGATCCCTTGGGGAAGGAAATGGCAACCCACTCCAGTATTCTTGCCTGGAGAATCCCATGGACAGAGGAGCGTGGTGGGCTACAGTCCATGGGGTTGCAAGAGTCGGACACGACTTAGCAACTAAACCACCACATGCCAAGAAGGGAAGTTCCTCAAGCAAGCCAGGCCCCTGCTCCCTGATGCCCAGTCCCATGCAGTCCCTTCTGGGGACAGACGCTCTGCTGCTGAACTGCAGATCCAGGCAGAAAATAGGCACCTCGTGTTGGGTGTGACTTCGTGAAGGTAAGGGAAACTCTTACCTTCACAAGTGCTGGTTGGACCTTAACTGGCTCAGGCTTTTCCAAAGTTTCCATCTGGGACAGGACCACCTGGGTAGCCGTGAGTCAAAACAGCGTGATGGGAACAGACTCCCCTTGGACACACCTTGGTGTGACAGGTGAAGTGACGCTCTCTCACATTTCACTTTCTCTGCGAGCCTCCTCCTGACTCTTGCTATCTGTGGGCTCCCCGAGCACATAGGATGACGCAGACCGTGGTGCACTCACCTGTCACTGCCGTTTACACGTCTGTGTGCTTCACTTCGGTTCAGTGGGGCCCAATCCCGGCTGCACTTTCCAATCATCCAGAGAGCCTCAAACACTCTTGGTACCCAGGCTCCACCCCATCCAATGAAAGCACCACCTCTGAAGGGGGGGAGCCCACACATCAGGTGTTCTCCAATCTCCCCAAGGGATTCTAATATTCAACCAGGATTCAGAGCCACTTCCCTAAAGGAGTTCTTTGAAAGCAGGCACATGCTGGTTCATCGTTTGTGTTAGATGAGCTAATAAATCTCTTAGAAGAGTGCTGGCCTACACTCAGCTCTGGACAGCTGGGTGGTCAGTAGCAGTAGTGTAGTAGCAGCAGTAGTAGGAACTCCCCACTGGCCAAGCGGGGTTTCTGACATACAGTAGCCACCTTCCCACCAACTGAACTCACATAAAACTATATATTCTGAAGACACAGAAAAGAGAGCACAAGAAAAATAACCCTTTAGAAGGTGATTACATGGACCCCTCCACTCTATAAGCCTAGGTACCAGAGAAGTCTTGCAACTGGCAACCTGGATCTGCCTTTCCTTCTGTAAGCCTTAGTCCTACGGGCCTGCTTTTCACAGTGTGAGCATCTTGCTGTCCTGTATACAGACAATTTGAAGTTTTTGAGTCTACGCGATTTTTACCAATTTAGTTAACAGGATAAATTCACTGCAAGTCTGAAGTCTAAGGTTCTATCTCTGGCTCTGTCTCTTACTAGCTGGATGGCTTTGAGCAGTTTCCTCCCGCCTTCAGGGCCATGTTCATCTTTGAATCCCTCTCTTCTCTGATTTGGAAACCTGGGTGAACCCTGTCTTGCACCATCTTGTCTGCTCCTGTGAGTCTGATGGATGAGGCTTGCAGTCATGACTGTGCTGACCTCGTTCCTGGCCACCCGGCCCACCTGCTCAGCGAGGCTCTCTCCCCACCAACGCCCCAGGAGGCCTCCCCACGCCTGGGGTTGTCAAGGGAGGCTGTTAGTATCAGACCGAAATTGTTCAACAGCCATGTGTGTTGAATAGTCTTGGAAACCAGTTGCCACTTACACGTTTAGCCCAAAGGAAAAATACTCTGCTGTGGCCAAGGGGAAAGGGTAGTGCCATAAACAAATAAATCTCTTCTTTGCTAGACGCTGGTTCTGGGGAATAAAGAGAACTCTAGGATCCAGCTCAGGCTTTGGGGCATTTCTTTACAAAAACAAAACAAAAACAGGACCATCTGATGTTTCAGCCAGCTTGGCCTTTGCCCTGCTTGTCCTAATCAAGGGAGGTTTCTCAGCCTGGTGCGCTTCAGAACAGCTGGACAGATGCCAAAAACAGCCCCCCAACCCACCCATTCTGGTCAATTTTAAAATTCACAAAATCAATTGGAGAAATAAGGTCAATTCTAGTTAGGGATAAAATAACAGAATTGCCAACATTCTCTTGTATTAAGTGAGACTCTTTGGGTAGGACCATGGAATTCTTGCTTTAACCATAAACAGGCATGTTCTAATGAAATTTGACCTGCATTTAAAAATTGGGAAGTGACAAAGCTTTTAAATCCATGTTGTACGTTTGGAACTGCCATATGTTAGTTTGGGTTTCTTTTGGTTTTGCTCTTGATTTTAAAGGGGTTGTGGACTGATCTTGTTTTTATGGTTTCCTGAGTGTCAAGTTGGTTTAATGAGATCAAATACATTCTAGAGTTGCCCATTAAATTCATCATCTAAATACATTTGTTCTTCATGACAAAACAGGATTAACAGAGTTAGCAACCTCTATTTTTTATCCACTTGCCAACACATCTCTCTTGGCTCCCAGACTCCTTATGGTTAACAGTGATCACAATCATAGATGGCTGTGAAGTATTTCAGGTCGGCCTCCCCCTTGAGATTGCCAGCTCCACGTGGGCAGGGATGCTGTCCTGTTCATCACGGTGGCTCTACACCCACCCAGAAGAATACCTTCCACCCAGGAGGTGCTCTCTGATATTGACAGAATGAGTAGTTTCTCCTGTGTGGGTGGTTTCCTCTTTGGCACTTGTTTCACTCTACAAATTCATTAATCTTTTTCCTGGACATGATTCAGTCTCCTCTTGAATGGAGAGGCCAGAGACAATTCCCCCAGAACTCACTCCTCTCTGGAGGAGTGAACTGTGAGGGGTACTAAGAACTCATCTGAGTCACCGAGGTCTTGTGACGCACCCCCCCCTCCCGCACCCCGGCCCTTCTAGCCACCTTCAAGAGCTTCTGGAGCTATTTGTCTTACTTCCACATACCCATCTCTGGGGGCACAGCTGCACAGGTCTGTTGCCTCTGGTCTCCAAGGAACCACAAAGAAGCCAGGTTAAACTGAGATCCTTTTCGAGTGCCCCCTCTGCTCATACCAGCTTGTGATTACTGCCCCTCAGCTGGAATGTGGGCGCTGTCAGCATGCATTCCCAGCATCACGTCTCAGCTCATGGTAGTCCAGTCCAAAGGGTTCAGACTGGATGTGTGGTTTAGCACATATGAAGTACTGCTGCCTCTTGCTGATGCTAAGTCTGTGACTTCAGTTTTCTGCTGGTGGTTTACTCGGCCCATTTCTGTTCGATGACACTCCCCTCCCCGACTCCAGTGGTTCATGGCCTTTTAGCCTGTAACTGCTCTTCATGGACTCACAAGATTAGATTTTCCAGTTTTTCTTTGCTTGAGGTAAGTTTCACAAGTTAGGAATCTGCTCAGACACCAGTTTTCCTAATTTCGATCTCTGTGTGAGAAATACAATCTACTGTCTTCATTGTCTGAGCAGACAAATCTGATTATACCATTGGGGAAACATCAGTTGCCTTTGAAACGATGTTCCCTCTTGTCTTCCATTTGCTATGTAGAAAAAGTACCTGAGTTCACCGGTAGTATCTGGGGATGTGTATGCAGCTATCTACATTTTTTTCCCTGTGTATCCAGCCGATTTTGTTAACCTTTGTGCAAGTTCAATCATTTTCCTTAAAATGAACGGCGAGCCTGTACTTGAAATACAAATGTTGTGTGAACTCTGCTAGTTTTCTTACCTGCAAAACTAGGATAGGACATATCTCAGTGAGCTGTTGACAGGATTGAGTGAAATAATACATGAAAAGTGCTTGGCCTACAGTGCACACTCAATACATACTATTATCTGGTCCTGGCCGTGGAGTGTAGTAACCTCTGTGAGGGCAGAGATTTGTATTTGCTTTGATGTTTGCTGAATTCCAGAGTCGGAGAAGGCAATGGCAACCCACTCCAGTACTCTTGCCTGGAGAATCCCATGGACGGAGGAGCCTTGTAGGCTGCAGTCCATGGGGTCGCTAGGAGTCGGACACGACTGAGTGACTTCACTTTCACTTTTCTGCACTGGAGAAGGAAATGGCAACCCACTCCAGTGTTCTTGCCTGGAGAATCCCAGGGATGGGGGAGCCTGGTGGGCTGCTGTCTAGGGGGTTGCACAGAGTCGGACACGACTGAAGCGACTTAGCAGAGTCAGGAATAAGGCCTGGCACATACCAAATGTACTGAGCCAATCCATCATATTACAGTTTACAGACCAAAGGAAATACTCCCATTCCCACAGTCCTCCTGCTTTGTGCTCTCTCCTCTGCTTATAACACCATTTCTGCTGGTTAAATCATAACCCCTCAATGCTCAATTTAAATACCACCAGTATGAGGCCATTCTTAATCATCCCAGGAGGAAGTCTTTCCCTAGACTACTCTCATGGTACACTGTGTGAACAACTCTTTAGCACTTATCAGTTTTCTCTCTTCTATTTTGTGAACAACTTGAGGAAGTTACCATACCACTCACTACTCAAGACTAGACTATTACCTGACAGCATTGTTTCTTGAATCTATGTATACATGATTCTCAAAAACGGAACGTTAGCCTTGATAACCAAGAGCACTGCAATGCTGTGGCAGTCTTTGCTAGGATTAGCTCTGTATACAGTCCCACCTGCAGTGGGGCCAGGGATAGACATGGAAGAGGCCCCGTGAGTAGAGTTTGCCTGTGTGCACAAGTTCCCCCAGTTACAGGCCATGCCCTCAACTTTTACCAGTCACGTCACATAGGGTGGGATTTGGACCTCGGTTTAAGGCACTTAGGAGAAGCAGTAATAATACCTTAAAGGACTTGGCCTTACTTGATCAAGTAAGGTTCTGCTGTTGTTTTTCAGTTGCTAAGTCATGTCCAAATCTTGGTGACCTCATGTTCCGCAGCACCCTAGGCTTCCCTGTCCTTCACTATCTCCCAGAGTTAGATCAAATTCATGCTCATCAAGTCGGTCATGCTATCTAACCATCTATCCTCTGCTGCCCTCTTCTCCTTTTG
The DNA here is from genome assembly GCF_027580195.1 of Bos mutus. NCBI lineage: Eukaryota > Metazoa > Chordata > Mammalia > Artiodactyla > Bovidae > Bos > Bos mutus. The sequence continues at coordinate 73,470,903 of NC_091631.1, read as the reverse complement.
CCTTCAATCTTTCCCAGCATCAGGGTCTTTTCCAATGAGTTGGCTCTTTGCATCAGGTGGCCAGAGTACTGGAGCTTCAGCTTCATCATCAGTCCTTCCAATGCATATTCAGGGTTGATTTCCTATAGGACTGACTGGTTTGATCTCCCTGCAGTCCAAGGGACTCTCCTGAGTCTCTTCCAGCGCTACAAATCAAAAGCATCAATTCTTTTGCGCTCAGCATTCTTTATCTCACATCTCTACAAGCCTACTGGAAAAATCATAGCTGTGACTATACACACTTTTGTTAGCAAAGTGACATCTTTGCTTTTTAATGTGCTGTCTAGGTTTGTCATAGCTTTCCTTCCAAAGAGCAAGCGTCTTTGAATTTCATGGCTACGGTTACTGTCCACAGTGATTTTGGAGCCCAAGAAATCAAGTCTGTCACTGCTTCTACTTTTTCCCTTCTGTTTGCCATGAAGTGATGGGACTGGATGCCATAATCTTAGTGTTTTGAACGCTGAGTTTTAAGCCAGCTTTTCACTCTCCTCTTTCACCCTCATCAACAGGCTCTTTAGTTCTTCACTTTCTGCCATTCGAGTGGTATCATCTGCATATCTGAGGTTTTTGATACTTCTGGCAATCTTGATTCCAGCTTGTGCTTCATCCAGCCTGTCATTTCAAGTGAGGTACTCTCTGCATGTAAGTTGAATAACAGGGTGACAGTATACAGCCTTGTCATACTCCTTTCCCCATTTGGAACCAGTCAGTTGTTCCATGTTGCTTGGTTCTAATTGTTCCTTCTTGACTTGCATCATGTTTCTCAGGAGGCAGGTGAGGTGGTCTGGTATTCCCACCTCTTGAAGAATTTTCCAATTTGCTGTGATCCACATAGTCAAAGGCTTTAGCATAATCAATGAAGCAGATGTAGATGTTTTTCTGGAATTCCCTTGCTTTCTCTATGATCCAATGAATGTTGGCAACTTGGATCCCTAGTTCCTCTGCTTTTTCTAAACCCAGCATGTATATCTGGAAGTTCTTGGTTCACATACTGCTGAAGCCTAACTGGGAAGGATTTTGAGCATAATCTTATTTGCATGTTAAATGAGCACAATTGTCTGGTAGTTGGAACATTCTTTGACACCGCCCTTCTTTGGGACTGGTATGAAAACTGACCTCCAGTCCTGTGGCCACTGCTGAGTTTTCCAAATAAGGTAACATGTATAAACATTTTGATAATTATTATAGAATATTACTCATTGCTGTTGGAAAAAAGTTTCAAAGCATATTTAGATAAAAATGGGAGGGGTAGGTCACTTGGAGTGCATACTAATTAGAGCAAGCCGACTCATGTAACTATGCAAGTACCTTGAGTAGACCAACTCAAGTTTGAAGGATCATTCTGAACTATTCAATAACAATGTAAAGATGAGAAAGATCATATTCATGTTGAAAAACATTGCTTTTAAAGAATGTCAGTAACTTACCAGTTATTCCTATATTTCATTTTGGTCCTTATAACCAGTGTCAGAGATTGGATAAATTATAATATTTTCACTTGACCCTTGATAGAAGTTCCAGTCTTCCACTCCCATAGTGATGGCAGTGGGATGTAATCTTGATGGGGAAGAATCTGCTTTTGAACTTTGCAGTATTTAGCACGGTACAACACTGAAAACTGTTGGAAATGTTCAGGCCTTGAAAAATTTGCTTTAATGATTTTAGAAAACTGATTGGGATTTGGTCAATAGTTAGTTCATCAATGTTAAATTCCCTGAACAACATTCCAGATTCAGCCAGGGCTTCCTGTCCATTTTAGATCAATGATGCACCCTCAGAGGGAGTCTTGGGACTTCTCTGGCAGTCCAGTGGTTAAGACTGTGCTTCCAATGCTGGGGGCATGGGTGCAATCCCTGGCCAGGGAACTAAAATCCCAGGTGTCCTGTGGCGCGGCTAAAAAAATACAGGGGGGATGTGTGTAGTTCTGAGGTGTTTAGAAAATAACGTTATTTCCTGTAAGGCATCAGCCATTTTTTGACTGGAAAATACATGGGCATATGCTATTTAAGATTTAGATTGTAAGAGACAACTAAATCTCAAGCCCACATTCTACTCTGGCCAGTCTTACTGAGGTTATTTTATAGGGCTCAAGAGACTTCTTAATGTCTGGAGAAAATACTTCAGCAAATGGCCTTCTTCAGTAGGTACTGCACAACTAGCTTTGCAGTGTGACTTCAAGTTACTCAGCAGCCTGACGCTTCATGAATGAGACTCTTCGTATCTTTCATAAAATCTAAGTCCTAATTCATGGTCACCCCAGTGATTGGAATCTCATACAGCTGTGATATTCTGACCATTATTCAGATCCTCATCACTGAGCCAATGAGATGCCTCTGTTGAACCACAGCTATAGATAAATACAAGTTGCTATAAAGCTCAATTAAGGAGAAATGATCTTCAATTTCCTAGTCCATTTATCACTGTTGGCTTCAGTAGTTCAGGGAGACAGCACTCATTCAACAGTGCTTTTGCCTCAAGTTCTGCCACTTAATCTGCAACTTAAAGAAAATGAATTTCTCTTCTAATTGGCCATCATTTCTAATATACCATCATTTTAACACTGGGTAAATCCACTATACATAAGAACTTGATTGGTAACTCACAAATATATCCTTAAATGGAACTGAGATGTGACTTCTAGAATGTTACAATGAAAATTATACCCAAAAGGTGATGTTTAACTCATAGACTACTTTGTATGGACTCTGTGACATCCACATGTGAAGTCCTATGTGAAGGTCATAGGGACTATAGTCTCAGAAGAGACTTGAGACATAAGGCAACATGGGTAAAATTGTGTCCTAAGCCTAAGAAATAATTTAAGTCATTCTAATAGGATACCCTCCTGATTTAGATGCTTTTTTTTGTTTGTTTTTTGGAGAAGTTTCTTTTAGTAAGAATCAAGCACTGTCCTGCATGCTGTAGTCCATGGGGTGGCAAAGAGTCGGACACGACTGAGTGACTGAACAAGAAATTCTCCATTCACTGACTTTGCAATACAAACCAGTATCAACTTCACAAAGTTATAGTAATTCTAGTATTTAATATTTTCACTTAAAAAAAAAAGAAATCCAAGTGCCAGATTAGCTATTTAGGAATTTTACAGAAATAGGTTCTTCACTCAGATATCTCCAATTAGCAACACACAGACCCAGTTTTGTCTCATTTAGTTTTCAACTGCTAACAGAATCCTCTCAGTTTAGATGTCAAGTCACCTGATTCAGGAGTTTTGTTTGTGGTTAAAATATGACAGATTAAAAAATTCAGAGTATCTTTTAAACATTATCTTATTTTGCTAGTGCCGTGATTCTACAACTGTTTTCATTTGTGGTACTATTACGTTTGCCAGTTTAAAGCTACGTTTATGGTTCGAAAATTATTAATTTCACTTGTATCAGAGCTTTTTGTATCCAGATGATATGGCAAAAAACATTCCATGTTTGATTTAGAAAAATTGCAGCACTATATGTCACAGAATTCTCATCTGGTATTAACTCAGCAAATTTTTAATTGGAGAGGATTGTTTATGAAAGTTTTCAGGACTATTTAAATAAAGAAATTAAATGGCAACAGTTTAAAGCAGGACAGGGACAAGTCGCCCTGCCAGAGATAAGGCTGATTCCAGAAGCAGCAGTGTGCGTGCAACCCTGGAGCCCAAGAGAGCAGTACATGGATTTACACTGAATACCAAGTAAAGCCAGATTTTCAGTCTAAGTGATGGCCGCCAGGACTAGGGACGGTCGAGCTGTCATTACAGAAGGAAAGAATGTGATGGGGTCCTTGACGCTGCTCTTCCTTTACAACCTCTGCCAACAGGATGGAAATCAAGGGCTGACTCGCTGGGCTGCTCACCACTTCCCATTACTAGTCCTTTACAATTCTGGTTCACAGACTCCAGAAGGACTGCAAGCCATCCAGTGTAAAGCGTACCGTCTCTAAGAGCAGCTCCCTAGTAAGAGAGGCAATGTCTATAGACACACATTTGCACATTTAACATTTGTGTTAAAATGCACAACCAGTAGTGGTTGTGCATTTTACGGAAGGGGAACAATCAATTTCAAGTTCCACAAAACGTTTTACTATCATAAAGAAATTATTCATAATAAAACACTGTTTTCAGACTTGCCTCACCAAAAACATGTCAATAATTAAAGATATTATATACACACAGAAATAAACGATTTTCAAAGACAATCAAATCTACTTCTTCAAAGTTCAGAGCCTACCACTTAAATCTGTGAGTGTTTTAATTTATAAAATAATATCTAATAATTTTCCTAAGTATTATAGGGCTTCCCAGGTAGTGCTAGTGATGAAGAACCCACCTACCAATGCAGGAAACAAGAATTGTGGGTTTGATCCCTGGGTTGCAAAGATCCCCTGAAGGAGGGCACAGCAATCCACTCTAGTATTCTTGCCTGGAGATTCCCACAGACAGAGGAGCCTGGTGGGCTATGGTCCACAGGGTTGCAAAGAGTTCCATAAGACTGAAGTGACTTAGCATAGCACATTAAGTATTCTATTTTGTAGATATAAAACCAAAGGCTATTTTGAAAGAAACACTATTTTCTTCTGTGCTGCTATTAACACATGTAGTAAAATCTTTTAAGACTGAAGGGGATACAGTTCTGCTTATACACTTTTATCAATGAGGATGGTTTACAGGAAGAGTACAGAACATAAAGTTCAAGGAATTATATCCACACTACAAAAGTTCCCAGTGCCAAACCGACCCTAAGTTTAACCTGTCTGCCAGTTACCACTATAATCACCTTTTATTACTTGCACTTGTTCTACTGGAAGACCCATTAAGAAGCCAAAAAAGTTTTAAATATATTAACTGTTAAAAACAACAAAGAAGCGTTTAAAGAAAGAATATATTTGAACCATATAAACAAACAAAAAGGTATTACATAAGAAAAATAATGTAACAATTTATGTAAGTACCTAACATATGAGCATGCTCTTACATCTAAAACAAAAAATAAAACAGTAACATTGGTACTATATATATATATTTGACAAGTGTGCATTAAAGAATTCTCTAATATAAAACATTTAAAATGTGGAGAATATTTTGCCAAGACACAGAAAACAACTGTTAAGATAGGCACACCCACAATTCTTATAAAAACGTGCTTGTGGAAGATAAAACTGATCCGAGCATTCACTTCTCAGGTGTGAAGAAGTTCTGAAACTGTAAATCACTGGATATTGCCTCCCACTTTCGCACTGTTTGAGTTTCAACACTGATTAGTATAAATTATGAATTACACAATTAGTTTTATTTTTAAAATTTTAGTGTTTCTGCCAAGGTTCCATATAAAATGCATCTATTTAGTATGAATACTTAAAACAGCAACATCATTTGTATAAAAGTTACTTTCTAATTTTTTTTAAAGCACTGTTGTTTAGAAAATAGTTATTATAACAAATAGTGCTCTGGAAAATCTGAAACTACAAATCAATATGCTCCATCAACCATAAGTAGATCTAATAAGCCCTAACTAAAAAGAACACAAATGTAAAAAGCTGATAAATTTAAAGATTATAAAATTGGTTTATTGTAAAAGCAATTCAAGAATACCCAGTTAAAATCTTATTCCAATGCCACCCAATACAACCAGGAAGCAGTTAAACACTTTTACATTAGGAACAAGGACAAAAAACAAGAAAGACCACATCAAGTCTGTGATTCAAATTCATAAAGAGAAAGGATTAGGTCTCCTTCAGGTCAGTACAACGGGTAAGATTAGGTCAAAGCACCGTGTCCTTCAGACACCATGGTGCTGCCACAACACTGAGGTATAACTGGGTAAATCCAAGTTGTCGGGGAATGAAGAACTCCATATTTTTGTTTTGTGGGTGTACTTAAGTGATTGAAATTTTAGGAACAACTGCCTTTAATGACAGCAATATGCAAGACAAGTTTTTATTGAAGAAAAAGAAGCTTATAAAGTTCTCTATCAAGGTCCCACTAAATCTTCACAGCCCCCCTCCCATTTTCCCACCCTCTTCCCTAATCTAAAGCTACTCTGCTGATATATAAGATGAGATCTTAATTTGTGGCTAATGGCAAATTGTAGGCACTCCTTCTAAGTAGCTTTGATCTTCTGCATATAAAGAAGCCAACATGCTGTATCATCCATCCATAAACTCAATTATGCATTCTAGGCAGAATTTCATTATTCCTCTAAAAAAAAAAAAAAATCAATACATCTATCTGCACAGTGGCCATTTCCCCCCAGACGTAATTCAAGATTTAATCTTTCTGCTGTTTTAATAATAGCCTTAGAGTCAATTATTACGAATGATCGACCTATGAATCAATATATATAACACAACGACTGCATTTTGAGCACTGAAATTACCTAATATAAAACTTTACTTCCAACTTTTGCAATCCTCTAAACTGAAGGGTCAAAATACTTATATTTTGTAATCAGAAAAAAAAACCCCACCTATTTTCCGAAGTTGAGGCTTTTCATAGCAGTTTTAGCCAGGAAAAGGAGAGATTTCATGTCTTATAAACCCTTGAAAATAAGGGCTTACTCTATAAACACTGAAAGACCCTTAATCGTAGAGGTGCTGCTAGCTGATGCCACTATAATTCACAAGCAAGTATAACTTCATAGCTTATATTGAAGGGTTGATTCATGCTCATTTTGTTCCTTTAAAAATACTCTTTGGAAAACATTATTATTCCTGTAGACACATACTCTAGTTATATCTCTTCCAGTAAAAATAAAAGTATAATCATGATTACCTCTATTTCTTTGCTAAAATCAACTAGTAATATACATTAATCTGATCACTTTACCAGCTAACTTATGACCTTACAGTATCCCGTATACTATCCAGGGTAAATTCTCAGCATATAAAAGTAGGAGCAAGTCTTATAAGTAAAAACAATTTTGTAGGCAATATTTCAATGTAGTCTTTAATGTGTTCATTATAAAAGAGAACTAAACTACTAGATTTTACTTCCAAAACTAAGGCGAAGGTAATCTTCCAAAGCTAAAGGGGATAATAAAGCCATTTCTTGTTTACTTCTTTCAAATTTCAGCAGATAATATCCACTGTGTGCCCAGAGGTCATACAAGACTCCTCGAGGCACTATCCATAAGAACAGCCCTTTCTAGAACACTAAACCACCACCACCTGCACACTACCCCAACCGGATTTAGACTACTTGTGAAATATAAACTACTAGTCTTGTATTCTAAATGCATACATTCATAGCTACCATTTTAAAATAAATTGGAAAGTAGGGAAAACTCAAAAAAAAAAAGATACATTCTGCTATCACACTATTATAAACATTATAAGTGTGTGTGTGGGTATATATAAAGAGAGCTGATTACCAAGATTTAAATAAGATGGTAAAAAAAACCAGGACATGTAGATTTACCAAAGGAACTATAATAACTGTCCCAAGCTACAAGTATAAACAGATGCACTACAATGGTAATTTGCCTTAGATTCTGAGGAAAAAAGAAAAAAAAAAAAAAAACCCCTAAGACAATAAAAATCCCAATGAAGAAAAAAAAAAAAAAAAAACAAACAAACAAAAAAAACCCACAATAAAACCCACCAAAATCTATACTAGAGTATGTGGCAATAATTAATATATTTCTATGGAAATTATCTCAAGCCTTATAAGCTCCTAAAATAAAATCAAGGTCACTATGTGACTAATGATAGCACTAGGAGGAAAAAAACCCACTGAAAGTAAAACAGTCTTCAGCCTTGGTTTCAGCTAGCTCTTCAAATCAGTCTAAGTACTAAACATCAGATACAACATTTTTGGCTTGTTAGACCAGTAAGTCATGTTTTTCCACTGGCCAAAGGCAGCTGAAGAACAATTGCTTGAACAAACTAAATGCCGTGACATGAAGCATTTGACTTCCAAGTCTGAGTATTTAGTTAAAATGATTGGTGAACATCTAACTGGGCAAAAGGAATGGCATCCATCATCCAAACAGGCTCACTTCCCCCAGCCCCCAAAACAAACAGTAGTTATAATAGCAAAAGAAACAAAAAAGTTTTTTTTTTGATTCCTTAGAGCCAACTATGGAAGAGGTCAGCAATATATTAACAGCAGCAATGGACAAGGAAGAGCAAAACAGTGGATGAAAGAATCCTGCTGGACGTTTGTTCATCTTTTTCTGTATTAGCCAGAAGACTGCCCCTGGCTTAACTGGAAATTTCAGGTATAGGTCTTATCTCCTTAGATCCTTCACAGATTTAGAATTCAGTCTACCTGAGGGCTCTATAACCATGTAAGAAAGCTTTCTTTATCTAGCTTGGTGGCGGCCAAAACAGACTCCATGTCGTTGAGGATGTCGGAGCTCAAGGCTTCTTGCAGGCTCGGCATCAGTTCCTCCCCTTCTATGTTCATCCCATCTCCCTCCAGGGTTCCGAGGTCCACGTTTGTCCCAGGAATGGCTTCAAGATAGTCTGGGAAACGGTTCTGCTGGGAGGGCAGGGTGCTTTGGTTGATAGTGTCACCTAGATGGACCAGAGAAAGAAAACAGGTCCTTTTCGAAAAGCTGGCATCATGACACGCACAGGGAGAGAAACACATTCCTGACAGACTTCCTCCACTGATGCCCACAGTTTACTTTAGGCCAAACAACCCACAGACAGCAAAGTCACAACGCCAAGTGTCCTTCTGCTTCATGTGTTCAGATACTGAACAAGTGTGACTGCTGACTACTGCATGGTCAGCACTGAAGAGGGTTCTGGAAAGAAATTCGCTGAAACATTATATACTCAAGAGAGAGAGGACAGGTATGACACAGCTGCGTCAGTACTTTTCGTTGAAACATTATATACAGCGAGAGAGAGAGCAGGTATGACCAACAGTGTCAGCACCTGACTGCTCCGGGCGTGCACCACCACAGTAAGGTAAAACATGAAGATGAACGGGTGTATCTGTCTTTCTCTAAGTACACACTGGGAACAGAATAAAAGAAAAAGGCTGCATGAAACTCTGTCCCACTCTCAGGAGGTCCACATTCACAACAGCAAAACCACGCCTCCCATAAAACCACGCCTCCCAGAAGTCCTTAGAAAAGTAAGTCTTCCTAGCTTTGCTTACAGATCTCCCAAACTTACCTGGCCAAGAAACCTTTTTTGCTCATGATGATGTTAACATTCATGAACACTTCAATGGAATATGCTTTCAGAAAAACTAACAAAAACGATTAATTGTTATAAAAGTTTAGAAAGAAGGGAGAAACGGGGGAGACAGGAAAAGTGTTACGAGTGAAATGGGTTTGAGGGGACTCGTACGGATGATTTCAGATCCAGATGACGAGATGGTGGTGTGGATTCCCAGGGACACGGACGCCATGGGCTGGATGCACACCATCCCCGCCAAATGCTCCCAGAAGCGGCCAGCTGAGGGGCCAGCTAGCCGGAGAGCCGTTTCACTGCCCAGTCAGCTCGTGCCCTCTGACAGCTGCCAAGTCCAGGTCAAAGGGTAAGCCACAGGAGCAAGGGTTCTATCACCACTTCTGTGGGGCAGGTTTCAAGCTCCTGAAACTCTTCTAAGAAAGGAGGTAAGGCCACCGCCCAACCTTTCCAACCTGCCAACCTGAGGCGCGCATCACCTAAGTTGGACAAAAGACCCTCACAAAAAGAGGGAAGCAGACAAAGAATCACATACACAGAGACATATAAATCAAATACAGAGCTCTTGCTCTGAAGTTAAGAATAAATATCCATATAACAGAGACTTCTAATATGGTCCTCAACTGCCCTGCCCATTAACTCAATATTTTAAATGCTAAGTCATGTCAAATAGAGATAAGACATCCATGACATTTAAAAGCTCGGAAAAGACTTCAATTACAAGACGTTATTAAAAAAAAGAAAAAAAAAAACCAACAACAAAGCAGGGCTCAATTAAGTTTATAGGATCTTACCTGGTTTTCTTCTGAATACTCTTGGCTCACTATAGTTTATCAGACCCAGCAATAAAATGACTGTATCTGACTGAAAGCTAGATGACCGAGAGGAACAAAAAGTACCAACCTGTATCCATCTCATCAACACTGTTCAGGAAGTCGTCAGGGGTCCGAGGGACGCTGTAGCTGCTCATGCTGAGTCCGCTGTCTGTGCTCTCATCGCGAGAGTGATAGGTGCCACTGTGAAGAATGAGGGTCACAGACCGACGCAACACACGTAAGAAAAGATTCCAAGGTGAACACAAACACTTGCTCAGTACCAATGTGATTCCTGGAGGGTGAGCGAAGACTCCTGCCCTGCAGCATCTGAAACAAGTGCCCTCCTTCAGGGCTGGTACCAAGCTCCTGTGCTACGAAGCGAAATGGACAAGTTGATCCTAATTCAGACTGGCAACCTCAGGGGGTCAAAATTTCTCCTAAGGTTCTGTGGTCATAGGGAAAAGCAAGATACACCCAGCTTTCCTAAGTGACAGGAAACTCGGTGTAACGCCGTTTGAATCGGGGGGCTCCACACAGCTCATCTGTCTCAAGGTCTCTGTGCCCTGAGTGGCAGTGGTCACAGGCATGGGTCAAAACACAGCTTTTAGGTGGTAATAAGACAGGCCTGCGCTAGCTTCCTGCTGAATTCCTCGGCTCATGCAGAGTTTAAGCCAGAAAAATGAACCCTAAATAAAGAACCAGAATTTCTTTTTGAACTGGGCCAAAACAGATGAGTCACTGCTGATAAGAACAGAACTCACTAGCTTGATTTCCTTGCTTCTGTTTGGGAAAGTGGGGGGAACCCTGAACAAATACCTCAGCATGAAATAGGAGTCCTGAGAGTTCCAATGGAAGGAACTGATTAAAAACAAAAACCAAAACAGCCCTGCAAGGCACATAGCTTGAGAAAAACAGAACCAAGATAGATTTTTACTTTAGGCTGAATGAAAAGTATCACAGATTTACATACAAGTATGGTAAATATTGTAAAAAAAATCTGGAAAAGGTCAGTTTTCATTCCAATCCCAAAGAAAGGCAATGCCAAAGAATGCTCAAACTACCGCACAATTGCACTCATCTCACACGCTAGGAAAGTAATGCTCAAAATTCTCCAAGCCAGGCTTCAGCAATATGTGAACCATGAACTTCCTGATGTTCAAGCTGGATTTAGAAAAGGCAGAGGAACCAGAGATCAAATTGCCAACATCCGCTGGATCATGGAAAAAGCGAGAGTTCCAGAAAAACATCTACTTCTGCTTTATTGACTATGCCAAAGCCCTTGACTGTGTGGATCACAATAAACTGTGGAAAATTCTGAAAGAGATGGGAATACCAGACCACCTGACCTGCCTCTTGAGAAATCTGTATGGAGGTCAGGAAGCAACAGTTAGAACTGGACATGGAACAACAGACTGGTTGCAAATAGGAAAAGGAGTACATCAAGGATGTATGTTGTCACCCTGTTTATTTAACTTATATGCAGAGTACATCATGAGAAACGCTGGACTGGAAGAAACACAAGCTGGAATCAAGATTGCCGGGAGAAATATCAATAACCTCAGATATGCAGATGACACCACCCTTATGGCAGAAAGTGAAGAGGAACTCAAAAGCCTCTTGATGAAAGTGAAAGTGGAGAGTGAAAAAGTTGGCTTAAAGCTCAACATTCAGAAAACGAAGATCATGGCATTCGGTCCCATCACTTCATGGGAAATAGATGGGGAAACAGTGGAAACAGTGTCAGACTTTATTTTTCTGGGCTCCAAAATCACTGCAGATGGTAACTGCAGCCATGAAATTAAAAGACGCTTACTCCTTGGAAGGAAAGTTATGACAAACCTAGATAGCCTATTCAAAAGCAGAGACATTACTTTGCCAACAAAGGTCTGTCTAGTCAAGGCTATGGTTTTTCCTGTGGTCATGTATGGATGTGAGAGCTGGACTGTGAAGAAAGCTGAGCACCAAAGAACTGATGCTTTTGAACTGTGGTGTTGGAGAAGACTCTTGAGAGTACCTTGGACTTCAGGGAGATCCAACCAGTCCATTCTGAAGGAGATCAGCCCTGGGATTTCTTTGGAAGGAATGATGCTAAAGCTGAAACTCCAGTACTTTGGCCACCTCACACGAAGAGTTGACTCATTGGAAAAGACTCTGATGCTGGGAGGGATTGGGGGCAGGAGGAGAAGGGGACGACAGAGGATGAGATGGCTGGATGGCATCACTGACTCGATGGACGTGAGTTTGAGTGAACTCCGGGAGCTTGTGATGGACAGGGAGGCCTGGCGTGCTGCGATTCATGGGGTCGCAAAGAGTCAGACACGACTGAGGACTGATCTGATCTGATGGTAAATATCCTCAGAACACTACTTTCATAAACAGAAGACTTCCCTAACCTAGTAGCACGGAGACACCAGGTGGCATCGACAGTAAAGTCAGGGGTTCTCCTAATTCTAGAAAACCTTACAGCACAGTGTGAAATAAAGGCAACTGTAATTCTTAACAGTCACTGACTACAGAGGGAACTTAACTTTCCTCACAGCTTGGACGTTTGAAGAGCTGTTCAGTTTACACAAAAATGAAATAAAAAATAACTAAGCTTTAAAACCAAGCTTTCACAGTTGCTCAAGGTTGAGAGCCCAAGCCCTTAAACCTCTTCCCTACATTACTCAATGCACTTGCCTTGTTCCCTCTTTCACACTGTATATTGCAACCACTAGTTCAATGCTTCTGTCAGATTTTGGCAAGATTCGAAAGCCTCACACAGATCCAAGAAAACACGAATTTGCCTCTGAGACCATTTGTACACAATGCAGCCACTTCGGAGAAGCCCTCAGGATGTGGTTTGTTTTTATTTTGCCTGACTCCATCTGGGACAAGGGCCTGGTCCTAGTCATCACTCTATTCCCACTGCTCACCACGGGGCACATATCAAGACACTCAAGACTCTGTTACAGAATGGCTGAATTTACACAGTTGTTCAGAGTTCTTTCCAGGCCTCAGGGGAAGCACATGGGCATTCCTGAGGACAGAGTTCACAAGGCCATTTCCCTGATTAGGAACTGCTCCCTGCAGCCCCCATCTCCCTCCAGTGACACGCACTGAGCATCTGCTACTATGTGACAGGGATGAGACAAGGCTGAGCAATCGGAGGTTAATGACAACAGCCTGCAACTGATGCTTTCTGAGAGGCTCACAACTTCAGGGAGGGAGGGGAACAAATACATATACAAGGGCTACAGTGCTTTCAGAAGAGCAAACTTTCAAAGTACAGGGGAAAGGTTTAATGGAGCAGAATGCCGGAGCTGGCCTTGAAACACCTGAGTAAAAAGGAGACGAGTGAATGTACCACCACCACCAGAGTCAACTCCATGGCAAGTTAGGGGAACAAGTGCTTAGAGTTTAAGGAATATCATAAATTAAATACAGGCAGTGGGGGAAACCATCCAACGTTTCTGAAAAGAAAAATACTAGAGTTACATGTGTGTTTTAGAAAATGGGGTACTACAGACAGGAGACATGGGATTCTGCCCTGAGACTAGCAACTCTGGGGATGATTCACTCTGTTCTTTACCAGAAAAGAGAATCTTAAACTGTAGCTCAGCTTTTATCAAAAGTTCTAAGAATCTGCACAAACCACTACCAGGAGGCTGTGTGGTCTCCATCCCTCTTTTCTAGATGGTCTCATTTTATCCCTGGACCAATAAACACAAGCCTTCAGTGACATGGGTACTGGAATTACATTGATCTGAAATTTCCTCTGTGGGGGAAAAAAGGTCTGTGGCTATGACTTTTCTGGCTATTAACCTCAGAATTATAATTTTCTATAAATACACTCAATTATTGGCAGGACTTTAAACTGCATGTATCAGAGAGTAAATACAAAACTTAAATACATTTTAGATGGCCTTTGAGTTGTCCTGTTTTCAATGTCATTTGTTTTCAGGAGTTTTTCATTTCCCTTTTGATTTTTTCTTAGATGGCCTTTGAAATCAAACCAGTCAATCAGGCCACCAGCACTAATCTTAAGGTAAAGCAAGTTTATTGTACTAAACATTTTGGTATGACAAGATATCTTATTTTTCTTAGGGTCTGGCTGTTTTCAATTCAACTTGTGAGAACTGAAAGGGTAGCATAATAACCTTCCTAAATCAATATACCTTTCAACATTCTTAAAAGTGCACTGTCTAAAACTGATTACAAACAAAAGCAAAGACCAGAAAGCATTTGTTCCTTATTTTAAAAATCGAAACTCCATAAATATTTGACAATCTACAAGAAATAATTGTAGTCAAGTCTTAGTTTTAAATGCCTTTCTAGGCAAAGATGATGATCTGTCTCAGCCTGTTCAACACAGCACTACATATAATAACATCTTTGCAATATGCCCGAAATCCAAGATTTCTGGTAATTCACTAAAAATCATCCTTAACTGTGCTATTTTGGAATACTCTTTAATATTAACACATTATTTGAAAGAGACACAACCTTACTTTTTATCTCCTTGACCTATAGCCCTTAAGAATATGAGGCCTTACAGTGCTCCTGTAGTGAAACTTCTCAGGTTGAACACTTAGGTGGAAAATTCCTTCCAAAGATTCTTATAATGCTGCCCTAAGCAGGTTTAAGATGCCTTTTTTTTTCCTGCTTTCATAGAAAGGCATTCACATGTTCCTTCATGATTCTGCAAGTAACTGTTAGTCAACAGCACAGGCACAAGCAAACACGTGACTCTGAGTAAGTATCCCCTCTACAAGTCTCAACAGCTCATTTCCTCTCACAGCAGCCAGCGTCTAATCCTCAAGCTTTATTGTACGAGCCCTTTATGGAGAGATTCATTTACAGCCGTGGTTCTTGGCCCATACGGATGTTCAAACAGCTTATTATATATAAGAACTAAGGAGAACACTGTAAGCTGTGATTTTTTTCAAATGTTGGCCAGTAGCAACTCTTACCAACCTGTTAAGAAAGGGATCTGAGCTATTGGTCGTCATGGTTCTCAATTCCTGAGACATCCCAGGAGAAGATACTGGATTTTGAGTCCCACCATCCTGCTCCAGTGTTGGTAACTGGCTACGGAGAGCTAATTCCTAAAAAAAAAAAAAAAAAAAATCAACACAAACAGAATCAATCCACTAATTAACAAATTTATCATTAGATTTAAAGTAATAACCCTGTACATATAAAGCTTAAGTATTAACATCTAAAAGTTATTGAGTTGACCAGTCAGAAGGGCCAAGTTCTTCTCTCCATTTCAAGTCACTGAACATTAAATTACATAAACTGAAAGTTTATCCAGGCTTACTAACCCCCCAACATATACTTAACTAACTTAACTACTTAGTTTTCTCTTGTTATTTTATTCTGGCAGACATGCCTAAATCCCTCCTTTAGAATAGGGTGGCAAGTCTGACCAACTCTCATACAGTTTCATATATTTGGCACCAGTAATAAAAATAAGGTCAAAAGAACAAAATTTGGTGATTTACCAAGACACCAACACTCCTCACTGCCCTTCTGCACTGTTTTACACTTTGGTATCAAGCGACTCAATCTGACTTCAGGTTTTTCAGTCTTGAGCTACGGATATCTTCAGGGGTATCCAACAGTTTCTCAGCAGGATACCACCTGGAAACTGAGCAAAAGCTGTGAGCCATCACTACTGACTGTTTCAGAAGGCCTGCCCCAACATGCTTTCAAACATTCTAGGTCCCAGCTTTTCACCTGCCCAGGGCTCCAAGGCTAGTTCACTTCTCTCTGGCCAAGTCCTACACCTTCTTTACCAGCTTGTCCTTTCCTCACCTTTTCATCCATTCACCGCACCCTTCTCTGAGGATTTCCACTGTGCCTCTCAAGCTCTCATCAGCATCTTCTGCTAGAGATCAGCTTTCTCCTCCTTGACAGTTTTGGTCTGACTTGAAACGTGGCTTTCTATCACAAAGGACACTTCCCAGCTCTTGCAAGTGGGCAAGCCTGCTCACCGAGGCACACACCACCTCCAAGACCCTCCCTCCCAGGGCACCACTGGGTCCAGAGGCCGTGGAGGTATTCTCTGAGCTCTGCACCAACATTTCTAGACTTTGCAACAACCACTTTTTAACTCAGGTTTCTCCCTTCTAGATACACCATCCTTTAAATGGTTTCTTAGCCAGAAAGTCATGACAGAATGCAGAGGGTCTGTGAACTTCGATGGAGAAAAAAAGTTACATCTTTATTTCATTAAACCGTAACTGAAATTTAGCATTTTCTTCAAGTATGTTAGGCAACAAACAGTAGTATTTACTATACCTCCGATTTTTCATCAGTAGAAAACATTTTCATATCATACTCCAGTTGTTAAGTTTCTTAAAAATGTTCACTACTATTCCAATATTAGTCATAAGACATGCCATGATCTCTCATTACTTATACATCATGCAGCTGATTTATTCAACATGGGAGCTCTGTAAATTTCTGGATTCCAATGATCTTTACCCCCACATACCTCAAAACCACCCATTTGTACAGCCAAGACCTTGCTATTCAAAACCAAACCTGCCTATACAATCTTTACGCACGTTTGGGACAATGATCAGTGTTTCACTTTATTCAAACTGCACTTTACCACTCGGGAACTATCAACAGCCATGCACAAAATCTATATAGTAATCTAATGTTGAAGTTCCTGGATTTCTACATTGCAACAGCACCGTTCACTACTGTATTTCCATCAGCAGTTCCCTTGTCATATCCTGAACTGGTATACAAAGTTCTTTCCCAGAAATCTTACACATGCTCATCCTGCTTTCTGGGACCGTATTTTTTCTTTCCACCCAGTTCCACCCAATAAGAGGTAGAACTCTTACTATTCCAGGTTACTGGCTGTTTTCCCCTACAAGCTTGAACTCAGGCCTGATCATTTTATTTATTCCTTTAAAATTTCTTTTAAAATGTATTTATTCCTGGCTGTGCTGGCTGGGTCTTCCCTGTCACGTGTGAGCTTTCTCTAGCTGCGCTGCGTGAGGGCGCCTGTTTCCCGAGGCTGCAGCCCCTCCTGCTGCAGAGCTCTGCTTGAGTGCGCAGGTGCGCGCGCCATGGGGCCCAGCCACCCCGAGACCTCCTTCCGAGTGGGGGGTTGAGTCTGTGCTCCCTGAACTGGCAGGTGGACCCCCAATCACTGAACCACCAGGGAAGCCCTGAGCGGATCATTGTAAATACACACAAGTACCTTTAAGATTCTTGATACACACACAAATTTTGTTTCAACACAGCAAATTCCAACAATGAATCAATGCTAAAAATATGCTTGCTTCATTTCTATGCTGAGATTGCTAAGAAATGCTAAGAGAAAAACCATACAGCTATCCAGATTATCATAAATTAATTCTCTGGTCTTGGCTGGGCCTCTAGTATCACTTACTTTTTTTTTTTTGGTGGTGGTCGTGGTTGGGGGTGGGGGTGGTTCTTGGTTACTTTTTCTCACATTCTCATGATTACTACTCCAAATCTGGCACACTCTCCCAAGCCCCCAGTCACTCACGTGCTCTCCCTTTCTCCAGCTCCCTCCCATTTAAATCAGGACACTACAGGTCATCAGCCACAATCATGGTTTTCTGGTTCCCCCTGTCACCCTGGGCTGCTCCCACAAAGCCATCTTCATTCATACTTACATCTTCTCTTCCAGGCTTAAAAAATGGATTCCCCACCGCCAACTCCTATTCTAGGCCAACCTAGGCTCTTAGCAGCTTCTGGGGATCCCATTTACTGGTTTTCTCTGTATCTTCTATCTAACATCACCCACGCCCCACTTTCATCTTACAAAGTAACAAAGTGACTTTAAAACAAAGACAGTTTGCACTCCCCACAGACTGCAGGTCTGTGATATGGCATGTTTTCCTCTGATACTATGTCTTTCATACATTCTTCTCTTGACTAAAAAAAAAAACAATACTTCTATTTAAGATCCAGTTACCTTCTCTAGGTAATTCTCCAGAACGACCCCATCTCCATCTTTAGATTGAATTACACAGATGGACATTATGTCTTTAACACCCTGTTCACTTCAGTTCAGTTGCTCAATTGTGTCCAACTCTTTGCGACTCCATGGACTGCAGCACACCAGGCTTCCCTGTCCATCACCAACTCCCAGAGCTTGCTCAAACACATGTCCATCGAGTCAGTGATGACATCCAACCATCTCATCTTGTCATCCCCTTCTCTTCCCGCCTTCAATCTTTCTCAGCATCAGTTTTTTCCAGTAAGTCAGTTCTCTGCATCAGGTGGCCAAAGTATTGCAGCTTCAGCTTCAGCATCAGTCCTTCCAGTGAATATTCAGGACTGATTTCCTTTAGGATTATTAACTGGTTTGCTCATCTGTAACTCCATGGACTGCAGCACACCAGGCTTCCCTGTCCATCACCAACTCCTGGAGCTTGCTCAAACACGTATCCATAGAGCTGCTGATGAAATTCAACTGTCCAAGGGACTCTCAAGAGTCTTCTCTAACACCACAGTTCAAAACCATCAATTCTTCAGCGCTCAGCTTTCTTTATGGCCCGACTCTCACATTCACACGTAACTACTAGAAAAACCATACTTTAACTAGATGGGCTTTTGTTGATAAAGTAATGTCTCTGCTTTTTAGTGTGCTGTCTAGGTTTGTCATAGCTTTTCTTCCAAGGAGCAAGCGTCTTTTAATTTCATGGCTACAGTATCCATCTGCAGTGATTTTGCAGCCCAAGAAAATAAAATCCGTCACTGCTTCCCTATCTATTTTGCATGAAGTGATGAGACCGGATGCCCTGAGATTAAGTTTTTTGAATGCTGAGTTTTAAGCCAACGTTTCCACTCTCCTTTCACCCTCATCAAGAAGCTCTTTAGCTCCTCTTTGCTTTCTGCCATAAGGGTGGTGTCATCTGTATATCTGAGGTTATTGATATTTCTCCTGGCAATCTTGATTCCAGCTTGTGCTTCATCCAGCCCAGCGTTTCTCATGACTACTCTGTATATAAGTTAAATTAGCAGGGTGACAATATTCAGCCTTGATGTTCTCCTTTCCCAATTTGGAACCAGTCTGCTGTTCCGTGTCCAACTGTAAATGTTTTTTCTCGATTTGCATACAGGTTTCTCAGGAGGCAGGTAAAGTGTCTGCTATACCCATCTCTAAGAATTTTCCACAGTTTGTTGTGATCCACATAAAGGCTTTAGTATAGTCAATGAAACAGAAGTAGATGTTTTTCTGAAATTCTCTTGCTTTTTCTATGATCCAATGGATGTTGGCAATTTGATCTCTGGTTCCTCTGCCTTTTCTAAATCCAATTTGAACATCTGGAAGTTCTTGGTTCACATACTGTTGAAGCCTAGCTTGGAGAATTTTGAGCGTTACTCCTCTGGTGTTTGAGATCAGTGCAACTGTGCGGTAGTTTGAACATGCTTTAGCATTGCCTTTCTTTGGGATTGGAATGAAAAGTGACCTTTTCCAGTCCTGTGGACACTGCGGAGTTTTCCAAATTTGTTGCCATACTGAGTGCAGCATTTTCACAGCATCATCTTTTAGAATTTGAAATAGCTCAGCTGGAATTCCATCACCTCCACTAGGTCTGTTTGTAGTGATGCTTCCTAAGGCCCACTTGACTTCACATGCCAGGATGTTTGGCTCTAGGTGAGTGATCACACCATCATGGTTATTTGGATTATTAAGATCTTTTTTGTATAGTTCCTCTGTGCATTCTTGCCACCTCTTCTTACAATCTTCTGCTTCTGTTAGGTTCATACTGTTTCTGTCCTTTATTGTGCCCATCTTGGAATGAAATGTTCCGTTGGTATCTCTAATTTTCTTGAAGAGATCTTTGGTCTTTCTCATTCTATTGTTTTCCTCTATTTCTTTGCATTGATCAATGCAAAGTTCAGTTCACTTCAGTCACTCATTCGTGTCCGACTCTTTGCAACCCCATGGACGGCAGCACGTCAGGCTTCCCTGTCCATCACCAGCTCCCAGAGGTTGCTCAAACTCATGTCCATTGAGTCGGTAGTGCCATCCAACCATCTCATCCTCTGTCGTTCCTTTCTCCTCCCACCTTCAATCATTCCCAGCAGCAGGTGACCAAAATATTGGAGTTTAAGCTTCAACATCACTCTTTCCAATGAATATTCAGGACTGATTTCCTTTAGAATGGACTGGTTGGATCTCCTTGCAGTCCAAGGGACTCTCAAGAGTCTTCTCCAACACCACAGTTCAAAAGCATCAATTCTTCGGTGGTCAGCTTTCTTTACAGTCCAACTTTCACATCCATACATGATTACTGGAAAAACCACAGCTTTGACAAAAAGATCTTTGTTGGCAAAGTGATGTTTCTGCTTTTTAATATTCTGTCTAGGTTTGTCACAGCTTTTCTTCCAAGGAGCAAGTGTCTTTTAATTTCATGGCTGCAGTCACCATCTGTAGTGATTTTGGAGCCCTAAAAATAAAGTCTCTCACTGTTTCCATTAAGACTTTCTCTCTCCTAGAATTCTTTGGAACTCTGCAGTCAGATAGCTATACCTTTGCTTTGCTCCTTTTTCCTTCTGCTTCTCTTCTCAGCCTGACATATATATGTACTTAGCACTTAGTACACGCTTATCTCAGCATTTATCACAAGATATTATAATCATTCCTTCACTATTTCTTCTCTGTCCCTAAAGGTACAAAGTGCATAAATTAATGGATGCTTTGGAGCATAAAAGAGCTTCTAAACACTTTGAAGAATTTATATTGCTATTAAAATATGAGGATGTTAAAAGCAATAAAGTTTAAAATGAGTAAAATTACAGGCTCCAGATGAGGTTGATGACTCGGGAAGAGGCATTCTTTTGTTTTCTGTGTACCTAGTTTTGACTTCTTGCAACATGAAGCAAATAGATCATTACTGAAACAACTTAATAAACTGCCTATACTTTCATATTGTCCTTCACAACTTTCTTACCCTTTTTGATCATTTCTATTTTTTTAAGGTTTTATGAAGCCAAAGCTAATTGCCATGTGCAAAATCTCCATGTTCTCATTCTGCCACATTGCTTGTTTGAAGCTGACAGATATTTACTTCTTGCTGTCTTTAACAACTGAATTTCTACTGTCAGCAGACACTGAAGAACCAACTATCCACATTTACAAAGAAAGGTAATTTAGAGATGTGAATAAGACGGCCGATCTTTCTTATAAGTTGCTCAAGAAGATATCCAACCCCCCCGACAGGATACGGAAATATATACTTCTCATCAAATCTATTTTTGAGTCAAGACTAAGAGCAACTAACCTAGGGATTCACCTAAACTGAACTTGAAAGGAACAAGGGGGGAAAAATGCCACTTTATTTACTGGGAGTGGTGGCAGGATGATGTTAGCATTAACAGTAGGGAATACAGCGTGAAAACACATGTAATGTGGTAAGGCCAATAATACAAATAACATATACACAGATTACGGAACCCATACACACCAGGTATGAATATTCAGCTGAGGTTCAAAACTTCTAGTTACAGGAAAAATAAACAAAATCCCAAAACCAACCAGGGTTGATTAGAAGTACTTTTTGAAGTTTTATTGAGGTATAATTGATATATAATAGTTTATACATATATTATCCAAAGATGGGTATATTTTCACATAGCTCAGTATTTGCTAAAAACAAAACGACTTCAAGTAACTGAAGTTGACTTGGTAGCTCCCTCCCCAAAGCATTAATTCTTTTGTTAACATTTTCATCTGCTGTGAACATAATTTATTTCATGGACTTCAATAAGGAAGATCAACATTTTTGTTGATATTTTAAAGAAACTGTCAAGAGTTGGGGAGGAAAACCATATGTACTTATGCAGGAAAACAGGCCAACTTCTCCCCACTTCTTAAATATAAGTTTGGAGTTCACATGAATATGAAAACAATAAGGCCCACTTCCACATAAACACACACACACACATCCATATAGAGATGGGAAATCTCAGAAGTGTCTGACTCTGTGCTTTGCCTCGTCAGGTTTTAAAGGAAAGTGAATGTGGAGTGAGGTTAACTGAGAGAGTTCCTCCCTAAAGCTGTCCTGCTGCCAGTGAGGAACAATTAGATCATGGGTTTTCACTGTGAGTAAGCTTTATAATTCTTTGTATTCTTAGCCAAGGACTGCAAATGTGAAAGTGAACACACTGCATAAAATTAACAATTTTGTAGTAAAATATTGAAAATGTTTCAGAGTGTACAGAATTTTTGCTAGTGACTTTGCGAGCTTAGTTGCTCAGTTGTGTCCGATGTTTTGCGACCCCATGGACTGTATCCCCCCAGGCTTCTCTGTCCATAGGATTCTCCAGGCAAGAATACTGGAGTGGGCTGCCATTCCCTTCTCCAGGGGATCTTCCCGATTCAGGATTGAACCAGAGTCTCCTGTATTGTAGGCAGATTCTTAAACGTCTGAGCCACCAGGAAAGCCCAGTGCCTTTATAGAAAAATAATTACTTTAATATGGATAAATATGAAATGAAGTTACATAATCTGAATTTTTTAATCAAAAATATTTTATATAAACTTTCTTCATACTATCCATCTTAAAATAATGCCTGTATATATCTACATATACCTATGTAGAATACATCCATTCTATTGCAATTATTAAAGCATTTTGGATGAATATGAACATTATTTTGTAATTGAGTAAATCTGGCATAGCTGTTTTAAAAATCAGCCTTGGGACATATTTGGATTGTCTACAAAAACTGATTTCAGTTGAAACATTTCATGTTGAAAGTTACGTCTATCTCTAAAGAAGCTTTTTATCCGAACAAATGTCTAAAATTAGAATACTGAGCTAAAAATACAAGTTCGTCAAGCTTGTCTTTTCCCAAAGGTAGTCAGAATAAATAGTATGACAGACTTTCAAAAATGGAGAACTAAGCAAGTTATATGAAATTCAGCCAAAATTTATCATGCTTCTGTATTTCAAAGGTCAAACAGTTCTTTTAGAGTATTTGACTTTTTCTAACGGAAGCAAGTATTTTTAGCTCATTTTCTTCTGTAATAATACAAAAATGTGGTGACTTTTCCCACTGAGCCTGTAAATCTTAGCTAATCTGGGATGCGTGTGGAGCCAGAGCTATCTGCACTGTAAGTCAAACTCATGGACCCAGTTTGGTCTGGAGGGAACTTTCCAGGATGGTTTATAAAGGAAAACAGGATGCGCCTGGTTTATATAGTGGACTTTTATGGACTCAAAATCTAGACATAAGCCATTGGTCCTTTTAAAATTTCCCTTCTCTTATTTAAATGGCAGTACCATTTCTCATAGGGTAAAAAAGATACTTTAAGATATTAAGTATTTTGGCTGCATAAAAAATTGATGCTTTGGTTCACATTATTTAGAAAAATAAGGAGAAAGGCAGTAGAAGAAGTCAGTAGTCCGGAAACACTTTGAACACTGCTAGATTACTAGCCCACTCCAGTGTCCTTGCCTGGAGAATCCCAGGGACGGGGGAGCCTGGTGGGCTGCCGTCTATGGGGTCGCACAGAGTCGGACACGACTGAAGCAACTTAGCAGCAGCAGCATCAGATTATTAAATTCTTAAGAGTACCCAAATGGAGGCATATGTCTATACAAAACCAAAATTTAGAAACCAGTCAAATATCTATCAATAGGTGAACAGATAAACAACTGTAGCATATTCCTACAATGGAATACTAGCAATAAGAGGGAATGAACTATAGATATAATATGAATGAATCTCAAAATAATCATGTTAAAGTGAAAAAGTTATGATCCCATTCATAGAAAATCCTATAAATTTAATGTCAACTTTACTTTCTTAAAGCAACTTTTTTCTTCAGCCAATACTATTTATGTCTCATTTCTGGATAATACATGGCACACAAATAAGTTTCCCCTTCTTGAACCCAATCTATTTATAGTAGGTTAGTTTAGTGAACTAGAAACAAAAATTTAGAAATGGAGAAAAACTCTAAAAATACACATCTTTTAAACAGTTTGTCTTGGTAATAGCAGTTTACGTCAACAATTTTTAAAACATAAGGAAAAAAGCCATTTCCTTCAACCATTCAAGATAGGTTCTCGTCATACCCCATTTTCTAACACAGTTTTAAACCACCATAGAATATTTAATCATGTAAAAAATTATTAAAACATTTAACCAATGTTGAGAATGCTTTTTGTTTTTTTAAATATTTGTGGCACTTACCAAAGTTATCTTCAACTTCAGAACAACCTTTTTGACTAAAAAATGTGTATGGATTTGGGGATAGTTATGAGAACTGTATGATAATCTTAAATTCTTAAAAAGGGATAATCAAAATAGATTTGCAGTTTTATGTTCCCACAGCATGATCCTGAGATTCAACACTCTGATTGATTCAACAGATCTGATCTCTTTTGTAATTTATGCTACTTCACTGGTCTCAAAGTAATAAAGTTACTATAACATTGTTCAAATTACCATGACCTTAATGAATAAAACAATGAGATAATCTATTAGAGTACACAGAGCATGAGGCTGAATCTCCTCCCTTCTTATACAGTTTTTAATATGCCCATTAAAAATAAAATATTCATGGGAAAATACCAAAATGAATCTATGATTTACTCAATACTAAGACTTCAAAAAGGAGAGATAATCTTAGCTTTTCTAGTATCTGCTAACATAAAAGAGAGTCTGGAGGGAAAGAAAGCCAAAAACTTGCTATTATTAAATTCAGAAAAAAAAAATTGCAGTGATTATTTTCACATGGCTCTGAAAAGAGGTATTATTTTGCTCTATTTGACTAAAACTATGGACATCTGAATTTCTTCACCATTTTGGGCTAAGAGTGTAGTACAATATGTTTGATATTAATACTACAATATTAATTTTTATTTATTTAAATTATTTTTTATTAATTTTTTTAATCCCTCAAAACCAGTAACTGACCCTGGTGTGTATTTATTACTATATACATGGAATGGCAACTACACAATATTCATTAGCTGCAAAATATTTTTTGCAATATAAATAATTTCTATGAAGCTATAATTTCTATGACAAGTAAAGCAATTACTTGCTCAAAAATAAAGTTAAGATACCTATACATAGCAGTCTTATTTCTATTTTCTGGGTTTTTCAAGAATTCTGATGAGGGCTCTTGGGGATGTGTTTTGACCTAGGCTTGATGAAAGAAATGGAGAATCTTAATTAGTAAAAGGGAAGGGCAAAAGGATTCCTCATGAGTGGGATCATGGCAACAAGACAGAGGCGTGCACTTGGCTGAAGGAAGGTAACTGGTTTAACCAGAATTGAGAGAAAGAAAGAAGACTACTGACCACAGACCATACACTAGCCAGGCTGCAGAGTTTAGGCCTGATCTCACAGGTACTAAGGGAACCACAGGCGGTAAGAACCTCATTCTTAAGCCTAAAACAGGTAAAAACATTCACACTCAGGTGGGGGAACTATTTTTTCTCCAAGTTGAACATTACATGCATGCTCAATCTCACAGAGCAAAGACAATTCTTACAGTTTCAAAGTTTTGTTGTTTTTTCCTGAGACTAGAAACTGCTTTAGAAACATAAAAATAGCTAATCAGAATTAAATTAAACAATTTAAAGCTCTATGAGGACAAGTTTTTCCAAAATTCTGCCAACAATCCCTAACAAAGGGGATAATTTCCATTTTTAACTAAGAAGATATACTAACGCCTTTAAAGTTGTCTTAATTTTTCAGAATTTTCCATTACCCTCACCCATACTGCCACTAGCTTACATGACCAGAGAATCCTAGAGTATAGAGAATGCTACAGTACAGACATGTTTTGTTAATCCTATGCAGAAGTACTTAGTAATCTGTAAACATTTTGAAGTCTGATACCTTCCCACAGTCCAGAGCAAATGAGCTATATAATTATAAAATAATGTCACTGATTTCATTGTGCTTGTTAACTCATCTGTACTAATTTATATTAGAAAAAAAAAAAAAATAAAAACAAAGATATCTGACAACTTTGAACAAAACTGCCTGGCACTCAAGTATTGAATGGATCCACTGCTTTTTGTTCATTATTCCTTTGTACAGTCTCTTCTTTGATACTGGAAAGTTTCTTCTTGCTTTCTTGATTATCTTGGTAACCTTATTTAAAGGCATCTTCACTTAAGACTGTTCTTTGTGAAAATTTTCCTGACATCTACATTAAGGTAATCTAGAAAATAAGTAGGATGAGAAAAACACAAATACTTGCTTGATACAAATACCACCAGTTTCTACGTATTTGAGCAATTCCAAATTTAGCCCTACATTGGAATTTCATACATTTTCCCAATTGTGCCAGGTAAATACACTGACAACTGAAACTTATATAAACAAGCAAATAATATTTTATTCTCCACACATGGGAAGCTAATTTAAGAAATAAAACTTTTAATAAAACCTATCTCTTTTAGGTTTCCAGCTCTGGCTTAGACAAATCTAAGGGATCAACACTGTAATCTTAATACCATACAAATTTATTGATAATAGAATTTTAATTTATAAGCCTTAACTTTTATAAAGCTTTACTAGTAAAAGAAGTATCTAAAAACTCCTGATAATTTTAATGAGAGCAACTATTTAAACTTATACTGATATATGAAATAAAGACCTGAAGGTAGTTCATTTATTTATCAGATTTAAAGTTTAAGATCTTAATAGGAAAAAATAAACAGGAGACAACTTCAAAACACTTTAACACGGAGGACTTTCTGCTTGATCCCAAATCTCATTTGAATTAATGTCTGCTCCTATGTTTCCACTTTATTTAAAGATCCAATGCTACAGTGCTCTTCCCAGTCAAATGTGAAATTAGCAGCCCTCACTGTAAGAATGTCTGCACTGCTTTAGCAAAGATGATGTTCATGGATTATTCCCTTACTTGATTTCTTGATTAAAGAAAGCATTTATGAGTGAGATACAGAATAGAGATTTTCCTCTCACAAAGTCAGCTGGTCTCTGTGAGGATTCTATCTAGTACAGTGTCTAGACAGACAAGTTAACAGAATCTAATGTGAGTGGAGTTCTGACAATTCCTACTTCCACCTTTCACTCCAACACAATGCACCTGTCAGCCTAGTGCAGAAGAGCTACAGAGAATAAAATGAAGTATCTCATGGTCACTTCTGCCCCCTGAAAAAAGTGCAATAATCCCTCAGCTCCTAATTCCTCCATAATCGGTGACCCTAAACACAGAGATCTCTTTGGTTTTAAGAATGAGATTCTCTTCATGAGTCAGACAAGTGCCTATGTTATAGAAGGAAAAAGTGGCCACAACCTTTGCATCTAAGTAAGATACCTTCACAAGCACTGTTTCTTTGGGTTCACCAGGGAGAAATGCTGATAAAAGCCAACAAAGAAACCCAAAAGAGTACTCAGGTAGAGCACTGTTCACTTCTCTCTTCTAGTGATCTTGATATTCTTTCTTTGGAATGTCCACTAGAAAAAACTTCCCCTTTCCTAGTAGTACCATTATACTCTAATAAGATTTCCTAAAGTAGCCTACCTAAGTAAATAATCTGTGCCAGCTTTGTTACTGTTCAAATTTTTAATTCCTATAAGTCACCGTAAGCACTCCTTTAGGCTACACAAATAAAAACCAGGCACACTTCAAGGCTACAGGATGCGCACACTACGTATCAGTGGGGGCTGAGGGGAGAGACCTCCACGAGTCAAAAGGACTACTACTGTGGGAGGAGCAGACAGTGTCGACTCTCTGGGAACAGCAATGTTAACTTAAGTAGCTGGGTAGGAAGAGGCCTCAAAGTTATTCTTCAGTGAGGACAGGCCCCCGGAGCACAAGTTTTTCTCTTTCCTAACAGCATATCTGTTTCAATGCTAAAACATCAGACAAGAGCCTACCTGACATTTTGGAGAATTGGCTGTGCTGGGATTGATATTCCGCATTGCCTAAGAGTGAAAAATAAGATGGATAAAAATTACTTTAAGCCACATGGTTTGGCTGTGTAGGCTGACTTACAAATTCCATCCAGACATATCACCATAGCACAGAATTCCCAAGCTAGCTCAAGAAGAAGCAGACTGGGGGAGACAGGAGCCAGTGGAGTCACCATGGAACAAACAGAAGCCTCAGCAGTGTTCACAGCGTTGAGGGCAGGACAGGAAGACTTAAGGTGTCAGGACTCAAACACAGCCTGATATTGGTCAGGCAGGTTCTTTACTTCTGAGTATTAGATGAAGCAAGAAAAATATAATTTGATGTTTCAGTGATAAGAAGAAACTGTCAATGGAAGAAGTTCACAGGAAGCCAAAAGACTTAAACTGAATTTATACTGACTGCTAAAAACAAACACCTTAAACAATACCCCATTAGTGTAAGATTAGAGCAGGTCGGTCACTTCAACAGAAGAAAAGACAACACAGTAGGCAGTAAAGAGACAAAGAATTCACCTGTAAAGGAAGGTATTCTGTCCGGGACCGTCACCCAGAGTAAGAGTGGGAATAAGGCTTAGGAAAATTCTAAATTCTTTATTCTAAAGAATTTTATAAGCAGCAGCATTCTGCCCACCGGGTGGGAAGGGGATGGGGGATGGGAGACAGCTGATCTACAGCAACAAAATGACGGATTTTAATCTTTCTTATTAATAAGGTTTCTTGGTTTTGATAGTCTTCAAATCACATGTGAAATTATATTTACTTACACCATCTAGTACTCAGTAACAACAAAATGAAAAGCAAGCAATGAAAACAGGCTGTGTAAAACGTACCCTGAAATTACTTTATTTCTTCCAATAACTATATAATTATATTCTCCAAGGTGCTACCTTGTTCCGGTGATACAGTTTTATTTAAATGAAAAATATCTTTCCTTTATACTAATATGTTAAAAGTCTGTCAGTGGTATAGTAAACTTGTTAACGTGCTTCCTTTTTCTACTTTCTGAAAGGCAGATGAGGAAATACTTCTTTCAAGACCACTTCATGACACCATATACTGGCATTATCTCTCTTACTCACTTTTGGGGCCAACCACACCAGATTATACTGGCAGGTTACTGACAGCTCAGTTTACAAGTGTGGCGGCCTGGAATCCTCATGGCTCAGTTTAATCCTTGGGTACCAGTTCTTCAAACCCCAAATCAGAGTTCAATCGCTATACCAAGTTCATCTATTTCCATTAACACTCAAGTGACACTATTAAAATATAACCCTCGTGAAGAAAACAGTACCTTGTTCAAACGTCTACATCCTGGCAGCAAAAATGTAGTGTATAATGATATTTTTAATGCCTATCCTTAGTATGCTATGATTTAGGGCAGGGGCCATAGTATAGACACGTGTATTTCATGTTTGTAAATAAAGAGAATGTCTGGGGCGGGGGTGAGGCGAAGTATAAGAAATTGTTAGCTATTTACATCCAGAAAAGAGAACTAGAGAAATGGAAAAGGAGATTTTATTTTCACTTACACCTTTTGTACACTTTCAAAATCACATTGTGTTTTTATTACCCAAAATATTTATATACAAATTTTAAAATATACTAAGATCATACCCCCAACATCTAAACTTTAGATTAATCACTCTGAAATTGGAGATGAGGGATTGTATTCTTAAGGCACAGAAAAACCAGTATTTCTGAACGAAAACCGACAGAAATGGCCCTAAAGGTTTCCAGCTCTCTAATGTTAGAACCTGCCCTTCCCAACGTGAAAAAACAACCACAAGCAGGTAATTTTAAGGTACTTGGGGATCTTCTAAACTTGGGATAGCCTGTGTTACATTTTAAATAAAACACATCTTAGATTCAGCAATAGTGAAACATAGCTGTCATTTGAGAGGTATCATACTGGTATATTCTCCTAGACAAATAATTTGTTTTAAGTAAAAAATATTTCTCCCCAAGTGATGTTCCAGAGTTTCTCCCTTAGTGAAATCTTCAGATATTAAATAGTCTGCAATTCCCTGTACAGACATACCTCGTTTTATTGCACTTCACAGACACTGCATTTTTTTAAAAACACATCGAAGGTTTGTGGCAACCCTGTGACTAGCAAACCTATCAGAGCCATTTTTCTAAAAGCAATTGCTCACTTCTGCCTCGGTGTCACATTTTGGTAATTCTCACAATATTTTGGCCTTTTTCATTATTGTTTTATTTATAATAGTGATCTGTGATGTTACTATTACAAAAAGATGACTCACTGAAAGCTCAGATGATGGCTAGCATTTTTTTCAGCAGTTAAGTATTTAAAAATTAAGTACTTTTAAAAAATATACACTGTTAAAAGACATAATGCTATTATACACTTAATAGACTATAGACTGGTATAAAGATTAACTTCTGTATGCACCAGCAAACCAAAAAACTCATGTGATTCACTTTACTGTAACACTCGCTTTACTGTGGTGGTCTGGAACTGACGGGCAATTTCTCCGAGGTATGCCTGTATATTTGAGGAAAAGCACCCTTGCTTCCTTTGCCTTCTGCTTGACTGCAGTGAACATGGCCCAAAGGCCTCTGTGTGACACGGGTTTACAAGTGACAGCCCACGCGCTCAGAGGCCAGCAAAGAAACTAAGACGAGGACAGAGCTGGACAGAAGGTTTCTGTGTCACTCTAGTACAGAAACAACATTCCTCTGTAACCAACAGATGCCAAAATGAAACACACCCAGCTTCACGTAGGAAAACAAAGCCCCAAGAGTGGAAGGCTGGTCTCTAACCTGGGGCCTCACCTGCCGAAGCAGTTCTTGCTGCTTCAGTCGCAGTCTTTCTTTCTCCATCTGCAACTGCTGCAGCCGCATCTGTTGCTGCTGGTTGGAACTGCCACCGCCCAGGACTCCTCCCTGTGGGCTCTGGGGGGCCAGCGGGGGCTGTTTCACTGGAGCACTTTGACTGATTCTCTGGTTCATGGCTGAAAGGAAACAGAAGATCTGTTCTAAAAAACTAGCAAAGAAAAAGGATATTTTGTTATTCACAAGCACGATGGGGATATTCAACATAGCCTCTTCTGTAGTAAGACCAGAAATAACCTAAAAACCCACCAACAGTACAAAGGGTACATCAGTTTATTATTATTACAGACATCCTTGTTATTAGTGTAGTATGTAAAGCGGTAAAGCGGCCGTAAGATGAAAGAAACAAGCAGCAGCTCTAACAGGCAATGCCACGGAGCAGTCTAAGGCACACCAAGTTAAAGGCACAGTAGAGAACAGGAAAAGGGAGAGGAGGACTGTATTGATATATTACATGCATATCCAGAGAATCTGAATCGAAGGACAGCTAAGGAGCAATTAACACCTGTTGGCTCTGTAGCTGGGGAACTGGGTGACTAAAGAACTGATGTTCAAGAGAGACATTTTTTGTAACTTTTCAAGTCTGAATAATGTGAATTCACTGCTTATTATAAAATATATAGTCAATTAAAAATAAATCCCTTAAAGTAACTAAGAGAAAGCAATCTAAGCAGTAAAGTTCAAGATTATTAATCTTTAAATATAATGCTAACTAACAAATCAAGTAGATTTGACGCGTGCTCCAAATAAAGCCTACATCTGGATGGCACAGATTGGTCTCATTCAACACCACTGTATCCCCCACACAGCCAAGGCAGTCAGTTATGTTTTGAGTTGAACCTGTAATACACCATTTGACAATTAGATTGGATTCTTACACTAGTGAATTTCTGTCACTGATACAACATTGACCAAACTATGGACTGTGTTAGCCTCAGTAAGCAGATGGAAGTTTTATTACGGAAAATGGCAATAAGAACGATACATTACCTTTTCAGACATCTATTCAACTTTTTAAGGTGAAATTTCAGGTCACTGTTTAATACATACTGACACTTGAAGAAATGACACTAATCTTCTACAACCTTTTGCAGAGAACAGCAAAGAAGGAAACTTCACAACGCTTTTGTGACCAGCATATCCCTAATACCTTACGAAGACATTAAAACGAAGAAAAATCATAGATGGCTCTCTCTCATCAACCTTGCTACCAAAATTCGAAATGATTCACTGATGGTGCTCATGACTTACTAGACTCTGGCCACAAAGAAAACTCCTTGTGATGATCTTCACATGTCCTCTGTTGGATCATAGGCACAGCTCTTGGAGGCCATCTTCTTTGAGGGCACTGCCCTGGGACTTTGTCTGACATTTCTCACCTGACTGTAATTGTTTATTTACAAATTATATCTTCTCTTCCCAGGTGGAACTAGTGGTAAAGAACCCTCCTGCCAATGCAGGAGACATAAGAGACGTGGGTTCAGTCCCTGGGTCAGGAAGATCCCCTGGAGGAGGGAACGGCAACCCACTCCAGTATTCTCGTCTGCAGAATCCCATGGACGGAAGCCTGGCGGACTACAGTCCACAGGGTCGCAAGCAGCTGGACACGACTGAAGCGACTGAGCACACACACCTCTTCTCTCAGACAAGTGCCTCGGGAGTGCGGACAGAATCCCAACCACGCATATATTCTCAGTGCCTAGTCCAGCAGCTTGGCATAAAATCTGTGCTGGAAAAAAACACTGAAATGATTCTAAGTCCTTTCATTATGCACTGAGGCAGAAATTTAACTTTATAAAAGATATGGCAATATAGAAATCCTGCCAATTTCCCCATAGACTACCAACTCTTCTAGGTAGCAGTGTAACATTGATTTGAAACCAAGGATATTAGAAAAAAGGAAAACTGCAGACTAATCCTCTCTGAGCATGCCTTAGTTCAATTCAAACTACTGAGATATTAATATAAGGTGATAACTTTTTTGTTCTTACTTTCCCCCTCTATTTTTCCTATATTTCTTCTAACGTTTTAAAAAATTCAGCCATGCCAGATGGCATGTGGGATCTTAGTTCAATGCCCTGACCAGAGACTGAACCCATGCCTCCTGCTTTGGAAGCACAGGGTCGTAACCACTGGACTGCCAGGGAACTCTTTTTCTAACTTCTTCAGTTGAACTCACTTAGCTTAAATCTTTTCTTAGAACATTTAAGTCAATAAATTTACCTTTATGGACTCCTTTTCTGGCATGTCACACATTTGAAGTTGTACATGTAATTCATGATTGTTCGATTGCAAATATCTGCAATTTCTATTTTGATTTCCATTTAACTCATGAGTTATTTAGGAGTACAGTTTTATACTCTTAAGCATATATTTAAAATTTTGAAAAATAACTGCCACAGAGAAGAAAAAAACATATTATGAATCCTCATGTAGCCATCACCCAACTTCCCAATGATCAACACACAACCAATTTTGTTTTACATCTGTTCTGACTTTTCCCTCAGTTACTTTCAAGCAAATAATATAGCCTTTCATCTGTAAATAACCTCAATAGGTATCATTTGGGAGTTTTGCTAAGATTCTTAGATTTTATAACTATTTTCTGCCTAATGCTGAAAAACTTGGTTCTAGTAACATTAATACGTATTATCCTTTTATACATACACAATTATTTCAAAATAACATTATGACTGAATATTAAAGTTATGATGAACAAAATGATAATTAAAGGTTTGAATTCTTTGTCATTTTTTTTGTCCTTAAGATATTTCATTAAGTATATCCAGCCAAATCAGCTGAAGTGTTACCTGAAATAATTCTTCTTTATGTGACTCAGCCACCAACTCAAATACTGGTTCACTTGTGACACTGCGCTTTTGAATTTTACACATTTGCTTTACTGACCACGCACCACCGCCCTGAGCAGACACAGACAGAGCAGGGTGCTGCTAGCACACTCTTAATACTTCACTTCACTCTGCCTTTTTGATAATAATATCCTTGAGACTACGCCAAAGTAGTATTAGAGTTTTTCTACCATTTTCTTTTAAAAATAACTGACCAGTATTTCATTCAACTAATTTCCTATTAGGGACCACAGTTTTAATTATAATCTGTATATTTTAATAGCTGGTGGGGCAAGCCATATTTTTTTTTGAAGCCAACTTTTGATTATTGGGATCTAATTTTATTGCTTTGTGGTTAAAATAACCTGGTCTGTACACTGCTTTGTGAGATCTGTGGCAGGTACGGGGGCAGCCCTGCTTCTGCCTTGGGCCAGGGCCGGTCAGCGGCAGCGTGCCTTTCCCCATCGGGCCTGCTTCACGCATCTCTCTATGCTCTCAACACTCTGAGTTCCTGACATCCCGACAAGACGACTGGCCCCAGCCCTGTCTGTGCTCCCTGTTTCGTCTGTGGTTTTATTTTCTGACCGACAGAGACTTTTTTCTTGTAAATTTATGAATTAAGTCTTTTTGGTTATTTCTTTTTAATGTTCTGAAAGAGCAGAGAAGAGATGTCCAAAAAACATGACTCGCTGTTTCATATTCTTCAAAGTCTTATTAATCTTTCTCATGGCAAAAAAGCCACATTTAAGAAACGTCTTTACAAAGAATAAATGGCTGGTACCTTAATAATTATGGCTGACAGTATTTTACAGGGGAACGGACAGAAAAAAGCCAAACACTTAAGAGCTAACATTTGCTCCATTGGTGGCTCAGATGGTAAAGAACCCGCTTGCAATGCAGGAGACCTGGGTTCGATCCCTGGGTAGGGAAGAGTCCCTGGAGGAGGGCATGGCAACCCACCCCGGTATTCTTGCCTGGAGAATCCCCAGGAAAGAGGAACCCGTTGGGCTACAGTCTATGGGGTCACAAACAGACACAACTGGGTAACGAAGCACAGCACAGCAACCTCATTAATACAATTGCTTATATCTACCTGTCACCAACATCATTAGATTCACAACTGACAGGTATCATCAGTTCAGTTCAGTTCAGTCACACAGTCGTGTCTGACTCTTTGCGACCCCATGAATCACAGCCCAGCAGGCCTCCCTGTCCATCACCAACTTCCGGACTTCACTCAAACTCATTTACCATGGAGTTGGTGATGATATCCAGCCATCTCATCCTCTGTCGTCCCCTTCTCCTATAGCCCCTAATCCCTCCCAGCATCAGAGTCTTTTCCAATGAGTCAACTCTTCGCATAAGGTGGCCAAAGTATTGGAGTTTCAGCTTTAGCATCAGTCCTTCCAATGAATACCTAGGACTGATCTCCTTTAGAATGGACTGCTTAGATCTCCTTGTAGTCCAAGGGACTCTCAAGAGTCTTCTCCAACACCACAGTTCAAAAGCATCAATTCTTCGGCACTACACTTTCTTCACAGTCCAACTCTCACATCCATACATGACCACAGGAAAAACCATAACCTTGACTAGACGGACCTTTGTTGGCAAAGTAATGTCTCTGCTTTTGAATATGCTATCTAGGTTTGTCATAACTTTCCTTCCAAGGAATAAGCATCTTTTAATTTCATGGCTGCAGTCACCATCTGCAGTGATTTTGGAGCCCCAAAAATAAAGTCTGACACTGTTTCTACTGTTTCCCCATCTATTTCCCATGAAGTGATGGGACCGGATGCCATGATCTTCGTTTTCTCAATGCTGAGCTTTAAGCCAACTTTTTCACTCTCCTCTTTCATTTTTATCAAGAGGCTTTTTAGTTCCTCTTCACTTTCTGCCATAAGGGTGGTGTCATCTGCATATCTGAGGTTATTGGTATTTCTCCCAGCAATCTTGATACCAGCTTATGCTTCTTCCAGCCCAGCATTTCTCATGATGTACTCTGCATATAAGTTAAATAAGCAGGGTGACCATACACAGCCTTGACGTACTCCTTTTCCTATTTGGAACCAGTCTGTTGTTCCATGTCCACTTCTAACTGTTGCTTCCTGACCTGCATATAGTTTTCTCAAGAGGCAGGTCAGGTGGTCTGGTATTCCCATCTATTTCAGAATTTTCCACAGTTTATTGTGATCCACATAGTCAAAGGCTTTGGCATAGTCAAGAAAGCAGAAACAGATGTTTTTCTGGAACTCTCTTGCTTTTTCCATGATTCAGCGGATGTTGGCAATTTGATCTTTGGTTCCTCTGCCTTTTCTAAAACCAGCTTGAACATCTGGAAATTCACGATCACTTATTGCTGAAGGCTGGCTTGGAGAATTTTGAGCATTACTTTACTAGCGTGTGAGATGAGTGCAATTGTGCGGTAGTTTGAGCATTCTTTGGCATTGCCTTTCTTTGGGACTGGAATGAAAACTGACCTTTTCCAGTCCTGTGGCCACTGCTGAGTTTTCCAAATTTGCTGGCATACTGAGTGCAGCACTTTCACAGCATCATCTTTCAGGATTTGAAATAGCTCCACTGGAATTCCATCACCTCCACTAGCTTTGTTCGTAGTGATGCTTTCTAAGGCCCACTTGACTTTACATTCCAGGATGTCTGGCTCTAGGTGAGTGATCACACCACTGTGACTTTCTGGGTCGTGAAGATCTTTTTTGTACAGTTCTTCTGTGTATTTTTGCCACCTCTTCTTAATATCTTCTGCTTCCGTTAGGTCCATACCATTTCTGTCCTTTATCGAGCCCATCATTGGATGAAATGTTCCCTTAGTATCTCTAATTTTCTTGAAGAGATCTATAGTCTTTCCTATTCTGTTGTTTCATAGTATGATATAAAAAACATGGCCTTTAGAGTCAAACAAACCATGATTAGAGTTAGGCACATCAGTTCAGTACTTCATCTAATTCTCAGTTTTCTCAACTATACCTTGGGGATGGATCATTGTGGGTGTGTGTGCTCAGTCACTCAGTTGTGTCCAACGCTTTGCAACCCCATGCACTGTAGCCCACCAGGATCCTCCATCAATGAAATTTGCCAAGCAAGAACACTGGAATAGCTTGCCATTTCCTCCTCTAGGGATCTTCCTGACAGGAACTGAGTGTGTCTCCTACATTGGCAGGAGGATTCTCTACCACTGAGCCAGGTGGATGCCATTGTGGGGCTTATAAGTAAAATGGAAAGCTTCCGTTATATTCCTGGAAGACAATATGTGCTCCAAAAATGTTAGCCTCCTCCCCTCTCCAAACAGTTCTTTCTAAAACTTGAAGATTACTAGCTTTTTAGATAATCAGAAGGGGCCACAGGACTGGAAAAGGTCAGTTTTCATTCCAATCCCTAAGAAAGGCAATGCCAAAGAATGTTCAAACTACCACACAATTGCACTCATCTCACACATAGCAAAGTAATGCTCAAAATTCTCCAAGCAAGGCTTCAACAGTACATGAACTGTGAACTTCCAGAAGTTCAAGCTAGATTTAGAAAATACAGAGGAACCAGAAATCAAATTGCAGACATCCACTGGATCATACAAAAGGCAAGAGAGTTCCAGAGAAACATCTATTTCTTGACTATGCCAAAGCCTTTGACTGTGTGGATCACAACAAAGCGGAAAATTCTTCAAGAGATGGGAATACCAGACCACCTGACCTGCCTCCTGAGAAATCTGTAAGCAGGTCAAGAAGCAAGTTAGAACCGGACAGGGAACAACAGACTGGTTCCAAATAGGGAAAGGAGTACGTCAAGGCTATATACTGTCACCCTGCTTATTTAACTTATATGCAGAGTGCATCATGAGAAACGCTGGGCTGGATGAAGCACAAGCTGGAATCAAGATTGCCAGGAGAAATATCAATAACCTCAGATATGCAGACGACACCACCCTTCTGGCAGAAAGTGAAGAGGAACTAAAGAACCTCTTGATGAAAGTGAAAGAGGAGAATGAAACAGCTGGCTTAAAACTCAACATTCAAAAGACTAAGATCATGGCATCCAGTCCCATGACTTCATGTCAAATAGATGGAGAAACAACGGAAACAGTGACAGACTTATTTTTTTGGGCTCCAAAATCACTGCAGATGGTGACTGCAGCCATGAAATTAAAAGACGCTTGGTCCTTAGAAGAAAAAGCAGAGACATTACTTTGCTGACAAACGTCCGTCCGGTCAAAGCTATGGTTTTTCTAGTAGTCATGTATGGATGTGAGAGTTGGACCATAAAGAAAGCTGAGTGCTTAAGAACTGATGCTTTTGAACTGTGGTGTTGGAGGAGACTCTTGAGAGTCCCTTGGACACCAGAGAGATCCAACCAGTCCACCCTAAATGAAATCAGTCCTGAATATTCATTGGAAGGACTGATGCTGATGCTCCAATACTCTGGCCACCTGATGCGAAGAACTGACTTTTCCAATAAGACTCAGATGCTGGGAAAGACTGAAGGTAGGAGGAAAAGGGGATGACAGAGATGACAGATGATTAGATGGCATCACCGACTTGATGGACATGAGTCTGAGCAAATTCCAGGAGATGGTGATAGACAGGGAATCCTGGTGTGCTGCAGTCCAGGGGGTCACAAAGAGTCAGACACGACTGAGCAACTGAACTGACATATAACCACCTTGGCTTGAATTCCCATACCTTCTCTCTCCCATCCCTCCACTCCATCATGCTTGTCACTGTTTCTAAGCATTTTATGATTCACAAAGATATGTATATTTATCTTTTCCTACAAGATCTAAACAGGAAAAAAATAGGTGGTGGAGTTTGAGCCTTAGCTCAGCCTCCTTAGGGATCCTTCTCTTTTGGTGAAAATATTTCTGGCATTCCCAAAGGGCACTCAACATATTTTCTCAAAGAGATGTTTTCACACATTGTGCTATACCAGTTTTGAAAATATGAGTTAAATATGAACTGGGGACTGATCTGAGTATCTGTCACATATGGTGAACCTCTAATTCTGAGGTCTAGAGCAAAAAACTACTGGGAAAAACATTTTCCATTCCAAGCAGTTAAATAAATTTTAAAAAAAAATGCTAGAAAATAACCCATAAGTAAGCTGAAAAGCGTTGAAATGATAAAATATGACTGATTTCAAAACAGATTCTAGGGTTATTAAGAAACATTAAAAAAAAAAAGCTTTGAATTTTCCACATTGCATTTTTTTAATATTGCATATAACAGGTTAATGTAAATATATATTCTTGTGAAAACTGGCTGGACAATAACAATATTGTATGAAAATAAACATAACTATCCTCTGCTCCTCACCAGTTTCTCAGAATTAGATGCCATTAGCAGTAACCAGTAATGGCAGCGACCACCGCTGATGGCACGCTGAACTGGTTGGTAAGGTCGTTTTCAAACCTAAGCTGACTGCTAAAAACCACAGAAAGGGAAAAATAGGGTATCAAAAGACGGAGTAAAAACTCCACAAAATTAAAAAGAAATCTGCACAAAATATGCAATAGATAGTTTCTCTGGCTAATAATGGTCAGTCTTTTTTTGGTTGTTTACTTAAATGCTGTTTGTTACCTGTGGATATAAGCAGTCTGCAAGTTTCTGTACTAAGAGTTCACTTAAATGACCAATTCAAACAACCTTGTTTATCCACTGAAGCTGGGATTTCTTCTCTTCAGAAGCATCCCGTTCTTTACCTTCTGACCATCTCAAGCATTTCAACAAAGCACAGAGCAGCGCACCCACATGGGGTGCACCAGAGACCTCACAAGCAGGCAGGAAACAAAACAGGCTTTGTTTCATGGGGGAAGGGAGCAGGGCAGTCCAAAAAAAGAAAGAACTGCATTACCGACGTCTTCCCCTAAGTGATCAACCCCCAAAATCCAAATGTTTCCAGTTTTAAAGGTAAAGAGAAAATAAATCTCTAAAACAGGATAGAAGTTTTTAAAAAATATGCTATATTTAAAAATTCAGAGTCTGCCGCTTAATAGTAACTTTCAAGTTACTATTTCATAACTTGAACAAATCAGTCAGAAGCAAATCAGTCCTGACAGCTTTATGGTAGTAAATTATACAATCAGCAATTACTGAAGAAGAAGAAGGAAAAAAAAGACCACCTTCTCAAAAACAAAGGAGGTCGTCACCATGGGTTCTTTCCAAATGTCCTTCTGAACATACGAGTTTTCAAACTGCAGACAAATTTTAGGTTTGTGTAACTGGCATCTTCAATCTTGTAATATTACAAAGTATTTCAGATCTGGTAATCAACTGTAGACTTTGATAATCAAGTCTATTTCTAAGCATTTAGAAATGCCACAAAATGGCATCCCAGTAATGCCATTAAGTGTAAATTTAAACTCAGAAACATTTTTTTGAACTTTTAAAACATTAACTCACATCAAACCTCCCACAACACAAGAAAGGACTTCTTTACTTTGTTTAATATTTTATCAAGTTTCAGACATTACACAATTACATGTTAGAAGGGCTGTATTAGTTTGTTCATAACATTTAGAAAGAAATTTTAGGTTTTTCCTATATCGATAAGATACTTAAGACTTCTGTAAAATAGTAGGCTTATTAAAAGAAATGAAAGTTTTCGGAAAACAATCTAACAGGCCACCTGTCAGGCTTAAAAGGGTAAAAACAAAACACAAAACACCCACTGCTAGCTCAGTATTTCAATATGACTGAGGGAACTGCACTGTCTACAAAAAGTTGTTACTAACTGGCACAATAATTATGTATTTTAAATAAGGCTAGGGTCCTAATTTAATGACTGAATACCTTTTCATTATCAATATGCAAAAGATGTGTCCCAACACTGTTAAGCTATACCTAAATGAAAAGTTATTCTGAGATATTCACCCTTTATCAGTAGTTTTAATAAAGTCACAGGGCTGTGTGTAACCATCACCATTGTCTACTTTCAGAACATTTTCATCATCCCCCAAAGAAGCCATTTATTCCTTTGTTGAGTACACTTTCTGTTGCCCCTTCCCCAGTTGCTGGTAATCATTAAACTACTTTCTGTCTCTTTGGAACTGCCTATTCTGAACAGGTCATATATGTGGAATCAATTTTGTGACTGGCTTGGTTCACTTTGTATGTTTTCTAGAGTCATCCATGTTATAGCATGTATCAGCATTTTACTCCTTTTTATCACCGAATAACTTTCCATTGTACAGATCTACATTTTGTTAGTTTGTTCATCAGTTGATGGAATATCTGTTATTTCCACCTTTTGGTTTTCAAGAATCATGTGGCTACAGACATTCAAGTCTGCAGGTTTTTGTACGGACATACGGTTTGCACTTTCGGGCATACATATCTAGGGCATGGAATTGCTGGGTCGCACGGTGGGTGCAGCTTTCTGAGAAAGTGCAACAAAACGGTTTTCTCGAGTGGCTGCCTCCGTTTTCAATCACACGGACAATGGAGGAGGGTGCCAACTGCTCCATGTGCTCGTCAGCACTTACTGATGCCTGTCTTTCACTTCAGCCATCTTACTGAGAATAAAATGGTATCTCACTGGGGCTTTGGTCTGTATGATGTGGTAACAGCTAACCTCCTCTAATAGTCCACGCTAGCTCTTATCATAGGAACACTCTGTACTTTTCTCCCTTCCCAATTATCAACCTCCAGGGCCCCCAAACTGGGTTAAAGTATTTAAATCTTTATAAACTGTTCAAAAATATCAGTAACATCTTTATTTGGATCACAATAAACTGTGGAAAATTCTGAGAGATGGGAATGCCAGACCACCTGACCTGCCTCTTGAGAAACCTGTATGCAGGTCAGGAAGCAACAGTTAAAACTGGACATGGAACAACAGACTGGTTCCAAATAGGAAAAGGAGTATGTCAAGAGTGTATACTGTCACCTGGCTTATTTAACTTATATGCAGCATACATCATGAAAAACGCTGGGCTGGAAGAAGCACAAGCTGTAATCAAGATTGCCGGGAGAAATATCAATAACCTCAGATATGCAGATGACACTACCCTTATGGCGGAAAGTGAAGAGGAACTAAAAAGCCTCTTGATGAAAGTGAAAGAAAGAGGAGAGTGAAAAAGTTGGCTTAAAGCTCAACATTCAGAAAACTATGGCAAATAGATGGGAAACAGTGTCAGACTTTATTTTTTCGGGGCTCCAAAATCACTACAGATGGTGACTGCAGCCATGAAATTTAAAAGACTCTTACTCCTTGGAAGGAAAGTTGTGACCAACCTAGATAGCATATTAAAAAGCAAAGACATTACTTTGCCAACAAAGGTCCGTCTAGTCAAGGCTATGGTTTTTCCTGTGGTCATGTATGGATGTGAAAGTTGGACTGTGAAGAAGGCTGAGCGCTGAAGAATTGATGCTTTTGAACTGTGGTGCTGGAGAAGACTCTTGAGAGTCCCTTGGACTGCAAGGAGATCCAACCGTCCATCCTAAAGGTGATCAGTCCTGGGTGTTCACTGGAAGGACTGATGCTGAGGCTGAAACTCCAATACTTTGGCCACCTTGCGAAGAGTTGACTCATTGGAAAAGACCCTGATGCTGGGAGGGACTGGGACAGGAGGAGAAGGGGACGACAGAGGATGAGATGGCTGGATGGCATCACCGACTCGATGCACATGAGTTTGGATGAACTCCGGGAGTTGGTGATGGACAGGGAGGTGCTACGATTCATGGGGTCAAAAAGAGTCAGACACGACTGAGTGACTGAACTACCTAACTTAGGTCAATTTGATATCGTCAACCATCTATCAAAAGTCTGGCGTGAAAATTCATTATAATGGTATTTTTCAAACAATACAATTGTGAATAGAGCTTAAAAAACATTCAACAGAACATTTTCTCCTCATCACCTCATTAAGCAGTTTGGGACAGGACACAGGAGTTGCTAAATGAGGTGAGGAGGAGAAGGGAGAA
Organism: Bos mutus; assembly: GCF_027580195.1. Classification (NCBI taxonomy): domain Eukaryota; kingdom Metazoa; phylum Chordata; class Mammalia; order Artiodactyla; family Bovidae; genus Bos; species Bos mutus. Next base: position 73,428,381 of record NC_091631.1, on the reverse strand, counting down.
AGTAATCTTAACTAGCCTTCAGCTCTGTCTCCAGGACATAACTATATCTTTTCCCTCTACTATGAAAACAGTGTTTAAAGTACAAATAATGAAATGACTGGTCTATATAGAGACAGGGAATAATGTTTTAAAATCTACCTGGCATCAAGAATTCATGTTAGATTAACGAGTAAATAGTCCCATTAACAATAGCTTTATTTCTAATTACATGTAATTTATTACTCTTTCACTAGGGGAATTTATAATTTAAAAGAGATGAATCTGAGTTTTGACTGCCAAGCGCAAAAACTGGTCCTTTTATATAGGGTAGCGCTTGACTGGCTTCTCATCCTTTAATGTTCCTCTTTGAAAAGTGTTCCTGACTACCTCACCGCATTCCCTCTTGGAGCACCTTAGGAGAAAGCCCTTCATTGTATTTAACAGGTTTTGTGACGGTTTATTTACTCAGTAGCCTGCAACCTCCACCCCCCAGCTGTTAGCACAGTGCCTGGTACGTAACTGGCACTCATCTGCTGAATGAGTAAGTAAGTACGAAAAGTTTTTATCCCTGGTTAGTAGGATGCTATTAGTAATGCACAAGAGAATCTCCAAATTGAAGCGAGTCCAGAATGAATTCTGAAGTGACCTCAGCAACCAGGGTAGCAGAACAACATGAGCATAAAACAAAGAATACGAACCACTCCCCTTCTAAGTCACTCCAACTGGTTTCAGCAGAAATCCATCTGGCTTTTCCCTCCGGAAGTCTATAATCTCTTTTTCTGTTTATCTGAGTCTCTGGGTGGGCACAAAAAGTGACACCAGTAATGGATCTCCTCTTCAGTGCGTTTTATAAGACACTTGCTACTAATGCAGAGGTGATGCTGGAATCAAGACTGCCGGGAGAAATATCAGTAACCTCAGATGTGCAGAGGACGCCACCCTTATGGCAGAAAGTGAAGAGGAACTCAAAAGCCTCTTGATGAAAGTGAAAGAGGAGAGTGAAAAAGTTGGCTTAAGGCTCAACATTCAGAAAACGAAGATCATGGCATCTGGTCCCATCACTTCATGGGAAATAGATGGGGAAACAGTGGAAACAGTGTCAGACTTTATTTTTTTGAGCTCCGAAATCACTGCAGATGGTGACTGCAGCCGTGAAATTAAAAGATGCTTACTCCTTGGAAGGAAAGCTAAACCAACCTAGATGGCATATTGAAAAGTAGAGACATTACTTTGCCAACAAAGGTCTGTCTAGTCAAGGCTATGGTTTTTCCTGTGGTCATGTATGGATTTGAGAGTTGGACTGTGAAGAAAGCTGAGAGCCAAAGAATTGATGCTTCTGAACTGTGGTGTTGGAGAAGACTCTTGAGAGTCCCTTGGACTGCAAGGAGATCCAACCAGTCCATCCTAAAGGAGATCAGTCCTGGCTGATCTTTGGAAGGATGATGCTAAAGCTGAAACTCCAGTACTTTGGCCACCTCATTGGAAAAGACCCTGATGCTGGGAGGGATTGGGGACAGGAGAAGAAGGGGACGAAAGAGGATGAGATGGCTGGGTGGCATCACCGACTCGACAGACAAGAGTCTGGGTGAACTCCGGGAGTTGCTGATGGACAGGGAGGCCTGGCATGTCGCAATTCATGGGGTTGCAAAGAGTCGGACACGACTGAGTGACTGGTTGTGTCACTCAGAACTGAAGTTGTACATCAGAACTGAACTGACGCAAATGTAACTTGAAACACAGGTTTCTTTTAAAAATAAATTTTCTTAGGTCTGATGGGAGGAGTTTTAGTAACACAAGCCATTAATTTAAATTATCACTTGTTATACAAAGAAAATACTTCTTCACTATGTAATTATTTGTGTCACTGAACCATGATCAAATAGAAAATATGCATTAATTTCACCTCATTAATGTATGTGAGGAGGAGAGGGCGTCAGAGGATGAGATGGCTGAATGGCAACACCGATGCAATGGACAAGAACTTGGGCACTCGGGCGCTTCGGGAGATGGTGCGGACAGGGAGGCCTGGCGTGCTGCAGTCCATGGGGCTGCAGAGAGTTGGATACGACTGGGCGACCGAACAACAGTGTATGTCTACTCATCCTCAGCGAATAGAAGAGAGTGCATATATGAAAAATAGGCTATTTTGACACTATCCTCCTGAATATAACATAAAGAAAAAAAAAGACTAAAACGGCAAACCTCAACTTTGAACTAACTTTGATATTCCACAACCTTACACATCCAAACGTTCATTTCAGTGTTAATTTTTTTTTACTTAAAAAAAAAAAAAATAGTGAGGGCAACAATTTGTAACAATCGCTAACAGTGTGTTTTAAATTGGGCTTCACTGAGCACATGGCCTGGAGTTATACTTCCAATCAGCTTACGTCAGGCTTTCTATTACAGCAACTTTAGGGAGGTTCTAAAGTTTAGAAACCAAGCACACCAAAACTGTATCCATCTTTAAGGCAGTAAAGCTGAACCCTACTAACACACACATGTTCAAATTCCCAGATGTGTCAGAGTTTGACAGTGTAGACAAAACTCAACTTTTCCATCCAGCACTGGCCATTCCCTGTCAGATGCTTGCCTGGGCATACTCACCATGTGATAAGGCTTATCTTTAGATTAAGTTGAAAGATTTCCTAGTCTCCTCTTCACAAGTAATTTCCAGCTGTGACCGGAGGGCCAAAAGCTAAACTTAAATGGTGCAATAAATAGTTCAAAAGTATCTTTGAAACCTCAGGGCACTCAAATCCAGAAAGCTACGAAGAAGTAACCTTAAGCAGGGATCCAGAGCAGCCACTGAAGACTTCATACTCTAGCATATTCTATTAAATCACAATAATTAAGAAGGGGCTTCCCTCGGGGGCGCAGACGGTAAGGAATCTGCCTGTAAGGCAGGAGACCCGGGTTCAGTCCCTGGGTCCGGAAGAGCCCCTGGAGAAGGGAACTGCAACCCACTCCAGTATTCCTGCCTAGAGAATCCTGAGGACAGAGGAGCTTGGAGGGCCCCAATTCATGGGGTTGCAAAGAGTCGGAGATGACAATAATTAAGGACTGGAAATATTCTTAAAAGCATCCAGTATATGAGTCCAAATAAGCTGAGAAGTCAGGTATCTTTCTGAATGAACTGGTTATATTGTGATACCAGAATAACTTGGGTCTCCTGATTTCTAACTGAGGAGGTACATTTTTCTACATCACAATTTAACTCATATTGAATTTTTCTGCATCACAGTTTTATTCAAATTCATATTGAATGTATTATGCAACTACTATGGAGAAAAGAGGATGCTAGCTAATTTCTTTTAAAGGATTTTTCAAGGTCATATAAAATGCCAGGTCAGAGATGTGTTGTAATTATTTTTCTCACTAGATAATGTGCATTTAAAAACTACACTGAGTGTTACCTTTAAAGAGGCACTAGTTAAATGAAAGGCATCCAGAAGAAGGGAATTAAACTAGTAAAGAACTCAGAAAAAACTAGAGAAACCACAGTTAAAGGAGAATGTTCTCATATTAGGACTGTATTCACAAATTTGAAGGGAAGTAAATTTCTTAGTAATAAAGGAACACATACTTTCTGGTCATTAGAACTTTCCTTAAATAAAATGGACTGACTTGTAATATGGTAAGCTCCTAGTCAAGGGAAAGGTCAAAGGTGAGGTTGGAAGGTAATCTCTTAAGGATGTGGCAGAGGCGAGGCCTGATAATTCAACTGGATGGTTTTACTTCTGTAGCTGGAAACTCACTACCTTGGTAATTTCCTCAAGATGAGTCACAATATGTAAGTCACAGTACATAAGTAAATGCATTAACCATTGTCATCTTCCTCCCTCTGAAATTCCCATGTATTAGCATTGGTGACTTAGGTGTGTTTCTGAAAGATTAACTGCTTGTAATCTAGATTTCTTTAAAATTCTAGGTGTCAAAAGATCAAGTCCAGATTCCAGTTCTGTCACTTAACTATGTAACTCAGTAAGTCATGATTTTCCTAGATCTCAGAGAAACTCAGACTTAGGGCAGTATTCCCTCCCTCTCCCAGTATTTTTTTAAAATGGATGTTGGTGGGTTTGCAGTCACAGGACTGGGTGGCTCAGCGGGCAGGAGTCAGGGCGCTAAACACTCCTCAGTGCCCAGGGTACCCCCTCCCTCCTCCCCTGAGGAAAAGTGAAGAGAAGAGTCACAGGTTGCTTTTATGTGCCAAACTTGGTGAGATTTATCTCTTTCAAGACGCTGCAGTTAGCAACAGCTCTATTTACCTGAAACACAATGAAACAGCTTTTCCTCCCCACCCTAAGTAGTTAATAATATAGTTCACAGCCCAAACTGACATTTTAGGACCGGGAGGCAATATTTAAAAGAGGGTAAGGAAAACAAAACAAAAAACAAAGGAAAAACTTGTTTTTAATGCATGGATATCAAGAGACTTGCTTCAGTAAAAGTTCAAATGAGCTGATGATGGTATTCTAGCTATCCAAGACTCCATTAATGGGGTTACAGAGTTAGTTCCTACAGCCTTCAGCGCTTTCCCTTCCTCTACAACAGAGGGTATGATATTTAGTTGGTCATTAGGTGCATCTTCATTAAAAGGAAAATATTACTTTTAACAGCTATCGGAAATATTTGCTCTTAAAGGGAAAAGGTTAATGCATGTCTGAACACTTAAAAAATTTAACACACCTTTAACTACTGATGCAAAATATTTAACTTTGATCAGAAAGGTGTGCTGAACAACTTTTGGTTTGTGACTGAAAAGCAAGTTTTGGAATACCTTGAAACCATGGACGAAAATTAACATCTAGGTTTTAATTACCTGTTACATTTCCATGCATAGAATGTCTACACACAGATTTGCTGTTAGCGATTACAAAGGATATTGTGTTTTCAAAGGATATTGTGTTTTTGCCAACCTAGGTTATTTATTACCTCCTTTAAGACTCAAAAGATACACCTTTTAATCCACATCTCTAGTTCCAGTACTTTATTTACACCAAATGTGTTTTTAATCTCTGTGGTCCCATCAGCACTTATTTCCAGAAACACAGATTCTAACACTATTTAATATGTTCTTTCACATAAACAGGGACATCAGTTCACTGACCATTCGTATTCTGGGGTAGATTTTTCATTCTGAAGAATGGGAATTTTTTGGGTTTGCTTTCATTAGGGCTTTCTCTGGAAAATATTCATATGGCTATATTATATAAAATAAATAATCTTACGATGCACAAGAAAATGAGCCTTTTTATGTTTGCAAGTATAAAATCTGTAAGGGGAAAAGTATAAATATGAAATAATTTAATGACCTGTGTAATATTCAAGCATTAACTTACTTTAATAAGTGTAAAAACAGTCCTAGTACGATTCCTTAAAAATAGATAAAAGCCCTCCTTTTTTCACAGCCAGTAAATATCAGCTAGTTCTTACTGCCACTGGATGTCACCTCATGATTTGTTACAAATTATCAATCAATGCTGAAAAATAATATAAATGTCAAAAATATACAGTTTTCATAGAAGGGCAAGAAAAGGGTATGAGATTAAGAGATACAAACTACTATGTATAAAAAATAACCAACAGGGAAAAATACAGTACAGGGAAACAGTCATTATTTTGTAATAACTTTAAATGGAGTATAATCTATAAAAATGTTGAATCACTAAGTGATACACCTAAAACTAATACTGTAAATCAACATAAAATAAAAACTTCAATAATTTTTTTTTTAAGATATAGTTTTTAAATCTTAAAGAACAAGAAAATAGGATAAAAAGGAACCAATACATAACAAATTACGAATTTCCTAAACTTATATTATATGGATAACTTATTAACTTCATGGGGGATGTGAAGAACTGATTAAAAAAATTATTCTAAATATAATTATTCCAAAGCATCTGATAAAGAACAGAAATATAAAAGAGGCTGGTGTTTGAAGGTGATTAAGTGATAAAGTCAAGCTTATACAGAGGTCAAGTGTATTTTCCACTCTAAAATGTCAAAAGACATAGGTCAACTTAAGGTAAAAAATGGTAAATACTTTAATATAGATTTGGGGAATATAGGAAAGCACATTTCACAACCATGAAGGAAACAACCTATCATCTGTTGGTGTTTGCGTGGTTCAAAGGGTCAGAAAGGGGATAGTTTATATTTTGGGGGCAGATAAAATGCAATCTAGCATAGAACTTTAGATTTCAAGGAAAACTCCTTCAAATTCAGCTGCTAACAGCTTGTCTCTATTTGCTGTCACTCTGGATCAGAGAAACCCACACTTTTTTTCTTCCCCTTTCCTGCTCCCCTTCAGTTACACTTGAGCTCTCTGACTGAAAAGGTCTGGAACAGATTAGAAGTCGGGCCACAAAATAAAAAGCTTTGGCAAGCTGTCAAGCCTGTCTGGAATACACATACAACAGTGGGCCCAGAAGGGGAAACTAAAAGCAGGAAGAGTATTTTACGAAACCTTTTCTTGGCATACTTAATTGTACGCTGTGTGTACATATGTGTTGAGGTGGGAGGGAGATTATTATTTTTTTGGTACTTTCTCCCATTTAAAACAAAAGACCAAGCTGTGTGTGTAATTAATGGATCTACTTAAGCTCACAGCCAACTTGCTTTACTTCACTTTTTATTAACTGAAAATACTTAAAACAAAAACCTTTGTTCCAACTGCTGATTTCTATAGCTAGCTAAGAGTTAATCATCATTTTTCAGAACCTCATGTAGAGGGAAAGAAAAATCCCACAGTACCATTTTTTAAAATTACCAAATGCGGACAAGCTGAATTCATTTCATTAAAGATGATCTGAGGAAACATGGCTGTTATCGTTCTAGTCCATACAAACGGCAACATTTATTAAATTTTCTACCTTACTTGGGTTCCTGTTTCAACCACAAGGCCTTATTCAAGTATTAAACAGAATCTGAAGTTGCAAATTATTAACATGCCACATTACTTTTTTAACACCCAAATAGGTCTTGAAGCTCAAAAGGCTTGCATTTAAGCCAAACCGGGTATTTGTCAAAGCAACAGTCTCTGCCCTGATCCCACTCTGACTTTACCTGAATAGGGGTCAGTTCATAACGCTGACCAATTGGTGAGCTTGGGGCGGCAAACCCAAATGTCGGGGTTTTTAAAAGGTATACATACAGACACAGAACTGTTCGGAACGTTCCTAACAGGGCAGTTATTTTGCCCAGCCCTGGGTAGAGTTTTCTTTCTTCCCTTTTACCCCAGACTGTGTTCTGATGGCACTCAAGGAGTTAATTCCTCCTTCCCGGAAGGGCCCCGCAGTTGTTGTTAGGTCAACCCCTGCAAAGCTTCAAAGGTTCCGAGCTCCCGCAGTCTGACCTACTCAGTGATCTGCACATTGTTTTCATTTAGCTACATCCAGTCCAAGACGAAAGTTTTAAAACCACAATGATCTGCTCCTTTTTAGATTCATTTTTCCATGGCTTTGGAAAAATATCTCAGAAACCCAACTGAAGAAAAGGAAAACAGTGAAAAAATATGGATAAAAAGGCCCCAAAGAGCTTGTATACTATTATCAAGATATGCACATTTGGGAGGGGAGTATTTCTTTGTGCAAATGGTGATTTTTGTCATTTGATTTGAGGGAGAAATATGGCTTTACTTTTTGTTTCCTAAATGAAAAGCAAAGAAAAAGAAAAAAACACCTTAAAATATGGGTGTGGGGTGGGGGAGTGAGGGCAGAAAGGAAGAGAAGGGAAAAGGCGCTGCCACTGGCCTATCTCTAGGTGACAGGGGTCCCCGCCCCAGCTGGGGACAGAGAACATTTTAACACCAAGACACAGGATGGGAGTCACTGCTCTCTCAAGTTAAGCATAAGCAGACACCAGTCACTCACCGACAAAAGCTGCTATTTCAGGTTTTAGATGAAGCAACAGCCTGATTATTTCTATAGCTAAAAAGATCATTTTAAACAAGATCTCTGTGCTTCTCAAAAATGAGAAAGAAACAGTCAGTCTGGTTAGTAAACCACCACAACATTCCTCCAATCCCATCCGAAGAATCAAAGCTAGAAAGTTGATTTAGATCCAAATTCAAGTTTAAAGTGAAAGGCATAAAAATAGTAATAGATAAGTTGGCTAGGCAGTCATTTTTTAAAACTATAAAACAACCCAACTTAATTTAAATGTACCTTCCAAAATTCATATACCAAAAAACAGTTATCAAAAATATTTAAAAAGATTTTGAGATGAACCTTTACCAAAACGAGGGTCAAGCCTGGGGTCTAGCCAAGAGGTGGTCTTGTTCTTGTGGTTTATATAGTATATTTCTCCATCCTGAGTCATGGCTTGTTCCCATCCGTCAGGAAGAGGACCTATAAACAATGGGAAAAAAAAAAAAAAAATCACGGTTGGTTTTATTTGGTGCACCTAAAAAAAAGTGGGAGAGGTGCTAATTTAAAAAGAAAACACATAAAACAACTCATTAAAGTAGAATTAAGCATGTGTTCAGAGAAGAAAGGTAAACCCCAATACTTGATTCTTCTCCACCAAGAAGAAATTATCCAATAATAAAATCTACATCCCCAGAGACACAGATGTAAACAAACTTCAGATTTTGGAAAAACTCTCTGGAAGTCATGACCCAAGCCATTACTACTAGTGTTAATACAAGACATGGAGTGCTGCAGCTCAGGGACTGTCCCCGCATCCAGCCTGTTTCATGACAGTATCTTCCTAGAGACCCCAGAGCTCTTAATAAGGAATCTGTGCAAGAGTTCTCACAGCACTACGGTATCATAAACATTCTGCTTAATATAGAGCACAGTTTAGCTAAGCCTGCCAACTGCCATTGATTTCCATTATTTATGTGACTGACACACACCAAGAACACTATAATAGAGAAAACGTGGTTGAAAAGAGCTGATTCTTAAGCAGCCCAGAAGTTGCTACAAGGTGGGGACGGGGCTGGAAGTTTCAGTCTGTCAGAGATGTGTGTATGTGGGGGGTGGGGGTGGGGGTGGCGGGGCGGGAGGGGTGGCAGGGAGAGAGTAAGGACCAGGACTGCTGGGAGGCATGTTTCTCAGGAAGAAAAAGAAAAGAGGTACAAATTCCAAAACTACAGCGTGAGGAAGCAACACCTGGGAGATAGGGCTAAGAACACAGAAAGTTTAGGGATCATTCTAGGCTTCCCACCTAGCTCATTCAGGAAAGAATCTGCCTGCCATGCAGGAGACCCGGGTTTGATTCCTGGGTCGGGAAGATCCCCTGGAGACGGAACAGCTACCTATTCCAGTATTCTGGCCTGGAGAATTCCATGGACTGTATAGTCCATGGGGTTGCAAAGAGTCAGAAGTGACTGAGCGACTTTCACTCTCACTTTTGGGCTTCCCTGGCAGCTCAGTTGGTTAAGAATCCACCTGCAATGCAGGAGACCCTGGTTCAATTCCTGGGTCAGGAAGATCTGCTGGAGAAGGGATAGGCTACTCACTCCAGTATTCTTGGGCTTCCCTTGTGGCTCAGCTGGTAAAGAATCCACCTGCAATGCGGGAGACCCAGGTTTGATCCCTGGGTGGGGAAGATCCCCTAGAGAAGGGAAAGGCTACCCATTCTAGTACTCTTGCCTGGAGAATTCCATGGACAGAGGAGCCTGGCAGGCTGCAGTCCATGCAGTCACAGAGAGATACGACTTAGTAACTAAACCACCACCGAGATGATGCTATCCTTATGAGGGAAGCGAGTTGCTTTTGAGAGGGAACGGTAATAAAATGAGAGACCCAGTGTAAGTGACCCAACCCAGGCACATTTTCTCCTTGTCTCCTCCATTTCCCACCCCCACGAAGATCAGGAGAGGCAAAGGGAAACGGACCAGCAGGAACTGACTGCTCGCTGTGTGCCAGGCACTCTGCCAAGTACACACGTTCACGGACTCATCTGGCGCAGACGATGACTGAGGATGCACGCGGCAGGACAATCTCCATTCTAATGGGAAACTGAGGCCACGTGGCTCAGCCGCACATCACAGATGCTGCTCAAACCCAGCAGCCTGATTCCTGAGCCAACTTCCTGATAACACTTCTTTTCTTTCAAATTTTATCATTTTTAAACTTTACGAAAACTTATTCTTCAGGGGAGGATAACTGCTTCACAATGTTGTGTTGGTTTCTGTCACACAAGAACGTGTCACACAAGAACGTGAGTCAACCGTAAGTACACACATGTCCCCTCCTTCTTGAACCTCCCTCTCACTCCCACAACTTTTTATTCATCTTCCACATCCAAGATTAGAGACTAAGTGTGTCTCCTGTGCAAAAATGGAACAAGTCCCTTTTCTCTAGGCAGTAAGTCCCCTACACACGAACCTCCACGTTGTGAACTTGCAAAGATGAAACGTGCACGCCCAACCCTGTTTCCGTTCGCTCATGTGTCTGGTGCACACTGTCACACGCGTGCATCCCCTACAAGTGGTTGTGCTTTCGTGCATTTCACTGCACAGAGTGCGGCAATACAGCATGTACTTACTACCCAGCGTCACCGGATCATTCTTTCAAGAAGGTGGACAGAACTGAATGCAGAAAGGAGCCTGTGCTCCCAGGGCCGGCATGAGGGAGACCAGCTTGCCCTCTGCCTCCCATCGCTGAGATCCTTCACTAGCCCATCCTCCACCTCTGCTCCCTGCTCCAGTCAGGAACCTGCCTGTTCACTTTATGCCAGTTTACGCCAGCCATCATACTCTACTACTGTACTTTTCAAGGCACTATACTGTAAGATTAAAGCTTTTTTTGTGTACTTTTTAATGTATTATTTTTGAAAAAATATTATTAACTTATTACAGTACAGTACTATATAGCTTAATTGTATTAGTTGGGTACCCAGGCTAACTCTGTTGACCAAGCTCTTGGAACAGAACTCATTCGTGTGCAGGGGACTGACTATATTGGCAGTCCAAGACAGCCTTGTGAGTAGTGCTGGAAGAACTGTGGTAACAGACCACTCACACGGGCCCATGGGACCCAAGGCCCTAATTCTAGGCCGTTTTCATTTGTATCAAGAACAGACCGATTTGCTATTATACTATTACCAAAGATCTTCTTTGATGGGGTCAAAATCACGTTAGGGAATGCAGGCATGTGCAACTGGAGTGTTCTAGACTCCTACTGGATGCCACAAGGGAAGACCCTCCTCCAACCCTGAGTGTGAAGTTCTGCATATGATGCCGTGTCCAGAGCTGGGACTCTGCTGCAGGTATCCTGTGTTTACTAAGACGTGAATGGGAAGCAGACTTGGTAAACATGTATAAATAAAACCACTTCTCTCAGCAGCCTTCAGTGTCACTTTGGTCTCTGCTTCCCCACCAGGAAGTCAGAAACTTCAGAACTGTTGCTCTTTAGTTGCTCAGTTGTCCAACTCTTCTGTGACCCCACAGATTGTAGCCCACCAGGCTCCTCGGTCCATGGCATTTCCCAGGTGAGAATACTGGAGTGGGTTGCCATTGTCTTCTCTAGGGGATCTTCCCAGTCCAGGAATTGAGCCTGCAGGTGGATTCTCTACTAATGAGCCACCAGGGAAGCCCAAGGATTTGTTACTAACTTTAATTGTGGAAAATGGCTCTTACCTGGTTAAGAAGAAGAGCTGGAAATTATTGATTGCTAAATTCTCACAGATGGATTGAAGCAGATCAGAGAGTGTGAGTAGAGTCACATATTCTATTATAAACAGAGTATGTGAATGATCTGATATTAATCCAGTGCTTTTTGCTCCTTAAATGTTTTCATTTTTATAGCTCATTTGATATCTTAAAATGTGTTTAAAATTTGTAGAACAGTAAAATGGAAAAGCTAAAGTTTATTGTACTCTATTCTCCAGGAGAAAAACCAAACTTTTGTTTTGTGATATATTCTGGATTTTTTTCCTGTGCATGTTTTGTAATACACATGTATAACTATTGACGTCATGTTGTACCTGAGCCACACTTGTTTTTATTCACTTAATATACATTATGGGCATCTTTTCTTAACACAACATGTAAGCCTCTCTCATTCTTTTTAATGGCTTCACAGATCTTACTACACAGATATACTAGAATTCATTTATCCCAGTGTTACGTATCAGAGTTGTTTCCACATTTTGTCCTAAATTTGTTATAACGTGTACAATGCACAGCACCCCCTGTAGCGACGGCACCAGCTCCATTACTACACTGCACACCCTGTACTTAACCCCACCGTACTGATGAGACAGTGACGCTCAGACAGGTCACTTGCCCCAGGTAGACAGCAGAGTAAACTCTCCCAAGATAAAGATTTGAACCCAGGCAATCTGACATCAGAGATCCTGTTTAAATCATTAGCTATTTATCTTATATAAATCATATTTCTCAAGTATTTTTCATATGTCATTAAGTATAATATTTAGTATTTCACTAAAAACAGTAGACTTCAAAAATTAAATTTAGCAAACTTGCCACCAGTTCTGTTCTTGTATACTATAAACAATCAAAAACAAACCTCTACACAGCAAAGCTTGGCACAACATTGTAAATCAACTATACTTCAATTTAAAAACAAAAAATAAACCTCTAACTAATCTTAACTTTCTTTTCTTGGGCTCCAAAATCACTGCAGATGGTGACTGCAGCCATGAAATTAAATTAAAAAACACTTGCTCCTTGGTAGAAAAGCTATGACCAACCTAGACAGCATATTAAAAAGCAGAGACATCACTTTGCCCACAAAAGTCTGTCTAGTGAAAACTATGGTTTTTCCAGTAGTCATGTATAAATGTAAGAACTAGATCATAAAGAGGTCTGAGAGCCAAGGAACTGATACTTTCGAACTGTGGTGCTGGAGAAGACTCTTGAGCGTCTCTTGGACTGCAAAGAGATCAAAACAGTCAATCCTAAAGGAAATCAACCCTGAATATTCATTGGAAGGACTGATGCTGAAGCTGAAGCTCCAATACTTTGGTCACCTGATGCGAAGAGCCAACTCATGGGAAAAGACCCAGATACTGGGAAAGACTGAAGGCAAAAGAAGTGGACGACAGAAGATGAGATGGTTGGATGGCATCACTAACTCAATGGACATGAGTTTGAGCAAACTCCCAGAGATAGTGAAGAACAGAGAAGCCTGGTGTGCTGCAGTCCATGGCGATGCAGAGCAAACACGACTGAGTGACTAAATTTCAGACATGAAGATATAAAGGAAAGACAAGACTGGTACAAAAAAAGAAAGTAGTGATGTTGCTTATTTTCTCACCTATATTTCTAATTAAGAAGTAAACATGTACATCAGATCAGATCAGTTGCTCAGTTGTGTCTGACTCTTTGCGACCCCATGAATCGCAAGACGCCAGGCCTCCCTGTCCATCACCAACTCCCGGAGTTCACTGAGACTCACATCCATCGAGTCAGTGATGCCATCCAGCCATCTCATCCTCTGTCGTCCCCTTCTCCTCCTGCCCCCAATCCCTCCCAGCATCAGAGTCTTTTCCAATGAGTCAACTCTTCGCATGAGGTGACCAAAGTATTGGAGTTTCAGCTTTAGCATCATCCTTCCAAAGAAATCCCAGGGCTGATCTCCTTCACAATGGACTGGCTGGATCTCCTTGCAGTCCAAGGGACTCTCAAGAGTCTTCTCCAACACCACAGTTCAGAAGCATCAATTCTTTGGTGCTCAGCTTTCTTCACAGTCCAACTCTCACATCCATACATGACCACTGGAAAAACTATAGCCTTGACTAGACGGACCTTTGTTGGCAAAATAACGTCTCTGCTTTTGAATAAGGATCTAGGTTGGTCCTAACTTTCCTTCCAAGGAATAAGCGTCTTTTAATTTCATGGCTGCAATCACCATCTGCGGTTATTTTTGGAGCCCTCAAAAATAAAGTCTGACACTATTTCCCCATCTATTTGCCATGAAGTGATGGGACCAGATGCCATGATCTTCGTTTTCTGAATGTTGAGCTTTAAGCCAACTTTTTCACTCTCCACTTTCACTTTCATCAAGAAACTTTTTAGTTTCTTCTTCACTTTCTGCCATAAGGGTGGTATCATCTGCATATCTGAGGTTATTGATATTTCTCCTGGCAATCTTGATTCCAGCTTGTGCTTCTTCCAGCCCAGCGTTTCTCATGATATACTCTGTATATAAGTTAAATAAGCAGGGTGACAATAAACAGCCTTGACTTACTCCTTTTCCTATTTGGAACCAGTCTGTTGTTCCATGTCCAGTTCTAACTGTTGCTTCCTGACCTGCATACAGGTTTCTCAAGAGGCAGGTCAGGTGGTTGGTATTCCCATCTCTTTCAGAATTTTCCAGTTTATTGTGATCCACACAGTCAAAGGCTTTGGCATAGTCAATAAAGCAGAAATAGATGTTTTTCTGGAACTTCTTGCTTTTTCCATGATTCAGAGGATGTTGGCAATTTGATCTCTGGTTCCTCTGCCTTTTCTAAAACCAGCTTGAACATCTGGAAGTTCATGGTTCACGTATTGCTGAAGCCTGGCTTGGAGAATTTTTGAGCATTGCTTTACTAGCATGTGAGATGAGTGCAACTGTGTGGTAGTTTGAGCATTCTTTGGCATTGCCTTTCCTTGGGATTGGAATGAAAACTGATATCAAATATATATACTAAACACAAAAGAATGCTTTTATGTTTAGGTTCATTTAACACGAGACAAAAATTTAATGTGTGTAAAGAGACTGTCTAAAACAGGATGTCCTCTTTACAGAAAGAGCTACTGATCAATTCAAAGGAGTAGATAAGGAAACATTACCTTTAAATAGCTTTGCATTGCAATCGAATTCTAATAGAAAAAACAAGACTGAAAAGAAAAAAAATCTTCAACCTCAAATGTGAACTAAATAAACAATAACAGATCTGAGCTTTATTCACACACAAGAGAATTTTGATTTAAATGCTCTTGGGATGAAATTCAGTGACTTGATTATGCAGGTTTCTAAAACACTGTGTTAAACTAAGCTAACTGCTGAATAACCGTAAGAAGCTGAGACAGCAAGAGTGACATATCTTCTGAATCATCAAGTGGCACAGGCTACTCAAAGTTTGATTCAAGCATCTGGGCTAGAGTTGGAATGTAGTAAAGTCAGTAAGTCTGTGGGGAAATCTGGGCTTCTCACAAAACTAGATTTACAAGAGGAGACTACAGGGATGGATCAAAATATATTCAGAAAATTTTTCAGTTAATTTACATCCTGATTTTAGCATCATAAATATTAAAAATTCTCCAATAGGGAGTACATAAAATAAAGCAAATGTAAGTAGCAATATTTTAATGACTTAGGATAAAACGCAAGCTGAGCCCCATCCCTAGAATTTCTAATTCAGTAGGTTTGCAGTTGGGCCTGAAAATGCCCAGATGACACTGATGCTGCTGGTCCAAGGAACACATTTTTGAGAAACAATGATATAAAAAATAACTACTTACAATTCTTTAGCTGGTATGTAACTGTTACCTGAATTCATCTAACTTTTATGAGACTACAGTCGTCCACTGTTAGGCATCGGGGCAGTTCAGAGCACACTATCAAGCGCTGCGTGTCTGGGGGCAGCACACAGTCACCTCTGCTAGAGTAAGACGAGGCAAGTGGCTCACCCTCCATCAAGGTAAAGCAGAAGGCAATGCTTCTTTAAAAAACTGAAATGGCCCAACAACTATCCTGGAGAAGCAGACCAGATACATTTCTTTTTGGCCCCTAATGACCAGGTGGTAACGAAGTGTAGGGACTCTGGAGGCAAGTAAACTGGTGTGATCCACGGGAATTATTACTCTTAACTGAGCTTCAGACCATTTTTAGTTGAGAACTCTTCATTTTCTCAATTCAAATGAGGAGTCCTCTCTCTGTGCTAACAAAATATTTTCTTTATACCTAATGCCATAACACTCACCACACGGTACTGTCCATACGTGTTTTCTTCCAGGCGAGACTGAAATACCTGAACAGAGAAGCGTATATTATGCAGTTTTCTATTTTACTGACGAGCTCAGCGCCTACTACACAGAAAGGGCACAAAACCATGTTTGCTGACAGTAATGCAATCAAAACAAAGTCGAATTAAAATTCTTCATTTATGACTGTGAGAGAAACATATCCTGTTTTATCCTTTCTACGTTAAGTTCAATTTCTCCATTATTAAGTATCACTGAAATTAAAGGTACAAGGATGTAACAAACTCTTTTATTCAATAAGTATGTATTGAGCCCCTACTATATTCAAGTACTAATCCAGGCACTGGATATACAGCAATAAGCAAAACAGTTTCTGCTTCATGGATTATGGTCTAGCCAGGAAGACAGATAGGTATGTACAGTACAATGCTGGCTCATGACAAGCGCAGTGAAAAAACCCCAAAAAGCCAAACCAAACCTGGAGATGGTCTTTCAGAAATGTGGACTAAGAAGGGGCTCACTGAGATGGTGACCTTAGGGCGGAGACTCAACCACAAAGCAAGCCAAGATGGGATGACCCGGATACGAGTGGCGCAGGCAGGGGCTGGGACGAGGGCAGAGGAAGGGAGGGCTGACGCACACGGTCACCGTGCTGTCAGGACCTAGGCTCGATCAGCAGATCACCAAGCATTTTAACCGGCAAATGGTGGAGTGGGGAACACTACAGGGGATCACCAACCCTAAAGGATAGTAACAACTTCTCCAAACTCATGGATCACCTCTAAATATGTACAAGTGGGCAACAAACATTTTCATCGCAGATAATGTGTGCATACATGAGACACAGACCCTTAGACATGGGAAACGTGTGGGAGTTTTCCAAGGCTAGGCTATTAGGCTTAACCATCGCAGCCAAGTCTTTTGGGGATAAGGAGGAGATAGAAAGTAGGCCCTGGATCATGAAGGTAAACAAAAAGAGGTCATCACTTTAACAAGATGTAAACAGGGTGAGAAATTTGAATTAGGAAAAACAAGAAAGAGTAGTAGCCTATAATTAATTAATAAATTAGAATTACTTATCCTTGGGAAAAATAAATTTTTATGTAGTATTTACTACTACTAGCTGAAAAACTACTATAACAAACACTAACTTCCTGTAATATTTTGAAAACAAACAAAATATTGTATGTCATAATACTGAAGGTGACTCAAAGTCAACTTCCTGTTCTTGCCTGAGGACCCTCTTGCATCAGGAATGACTCAAACCACCTGCAACGTCTAATCAAACCAGAAAGTCCTGATTTTGCCACAAGTCAGATGATCAGTCTCTCCCTCTCACCTGCCCCACAACTCAGGAATACAGATGTCACCCAGGATACTGAAAGTTTATTAAACAAAACTTAGTGGTTCAAAGTACAGGGCTATCAAGAAGTAAGAGCAGCTGGAAAAAGTAGATGCAATACATCTTGCAAAAGAATCTAATTTGGACCAATTTCAGTTTTGAAATTCTGGTCTCTGACATTTATGATGAATCACAAACTGCATTACTACATTGTTCTAAGCTCCTTACAAGCACATACTAAGCCAACTAACAGTCCCATGGTATAGGTCCTATTATTATCCTCACTTTACAGACGAGCAAACTAAACCACAGACAAGTTGCCCCAGATTACTTAGCCCAGACTAGCAACTGGCAGAGGGTGGATCCAAACCCAGATAGTTCTAGCTTTCCAGAACTCATGCTCTTAAGTACTACGCTGCAATTATGACAAACATTAATCAAAAGGAGTGTTTTTAAAAATTTCTTCTCCTAGAACTTTCATGAAATCTCATTGCTTCAGTCATATTCACATAGATGGCTCTTATATCTTTAATACTTCTCCCAGGGACACCACCAGTCTTTCTCCTCCACCAAGTGCACACCAACACTCCATAAAACATGTCCTCATATTTGAGTTGATTTTACTTTACAATACAATTGCCCTTGTTCCTCAGATAAAACAAATGTAGACTTCCGTATTTCCATGACTAAATTTTAGCAGTAACCTCCCAACTGGCCTTAATCAGACACATCTTATGTACCTTAAGAGCATCCTGCCTCACACCTCCTCTGAGGAAGCAGCTCTATGACTCAGAGCTCCCTGAGGCCCTGGGAGCCTGGCTTCACTGGCTATTCCAGGTCCTCTGTCGCCAGCCATTACAGAGGACACTGCAGAGGGGTTAGTGTCGCCACCACAGCTCACGCCCTCCTCACTCCGTCGTGGTTCAGACCTGCCAACTCCTCTCCCTTCTCCGAGGACCTCCCGCAGGGGCTCCTCTCCCGCCCAGCCTTGCTCAGTTGCTCAGCCAACTCTTCCTCTTCCCTCCCCAGTGTGGACACGCCTTCCTCAAGAGGGCTTTGCCTACAAACACAAAGGTTCATTCCTCTCCTATGCATCATGCGCTTCTTTGGTGAGATGATTCTAGCGCATCAGTAACTTAGTAATCCACTCAAAGTGAGTCCTCCTGGCATGGCCTGTCTTTCCAGTACTCAGCACAGTCATGCACTTTTCACCTCCACACATACCCCCAATGCACAAACCCCAGCCTGTCTCCTCCGAGCCTTCACGATTTTTAGCCATCGAAATCCTACCCTATTTTCATGTTTTATCTTTGTGAAGCTTTTCTTAATTTCCATCCCACTACTAACATTCTTCCCCACCTGTGAATAGAAATTGCACGTTTTTCATTTTTTGGATGCTTATCTTGTATTTGTTCTTTAACAGTGAGTTTAACTCAGAATTTATCATTTTGCACTAGAATCAAAAAAAAAGAGTTCTCCATGTTTTTTGAGTGGTACGTTCAATTTCTGCTTCATTAACAAGGCTAAAACCTTTTGACCGTGTGGATCACAACAAACTGTGGAAAATTCTTAAAAGAGATGGGGATACCAGATCACAGTACCTGCCTCCTGAGAAACCTGTATGTCAACAAGCAACAATTAGAACTGGACATGGAATAACGGACTGGTTCAAAATTGGGACATAAGTATGTCGAGGCTGTATATTATCACTTTGCTTATTTAACTTGTATGCAGAATACATCATGAGAAATGCTGGGCTGCATGAAGCACAAGCTGGAATCAAGACTGCAGGTGAAATATCAATAACCTCAGATACGCAGATGACACCACCCTCATGGCAGAAAGCAAAGAGAAACTAAAGAGCCTCTTGATGAAGGTGAAAGAGAAAAGTTAACAAAAAAACTGGCTTAAAGTTCAACATGAAGAAACTAAGATCAGAGCATCCAGTCCCATCACTTGATTGCAAATAGGTGGGGAAACAATGGAAAAAGTAACGGATTTTATTTTTGGGGATCCAAAATCACTGTGGATGGTGACTGCAGCCATGAAATTAAAAGACGTTTGCTCCTTGGAAGAAAAGCTATGACAAACCTAAACAGTATTAAAAAGATGAGACATCACTCTGCTGACAAAAGTCTGTATAACATACAGTCAAAGCTATGGTTTTTCCAGTAGTTAGGTACAGATGTGAGAGTTGGATCATAAAGAAGGCTGAGAGCCAAAGAATTGATGCTTTCGAATTGTGGTGCTAGAGAAGATCCTTGAAAGTCCCTTAGACAGCAGAGAGATCAAACCAGTCAATCCTAAGAGAAGTCAACCCTGAACATTCAATGGAAGGACTGATGCTGAAGCTGAAGCTCCAATACTTTGGCTCCCTGATGTTAAGAGCAGACTTAACTCAATGGACATGAGTTTGAGAAAACTTGGGCAGACAGTGAAGGACAGGAAAGCCTAGCATGCTGCAGTTCATGGGGTCGCTAAGGTAAGATTAAACTCTAGCCCATAAGCGAAGAAGAACTAAAGAGCCTCTTGATTAAAGTGAAAGAGGAGAGTGAAAAAGTTGGCTTAAAGCTCAACATTCAGAAAACTAAGATCATGGCATCTGGTCCCATCACTTCATGGCAAATAGATGGGAAACAGTGGAAACAGTGACAGACTTCATTTTTTTGGGCTCCAAAATCACTGTGATGAGGACTGTAGCCATGAAATTAAAAGACGCTTACTCCTTGGAAGGAAAGTTGTAACCAACCTAGACAGCATATTAAAAAGCAGACACATTACTTTGCCAACAAAGGTCTGTCTAGTCAAAGTTATGGTTTTTCCAGTAGTCATGTATGGATGTGAGAGTTGGACCATAAAAAAAGCTGAGCGCTGAAGAATTGATGCTTTTGAACTGTGGTGTTGGAGAAGACTCTTGGAAGTCCCTTGGACTGCAAGGAGATCCAACCAGTCCATCCTAAAGGAAATCAGTCCTGAATATTCATTGGAAGGACTGATGCTAAAGCTGAAGCTCCAATACTTTGGTCACCTGATGCAAAGAACTGACTCACTGGGAAAGACCCTGATGTTGGGGAAGACTGAAGGTGGGAGGAGAAGGGGACAACAGAGGATGAGATGGTTGGATGGCATCACTGACTCAATGGACACGAGTTTGAGTAAGCTCCGGGAGTTGGTGATGGACAGGGAGGTCTGGTGTGCTACAGTCCAAAGAGTCAGACATGACTGAGCAACTGAACTGAACTGATGTATTTTAAGGCTTAGATTGGAATTTCAACACTGTTATTGTATTCTACTCACTACCATAAACTGTGTCCCCGACCACTGTGCTCATGTCCCATTTTAGCAGATGCCTCAGTGAACTCCACTTATCTGCCTACATCCTGGCATGTCTTCCAGGAAGCTCTAAGTCTTAAAGAAGTACTTTGACTTTTTGCTGTTTATATCTCTTAGGGCTTAGCACTACCACCAAATACAACTGAAATTTGTTGAGCTGAAATGATTAAGAACTTACCTGTGAAAAGAATGATGGATTAATCTTGGTCAAGTCAGTCTCTCTGATCCTCAGTTTGTGCTTTTATAGATCATAGACTTTTTTTTTAATAAGTTGGTAACATTTTGCAGTGCTCTTATACTAAATGAGCTCTCATGTGAAATGGTGGAGTAATTCATATGTAATAGGTACTTAGGAAAGGTTTTTTTTTTGTTGTTTTCTCACTGAAAATAGAAATAAAGTAAGAATAGGAATAACAAAGTGGATCTTTAATAACATTTCTATGGTTTTACGTTCACCATTCTAGAGTTGTCTATCTGCGTAGTTCATGAATCAGCTGTCTGGCATCTCCTGGAAACTTGTTAGAAATACAGAATTTCAGATCCTACACGTGACCTATAGAATCAGAATCTGCATTAAAATATATATATATATATTCCCAGTAGATTCCTTTACACATTACAAATTGAGAACCACTGATTTACAATACTATGAACTGTGGTGTTGTGCTCTTGAGAGTCCCTTGGACTTCAAGGACATCAAACCAGTCCATCCTAAAGGAAATCAGTCCTGAATATTCATTGGAAGGACTGATGCTGAAGCTGAAACTCCAACACTTTGGCCACCTGATGCAAAGAACTGACTCACTGGAAAAGACTCTGATGCTGGGAAAGACTGAAGGCAGGAGGAGACGGGGACGACAGAGAACAAGAGGGTTGGCTGTCATCTCCGACTCGATGGACATGAGTTTGAGCAAGCTCCGGGAGTTGGTGATGGACAGGGAAGCCTGGAATGCTGCAGTCCAAAGGGGGTTGCAAAGAATTGGAAACAACTGAGGGACTGAATTGAACTGATTTATAATTCAGAAAACTAATATGGCTTGCGTGGTTTTTTTCATGCATTATAAATGAAATTAAACTTAGAGACAGCACACTTTAAAAACTATGAAAGGTTTAAACTCAAGACAGATCTGGGTTCAAATTCTGAATCCAATAATTATTTATACTAGTAATTATATTAATATAAATAATATTTATAATTATTAGCCTTCTAACCTTGAGCAAATTCCTGATCTGCTTGATGCTCACTTTTTTTATAAAAATGGATATAAGTACTTCTTCAACTAATTGCTAAAAGGATTTAAAGGAGAAAGTGCTTGACTGAGGGCCAGGCTTATAAAAGATACTTTTAGAAAAAGTCATTCCAACCCTTTTTTGGAAGTTCTGCCATTTTGTGCTAATAATATACATACTTCAAAAAAAATTGTATATAAGATCAAGATAAGCTTATGATAAAATAAACCTGGTCTCAAAGATGAAATGACTGGATAATAAAAACAGGAAACCCATAGGTTTTCCCTTCTATAGGAGAAGAACCCTAGAAAGGAGTAATTTTTAAGTCTCCCAAATCTTTCAGGACCTAGCCTTCTTAACTGTCTTTAGCCTCGCTTCCTCACCGTTCTATCACAAGTCATATGGGGCTGGGGGTTTGAGGCTCAGTGATCTCTCACAAAATGCTTCCTTTACCTTCCCCCTTCTCCCGCAAACTTAAGTCCCACTCAACTACTAAAGGCAATGGCACCCCACTCCAGTACTCTTGCCTGGAAAATCCCATGGATGGAGGAGCCTGGTGGGCTGCAGTCCATGGGGTTGCTAAGAGTCGGGCACAACAGAGTGACTTCACTTTCACTTTTCACTTTCATGCACTGGAGAAGGAAATGGCAACCCACTCCAGTGTTCTTGCCTGGAGAATCCTAGGGATGGGGGAGCCTGGTGGGCTGCCGTCTATGGGGTTGCATGACTGAAGTGACTTAGCAGCAGCAGCAGCAGCAGCACCAACTACTAAAATTTAGGTTTTGAGTCCAGTCACTTCTAACCACTTCCCTTCAAACACCCTGGTCCATTGTTTCCCCTGAATTATTGCAACTGCCCAGTAACTAATCTTCCTTCTTTTTAAAAACTTACTCAAGATCATGTCCCTGCTCTGTTTAAAACCTACAAACCCCTATATAATATGGCTTCCATGCTCCTTTTCACCGCTGTTCCAGCTGCAATGGCCTTCCTGCTGTTCTTCAAATGTGCCTCAGCACCTCTGACATGGCTGTTGCGATAGGCATGGAACATTCCCTTCCCCAGCTATCTGCATGGCTCTTCAGTTCATTTGCATCTTTGCTCAAAAATCACTGATTACAGAGGACTATCCTGGAGAAGCTATTTAAAAATGATTATCTCCCTCCATCCCCGAGTCAACCCCTCTCTGATTCTTAACTATTTTTCCCTTTCCATTTTTAACTGATTACACTGTGTATTTGTTTCTGTTCTATATTCTTATAGAACATTTAGAGTCGTGCTCTGCACACGTTCAATATTCAGCATTTGTGGCGGGAATGAGCAAACCTTACAGATGTCTGCTCTGCTCTCTGCAGCTCTATCTACCCGTTCTCCCCGCTTTCTCGGCTCAATGTTTGTCTCCCAACAGTAAACATGCATTTACTGTTGCATGGGGAGAAATTATTTTACCTTGACTTCATAATCCAAGTGGCCATTATAATGTCTAGTATAGAGTAACTGATACTTGTTGAATGAGTAATTTAGAAAGTGAACAATTCAATTGTTTCAAGGTTGAATAAGAAGACTTTTAAATCCATTAGTCTGTTACAGCCAGGTGAACTTCCCACAGGAAAAGGCCGAGTGCAAGCTCAGAGAACTTTCCAACATGAAACTCTTCAGACTTTCTTAACTGTAACTTGAGTCTTAAGATTTTAACTTTATAGCTTTAGTATGTAAATTTATAAAAGATTAGCTTTCTACAAGCTTACTTAGACCTCAGAAATGTTCCAATAAAGTAATGACCGTTGGTAAAATTTTAACCTCAAGTTTTATCACCTCTTTACCTTTTTAACTCCAAAGAAAATTATTATTTTGAAAAACTCTACTGTTGCAAGATTGTTTTCATTTCACTGATGCTGGCTATATATGGTAGTCTATGGATATCATTTTAAAAGAATTAGCATCTTAATCTTTCACACAAATATTCCTCTTGTGAGTCATAAAATTATTACAGCAGAGAATAGCCAGGATTTAGAAATCAGTAGGAAAGGCAGAAGTAATACTGCAATGCTTATCAAAAGAAGACACGAAAACAGGCATTTATTTAGTTCTTAAATGTAAATAATTTAATCTTTTTTATCCTTTCTACTCCAAAGCTGAGCAAAGTCTCCTAAATTGTACAAATAATCACTGTAGAAAAGCTGAACATGGACACGTGTATTTTAAAACACTACTTCCTAGTAACTCATTTTACTAAGAGCTGGTAGCAGAGGTATGCATCAATTTTTTCCTGTATATTCTTTAACAATATCTTCACACTCTTCTAAGTTAGTCTGTTAAAGTAACCAAAATAAGCTTATATCCTTTTTTTCATTAGGCTCAGTATTTACAACAAATTCTTAGTAACTTTCAGAATTCAAGTGAACTTTACTTTCCCAAATGATTACTTAAGAGGCTTTTAATACATTTTAAAAAATATTTGTTATTCATGCCCTAAGATCACACCAAGGGACCTCAGCAATCTTGAGCTTCTGTATGTCTCCCCTTGCTTTCGAAGATAACCTCTAAAGTAAAGAAGACAGAAAAGAATTACCTGGTATGAAATAATAGGGCATATAACTAAATACATGAATACAGTTCAATCCCTGGGTCAAGAAGATCCCCTGGAGTAGGAAATGGCACCCAGAGCAGCATAGCAGGCTACAGTCCGTGGGGTTGCAAAGAATCGAACAACATATATTGTACATGCCAATATGTTAAGTAATATATAAACACATGCCCTGATTCCAGAATAACTGAATTTAAAGTTCCACTGATACATTTGGTGTGGAGGGAGTCTGAAAGTCATTTCAGAAATGTAACTAAGTAAATTCAGAATAAAGCTAACACCTTGCTTCATTTGCCAAATGTTGCTGCCTTGCTCAGGTATTCTGAGCTTTAGTATTATTTAGAAAATACTTTTCAGTTAAAAATCATGAATGGAATTAGTCAATATCAAGAGTGATTCCCACTGCAGAAGGAGTGAGAAGCTCTCACCACCAGAGTAACATACAGGCCATTAGCTGCCCTGACATGAGTGGCATGTTTCATCAGCAGCAATGTCATGAAACCATCAAGATTAAAAAGTGCCAACCCAGTGCAGTATTCTTGCCTGGAGAATCCCATGGACAGAGGAGCCTGGCGGGCTACAGTCCACGGGGTCGCAGAGTCAGACGTGATTGAGCGACTAACACTAACTCGGAAGAACTAAATACTGAAGATATAATTGCAAGCTATTGTCATCTGCAACTCGTTTGGAGATTCTAATTGGATTATTTTTTCTATTTCACAAATAAATATTTTTACCATCATAATCCCTATATATTGTTTACTGATAACTTTAATTAACATGAAATGGACTGGTCCATATTTTTAAATTAAAAAAGTGGTTCTTGCTTCCATAGTATTAACCATTTTTTCAGGAACTTAATTAACAAATAAATCAAGACACTGAATAAAACAAACTGAGTCTCTTAAGGATTACATTCATTTGGAATTATTATGTTTTTTGCTTTTTACTCTTTTCTCTTTTCCTGTGGTCATCTTTCTTAATTTACCAAAATTAGCAGATGAGAAAAAAACACTATTTTTGGTTTAAAAAAGATTATTTGGGATACACTGCCTCTGTCCTGTACTTCACTGCTTCGATGTTGGGCTTTATTATAGTTTTATTCCCATTTGGTATACTTTAGTATAGTCTTGTTCCCTATATTACAACTTCAGGTTGGCAGATTATTTCCACCTTACAATAATCAAAAGCTTTAAGAATCAGGAAAAAGTCTGACCCATGAGAAAAAAATGGTATTTCCATTTAACACTCTTACAACTTCTTTACCAAATGGGCAATCTATGTGACTCTAAAAGTCAGCAGATAACACATGAGTTGAATAAGAACTAATGATGTATATTTGGTGTTAAAAAGCTTGTAAACATAGCCCTAAAGATAGTGTGGTAAAAGATTATAACAAACTGATTTAAAATGAAGTTAACAGTAATTGGACTGCAAGGAGATGCAACCAGTCTATCCTAAAGGAGATCAGTCCTGGGTGTTCATTGGAAGGTCTGATGCTGAGGCTGAAACTCCAATACTTTGGCCACCTGATGAGAAGAGTCGACTTACTGGAAAAACCCCTGATGCGGGGAAGATTGAAGGCGACAGGAGAAGGGGACGACAGAGGATGAGACGGCTGGATGGCGTCACTGATGGTGGACGTGAGTTTGAGTGAGCCCCGGGTTGGTGATGGACAGGGAGGCCTGGCGTGCTGCAGTCCATGGGGTTGCAAAGAGTCAGACATGACTGAGTGACTGAACTGAACTGAACAGTAATTACCAGGTAATGTAAACTGATTAAATTGTAAAATATCATATGAAACCACATTTACTTTATTATTCAGTATATTATATCAAGCGCTGTATTTTGTTAATAATAATTTCTATGTACCCACTTTGTATAAAGATTGTATCATTTAATCTTCACCACAGCCCTACAAATTCAGTGTTATTGTTTTTATTGTCACTCCATTTTCCAAGTGAAGAAATGAGGCACAAGTAAATATCCTCCTTTATCCAAGATCTTATAGTCAATTAAGAGACAGAGCTGGGATTCAAACCTGTGTCTGCCTGACCCAGAGCCCTTGATCTTTAACCCTCCTTCTAAACTCCTCCTAAGCTCATTCCAAAGGTGAAAAGCAGAGCTTAAACGCTTGCGAACTACAGCACATGAAGCAGGAATCAGCAACTCCTAAACTCTGAGGTCAGCTTTGTACTTTCCATACATCCTTAGCTCTTCTGTGTTTTTTAAAGTTAAAAATCTCACTATCAACCTTTTACCTGTTATTGTTACCTTTCACATCTGCTCTATCTTGTATTTTCCTTGGTAACAATCTTTTTCCCATCTGGAATTTGGTCCTCTGAGAGATTACACAAAGCAGAAGTAATACAACAGGCAAATATGAAGGCACCTCCAAACGACACACTATGCCTGCTTCTCAATGTTTCCCCCACAGCAATGGAGGTGCTGAGCAAATTCCTTCAACATGCATCATCTTCCACGATCAAGACGGCATTTTCTCCACCTATCTTGACAGATTTCCTAGGAATTCCATGCAGGTTTTCGTAACAAGGAAATCAGAAAGTGCTGTATTGGCAGATTCAGGCATTAGTCAAATAAATGCCAGACTTAAACCATGAAAATAATGAATTCCTTAAAATGTACCTGTAACAAGACATTTGATTTTATCAAATTGTTATCAAAGGTAGGTTTTTAAAAAAGCAGACAACAGAGGGTTCACTGACACTGCATCATTTAAATCAAGGCTTATGCCATTTTTAATAATCCTAAATAGTCACCTGTCCTTTGGCACCAAGTTATTTCTGGATTATCACAGGATATATTTTCTTTATACTGCAGCTTTAAGATTCAGCAATCTTGTGAATCATTGGTGACAAGCTACTAATAAAAAGCTTCATATAAATGGAGCTCTCACACACTCTGTCTCACATACATACATGACTACTGGAAAAACCACAGCTTTGACTATGCAGACCTTTGTCACCTCTTTTTAATACGCTGTTTACATTTGTCATAGCTTTTCTTCCAAGGAGCATAAAAGCAGAGTTGGATCATAAAGAAGCCTGAGCACCAAAGACTTGATGCTTTTGAACTGTGATGTTGGAGTAGACTCTTGAGAGTCCCTTGGACAACAAGGAGATCAAACCAGTCCATCCTAAAGGAAATCAGTCCTGAATATTCATTGGAAGGACTGATGCTGAAGCTGAAACTCCAATACTTTGGCCACCTGATGCAAAGAGCTGACTCACTGGAAAAGACCCTGATGCTGAGAAAGACTGAGAGCAGGAAGAGAAGGGGACGACAGGATGAGATGTTTGAATGGCATCACCGACTCAATGGACCTGAGTTTGAGCTAACTCTGGGAGCTGGTGATGGACACGGAGGCCTGGCGTGCTGCAGTCCATGGTGTTGCAAAGAGTCGGACACGACTGAGCGACAACAATGTGCCTTAAACATAATACATTTAATGTAACTTGTCAGGGGCAATCATTGATTTAATAGAATACAGTTTGTGTATACTTTTATATATGTATATATTATATATTTAATGTAAAGAAAAGTAGAATTATTTTACTCATTATTCAAATTTCCTCTTATTTTGTAATTTTCTTTTCCTCACATTTCAAATTCCTTTTTACTAAGTTCACTGTCTTGGCTAATTCAGTCAGTTCAGTTCAGTTGCTCAGTCGTGTCTGATTCTTTGCAACCCCGTGAATCGCAGCACGCCAGGCTTCCCCGTCCATCACCAACTCCCAGAGTTCACTCAAACTCATGCCCATTGAGTCAGTGATGCCATCAAGCCATCTCATCCTCTGTCGTCCCCTTCTCCTTCTGCCCCCAATCCCTCCCAGCATCAGAGTCTTTTCCAATGAGTCAACTCTTCGCATGAGGTGCCCCAAAAATTGGAGTTTCAGCTTTAGCATCAGTCCTTCCAATGAACACCCAAGGCTGATCTCCTTTAGAATGGACTGGTTGACTCTCCTTGCAGTCCAAGGGACTCTCAAGAGTCTTCTCCAACACCACAGTTCAAAAGCATCAATTCTTCGGCGCTCAGCTTTCTTCACAGTCCAACTCTCACATCCATACATGACCGCTGGAAAAACCATAGGCTTGACTAGACGGACCTTTGTTGGCAAAATAATGTCTCTGCTTTTGAATAAGCTATCTAGGTTGGTCATAACTTTTCCTTCCAAGGAGTAAGCGTCTTTTAATTTCATGGCTGCAATCACCATCTGCGGTGATTTTTGGAGCCCCTGAAAATAAAGTCTGACACTGTCTTGCTAATTAAATGGCCAGTTAAAAGAATATAAATTTCTTCATAGGATCAAATAAGTCTTGCCTCTAGAACCTTTTCCAGGTGCATCTTTAAGTGATTTCTCAGTGGCTCAGAGGTGAAGAATCTGCCTGCAATGCAGGAGACCTGGGTTTGATCCCTGGGTTGTGAAGATCTCCTGGAGAAGGGAAATGGCAACCCACTCCAGTATCCTTGCCTGGAAAAATCTCATGGACAGAGGAGCCTGGTGGGCTACGGTCGCAAAGAGTCAGACATGACTGAGCGACTAATACTAACAGAAATTTAGCCAATTATAAATCACATACCTCCAGTCTAGCAATAAAACTCATCATTTCAATCTCATATTGTGAAAAAGACACAAAATGCAAAAGTAAACTAATCATTCCTGCTAAACCAAATTCCAGTGAAAGAAACTGGATTTCATAACATCTTAGAACTGGAGAAAATCTAAAAATATAGTTCCATTAAAACCTATGCAGAAACCTAGAGAGTCTAGAGAAAATAGAGGAAAGTGATCTGATTAGAAATAATTAGAACAGAACACAAAGCTGGACTCAAATATGTGAATGAGGCGAGTTCTTTTTTATAAAAGATTAACAATAGGAAGTTCCAGTTAAAATAATTAATGACAAAAATGTAAATCAAGCTCCATTTATCTTGATTAACTCAGTAAAGGGTTTCAAAACAGCTGTGTATCCTTCTCTTTTATACAAAGGCTTCAGATTAGCAGGTTCAGAAGGAATTGTCTTCAAGGTGAAAACTGTCTGCAGATACCTTGCTTAACTGGAAATAGGCTAGCGACTTTGTCAACACCCTGAAAATTTATTTAAATATCCTCACAATTCTTGCTCACAGGCTCTAGGCTTTGAAAACTCAAAAGACTATTTTCCAAGCACAGAGGAGTATCACTTCTGCTGCTGTACTCTAGGAGAAATCCTTGACTGAGAGATAAGATCATTTTCTCTTAAAGCTATTCGAGAAATCATGCTCTGTACCTCAGTGGAGAATGCAGTCACCAAACACCGTAAGTTCGGTTCAGACGGAGAAGGGGAAGCCCCTGAGTTGAACCCTTATTAACATGACATTATGGCTGTAACTATACATGAACATGAGGTTAGCAAGATTACAGTTCCCATGGCATTCATTCCAAAGCATGGCAACAACACAAAGTCTTCCATTTTTAAATAGCCACTCAAGGTTTCTCAAATGTGAAGTGAGACTAATAACAGCGCCTAATTTAATGACCATTATGGGGATTGTACAAAATGACCTTAGCAGGAAGCCTGGCATGTAAATAGGGCTTCCTGTTATTATTTAACACCTTGGTGGCTCAGATGGTAAGAATCCGCCTGCATGCAGGAGACCTGGGTTCGATCCCTGGGTTGGGAAGATCCCCTGGAGGAGGGCAAGGGAACCCACTCCAGTATTCTTGCCTGGAGAATCCCATGGACAGAGGAGCCTGGGGACTACTTGCAAAGAGTTGAACACGACCGAGCGACTAAGCAGAGAAGAGCACACACTACACCACCACTTCAGCATGCCCAGGTCTCTGAGGGGTGGCTTTTCCCATTTCAGGTCCTGCCTTCAACTCTCCACATCTAAGCCTCTCTTCATACAACTCCCAGCCCCTCCCCACAAAAACACACCAACCCACTACAATTGTGCCTCCTGCCACTTGACTCAAACCATTCCTCCCTAAGTCACCTCTTTAATTAACACAGCAGCAAGCATGTCTAGTAATTTTTATGTAGTACAGAAAAACACATTTCATATTTTACAAAACACAGAGCTGAAATAAAAATATACACAAATATTCTAAAATCCATTAATACCAATTTGATACATCCTTTTGGTTTTAAACATAAACTTGATTCCAATTATTTTCATTTCCTTAGACCATTACTGTTAGAAAGTTTAATAGGAAAAACATAAACAAACCAATGTTCTAAAAGTATAATAGTCAATCTTATAGAAGCAAAATGCTTGATCTTCCAAGATAAAAGTTAAATTAATGAATTATTTCTTACTAATTTCCCAGGTATAGTTTTAGTTGGATTATGACAAAATGAAAAACGAGCATCATCTTCTTTGAACTATAAATAGAAAGCAGCTTACACAACTTTTATTTGGATATTTGATAATTAAAAAAATAGCTGTCAAGTAAAAATTCTAGTCAATAAATACTTGCATAATATTTGGCCTTTGAAAAAAGTTTAACTTCAATGTCACATATAAAACATATTCTGAGGATAAGTATAGGTGCTGACATTAAAATAAGCGCAGATAAAATGGAAGCTTTATGACAAGAAAAGCTCAGTCACGAATCTTGCCTTGATTTTCATTTTCTTGAATTCTTTCAAGTGTTCAACCCATCGAAGGCAAGAATGGAGTTATGGGACAGCAGAACGTCCTAACACACTGTCATCACCTCTAGGGTAGGACACTTTGAGTTTCATGAGCTTTCCTACAAGGAACTGCACCCCTCTCTCCACCTCTACCAGTCCCTTTCCAAAGGCTGCTGTTTAAGAAAATCTACAGTGCAGCTTCCAACAGCATCGCACCAATCGGTCTGCTGGGTAGGGCTGTGAGGGGGAAGGCCATCACGGGCACTGCTGCTGCCATCTGTGCCCTGACCCAGGACTTCAGCGAGGGGGTAAAGCATGGGGCAGGGGCGTGGTCAGAGGCCCAGCCCACAGGCTCCAAGCCCCGACCCCAGGCTTGGGGGGCATCTTCCCCGAGCAGGGGGCGGGATGAGTGCTAAGTCGCTTCAGCTGTGTCCGACCGACTCTTTGTGACCGCATGGACTGTAGCCCACCAGGCTCCTCTGTCCATGGGCATTCTCCAGGCAAGAATACTGGAGTGGGTTTCTGTGCCCTCCTCCAGGGGATCTTCCCGGCCCAAGGATTGAACCTGTGTCTCTCAGTCTCCTGCGTTGGCAGGAGGTTCTTTACCCACTAACGCAACCTGGGAAGCCCTTTTCCTACCATGCACAAAGATGCATAATGGGTAGCTACGGCCTTGGGCCTATGTAACAAAGAAGAAAGAAGCCATCCAAAATCTAACTGACATAGGGAAGAAGGAACTAAACCTTTACTTAGTACCCACTCCATATTAGAAGTGTAATATAAAAGCTTTATATGTATATTATTTCCTTTACTGTCTTCCTCTCTATAATAAGGGGCATTGTTACTCCCAATTACACAGATAAGAAAAACAGCAAATTTAAGTAAACTGCCAAATAGGAGACAGAAAAAAACGTACACTCAGGTTTATCTTCTATGAAAAAGGTGGCAATGCGTTAAATAGCACGTACCAGCCCTAAGAAAGGTGCTTTGGGGTTTTATAAGTTGCTCCCTTCCCGTTATTCTCAAAGGAGAACAAACATTCACGCTAAGAGGGGGCTTCCCGTCCACCCCACAAAAGGAAGAGGGAAACTTCAACTCTACGGTCTCGGACACAAGAAAGCGGTAGAATAAAGCATGAGCGTGTCAACGTTAACCAAACTAGGGATCTGAGACACTCACTTCAGAAATGAAACTTGGAAAACTGCTGGCTTTCAATCACCAAGGCCCTTATGTATTCATGATTAAACAAGGGTTTGGTATAGTCGGCTATTTGAAATAAAGAAGTTTCTCTCATGCAAGAGGATAGAAAGTAACCATCACCCATGTTCCAGTTTCCTTGAAAGAATAACGACTGTCTTCCACAGAAAGTTTCGCCAAAGCACCACGTGGCGTGCCCTCACGACAGCACTGCACTCACCCGAGGCCGAATTCATCATGTTCTGCTGCACCGGTGGGCTGGTCGGGGCGGTGACGTTCATCTGGGAGAGCATGGCCTTCCTGGGGTCCTGCCAGGTTGTTGTCTGATCTATGTGACTGAGACAAAAACATCCCCTGCGTTAGATAACACAGACGAGGCCCTACAAGCAGCAGCCTCGCTTCTCAAAACAGGCTGGCTGTATGAGCTAGCAGGCAGGACTCTAAGTGAGCTCCGTGAAAGCAGTCTTACCGCCGCACCGCCCTCACCCTTCCTCTGCAAACTTTCCTCGTCCTTCTATCACTGGACGTTCTGTTCTGAGACTTTAGAAGTGCAAAATCTCAAAGTTATGTTGGAAATTTTAAGCGAAGGGAAATCATTTTCACCTAGTAGACAATTATCTGCCATAATTTAAAGTTGAAATGTGATTTATAAATCATCTATAACAGTAGTCATATACGTTAAACCCAAAATTCATTAGGGAATCACCCACTTTTTTTCCTCCCAAAGCTATAAATGCCAATTAACCATATAATTTGAAGACCTAAAACCCTTTACACTGAACAAAGCACAAAAACATTAAACATTCTTATTATATTATATACTTAAAAGCCAAAACAGAAATACAAGCTAAGTTTTGACTGTCTTCTATTGATTATTGAAGGACTTTTTCAGGTAAACATTTTCTATGTACTATTAACTTACTACAAAATGTCTAATACATATGCATATGGACATCTTTATCTAAAATATTGGGGATTAAAAATAGCTAAAAATTACATGAATATGAAACTACAAGGCATCTTACACAGTATTTGGTTTACAAGCATGCAAAAAAATATTAGTTTTCATCTTCCAGAGAAGTGTAATTATTTCTGTGAAAGAAAAATGAAATTTAAACCCATGAAACTACCTGAACTTTATCGTTCTCTTCTGTTTAATTTATAAAAGCCAGATAATATCTAATGAAAGGCACTAATTAAATATTGCTACATATGATGTACTGTACTGCAGCTATTGAAAATACTTTAGAATAATATTTAATAGCATAGAAAATATTAATAATACAGATTATAGCACAGCATACAGATTATTAGTTTCTATGCTATTAAATATTATTCTAAAATATCTTCAACATATAGTACATCATATGTAACAATATTTAACTAGTCCCTTTCATTAGATGTTATCTGGCTTTCAATTTTTGGGCTTCCCTGATAGCTCAGATAGATCTGATAGATAGAGTGCCTGACGAACTATGGAATGAGGTTTGTGACATTGTACAGGAGACAGGGATCAAGACCATCCCCATGGAAAAGAAATGCAAAAAAGCAAAATGGCTGTCTGGGGAGGCCTTACAAATAGCTGTGAAAAGAAGAGAAGTGAAAAGCAAAGGAGAAAAGGAAAGATATAAGCATCTGAATGCAGAGTTCCAAAGAATAGCAAAGAGAGATAAGACAGCCTTCTTCAGCAATCAATGCAAAGAAATAGAGGAAAACAACAGAATGGGAAAGACTAGCGATTTCTTCAAGAAAATCAGAGATACCAAAGGAACATTTCATGCAAAGATGAGCTCGATAAAGGACAGAAATGGTATGGACCTAACAGAAGCAGAAGATATTAAGAAGAGACGGCAAGAATACACAGAAGAACTGTACAAAAAAGATCTTCACGACCCAGATAATCACGATGGTGTGATCACTGACCTAGAGCCAGACATCCTGGAATGTCAAGTGGGCCTTAGAAAGCATCACTATGAACAAAGCTAGTGGAGGTGATGGAATTCCAGTTGAGCTATTCCAAATCCTGAAAGATGATGCTGTGAAAGTGCTGCACTCAATATGCCAGCAAATTTGGAAAACTCAGCAGTGGCCACAGGACTGGAAAAGGTCAGTTTTCATTCCAAAGAAAGGCAATGCCAAAGAATGCTCAATTGCACTCATCTCACATGCTAGTAAAGTAATGCTCAAAATTCTCCAAGCCAGGCTTCAGCAATATGTGAACTGTGAAATTCCAGATGTTCAAGCTGATTTTAGAAAAGGCAGAGGAACCAGAGATCAAATTGCCAACATCCTCTGGATCATGGAAAAAGCAAGAGAGTTCCAGAAAAACATCTATTTCTGCCTTATTGACTATGCCAAAGCCTTTGACTGTGTGGATCACAATAAACTGTGGAAAATTCTGAAAGAGATGGGAATACCAGACCACCTGATCTGCTTCTTGAGAAATTTGTATGCAGGTCAGGAAGCAACAGTTAGAACTGGACATGGAACAACAGACTGGTTCCAAATAGGAAAAGGAGTTCATCAAGGCTGTATATTGTCACCCTGCTTATTTAACTTCTATGCAGAGTACATCATGAGAAACGCTGGAATGGAAGAAACACAAGCTGGAATCAAGATTGCCAGGAGAAATATCAATAACCTCAGATATGCAGATGATACCACCCTTATGGCAGAAAGTGAAGAGGAACTCAAAAGCCTCTTGATGAAAGTGAAAGTGGAGAGTGAAAAAGTTGGCTTAAAGCTCAACATTCAGAAAACGAAGATCATGGCATCTGGTCCCACCACTTCATGGGAAATAGATGGGGAAACAGTGGAAACAGTGTCAGACTTTATTTTTCTGGGCTCCAAAATCACTACAGATGGTGACTGCAGCCATGAAATTAAAAGACACTTACTCCTTGGAAGGAAAGTTATGACCAACCTAGATAGCATATTCAAAAGCAGAGACATTACTTTGCCAACAAAGGTTCATCTAGTCAAGGCTATGGTTTTTCCTGTGGTCATGTATGGATATGAGAGTTGGACTGTGAAGAAGGCTGAGCACCGAAGAATTGATGCTTTTGAACTGTGGTGTTGGAGAAGACTCTTGAGAGTCCCTTGGACTGCAAGGAGATCCAACCAGTCCATTCTGAAGGAGATCAGCCCTGGGATTTCTTTGGAAGGAATGATGCTAAAGCTGAAAGTCCAGTACTTTGGCCACCTCATGTGAAGTGTTGACTCATTGGAAAAGACTCTGATGCTGGGAGGGACTGGGGGCAAGAGGAGAAGGGGACGACAGAGGATGAGATGGCTGGATGGCATCACTGTCTCGACGGACGTGAGTCTGAGTGAACTCCGTGAGTTGGCGATGGACAGGGAGGCCTGGCATGCTGCGATTCATGGGGTCGCAAAGAGTCAGACACGACTGAGTGACTGATCTGATCTGATCTGATCTGATAGCTCAGCTGGTGAAGAATCCGCCTGCAGTTCAGGAGACCTCGGTTCAATTCCTGGGTGAGGAAGATCTGCTAGAGAAGGGATAAGCTACCGTTCTAGTACTCTGCCCTGGAGAATTCCAAGGCAGAGTATATATAGTCCATGGGGTTGCAAACAGTCAGATACAACTGAGTGACTTTCAATCACTCATAGCCTTTTAAAGTAGACTGTAAAACAGTATGTACAGCATGGAGCTAATTGTTTAAAACTGTGTGGTGAAAGCACATGGGAAGGATACACATCAAAAGGTTTCTTTTTAATGAATTTTCACTGGCGTATATCTGCTTTATAATATTGTATTCGTTTCTTCCATAGAGCAAAGTGAATCAGCTATACATTCTAACATTAGAATGTTTTAACAGTGTTTCTCTCTAGATGGCAAAATTACAGAACTTTGCTTAATAACAGGAAAACCTAAAGACAGTCATGAATTCACCATCTTTGAAAACGGTGTGGAAGGGCATTAGAAATAAACGTTATTTTTTTAAAAACTCAAGTCATTTTTTCTATGGCTGTTTAAATTTCAAATCTGATTTCTCTCTTCTTGAATCATCCCCATGATACTCATGTAAATGGTAAGGAAATGAGACCCTGTGATTAATTTTCTTGAAACCCGAATGCTCTCGTCAATAATGTTATTTGATCAGTAACACAGGGATCTAGGCTCTGACTAGTGCTGTGCTGTGATCAGTTCTCAGTCCTGTCCAAATCTTTGTGATCCCACAGACTGAAGCCCGCCAGGCTCCTCTGTCCACAGGATTCTCCGGGCAAGAACGCTGGGGTGGCTTGCCATGTGCTCAGGCTAGAACAGACCTTAAATATTATCTCCTGGAGATGGGACAATCCTTCTTCCTAAGGAAGGAGAAAGAAGAGGAAAACAGAGGGGGTAAAAATGCGAAAAATTTGTACATTTGGGAATAACAATGAAACCTGACAACTGAATGCTCTCACAGAGCAACTAACAATGCCGAGAGAAAACATTTAACTGAGTACACAGTCTCTCAAATATTGCCTGACCAGCACTTCTTCACCAGTCGCAGGTGGTTTTCAGCAGTTGCACTACCATTGCTCAGGTCTAGACAATACACGTAAAACCTTGTTCAAGTCTGGATATGTGAACACCCCGTTCCAAGAGATCACCTTCCTGTCAAGCCCAGTAACGGCTCTTTTTCCATCCTTCACAAACAACCATAAAATGTTTTCTAGATAGTCTCGTGCTTATAAAGCAGTACACATGATAATTAATACAGTCATACTGAAGGAGAGAAACTTGAAACCTGGAAAACAACCAAAATGTAGGGAAATGCTGTTTCTCACTGCCTGTTATAATGTTAAGAAACCAGGAAAAGTGGCCAGTGATTCATTATTACCACCTCTTAAATTTTAATGAAATCGTGTGCCACCTGCCTACTCCTTGTCTGCAGTACTTCTGAAAATCTGTTACATTTGTGAGGGGTGAAAGAGAAGAGGATGGCAGGTTCAGGATTTTAACTGCTGAAGGTTTTCTAATATCTAACAGCTGGTTTCTCTGAAAACTAACCAATGACATAAATCACATTAATCCTTCATAACTAGATTGAAGTCCACCTGAGGGTTTAGGAAGACCCTATTCTGATGACTAATGGAACAACAAATCTTCCCAGATAGAGGAGGCAATCCATAAATCTGTTCTTACGGTTTTCATCTCCTTTAAACAAATTAGGCTTTTAAATATAATGCAGAGAATGTATAGCTTCACTGCTCTTAAGAGTGACTATTTTGCTGAAATGCTACTAAGTGTACAAATGCTAAAATTTCTTCTCCTAAAAAGGTTTCTGTTGAACCTCAGTAAGCTAGTTTAGAGAGGTACAGAGCTATCCTATGTTACTTCAGCAAAGGTTTCACTTACTCAAAAAAAGATCTACTTTTCTTTAAGGAATAAATATGCCATCATCTAAATTATCCCAAACATAAAAGTATTAAGTGCCTGAAGAACTACGGACAGAGGTTTGTGACACTGTACAGAAGGCAGTGATTAATACCATGCCCAAGAAAAAGAAATGCAAAAAGGCAAAACAGCTGTCTGAGGAGGC
This sequence comes from Bos mutus, assembly GCF_027580195.1. Taxonomy (NCBI): domain Eukaryota; kingdom Metazoa; phylum Chordata; class Mammalia; order Artiodactyla; family Bovidae; genus Bos; species Bos mutus. The sequence goes on along the minus strand of NC_091631.1, from coordinate 73,390,636 downwards.
CTTACAAATAGCTAAGAAAAGAAGAGAAGTGACAGGCAAAGGAGAAAAGGAAAGATATACCGATTTGAATGCAGAGTTCCAAATAGCAAGGAGAGATAAGAAAGCCTTCCTCAGAGATCAATGCAAAGAAATAAAGGAAAACAATAGAATGGGAAAGACTAGAGATCTCTTCAAGAAAATTAGAGGTATCAAGGGAACATTTCATGCAAAGATGGGCTCAATAAAGGATAGAAATGGTATGGACCTAACAGAAGCAGAAGATATTAAGAAGAGGTGGCAAGAATACACAGAAGAACTATACAAAAAAGATATTCTCAATCCAGATAATCACAATGGTGTGATCACTCACCTAGAGCCAGACATCTTGGAGCGTGAAGTCAAGTGGGCCTTAGGAAGCATCACTATGAACAAAGCTAGTGGAGGTGATGGAATTCCAGCTGAGCCATTTCAAATCCTAAAAGACGATGCTGTTAAGGTGCTACATTCAATATTTCAGCAAATTTGGAAAACTCAGTAGTGGCCACAGAACTGGAAAATGTCAGTTTTCATTCCAATCCCAAAGAAGGGCAATGCCAAAGAATGTTCAAACTCCTGCAAAACTGCACTCATTTCATGAGAGCAAAGTAATGGTCAAAATTCTCCAAGTCAGGCTTCAACAGTACACGAACCAAGAACTTCCAGATGCTCAAGTTGGATTTAGAAAAGGCAGAGGAACCAGAGATCAAATTGTCAACATCCACTGGATCATAGAAAAAGCAAGAGAATTCCAGAAAAACATCTGCTTCATTGACTACGCTAAAGCCTTTGACTGTGTGGATCATAATAAACTGTGGAAAATTTCTTTAAGAGATGGCAATACCAGACCACTTTACCTGCTTCCTGAGAAATCTGTATGCAGGTAAAGAACCAACAGTTAGAACCAGACATGGAACAATGGACTGGTTCAAAATTGGGAAAGGGGTATGTCAAGGCTGTATACTGTCATTCTGTTTATTTAACTTATATGCAGAGTACATCATGTGAAATGCCGGACTGGATGAAGCACACGCTCGAATCAAGACTTCCAGGAAAAATATCAATAACTTCTGATTTGCAAATGACACCACCCTTACGGCAGAAAGCGAAGAGGAACTAGAGAATCTCTTGATGAAAGTGAAAGAGGAGAGTGAAAAGCTGGCTTAAAACTGCTTTAAACTCAATATTCAAAAAACTAAGATCAGGGCATCCAGTCCTATCACTTCATGGCAAACAGATGGGGTAAAAATGGAAACAGTGACAGACTTTATTTTCTTGGGTTCCAAAATCACTGCAGATGGTGACTGCAGCCACAAAAATAAAAGACACTTGTTTCTTGGAAGAAAAGTTACAACAAACCTAGACAGTGTATTAAAAAGCAGACACGTTACCTTGCCAACAAAGGTCCATCTAGTCAAAGTTATGGTTTTTCCAATAGTCATGTATGGATGTGAGAGTTGGACCATAAAGAAGACTGAATGCTGAAGAATTGATGCTTCTGAACTGTGGTGTTGGAGAAGACTCTTGAGTCCCTTGGACTGCAAGGAGATCCAACCAGTCAACCCTAAAAGAAATCAATCCTGAATATTCATTGGAAGGACTGATGCTAAAGCTGAAGCTCCAATATTTTGGCCATCTGATGCGAAGAGCCGACTCATTAGAAAAGACCCTGATGATGGGAAAGATTGAAGGCAGGAGGAGAAAGAGACGACAGAGGGTGAGATGGTTGGATGTCATCGCTGACTTGATGGACATGAGTTTGAGTGAACTCCAGGAGATGGTGAAGGACAGGGAGGCCTGGGCTGCAGTCCACAGGTTGCAAAGAGACAGGACTGAGAAACTGAACAACAATGATAACAAACTGTCCCAACTATAAAAGCATGTAACCATTTAGATGTCAAAAGGAATATGAAACAAGATTAACTTTAGAATTTTTGTCTTCACTTATTCTATAAGAATAATGAATATTGTTTTATCCTAAAGTCAATTTGTAGCAGTACATCTAAAAATATCTAGTTTCCTTTTTACCACAAGAATAAGAATCTTTATAAAAACATTTCATACAACAAAGAAGTATTTTTTGTTAAGAAATTTTGCCAGGCCTACTCCTCCACCAGATATCTGCACGGGACTTTCCTTCATCTCCTCTGGTCTTTGCTCAAATGGCTTATCCCCAGTGAGGATTTCTGTAGTCATGGCATTTAAAATCCAACATATTTAAACTCTACTCCTTCTTCGCTTTATTTCTTATTATCTTTTATCTTTATCTGACACATAATATACTTATTGTATTCATCTATTTTCTCCAATAAGCTCCAGAGGAAAAGGCACTTTTACTTATTTTGTTAACTACCATATCTTCAATGATTAGTAGAGTGCTTGATAAATATTTGTCAATGAATTAATGAAAACTTTTTCCTTTCTGACCTAAGGACATCAAACCGTCTCCCAAAGTCCTTGCAGCCTTAAGGACTAACCTTATCAACACCCATCTTCTTTTCCAAAAATGTAATCACAGGCAAACACTACAGACCCACTAGAAACAGCAATAAGGAGATTACTGGTAACACTGGCAAGAGCAGCTTCAGGGGCGTGATGAGGGTCGAGTTAATAGGAGGTAAGAAAAACCACCAATGAATGGTATGGATTTTTGTTTTTTCAGGAGGAAGAAACTCAAGCGTTTAAATGTGATTGAAAACAGAGCAGCTGAAGATGTGCTCAGGGAGCATTTGAAGAGTTCCAGCCACCCATCAGAGCATGAGAAGGGCAGGTGTAGACACGCGTCCACTGTACCAGGGGGTGGGGGAGAAGGGGCGAGGCAGGGGCAAATGATTTCACGGTTGGTCAGCTCATCGCATTCCAGTGTGATGGCTTCTACTCTCTTATTGAAAGATCTATCATTACGAGGATTAACGAGGGTGTACCCTCCACTATGCAAATAGAAAACTGAGGGACTGAAGACTTCCTTGGAGCTCTAGTGGTTAAGAATCTGCCTGGCAATGCAGGGGACACAGGTTCAATCCCTGACTGGGGAACTAGGATCCCGCATGCCCCACAACTGCAACCCGTGCAAACTGGAGCCTGTACACAACAACAGGAGCCAGTGCCGCCACTGAAGGACCGAGCCCGGCTCACGGAGGTCCGGCGGGCAGCAAGCAAGACCTGACCCAGCCAAGTAAGTGAACAAACGCTGAAACAAGACCCGAGGCACGTGCACAAGGTCACACAGCCAGTCCACAGCAGGACCGCGTGGTGTCCAGGAATTCTGAAAGCAATTTCTGTACCGGAAATACACACGAAAAGTACAATACTTGAAAATATAAATCTTTGCAATATATACTGAAAAACAAATATACTACATAAATGCTGAAGAGGGAATATAATGGCATGGTATTGAAGACTTAATAAAAGATGACAAAATATTAAGAAACACAATCTCTATTCCTACTGGAATATAAACTTACTGATAAACTGCACCTGGGAGAATGCCTGGTATACAGTAGGGCTCAGTGAACATGCAAACGGCATAAATATTAAAGCAGTGTGTGCTATTTAAGAATGCAGATAAGTGAGAGTTCACATAAATACTCATCTGAGAAAAGGGTTGAAAAGAATTTTCGCTTAAAGTGAAGATTCTAAAAATTGTCAAATTATAAATAACAGAACCAAAATATACAAACCAAGGAGACAAAATTAAGAAAAACTCATAAAACAGTATCTTCAGAGTTAAATGTATGAGTAGTTATATATAACATAGAAAATAATTTTAAATTTAGTTCATCTTGTTCCTAAGAATAGTCTAGCTGCAACACCTACTGTGAAAGTAAAAGTCACTCAGTCGTGTCTGACTCTTTGTGACTCCATGGACTGTATAGTCCATGGAATTCTCCAGGACAGAATACTGGAGTGAGTAGCCTTTCCCTTCTCCAGGGGATCTTCCCAACCCAGGGCTCGAACCCAGGTCTCCCACATTGCAGGCGGATTCTTTACCAGCTGAGCCACAAGGGATGCCCAAGAATACTGGAGTGGGTAGCCTATCCCTTCTCCAGAGGATCTTCATGACCCAGGAATCAAACCCAGGTCTCCTACACTGCAGGCAGATTCTTTACCAGCTGAGCCACAGAGGAAGCTTGTGTAGCCTATTCCTTCTGTAGAGGATCTTCCCAACCCAGGAATCGAACCAGGGTGGCCTGCATTGCAGGCGGATTCTTCACCATTTGAGCTACCAGGGAATCCCTACTATAGGAAAATTATGTGTGAAATTCTCTAGCCCCTTCAAGGTATGTAAATAAACTAGCTTCTGCTATTATTCTGGAAAAGGAAAGGTGACTGAATTTATGACCAAGATATGACCTTACTCTAGAGCAGTTATAGCTGGGAAACAGTGACCCTCTCAAAAGTTTAGACTGCTGAAACATAAGCAGCTGTACTTTTTGACCGAGGTCCGATCTCTCCGCTGTATACAGAGCCACTCTCCTATTGGCTTCTGTCTTTTACTTTATACTGCAGAATTTGGCCTTATGTATTGGATGACTTAGTAGAATGCATGTAGACCACAAAACGGGAAGAAATCCAAAGTGAATTATTAGTACTACTGACTTTTTGCATAATCCCACAAAGGTTTATTGAGGCTACAGTATGCAGAAATATTTGAAGAGCTTTATATCCTCCTGTGAGATGTAAACCTTATGAAACTGAAGCGTGGGCAAGGAACGTAAGGAATTCTGACCTTACAAAGAAGAACATTACCATCACATCTTCAAATTCGAAGCAGGAAAACTGTAATAATAACCTGAAATGCTGCCGGAAGCTACAGTGGGGAGATTCAAAGATCCCATCTCCCCAGGATGGTGTTCAACAGCAAAGATGATACTGGGGCACTGTTCTATGAGTCTCTCTCACAAAGGCTGAACAAGATAATCATTTCCTAGTGTATTAAGATTAAGTGATATGCCCAAGGACAGCCGACTAGTACGCAGTAGAAGTGGGATTTAAATTCAGGAATGAATTGATACAAAAATCTGTACTCTTTGAACTATTATTAGAATTCTCTTCTGCTGTGTGAGTATTGTCAGTGTTGTTTAGACTTCTTAAAACTAACCTCTACATCACCAACCTTCCCTCCTCCAACCCCTGTAATAATTAAGTACAAGGAGACAAAAATCTCCACAACAACGCCCAGTAGACCAAACACCCAATCACACAAAGCCAGGATTAAAATAAACGTTTTTTAGCTTCTAGCTCAGTGTTCTTTTCACTTTAGCGTACTGATCACTAAATAGGAAAAGATTTTCTAAAATGATAATCTGACACTCTACAGAATAAAATCTTTTCAGGGAATGTAATTGAAGAGAATCAGAATTCTTTTAATAGTTGATGAATTGAAAATCAGGAAGCATGTAAGACTATCCCAGAGGACTTCCCTGGTGATCTGGTGGTTAAGAATCTGCCTTCCAATGCAGGGAGTGTGGGTTTGATCCCTGGCCTGGGACCTAAGATCCCACAGTCCACGGGGCAATTAAGCCACAACTACTGAGCCCACGCGCCACAACTAGAGAAGTCCACAGGCTCCACCGAAGACCCAGGGCAGCCCCAGAAAAGCCTAATCCAGGACGAGCAGATGAGCTCTGCAATCGGAGCCAAAGTTGTCTTTTATAAAATGCACAGTCATTAGAGAGGTTAGTGATCGGTTAACTGATAGCACTGGTAAAGAGATAAATTGGTTATGGAGTATTATGCCTCCATTTCTAATCCTTTAATCTGGTGGTTTGTAGCTCTGAAGTGACACTGGTTTTTCTCTTTCTTATTTTGTTTCCTACTTTGGAAACAAGATTCTTGGCACTGGTATAAATTAAGATACAGGTAAAATAACCTGCAAGTCGCTTCCCTATCTAGACATTGTCCTCTTGTTATAACATAGGGTCTAATCTCCTGAGAAAGTACTTCCTTCTCAGGTTTTAAAGACTTCTGCTAAATCATTCCGCACAATCTACTGAAAGTAATTGTCCCTATTATTTACTTCAACAGATACTGTCACAATGGCACATAAACAACTGTTTTAAGAAAACAGTGAACCAATTTTGGAAGTGGTTCATGGAGAGATGGCTTAGATAGCTGTGTTACTTTATAAAAATCCCCTTTGCAAATCAAGTGTTATCAACATTATATAATCAACAGCCATATAAGCTTCTTCATCTTCGACTGCACAGAATATAATCAGTCTAATTTAAGAAGTGACCATCTGGTGATGTCCACGAATGAATATAGTTGTATCCTGTGAGAGTTTGCTAGGATCAACATATTCTCCTGATAGCTAATAGCACAAAACTATTAATTAGCCTTTGCCCTGCTTCATTTTGTACTCCAAGGTCAAACTTGCCTATTACACCAGGACTGTCTTGACTTCCTACTTTTGCATCAGTCCCTTATGATGAAAAGGACATCTTTTTTTGGTATTCGTTCTAGGAGGTCTTTTAGATCTTCTTTGGCATTAGTGGTTGGGGCAGAGACTTGGATTACCGTGATGTTGAGCGTTTGCCTTGGAAATGAGCTGAGATCATTCTATCATTATTGAGATTACACCCAAGTACTGCATTTAGGACTCTTCGTTGGCTCTGAGGGCTACTCCATTCCTTCTAAGGGATTCCTGCCCACGGTAGTAGACGTAATGCTCACCTGAATTAAACTCACCCATCCCCGTCCATTGTAGTTCACTGATTCCTAAGATGTCGAAGTTCACTCTTGCCATGTCCTTGACCACGTAAAATTTACCTTGATTCATGGATCTAACATTCCAGGTTCCTATGCAATATTGTTCCTTGCAGGGTCAGACTTCCTCAGAATCTACTAAATGTAACTGTCCCTATTATTTACCTCAACAGATACTGTCACAATGGCACATAAACCACCCTCACCAGACACATCACAATTGAATGTCGTTTCTGCTTTGGCCCGGCCTCGTCATTTTCTCTGGAGCTATTTCTCCCCACTTCCCCAGTAGCATATTGAACAGCTACCAACCTGGAGGGCTCATCTTCTGCTATCACATCTTGTTGCTTTTCATACTGTTCTTGGGGTTCTTGAAGCAAGAATACTGAAGCAGTTTGCCATCCCTTCTCCAGTGGACCACGTTTTGTCAGAACTCTTGACCATGACCCGGCTGTCCTGGGTGGCCCAGACTGGCAGGGCTCATAGTTTCACTGAGCCACACAAGGCTGCGGTCCATGTGGTCACTGTGGTTAGCTCTGCGCAAGCTTCCTGATGGGAGGAGCTGGCTGTGGGGAATACATCTACTTCTGCTTTACTGACTATGCTAAAGCCTTTGACTGTGTGGATCCCAAATTTGTGGAAAGTTCATACAGAGATGGGAATACCAGACAACCTTACCTATCTCCTAAGAAACCTGCGTGCAGGTCAAGAAGCAATAGTTAGAACCAGACATGGAACAAAGGACTGGTTCAAAATTGGGAAAGGAGTAGGTCAACACTGTATATTCTCACTCTGTTTATTTAACTTATATGCAGAGTACATCATGTGAAATGCTGGGCTGGATGAATCACAAGATGGAACCAAGATTGTGATATCAACAGCCTCAGATATTCATGAAGGTAAAAGAGGAGAATGAAAAAGCTGGCTTAAAACTCAACATCCAAAAAATGAAGATCACGGTATCCAGTCCCATCACTTCACGGCAAATAGATGAGGAAACAGTGGAAACAGTGACAGATTTTATTTCCTTGGGCTCCAAATCACTGCAGACAGTGACTGCAGCCTTGAAATTAAAAGATGCTTACTCCTTAGAAGAAAAGCTAAGACAAACCTAAATAGCATATCAAAAAGCATAAACATCATTTTGCCAGCAAAGTGCTATATCACTATATCACATAGTCAAAGCTATGGTTTTTCCAATAGTCATGTAGAGATGTGAGAACTGGACTATAAAGAAGTCAGAGCACCGAAGAACTTGATGCTTTCAAACTATGGTGCTAGAGAAGACTCTTGAGAATTCCTGGAACAGCAAGGAAATCAAACCAGTTAATCCTAAAGGAAATCAACTCTGAATATTCACTGGAAGGATTGATGCTGAAACTCTAATACTTTGGCCGCTTGATGCAAAGAACTGACTCACTGGAAAAGACCCTGATGCTGGCAAAGATTGAAGGCAAGAGGAGATGGGGACAACAGGATGAGATGGTTGGATGGCATCATTGACTCAATAGACATGAGTCTGAGCAAACTTTGGAAGATACTGAAGGACAGGGAGGCCTGGCGTGCTGCAGTCCATGGGGTCGCAAAGAGTCGGACACGACTGAGCGACTGAACAACAACAACAGGCAATCAGTCAGGCCTCCTCACTTGCAGTCCATAAGGTCGCAGAGTCAGACACAAGTTAGTGACTGAACAACAACAATATAAACTTAATATAAACACCTGTTTCTTTCGAGACATCTGCTGTTATTTCTTGAGACTACTGTTCTTCCTCTGGTAATTTTTTCCCCAACTGGCCCACAAAATACTTCATTTCTACCTAACCTTCTCAAGACCCAGATCCTTCATTTCAGAATTCTCCTCTATGGAATAGTAAGAAAAAGAAGACATGGATTCAAATCCCAGTCTCAAATTTGCCAATGACAAACTGGGTTGTACAGGCAGGTCGTTTTATCAAATGGATTCATCTTCATTAAAATAAGACTGATATTTTTACTTACTTGTCATGGTTTTGAGGATTAAATTTAGTCGCATATAAAAAAAAGCAGCTAGTATTGTGGTTCCTGGTATACAAAAAGCCCTCAAATATTTTTTCTGATTTCAGTCAGTTCAGTCGCTCAGTCATGTCTGACTCTTTACAACCCCATGGACTGCAGCACGCCAGGCTTCCCTGTCCTTCACCATCTCTCAGAGAGGGCTCAAACTCATCTCCATCAAGTCGGTGATGCCATCCAACCAACTCATCTTCTGTCGTTCGGTTCTCCTCCTCCATTCAATCTATCCCATCATCAGGGTCTTTTCAAATGAGTCAGATCTTTGCCATCAGGTGGCCAAAATATTGGAGCTTCAGCTTCAGCATTAGTCTTTCCAATGAATATTCAGGACTGTTTTCCTTTAGGATTGACTGGTTTGATCTCCTTGCTGTCCAAGGGACTCTCAAGAGTCTTCTCCAACACCGCAGTTCAAAAGCATCAAAAGTATTTCTGACTTCATGTCTGTGCTAGTTCAAAACAGGAAAAACTTCACAGTAGACGGGTAAAGTCAAGAGAATATTTAAGAATGAGATGAGTTTGGTTAAATGAGAATGACAGATTCAGGGCTTTCAGAACTCTGAAAAAGAGTTTAGTTTTCCTCTGATGGGTGATAAAGAGATGTAGTAGATAGACACAGGTTCTGGGGCAGAAAACAAAATGCCTCTGGACCATAAGTTCAGTCTGCACCGATTTATCTGCTTAGAATAAGAATGAACTAGAAAAGGAGCCATGCAAGTACCATCATACTGGCTCTGAGGGAAGAGAAGCTAAGGAATTTGAAAGCAAAAGAAAAATGCCATCCATATAAGCAAGTATCTTGAAATATTGTTAAAAAGGACTCCAATTCTTTTTACCTTAAGTCATAAGGTGGTCAATTCTATCCACCTGAACCAAAGGCAAAGAAAATGCTACACTTCTTATGAATGAGGCAAAGCCCATCCCAACAAATTCTAAGGTGCTCTTCAAATCCGTTCTTGTACATTTTATCTATCAAATACTAAATACATAACCTTTACTTAAGGAATACTTAGCAACATTATGGGAGATGAGTTTTATAGTGATAGAAAAATACTGATGACTTTTCTTATCTCTATCCTAAAAACCTTATGTTATGCATTAATGAAAAGTATTAGAGAACTAAGCTAATGTAGTTTAGTAAAATAATTTTAGTGATTAATAGTAATACTGATTAAGTTCGGACACCTCAAGGCATGGATACCTAAGAACTTCTCATGGCCCTGCTCGGGAAGAGCGTGGGCCTTGAGGGCTGCCCTGGTGGCCAGTGGTTGAGATTCTGGGCTTCCACTGCAGGGGGCACAGGTCCATCCCTGCTCAGGGAACTAAGATACCGCACGCCACGCGGCGTGGCCAAGAAAATGAAGAAAACAGAGTGCAGGCCTCGAGCCAGCAGAATTGACTAAACTTTGGCAGGAAGCCTCAGGCTCTGTCCAACCCGCTGATTAAGAATCTGTGGGCTAACAAGATCCAGAGGAGATCTGTGTGCTCATTATAGTTTGAGAAACACTGTCTTAGACACTACTTTGAGACTGGATCACCTACACTGTTTTAAGGATGACTAATGCCTGGAGGGTAAATATTTTGTATAAATGAAGAGCTATATAGTTTAGATGTTACAGTTAAAGCAAAACCAATAACCTGTGGTAAAAATTCAAACTTCAATCTACACCATTACTGCAGAAGGGTACACTGAAACCCACCAGTTACTGATTGTGACACAGTGAGGACACCACTTACGCCACAAAGAAAGAGCATCCCCACTGTGCTACAGCTCTGGCCGCGCTGGTGAGTTTTTTCTACCCCTTCATGCCTACTCTTAATTCAAAACAAAACAAAGTGCTGCAGCTTTTCAAAAACTGATTTGGTACTGTATGACACATTTTTATTTAAAGCAACAGTTCTCAATTTAGAAACTGGGGAAAGGGGATTTTTGGTTATCACAGTCGTAAGCATCCAATGGGGAGAGAGTACTGGATGCTATGTTTCCTGTAATGCAGCAGATGGTCTCCCACCACTTCTGAATGCCATGCCAGACATTCATGTATATAAAAATCCAAATTTTACACAAACCTTCATTTTATACACAAAGTACGTTTTGCACAATTTTAGTTATATACCAAATTTTTCTGGGAGGCAATCAATTATACTTAGTTTTGTTTGGAAATCTGTTAATAGTGTATTCTTTTTGGATAATCACATCATCACAGCAACGCCCCCTTGGTATTTCAGTTACCAACTCAGCACGATTGGTCTTTATTCAAAACTGCCATGTTCACGGCAATTTTAGGTACAGATGCAGGCACCTGACGACTTTATTAGAGCTTTGAATATATTAGAAGGCCCAAGCATTTATAGGACTTCCCTGATGGCTCAGATGGTACAGAATCTGCTTGCAATGCAGGAGACCTGAGTTTGATCCCTAGGTTGGGAAGATCCCCTGGAGAAGGGAATGGTTACCCACTCTAGTATTCTTGTCTGGAGAATTCCATGGACAGAAGAGCCTCGTGGGCTACATACAGTCCATGGGGTCACAAAGAGTTGGACGTGATTGAGCGACTGACACAGACAAAAATCTCTAAGTTAATATCTGCATTGTTTGATCATAAATTACTTTGTTTCTCCTCCATATTGCATACATTTGATATAATGTTGACTTTAAAAAATTATGTATGTAGTTACATAAAAATTTTACTTTAGGATGGTAATAAACACTTTCCGAAATATTTCTTACTAAAAGAGGCTGATGGGATTGATAGAGATAAGAACCATTGCATTTAGAGACCATAAACTATAAACAGCATTTTTAGCTTAAGCCTAAGATGTCTTTTCCATCAGATCATGAATTTCTGGAGGGTAAATGATCTCACTCTCCTTCCAATTCTACATTTCAATGAACACAGCGCTCTGCATAAATGCTCTGCATAAATAACTCCTCTGATGAATTTAAAGCTTATTCTACTGGGTTATTTTTTAACCACCAAGTAATACCGTGACCTAAATCCTAAATGGGTTCAATTGCAATGAGGGTGTGGCACATTTGTGAGAAATAAATAAGTTAGATGTTGAGAATAAAGACAAAATCCTGCCCCGAAGACTCTAAGTAATGAGAAATAAACACCAATATTTCAAGATAAGGCGTTAAGTGCAACAATGTAGTTATACACAGTAAGAACAAAATGGTGGTTTACAACATCCTGGATGTTAGGTGCAGAAAAGATGGCAGAGGAGTTCAGCGTCCTCGCAAGCCCCCAGTAAAATACTTGCAATCTCGGTTAAAATCTAGAACTAATACCAGTAAAATGAAGCTGCCATAAACTTATAAACTTGAGACTAACTATATAATTTGTACGGTTTACTCCCTTTTCATAATCTACTTTTGAAAAAGTTTTCTTCTAAACTATAAAACCTCTTTTTCACAAAATCCCAGCAGTGTAGTCCTAAATTGTCTGTACCTTATAGCTACCTAACAAATTGGTTCTTTTCAACTTTGCCAAGATTCTGTGACATTGCTGCTAAGTCACTTCAGTCGTGTCCGACTCTGTGTGACCCCACAGACGGCAGCCCACCAGGCTCCCTCGTCCCTGGGATTCTCCAGGCAAGAACACTGGAGTGGGTTGCCATTTCCTTCTCCAATGCACGAAAGTGAAAAGTGAAAGTGAAGTCGCTCAGTCGTGTCCGACCCTCAGCAACCCCATGGACTGCAGCCTACCAGGCTCCTCCATCCATGGGATTTTCCAGGCAAGAGTACTGGAGTGGGGTGCCATTGCCATTAGATGGCACAAATTGGTCATAAGAATTTAACAATATAATTTACAAACTAAACCAATAGAAACTTTAAAAAATTACATCTGACAGATGCTTAATCTCCTAACACACCTTTCAGACCTTATATTGCAACAGGGGAAAACAAAACAAAAAAAGGGGGCTTTTTGGGCAATAGTGACTTGTTCCAATAGATCCTTTGATAAAATGTGTCTTTGTGAATTTATCTTTTGTTGCTCGGGCTTATAAATCAAGGACATTGTGGGAATTGTTGGAAGTTCCTACTTATTTCCAACCTTTGTTTCCAAAGGTAAACAAAGATGAAATGAGACAAGTGTGCTTGCTTTCATGCTTATAGACATCTGGGCCACCAAACCAACATCATTCTTTAAGAAAGTAAGAAAATTTGTGTTTAAAAGTATATGCAAGACCACAAAACCTAAGTATCTAATGAGAAGACAAGTGACCAAACCAAAGGATTCTTTTTGTCCAGCAAAGCTGACTTTTGAGAAACAACAAAAAATAAGAATAAAACTGGATAACCAGGAATAACACAAAGTAGATGTGAAAAATGTTTTCATTTAAAAATTGTTACTGCTGTCAGGCCCTCGAAATACTATAATGGCAGGACTGGTTCTAAAATTCAGAAGAGTGGGCAGTCAGCCCAGATTTATTGCTCACTTATCAAGCCCATGTTTGTTGTGCAAGTGTTATTTATAGAGTCACATGCTAGAGGCTGTTCCCAAGCTAGCTAAACCTACACGCCTAATTGACCCTAGGAACAATGATACATTGTTCAACCTAATCCTTCTATGAGCTACAGTTTCTAAGCCACAACCATATGCTTTTTATATTTGTACATATCTACCACAAACGATTTTTAGAATCTTCAAAAATTCAGAGATAGGCATATACTATCATTTCTTGATAAGGATGAGAAAACTTACAGACTTCACTTATACTACATAGTATTTATAATTAACGGAAATTAATATCTTATATTTAACTTTAACTGGACTATCACTAAAGGCTCAAAACTGAGTTAAAATCATAACAATTAATTGTGGGCAGAAACACATAAAAGCAAATGTGACAACTGATTATATTCCACTCTACAAATTGTATAACCACAGTGCAATCTGACCCTATAGCCTCAGGTTGAATAAACTGAGTATTTGATCACAAGTAGGATGGAGGAGGAAATGGCAACCCACTCCAGGATTCTTGCCTGGAAAACTCCATGGACAGAGGGGCCTAGCGAGCTACAGTCTGCGGGATCACAGAGTCGAACACGACTGAGCATGCATGCACATACAAATATGAAACCAACTGAAACAAACTTAACCATGTTGTCGTATAAAAGTGACACGCCCATATACATCTCCCTTGGAAATGGTTATTCCTAAAGCAGGCGTGGGATGGAGCAGTTATGAGAATAATGCCAAAGCTCTAGTGGAGGCTTCTTAAAACATGCAGTTCACTCAAACTTGATTCCAGATGGCTTTTATCTGTAGTTAGGTTCAGCAACATTCTTTCAATAATGACAGAACATTCTCAGCAAAAGTTCAAAAACAAAGTGTTTGTCCTTATTCCATGTTATAGAAAAAGTCAGATGTCATCACAGCCTGAATTGAGGCTCATAATTTTGTTAACAGAGGACCAGAGTTCAAGTCTCTTGATTTTCAATTATAAGGTCTACCTAGATTCTTTCATAAGAGTCATCTTAAAGAAAAAAGAAATGGCTGAATGACAGAATTATGATGAAAAAAAATTTTTTAGAGCTCTGAGAAATATTAAGACACAGAAAATATATAAACATTATTCAAAATATGGTCCTTAAACCACCTGCATCACAATTACCTGGAAGGCTGATTAGCTCCTCAGTATTTTAAAACAGGATAAGACTGAAGAATAATTTATCAATTATTTTTACATATTTTTTCATAATCTGAGATCACTACATACAATAATAAGACATTCATTTACCAGAGGAACTAAGTGAGGAATACAATACAACCACTCTAAAGGCGGCTGATGATTTTCTCAAATTCCCTGGCAATCCCTAGAGTGATATTCCTTAGCAAATACTATTTTAAATGAAACTACTAGATGTCAGATTGTCAAAATGAAGTGAACTTTCTTATATATGTTAGATCTTGGCAGTATCTTCCTTTCATTTTAAAATTGCCAGTCTAGGTTTAAACAACAACAAGCCCTGTGAAGGTAAGGAAACAAATGTGTTGAGTACCAACTCTGACCTCATTTGCCATGACAGGACTTAGGCCTGAGGCTCTAGCCAGGCACCAAGGAAGGCAGGTTTAGGCAGTCAAGCAAAGCTACAACCAGCCTTCTGCGTCTCATCAAACACCAGCTGGCTTCCAAATAAGGATGTGTTCAGGCTCTTGGCTCTTGTGTCTACTGTGAAGAAATCACATTAAATTACAAACCTGGAGCCATATTCATTGCATATTTATGGCGACATTCAAGTTTTCAACTTATCAACAGAACATGCCTTAAGTCACCCAAAATATTAACACCTGACGAGTCAAACAGCCTAGAAAACATTTCCCAAATGGTAAATCACCAGGAAGGCACAATGAATACCCTTTAAGCAAGGTAGGCAAATGGCCCTACTTTTAATACCACCGCCATTTTGATGAAAGTGATACAATAAAAAAATCTTATATATATATATATATATATTTTCATTCTTATATGTATTTTTATTTTATTCACAACTTGCTTTAGACAATAACTGGATAACAGTGTAGAACATCTTCAATCATCTAAAATGAGTCTTACTGAAATTAGCAAAATAACTTGGGGAAGGACCCCAAAATCTCAATTGAGTGTATATTGCATACTGAGTGTATATGGCTGCACTCAGTATGTCAGCAAATTTGGAAAACTCAGCAGTGGCCACAGGATAGGAAGAGGTCAGTTTTCATTCCCATCCAAAGGAAGGACAATGCCAAAGAATGTTGAGCTACCAAAAAATTGCATTCAGTTCACATGCTAGCAAGCTAATGCTCAAAATTCTTCAAGGTAGGCTTCAACAGTACATGAACCGAGAACTTCTAGATATACAAGCTAGATTCAGAAAAGGCAGAGGAACCAGAGATCAAATTGCCAACATCTGTTGGATCACAAAGCAAGCAAGGGAATTCCAGAAAAACATCTACTTCTGCTTCACTGACTAGCTAAAGCCTTTGACTGTGTGGATCACAACAAACTGTGGAAAATTCTTCAAGAGATGGGAATGCCAGACCACCTGCCTCCTGAGAAATCTGTACACAGGCCAAGCAGCAACAGTTAGAAGAGGACATGGAACAACAGACTGGTTCCAAATCGGGAAAGGAGCACATCAAGGCTGAATACTGTCAACTGGCTTATTTAACTTCTATGCAGAGTACATCGTAAGAAATGCCGGGTTGGATGAATCACAAGCTGGAATCAAGACTGCTGGGAGAAACAGCAACAACCTCAGATAAGCAGAGGATACCACTAGAATGGCAGAAAGCAAAGAGGGACTAAACAGCCTCTTGATGAGGGTGAAAGAAGAGAGTTTTCAAGCTGGCTTAAAATGCAACACTCAAAAAACATGGCATCTGGTCCCATCACTTCATGGTACATAGATGAGGAAAAAATGGAAACAGTGATAGATTTTATTTTTGGGGGCTCTAAAATCACTGTGGACAGTGACTGCAGCCATGAACTTTAAAGACACCTGCTCCTTAGAAGAAAAGCTATGACGAACCTATTATAAAGCAGAGATATTACTTTGCCGACAAAGGAACATATAGTCAAAGCTAAGGTTTTTCCAGTAGTCATGTACAGATGTGCGAGTTGGACCATAAAGAAAGCTCAGCGCCAAAAACTTGACGCTTTCGAACTGTGGTGCTGGAGGAGACTCTTGAGAGTCCCTTGGACTGCAAAGAGATCAAACCAGTCCATCCTAAAGGAAATCAGTCCTGAATATTCATTGGAAGGACTGATGCTGAAGCTCCAATATTTTGGTTACCTGATGCAAAGAGCTGACCCACTGGAAAAGACCCTGATGCTGGGAAAGACTAAAGGCAAAAGGCGAAAAGTCAACAGAGGCCGAGATGGTTGGATGGAATCACCAACTCAACGCACCTGAGTTTGTGAAAACTTCAGGAGACAGTGAAGGACAGGGAAGCCTGGCGTGCTGCAGTCCATGGTGTCGCAGAGTTGTACACCACTTAGTGACAAAGACATCACATTTTCAGAATAAATATATATAATGCATGTTGAACAATGAGAGGTGATTTCTGTACAAGAGTATTCAGAGTCTTATTCAGCCTTAACTGCATTTCATTAAATCTCATATAAAAAACCTTTATTTGATATCTCATTACTTAATAGTTAGATGTCATTTTAGGGGTGCTTCTTGCTCAGATAACTGAAAATTAGTAATGTCTTCAGGGGTTTCACAAGGGGTTTCTCAGAAGACAAAGCAGGAAACTAGTGGAAATGTGCTACGTTTATTTACTTAAGTTGAGACTCACGGTACACAATCTTAGTCAAGTCATTCAACTTTTCTGGACCTCATCTTCAGTAGCTGTGAGAGGCCTCCATTTATTGATAAGAACCAATACTTCATTTCTTGAACACCTACTGTACAAAAAAACCAAGCATTTTATCCATAGAGCTATTTTCAAAGTAAATAAGAATCTGATGGCAACATTTGGAAAAATTATTTTGAATGGACTGATAGAACCACTTAGCTAAATTAAGGTTAACAATTTATACTGGTAACAACTAATAATAAATAAATGAATAGATTTTATGTGTAGGGCTTTTGCAGGAACTAATACGGTGGTTTGCTAGGCCTGTGTAAAATGTGCCAAAGGGGAGTAGGATTCTTTCATTCACGGCCAAGTAGTCATTCACGTTTCTTCTATCCAGTAAGTTTTCTTTATATGGTCATGCCATTTTTTTTTTTTTTAATAAAAGAAAATAAATGCCAGGCAGTCATCCAATCCAGGTTTACCTTTTTAGGTAGTGTTGACTTACATGAATACTTAGTAGTCTATCAACACTAATTATAAATACAAATTAAATGTCTTCTTTCTGCCTCCTCTAGGCTTACTATGTTAATTAAAAAGGAGAACAAAAATCACTTTATGATTTTTGAGGTTCTGCTCAGGTTGAAAACGAGGATTCAACTCGGTTTTCCTAAGTCACAGCTGAAATGTGACACTGCAACTGAGATGTCAGTGAAAACAGTTCTCTTCTTTGAAACTTTCAAGTTAATTGACTATGAAATTCAATCACACTATAAAATATATTAACACCCTTCTGAAGGGGATGTTTACGGATATTGATAGAAAATGTTACCGTTATCCTTATTAAAAGGAAATTAACAAAAAGGGTATACTGTAAATACTAAGTAACATGATCACTTAGGGACTGTCTCAGTTTTTGAACCACGCTTGTTGGTTCAATCCTCAATTTTACACGAGACACTGCCCAAAGAGGTATCTAGCTTTTAGATTGTCATTTTTTTCTTTGAGAACTCTGACGTACTCTCTCTACTCTGATTAAAATGGCAAATACCCACAAGCTTATGAAAACAAATCCAAATTCTAGGAATCTAAATAACTGATTCTTTAGAATAATATCAGAACGTACCATTGGATTTTTTTAACATAAATTTATTTTAATTGGAGGTTAACTACTAAGGTAAAACTAAAATACCTGAATTATAAAATAAGTATTTCTTTGTATCTTGAAGAAAAAAAAGCCCATCTCTGGACAAGAGTTTGCATGAAGTATTTTTGTTGGCTGCAACTCTGGGAAGGAGCGGTAGCTGAGTGGTAGAATGGGCTATAATGCCCGCTGATCATGAATCAGTTGTATCTGTGAAATTGTGGAAAGTTTTTGTCACTGTTGCTCAAGACCGACAAAATGGAGCTTTGGACAGAGACAAACTATTAAAATCGCTTGAGGGATGAAACAGACGAGGCCTATTTGGAACGCTTCAGTCTATAAAGATGAAGTCCAAGTGGAGATGTGATTAAAATCACAAATGGAAAGGAAAATTCTGAAGTTCTTAAAATATGAAAAACACGTCACGTCTGAAGGAAAATTTCTGCCATCAGCCATCGTCTCCTGCCTCCACGCCTCTGCTCACACAGGGCCCCCGCCTCGGTGTCTTTCCCCTCACGTCAGCAGCTCTGAGCTGGCTCCAATGCCCACTGCTGGGCTTCCTGAGCTCTCCCCACCTCACTCGACCCTGTAACAGGTCTAACTGTCCTCTTCTGCCTTCATGGAGGTTTCTTTAGAGTTACTTTTAACACTATACAGGTCAGAGGGCTATTATGCATACATGTTCCTCATTTCCCACTGTAATATACATTTATTAATGTTTTACAGAACAAAAGGGACATAACATGGAATCTTGTAGATTTATGAAGTTCTATGGAAGTGTGAGGCATTATTTTTTAATAAAGTACTATTCCACCATAGGGAGAAGGCAATGGCAACCCACTCCAGTACTCTTGCCTGGAAAATCCTATGGACGGAGGAGCTACAGTCCATGGGGTCACGAAGAGTTGGACAGGACTGAGTGACTTCACTTTCACTTTTCACTTTCCTGCATTGGAGAAGGACATGGCAACCCACTCCAGTGTTCATGCCTGGAGAATCCCAGGGACGGGGGGAGCCTGGTGGGCTGCCGTCTATGGGGTCGCAGAGTCAGACACAACTGAAGCGACTTAGCAGCAGCAGCATTCCACCATAACAAATATTAAGGCAAAGAAAACATCTAAAGTTCTTAGTTTCAATAGTACTGGGCCAAACTCTCATTCTATTATATGAATCATCTCAGATGCATAAAGTGAAAACACACCTGTATCAAGAGTTTTGATGTGATCAGCCAAGTGGCATCAGGGAGAAGACCTAGTATTTGTTTAGAGGAGCTCCTTGAGATCCCAGAATTACTTAATCCAACATACTCATGTTACAGATGAGGAAAATGGCAAACAAAAGATAAAAAATAAACAAAAATATGCTGCTAGCTTATGCAATTTGGAGAAGGAAATGGCAACCCACTCAAGTGTTCTTGCCTGGAGAATCCCAGGGATGGGGGAGCCTAGTGGGCTGCAGTCCATGGGGTCGCACAGAGTCGGACACGACTGAAGCGACTTAGCAGCAGCAGCAGCTTATGCAATCTTCAAAAACCATGTAAAAGCCTTACAAAAACCATCAACTTTAGGCAGCTTAAAATCTGCAAAGCAAAAGAAACAAGCAACAAAATGAAAAGATACCCATGCAATTGGGGGAAAAAAGTGCAAACCATATATATTTGGTAAGGGGTTACTATCCAAAATATTAAATTCAATCTCAAAAAGCCCCTACATAATCCCAATAAAAATGGGTGAAGAACCTGAAAAGACATTTGTTTAAAGAAGATACACAAAGGCACATGAAAAGATGCTCAGGATCACTAAACATCAGAGAAATGCAAATGAAAACCATGATGAAATATCACTGCCAGACTGTGAGAATGGCAAGCATGAAAAAGAAGAGACAGCAAACGCTGCAGAGAGTGAGGAGAAAAGGGAACCCTAGTGCACTACTGGTGGCGCTGCAAACCGGTACAGCCGCTGTGGAGAACAGTACTCAGGGCCCTCAGAGACTAAACACACAACAGCCGCTGTGGAGAACAGTACGCAGGGTCCTCAGAGACTAAACACACAACAGCCGCTGTGGAGAACAGTACGCAGGGCCCTCAGAGACTAAACACACAACTACCATACGATCCAGCTTGGGGGTCCGTATCCAAAGAAAGCAAAGACACTAACTCAAAAGGATATATGGACTCCCATATTCATAGCAGCATTACTTACAATAAACAAAACATGGAAATAGTCTTAAGTGTCCATTGATGAGCGAACAGATAAAGAAGGTGTGTGGGGGGGGCGGGGGGTGGGGGGGGTACCATTCAGCCAAAAAAACAAGGAAATCCTGCCATTTGAGAATATATGGACGAACCTTAAGAGCATAATGTTAAGTGAAGTAAGTTAGAGGGGAAAAGACCAATATTGTATGATCTCACTTATATGTGGACATTTAAGGGGGTAAAAAAGCTCATAGAAAATGCCATCAGACTCGTGGTTATTAGAGGTGGGCAGGGGAGGGCAGGGGTAGCGGGAACTGGATGAAGTTGGTCAAAAGGTACAAACATGCAGTTGTAAGATAAATACTAGGGACATGATGTAGAATATGGTGACGACAGTTAACACTGCTGTATGACACATGAATGCTACAAGAGTAAATTCAAAGGGTTCTCATCATTAGGAAAAACCATCCGTTTTTTCCTTTATCCATTACTTTTGTATCTATATAAGATGATGGACGTCAAGTAAACTTATTATGGTAATTATCTCACAATATATACAAGTCAAATCATTATGTTTACAAGTGAAACTTACACAGTGCTGCATGTCAACTCTAGCTCAGTAAATCTGGGGAGGAAAATCCCAAATCTTTTTGTTCTTTCAATAAACTGTTTAGGTCTGCTTTGTCTCATAAAACCTTAATTACTTCAGCCCCTAGTGATATTTTCTTTTCCAAAATTATCATGGCATAGTGTATTACTTATCATCCAATCATTTAAACATTCATTTTCTTAACTCTAACCATGGCAGTAGGTGCAGGGGAAACAAAAATGAAATTGTTTCCTGGTTCTGAGGGATTCTACATCTACTGCAGGACGTCTGTCTGGAATGGTTTAGCTCACCAACTAGATTATAAACAAAATGTCTATAATTATTTGCTTATTGTTCATACACAAACATTTATATTCCTTTCCTGTATACCATGTCAAGGCACAGAATAACAAACTCAAGTTAATGACTGGTAGGAAAAAAACTCAGAATATACATTACATATATATATATATGTTCCAAGATGAACTGTCAAAAATTTCATTTTAATCACCCAAAGACAGTACAACTTACTTCTACTAACTGAAGCAAGTCCTGAATTATATTTAGATCATTCGGTTATTTCTAGGCATAACCTGAATCTTTTGAATCACTAAACTGGTGTAAGTCAATAAAATTAAACAACTGCTGAAATTAAATGGCAAACTTACATAGAATAGTATAATGTTAGAACTGAAAGGAAACCTGAGGACCAACAGCCCAATCGTTTAATTTTACAGACGGGGAAATGGACAGATAAGAGAGTATTGTAACTCCATGCTTGCAGTGGCACTGTAACCGATTTCTGACTCACAGAGTAGCACAGTTTCCACAGGCAACACCCGGCCTGATCTCCTAAATCAAGTAGCTTGGCCAAGAGAGGCCAGAGTGAAAGGTGCATGGACACCACCTCACCTGTCCAACACCTGCTAATATCAAGGTCACTGGCAGAAGCATCTGCAACTGCTTTGATGCCTATGACTCAGAGGATGAACAACAACTCACAACAAAGCCATGTCATCAGCGTCTTACTTCATTAGCCAGGCGCTTACTGAAGACTGCATGTGAACCAGGTCACTAACAAAGGAGAAGAGTGTACCCCAGAAGTTCTTTTACAGAGAAGTGCAAGGACCTCTTCATTGGACTCTCAGTTTTTGGTATTAATTTACTATTAAATACTCTTTATTTGGAGAAGGCAATGGCACCCCACTCCAGTACTCTTGCCTGGAAAATCCCATGGATGGAGGAGCCTGGTATGCTTCAGTCCATGGGGTCACAAAGAGTCAGACACCACTGAGAGACTTCACTTTCACTTTTCACTTTCCTGCATTGGAGAAGGAAATGGCAACCCACTCCAGTGTTCTTGCCTGGAAAATCCCAGGGACGGGGGAGCCTGGTGGGCTGCCGTCTACGGGGTCTCACAGAGTCGGACGTGACTGAAGTAACTTAGCAGCAGAGTCTTCTATCTTAAATTATAGGGAAAACGCCTGGAGTTACACTAAGACCTTTTCTCTTTCCTCCTGGACACACAGCGGTCTGGCCTCTGGTCCATTGGGCTGTGCCACACTGCTTACAGGTGGAGCATTCCTCATCTTCCAAGTCCAATCTTCTCTCACCTTGTAAATGGCAAAACTGAGACCACGATGGTCACTCAAGCACCTACCTGAGATCATGACACTAAGTGGGTGGTTAAGGCAGAACTAAAATCCCAGTCTCCCGTCAGTCAACTTTTCCCTTCCCCTAGCCCTCTCCCATGCCACACACACAAAAGGAAGAAAACAGAAACAAAAATAAATCTACACCCAAGCCAAACAATATTACAAAACAGTATTATCTGGACTACAGTTCATTTGAAACACTTACTGAACACTGCTAAGTGCAAGGTACTACTGACATCAAAATGAGTCAGACACGGTTCCTGACCTGGAAATGTTTCCTTTTAGTGGGAAACATCCACTAAGATAAAGTTTTAATTGAAATGATACAGTGAGGCTCGTGTTATTTATGGAAAGGTTCTTGGTCCCACCTAAGTATACAGAGGACATACAGAGAAGATAACCTCTGACCTGGGTGCTCAAAAATCTATAAAATTAGCTCGCTGACGAGGCTGGAAAAGCATTCCACAAAGGGAGAAACACAGGCTAAGTCACAGAAGTGTGGCTTTTGTTCACTTAAATGAAAGGGCTGGAGTAGATTTCAATTAAACCACTGTGACTGAAAAAGATTTAACATCATTCTAACAAACAAGTATGTCTCCAGACATTACTAAATGCCCCCTGGGAGGGGGCAAAACCAATCCTGTTAGAGAAATACTACTCTAGACTTGAGAATAAAAATCATGTTATTCAACTATGTACCTCTAGTTCCTAAAAGTCCCTTACATGTTCTCTAATGTTGAGTCAACTAAGCTATCTTTCTTGTGAACCTAACATGCTATATTAAAATGTTACCCTTTAGGACTGCTCTGGTAGTACAGTGGATAGGAACCTGCCTGCCAACGCAGAGGACGCAGGTTTGATCCGTGGTCTGGGAAGATTGCACATGCCACAGGACAGCTAACCCGCTGAGCCCTTAGGTCACTGCTACTGCGGCCCGCACCCTGCGACCAAGGAGCCCCTGCTCACCGCAACTAAGAAAGCTCCCAGTAGCAGCGAAGGCCCAGTGCAGCCCAAAGCATCTTGTGAGTGAGCAACAAAGCGCTGACACCGAGAGCGTGTGGATCACGTGCTACCCAGCATCGCCTCCCCATCCCAAGACAAAACACCAAAAAGCGCTGCTAGTGTCTGACGCGTGTCCACTCAGATGCTTGGGACATGCGAGCACCTACTTCCTGAAGAGTCTTTTGCTGCTAAATTCACCTATCACACACAAAAATGTAGAATTTTCACTATAAACACTATCTTTATTTTAAAAGATAAGCACACGAATAGACATTTCTCCAAGGAAAACATACAAATGGTCAACAAGATGCTCAAAAAGCACAAAAAGATGCTCAACAACACCATTATCAGAGTCATTAGGGAAAGAGAAACCAAGACCAAATGAAGTACAACCCATTTGATGCCTATCATCAAGAAAAGGGCTTCCCTGGTGCTCGGTGGTCAAGAATTTGCCTACCAATGCAAGGGATGCGGGTTGGATCCTTGGGTCGGGAAGATGCCCTGGAGAAGGAAAGAGCAACCCACTCCAGTAATCTTGTCTGGGAAATCTCAGAGGACCCTGGCAGGCTACACTCCACAGGGTCACAAAAGAATCAGACATGACTTAGCAACTAAACAACAACAATTTATCAAGAAAAACAAAAAAGGAGTATTGGCAGGAAAGTAGAACACTTAGGAACTCTTGTGCATTGATGATATGAATGAAAACTGCTGCAGCCATTGTGAAAACATTTCGCAGTTCTTAAAAAAAAATTAAATATTAAATTACCATATGATCCAATACTTTCACTTCTAGATATATACTCAAACCAAGTGCTCAAGCAGATGTGTACATCAGTGTTCAAAAGTAGCATTATTCACAATAGCTAAAAGGTGGAAACAACGAAGTGTCTGTCAACACACGGATGGATAAACAAAATGTGACACACACATACAGAATGTCATTTAGCTGTGACATTTACTAAAAAACGACAAATACTGCATGATAAAGGGCTTCTTTCGTGGCTCAGATGTTTAGAAAAAAAAAAAAACAAATCTGCCTGCAATGTATGAGACCTGGGTTCCATCCCTGGGTTGTGAAGATCTCCTGGAGGAGGGCGTGGCAACCCACTCCAGTATTCTTGCCTGGAGAATCCCATGGACAGAGGAGCCTGGCATGGGGTCACAAAGAGTTGACAGGACTGAGTGACTAACACACACTTTTAAGAAGGACCTAAAATAGGCAAATTCATAGACACAAGAATGTAGACTAAAGCCCAACTTCCACCCCACGCCAGGGACTAGGGGAAAGGGAAGAATGGAGAGCTACTATTGAACATTATGGGTACAGGGTATCTATTTCAGATGATGAACAAATTCTGGAAATGGATATTGATGACGGTTATGTAACATTATGAATGCACTTAGATGCCACCGAATTGTGTATTTAAAAATTGTTAAAGTGGTAAATTTTATGGTATATGTTATATACCACAATTAAAAAAATTTTTTAAGTAAAAAAGTTAATCATGCAGTTTGTTTGCTGTTTGCTTTTTCCTTCACAACCTAATGCCTGGTTAAATTCTTCTAAACGCAGTACTGAACCACATTCCCAAGATAGTCTAAGAACTGCCTCAAAGGAAGTTCAGTGAACCTGTACAGGAAAAAATTTAGTGAAAATCAAGATCTCTGTGCAGTATCTGTTGACTTCACAAATCCACCTAATACCACTGGCAGTGGCAGCCTTTGATAGCTACAGTATGGTAAGCAAGCAAGGTACCAGAAATTCCTGAAGAACTAAAGCAGAACTATAAACAATAAGCTCCAGCTACAAACTAGAAAGGTAGATAGATACAGAACTAGAAAGACCAGTCTTGTGTGCAATCAACAATGAGATACACTCACGTCAGGTAAAGGTTTCAGGCTCGTTTCATACTCGAGAGGCAGTACTTTAACTGACTGTGAGAATACTGGATTTTGGCAAAATATTAAGTAGAATATTAAGCTGTGTATGGTGAAAGACTGGGTACATAGTTCTGTGACACTCCCACACAATCATCAAAAACAAGTAAGCATCTCTCAATGAAATCCACAGCCTAAATCCTAAAGTGACCAACATAAAGACACTATGTAGTTTGAAAAATGGTCTGATAATTTCATCAAAACAAAGAAAATGAAATTTCAAGCTATAACTATTGCTTAGATATGTATTTTCATAAAGAAGTGTAGACAAAAATATGTGTATGTAAGAATTTTTCATCCGCATATGCAAATGATACCAGCCTAACGGCAGAAAGTGAAGAACTAAAGAACCTCTTCATGAGGTTGAAGGAGGAGAATGAAAAAGTTGGCTTGAATCTCAGCATTAAAAAGACTAAGATCGTGGTCACATCACTTCATGGCAAACAGAAGAGGAAAAAGTGGAAGCAATGACAGATTTTTTTTCTTGGGCTCCAAAATCACTGAAGTCGATGACTGCAGCCATGACATTCAAAGACGCTTGCTCCTTGGAAGGAAAGCTATGACAAACCTAAACACAATATTAAAAGCAGAGATATCACTTTGCCGACAAAGGACACAAAAAGCTATGGATTTTCCAGTAGTCATGTATAGATGTGAGAGCTGGATCATAAAAGAAAGCTGAGTGCTGAAGAATTGATGCTTTCAAACTGTGGTGTTGGAGACGACTCTTGAGAGTCCCTTGGACTGCAAGGAGATCCAACCAGTCCATCCTAAAGGAGATCAGTCCTCTATATTCTTTGGAAGGACTGATGCTGAAGCTGAAACTCCAATACTTTGGCCATCTGATGCGAAGAGTTGACTCATTGGAAAAGACCCTGATGCTGGGAAAGATTGAGGGCAGGAGGAGAAGGGGACGACAGAGGATGAGATGGTTGGATAGCATCACCGACTCAATGGACATGAGTCCGAGCAAACTCCAAGAGACAGTGGAGGACAGAGGAGTCTGGTGTACTCTGAGTCCATGGGGCTGCAAAGAGTTAGACACGACTTAGCAACTGAATAATAACGAGAATTTTTCAAGAATTAACACATACATCAGACTAGTATACAGGTATTTTTTAATTACTGTAGGCCATGCATAACTATAGACATTGTGGAAACTACAAAATAAATACAAGATAGAAGCCTTCCTCTCTTTCAAGGAAGAAAGAGAGTTGGATGAAACTATTACATAACCAAATATATTGTTTAACTATGGCTTAACTTGTTAACTAAAGCTATTTCTCATGAGACTTTATATCTCAACAATTTGCCACACAAGATAATTGAGCACTAACCCATCATTTTTAAAGCTCCCAAAATACTGCTTGACAATACTTCACTTGGCCAACAATCAAAGCATCCTGAGACTTATGTCTGACAAACAAGAGATGCTAAAATGACACTTTCTCTGGAAAGAAGTGTGCAAACTGTTTGCAATCTCTTTCTGAGCAAATTAACAGAAGCAGAGTTAAAAAACGGAAATGTAAAGAGAGTGAGTTTTCTTTTCTCTCCTCCAAGTCTAAGCACCGTGTCGAGACTCCAGAGTTCTCTCTGGCAAGGATCCGCGGGCCCCATGGCTGTCCTCTCACTTCATCGCTGACAGCTCTTCCTGTTTGTCCAGCCTGGAGAAGACGGACGCAGACAGGCCCCTGTCCCCATACAGGACGGCCCTGGTGCTGCAGCATCCCTCAGTAAGGCACGTCCCTTCATCTGTGCAACCAGACGAGGAAGGTGCCTAAGCGCCAACTGTGGGCAAAGCCCCCATGGAGGGGTGATGCGGGGAATAGAAGGGAGATCCAGTCCCCAACCAGAGCCCCAAGATTCCTCAGAGCAAGGATTAGAAAGGAAGTAAGTTTAATATTTTATATAAATGCAATCAAAAGCTATCATTTTAACTTTCCCAAATTCTTTCCACCTTTGCACAATCACGAAAGCAGTATTAAATATTCACATGCCCCTGCCCCCATTTTTAACTACCTATACTCAGCAATAACGAGTTTGGCCAATCATTTCATATCCATCCTGATTAAGGACTGAGAATTGACTCCCTGCCTCACAGGCCACCTTCCACACCAGCTGCTAGGCCAGCTTCCCTTAAACACAACTCCTATCTGTTCTCTCCCCTTCCTTCACAACAGTAAATCTGGCTTCCCCTATCATCATCCCCGGCTTAACACTTCATCTGACCTCCACCCCCACCCCCATATCTCATCAGCCTTTCCCTCCTTCAGATATACTGTTAATTTTTTATCCAGCACAGAGGTCATGCTCATCTTATTCCATCTCTTGGACAAACCATGCCTCTTCTATTATCCTATAGGGCCTTCAAATTCTTACTCCAAAACAGCTCCATTACCTGTGCAATAAAAAATGTAACTTGTTTTTAAAAGTGGATTGATACAATTATCAGCTGGCAAATGAGTGGACATTTCAGATATTGTCCTGCTTTACAGAGAACAGTAAACTAGTATTTATAAGGCATTCATGCTTAGTGCTTAGTCGCTCAGTCGTGTCTGACTCTTTGCAACCCCGTGGACTATAACCCACCAGGCTCCTCTGTCCACAGGAGTTTCTTCCAGGCAAGAATAGGAGTGGGCTGCCTTTCCTCCTCTAGAGGATCTTCTCGACCCAGGAATCAATCCCGTGTCTCCAGGGCCTCTTATATTACAGGTGGATTCTTTACCACTGAGCCATTGGGAAGCCCATTTATAAAGCACATCAAATACTAACTACTCTAAGAGTTCCAGTGTTGACAGCTACCCCAAAACTGACACCAACGATGAGCAGGCATCATTAACTCTTGTGGGATCCTTAAACCTGGCACATTAATGCCTTCCAGAATCACCTGTGTGTGCACACAGGACTTACTGAACTGAATGAAAAAAGGTGTTAGTCACTCAGTCGTGTCCGACTCTGTGCGACCCCACAGACTGTAGCCCACCAGGCTCCTCTGTCCATGGGATCTTCCCAACCCAGGGACTGAAGCTGGGTCTCCTGCATTGCAGACAGATTCACTGAACTGAATAAACCACTGCTGAACTATGTCTTAGTTGCAAGTCTCTTTTTTTTTCCCTCTCAGTTTTTTTCTATTACACAAGATCTTCCAGACACAGAAATTAATCCAAGCCTGCTTTCCTTTTGCAGAAACACAGGCTGTCCTATATGTACACTCAGATTTGAAACCAATGGTTTTTTAGGCTCCTGGAAAGCCCTGAAACCAGGTATTTAGAGATAAGCCAGACATTTACTTTCAGTTTAGAGACCAACGTTGCATTCTTACGAGGCAACTAAGAAATACCATGGCATCCGGTCCCATTACTTCATGGCAAACAGAAGGGGAAAAGTGGAAGCAGTGACAGATTTTATTTTCTGGGCTCCAAAATCACTGCAGACGGTGACTGCAGTCATGAAATTCAAAGAAGCCTGTTCCTTGGAAGGCAAACTATGACAAGCCTAGACAGCATATTAGAAAACAGTGACATCACTTTGCTGACAAAGGTCCACATAGTCAAAGCTATAGTTTTCCCAGTAGTCATGTACGGTTGTAAGAGTTGGACCACAAAGAAGGCTGAGCGCCAAAGAATTGAGGCTTTTGAACTGTGGTGTTGGAGAAGACTCTTGAGAGTCCCTTGGACTGCAAGGAGATCCAACCAGTCCATCCTAAAGGAAATCAACCCTGAATAGTCATTGGAAGGACGGATGATGAAACTCCAACATTTTGGCCACCTGATGCGAAGACCTGACTCATTGGAAAAGGCTGACGGGAAAAGGAGAATGCGGCAGCAGAGGATGAGGTGGTGAGACAGCATCACCACTCAAAGGACATGAGTCTGAGCAAACTCTGGGAGACACTGGAGGACAGAGGAGCCTGGCGTGCTGCAGTCCCTGGGGTCATGAAGAACAGGACAGGACTTCACAACTGAACAGCAAGAAATCCCAAGTTTCCCAAGGTAAAGTATGCTCTAGTCATTTCAGATGTTATGAAATGGTTAGATTTTAAAACACACTATTTTTAAAATTCTTTTTTTCCTAATACAGACTAAACTTTAATTATTTTAAATAATCAAGGGTAGCCAAAGTTGGCATAGACTTAGAAAATTCACAAGAACACTTTTTAAGGTTTTAAAAGACTTTTCTAAAGCTTTATTTTGCCAAAAGGAATTTCAGCAATATACTCAAACAATTTTTAAAACATAAACAGTAAACATTTCCTTCTGCTTTTCATGACTATCACTCTAAATTGTTTTTTTTTTTTTTAATTATCAGTTTTTAAAGTTCGTCATATGGCTGGTAGAGGCACCATGTGACTAAAATAGTAAATACAGGTTAAAAAATTTTGATAATAGCTGTTGAGTTTTAGGATTGTGGAGAAAAAAAGACTTCTTAAAAACCAGAAAAATAAAATAACACCAGGGTTGTTCTGCCTGTTTAGAAGTCATTCTCGAGGCAGAGGTCCAATGCTAAAACTGAACTCTGTGTTTCTTATCCAATAGTTAATCTCTGTGAACCTAGTTTCTTCAATTGTAAAACAGGAATGATGTCCATCTTATGTGTAGAAAGTGGTCAATTGTAGCTCATTTCCTTTAAGTCTGGATTTATTTCAGCAATTTAATAATTTCAAAAGATAGAAGAAGCCTAGAGAAATCATTTTATTAACCTCAATACTCCAGTATGTACATATAACAGTAAGAAATCCCTTATTCTTATCTCTTTATAGGGCTAAAATAGGGACTAGAATTTATAGAGATGACTAGATGGAGTATTCTGTTATATGACATTATAAATTTTCACAGTCCTGTGTCGAGAGATATATGAGAAATGCAGTTAGAGCATATAGTGGATCACTAAATATTCAATTAATTCCAAATAGGAAAAGGAGTACGTCAAGGCTGTATATTGTCCCCTGCTTATTTAACTTATATACAGAGTATATCATGAGAAACGCTGGGCTGGAGGAAGCACAAGCTGGAATCAAGACTGCCGGGAGAAATACCAATAACCTCAGATATGCAGATGACACCACGCTTATGGCAGAAAGTGAAGAACTATAGGGCCTCTCTTGATGAAAGTGAAAAAGGAGCTCAACATTCAGAAAACTAAGATCATGGCATCCAGTCCCATCACTTCATGGGAAACAGATGGGGAAACAGTGGCTGACTTTATTTTTCTGGGCTCCAAAATCACTTTGGATGGTGAATGCAGCCATGAAATTAAAAGATGCTTACTCAAAAAAAAAAAAAAATAATAATAAATAAAAGACGCTTACTCCTTGGAAGGAAAAGTTATGACCAAACTAGACAGCATATTGAAAAGCAGAGACATTACTTTGCCAACAAAGGTGCGTCTAGTCAAGGCTATGGTTTTTCCAGTGGTCATGTATGGATGTGAGAGTTGGACTATAAAGAAAGTTGAGTGCCAAAGAATTGATGCTTTTGAACTGTAGTGTTGGAGAAGACTCTTGAGAGTCAAGAGACTCTTGCAAGGAGATCCAACCAGTCCGTCCTAAAGCAGATCTGTCCTGGGTGTTCATTAGAAGGACTGATGTTGAAGCTGAAACCCCAATACTTTGGCCACCTGACGCAAAGAGCTGACTCATTTGAAAAGACCCTGATGCTGGGCAAGATTGAGAACAGGAGGAGAAGGGGACGACAGAGGATGAGATGGCTGGATGGCATCACCGACTCAATGGACATGGGTTTGGGTGGACTCTGGGAGTTGGTAATGGATAGGGAGGCCTGGCGTGCTGTGGTTCACGGGGTCGCAAAGAGTTGGACACGACTGAGTGACTCAAATGAACTGAAATATTCAATTATGTTTCAGTCTAGTGCAGTGGTTAAGAGTATGGACTTAGGTGTCAGACTGACAAAGCCAGGAAGGTGATATAGCCACTACCGACATACTCTTGCTTGAAGTGTGCCTTAGCTTCCTCATCAATAAAATGGGAATAATACGAGTTTTTGTGAGAATTCATTGAATTACTTCTTATAAAAGACTTAAATCAGTGCTTGGCCTCTAATAGTGTTAGTTGCTCAGTTGTGTCCAACTCTTTGCGAATCCATGGATTGTAGCCTGCCAGTTCCTCTGCCATGGAACTCTCCAGGCAAAAGTACTGGAGTGGGTTGCCATTGCCTTCTCCAGGGGATCTTCCAACCCAAGGATTGAACCCATGTCTCCTGCACTGCAGGCAGATTCTTCACTGTCTGAGCCATTATAGCTTGGCCTATAATAAGCACTCAAGAAATACTAGTTGTTATTGTTACTATTGCTGATACAGTTTAGAACAAACCATGTCCTTGTAACCCACCTAAATATATTAATAGCCAAATGAATAATAAATTCAATCTTATACAACAATGCCTGCGCATAAACTACTGGGTGTTGAAGAGAAATTAAAGTTACAGCCCCAACCAACAGTACAAGTTTCAAAAGGTATGTGACCACAGAAACTCAATTCTCTGTAATACGTAGCAGAAGAGAGGTACTTTACTTATCAAATCTAAGATCCAAGGAAATGTTAAGAAGCACTCTAATTTCAGAGTGAAATTATGTTAGAATTGAATGTTATTCAAATTATGTTAGATTTTCTTCAATGTTAGAACTGAAGAAATGCTACTGGAATAAAAATGAGTGAACTTCATGCTACCAAAGTTGAGATAGGAAGGTTCAAATACTGTCAATGCAAGCTACATAAACAAGATCTGTGCTGGCATCTGAGCTGGAGCTGCTTCTTAAATGATAAAATAAAAATTAGGAGAAGTTGAGGGGACCAGAAGGGTAAGCAGCCCAAACAGAGGGAACCTGCCATGCAGAGTAACACATGCATGAATAAGCACGGTCTCTGCAGCGTAGTCTCTGCAGTGTGCAGTGCACAGGACGAGCAGGCGGGGCAGAGAGAGAGAGAGGAGGCTGGAAAGGAGACTTGGGCCAGTGGTGAACTGTAACCTCTAGGCAAGCTGCTCCACTGGCTTGTACATGTGCCATCCTTATATGTGACTTAACTAATTTAACTACCAAACTAATTTATTGACATACCTCACTCAACTAACTCATCCTAAGTGAATCTGGATTAAGTGCCCTGTCTTAACTGCCCAGGGTCAGGACAAAGGGCTTCTCTTCTGTGTCTCTGGTGGCCCATGGCTTTGGACAACCCCTTTGGTCCTGAAAGACTCACAAATAATCAGGCATCAAAACACCACAAATTCTGAAAAGCATAAAGAACAAGAGGAGTACGCAAAGGACAGGAAAAGTAGAAATACATATAAGGCAACATGGATGTGAGAACAAGAATCCTGAATGTGGAAGTTATTATTAATCCTGTCTACTCCTTGGAAGGAAAGTTATGACCAACCTAGACAGAACATTCAAAAGCAGAGACATTACTTTGCCAACAAAGGTCCGGCTAGTCAAGGCTATGGTTTTTCCTGTGGTCATGTATGGATGTGAGAGTTGGACTGTGAAGAAAGCTGAGCACCAAAGAACTGATGCTTTTGAACTGTGGTGTTGGAGAAGACTCTTGAGAGTCCCCTGGACGGCAAGGAGATCCAACCAGTCCATTCTAAAGGAGATTAGCCCTGGGATTTCTTTGGAAGGAATGATGCTAAAGTGAGCTGGAACTCCAGTACTTTGGCCACCTCATGCGAAGAGTTGACTCATTGGAAAAGACTCTGATGCTGGGAGGGATTGGGGGCAGGAGGAGAAGGGGACGACAGAGGATGAGATGGCTGGATGGCATCACCAACTCGATGGACATAAGTTTGAGTGAACTCTGGGAGTTGGTGATGGACAGGGAGGCCTGGCGTGCTGCGATTCATGGTGTTGCAAAGAGTCGGACACGACTGAGCGACTGAACTGAACTGAACCAAGTGAAGACCTGTAAGGCTTGCTGTGTTTTGATTTTGAACAGTTCAAACTAATATGGTCAACATTTTACAGATATTTCAAGATGAACCTATTTACTTATGCTTCCTAATAATCTTTCTCTACCTTCAATTTTCTTTTTTTTTTCCTCAGTTCAACGTTTATAGTTTCTAGGGCTTAACTTTCCAAGGATGAAGACTTCGATGATACACTTACTACATTTCTTTTCAAGTTGGTTATATGTAACATAAAAATGGCCACTTCTCCCCACATCTGAAGACAACCTCTGTGGTCCCAGCAGAGAAAGGCCTTAGGCAGCAGTGGTATTTCCGGTATACTAGAACTCCTTCCCAAACCCTGAAGAAATTATTCCCATTTTCCCTCTCCTCCTCCCTACAAAGAAATACCTGCCTGTCCACTGAAAAGACATTCAAAACTAACATGTGTATCTGTGATTCTGACCAACTATAGGAAAACACCATAAGCACTGAATCGAACTCCAATCATTAAGCAGAGAACTTCTATTCTTAGGGAACAGCAGGGTTTGGTTCGGTTGGCAACACTCCTGGCCTCTGGATCAAGAGGTCAGTCTCACGTTTCAAGTAAGAACTCCAGTTTACAATTCTTACAAACACTCCTGCAGAATAATTCAAGAGGCATTAAATGACAGTTCCATCAAAAGCCAAGTATCTGGTAAAATTTCAAATCTAGAAATATAATATGGAAATAAATTGCACAAACTAATCCTTTTAAGCAAAAGACTGTGACTTAAAAATGATAGAAAGGCAGAGGGAGAAGAAGAGGGAGTGTGAGTGTGTGTGTATTTTGGCTAAAGGCAGACTAAATGAATTATATTTCACAACTACATCGACACTTGCCTTTAACATTGCCCTGTTCCAAAACAGGTAGGGCAACATCTGCAATAAAGATTTTACTAAAAGTAAGCTTCTGGTCTTTAAATATTCCCTATAAATAATTTATATTTATACTACAGTGATGGGCTAAAAATATAAAAAAAAAGTTCTGCAAAAATGAAAGGCTGCATCAAGTGATTTCATGTAGACAATCCACAAGCACACAACTCAGACAGGGTGGCACCAAGTGATTAACAGCTCTTTACAAAAATAGATAAATAATGTTGCAATACAGGAGCTCTCATTTGAAACACTAGAATGTATTCCTGAAAGCAGAAACTTATTCTGTACTTTAAAAATAGGCATCCCACGAAAATCAATAAGACTTACTTAAAATTCACACACCAGGTGTCCTAAAGATTAGAGGTCCTAATACGCTACAAGGTAAATTTCCTAAATAAAACCTTTTTCCCTACTTAAAATTACTTACTCCCAGGGAAATAATTCACCCCTACAATAAAAACTATGCAACATGAACTGACTTTGTACATAGTTGGGAAAAAGTTATGTGTGTGAGTTGTAAATAGTCTTTTTATAATGTCATGAATTTTCAGTTTTCATTTTAAACAGGTTTGTATGGTGTTATTATTTTCAGCATTCAAACAGCTTTTAGTTATGAATTTTTTTCTTTAAAAATTTAAAAAAAAAAAAAAAATTTTTTTGGCCACATCTTAATCCTCTAACCAGGGATCGAACCCTTGCCCCCTGCAGTGGAAGCATGGAGTGTTAGCCAATGCACCACTGGGAAAGTCCCTAGTTATGAACTCTTATCACAGGTCTAGAGCCAGAAGGCATCCACGAGGGCATCCGGCCTCCTCTCACGTTGGACTGCCAATGCTCCAGTGCCCTCTATCACACACCTGCTTGCTCTTTAAACGTCTTTATAATGAAGGCCACTTTATCTTAATCAGGTACTATAAGAAAAATCATTCCTATTGCTTAATATTCCTAGAATTGGGAAATTCCAACTAGGACAATTCCATTAAGAAAGTTATACTAGGACTTCCCTGGTGGCTCCATGGGCAGGAATCTGCAGTGGACACGGGTTCAATCCCTGGTCCAGGAAGATTGCACATGACGTCAGGCAACTCACGTCATGCGCCACAAGTCCGGAGCCTAGTGCAGCAACTGGGGAAGCCCACAGGCCCGAGCGCCGCTCATGCAGCTGCTGAAGCCGGAGCGCCTCGAGCCTCCGCTCCCAACCAGAAGCACTGCTCTCAAAAGAGGGGCCTCCGCTAGCCATCAGAGGGAGCCTGCAAGCAGCACTAAGACCCAGGGCGACCAATGACAAAAATCAATTGGAAAAAAGAAAGTTGTAATGAATGAGTGGTAATTTGAATTTGCTGTTTTCAGTTAGGTGAAGGCAGAGCAGCATGACGCTAAATCAAATCCTCATTAAATTCTAATCCAGTGGGTAAGTACTAACAAGTAATTCGCTGAACTAAAACACAGAAAGCAAGGTGCTCTGGGTAACCTCTTCTTCCTTAGCGTCTACACTATGTAGCCTGCTCTTAGCAATACACAAAGCCAGGTAATAAAAGACAACATTGATATAGTCCTTTACAGTTTATGAAATACTCTTGCATACATTACCACAAATGTATAAAACAGTAAAGGGACCTTAAAT
Source organism: Bos mutus (assembly GCF_027580195.1). Taxonomy (NCBI): domain Eukaryota; kingdom Metazoa; phylum Chordata; class Mammalia; order Artiodactyla; family Bovidae; genus Bos; species Bos mutus. The sequence continues at coordinate 73,354,606 of NC_091631.1, read as the reverse complement.
CAGCAGTAGCTGGGCCGGAGGCATGCCAGCTGACCTCCACATGTGTCAGACGAAGATCCCTTCATTCCACAGCTTGATCCATTTAATGACACCAGAGTACAGCCTCCCGCAGAATCCTGAGGGCTGATTCCAGAACCCCCTCAGACACCAAAATCTGAGGGTGCTCAAGTCCCTCATTTAAAATGGCGTCGTATTCGCGTATAACCTCCACACATCCTCCTGTATCTATAAATCCTTTCTAGATTACTTATTAATAACAAACACAATGTAAATGCTATGTGAATAGTTGCTGATGCATGGAAAATTCAAGTTTTGATTTTTGTAACTTTCTGGAAAACTTGTCCTGAAAATTTTCATTCCTCGAATGGTGGAACCCATGGATATGAAGGGTCAACTGTACGTACAGAAGCATATGTTCAGTCTTAAGTCCTTTCAATTAATTCAACAACTTATAAGTAAAATCATATCAGAATTACTCTGGAAGCTTTTGAAAGAGTAGATAATTCAGCCTTACTGGTATCATTTAAGGAACCTGGTAAAGAAATTAAAACATCCTAGTTTAATCCAACAAGTGTTTACTGATCACCAAACGAGTATACAATTACTAAATGAAACTCTGCAATAAATACAGTTTATTTATTTATCTAAATACAGTTTAGATTCAGCTCGAAGTGAAGTGAAGTGAAGTCAGTCATGTCCGACTCTTTGCGACCCCGTGGATTGTAGCCTACCAGGCTCCTCAATCCACGGAATTCTCCAGGCAAGAATACTCAGTCTACCAAAAAAAAAAAAAAACGTACAGGACAAAAACAAAGTTTATAATTGTAAAGAGATTTAATAGGAAGAGCTCACACTATGAATGACACAGGCCAGGATAGGTGAATCTGTAGAAGTTACTTCACCTCTTCAAGGCAGAGAGGCCCAATCTATATAACAGGAAATACCTACAGGACTATGGAGAGGACTAAATGAGACAGTATGGTAAGTATTCATGGTTAAGTATCCACACAGCAGTATTCAAGGCATGGTTACTCTAACTTTAAAGCAGTAGTATATAAAATAATTCTGCATATTCAAAAGGAAGTTTCTTTAAATGTTTTTCTTTGAAATTAAATATAAATCACTATCTGACTCACAAAATACTAACATTCTTCCATACACTGGAATGAATAAAGCAACGTAAATAATCATCAGCAATTTGCACTACCACTGAAAATGGGCTAAAAAAAAAAAATTCTAAGTTGTATCTGACAATCAAAACAGTCCAAAGTTACAGCTACTATAAAGACCAGACGCTGCACATACGGAAGGTGTCTGGGACTGCGATGCTGCGGCTCTGACAGATAAAGTGCTCTTCTTGAGAAGGCTGAAGAAGCCTTTTGTGGGGCTCTCGGGGACAGTGACTGCCTTTACTTTCTGTGCCAACAGAGGAGCTACAGATGCGAGAGAGCTCCAAGTCTGAATCTCAAGTTTCTTCTTTCCAATATTTATTTCCAGCTTAATAGATAATAAACAATTAGTGATATGTTAGTATTTTCTCAAACAAAATATTTCTTAAAATCAGCCTGGCGTGCTGCAGTCCATCGGGTCGCTAAGAGTCAGACACAACCAAGCGAGCAACTCAACTAAATTCTTGGTAAAACCACACCCCAGAACTAATCACTGATTCTTTATCTATATGTATAGCCAGCCTCTCTTTTCTAACTCTTTCATCTCTAACTATCGATTTCATCTTAAATTTCTACCTATATTCCTAGTGTCACTGTTAGAGCTCTCTTACTTTTCATTTTCCTTTACACTTAAGTCACAATAAGAAAAATCCCTCCTTTAGACATTACTAATCCCCCTTCTATTGCCAACATTGCTAAGAGATTTTGCTTAATGGTGGTATTTACACATTAAACTTAGTATTCTTTGTGTAAAATGTAAAGCACTGCAAATACAACATCACATCAAAAACTTATTTTGATACTTAAATATAGACTTGGAATTCACGTGAATTTTTTTCATTGATTTTCACAGCATTTTAGAGCTAGCAAAGTTCTTAGAAATCATATATTCTAATCCACTAATTTCACAGATGGGGAAGTCAAGGTTCCCAAGTAAGCAATCAGCCAGTCAGACATATTACTAAACATTTATTAAATGCCAGACGCTACGGTAAGTGCCAAAGACGTAATGGTGAACTCAATGTGGGCTTTGTAATAGCCAATGGAGAAGACAAGCAAAAGGTAACTCAAGTTCAAGTAAGAAGGAAATTTTTTCTTACTAGATACAGAATTTTACTAAAATCACATAACGTCAAGTTACAAAACCACTCACAAATTAAGCAGAATCAACAAAAGGACTCAACATTCAGTAAAGAATAAAATCCTCTTCCGTCGAATCCTGTTCGTCCTTTAAGTACAACCAAAGACCAAACTCTTGCCTAAATCTCTAATGACTTGGCACAATGATCTCGTCCTTTTCCAGGTTACTACCTGGGACTGACCGCGTTGCTTAGCAGTCAACTGGACATATGCTCGGACCATTTCTATTTCACATACCTTGACTACTAACTGAGAAAGGGATCATGAGGTTCTTAATGTTTTACACCTCAGGCAAGCACGGCGCTAACGCTTTCTGAAGACATCAAAACAGACGAACATAACTCAGTGCCTCCAAAATGACTGAGAACACCACTTAGAAACAACTCTCAACACTTTTTTGGTGAGAAATTATTATGTGGTGGCACTATACTAGGTGCAGGGAGATATGATATCAACAGCTTTGAAGTGAAAATGTACTCCTGATGTAGAAATGTTCATGACAGGCTCGAAGGGGGAACTTCAAGGCAGACTTGAGGCTAGAAAAAATCCAGGAAGACAATCCAGGGGAATTAACATTTGAGCTGCATCTTGAAGGAATCTGTATTTAATTTAAACAGTTCCCTGATGAAGGGTAGGGATCTGAGGGTGAAGAAAGCTACCATTTAGTAAAATACAGAAATGTCCTAAATCTCAACTTAGGTCACAGAACTAGGAAGTTTCCTTCAATTATAACTGCCACAATTAAGAAACTCACTATTTCACTCAATCAAACTGTGAAATTTAAGAGGATTATTCAGGGATTTGTTGTTTGGGTGCCACTCTTTCAAAAAACTCTATTTATTTTTGGCTGTGTTGGGTCTTAGCTGCCGCACACAGGCTTTCTCTAGCTGCGGCGACCAGGAGCTCCTCTTCCGGGCGGTGCACAAGCTTCTGGCTGAGCTGGCTTCCTCCGCTGCGGGCACAGGTGTTAGGCTCTGCAGCTGTGGCTTGCTGGCCCTAGAGCACACAGGCTTCAGTAGTGGCAGGGCATGGGCTTGGTTGCTCCTTAGCATATGGAACCTTCCTGGACCAGGGATGGAACCTGTGACTCCCACACTGGTTGGCAGATTCTTATCCACTGTACCCCCATGGAAGTCCAAGAGTGCCTCTTTGGAAAGGCCTAGTAACTTTGGGGTCATCCTATAAGGATACTCTTCTCTTTTTCCTTTTAGTCTATGCTGTTGACTATCATGAGGTTTTTTTTGCGGGGGCAGGGGGGCAGTGAGGGGAATTATAGAGACACAGTAAGTTAGGAAATAACTCACCTTTTACAGATAATGTTCATGACTAGAAAATCACTTCAAATATCCTAGATTATTGCAGTTCCAAATGCACTTAAAGAATTTGAATTAAAAGCACATTTCAATTCTTGTAACATAATTCCCAATTGTATCAATTGATGCTTTCCTAAAATTAAAATTGTAGGTATGGCTAAAAACCACTTTTCTCAAGTCATTTAAAATTTCCCTGAAATTGAATCCAGAACAGTGGAGAAAACAGATTTTTTTTTTAGGATGGAGAAAATCATTGAATAATGCCTCAGTTTTTTAGGACAACAGACTATAACATAGAAGCTACCAAGTTTTAAAAGTTTGACACCAAAGAGTCAAAAGTTTGTCAAATTCACATATTAGAAGTGTTCTATTTAAAATAAAATGGCTACTAATTTTACCCTGAGTGGACTGAAGCTCCCTGGTTTTCAATTAATCAGTTGCTGTAATTAACAATTCCTAACCACATTCACCGGAGAAGGCGATGGCACCCCACTCCAGTACTCTTGCCTGGAAAATCCCATGGATGGAGGAGCCTCTGGAAAATCCCATGGATGGAGGAGCCTGGTAGGCTGTAGTCCATGGGGTCGCTAGGAGTCGGACACGACTGAGTGACTTCACTTTCACTTTCATGCATTGGAGAAGGAAATGGCAACCCGTTCCAGTGTTCCTGCCTGGAGAATCCCAGGGACGGGGGAGCCTGGTGGGCTGCCGTTTATGGGGTCGCACAGAGTCGGACACGACTGAAGCGACTTAGCAGCAGCAACCACAATCACATAACCCAATTTCATCCCTTGATGACAAAAAAAAAAAAACAACCCACAAATGAGACCATTTTCTTTTCTAACACTATTTAAAAAAGAAAAACTCTATAGAGAAATGATGTTTCCATAGGTAGACAACAAAGTAATTTAAACTTTGAAAATCAAACTCCTCCCAATCACGGACTCAGATCTAAAGGACATACATGTTAAGCTGCAATTCCTGTGACAGACAACTCCCGTCATCTGTTTTTGTGAGCTTAAGCAAAACTGCTGGACAAGTTCTGCATTTGATAAGGTGACCTGATTTTAACTAACTAAAAGGGAGCTGGGGGGGTTGGCAGTGGAGGGAATCACTGTTCCTGGATGCTGAACTATTCCCTGAAAACTTAAAAGCTAGCTTCTATCCTATACCCACTTAATAATCTAACTGTTCGGAATGCCTGAAACCTTCCTGCTCTTTAAAAAGTAATGACTGACAGGAACTGAAGAGGGCAAATTCTGCAGAGCAGGGTTACTGAGCTCCTACCCCACACAGGCTGCAGGGTGGGGGCCTCAGTGACTGCGGGCATGTAATCACTGACTTGCTCAGCAACTTTGCTGTAATGGCTTCAAATTGCAGGCCTGAGGAAATGCTCCATAAATAGCAGCTCTTTTTTCTTGTAAAGCCTCTTCGTAGACCCAACAGAACTGCACTACCAAAAATGGAGGAGTCACCATAGACCTTTTAAAAAAAAAAAAAAGGTCAAGAGAACAAGGAGGAATATCCTGCTAACCAGGTTACTCATTTTAGGGGAATGAATCACAGTACTGAAATCTGACCCACTGTTTGCATTCAACTTTTAGGTAACAGAAATTACAAGGGATTAAGTCAGTTTTTGTAATCATGCAATTTCATGAAAAGGAAAAAGAACTGTTGTTTTTATAGGCCTTTAGAAAAAGGGATGTATACCAAGTTTGAAATTAAATGTTTGACAATGTCTTCTTATGGAGCAGGGCTCCTTCGGTGTCCATTCATAAGCCACCTGCAAGCCAAGACATGTGGTGTGGTCACAGAATACACTCTGGGGAAGCAGGAACCACATATATACCAAGGCTCTAAGGTCACCGTTAGCACTCACACCTCCTGCACTCCTTATGTTCATGTATATTTATATATATGCATGTAACTTCATCATTCAGATAACTTACTGTAAATTAACAAAAACTCAATGAACAGCCACTTTAAGTCGAATATATTTGCAGTAACAATGAAGATTTTTCTTAGCTGAATTCAGGCAGGGAAAGAAAGCAGCAATGCATTTAAATCAAACACAGATAGGGACCAAGAAATTCAGGTTCCATGTCGCTCCAGTTTTCCACGTGAGTTCATGCCTAAGTTAATCTACAACAAATAAGGCAGTTTTTAAAAACAAAACATGAGAGTCAAATTTTACAGGACAGGTACAATTAGTTGTCAATTAGAATTCATGGTTTTAAACATAAATGATGACTTGTAATCAAAAAGCCCGTATTCTAACTTACTAAATGGTTCAGAAACAACCTAATCGGATAGCACCTCAATTCAGATTACATTATTCACCAACAATTAGCCTTTACATTTTAACAGTATAAACTGTTTTCCTGTGACATTATGCTTTACCCTGAGTTTTTTAGGCCTCAGGTGAAATTCAACTATCCTGAACATTACTTTAAAAAAAATTCCATCCAAGTACGGTAGGCTGAAAAACATGGCCATAATATTTTGCAGTTCCTCCCAGGAACAAAGAGTCTACTTTTCAAACCTTTCAATCTGAGCTGACAGAATGCAGTAACAAGTGACATTATGGAACAGCCTCAGAAGGCTTTGCAGCGTCTGTCTTTATCCCCCAGAAGGCTCCCACCAACACGGAAGGAGACCTCTGTGCCCCACCTGGCAGCCACCTACAAGCCAGGAGAACAAGCCTCAGGATGCTAAGACTCCAGAGCTGTGAGAAACGCTAGGTGGTAGTTCAGGCCTCCCAATCCACGTTGCTTTTGTCGCTGCTGTTATGGTAGCCCAGTTTGGTAAATCAACCAGTAAGAGCAAATAACCTCCATGTGGCTTACTACAAAACAGCTGGAAGTCTTCATGACCTAATGTGCTGCTATCGGCCATACGCATGTCTTAATTACCAGCATTCCTGAAACTCCTAACTTCCTTCCAAAACCATGTTAATGAGTTTTGTGTAAAAAGAATTTTGACTGCTCTGTGTCCCACAAAAGTTTTGTTAATAAATTTAAATCTGATTGTTTTAATTGTTACTGGGTGTTTTAACAGTAACTTATAATGGTGATAGGCAGAATATTAGATTTGTTTTACAATTTATTTTAATAGAGTTGATTAATAAATATGCACTCAAATGTTTATTTGGTGTTGGTAATGTAAAATGGTCTCTAAACTACCTGATTTTGCTTGTCTATCACTCTAAAGTTTAAAGAATTCTTTAAATCTCTGAAAGAAAACAGTTCTGTTATTAGCAGCTTTCCTACCAACTTTAAAACGTAAAGATTGTAACTTTTTACAGCATATTTTATTAGTAATTCAATTTGTCCAACAATAATATCAATGAATGAAAGGGCTTACATTCATTTTGTAAAATTCTAATAAAGTTTACTTGGTAAATAAACATCAAGCTAACCTTAAAACAGTACCAGAAAGTTGAAAACAATCCCTTTTAACTAGCATTTCCTACAAATAATAGTGTTAAAAAGTAGCCAAAAAAACAAAAAAACGTAAATAGGCTGTAACACTAAGACTTAAAAAAAACACATATAGGATACAAATGCATTTGACAATATTCATGTAATGGATGGTCTGTAATAGATAGTCTTCACTTGTAAAACTGTTTTTTTTCCCCCAAGCAGTGAATAAAACCATGTTACTTAGTGGTTTTTCAAGTGTTTTGCTATAAGAATTGTTTTTTTTTTAATGCCCAAGGTCAGAGTGCAGATGTAACCACAATTAATAGCTTCCTTTTGATGAAGGGAGGAATCTCTTAAGATGCAAATACAATTCAGGATGGGCAGGGCAAGCTCTTTGGCTGTTATCAGAAAATCTCTCTGCAGTTGTCTTCGTCTCCCCACTTCCTATGCCTCCACATTCAATGAATTGAAAACACTAATTGTACAAGCTTCCCTGGTGGCTCAGATGGTAAAGAATCCGCCTGCAATGTGGAAGCCCTGGGTTCGATCCCTGGGTTGGGAAGATTCCCTGGAGGAGGAAATGGCAACCCATTCCAGTATTCTTGCCTGGGGAATCCCACAGACAGAGGAGCCTGGTGGGCTGCAGACCACGGGGTTTCAAAGAGTTGCATGGGACTGAGCAGAGCAGAGCAGAGCCCGACTGTATAACTTGAACACTGTCTCTTCAAAGTCGCACTGCCATCACCTCATTCATTTTCCCCTGAATTCTCCTAGTACTCTACTCACCGTATGTAATGCTTTAACAACATAATTTCATTTCTTATTCATTTAACTCTAAAGCAGTCATATATTCCCTGTCCATGGAACCCTAGATTATTCATTTATAGTCCCAAATAAGTGTCTTTAATAGTTCTAGCTATTAAGAGTTTAAGAATAATCTCAAATTTATAAACTTTAGAATACACAAGTAAGTACTCTTAGCATCTTTTTAGCATGGAACAAATAACAATAACTAAGTAGGGGCTACAGGCATTAATCAGGGTGACTATCAACCAATGGACTGAAATAAATCAGCAGTCTAAGGGACACCAGGGGATTCTCTGGTGGTTCAGTGGTAAAGAATCTACCTGCCAATGCAGGAGATGAGGGTTCGATCCCTGGTGGGGAAGACCCACTGGAGAAGGAAATGGTAACCCACTCCAGAATTCTTGCTGGGAGAATCCCATGGACAGAGGAGCCTGGTGGACTACAGTCCATGGGGTAGCAAAAGAGCTAGACATGACAGCGACTAAATAACAACAAAGGGACGTCATCCACCGATAAACACATCAAGAGCTGCACACACAGTGCCGAACAAAGGTCTATCTTCATTGAGTCCATGATGACCTAGCCTCCACAGCTTCTCCACTGAGATAATTAGCAACGAAAAGGCAAACCTGCAATAAATGTGTCCTGAGGCCTGTCTGGTCTATCAAGACTGATATATCATTAATTTTGCCCCAACTCCACAGAGGGGATCCCAGCGAACCCTTAAAACAATGCCTTCTACATAAAACCAAGAGGTAAGGGCCTATGAAATGAAGAGACCACTAAGCACATACAGTGAATCCAAATAAGGCAATTAAGAATAGGAGAGTGAAAGAAATCACAGACATATCCATGCAAGTGATCCAACACACACCATTCAAAACCAAGTGGGTCTTTTTTATGAAAAATCACCCTGTATTTGAGGGAGAAGTGGGAGCTGTGCAAATCCCTATCTGGAGTGACAGGCACTAACTGAAAACCGAAGAACAGTCAGGGATATGGGGGACGGTTATCTTCAAGCACAGAGGACAATGATACTAACTTTATCTATCACTGTGCAGAAACAGCGATTACTGCGTGACCCGTAAGAAGAGATCTGTACCAGTCCTAACAGGAAAGTCTGCATACCCCTACAACTGGGAGGGGTCAACAGTGATCTATTACATCAGCTGGCGACCATCCAGACTACACAATTTCGGAAATATAACCTGTATCAGTCTGAACATGTGTAGAGGAAAAACAGAAACATCTGTATCCTGGCCAACTCTTCCCCAGAGTTATTTTTTTTGTTTTTAAAATGAAAAAAAAAAGTTATCCAGGAAAGCTTGGTAAGTTTTAACTGCGACTCTATCACTGGTAACGATTAGTTCCAGGCATTCTCAGAAAGCTGATTTAGCTCATTTCTAAATTAGTACTTAGTCATTTTAACACACCACCTTACATATTTAACTAAGATGTATTGATTCTGTTCCATTCCTCTACGCCATTCAATATTTTAATACCTTTTACCACCCCAAAGTATGCACCTTTTCGGTATCATTTAGCACTCTTCTCTAATGCGAGAGTGTTCTGGTCTGGTTTTGCGTTGCTCACGTAAGATTTTATGCAGTTTTTAAAAAGTTTGCTTCTTCTTTTTATTAAGAATTTCCAACTTTTTAAACTACTCAAGGAAGAGACTGCTGAAAAAGTGGATCTGAAGAAATTCAACTTGCTACCAACAAAGGGTCCTAACACATCTCTGTTACTACCTAAGGTGAATCCATTTTAACCTAAACCCAGTTTTCATAAAATTCTAACTTTTTACACATCCATGGCTTTTTTATATGCAAACAATACTCTCTTAATATCACTGTATGACATCTACAATGGCCTATCGAAGGCAGCACAGGTCACTTTTCTGAGCCATCAAGAGAGCACTTGTTAGACAGCAGCCAGCTAAACTGAGGCAGGGTCACGCTGCGTGCTTCTGGGGACTAGCCCACGCAAGGACACTAGTAACTGTTTAATGACTTTAGACATGCATACGCGTTTTCTTTAACATCTATGTTGATAAAAACTAGGTGAAAGGAAAAGAATGAAAGAAAATATATGTGCTGATTTCATAAGGCTATTTTACTTTTAAGCCCTACTTTTTAAAGCAGTGGATACTAGACAGAAAACTTGAAAATGACATGAAAAACAGGATCAGCTCCATTATTATATGTACAGATAGGAATTAAGTCTCCGGGCTCCATGCCCCTTCACACTTTTCAGGATCCAAATCCTCTGAACAAACTGATGATACACTGCCGAAAGCCAACCTCCCTGCTATCAGAGCAAACGGTTCCCTCCTTTAGCGAAATCTAATACGATGACTGAAAGCAGCAAAATCGACGCTGAAAGAGACCAAGGACACTGAATTAATCACTTGCCTGGTAAAAGCACTTATTTAAGTACTGATTTAAGAGTTATCCTGTAATATTTAAGTCAAATCATATGAATTTGTCAGTGGTTACTGTTTGGAGCTTAGAAAACTGTCAACTTTATATAGTCAAGTTAATAACTGCAAAATTGAAATCACAAAAATTAAGCCTATATTCAACTTTTTAAAACCTACTGCACACACTCCCTTCCCTGGCCTAGGCAGAAAATGCGAAATTTATGTTACAGAGAAGCGGACTTGGAGGGTCTGGATTCACGTACCTGGCACAGCCAAGAGCAAGGATGAAGCCCCACACTTTCAGCCCCAAACACTAGCTGCCAGTCTTAACACGCATTCCACGGCCAGAGCTCTAGCAAGGGGGCTGGCAGATTTTATCTGGAGAAACTGGCCACTACAAGAGAGCTACTGACATTTAAGGCTTCCCACAACTTCAGGGCCTGGTTGGTTCCTATTACATCACTCTCCAGTGAAGCCCACTTAAGACACCGAAAGCAGAAGAAAATTTAAGAAGAAACATCCACTGTAGTACCCTTAAAGAGCTATGACATTACTACATCCATGAAATAAGAACAGTATGCTATTAAAAAATAACAAAGGAACAATGAGCTCAGAAAAGAGTCCCTGGAAATTAACCATGATAAATATCTTTCTGGAAAAACAAAAAAACAATTGAAAGTTAAGAGTTGAAAGAATCTCCCAGAAAGCGTAACAAAAGGCTAAGAAAAGGAAAAATAGGAAGGAAAGATAAGAAAATTCAAGAGCTATTCTGACTGGCAGGAATTCCAAAAACAGAGAAGACATGAAAACGACTGGAAGAAATTATCCAGGAAATAATAAAAGACCCCAGGAGTAAAGTACAGGGAAACTACACTGCAAAATTTTGAAGGGCACCATTCACACTGAGGATTGAGTTTCCAAACAACATGATTTTTACAATGAATTTTTAAAAGTGCATACCAAAGCATACTATGAACTTTAAGATGTCCCCCACCAACCAAAAGTAAAGGGGGGGAAAAAACCTAAAATCACTGCAGAAAGCAAATAGGGTTTAACTGTTCAATAAGAAGATAGCATAAAATGGAGTATTACCTTCTAAACTCTAATGGAAAATAGCTTGAGTTCTACAACCAAACTGCCCTCAGATGCCAACAGATAAAGATACTTTTAGACATCAGATCAGATCAGATCAGTCACTCAGTCGTGTCCGACTCTTTGCAACACCATGAATCGCAGCATGCCAGGCCTCCCTGTCCATCACCAACTCCCGGAGTTCACTCAGACTCGTGTCCATCGAGTCAGCAATGCCATCCAGCCATCTCATCCTCTGTCGTCCCCTTCTCCTCCTGCCCCCAATCCCTCCCAGCATCAGAGTCTTTTCCAATGAGTCAACTCTTCACATGAGGTGGCCAAAGTACTGGAGTTTCAGCTTTAGCATCAGTCCTTCCAAAGAAATCCCAGGGCTGATCTCCTTCAGAATGGACTGGTTGGATCTCCTTGCAGTCCAAGGGACTCTCAAGAGTCTTCTCCAACACCACTGTTCAAAAGCATCAATTCTTCAGTGCTCAGCCTTCTTCACAGTCCAACTCTCACATCCATACATGACCACAGGAAAAACCATAGCCTTGACTAGACAAACCTTTGTTGGTAAAGTAATGTCTCTGCTTTTGAATATGCTATCTAGGTTGGTCATAACTTTCCTTCCAAGAAGTAAGCGTCTTTTAATTTCATGGCTGCAGTCACCATCTGTAGTGATTTTGGAGCCCAGAAAAATAAAGTCTGACACCGTTTCCACTGTTTTCCCATCTATTTCCCAAGAAGTGGTGGGACCGGATGCCATGATCTTCGTTTTCTGAATGTTGAGCTTTAAGCCAACTTTTTCACTCTCCACTTTCACTTTCATCAAGAGGCTTTTGAGTTCCTCTTCACTTTCTGCCATAAGGGTGGTGTCATCTGCATATCTGAGGTTATTGATATTTCTCCCAGCAATCTTGATTCCAGCTTGTGTTTCTTCCCGTCCAGTGTTTCTCATGATGTACTCTGCATATAAGTTAAATAAACAGGATGACAATATATAGCCTTGAAGTACTCCTTTTCCTATTTGGAACCAGTCTGTTGTTCCATGTCCAGTTCTAACTGCTGCTTCCTGACCTGCATACAGATTTCTCAAGAGGCAGGTCAGGTGGTCTGGTATTCCCATCTCTTTCAGAATTTTCCACAGTTTATTGTGATCCACACAGTCAAAGGTTTGGCATAGTCAAGAAAGCAGAAATAGATGTTTTTCTGGAACTCTCTTGCTTTTTCCATGATTCAGCAGATGTTGGCAATTTGATCTCTGGTTCCTCTGCCTTTTCTAAAACTAGCTTGAACATCAGGAAGTTCACGGTTCACATATTGCTGAAGCCTGGCTTGGAGAATTTTGAGCATTACTTTACTAGCATGTGAGATGAGTGCAATTGTGGGGTAGTCTGATCATTCTTTGGCATTGCCTTTCTTTGGGATTGGAATGAAAACTGACCTTTTCCAGTCCTGTGGCCACTGCTGAGTTTTCCAAATTTGCTGGCATATTGAGTGCAGCACTTTCACAGCATCATCTTTCAGGATTTGGAATAGCTCAACTGGAATTCCATCACCTCCACTAGCTTTGTTCATAGTGATGCTTTCTATGATTATACAGTGGAAGTGAGAAATAGATTTAAGGCCTAGATCTGATAGATAGAGTGCCTGATGAACTATGGAATGAGGTTCGTGACATTGTACAGGAGACAGGGATCAAGACCATTCCCATAGAAAAGAAATGCAAAAAAGCAAAATGGCTGTCTGGGGAGGCCTTACAAATAGCTGTGAAAAGAAGAGAAGCGAAAAGCAAAGGAGAAAAGGAAAGATATAAACATCTGAATGCAGAGTTCCAAAGAATAGCAAGAAGAGATAAGAAAGCCTTCTTCAGTGATCAATGCAAAGAAATAGAGGAAAACAACAGAATGGGAAAGACATCAGAGATACCAAAGGAACATTTCATGCACAGATGAGCTCGATAAAGGACAGAAATGCTATAGACCTAACAGAAGCAGAAGATATTAAGAAGAGACGGCAAGAATACACAGAAGAACTGTACAAAAAAAAGATCTTCATGACCCAGATAATCACGATGGTGTGATCACTTTTAGACATAAAAGATCTCAAGTTAGCTACCTACAACCTTTTTCTCAGCAAATGCCTGAGAAAGTTCATCTCTAAGAGTGAGTAAATCAAGAAAGAGAAAAATAGTAAACAGGGTATCAAACCAGGAAGAGTGATACAGGGACTTGCCAGGCTGAGAGTGAAGCAAAGTCCTAGTAAGATGACTCTGAAGCAAGCGGAAAGCAACCCATCTAGCGCAGGGCAGGAAGACAAAAGGTTCAGGGATGTCCCCAAGGGGCCAAAAGAGCAACAGGAATACAAATGAGAAAAATGAGACACTTAACAATTCCAAGAGAATATCCAAGTTGTTCAGAAAATCACATTACATTATACAACTCGGCTGTAGGCAAACCCTAGAGTCTTAACAATACTAGTAAGAATACTAGCAAAATAGTTTTAGCAATTATAGTGGCAAGGTAAAGGGAAGCGGAATTTTAGACGGCGCAGAAAAAATTGTAAATGGTAGTATAGCATATTTTATAAATACATAATTTTTTAAAAGGGGGAAAATCTCAGAAGAACTGGAAGTGTTTGCCTCTGGAGAATGTAAGTCAGAGATAAAGAAAAGTTCTGTTAAAACTGCTCTTTTCTTTATGACCCTTACAGCAGCAAGGGATTTTCTCAATCTATGTATATGTTACTCCCCTAAAATTAAATTTCAAAATATATATTTACAGATGATGCTATATAAACATGAACGAATCTTCAATCTTCTTTCTCTGGCAGAAATCTAGTGCTTCCTAACATTATTCTTTCCTGAATTTTTCAATTCTCTCTAATGAACATGTGTTACTTTCATAATTTAAAAAATACTTTCATTAAAAGTCCACAAAATCAGATACACGGGAGAAGAAGCAAAGGAAGGAAGGACAGTTTTATAAATATAAAACAAAGGAACCCCACATTCATGATTCTACAGAAAAAAAAAAAAAAAAAAAAATCCACCTCTTACCCCTACCTCCTAGATGACAGGATTTACTAAGTTCTTTCCTCAAACCTTACTTCATACTATAGTCACCTCAGGATATGTGAGAAGTTAAAATTTCAGGCAACTTTCTAAATACACAATCAACTGTGTGAAGGCTCAAAGTAGCACTCTGAAGAAAGACACTTTCACTCTAAAGCCCAGATCAACTAGTCTACAGCAAGTCTTCATGCATGTATCAAAAAGCTCATTCTCTAAACATATTTATTGGTTAAACAAAGATCTTACTTTAAGTCTCCTCACTTTAGGTTAAGTAAGAAATTGCCAGAGCAGAGAAGGAGCTTCTAACAAACTGTACCCTCACCACCCTCAAAGCAAAATTTGGTTGAAAAATTTGCTAAGTCTATTGAGTAACACTATCCTGTGCAGAGAAAAAGCCCACTAAAGTGAAAATAAGTAGGTAACAGTACTAACCACAAACAAAACACTGAAAATATTTGGTAGAAGGAAATAGTAATATTTTAAATAGACAGCTCTATTCATTTTGCTAATTTCCAACACTATTCAGAGAAACATCATCTTATCACTTGATGTGTTAAAGACTGTGATTCTTTTCATGCTAAGCGCCAAATAAAGATTAAACTACCGACCACTTTTTCTTGTCAAAAATATTAAAGGGAAGGGGGAAGAAAAAGACCATTGTGATTTATACCAAACTTCTTTTGTTTGCTTTCAGAAGGGGTCAAGCCCTGCGCAAATAGAAGTGCTTCCACGGGGGCAGTACTGTTCCCAGGAAACTTTGTGCTACAGTACTTGAGCATCCAGAACCATGAAGTAATTCTTCTTCATAAAAACAGAAATGTCCTTTTCATGGCTTGAAGTTCTGATTAATCCGCGAATCAGAAGCCCTTTTTGTAAAACCTGCATCACTTAGTAACCATAGTTATAGAATCACACAGCTCTTTAAGACTTTCTTTTATATGTGCTACTCAACTATTATTAAACTTTCAAGTCATAATTAATGGCTAAATTATACTATCACTTAAGGTAGCAAATTAAGTTTGAATAATCTTAACCCTTAACAACGGATTTTTAAAACAACTTCACTTTGATTTGCCCTAAGTCCAAACTTCACAAATATTTTGACAAATAGATTACATTTAAAGCTTACATCTTCCCAAAAATCTAAAGGTAAAATGAAAGTCAGAGTCATACTAGCATTACTATCTTAAGATGCTATTTTTCCAACTACAATGTAAAACATACTTTTCTATATTACTAACGAGGACTGATCTCAGGGTTTCAAAAAGTTTTTAAAGTTTCAACTATTTGACTATCACCCAGGCTTTTTTCTACAGTTAACATGAAGCTTCGGGGGAGAAATACTCTTAACGTTACTTTTTAAAGAAAATTTGCCTACCATCTTGCAGCTAACTGAGTTTGCTGCAATTAAACTTCTAGTTTAATAAAGATCAAGTACCTGTCTTAGTTCACACTGACAATACTCATTATTTTTAGGAAAGTAAGTTCTATGTTCTATTTATTGTCACACTCACCATCTTCCAACTGTTTTTCCCTACCACCATGTTCAACACTTTCGCCGGCGTTTTCCTGCCTAAATCTGTGGCACGGCAGGCCATTCTTCCCGGGGTGCCCACCCACTGAGCAGAAGGAAGCATTTTTCCTGAGAGCTGAGGGTGTGCTTTCATCTCTCTCCACTCAGTCTCAATCAGCGATACAGGCGGGTAGGTTGGCCATCCCCGCAGACAGGGAAGTAACTCTGTGGGGATTTTTAAAACTAAAGTACAATTGACTTACAATATTATATTAGGGAATATTTTGTGACTGCAATTTCAACTGTTTGTGGGCTCCCCCCCACCCCCACCCACCCCCGGCTTTTCTGGGTTTTGTTTTTTTGCAGCTTAATCAACAGTTAAGGGCAATATCACAGGCTTTTCATTTTTAAAGGGAAATCATTTGGGTTACATTTGATATAGCAAGAAACCAAAGGAGCAGATTAGCCTGTCAATAAAACTGTTCCTTTTAAAAACACCTAATATTTATTACAGTAGCAATACACAATATATGTGTTCATACTCTTCTAAGTGTTTGGGACAAGATGCAAGATCAAATTATTATAACAAGAAACAATTTAATTGGTAATATGTCTCCTTAATTGATGCATGTTTGAAGTAGCTTTACTTAGGGTTAGGGGAACATTCATTTCGAAAACAAGGTAAGGGTCAAAAAAAAAAGACTCCAATCACTTACAACAATTAATAACACCTAGAAGGCAACTTCATTTAATGTTGGAATACGGGCTAATTTCTATGCTGTGGAATGTCAAAAATCTCTGAAAAGATACCTTTTAAAACTGTGAATCAAGATACTCAATATACTTGTTAATAAAATCACAGCCACAAGAAACCTTGAATCTTCAAGGTTTAAAAACAGAGTCCCATTATTTAGAAAATGATAAGAAAACAGAAATGAAACAAAATGACCTCTTAAAAATTAGAAGATTATTAAAACAATGAAAATCTACACATTTTTAAAATCACTGGATGAGACTTCTTATATCAAATTATAAGTTCTTATATGCTACATTTTACATAAGAAGTTCTTTATATGTCGTAACAGTTACAGAGCATTAGAGTCAATAAAACAAACTGGAGAAGTAAGAACACTCTTGTAACCAGAGATATAGAATTCTAATTCAGGAAGTTATTCAGCAGCTTATAAAGAAATAGGAAGTTGTTGACCAACTACTTGAAGAACTATTTCCTGTAGGAAAACTGTAAGACAGATGAAGAAAGCAGTAATTCTCAAAGCAATAAAAGAATTCTCTTAAAGCTCAATACACAATTTTGAAGGAATTAGTTTTAAACAGTAAACTCAGTAGAACAAATATTATACCTAGTACGCAGACTAAACTTAAAATACTTCATTATCATACCAGAACCTGAGTATGTGTCACTGATAAACAGCTAGGACCATACTTCCACCTTATCACTTGCCAACCTAAGGCATCAGTCTTCTCCAGAAAATCTCACTGATGGAGGCAGGGCTTTAAAAGTCCCAACAGCTGCCTGCCTGTAATCCTTCCCTTGTTATGCTGCCTTGAAACAACAGGATGGGCCAACTAACTTCAAAGTCATTTATCTAATGTCACAAGACAATAATCAGTTGCTTCCAAAGTAAATGTTTCTAAGTTTTAAATTATATCATCTTGCAAATTTAGACCATTTATGGTCAGATTTCTCCATGCCAAGTGTGTATTTCAACATATTATATACTTTGTAACTTAAAATTAGGGCCAACAAGTATCTTAAAAAATGTATAGTAAGGTGCAGCTTTCACTGTTGAAATGAGTGGGAAGTCTCTAATTTAAATCTTCATTCTACATCTAGCCAGCAATAAGAATCTTCTTTAGACACAAGAGGAAAGTGCTGCTCATTGCAAAGAGAGCTTGACTTTAAAATATCAAACCCAGAATAAAAATGAACTTCGACAAATAACAACCCTGCTCCAAAAACTTCATTTATTACCTTCAACTCTAAGTCAAGGCAGATACTAATCTCATTTCCTGTGCAACACACAAAAATAAGTTGTTTAGGACAACTCACATGCCCCACGACATCATGGAAATAGCTACCAACTGGATGTGAACTAATCTTTCTATAACTCTTCTCCAACTTCCACACTGCTCATAAAGCAGATCCTTTAGAAGATACTAAATTTCTAAGTCCACATCCAACTTCCACAGCCAGTGCTTAGGGGCCCTCTCCGTAATTCCTAATGTGTACCAA
Organism: Bos mutus; assembly: GCF_027580195.1. Lineage (NCBI taxonomy): Eukaryota > Metazoa > Chordata > Mammalia > Artiodactyla > Bovidae > Bos > Bos mutus. The sequence continues at coordinate 73,336,422 of NC_091631.1, read as the reverse complement.
CTAACCCATGATTTTGCTGACTTTTACTGACCGAGATCAATCATAAGGGGACACCTTTTTATTTCTGAAGGTTTGATGTGAGCCAAATATTCCACAGAGTCAAAAATTTTCAAGATTCTTATCACATAATAAACCTAATTTTACTTCCAGTGAGAATCTCTCAAAAATCTTGAAAAACAATCATGCTAATCTATCTTCTTTCCAGTTTTTCTTTTCCATGGAAACCACTACCCATATGGCATAATTTTCAGATCATTCTGTCCTGGTTTACCTTCGTCAGAGGCTCACTTGAGTGGGGTGTTTGGGGTGGGGGGTGTACGTGTTTCCTTTGTTAATCCACCTCTGAGAGAGACACTTTCTCAAAGAAAGCAGCACTGGAAACTTTAAAAAATAAAATACAGAACATTTCAGGTCAAAACAAAAAGATTATTAAATGTACATACATAAAAATGTAGGCAGATGTCACCTCGAAGCAATTATTACAAGATACAAAAGACGAAAAGGGGAGCATAAATGTTGCTCTTTAATCACAGACTTGCAGCTATAACATCAACCAAAGAAGAGAGGCAAGCCGGCTATTAAACTGTTTAAAAATCTCCCCAGGTCAGCATGCGACCCAGCAGGGAGAGCTTCAGAAAAGTACAGCCTTTCTTTTTCCTAACAACCTGGTTTGTTTCCACTCCTTTTCCCTTCAAGACACATCCCTCACAGCGAGCAACTCTTTCAATCATTTACTGTGGATGTCTGCTTCAGAACAAATGATCTTGCTCATGCAGATGAGTTTGCCAGACTTGTGTGTACCTTCCAGTCTCAGGCTCTTTATTGTTCTGGTTGAAACCTGACCCTCTGAAATGGATACCGGGACACCAGAAAACGATTTAAAAAAGAAAAAAGTTGCAGGAAAGGGGGGCAAAAAACTGCAGAAACTTTTCAAGATCAAACTTTTCCCTCTGCTTTTCTCCTAAATAAGCTTGTCACAAAACTGTATCTTACACTGAAAGTTAACAACCTGCCCTGAAAGGCAATATAAAATATTAAGATATACAACAAAACAGTATTATTATTATTGTATTATCTGATCTAATGAATAAATGTTACATTTGCCTTGGGAGTAAACTGTCAAAGACAGATGTCAATCAAAACTTGGATTGTTTTAATTTTATTATCTCAACATGATTGAACAGAACTTAGCAACTTTTTGAAAATATCAATTTCAGTCTATAATTACTTATAGGAAACATTCTGTACTTATGCCAAAGAAGCCAAATAAAAATATTAAAGTCTTATCTATAATTTCAAAGTGAGAGGAAACAAAATTCTACTTTGATCTTTTCACCTTCAATGAAAATTTGCCACATTTGTTAAACACACAAAAAATAAGGCTGAGAAAAACAAATAACCCAATAGCCTTGTTTTTGTTTACCCTGAGAAGAGGGATTCTATTTTGAAGACCTGCTGGCTCAAAAGAAGTTTGCTACTGAACTGCTGCATGTCAAATATGAAAATGCATATTTCTCTTTGCTTTTTGAGGGAGAAAATGATAATACACATCAAACTGCAGCTAAAGGGTCCGTCATCTCACACCTAAAATACTGTAAAATCAGACTTCCAGGGAAGTCGTACTTATTTTTATAGTTCTTTTCTACCAGTAAAATGTTTAAAAAGGTAAGTTGTGCCCTACATACTTCATAAAACTATGCCAGCCTCCTAATTCTCTCAATTTCAAATTCTTCATGGGATCCTTTCAGTTTAGAGCTAGGCTAATTAACAGGTTTGGCACAAACTCAAAATGAGAACATCCTAACTGCCACAAAAAAAAGTTTAGTAAGAGGCTATGAGCCAGGAATCCATAAAGCTTTCAAAATATTACCCAAAGAAGGTATTTAGGTCGTACCATCCTGGAAAAAAAAATAATTATGGAAGAGATCACTGAGCTTGACATAAATATTAAGGAAAATATAAAAATAAATCGTATCTTGGTGCCAGAAAATATTCCCCCACCCTTTTTCCACTTACTTTAAGAAGTACCTCTGACCAGAAGATGTCTTCGCCATCTCCCAGCCGGCTGGCAGAGGCACATCGTCAGGGATCTCAAAGGAAGACTGTCGAAGGTGCTGAGCAGCCGGCGCGGCTGCCGGGCCGGAGACCACTCCCGTGGGGGTCAGCGTCCCCGGAGACACGGCTCCCAGCTGCAGGGACGCGGGGGACGAGTGAGCCCGCACGTGCTGCGGAGTCAGCGCCCCGGCGGTGCCTGCATCGGTACTGGCCTATCGGGAAGGTGAAAACAAAGACTTCTTAAAATACGTTCTCAAAGAGAGTCCTTGCAAACTTCTCCAACTGATATTTGGTCGCCATGAAATTCTAAATACCAAAGGTAAATTTCAACATTTAACACAGAGGAACACAGGTTGCAGATGGATACTTTTAAAAGCCGAGGTAAACGCCAAGGCAGTGTAGGTGTTTTTCCCAACTTCTAAACTGTTTTAGGTATAAACAAAACCCAAAGAATCAAATGACTATGGACTCCCCACCTTTTTTCAAAACTAAGTTTTACGTAATTGTTTTCAAGCCCTAAACACAAGACAGGTGTCATTTTTTTCTCACCATGGACAAATGTCATCAATACAGCAACCATCAAAATTTATACAACTTTTAAGAACTGCAAAAGATCCAGAAACATCCAAAGATTCTTTAAAAGCCACCTAATGAATGAAATATAAACCCAGCCATATGTTTGTACCTAGATGATAAAGATGTCAACAATGTAACTACAACGGTAACTTAAGAATTTACATACTTACATATTTACAACTGTGTAGCAGCACAAAAACTCCTGAACTCAGACCCTAAAGATATGGGTTTCAGTCCAACCTGGCTAGTGTGACACATTGGACAATATCTTACTCTCTGAGCCTCAAGTTTTCTCATTTGTAATAGCTTTTTTTCCCCCCCACGATGGAAAAATGAGGCAATAAATGAACTTATATTCAAATATTCAATAATTTGTGAAAAACAGTATTTACAACCCACATTCATACTATTCATAAGCAAATATAGTTATTTAAATTCCTTAATTAGAGTTAGGGTTTGATTATCAAAAAGTTAAAATTCCCCAGATTCATAAAACCAAGGGAGAGAGACTGGAAGCAATCAGCAAGGGCACCTATGCCTTGATGTTAAATCATATATATTCTGAGTTTCCAATCAGAATAAACTGGAATTTAGGACTCATTAGCAGAAATAAAAGTCAAACTTACAGATGCACACTTGGTCAACAAACGCATTAAAACAAATAAAACTGTAGTAAATTGTGAATATTATGAATCCATAAACTGCTGATACAAACTTTCATGCAATCATTTACTAGAAAAATAGGTACAATTTTCAATGGCAATTCTTTTCGGCTTATAGATGCCACAAAATGGGGAATTCAATATCCTATGGGTATTTGCTTTCGAAACATATTAACCAGCAGCATAGCTGTGCAGACGGTGGGGTGCAATGCCAACACAGATTTTTACCCACGAGTCCGGAAACTCATTTCCAGGGGTAAGAGAAAGCAGCACACCTAAGTCTACTTCTTACAAACTGAAATATTTAGGGCAAGCAGCTAAATTGTTTTTCCTTCCTCTCCCTTAACCCAGGTTTTTGTCAGCAGGTTAAGTGAGTTTTTCTGAGTTCCCAAAACCCCTTGGTCTGAGGGAGGAGAACTTATCACAGGCCTGCAAATAGGAGGGGCGATGGGAGTGGGGGCGATAAGTGTTCTTTCCGCTCAAGTTACAGTCGAGTGGACTAACTTCATCGCAGTTATTTGGAAAACCAATTAACTTTTGGGCAAATTTCCTATGCTGAAGTTTAGCCTGAAGCAAGTTCTTTTTTAAAAAGTAAAGAGAGAAAGAAAAATCTCCCCTAAACAAATCTTCTGGGACCGATCGGAATGTTAACACTTTCATGATATAAGTTGCACTTCAACGCTGGATCACGTTGACAAAATAATCGAACGCTGTGTATGTGGGACAGCCATGTTCATATCCTCAGTAAGAATTAAAGAGCAATGGCGAGCCTCGAATTAGTCATCGCTTCCCAAACATTAACTTCTAATCACAGCTGAACTAGGCAGGACTCGGCCTGTGAGTCAACCTGCGGAGCGTTATCAAAGGGTTGTGTTAAACCCCAGGCGCGGTGCAACCCAGCCCAGGGCCCGCGCGCCGTGCAGATGTGGCCCATTTAAAAGCATTTCAGCGGACTGTAAATAATCGTCCGCCGTGGGGAAGCCAGCACGTGAGCCCACTGCGTTTCGGGGAGAGTGAGCCTGCGCGAGTTGCAGAGCGCAAGGGGGAAGGGCCGGGGTGAGAGCGCCCAACTCCATAAACAACTTCCAGGAAAGTCTGGATCCTGTGCTCTGCGAGAGCCGGGGCCGCGAGGAGGAGAAGTGCTCCCGGGAGGGGGAGGGGGACAAAGAGCGGGGGACCGCCCGGGCCGGTTCGAGCCCCGGCCCTGCTCCACGCTGGCCAACGAGGGCACGACTCCGTGCCTCCCGGGGAGACTAGGGGGCCCGGGGAACCCCGGAGGAGATGGGGCCCGGGGCGCGACTCCGCCCGCGGAAGCCAGGGCCGCCCCCGCTCGCGGCCCGGCGGCGGGAGCGGAGGTGCGGGGAGCGCGCGCATTGTGCGAGCCCCCCGCGGCCCGGCCGCCTCGCCCGCCCCTGCCTTCCCCCAACTCCGCCGGGAGCCCGCGGGGAGCAACGAAGGGAGCAGGCGAAGCGGGCCCCCGGGGGCTGCAGCCGCCGAGACGGACTCCCGGGGGCGGGGGGGTACAAATCTCGGCCTCGGACTCCAGAGGAGCGCGGCGCCCCGACCGGCCCGCCCCTGCGCGCGCCCATCCCCGCCCCGCCGGCGCCCCCGGAGCCCACACCCCCCGAGCGCCCCCGCCGGAGCCCCCAGAGCCCCCGAGCCCGGGGCCCGCCCGGCGGGGAAACGGGAAGACGGGCGGCGCGGTTACCTGTCGGGAGTGGGATTTGGGCTCGGGCGGCTTGAAGAAGGAGTCGGGCAGCTTCCGGAGCCTCATGGGCACGGTCTGCGGCACGTTGGCCGTCTTGGGGTTCATGACGGCGTTGAAGAGCGCCTCCAGGTCGGTCTCCGAGTCCCCCCGGACGTGCACGATCTGGTGGCCGGCGGGGGGAGCCTGCGGCGCCGCCGGGGGCCCCGGGGGCGCGGGCTGCCCGGGCGCGGACGGCGGGCCCTGGCCCTGGGGGGCCTGCGCGGGCGGCGGCCCCTGGCCCTGGGGGGCTGGCTGCGGCGGGGGCGGCCCGGGATCCATGGCTCCTGCCTCGCCCGGCAGGCGCGGGCTCCGCCCGGACGGCCCGGCTCGACGGGCCGCGGCGGGGGAAGCGGCGGGCGCGGCGCTGGCCTCGCGCTCAGGGCCGGGGGCTGCGCCGCGGCCCCGCAGCCCCCGCCCCGCGCCCGGCTCCGCGGGCCTGCGGCGCGTCGGGAGGGGCCGCCGGAGACCGGGGCCCGCGGCGCCCGCGCTCGCTCCCTCGGCCCGAGCTGCGGCCGCACGGCCCGCGCCGCTCCCCTCCCCCTCGCCCGGTTTCCTCTCCTTGTTCCTTCCTTCCTCCCTTTCTCTCCCCCGGCGGCGGCCGCTCCCGACTGAGACGCAAACTCGCCTCGGACGCCAAAACTAAAGTTGGGAGACGCGCCCGCCCGAGCGGCCGCGGCCCCGCCTCCTCGCGGCGCTTCCTTCCTCTGCGCGCCCGCCCGCGCCAGATGCTCAGGGAAACTTTCCCCGGCGAGGGCGCCGCATTCCTGCGGACTCCGGCCGCCGCCGCCCCGCCCGCCCGCGTGCCCGCCCGCCCGGCCTCCGCGGGGCCTCGCGGAGCCGCGGCCGCGGCCGGGAGCGTGCTTGGCGCCCCGCGCCCGGGGAGCCGCCGGCCCGACGACGCGCGCGGGGCGGGTCCAGGTCGGAGCCCTGGCTCCGCTGGGAGCGCGGCCGCCCTGGTCGCAGGGGGTCCGCCCGCCCGCCCGGCCTGGCCGCCTCCCCCTCGCCCTCGGGAGCGGCTGCGAGGCGCCCCTCGCCCCTCGCTGCCGGACAGCTAAGGCAGAAAGGAGTCGGGCGGGGACGGCGGAGTCCACCGACGCCCGCCCCGCGTCAGCCCGACCGCACCGACGGGAGTGCTCATGTGGGCTCACGGCGAGGGTGGACCTAAAATGGTACCCGTAACACACATTGACTTAATAAGGATCCATTTTTTTAAAAAACATGAACTTGATACTTTTCACTTCTTAAACATGCAAAACCCACTTGAAAGACATAAACCAGTTTTGGGATTTGAAGCTTAAAGACTAAATCTGGGACTCAGTTTCATTTACTAAGTAACCAAAAAATTGCCTTTGTTTAAAGTGAAAACATTTTTTTAGTACTCAGATTTGCAACATAGTCGTGAAAACTTGAACGGGGAAGAAGTCCACGCTTAACTTCAAGTATTGCTCTGTGTACCTGTCTTATCCTTGACGGGATGGGAGCCTACTTTCTTTGTTACCCCTGTGCCTGGGACCTTAACTTTCACTTTGTGATAGTTGACCGAATAAGAAGTAAATGGGTGAGGAACTCACACCACGCACCTGGCTCTCTTTGTGGCGGTGTCATACATGCAAGGAGTCCCCTTGAAATCACTCAAAAGCCATGAAAATGTGTTGGGGTTTTTTGTTTGACCGTGCTGCTTGCGAACGTGTGCCTCCAGCAGTGGAAGCAGGGAGTCCACTGGAGTGCCAGGGAATTCTCCAAAATTTGTTTCTTGTTTCATACAGTCTGATTTTTTAAAAAGCTGCTTTACTGAGATACCCCATTCCATAAAATGTGTCCATTCAAGCAATCCAGTATTTTTCGTGTATTCACGGGGTTATGCAACATCACTCTGATTTTAAATCCACTAGTTAATCATAAAGAAAAACTAGCTTCCTGTTTTAATGTTTGTGTCTGCAATGCTAGTGAAACAGATGTGTAAATAGGATTAAACAAGAAAAGGTCCCCTGAGCAAAAAACAAAAACAAACACCTCTTCCTCCAGCCAGACCAGTTGGTTCAGTTCAGTCGCTCAGTCGTGTCCAACTCTTAGACCCCGTGGACTGCAGCATGCCAGGCTTCCCTGTCCTTCACCAACTCCCGAAGTTTACTCAAACTCAAGTCCGTTGAGTCGGTGATACCATCCAATCATCTCATTCTCTGTTGTCCTCTTCCTGCCTTCAGTCTTCCCCAGCATCAGGGTTTTTTCCAATGAGTCAGTTCTTCGCATCAGATGGCCAAAGTATTGGAGTTTCAGCTTCAATATCAGTCCTTCCAATGAATATTCAGGCCGGATTTCCTTTAGGATTGACTGGTTGGATCTCCTTGCTGTCCAAGGGACTCTCAAGAGTCTTCTCCAACACCACAGTTCAGAGGGAGCTGTATCACTTGGTGTGAAAGGGTGGGCCAGGGAAAGAGGCCTCAGCCCCTCAAGATTTTAAGGCAAGTTTCTAATCAACTGCTCTGGATTCCACTTTCATGTGAAGAATGAGATCTGCCTTCATGATGCCCATGCCTGCTTTTCTATTTATCTCCACTCCATCCCCAAATGAAGCCTCCCAGGGGATGTTAATGGTAAAGAACCCACCTGCAATGCAGGAGGCATAATAGACATGGGTTCAATTTCTGGGTCGGGAAGATCTCCTGGAGGAAGGCGTGATAAACCACTCCACCATTCTTGCCTGGAGAATCCACGAACAGAGGAGCTTGGAGGCTACAATCCATAGAGTCAAAAAGAGTCAGACACAACTGAGTGACTTGTAATGCACATCCCCAAATGTCAAGTGCGTTTAACCACAAATTTATAAGTTCTGGAGTTACAGATATTTGAATTCAGATCCCAGATCCACCATTTACTCTCTCTGTGACATTGGACAAGTGACTTATTTCCTAGTCTTTAATTTCTTTAATGTTGGGGTCAGGTAACGACACCTACTGCATATGTTGAGACAAGGAGTCAATGGACATACAGTAAGTATTAATACTTAGCCCAGCTTTTGGCATGGGGTGAGATCTGCATAAATGTCAGCTCTCACCGTCCTGTGTTCACAGACTACTTCTCCTGGCCTCTCCTTTGCCACAGTGCTCCTCGGGGACACTGCCGGCAGCCCCTTCCTCTCACATCTGATAATCAATCCACACCAACGAAGCCTTTGCACACAAACTATGCATTAAGTTTTTCAACTAAAAAAACAAAAGAAAAAATCCTTTTTAAGAACGAAAGTGATTGAAAACCTGGGATTGTAATGCAAGTTGTCCCTTCACTAGAGTATTTATTACTATGAACACTGTAATTAAAGGGCTTAGGGTACAGCCGAGGTTGCTTTGTTCAGTATTGTTTCACCTGCCGTTCAGTTGAGAACAAAATTACTTTGATAAGTGGATTTAAAGGCTCTCTGGAGTGATGTTATGTTCTGTAAGCACCTCAGTAACATCAACCAAGATTTTGTAATTGACTATTCCTCATCTATAAATTTCAGTCACAGGTCAGCAAGGGATAAAGATAACATGAATTCAATCCTTTGTCCCCTCTGTTCCTCTCCAGCTCCACTTTTAGAGCAATAATTAACCCAAGGCTCTTTGAGACAGGGAGTTGCCTTCTTCATACACAGACCCACGGTATCCCGGATCACTTTCCACATCCATGTAGATCACTCTCTGAGAACACTAGTCTTGCAATGACTTGCCCTCTCAGCTACAGGGGACCGTCTTCTCCACTTCACTTTAGCGATCTGCACCTATGTCCACACCCCACCATCATCCAGAAATACTCTAACTGTGAAATCAAGCTATATTATACTATTCCCTTAATGATTCATACCTCATTTAAACTATTAACCTCTGTCTTTTCTACCAACCGATCACTCCTGTTTTCACTTCTTTCCCAATTCAGTTTAGAAATTGTAACTCATTGCTTCAGCCTCTGTTATCATCTGTGTCCTCAAGTTTATTGTATTTCAATAAGCTGGATCTATTAAACTGGATTAATCCAGTCATCTGTCTTTTCTATTCTAATACCTGAGGTTGATAGGGGGCCTGGGCCCCACATTCATTAACAGCCTCAAATGAAACTTGTGACAGTTACAGCAGTCAGAATGGCCATCATCAAAAATTCTACGAACAGTAAATGCTGGAGAGGGTGTGGAGAAAAGAGAACCCTCTTGCACAGTTTGGTGAGATGTAAATTGATACAGCCACTCTGGAAGACAGTATGGAGATTCCTTAAAAAAAACTAGGACTAATACCACCATTTCACCCAGCAATCCCACTACTGGGCATAAACCCTGAGGAAATGTAAACGTGACAGTTTTCCAAATGAAGTTATCCTGTCATCCCACAGATATCCCTATGCAAGTACAAGAAAGCATTCACTGGAAACTTAAACTTTGTCCTTTTATTAAATGACACCATCTGTAATGCATTATGAATTAATATTTTAAGTAAAGTCTGTAATTATGGAATGAATAGCACAATTTTATTGTGTAGTAATGATTGTCAGTTATTAATTTGTGAAGTATAAGGATTTGAAACATTCTCTGATTTTGTAACTCTTGGCATTTCAGCATGCTCAAATACACAGAGGGGCTTGAAAAGAGGAAGCATCCAGCCCTCTCCCACTCAGCCTCCTCCAGAAAGCCTGGCTGACACCCTGGTTCTTGGGAACAGCTGGAGGTAATCTCACAGGCAGGTGGATTGGTTCTCCTCCACATTTATAGTCCCTAACCATGTTTCCAGAGAAGGCAATGGCACCCCACTCCAGTACTCTTGCCTGGAAAATCCCATGGACGGAGGAGCCTGGTAGGCTGCAGTCCGTGGGGTCGCTAAGAGTCGGGCATGACAGAGTGACTTCACTTTCACTTTTCACTTTCCTGCATTGGAGAAGGAAATGGCAATCCACTTCAGTGTTCTTGCCTGGAGAATCCCAGGGACAGTGGAGCCTGGTGGGCTGCCATCTATGGGGTTGCCCAGAGTCGGACATGACAGAGCGACTTAGCAGCAGCAGCAGCACCAACCATGTTTCCTGGTGTCCACAGTCAGCTTCTCACTCATATGATATTCTAAACTTTGCCACTCTCCTCCTCATGTTTATTTATCATCCCCCCCTGCCTTTCAGAAAATCACATCACCTCCAGCTGCTCAGGGAACAGGAGACCACCATACACAAAAGACCTAGAAGTCTTCCCCTGAAACTCAGATATGCAGATGACAACACCCTTATGGCAGAAAGCAAAGAGGAACTAAAGAGCCTCTTGATGAAAGTGAAAGAGGGGAATGAAAAAGCTGGCTTAAAACTCAACATTCAGAAAACTAAGATCATGGCATCCAGTCTCATCGCTTCATGAGAAATAGATGGGAAAACAATGGAAACAGTGACAAACTGTTTTCTTGGGCTCCAAAATCACTGCAGTTGGTGATTGCAGCCATGAAATTAAAAGACTCTTGCTCCTTGGAAGAAAAGCTATGACCAACCTAGACAGTATATTAAAAAGCAGAGACATTACTTTGCCAACAAAGTCCGTCTAGTCTAAGCTGTGGTTTTTCCTGTAGTCACGTATGCATGTGAAAGTAGGGCCATAAAGAAAGCTGAGCGCCGAAGAATTGATGCTTTTCAACTGTGGAGAAGGCTCTTGAGAGTCCCTTGGACAGCAAGGAGATCCAACCAGTCCATCCTGAAGGAGATCAGTCCTGAATATTCATTGGAAGGACTGATGCTGAAGCTGAAACTCCAATACTTTGGCCACCTGATGCAAAGAACTGACTCACTGGAAAAGACCCTGATGCTGGGGAAGACTGAAGGCAAGAAGGAGAAGGGGATGACAGAGGATGAGATGGTTGGATGGCATTACGGACTTGATGGACATGAATTTGAGTAAGCTCTGGGAGTTGATGATGGACAGGGAAGCCTAGTGTGCTGCAGTCCATGGTGTCACAAAGAGTTGGGCATGACAGAGCAACTGAACTGAACTGAACCTTCAGAAACATGTATACAACTGTACAAGCCCTTCTCTCCACAGGTACATTTTTGGGACAAGCAGTCTACATGCCTGTTCTTCACTTCCTCACCTTTTGATCATTTACCCTTTGACTCAACCCATCTGAAACTGAACTCTTTACCCCTACCGTCGTCCACCTTATACCACACACACACCCTCCCAAGCCACATCCTTCTGATTCACTGTCTCAGTTAATGACATCAGGATCCACCCACTTGTTCAAACCAGAAAATTGAGTGTCCTCTTAATCACCTCCCTGTCACCATCCAACCAGTTAATACATGTGGTGATTTTCTTTCACATCTTTGAAAGTCTACTGCCCAACTCCAGGTCTATTTCCACTTCGACCACTTCCCATCACTTTCTGCAGAGCTTCTCAGATCGTGTCCCTGCTTCTAGTTTTGCATGGTTGCATCAGACATCTATTCTGACTCCACTCACTCCATCAGAGTGACTTTTCCAATGTGCAGGTCTGATCATGGTGTGATATCATTCGAGACAAATTCAGCTCCCTTGGCATAGTATGCAAGGTCCTTTGCTTCTCTCCTCCACTGAACTCTTAAGACTCACTTATATAAGTTCTGTTTTCCAGGCTTACTGAACCACTTATGGTTCCTTGAATAAGCCATTTGCGCTCTCAGCTTTGGCCTCTGCAGGTGCTACTCTTGCCCTTTGGAACCTTTACTCCCTTTTCACCTGGTTTCCCTTGGTACTTGAATTGCAAAGCTTCTCAGTGGGAAGTCCTCCTGGGCTCTGCCCTTCTTACTGGCCTCCACCCCACAGCAGCTGAGAGGCCGCTCCTCTGGGCTCTCACAGAAGCCACCCAGCACTTCCATCATGGCTTTTTTCATAGTCATAATGTTTGTATGTTTCTGTGTCCCCAACACTACTCTGGGAGCTTCTACAACAATATCTCCCATCTTTTATTCTTATGCCAGTAAATGCTTAACAATAGACACTCAATAAAAAGAAAAGAAGGAAGGGAGAGAGGTAGGGAGGGATCCCAGAGCTCCAGAGTAAAGATTTGGGTTTGCTGCCATGACTCTGATTGTGAAAATTCAGTCTCCACAGAACAGACAGATGTTTCTATATCATATACCTCCAGGACTTACATTTAATAAATGCTAGTGAATTTGCCTGACTTTTCAAATGTTCTTGATGGAATAAAAGGAACAGTTAACATTATGCCAGACACTGTGCTAAGTCATTTAATCCTTATAACAACTCCTTAAAATTAAAAATTCAAATTAAAAGAAACCTATTATAGATGAGGAAATAGAGGCAGAGACAAGCTTGCCAAAGTTGTACTGCTAGTAGTGGTAGAGCTGAGTTTGAATCTGCAGTTTTAAGTCCAGAATTCAAACTTCCCATAAGGCACATTACATTTAATTTCAGATAATTCAAAAGGGTTATTGACAAATTTATACATATAGAAAGATAAGAGGGTATAGGAACCCTGTTATCTAAGAAATATTTTATTTATTTCTATTGACCAATAAGTGCTAGTTTAGGCTTATAAAGTCTTAGTGTTAAATGTCAAGGACAATCTGGATTGATATTGGAGAAGTCCAACTGAAAGTGTAAAGAGACACAATCTTTTGTCCCAAAGGAGATGCTTGGAAACATTTTACTCTACAATATAATTTTAGGGCTTTTCATACTGTGAGGGACATAGATTACCTCAGTTCATGAGACTCTAATTTAAGAGTTCACAGAAAGGAGAAAGTTCTAGTGCCTGGAGTCAGACATCATGGAGCATTACACCTTGCTCAGGATTCTTTGTAGCCCTAACCTTAAGGTGTGTGTGGGGAGAGGGGATGGGGACTCTAAATCTTGCAGAATCCATCACTGTCTATTTGTAAATTCTCTATCACAGTGACCCGTACTCAGCTTCTCTTTGGTCTAAAGCTGGAGAATTCTTTTCTTCCATCTTTTCCTCTGATTTCTCTTCACTCATAGTTTCAATAGCTTCAAAGCTTCTGCTTATTCCCTTCTATTTTTGGATCTTCCTAATGGTGTGCTAACTATAGGAGTGGATGAAATTAAGATGAAACATTTGTATAAGTACTTGTAGAGTGCTAACTTTGTGCCAGGCATTGGTAGCAATTGGTATAATGATGCCTATTTCATAGGGTAATAAAAAAATTAAATAGGAAGTATGAATGAGTTTTTATTATTGCATCATGAGGATGATGCAATAATAAAAGAAGCGCCAAGATTTAGTTGACTTGGAATAATTCAGTACAGTTCAGTCACTCAGTCATGTCCAACTCTTTGTGATCCCAGGGACTGCAGCACACCAGGCTTCCTTATCCATCACCAACTCCTGGAGCTTGCTCAGACTCACGTCCATTGAGTCAGTGATGCCATCCAACCATCTCATCCTCTATCAATCCCTTCACCTCTTGCCTTCAAAGTTTCCCAGCATCAGGGTCTTTTCTTATGAGTCAGATCTTCCCATCAGGTGGCCAAAGTACTGGAGCTTCAACATCAGTCCTTTCAATTAATATTCAGGACTGATTTCCTTTAGGATGGACTGGTTGGATCTCCTTGCAGTCCAAGGGACTCTCAAGAGTCTTCTCCAACACCACAGTTCAAAAGCACCAGTTCTTCTGCACTCAGCTTTCTTTATGATCCAAATCTCATATGCATATATGACTACTGGAAAAACTATAGCCTTGACTAGATGGACCTTTGTCAGCAAAGTAATGTCTCTGCTTTTCAATATGCTGTCTAGGTTGGTCATAGGTTTTCTTCCAAGGAGCAAGCGTCTTTTAACTTCATGGCTGCAGTCACCATCTGGAGTGATTTTGGAGCCCCCCAAAATAAAGTCTGTCACTGTTTCCTTTGTTTCCCCATCTATTTGCCATGGCACCAGATGCCATGATCTTAGTTTTTTGAATGTTGAGTTTTAAGCCACCTTTTTCACTCTCCTCTTTCACTTTCATCAAGAGGCTCTTTAGTTCCTCTTCACTTTCTGCCATATAGGATGGTGTCATCTGCATATTTGAGGTCATGGATATTTCTCCCAGCAATCTTGATTCCAGCTTGTGCTTCATCTAGCCAGGCATTTTGCATGATGTACTCTGCATATACAGCCTTGACATACTCCTTTCCCAGTTTGGAACCAGTCCATTGTTCCATGTCCAGTTCTAAGTGTTGCTTCTTGACCTGCATACAGATTTCTCAGGAGGCAGGTAAGGTGGTCTGGTATTCCCATCTCTTGAAGAATTTTCCACAGTTTGTTGTGATCAGTTTGGGTAGTCAATAAACCAGAAGTAGACATTTTTTTGGAACTTTTTTCTTTTTCTGTGATCCAGTGAATGTTGACAATTTGATCTCTACTTTCTCTTCCTTTTCTAAATCCAGCTTCAACATCTGTAAGTTCAGTTCATGTATTGTTGAAGCCTAGCTTGGAGAATTTTGAGCATTACTTTGCTTCTGTGTGAGATGAGAGCAATTGTGCAGTAGTTTGAACATTCTTTGGCATTGCCTTTCTTTGGGATTGGAATAAAAATGACCTTTTCCAGTCCTGTGGCCACTGCTGAGTTTTCCAAATTTGCTAGGATATTGAATGCAGCACTTGCATAGCATCATCTTTTAGGATTTTCAGTAGCTCAGCTGGAATTCCATCACCTCCACTAGCTTTCTTCGGCCCACCTGACTTCACATTTCATGATGTCTGGCTCTAGGTGAATGATCACACCATCGTGGTTATCTGGGTCATGATGATCTTTTTTGTATAGTTCTTTGGTGTATGCTTGTCACTTCTTACCATCTTCTGCTCCTGTTAGGTCCATACTGTTTCTGTCCTTTATTGTGCCCATCTTTGCATGAAATGCTCCCTTGGTATCTCTTAGTTTTCTTCAAGAGATCTCTAGTCTTTCCCATTCTGTTGTTTTCCTCTATTTCTTTACATTGATCACTTATGAAGGCTTTCTTATCTCTCCTTGCTGTTCTTTGGAACTCTGTACTCAATGGGTATGTCTTTCCTTTTCTCCTTTGCCTTTCGCTTCTCTTCTTTTCTCAGCTATTTCTAAGTCCTCCTCTGAAAACCATTTTTCATTTTTGCATTTCTTTTTCTTGGGGATGGTCTTGATCCCTGCCTCCTGTACAATGTCATGAACCTCTGTCCATAGTTATTAAGGCACTCTATCAGATCTAATCCCTTGAATGTATTTGTCACTTCGACTGTATAATTGTATGGGATTTGATTTAGGTCATACATGAATGATCTAGTGGTTTCCCCTGCTTTCTTCAATTTTAAATCTGAATTTGGCAATAAGGAGTTCATGATCTGAGCCACAGTCAGCTCCCAGTCTTGTTTTTGCTGACTGTATAGAGCTTCTCCATCTCTGGCTGCAAAGAATATAATCAATCTGATTTTAGTATTGACCATTTGGTGATGTCTATGTGTAGTCTTTTCTTGTGTTGTTGGAAGAGGGTGTTTGCTATGACCAGTGCATTTTCTTGGCAGAACTCTGCTAGCCTTTGCCCTGCTTCATTCCGTACTCCAAGGCTGAACTTGCCTGTTACTCCAGGTGTTTTTTGACTTCCTACTTTTGCATTCCAGTCCCCTTTGATGAAAAGAACATCTCTTTTGGGTGTTAGTTCTAGAAGGTCTTATAAGTCTTCATAGAACTGTTCAACTTCAGCTTATTCAGTGTTACTTGTTGGGGCATAGATTTGGATTATGGTGATATTGAATGGTTTGCCTTGGAAATAAACAGAGTTCATTCTGTTGTTTTTGAGATTGCATCCAAGTACTGCATTTCAGACTCTTTTGTTGACTGTGAGGGCTATTCCTTTTTTCTAAGGGATTCTTGCCCAAAGTAGTAGATATAATGGTCATCTAAATTAAATTTGCCCATTCCAGTCCATTTTAGTTCCTTGATTCCTAAAATGTCGATGTTCACTCTTCACATCTCCTGTTTGACCACTTCCAATTTACCTTGATTCATGGACCTAACATTCCATGTTCTTATGTAGTATTGTTCTTTATAGCATCAGACTTTACTTCCATCACCAGTCACCTTCATAACTGGGTGTGTTTTCGCTTTGGCTCTGTCTCTTCTTTCTGGAGTTATTTCTCCACTCTTCTCCAGTAGCATATTGGGCACCTACCAACCTGGGGAGTTCATCTTTCAGTGTCATATCTTTTTGCCTTTTCATACTGTTCATGGGGTTCTCAAGGCAAGAATACTGAAGTGGTTTGCCATTCCCTTCTCAAGTGGACCACGTTTTGTCAGAACTCTCCACCATGACCCGTCCGTTTTAGGTGGCCCTACGCTGCATGACTCATAGTTTCACTGAGTTAGACCAGGCTGTGAACCATGTGATCAGTTTGGTTAGTTTTCTGTGGTTTTCAGTCTGTCTGCCCTCTGATGGATGAGGATAAGAGGCTTGTGAAAGGTTTCTGATGGGAGGGATTGGCTGTGGGGGAATCTGGGTCTTGTTCTGCTGGGCAGGGCCATGGTCAGTAAATCTGTAATCCAGATGGCAGAGTAGAGGGACGTGTGCTCATCTTTTCCTGCGAGAACTCCAAAACTGCAACTCACTGCTGAACACCATCAATAGGAGAATGTTGGATTCCACCAAAAAAAAAGATAGCCCACGTCCAAGGCCAAAGGAGAAGCCCCAACAAGACAGTAGGAGGGGAGAAACTGCATTTACAATCAAACCCCATACCAGCCAGAAACACTTGGAGAGCTCAAAGAAAACCTTGTTTGCACCAGGACCCAATGACCCCACAGAGACTGAGCCAGATCTGCTGTTGAGTGTTTGAGTGTCTGCGGAGGCAGGGGTCAGCAGTGGCCTGCCCCAGGGACAGGGGCTCCGGCTGAAGCAGACTTGGGAGGTAAGGTGTGAGAGCCCCACCATTGAGCCACTGGGCAAATAACCCACAAACTGGAGAACAATTACACTAAAGAAGTTCTTTCACTGTTACAAAAGTTCTAGCACCCACAGCAGATTTCCCAACCTGGGGATCTGGGAAAGGGACTGAGAACCCCCTGGGAATTTGACTTTGGAGGCCAGTGGGATTTGATTATAGAACTTCTGCAGGACTGGGGAAAAACAGACTCTTGGAGGGCACAAACAAAACCTTGTGTGCACCAGGACCCAGGAGAAAGGAGCAGTGACCCCACAAGAGACTGAGCCAGACTTGCCTGTGAGTGTCCAGGAGTCTCTGGCAGAGGCAGAGGTCGACAGTGGCCTGCCTTGGGGTCGGGGGCACTGAATACAACAGTCCTGGCACAAGCCCTTCTGAAGGAGGTCGCCATTACCGCCATTACCCCTAACATAGTTTGGCCTCAGGCCAAACAACAGGGAGGGAACACAGCTTCACCCACCAACAGAAAATTGATATAATTGCATGAGAAGAAATTAAGGAACAGCTTTCAGGAGAAATTTCTACTTGACCTGATGTTGTTGGGATTGTTATTCAGTTGCTAAGTTGTGTCTGACTCTTTACAACCCATGGACTGTACAATGCCAGTCTCCTCTGTCCTCCACTATCTCCTGAGTTTGCTCAAATTTGTATCCATTGAGTCAGATGTGCTGACTAATCATCTCATCCTCTGCCACCCTCTTCTCTTCCTGCCTTCAATCTTTCCCAACATCAGGGTCTTTTCCAATGAATTGTCTCTTCGCATCAGGTGGCCAAAGTATTGGAACTTCAGCTTCAGCATCAGTCCTTCCAGTGAATATTAAGGGTTGATATTCTTTAGGATTGACTGGTTTGATCTCCTTGCCGTCCAAGGGACTCTCCAGAGTCTCCTCCAACACCACAGTTTGAAAGCATCGATTCTTTGGTGCTCAGCCTTCTTTATGCTTCAACTCTCACATCTGTACATGACTACTGGAAAACCCATAGCTCTGATGAGAGAGACCTTTGTCAGAAAAGTGATGTTTCTCCTTTTTAATCTGCTGTCTAGATTTGTCACAGTTTTACTTCCAAGGAGCAAGCGTCTTCTAATTTCATGGCTGCAGTCACTGTCTGCAGGAGCCCAACAAAACAGAATCTGTCACTGCTTCTACTTTTTCCCCTTCTCTTTGCCATGAAGTGATGGGAACGGATGCCATGATCTTAGTTTTTTGAATGTTGAGTTTCAAGTCAGATTTTTCACTCTCTTCTTTCACCTTCATCAGGAGGCTCTTTAGTTCTCCTTCACTTTCTGCAGTTAGAGTGGTATCATCTGCATATCTGAAGCTGTTGATATTTCTCCTGGCAATCTTTACTCCACCTTGTGATTCATCCAGTCCAGGATTTCTCATGATGTACTCTGCATAGAAAGTCGCTCAGTTGTGTCTGACTCTTCACTACTCCATGGAATTCTCCAGGCCAGAATACTGGAGTGAGTAGCATTTCCCTTCTCCAGGGGATCTTCCCAACACAGGGATTGAACCCAGGTCTCCCACATTGCAGGCGGATTCTTTACCAACTAAGCTATCAGGTAAGCCCGAGGCAAGCCATTTAATATCAAAGCAATCCAAGACTATGTCCCAATCAGTAATGCTGCAGAAGCTGACATTGAATGGTTCTATAAAGACCTACAAGACCTTCTAGAACTAACACCCAAAAAAGATGTTCTTTTCATCATAGGGGACTGAAATGCAAAAGTAGGAAGTCAAGAGATATCTGGCTGCTGCTGCTGCTGCTTTTAAGTCGCTTTAGTCGTGTCCAACTCTGTGCGACCCCATGGCAGCCCACCAGGCTTCCCCGTCCCTGGGATTCTCCAGGCAAGAACACTGGAGTGGGTTGCCATTTCCTTCTCCAATGCATGAAAGTGAAAAGTGAAAGTGAAGTTGCTCAGTCGTGTCCGACCCTCAGCCACCCCATGGACTGCAGCCTACCAGGCTCCTCCATCCATGGGATTTTCCAGGCGAGAGTTCTGGAGTGGGGTGCCATTGCCTTCTCCGAGAGATATCTGGAGTAACAGGCAAATTTGGCCTTGGAGTACAGAATGAAGCACGGCAAAGGCTAACAGAATTTTGCCAAAAGGATGCACTGGTCATAGCAAACACCCTCTTCCAACAACACAAGAGAAGCCTCTACACATGGACATCACCAGATGGTCAATACCAAAATCAGATTGATTATACTCTTTGCAAGCGAAGATAGAGAGACTCTATACAGTCAGCAAAAACAAGAACAAGAGCTGACTGTGGCTCAGATCATGAACTCTGTATTGCCAAATTCAGGCTCAAATTGAAGAAAGTAGGGAAAACCACTAGACCATTCAGGTATGACCTAAATCAAATCCCATACAATTATACAGTGGAAGTGACAAATAGATTCAAAGGATTACATCTGATAAACAAAGTGCCTTAAGAACGAAGGGTGGAAGTTCATGACATTGTACAGGAGGCAGTGATGAAGACCATCCCCAAGAAAAAGAAATGCAAAAAGGCAAAATGGTTGTCAGAGGAGGACTTAGAAATAGCTGAGAAAAGAAGAGAAGCGAAAGGCAAAGGAGAAAAGGAAAGATACATCCATTTGAGTGCAGAGTTTCAAAGAATAGCAAGGAGAGATAAGAAAGCCTTCCTCAGTGATCAATGCAAAGAAATAGAGGAAAACAATAGAATGGGAAAGACTAAATATCTCTTCAAGAAAATTAGAGATACCAAGGGAATATTTCATGCAAAGATGGGCACAATAAGGGACAGAAATGGTATGGACCTAACAGAAGCAGAAGATATTAAGAAAAGGTGACAAGAATACACAGAAGAACTATACAAAAAAGATCTTCATGACCCAGATAACCATGATGGTGTGATCACTCACCTAGAGCCCGACATTCTGGAATGCGAAGTAAGTGGGCCTTGGGAAGCATCACTATGAACAAAGCTAGTGGAGGTGATGGAATTCCAGCTGAGCTACTGAAAATCCTAAAAGCTGATGCTATGCAAGTGCTGCATTCAATATGCCAGCAAATTTGGAAAACTCAGCAGTGGCCACAGGACTGGAAAAGGTCATTTTCATTCCAATCCCAAAGAAAGGTAATGTCAAAAATGCTCAAACTACCGCACAATTGCACTTGTCTCACACAGTAGCAAAGTAATGTTCAAAATTTTCCAAGCCAGGCTTCACCACTACATGAACTGTAAACTTCCAGATGTTGAAGCTGGATTTAGAAAACACAGAGGAACTGGAGATCAGATTGCCAACATCGACTGGATCATAGAAAAAGTAAGGGAGTTAAAAAAAAAAAAAATCTGCCTCTACTTCACTGACTATGCTAAAGCCTTTGACTGTGTGGATCACAACAAACTGTGGAAAATTCTTCAAGAGATGGAAATACCAGACCACTGACCTGCCTCTTGAGAAATCTGTATGCAGGTGGAAGCAACAGTTAGAACTGGACATGGAACAACAGACTGGTTCCAATTTGGGAAAGACGTGCATCAAGGCAGTATATTGTCACCCTGCTTATTTAACTTCTGTGCAGAGTGCATCATGTGAAATGCCTGGCTGGATTAAGCACAAGCTGGAATCCAGATTGCCAGGAAAAATATCAATAATCTCAGATACTCAGATGACACCATCCTTATGGCAGAAAGTGAAGAGGAACTAAAGAGTCTCTTGACGAAAGTGAAAGAGGAGAGTGAAAAACGTGGCTTAAAGCTCAACATTCAAAAAACTAAGATCATGGCATCTGGTCCCATCACTTCATGGCAAATAGATGGGGAAACAGGGCTCCAAAATCACTGCAGATGGTAACTGCAGCCATGAAATTAAAAGACGCTTGCTCTTTGGAAGAAAAGCCATGACCAACCTAGACAGCATATTAAAAAGCAGAGACATTACTTTGCTAACAGATGTCCGTCTAGTCAAAAGTACGGTTTTTCCAGTAGTCAGGTATGGATATAAGAGTTGGACCATAAAGAAAGCTGAGCACTGAAGAATTGATGCTTTTGAACTGTGGTGTTGGAGAAGACTCTTGCGAGTCCCTTGGACTGCAAGGAGATCCAACCAGTCCATACTAAAGGAAATCAACCCTGAAGAGTCATTGGAAGGACTGATACTGAAGCTGAAACTCCAATACTCTGGCCACCTGATGCAAAGAGCTGACTCATTTGAAAAGACCCTGATGCTGGGAACTTTTGAAGGCAGGAGGAGAAGGAGAAAACAGAGGAGGAGATGTTTGGATGGCATCACTAACCCAATGGACATGCGTTTCAGCAAGCTCCAGGAGTTTGTGATAGACAGGGAAGCCTGGCATGCTGCAGACCATGGGGTGACAAAGAGTCAGACACGACTAAAGGACTGAACTGAACTGACTCTGCATTGAAGTTAAATAAGCAGGGAGACAATACACAGCCTTGTTGTCCTCCTTTCCCAATTTTGAACCAGTCCATTTATCCATGTCATGTTCTTTTTTAAAAATTTTATTTATTTTAATTGAAGGATGATTACTTGAGAATATTTTGATGGCTCTTCCCATACATTGACATGAATCAGCCATGGGTACTTATGTTTCCCTCCATCCTGAACCCCCCTCCTACCTCCCTCCCAACCCCATCCCTCTGGGTTATTCTGCGTTGTTTCGTGCATTGCACTGGCAATCTATTTCACATATGGTGATATACATGTTTCAGTGCTATTCTCTCAAATCATCCCACCCTCGCCTTCTCCCACAGAGTCCAAAAGTCTGTTCTTTACATCTGTGTCTCCTCTGCTCTCCTGCATGTAGGATCATCTTTACTGTTTATCTAAATTCCGTATATATGGGTTAATACACAGTATTTGTTTTTTTTTTTTTTTTACTTACTTCACTCTGTATAATAGACTCATTTCTTCCACTTCATTAGAACTGACTCAAATGCACTCCTTTTTATAGCTGAGTAATATTCCATTGTGTATATATGTTCCACAACTTTCTTATCCATTCATCTGCCAGTTGACATATAGGTTGCTTCCATGTCCTAGCTATTGTAAACAGTGCTGCAATGAACATTGGGGTACACGTGTCTCTTTCAATTCTGGTTTCCTCAGTGTGTGTGCCCAGCAATGGGATTGCTGGGTTGTATGGCAGTTCTGTTCCCAGTTTTTTAAGGAATCTCCACACTGTTCTACGTAGTGGCTGTACTAGTTTGCATTCCCCACCAACAGTGTAAGAGGGTTCTCTTTTCTCCACACCCTCTCCAGCATTTATTTGTAGAATTTTTGGTGATGGCTATTCTGACCGTCATGAGATGGTACCTCATTGTGGTTTTGATTTGCATTTCTCTAATAATGAGTGATGTTGAACATCTTTTCATGTGTTTATCAGCCATCTGTATGTCTTCTTTGGAGAAAAGTTTGTTTAGTTCTTTTGCCCACTTTTTGATTGGGTTGTTCGTTTTTCTGGTATTAAGCTGCATGAACTGTGTGCATATTTTGGAGATTAATTCTTTGTCAGTTGTTTCATTTGCTATTATTTTGTCCCATTCTGAAGGCCGTCTTTTCACCTTGCTTATAATTTCCTTCATTGTGCAAAAGCTTTTAAGTTTAATTAGGTCCCACTTGTTTATTTTTGTTTTTATTTCCATTACTCTGGGAGGTGGGTCATAGAGGATATTGCAGTGATTTATGTCAGAGAGTGTTCTGCCTGTGTTTTCCTCTAAGAGTTTTATAGTTTCTGGTTTTATGTTTAGATCTTTAATCCATTTTGAGTTTATTTTTCTGTATGGTGTTAGAAGGTGTTCTAGTTCTATTCTTTTACACGTGGTTGCAGTGCCGGTTCTAATTTTTGCTTCCGGACGTGCATACAGGTTTGTCAGGAGTACCTCCTTATTTAACTCAAAGACATTAGTTTCAGAGTTCTCCATTTTAATAATTTAGAAGATATTTTGTGTGTATTTGTGACTTAAAATAGTCCTGAAATTATTCTTTTATTCTAATTCATGTTTAAATACTGAAATATAAATGTTTATCACCACAGCCTTTACTGATTGTTATGCATGTTCCATATTAGACACTAATCAATAATTATAAAAGTCTATGGTTTGAAGGAGATTCTTCTATAATAGCAAAAAACAACTGTGAATTGTTTAAAGTGCTTTAAAAAGGGACATCCATATGTAAATAATTATTTTAAAAATCCAAACCACGTTCACCCCTGTTAAGTTACACAGTATGAATTGGGGTAGGGAGCTGGATTAGAAAAGACATAAGCTAGAGTATGTAAACAGTACTTCTTTGTAAAAAGTTATAATGTCAGCTTTTCACTGACTTCAACAGGCTTTTCTGACAGTTATGTGGACACTTTCCCTGAGAGCAGAAAAAATATTTATAAGTAACTCTCCTCAGGTAAAGAAACTGTCTGCAATGCAGGAGACCTGGGTTTGATCCCTAGGTCAGGAAGATCCCCTGGTGAAGGAAATGGCAACCCACTCCAGTATTCTTGCCTGGAGAATCCCATGGACAGATTGCCTGGCAGGCTACAGTCCATGGGGTCGCACAACTTAGTGACTAAATCACCAGAAACCACCACTACTCAGGTTGCTACCTGGATGATCTAGTTGCCTAAACTAATAAACAATACACCAAGGTATAATAGCTTTCCAGAAAAGGTTGGGGGCATGAGTAAACTGTTCAATCTTGTTCTTCTGTGTTGGAGGACATGTCAGGCCTATTACAGAAGGATCACTTTCAAATACATGTGTATAAAATATATAGTTTTAGCACTCTAATGCATTTTGGTTAATAAGCTTCTTTTTTCAATGTAATATTATATATAACACAGTAAAAAAATCATTAAAAATCAAATGTCTTTCTCTCCTAAAATCTAGCTGGTTATCCATATGGGAGAAATTAAAGTTTATTCTGAGAGTGGGATGTGAAGAAATTTGGAGTATGAAGACTTAGGGTAGAACTTAAGTGGAACATGTAATCGAGTCCCCAAAGAGCCTCTTTAGTGCTATACACAATATAGGTTGTCAAATTCAGGCTTGTGCTTTCCATACCCAGGCTTGAAAGGAAAGGTTACTAGTCTCAGCCTTTACTATACTTTTCTAAATTATACTAAAAATGGAAAAGTGTCTTCTAAAAATATTACATTTATTATATTCTCTATCAATTGTTCTCAAGGTGTGGTCCCCAAGCCAGCAGCATTAGCACTGCTAAAAACTTGTTAGAAATGTAAATGTTCAGACCATAACCCAGACCTACTGAATCAGAAACCCTGGAGATAGCAATCTGGACCTTATTACACATCATGCTTTGTAAACATTATGCTTCACTGTTCTATAGATAAGTATCCCTTTCATGTCATCATTTATTCGAGAAATATCTACATCTAGTATATATATGTATTTGATAATTGAAAAATGTATGTTTGGTAACATATTCATGTTATAAAGGATCTCAAAGAGTGATGTCTTGAATATTACCTAAAAGTTGACAACTAATTCTATTTTAAAAGATCTAGAAACCAACACAACATTGTAAAGCAATTTTCCTCCAATTAAAAAGTAAATTTAAAAAAGATCTATTAAGCAGTGATTCCAGTTTGTTTGTAGTGCTAATGTCCTGTGATTATTATTTTGAAATGTGCATATCTTCAACATGACACGTGGCACAAAAATGGCTTAAAACCGTTAAATTAAAATCTGAGTTTTTTTTTCAGGATTTAATATACCAAACTCTGAAAGTAGGTCAATATAACTTATTTCCTCTTTAATTTAATTTGAGTTTGAGCAAACTCTAGGAGATAGTAAAGGATAGGGAAGCCTGGTGTGCTGCACTTCATGGGGTTGTGGAGAGTTGGACATGACTTACCAACTGAACAACAACAACAATAATGGAGAATATCTGGATACCATCTCTCATAACCCTTCATAAATACTTGAATATATTGTCTCCCATCAGTCTTTTTTTTCCTAAATGATCCCAGTTTCTTAACCTTTATTCAATGTCTTGTTTCTCAACTCTTTAATTCTCCTCTTGCAGTCCTCTGACTCTTCTCCAAGTACCCCTTATTTTCTCCAGCTATTAAGTCACAATATATGCTATATAGTGTCCAAAACATCATTTATACACATTTAAGTTGGTGAAGGTCATTATTTACATACTTTCTATATGTAAAAGTGTATAATTTATTATTTGGAAATACAGTTTTAGGAAGTCAAAAATTGAACTCTTATATGAACATGCATTTTTATGCTGAATTAGAATGACAGCATTTTAGAACTAAAAGGCAAAGGAGATCACTTAGCTCAGCTCCCACTTTTTACACAAGAAGAACTTAAGGTCTTGAGAAGTTATTCTGCACTGTCCAATATGGTAGCCACTAATCGCATATTAAATAGAAAATTCAGTTCCCTTAATCACACTAGCCACGTTTTAAGTGCTCAGTAGCTATGCATGTGGTTAGCAGCTCCAGTATTAAGAAGAGATATAGAACACTCCCCTTACACCAGAAAGTTCTATTGGATAGCACTGGGTAAATGACTTGCCCATACAGCTTTTGTGTGACAGAACCAGAGCATCCAGTTCCTGGTCCAGAGGTATCTCACCATATTTATTTTAAAATAATAATACCACCTTTAAAAAAAGGCAAAATAGATTACTTATCTACAACATTTATTAAGTTTTATAGAAAGCAGTGTGGAAGGCACGGATCCTGACCCCAAAAAGCTTTGATGAAAATTACGTTAGGTGGGCTTGCTGCCTATTTAAAACAATAGTAGGAGGTTTAGTTACATCTCCCTAGTGGCCTCCAGCTATTTAATGTCTATAGCTGACTCTTGTACAGTGTGTGGGCTGGGGCTCCAACCCTCTCCACAGTCCAAAACTCCGCAGATAAAATTACACTTCTCCCTTGATTTTACATTTGAGGATTCAACCCAATCAGATCGTATGGTACCATGGTGTGTATTCAGTGAATGATAGCTGGGTGTGAGCTGTTGAAACCTGTGTTGTTCAAGGGTCCATTGCATATGTATGCAAATGTGTATTCACTGAAAGCACCAAATGTTTACTGAAGTGTATTCAGTCCTTTGATTTTCCCTGACCTATCAGACACTTCTCAGTTCACACCTCAGTTCTTGCAGCCCACTCCTGGCTGGTCTCCTAGGCTCCATCTGGCCTTTCCCCCTTCAATCAATTTTCTATAGTTCAAAATCCATTTCCCTCAAGTACCATTTTCACCCTTGATCTTCTATTCAAAACTGTAGTAGATTCAGTGTGTACATAAACTAACAAATATGATACAGTCAACGACTTGCATTTGCAATATAAAAACTTCTCCACACATTACCCCATTTATTTCCATTTTTCTCCCCCGATTTCAAGGGCTTCAATTAACTGTTGCCCTTTTATTTCACAAGATTGCTTCTTGTTAAATATTTTAAATAGACTTCAAAAACCAGGAACTTGAGAGTCACCTCGACTTGTCCACTTCCCACTTCCCAACTCCCAGTTCAGTCCATCAGAAAGTAATGTTGGTTTGGTTCTGTGTCCAGAAAAACATCTGGAATATATCCACTTCCCTCCATGTATTAGTTTGCTAGGGCTTCCATAACAAGTATCCCAGACTGTATGGTTTAAACAACAGCAATTTACTTTCCCACAGTTCTGGAGACTAGAAGTCCAACATCAAGGTGTGATCAGGGTTGGTTTCTTCTCAGGTTTCTCTCCTTGGCTTATAGATGGCTGTCCTCTTCCAGAGTCTTCACAGAGTCTTCGCTTGGTGTCTGTGTCCTAATCTCCTCTTCTTATAAGGATGCTACTCATATAGGATTCAGTTCAGTTCAGTTGCTCAGTCGTGTCCGACTCTTTGCGACCCCATGAATTGCAGCACAGCAGGCCTCCCTGTCCATCACCAACTCCCAGAGTTCACTCAAACTCACGTCCATCGAGTTGGTGATGCCATCCAGCCATCTCATCCTCTGTCGTCCTCTTCTCCTCCTGCCCCCAATCCCTCCCAGCATCAGGGTCTTTTCCAATGAGTCAATGGGCCCATTAATGTGACCCCATTTTACTTTTTGTTGTTCAGTCACTAAGTCGTGTCCCATTCTTTGCAACCCCATGCTTGGCACCATGCCAAGCTACCCTGTCCTCCACTGTCTCTTGGAGTTGTCTCAAATTCAGGTCCATTGAGTCAGTGTTGCTATCTAACCATCTCATCCTGTCATCCCCTTCTCCTCCTGCCTTCAGTCTTTCCCAGCATCAGGTCTTTTCCATTGAGTCAGCTCTTTGCATCATGTGGCCAAAGTATTGGAGTTTCAGCTTCAGCATCAGTCCTTCCAATGAATATTCGGGATGATTTCCTTTAGGATGGACTGGTTGGATCTCCACATAGTTTTAGGGACTCGCAAAGAGTCTTCTCCAGTACCACAATTTGAAAGCATCAATTTTTCAGCACTCAGCCTTATTTATGCTCTGACTCTCACATCTGTACATGATGACTGGAAAAACCATAGCTTTGACTATGACAAACCATCACTTTGGTGGCAAGGTGATGTCTCTGCTTTTTAATATGCTGTCTAGGTTTGTCATAGCTTTTCTTCCAAGGAGCAAGCATCTTTTAATTATATGGCTGCAGTCACCATCTACAGTGATTTTGGAGCCTTAGAAAATAAAATCTGTCACTGCTTCCACTTTTTTCTCTTCTATTTGCCATGAAGTGATGGGACCAGATGCCATGATCTTAGTTCTTTGAATGTTGAGTTTCAAGTCAGCTTTTTCACTCTCTGCTTTCACCCTCATCAAGAGGATCTTTAGTTCCTCTTCACTTTCTGCCATTAAAAGTGGTATCATCTGCATATCTGAGGTTGTTAATACTTCTCCTGGTAACCTTGATTCCAGCTTGTGATTCATCTAGCTCGGTATTTCACATGATGTACCTTGCATATAAGTTAAATAAGCAGAGTGACAGTAGAGAGCCTTTTCATACTTTTCCCCCATTTTATCTTAACTATCTCTTTAAAGCCCTTATCTCCAAATACAGTCATATTCTGAGGTACTGAGTATGAGGACATCAACGTAGGGGCTTTGGGGAGGGCACACAATTCAGCCAGTAACTTTCTATCATTCTTATTCTAACAAAACCATCCTAGCCCAAACTGTCTTCATTTCACATTGGACTATGGTAATAGTTTCTCCATGTCTTCTCAAAGCCATTTACAACTTAACAGCCATGGTGACCCTTTGATCTTTTGAAAATGTACATCATTCCCTTGCTTCAAAACTTATAGCAGTTTCCCACTGCACTACCATTAAATTTCAAACTCATTTTATTGGTGAAACATGAGTGATCTTTCTCTTTCCCAGTTTCAACTCATGTCACTCTTGTCTGTTATGATCTGTTCACAATGACTTCTGTCAATTCCTAGAACACACTAAACTCATGTCCCTCCCAGGGCCTTCACATATGCTGTATTTTTCCTGAGAACATTCTGAGAGTATCATTGACTTATTTCCTAGAAAACTCATACTTTATAATTACTTTATGTATTTTATAGTATTTTTTGTCACTAGATTGTAGTGTTTTGGAAGCTATGATTTTTGGGTTTCGTTTACCACTGTGTTCCCAGGGTTAGCATTGTGCCTGGCACTCAGTGGACATTAGATGAATGATCTAGTTTTCTAAGCATATCTACTGCTCTATTCAGTTCAGTTCAGGTGCTCAGTCATATCCAACTCTTTGCGACCCCATGGACTGCAGCATGCTATGCTCTCCTGTCTATCACCAACTCCAGGAGTTTACTCAAACTCATGTCCATCGAGTCAGTGATGCCATCCAGCCATTTCTCATCAAGTGGCCAAAATATTGGAGCTTCATCTTCAGCATCAGTCCTTCCAATGAATATTCAGGACTGATCTCCTTTAGGACTGACTGGTTGGATCTCTTTGCAGTCCAAAGGACTCTCAAGAATCTACTCCAACACTACAGTTCAAAAGCATCAATTCTTTGGTGCTCAGTTTTCTTTATAGCCCAACTGCTCTATTCAAGGAAGTTCATAATCCTACATGTTCTTTCTACCTCTATACCATAGCCTGAAACATTTTCTCTGCCTAGAAATCTTTCCCCCCAAGCTAATCCATAACTGTCCTTTCTTTTAAAATGTCCCTCAATTCCCTTCTCAAGGAGTCCTTTCATTATGAATCATCCTTGACTCTGATCTCTCTAGACTCCCTTAGAACTTCAGTGATAAGTTTTATATTTTATATGTAGGAAGTAAGCAGTTGCTTTATATGGAGGAAGTAAGTAGTTTTAAGCAAAATAAGCATTGTATTTTACAATGTGTTGAGGATAAAAGGTAATACCTGATAAAAAATTTGGTTGAATGAAAGTTAATTTATATTGTCATAGGTGGTTTCTATTTTACTACTACTTTCACACATATTTCTAGGAACAAAAAAGATAAGAAAAATAACTTACACATTCTATTTGTTATAGCTCAGTAACTTAGTTTTTTCTTTCTAAAAAAAATTAATAAATAAACAGGAATGATAAGTTTCCTTGTCATTGATAAGACCAAGACCACCTTGGTCTTCCCTGGTGGCTCAGATGGCAAGGAATCTGCCTGCAGTGCAGGAGACCTGGGTTGGAAAGATGCCCTGGAGGAGGGCATAGCAACCCACTCCAGTATTCTTGCCTAGAAAATCCCATGGACAGAGGAGCCTGGCGGGTTACAATACAGGGGGCCACAAAGAGTCAGACATGACTGAGCAACTAAGCACACAAGTTTCAACCTTACTGAAATCCAGTTCAGCCTGCCTATCCCAATCCACTTTAACATGTGTGCCAAGTCTCCTGACTTAAAGACTTACATTAGAGGATATCGGGTATACCAGCTTCTTGATCCCTGCCTCCTGTACAATGTCACAAACCTCATTCCATAGTTCATCAGGCACTCTATCTATCAGATCTAGGCCCTTAAATCTATTTGTCACTTCCACTGTATAATCATAAGGGATTTGATTTAGGTCATACCTGAATGGTCTAGTGGTTTTCCCTACTTTCTTCAATATAAGTCTGAATTTGGTAATAAGGAGTTCATGATCTGAGCCACAGTCAGCTCCTGGTCTTGTTTTTGTTGACTGTATAGGGCTTCTCCATCTTCTGCTGCAAAGAATATAATCAATCTGATTTCAGTGTTGACCATCTTGTGATGTCCATGTGTAGAGTCTTCTCTTGTGTTGTTGGAAGAGGGTGTTTGCTATGACCAGTGCATTTTCTTGGCAAAACTCTATTAGTCTTTGCCCTGCTTCATTCCATATTCCAAGGCCAAGTTTGCCTGTTACTCTAGGTGTTTCTTGACTTCCTACTTTTGCATTCCAGTCCCCTATAATGAAAAGGACATCTTTTTTGGGTGTTAGTTCTAAAAGGTCTTATAGGTCTTCATAGACCTGTTCAACTTCAGCTTCTTCAGCATTACTGGTTGGGGCATAGACTTGGATTGAATGGTTTGCCTTGCAAATGAACAGAGATCATTCTGTCGTTTTTGAGATTGCATCCACGTACTAGACAGGGATCAAGACCATCCCCATGGAAAAGAAATGCAAAAAAGCAAAATGGCTGTCTGGGGAGGCCTTACAAATAGCTGTGAAAAGAAGAGAAGCGAAAAGCAAAGGAGAAGAGGAAAGATATAAGCATCTGAATGCAGAGTTCCAAAGAACAGCAAGAAGAGGTAAGAAAGCCTTCCTCAGTGATCAATGCAAAGAAATAGAGGAAAATAACAGAATGGGAAAGACTAGAGAGCTCTTCAAGAAAATTAGAGATACCAAGGGAACATTTCATGCAAAGATGGGCTCGATAAAGGACAGAAATGGTATGGACCTAACAGAAGCAGAAGATATTAAAAAGAGATGGCAAGAATACACAGAAGAACTGTACAAAAAATATCTTCATGACCTAGATAATCACAAAGGTGTGATCACTGACATAGAGACATCCTGGAATGTGAAGTCAATTGGGCCTTAGAAAGCATCACTACGAACAAAACTAGTGGAGGTGATGGAATTCCAGTTGAGCTATTTCAAATCCTGAAAGATGATGCTGTGAAAGTGCTACACTCAATATGCCAACAAATTTGGAAAACTCAGCAGTGGCCACAGGACTGGAAAGGGTCAGTTTTCATTCCAATCCCAAAGAAAGGCAATGCCAAAGAATGCTCAAACTACCGCACAATTGCACTCATCTCACATGCTAGTAAAGTAATGCTCAAAATTCTCTAAGCCAGGCTTCAGCAATATGTGAACCATGAACTTCCTGATGTTCAAGCTGATTTTAGAAAAGGCAAAGGAACCAGAGATCAAATTGCCAACATCTGCTGGATCATAGAAAAAGCAAGAGAGTTCCAGAAAAACATCTATTTCTGCTTTCTTGACTATGCCAAAGCCTTTGACTGTGTGGATCACAATAAACAGTGGAAAATTCTGAAAGAGATGGGAATACCAGACCACCTGACCTGCCTCTTGAGAAATCTGTATGCAGGTCAGGAAGCAACAGTTAGAACTGGACATGGAACAACAAACTCGTTCCAAATAGGAAAAAGAGTACGTCAAGGCTGTATATTGTCACCCTGCTTATTTAACTTGTATGCAGAGTACATCATGAGAAACACTGGACTGGAAGAAACACAAGCTGGCATCAAGATTGCTGGGAGAAATATCAATAACCTCAGATATGCAGATGACACCACCCTTATGGCAGAAAGTGAAGAGGAACTCAAAAGCCTCTTGATGAAAGTGAAACTGGAGAGTGAAAAAGTTGGCTTAAAGCTCAACATTTAGAAAACGAAGATCATGGCTTCTGGTCCCATCCCTTCATGGGAAATAGATGGGGAAACAGTGGAAACAGTGTCAGACTTTATTTTTGGGGGGGCTCCAAAATCACTGCAGATGGTGACTGCAGCCATGAAATTAAAAGATGCTTACTCCTTGGAAGGAAAGTTATGACCAACCTAGACAGCATATTCAAAAGCAGAGACATTACTTTGGCAATACTTTGGCAACAACAGTCTGTCTAGTCAAGGCTATGGTTTTTCCAGTAGTCATGTATGGATGTGAGAGTTGGACTGTGAAGAAGGCTGAGCGCCGAAGAATTGATGCTTTTGAACTGTGGTGTTGGAGAAGACTCTTGATAGTCCCTTGGACTGCAAGGAGATCCAACCAGTCCCTTCTGAAGGAGATCAGCCCTGGGATTTCTTTGGAAGGAATGATGCTAAAGCTGAAACTCCAGTACTTTGGCCACCTCATGCGAAGAGTTGACTCATTGGAAAAGACTCTGATGCTGGGAGGGATTGGGGGCAGGAGGAGAAGGGGATGACAGAGGATGAGATGGCTGGATGGCATCACTGACTCGATGCACATGAGTCTCAGCGAACTCCGGGAGTTGGTGATGGACAGGGAGGCCTGGCGTGCTGCGATTCATGGGGTCGCAAAGAGTCGGACATGACTGAGCGACTGAACTGAACTGAATGCAGCTTTTACTCTAAAAGACACATACTTCTCTGTCTTTAATTCTTTCCTTTCATGTATTCTGTCTTTTTTTTTTTTTTAACTAGCGAAGTAGAGAGCAGTTGTCCAACCATGGAGTTGCCCACCAGAATGAATATATATTATCAAGGAAATATACAAAACTCAATGTTCCACCTCATAAAAAAGTCAGAACAATTAAAATAATAATTACCATTTCATACAGATTGAAAATAATAAAAATTATGAGTGTGTCATTTCTCCAACAAAACTTTAAGCCTTTTGAGAGTAACTGGGTATTTCTCTCATTGCTCCTCACAAATGTTATGGGTTCTAGAATGTAAACTCCCCAGTATAGACATTTTTGTCTTTTTTACTTATCGCTGTATCTGTAGTACCTAGAAGGGCCCACCCAGCGCATAGTAAGTAATCAATAAATATTTGTGAAAGAATGAAGAATATTAGTTCTTAACAAACATTTGCTGATTAACTGGATGACTGTAAAGCCTTCAGTCAGTTTTCAGAAACTTCAGACCTAGGTTTTTAAAGTTGTAAGGAGCAAAGTTGGTTGAGCATGGGCCAGGGCAGGCAGAATGAGCGATTTCCCCTCTCTGACCATAGCTTCCTGACACAGTTCCCACTTCCCAGTTCTTAGTGCTTCAAGTACCCAACCCTTCATAATTCACTCAGGGGCTAAGTTTTAGGGCCCATGGTTAATTTTTCCTAATGAGCACTCTATTGTCATGTACTTTATGATACCCAGAAAGGTCTCAATTGTTATTAACTCCGATCACTCAATTTTGTGTTTCAACAATTATTATAATCTTCTGTTTAACCTTTGGACCTTGAACTTTCTTCATGCCAATTTATAACCGACGGACTAATCTTTCCAGAGTACCACTTTCATAATCCTACTACCCTGCTCAAAGGTCTTCATGACTTCTCTACATCACCTACTTAAAAGATTTAAATTTCTTAGCTTTGTACCCATAGCCTTCAGTGACCAGGACCCCATTCCCTTGTCTTCCCTGTGTTATTACCCAGAACTCCCGGACAGAACTCCTCAGTCCATTAGTCCAGGTGTACTTACGTCCTCTTCAAATCACCTTGTTTTTCTATGTCTCTTTATTTATTTGCTTGCTCATGGGTCTTAAGAGTCGCAAGTTCTCTGTTATTCAGGCTAGGGCCCTTTTTTGAACATCCAAATTATAATTCTGTGAGCCTTCTCTCTTTAAGTTACTTTCAGAATTTCTGAAGAATGCTCTCAAATTCTGGAAAATCATTCTGTTGTTGCTTGCCACTATGGTTGTTTTTTTTCACCCCAGAAAAATCCTCCACCCTCAGCTGATCACAGTTGACTCTTTCAAAGCTGGCTTTCACAGACTGTTACTGTTCTCCAGGGACAATTTTGTCCCCAGCATGTTCCCAGGCTGCATATCTAATCCCACACAGTACAGCTAAATCCAAATTATAGTAGTTTGCAAAATCTTACAAAAGGCTTAGGAAAAGCGAGAGGAAATACTGCATTATTGATACTCCTGGTCCTTACTCGCCCACCCTTCACCCCCCTCACCCCACACCTGCAGTCACACTTCAAAAGCCAGCTTCTCTCCAGCAAGTGGACTCAATCAGGAAACAGATATTGAGTGTCAATTAAGTACCAGGCAGTGTGCTACACATTGGGGATGAACCAGATAGACACAGTTCCTGTTTTCAAGACAGATAGTAAATAAATTACTACAAATAATTGGGAAAATAATTCTAAGTATGCAAAATGCTGCCAAAGAAATACCTGGAGTACGATTTTAAGTCCTCTACATTCTCTAGTGGCCCCGGGGTAGGGGGGCCAAATTAGTAACGGTATAATCTGTAGAAAAGCAATTCTGACCTTAAGGAAGATAGTATTTTACATTATGCAGACAATTTAGCTCCTAGTTTTTTTAATTTCCTCCATGGAGAATGAAAAGAGCCAAAATGCATGAACACTTAAACTATGTTCTTGGTACCATTCTAAGCCCAATATATATTAATTTATATAATTTCCACAATAACCAATGAAGGAGTCCTACTATTTTCCCTGTTTCACAGATAAGACAACTAAGGCACAGAAAGATTGTAACTAGCTCAAAGTCACATAGCAGGTAATGGCAGAATTAAGAATCCAGGCAATCTGACTGCCAGCCCAAATTCTTTATTACTGGGCTATTACACCTCTCAATACAGAGAATTTGCATCATCTTTTCTCAACAGTGCATTCCTGTCTTCTGCCTCTGAATGTGCCCCCAGGGCCAGGCTGAGAGTGCCCCGCCACATCACACTTCTCCACCAACTGCACTGTTTCTCGTAGTTGCTGACAGCCCACAAGTTCCTCTGTAGAAACCAGAGGAGACCCTTCCTAGGTCTAGTTCACAGGGATCACTCATCTCTGAATTCGTGTACAATCACTGTGCACAGACACACTCTTACAGGTTATGTTCTCTACTAGGTTTACAGCAAGTGTGTTTCCCCAAAGTAAAGAGCACATGCCTTGTACAGAACTGGTACTCAGAAATATTAAGAGAGGGTCCCTGGGTTGTAGGGGTCTGTATGATAGGCAGCAAAGTCAGTGGCAAATGGACATTTTAGTTCTTGATTTTATGTTTTTTTATGATTTTTTTTTACAAAAGTCTATGGATATTAAGACCATATCTGGAAAATATTCAATAAACATTTAACATACCAAAGCATTGTGCCAAGTATTAGAAGTAAAACTGACTCTCTTTCCTGAACTATATACCTAAATTGCCAGCTGCCTTCCAGGTACAACCACAGGTTCAAATCCAAGACTATTATCCTGATCCCTGCAACTCAGAAACACATATTCCAAATGGCTCTTCCTCAAGGTTTCAGCACTTCTTGCAGGCTCTCCATCATCATCTTTGGGGTACATGTCAATCGTTAAAAATATCAAAGTTATATATTCATTGTATGATGGTAATGAGGGGCTTCCCTAATAGCTCTAGTTGGTAAAGAATCAGCCTGCAACGCAGGACACTCTGGTTCAATTCCTGGGTCAGGAAGATCTGCTGGAGAAAAGATAGGCTACCCACTCCATTAATCTTGGGTTTCCCTGGTGTCTCAGCTGGTAAAGAATCTGCCTGCAATGTGGGATACCTAGGTTCAATCCCTGAGTTGGGAAGATCCCCTGGAGAAGGGAAAGGGTATCCACTCCTGTAGTCTGGCCTGGAGAATTCCATGGACTTTATATAGTCTATGGGGTCACAAAGAGTTGGGCATGACTGAGAGACTTTTACTTTCAATGAGGGGACAGTACTAGACACCCTGTACTTTAATCATCTGCCAACTTAATAATACCATGAGGGCAACTCTCTTTGTTTATATAGCTCTTGGATTAGTGGTGGGGCAGCTCCAATTTTATTACATAATAAAAGAGTTTTCAATTATGCTCAGAACATTTTTATTTATTGAGAATTTAAGTGGGACAAATGAAACACAGGAATTGTTATGCTTTTCACAGTTCCAGAAACAAATCTTCATGCGATGAAGAAACATAATTAAATGAAACTTAAATTTTAAAAGCTAACGATTCACTTTAATGATTCATGGTTAGACATGTTTAGTTTTCTCCCACAATTTCAATCCAGAATTAATTGGCTTCTAAAATAAAATACATGGAATACTGAAGACTCACTTGAAACTTAATGCAACAAATATGAACAAGATTTTTAGTTCTTTGTGACTTTCTGTAAAAATTCCATAACTGTATTGGTGTAGATTACAATAGAGATAAAATCTCGTTCCTGTGTTGGTATTCTACAAAAATTTAAAGAAAGGCATCTTGGTATTTGTTTTCTTCTGCTCTGCACAGGTTTTTACATTTTACTTGAATTAACTTGCAGGGTAAATGTTTATCTGTAAATCAGTGTTAAAATAAAAAATTGGTAAAGCAAAAACAGTAAGTATAGATAACCTGAAAAAATATTAAGACACTTCCCCCATGCCGTAACAGTGGTATAAAACATGAACATGACGCTTGATAGGATCCACAATAAAGTAAGAAAATGTCTGTTCATGACTCTTTGTTGAAGGGTAGCACACACCAACAGAATCCTGAAAAAGATAAACTTTTTAAATATACAGCTACATTTAAATAATAATCAATACATTTAGGTATTATGTATTTTCTATTAAAATATCATGAAGCACATATCAAATCTTTAACAATAAGTTGGACAGCACAGTCTACTATGCCAACAACACATATATACTATGCACACATGCATACTTGACCTTAAGGAATTTATAATCCAGAGGAAACTCTATCTTTTAAAAAAGTGCTAATATAGAAAAAATAGTTTTGTATTTTTCTTCTATCTTTGCTTTTGTTAGAACATAGTCTGTACATACTATTTGGGCTGGGACTATGTTTCTTTTGTTTAACCCTGGACCCTAGCCCAGCACAGTAGCTGATACACAGTAGGAATTTTAAAAATAATTATTCAGTGATTGAATAGTTACAAACTGCTTCATATGTATAATAATATTTTGTGCAATGCTAAAATTCAAGTATCAGATTCTGTGATACAAAAACATTTATGCCATTCTTACTTATTTGTCCTATAAATTATGGTTTGACAAGTTTAAGGAACTGTGTTCTACCTCATCTGAGCTACAGATTTAGCTCTAAAAGAAGTAACTATTATTAGGCATGGATAACAGAAAAGCTGGGGGGAAAAGTTCATCCCGTTCTCCAAATACAGCATAGCTCATCAACTTTTAAGAGAAAACTATTAAGTTTATGTTAACTATGTTCTGTGCATACATGTATGAAGTAAAAAAATAAAAGTGTTAAGTTGTTCAGTCACGTCCAGCTCTTTGGAAGACCCCGTGGACTGTAGCCCACCAAGCTCCTCTGCCCATGGAATTCTCCTGGCAAGAATACTGGAGTAGGTAGCCATTCCCTTCTCTAAGAGATCTTCCCACTCCAGGGACTGAACCTGGGTCTCCTGCATTGCAGGCTTATTCTTTACTGCCTTAGCCACCAAGGAAGTGTATACACGGATATGTTCTATTAACCATGTCTCTCCTAGTTGCTAACTCCAGTTACAACAATCCTTTTAATAACAAGTAATTAAATTGATTGGCTGCAAATTTCCCCCTCAACACTTACATATGCTGTAACTTTAAAAATAGAAGAGGTAATTTGTATTTTCTTGGTTTGAGGATTCTTCCGAACACTAAAATAGGGGGGAAAAGGGAACATTTTAAAATTCAGCAAACACTAGCATAATACATTTAAGATACTGATCTCTTTTAGTACTTGGGTGTCCTCGTTCACATATAACATGGAAATATAAAATATCTAATTAAGTAGTTTGAAAAGGACGGCATCTGTGGTTTCAGCAAGGTTGACTGAATTGAAATTGCAGAAAATGGAATTTTTCAGTTAGAGGGTTTGAGGTCAGTTTGAGACTCAGATGATAAAAGCAGTCTCAGGCCAGAGAGAATTACTGACAAACAAGAATAGGTTAAAGTTAGACTTAATGGTAAACAGCTTAAAGGGGTAGATAAAAGCATACTAAAGACTTAAATAGCCTGAACATAAATTCCAGTTCTGTCACCAATTTGTTATTCTACTTTAAGCAAGATTAACCTTTCTGAACATTAGTTTCCTCATATGTGAACTCATGATACGGTTCCTTTTAGGATTATATGAGAATTAGGTGGAATAATATCTATGAAAACTATTTGTTAAATCATGTATTGCTAAATTAAAACCACTTTCTCTCCTAGCTCTTTCACTTATTCTCCCCACAAAAGATAATCTTTAGTAACACATAGTGCGGAAGCAAACTGAGGATTGGGGAAATAAATGACTTAAAATATATATAAATAAATACACATTAAATTTATAATGCTTTACAATCTGCAAAAAACCTTTTTATACTTTACTTCACATAAAGATCACACAACTCAGTGAGGTAGGCATCATTCTGCCCATTTAATAGACAATAGAACTAGAGAAGTTAAATGATATATTTAAGACATTCCAACTAAAAGTGGCATTTCTGGAAATAGAATGTAGGTGATAAGGAGTCCAGTTTTCTTTCTCTACATTTCACCTGTTTATCTATACTTACGCTATAAATTCATATGCATCAAAGGTATTGTTCATGTGTTATGTGTGTAGTTTAAATTTAAAGGAAGGGAACCCTCTTCACTTTGTCAGGTGAGATTACTGCTTTCCCTTCACTATGTATGTAAAAAAAATGGGGGCAAAGAGAGACGAGCAGGAAGAAGGGGGACTCTGGGGGAGGGTATGCACGTACATGTGTGTTTGAGCTTGGGTACCTGTTGGAGGTGGCCCACACGGACCATTTCAGGGTTTAGGGTTCAAGATTCTTAGGGAGTTTTCATCTCAAAAACATTTCACTAAGATTTAAACCCAGGAATCATGCAATTATATTGATTTCTATCTATTTCTGTAACATGAGTTGAGGTCATCTTCTTTCATTTCTTTTTTTTTTTTTCTTCTTTTTTTTTTTCCTTTCATTTCTAATGCCTAAGATACACTGCTTGACAGTTGGAGACTACATTTAAAACTTCTTGCTTATCATAGGGAAGACTATAACCACTACATATAAAACATTTATATATACCTATATGACCACCCAGATTAAAATACAGAACCTATCTATAGTTATATCTAATTTTAAATCTTGATCTGGAGGTGGTTATTTGGGTATAAACATATATAAAAATTCACTGAGCTTATGTGTACTACGATTTGTTGAGATTACTGTATGCAAATTACTCCTTAGTTTAGAAAAGTCTAAAAAAAAAAGAACCCTTGTAAATGTTTGTGCTTATCAGATGAACTCGGAGGAAAATTTAGTATTTGATACTACCTATATAATCACTTAACACCTACAAACACGTACCATAGATGTCTTACTTTTATAAAGAAACTGCATTGGTACATTATTAGAAGTTGGTTCTTAATAGATATAAATATTATTCCACTTTACTACCTCTGATCCTGTATTACTGTTACTTTAAAATATCTCTAAGACAATTTGTCTGATTTTTTATAAATCAAGCAAACTACAGTATTATCTGTCTTATATCTCATAAGAAAAAAAGAAAAGGAAATGTAAAGTGATATTCATTTGTGCCCTGGGGTGTTCTACTAACAATTGCATTGTATCAGATTTTTAGCACTCACTAAGTCACTCTCCAAAAACTGGTTCCAAATCGGGAAAGGAGTACATCAAGGTTGTATATTGTCACTCTGCTTATTTAACTTATATACAGAGTATATCATGAGAAACGCTGGGCTGGATGAATCACAAGCTGGGATCAAGATTGCTGGGGGAAATATCAATAACCTCAGATATGTAGATGACACCACCCTTATGGCAGAAAGTGAAGAAGAACTAAAGAGCCTCTTGATAAAAGTGAAAGAGGAGAGTGAAAAAGTTGGCTTAAAGCTCAATGGTGTGATCACTCATCTAGAGCCAGACATCCTGGAATGTGAAGTCAAGTGGGCGTTAGAAAGCATCACTACAAACAAAGCTAGTGGAGGTGATGGAATTCCAGTTGACCTATTTCAAATCCTGAAAGATGATGTTGTGAAAGCACTGCACTCAATATGCCAGCAAATTTGGAAAACTCAGCAGTGGCCACAGGACTGGAAAAGGTCAGTTTTCATTCCAATGCCAAAGAATGCTCAAACTACCGCACACGCTAGTAAAGTAATGCTCAAAATTCTCCAAGCCAGCCTTCAGCAATACGTGAACCGTGAACTGCCAGATGTTCAAGCTGGTTTTAGAAAAGGCAGAGGAACCAGAGATCAAATTGCCAACATCCGCTGGATCATAGAAAAAGCAAGAGAGTTCCAGAAAAATATCTATTTCTGCTTTCTTGACTATGCCAAAGCCTTTGACTGTGTGGATCACAATAAACTGTGGAAAATTCTGAAAGAGATGGGAATACCAGACCACCTGACCTGCCTCTTGAGAAATTTGTATGCAGGTCAGGAAGCAACAGTTAGAACTGGACATGGAACAACAGACTGGTTCCAAATAGGAAAAGGAGTACATCAAGGCTGTATATTGTCACCCTATTTATTTAACTTATATGCAGAGTACATCATGAGAAACGCTGGACTGGAAGAAACACAAGCTGGAATCAAGATTGCCGGGAGAAATATCAATAACCTCAGATATGCAGATGACACCACCCTTATGGCAGAAAGTGAAGAGGAACTCAAAAGCCTCTTGATGAAAGTGAAAGAGAGTGAAAAAGTTGGCTTAAAGCTCAACATTCAGAAAACTAAAATCATGGCATCTGGTCCCATCACTTAATGGCAAATAGATGGGGAAACAGTGGAAAGTGTCAGACTTTATTTTTTTGGAGCTCCAAAATCACTGCAGATGGTGACTGCAGCCATGAAATTAAAAGATGCTTACTCCTTGGAAGGAAAGTTATGACCAACCTAGATAGCATATTAAAAAGCAGAGACATTACTTTGCCAACAAAGGTCTGTCTAGTCAAGGCTATGGTTTTTCCAGTGGTCATGTATGGATGTGAGAGTTGGACTATAAAGAAAGCTGAGCACAGAATTGATGCTTTTGAAGTGTGGTGCTGGAGAAGACTCTTGAGAGTCCCTTGGACTGCAAGGAGATCCAACCAGTCCATCCTAAAGGAGATCAGCCCTGGGTGTTCATTGGAAGGACTGATGTTGAAGCTGAAACTCTTAAAACTCTGGTGACCTGATGTGAAGAACTGACTCATTTGTACAGACCCTGATGCTGGGAAAGATTGAAGGTGGGAGGAGAAGGGGACAACAGAGGATGAGATGGTTGGATGGCATCACCAACTGGATGGACATGGGTTTGGGTACACTCCAGGAGTTGGTGAGTGACAGGGAAGCCTGGTGTGCTGCAGTCCACGGGGTTGCAAACAGTCAGATCTGACTGAGCAACTGGACTGAACTGAAGTCACTCTCCAGGTACCATGGTTTTTAAGGATATTGGAACATAATTTCCACATAGTTCTTTTAAAAAATATGATTAGGGAATTCCCTCATGATCCAGTGGTTAAAAATTGGTGCTTTCACTGCTAGGGCTCCTTGTTGGATCCTTGGCTAGGGAACTAAGCTCCTGCAACCCTCATAGCACAGCCAAAAAAAAAAAAAATTGGATGTTAACAGTATGATTATATTAATGGTTTAGAAATAAAATAATATGACTGATTTCTTATCAATATCATTTGTGCTAATTTCTAAGGATTTGTCCCATATTGATTCTAAACGTCATGGTGTACAGACCATTCTAGCTAACTCTGCTCATTTTAAGAAACAATAATCCTATTGCTTAATAAGCATCAGAAGGCCATAATCTAAGCTGCTGCTGCTGCTGCTAAGTCGCTTCAGTCGTGTCCGACTCTATGAGACCCCATAGATGGCAGTCCACCAGGCTCCCCCGTCCCTGGGATTCTCCAGGCAAGAACACTGGAGTGGGTTGCCATTTCCTTCTCCAATGCATGAAAGTGAAAAGTGAAAGTGAAGTCGGTCAGTCGTGTCTGACTCTTAGCGACCCCATGGAGTGCAGCCCCCCAGGCTCCTCTGTCCATGGGATTTTCCAGGAAAGAGTATTGCGTGGAGTGCCATTGCCTTCTCTTAAACCAGTTCAAATCATAAATCTGCGGGAGATATATAGTTTGGGGAACCTCTCCAAAAAATCTGACAAGAGTGTGTTTAATGTCTAAAATAGTAAAGACAGAGGCACTGTTAGTGCGTATAGAATTATTTCTAAGACATTTTCGAAATGTAATGAAACAATTGATCATTTAGTCTGATAAAATGATTCTAAAGTATTGCCTATGTGATTTAAAGAAGCCATAATCCTTGAAAATAAGGCATTTCCTAAAACATTTAAGATGTCTATTATAGGATTTATATTAATAATTATGGATGAGGGATAAAATACCTTAAGAATGTTTTTATCCTTTTGTTTGAGCTGCTGCTGCTGCTGCAAAGTCGCTTCAGTCGTGTCCGACTCTGTGCGACCCCATGGACTGCAGCCTACCAGACTCCTCCATCCATGGGATTTTCCAGGCAAGAGTACTGGAGTGGGTTGCCATGAGCTAGAGACCTCTAAAATCAGGCTCTGTAATGTGCCCCCAATATCTACTGATACAAACATATGGGATCAACTTCTTTGCTAAAATTACATAGTAACAATGTTTACCTGCAAGGGCAGGTTAGATACTGTAAGGTAGCCACTGCATGTATAATTAGAAAGAGAGCAGATATTTTTCTAAAGCAGGTAAAAACACCCAAATTTCAAGTAAAGGAACAGAAAAAAATATTCTTGGTTAAACTTGTACAAATGACACGACTAGATATGTGGCTCAGAATTCTGAGAAATTACTGACGATACTTCAAGTTCCACCTGTGCTTTCTCTCTTCTATATCCCTTGATAACGGCTATGTTGAACCACACTATATCTTTATCTTAACCAAGATGTTTATTCTCATCATAATTTTCTACTGAAGTTGCGTTGAGAAGACGTCTTTTCCTCATTCACCAAAGAAACTCATAAGCATGCTTAAACTTGGATCATTGAGAGAAATATTTAATAGTTCTCAAAGAAAAGTAATGCTCTAACTGGCTAGTCTTCTCAGTCACCCTAGAACAACAGACTTGGGGTGCATCGCCCCTGAATTGGGAACAGACTGCCCTCCTCTTTGCTGGCCCTTGTGGACTCCATTCCATCAAGAAATTCTTGACCACTTGTACCCACACTGACAATGTCTTCTTTTGAAATTCTGAGGTTTTTATTACAGTATAAAGAGCTATAAACATTTGCCTATACATAACTGAACATTGGATTATATAAAAAATACTTATAAAATATTTTAAGCAATTACTTTATTATTATTTCCTATGTTAACTTGTAATTTCCTTGAGGTCAGAGACCACCTGATGATGCCTCTTGCACTCCTGAGTGCCTCCTGATGACTCCTCAGTGCCTGCCAGGGTTCCGTGCCCAATATTAACACTTGCTGGTGGCCTAATCAAGTGAGTCCATGGATACAGTTCCTATTCTTTGTATACGATGTCATGAATTTTGGCTACTCATTTTATGAGTGACCATAACTCTGAGTCATACATTTCTTAGCACCCTCAAACACAGAAGAGAATCACAAGAATTCAGGCAAGAGAATGTGGGAAAAAACTGTAGTTTCTGTGATGTTTAGGTTCTGAAGTTGTTTCAAGTATCTCTAACAGAACCTCTTCCTCCACGGCACATGGCAGTGAGGAATTCCACAGGTTCCTGTGGCTGGTGAGGGACAGCACACTGTGGCGTGTGTGTGTCTGGGGTATGCTGAGGAGTATCTAGTGGGAGTGCTAGAAGTCGTCTAAATTTTCATGGACTGCAAACGATAAGAATATGTTTGATGTAGGTATGTGCATCTTGCTTCTGAAATTGTTTCTGTAATTTCTCTTCTAATAATCTTTATGAATTGACACAATAACTGTTTCATAAAAATCAGAAACAGATTATAGAAATATTTTTGTTTTTAAAACTGTATCAGAAATAAACTCAGGAGAGTAACTGAAGCATGCAGTTTGTTGTTCAGCTGTATGACACGTGTAATGGTATGAGAATCAAGGTGTTGAGGATAGTCAAGTAGTAAGAGTCTAATAGGAAGCTAGTTCTACTGTTTGCCTATTAAAGTAAAAATCTGTAAACAAACTCTGGGAACCTTTGCTTTTACTTTTTCCTATCCTGTTTGCCTATTAACATGATCCAATATCTTCATCATTGAAAAACCCAACCATAGAATGTTCACTCAAATTAAAATAAATCAAAGTTCTTATCCTCACGTGATCTTCAAAAAGAAAAAAAGCCCTAGTCCAATACCAAAAACAAAATTAGGATTAATTTTGAAAAGATAAACACCTTGGTGAAATTCTTCCCCCTTCCTTAGAACAAAGGTAATTTTTTTACTATTATTTATTAGTAATAGTCAAGCAAATTCAAACATCCTGAGGGATCTCACGTCTCCTTGAGATTTAAAAGGAGGCCTGGGGGGAAAAGGGAGACCTGGAAGACAGCAGTTGCCAGTAAGGGATAGAGTGAGTGACAGGCCTGGCTGAGGAAAGGTCAAGAGGCAGAAGACAGAACTGAGGACCAAAACAGGGTCAGGGAGATGAAATGTTCTAGTTTGGAAGTGAAGAAGGAGGCTCTGAGGAGAGAGCCAGAGAAGTGCTATTTTTGTTCACTTTGGTTATTAATAGATCCACAAATGGAGGCTGGGTAATCTCACCAGAGGTAAACAATTTCCTCTGCTCTTCAGAGATTTACATGTTGTAACACAGCAACATTACCTCACTAGATCCTTATAGATAAGCTTTGTTGTTTCCAGATATGGATTAATTACATCTTC
The DNA here is from genome assembly GCF_027580195.1 of Bos mutus. Lineage (NCBI taxonomy): Eukaryota > Metazoa > Chordata > Mammalia > Artiodactyla > Bovidae > Bos > Bos mutus. The sequence goes on along the minus strand of NC_091631.1, from coordinate 73,291,500 downwards.
ATATTGACAAAGGGCTCCACCAAGGCAAAGATGTTTGAAAAGACAAAACAGGAACTCTTCTCTCTCTGGTTGGCTGAATACTTCATATTTTTCTGAGTCTTCCACTAGCAAAACCTATATAAGATGATAAAATTCATCTTAATGTAACATAATTCGAGGTTCTAATTTTTATGCTTTCAAAAGTTTCAATTTATATGTTTAAAAGTGATTTTAGAACTATTTTAAGAACCAATCCCGAGGCCATGGAGAAGAAGATCTGTAAGACCTGTGCTTATTTTCCCTCCATTAGGTAATAACACTCAGTGAAAGGAATAAATCTAAATACAAGCCTTCTCTTCTGTTGCTTTGTTCTAGTTTAATCTTTAGTACTTTCGTGCTACTGCAATTTTAGTCTTGAGTCACTGTGAATCTCATTTGGAAACAATGGGAGTATAAATAAATGGAGAAACTTCTCCATCATAATCTTTGCTTCTACCAAGAAACTAAACAAAATTGTTCATTTTCTAAGCCCTCTCATGGTGTTTGGATTACTACTTTCCTTATGCCTGCAGTTACTCCATTTTGAACTATTCTGGTAGCTGGAGCCTCATAATCACCTCTCTCTTTTTTTCCTGCTCTCCTCTAATAATATCACCTTACACATCACCAACTTACATGGACTCTTGCTCCTTGAGCCCTTGCTACCTCTTTCGGAAAACAGTTTGGCTAGCTCTGATGTGGAGGATTTTCTTACACCATTGTGAATTACAGACAGTTGCTTAATTTGTTGACTGCAGTGGACACAAACAGGTGATGAATGTATACTACAAAATATATTCCTTTTTATTGAATTGCTTATACACCACTTACTTGAAAAAAAGAATGTGAACTAAGCTAACAATAAAATATAGATACACTAAGATAAAAATAATAAGAAACAAAAGAATGTAACCAAGACATAAATTGGGAAGAGAAAAAAAATACACAGAAGGAACTCTAGATGGAGAAAAGCTATAAAAATTGTGTGTAACACTTAATACTGCCATACAGGTAAAGGAGGGACACATGAGTCATATAACAATCACAGTCTAGCAGTAAGAAGCACATTTTTATTAGGAAAATTGATTAAACTTAATCATTTTATTTACCTTAATCTCAAATGAAAATCACTTCAAGGTCATTACATAAAGAGGCATTTAAAAGTAATAAACTTTATGGTACTGTCTGTATATAATTTACTTATAATGACTTGATGAAAGCCAAAGTATATAGAGTAAAAGATAGGTGAGGGCTTCCCCGATGGCTCAGTGGTGAAGAATCCACCTGCCAATGCAGGAGACACGAATTTGATCCCTGGTCTGGGATGGTCTCACATGCTGCAGAGCAACTAAGCCCATGCGCCACATCTACTGAGTCTGCGTTCTAGAGCCCAGGAGCCACAACCACAACTAGCTGCTGCAAATACTGAGGCCCACACAGCCTAGAACCCGCGTTCCACCACAAGAGAAAGCCTACATACTGCACCCAGAGAGTAGCCCCTGCTTGCTGCAAGTAGAGAAAAGCCCACCCCGCAACGAAGATGCAGCACAGCTATAAAAAAATAATATTAATAATAATAAAAAAAGATAGTTGAGAGGAAGTGGGCCACAGTTTATTATTCTGTGTGCCACATGTAACACTTGCACTTCTCCCCTCCGTCTCTTCCTCCCTCTCGATAAGGAAATGTTGTGATACTGAAACCCAGGTTTGCAGCTGCTTAAAGTTCTGGCCCTTAAAGAACAGTTCATACATTTCTAACACAAGGACTCTCATATACTGAACTGATTAGGCTGTGCAATTAAAAGATTGCAATAGAAAAATTTTGTAGTGAATGTTAAAACAATAATGCTTTATGTCTGATCTCCCTGTTCACATACAGATCTGTTCAGCTGTGTAGCCCTCCAAGAGTAGATATGCGATAGTTAATGAGTCCAACTTCTGAGCCCCAGTCAGGAAGGATACTATGATCAGTTCTTACCTGAGAGCTGGCCTACAGAATCTGTATTGCTACACAGTGGGAGGGACCTTTCCAGTTCAGGCTAAAGCTAGAAGCTATTTTGGCACCCGACTCCAGTACTCTTGCCTGGAAAATCTCATGGACGGAGGAACCTGGTAGGCTGCAGTCCATGGGGTCACTAAGAGTCGGACATGACTGAGTGACTTCACTTTCATGCATTGGAGAAGGAAATGGCAACCCACTCCAGTGTTATTGCCTGGAGAATCCCAGGGACAGGGGAGCCTGGTGGGCTGCCATCTATGGGGTCGCGCAGAGTCAGACACGACTGAAGCAACTTAGCAGCAGCAGCATTTATATATATTTTTTTAGCCAGAAAGCAACAAAGTTAAATAAAGCCTTCTCTGTTGCCACAGAATGGCAAAGAACACAAGAGCAAAACATAGAGGCAAGCAGCAAAAAACATGGAGCCCCAATACTTCCTGAATAGAGGCGCTATTCACCGCAATAAATAAAACAGGCAGCAAAAGGTGGTTTTGCAGAGTATTCTGTTGAAAACTAAACCCTTTTAAAAAGTCCATTGCTGAGGCTCTCTCTATAGAGGTGAGGGCATAGGAGTGAGAGTTCTTTTAGGTACTGTTCTAGTGAAGATCAATATACAGACTGGTGGGATGCCCTCTGGTCTCCTTCAGATAAGCTTTCTGTGTCCAGAATGGTATACGAGTGGTTTCCCTAGTTCATTTTTATCTGGATTTGTAATATATTAGATTTGTACATCTCTCTTAATGTAGAGTAATAATAATAGTAATTAGTAGTAGTAGTTAATATTATTGAAAGATTACTAAGTGCTGGGCATTGTACAAAGCATTTTAAATGCATTATCTAACAAAATTCTTACATTATTCTGATTTCATATAAGAAACTGAAGCTTAGAGAGGTTAAATATGACCAGGATTAAGTGGCACAGCCTGAATTGGAACCTACATCTATTTGATAGCCCTAAATTTTTACCACCTTTAAATAATAATAATTCATTTCAACAGGATTTCATAAAATGCTTTCTCAACTCACTTTCTCAACAATTTTAGGAAGAGAGTAGAATGGGCATTTTAATTTCCATAGTGTATAGATAAGACCTTGAGGCTCAAGATACAGAATGACTTGCCTAAGGTTATTATTCTCTTATAAATAAATCAGGAATTAGGTGAATAATCCATGTCTTCTGATGTCAAGTTTAGTACACCTCTCATTAAAACAAAAATTAGCTTGGTTAATCAAATAGCTTTTTGATCTCAGCAATGAGATTGACAGATTATTTCACTCCAGGGATGTTTTTAAATACTCATTTCATATGTTAATGGAAAATTTGAAAGAAAAATAGTCATCAATTTAATAGGTCAGTGTTTCTTGAGCTCAGGGTTTACTGACATTATGGGCCAGATAACTTTGTTTTGGGGACTGTCCTGTGCATTGTTTGATGTTTAACATCATCCCTGGTCTCTACCCGTTAGATATCAGTAAAACCCCACTGAGAACTAATGAAATATACAAATGAACAAGTTGATAAGAAAAGTGCCATTCAATAAGACACCTACGTGCAATGATTATTACTGATCATTATTCATTGATAAGAGGTATTTTATGGGTTTTAGGCAGGCACAAGTTTTTGACATTAAGCATTTCCTGAGATGAAATTCTATCGTGAAAATTTTAAATTCTGTACTTACTTTTCGTAACTCATCAGAAATAAGGAAGGGATCACAAAAAGAATCTAGACATTTAACAATATATCCATTGTCTCGTACAATAGCTTCATCATATAACCGATTAAAAAATGACATTGAAAGCTGTGTGCAAGGAACGTTTATAGCTTCAATTTTTTTCACTTCAGTTCCTGAATAAAGAGATATAAAATTAATGTAGTATTCTCAATTACTTCCAAAATAAATATCACTATGCAGAGATTCTAAGAATTAACAAAAAATGACATATGTTTTGATATATTTAAAAGACATATTAGTTTAGGGGTTTTATTAAATTCTTATTTTGCAGGTTATTTTTATTAATTATTAAAATTTATAACAAAATTTCACCATTTCAGGCCTAGATGAAGAATATGTAAATTAGAAAATATCAGTACTTGAAAATGAAATACATTTATTGAGTAGTAGGAGGTTCTTAGAACACTTTTAATGAATGATATCAGAACTACCTGTAAAAACATAGAAATTGCTTCATATGATTTTGGATTTGTATTATGTTTAATGCTTTATAATTCATAATACAAAAATTTTAATTAATGTAACAAGTGTGTTTCTAAAGTCATTGAGGGTGTTTTGAAAATATTTCTCTCCGTTAAAAAATTTCCTCCTCTGATGTCACTGACATTGTTTATTACAAAAAAAGTTTTCTCCAAGCCAAGGTAAATTTTGAACCAGGTCCTACTCAAGTTATTACAAGTATGGAATTAGAGAAATTTGAAATCTTTTGTTCTAATCTGGTATTCTATTTTTCTCTTTCAGCTCTAGTTCTTCCCCCTTCCAAACCTGCACTCCCTCCCTGACATTTCCAGAATGTGTCTTTCAGGAATGTATTTTCTGTTAGTAGAGGTTCTATTAAGTGATAGAAAGATATAAAGATTAAGGTGAATATTTTTATTATTGCCTCAGTGAATCACTCAGTCAGTTTCTCTCTTTTGCGCACCTACATATAAACACGCACTCACTCAGATATAAAGGGATGGGGCTCTCCTTGTGCAAAGTTCTAGGAAGACTGCAGAGAGACGTAGTATGTCCTCTCCCCAATACTTTTGCTGGATCTCTGATCTGAGAAGCAGTTTGAGCTTGAGAAGAGTAATATTGGTGATTATTTGCAATTCCTCCCTCTTGTCCACCCAGAGTCCTGGCTAGGCACTATTGCTCTCGTTCTGATCCTGAGCTGGGCTAGTGTGGAGGAAAGAAGACTGTCTGGAGCCAAGAACTTGTGTGTGAGTCATTCAGCTGTGTCTGACTCTTTGTGACCCCATGGACACAAGGCTTCCCCGGTGGCTCAGATGGTAAAAAACTGGGTTTACCTCAGTTATTTCAAAAGCTATGCTGCTAAGAAAAGCTCCTTTTGTTTCAGAGGCAAAATTCTCTGGGGGATTAAAGTGAAAAGAAGATCCTGGAAAGTGATAAAGTAGGTCTGAGCAATATTGGAAAACCAAAGAACAAGAGCAGTATAAAACCAAACAATCTTTGAGCATGAGTTGGTGGCCAGAGGATGAAGGACTGATACTGGGCAACTTGCCACTTTAATAAACCTACCCTGGATCTGATGTGGGGAGTGGCAGGAGGGTATGGATGGTGAGAGAATGTAATTAAATTCAAACCACTTAGTCTGAGACACAGAAATAGCATTTGCTATGGACTGAATTGTGTCCCTCCAAAACTCATAATGTTAAAACCCTGTCCCCAAAAGTGATGGTACTTTGAGATGGAGCCTTTGGAGAAAGTAATGAGGTCATGGTGGGTTAGGAGGACCTCAACATATGAAGTTTGAAGGGACACAATTCAGTCCATAGACTTCTGCCCTTGTCCCCCTCCCAAATTTATTTTATCCCGACAACCTCAAAAGTCTCAATTCATTCCGGCATCAACCAAAAAGTTTAAAGTCCAAAGTGCCATCTAAATATCATCTAAATCAGATATGGATGAGACTCGAGGTATAATTTGTCCTGAGGTAAAATTCCGCTCCAGCTATGAACCTGTGAGATGAGACGTTACAGGCTTCCAGAATACAATGGTGAGACAGGCATAGGACAGACATTTGTAGTCCAAAAGGGAGAAATAGCGAAGAAGAAAGAGGTGATGGTCCCAAGCCAGTCTAAAACTTGACAAGGCAAATTTCATTAGACTTGAAGCCTCAAGAGTAATCCTCTCTGGTCCAATGCTCTGCCTGCCAGACCTACTGGATGGGGGGTGGCCCTGTGTTTCTCCCTCTGAGGGAGTGTGTCACTGAAACTGAGGGGTGGCCCTGATGATCTCTGAATTGCCTTCTCAGTCCTTCTTCTCTTTGCTTGCAGCCATGGGCCGCCTCAAATAAGATTTCACCCAAGCACCCTCGTGTTAGTGGACTCTTACCTGACCCTCTTCCCTTGGGTGGAATTGACCACTCCCCTCCTTTTGCTCCCATTGCTATGGGATATACCAGCGATATATTACTGCATGTATTTTCAAACATATCAATGAGTTCTTTGAGTACAGGTTTTCTCTTATTCTAATTTCTCTTATTTCTCATTCCCTGCATCTGTCAGAGTCCATGGATGGTGCACAATAAATACTTTCCAAATGAATGTAAAGAGAGAAAAACTGCTCTTATGTGCTAGGCCAGGATATGTATAGTGGACCCTTGCAGGGAAGACGTATGGCAGGCCTGGCACAGACAATTATCTTGACCTTGATGTTAACAAATGTGAGTCACTATTCATAATTTGTATTTTAATATTGAAAATTCCTGAAATGAAATTTTGTTATAATAGTAAAATAGTAATATGAAGAGATGAAAATAAATTTTGTTTACCTAATGTAAGCCACTCTCCAGAAGATTCTGAAAGTAATTTCAAATTGGGAATAACATTTGGATCTTTGAAAAAGGCCTAAAATACAAATTTGAGGGGAACAAAGTTAGTTACATTATTATCCACAAGAATAAGAATTAACTTCTAAAATAACTATAGTAGAATCTTATTTAAGTTGAGGAAGGGTAATCTTTAATTGGTAAAATATCTAAGTAATTAATGTGTCATAAAGAAATGAAGTTTTGTTACCTTCACTTTAGAACAGTATTAACAATAATGTCCAAGTAGCTACCTTTGCAACTTAATAAATAGAAAGTTATGATTTATAGTGAAAAGTAGGAAGTTAAATAATGTTTGGAAATTTTGTTTTCTTTTAACCTCATTCTCTCAATTAACTGACTTAGTAATCATTACTCCCACTCTCCCTACCTCCCAAATCTAAAAAGTAAAGTGAAAGTGAAAGTTGCTTAGTCATGTCCAACTCTTTGTGACCCATAGTCTGTCCATGGAATATTCCCAACAAGAATACTGGAGTGGGTAGCCATTGGCTTCCCTGGTGGCTCAGACAATAAAAAATCTGCCTGCAATGCAGGACACTAGGATTTGATCCTGGTGTCAGGAGAAAGGAATGGCTACCTACTCCAGTATTCTTGCTTGGAGAATTCCATGGACAGAGGAGCCTGGCAAGCTACACAGTTCATGTGGTCACAAAGAGTTGGACTTGACTGAGAGACTAAATCTAAATCTAAATCTAAATGTAATTGTCACACATTACACAGAGAAGTGACAGATTTTGCTTTTTAAAAATGAAAACTTTCTGTATAGCAAAAGAAGGAAAAGTAGCCATGAGTTTTATTTTTAGGCACTAGCAGCTGACTCTGGGCAAAAAGATCTGAAGAGACACTTATTACAAGTATCTCAGGCAGTCCACATAATTTTCAGGAGATATAGAGAATCAGGCTAAGGCACTGGGAATAATACAGAATCATATGTAGAGCAGCCCTGATGAGGAAACAGTCTCCCTTGCTACAGCCTCGCCAAGCACTAAAAATGCTATCATGATCCCTTCCTCACCAAGGCCACTGCTGTGCCAGGACTGCCCTGCCTGAAAGCTGGATGCCTCAGCCACCAACCCTTAGGGTTCTGTGTACAGAATCTTTCCTTAAGTTGCTCACTTTCTTTTTTGTAGTAAATTTATTTATTTTAATTGGAGGCTAATTACTTTACAATATTGTAGCGGTTTTGCCATACACTGACATGAATCCACCACGGGTGTTCATGTGTTCCCCATCCTGAACCCCCCTCCCACCTCCCTCAGTTGCTCACTTTCGAAAAACTGGTTTTGTACTGATGAGTCATTAGTAACACTAGATCCTAGGTTTGCACTGAGTGCAAAAATAGGCAAGTATTACAAAATGAAGTAAACCGTCAACAAAATGAAAAGGCAACCCACTGAAAGGGAGAAGATATTTGCAAGTCATACACCTGATAAGGGGTTAATCCAAACTATATAAGGAACTCAGTTCAAATAACTAAAACTCATAACTCAATAACAAAAAAACTAAAAATATGATTTAAAAAATGGGCAGAGAGTCTGAATAGACATTTTTCCAAACAAGACATGAAAAGATGCCCAACACTAATCATCAGGGAAATGCAAATCAACCCACAATGAGGTATCACTTCACATCTATTGGAAATGCTATCAACAGTAAGACAAGAAATAACTAGCATTAGCAAAGATGTGAAGAAAAGGGAATCCTCATGCACTGCTGGTGGGGATGTGAATTGATGCAGCCATTACGGAGAACAGTATGGAGGTTCCTCAAAACACAAGAAGTAGAATTAACATATTACCCAGCAACTCTACTTCTGAGTATTTATTCAAAGAATATGAATGCTCTAATTCAAAAAACTATATGCACTCTATGTTGACTGGAGCATTATTTACCGAGAATCAAGATACGGAAACAACCTAAATAACTTACATGTCCATATATGGATGGATGGATAAAGCAGCTGTGTTTTTATATATATATATATATATATATATATATGATGGAATATCAGTCATAAAAAGATTGAAATCTTGCCATTTGTGACTACGCAGAAGGACCTTGAAGCTATTACACTAAATTAGTGTAATAAGTCAGACAGAGAAAGACAAATACTCTATGGTTTCACTTATATGTGGAATCTAAAAAACAGAATAAATGAACAAACCAAACCAAGCAAGTGAGCTTCCCAGATGGCTCATTGGTAAAGAATCAGCCTGCAATGCAGGAGACATAGGAGACAGGGGTTCAATCCCTAGGTCAGGAAAATACCCTAGAGGAGGAAATGGCAACCCACTCCAGTGTTCTTGCCTAGAATATCCATGGACAGAGGAGCCTGGTGGGTTACAGACCAAAGGGGCACAAAGAGTCTGACACGACTGAGTGAGTGAATACAAACCAAACCAACAGATACAGAGAACACATTGGTTGTTGCCACAGAGAAGGGTTGCGAGGTAGATGAAATGGGTGAAGGTCAACAGGTACAAATTTCCCATTATAAGATAAGTTAGTTATAGGGTATGTAATGAATAGCACAGTGACTATAATTAATGTATTGCATATTTGAAAGTTGCTAAGTGAATAAATCTTAAAAGTTCTCATCACAAGAAAAAAGAAATGTAACTCTGCATGGTGACAAAAGATAATTAGCCTTACTACGGTGACCATTTTGCAGTATGTGAATTGCAGTATATTATACACCTGAAACTAGTATCATATGTCAGTTATGCACGATCAGTCACTCAGTTGTGTCTGACTTTTTGTGACCCCATGGACTGTAGCCCTCCAGGCTCCTCTGTTCATGGACTTTTCCAGCAAAGAATACTGGAGCATGTTGCTATTTCCTTCTCCAGGGGATCTTCCTGACCCACAGATCGAATGCATGTCTCTTGAATCTCCTGCCTTGGGAGGCAGATTCTTTACCACTGAGCCACCTGGGAAGCCCATGATAATTATACCTAAAAAAAAAAAAAAAAAAAAAAGTTTTGGATTCTGCTTTGGACTTCCTAAAAAATGAAGGGTGAAAATTACTCCAAATCACATGTATGTTCAAAAAATATTGGGCAGTCAGAAAACATAATGATGCCCAGGATGAGCAATAAAAGAAAAACAACAGATTGGTAAGAAATATTTGCAACAAATATGATTTTAAAGAGAGGGAGACTGATATCCCTACTGGCTTAAAAAAGCCCAACATTTATGATAAGAAAAACTGACAACCCGATTTAAACACAGCCAAAAGATAACAAAAAGCCATGTAAAAACATACAAATAGCCAACAAACTTATGAAAAGATGCTCAACTTTAAGAGCAGTGAGAAAAATAAAAACAAAAGCCAGAAGATATCATTTTTACCCACTATATTGGCAAGATTTAAAAAGACTAGTAACTTTTGGTAGGAGTACCAGAAAATATGCACTCTTACATACTGCTGGTAGAAGTGTGAATCTTTATAACTTTATATCCAGGGAGAATTGGATATTATCTTTAACATTAAAAACATGTAACTTATGACCCAACAAATTCAACTTTTGGGTATGTTATACAAAAATTAAACCATCAGTAGGTAAAATTTATGTACACGGAATTTTTTAATAGTATTATCTGTAGTGTTAATACCTGAAAATTTCAATGCCCATCAGTAGATTGATTGAATAAAATGGCTGAACAATAATAAAATAAAACGGCTGAATACATCTACACCAGATGGCATGCAGTTATTGAAAAGAAAGTAACAGAATAGAACGTAAGCTCCAGAAGCTTGTTTTTCTTATTCACTGTTATATTGCCAGGACCTGGCATCTAGCAGTTACTCAATTTACTGTTTTGACTTTGGAAGAAAGCTGTTAAGTATTTTGAGTAAAAAGAGTAGTTTAAGAGTAATATATACGGAAAAACCAAAAATCTTTACACAAACATAAAGAAAAGTATGGAACAATATATACCAAACCGTTGCCAATAGTCACCTAAGAAGTGATAGTTGGAGGCTTGTGGGAAGAGACGGGTTGAGAGGGTTGGATTAGATTGGGGTATTAGATTGTTGACTCTGTGAATTATTCTTTGCTGTTCAGATTGTTTCAATAAACATTTCTCTTATTGTGACACTTTCTTTAAGCTATTGCTCTATTTTCTTAAGTAGTTTCTTGAAAGAGGAGTCTATCTTGTTTCACTTCTATGTCTTCCAGTTATTCTTCTATATCTGGCTCCTGCTCCTAACACTCAACTGAAAGTATCCTAATTCCCAAAATCAAATGGACATAGTCCCGCCCTCATAGAATCAACAGACTGAAAGGAGAGATGTTAAGATATTAATGCAGCATGAATGTTATGAAAAAATACAGGGTGCTAATATTGAAGTATATAGTAAGCAGACAGACTCTAACAGCTGTGGGATGAAAGGTTAATGCAGAAAGAACATTTAGGTTCAGATCTAAAAGCTGAGTAGGAGTCAGCTGGAAAAAAGGTATACTGGTAAATGCTTAATAACTGAAACCCCTTCCTCCCCACAAAGCCCTGATTTGTAGCATTTGATGATTTCCAGGGTGGATTTCAAATTGCCAACAGTTTAACAGCCAGCAAAGATTCCTGAACATTTAGCAGTTGAGCTATCCTGAGCTGGTTCCAGCATGACACTGGAAAGACTATCTTTTTAAGGTGGAGAAAATGGCGAGTTTAAAATCTTTAAGGTGAGAATGGAGGGGACATCCCATTGAAGAAAAATAATGAGGTTCATGGGACTTCTCTGGCAGTCCAGTCATTAGCCGAGCAGTGCTGCCCCCAAAAAAGTAACAAGGTTCAGTGTGACCAGAGTCGAGGGGCCAATGGGTCTGATGAAGTTGGGGAGTTAAACTGAACTTTGGAGGTCAAAAGTCAAAAATTTTTTATCTTAATCTCACACTACTCTAGATTGATCAGTATTTTGAGCTAAGGACAGTTGGAAGACAATGAAGAGATTTAAACAAAGGAAAGATGTGATTAGAGTCATATTTTTAAAAGCTCATTCCTTCTGTGGTATGGAGAATGAAGTGAGGGGCTGTAAAGAGACTGGTTAAGAGAGACGGGACGGTACTGCTGTCATCCAGGAAGGTCTGATGTTCACATGTCAAAATGATAGCAAGTGGGGAGGGAGAGAAGTGGATGGAGTCCATGAATATTTAGAAGAAAGGGACAATAGGAGAAGGAGGACTCAAAGATGACTCCCCAAATTTTTGCATGAAAAATCACGCAGAATGAATGTCATTTAATGAGAGACAACAGTGGAGAGGACCAGGTATGTGGGTGAAGATTAGTACAACATTCAGCAAGTACTCATGAATGATGTCTACATTATGCCAAGCAAGACAAAGTCCCTGGTCCCATGGTGTTTACATTCAAATGGTGGAAATTAAAGACAAACACCTTACAGGTATCATATATGTCTAACTACAAAAAAAATCTTACTCAGAAAAAAGGAAGTTACCTTATAACTTTAAAAAGCCAAATAAGGAGTGTTTGTGCAACTATTTTAATTCATATAACACACATTTTAAAAAGACATGTAAGCTGGAATCAATCCCAATTAATACTGGTTTTGAATGCTTTTTAGAAGTCTTCTGAAAGAATCAGCAGAAGGGGAAATTTAATTCAGATTTAGTAATTATACCTGGGGGGAATCCATTTACATTTTAAATGTCACTATGAATGGAAGTAGGTTAAGTGGCCTGCGGTGAATTGGCCTGGAGCCAATGGAAATAAGTCTTCATAAAAGGCCCAGTGATAACAAAGATACTGATATAAATGCAGGAGGAGAAGGGGAACAACAGAGGACAAGATGGTTGGATGGTATCACCAACTCGATGAACATGAGTTTGAGCAAGCTCCAGGAGTTGGTGATGGACAGGGAAGCCTGGCATGCTGCAGTCCATGGGGTCACAGAGTTGGACACGACTGAGCAGCTGAACAACAACAATAACAAAAGGCCCCTCAAATAAAGCAACAGTTGTTATGGAAATCATAATTATACACCTGAAGAATGAATTTTCTTAAAAAAACACAAGAACAGCCTGCCTTAATATGTACAAATGTTATTTTGGGTTTGTTATAGAATTTCCAGTGAGGCATTAGGGATTCTCTGAATCTCGGATAGCTTTAAGAAAGCTGACATGTTTTGGAATTTTTTATTCCCAACTAGGAGTGATAACAAAGATACTGATATAAACAGTATGAACATGTATGAAAAGGCAATGAACCATGAACAGTATGAAAGGCAAAAGATAGGATACTGAAAGATAAACTCCCCAGGTTGGTAGGTATCCAATATGCTACTGGAGAAGAGTGAAGAAATACCTCTAGAAAGAAGGAAAGGATGGAGCCAAAGCAAAAATAACACCCAGTTGTGGATATGACTGGTGATAGAAGTAAAGTTTGATGCTGTAAAGAGCAATATTGCATAGGAACCTGCAAGGTTAGATCCATGAACCAAGGCAAATGGGAAGTGGTTAAACAGGAGATGGCAAGAGAGAACATCGACATTTTAGGAATTAGTGAACTAAAATGAACTGGAATGGGGAAATTTAACTCAGATGACCATTATATCTACTACTGTGGGCAAGAATCCCTTAGAAGAAATGTAGTAGCCATCATAGTCAACAAGAGTCTGAAATGCAGTACTTGGATGCAATCTCAAAAACGACAGAATGACCTCTGTTCATTTCCCAGGCAAACCATTCAATATCACAGTAATCCAAGTCTATGCCTCAACCAGTAATGCTGAAGCTGAAGTTGAACGGTTCTACGAAGACCTACAAGACCCTCTAACACCTACAAGACCTACAAGACCTAACTAACACCCAAAGATGTCCTTTTCATTTAGGGGACTGGACTGCAAAAGTAGGATGTCAAGAGAAACGTGGAGTAACAGGCAAATTTGGCCTTGGAGTGAAGAATGAAGCAGGGCAAAGGCTAATAGAGTTTTGCCAAAAGAACGTACTGGTCATAGCAAACACCTTCTTCCATCAACACAAGAGAAGACTCTACACATGGACATCACCAGATGGTCAACACCAAAATCAGATTGATTATATTCTTTGCAGCCAAACATGCAGAAGCTCTATACAGTCAGCAAAAACAAGACCGAGAGTTGACTGTGGCTCAGATCATGAACTCCTTATTGCCAAATTCAGACTTAAAATGAAAAAAGTAGGGAAAACCACTAGACCATTCAGGTATGACCTAAATCAAATCCCTTATGATTATACAGTGGAAGTGAAAAATAGATTCAAGGGATTAGATCTGATAGACAGAGTGCCTGAAGAACTATGACGGAGGTTTGTGACACTGTACAGGAGGAAGGGATCAAGACCATCCCCAAGAAAAAGAAATACAAAAAGGCAAAATGGTTGTCGGAGGAAGCCTTACTCTTCTGTGAAAAGAAGAGAAGTGAAAGGCAAAGGAAAAAAGGAAAGATATACCCATTTGAATGTAGAGTTCCAAAGAATAGCAAGGAGAGATAAGAAAGGCTTCCTCAGTGATCAATGTAAAGAAATAGAGGAAAACAATAAAATGGGAAAGACTAGAGTTCTCCTCAAGAAAATTAGACATCAAGGGAACATTTCATGCAAAGGTGGGCTCAATAAAGGACAGAAATGATATGGACCTACCAGAAGCAGACGATATTAAGAAGAAGTGGCAAGAATACACAGAAGATCTATACAAAAAAGGTCTTCATGACCCAGATAATCATGAAGGTATGATCACTCACCTAGAGCCAGACATTTTGGAATGCAAAGTCAAGTGGGCTTTAGGAAGCATTGCTACAAACAAAGCTAGTGGAGGTGATAGAATTCCAGTTGAGCTATTTCAAATCCTAAAAGATGATGCTGTGCAAGTGCTGCACTCAATATGCCAGCAAATTTGGAAAACTCAGCAGTGGCCACAGGACCTGAAAAAGTCAGTTTTCATTCCAATCCCAAACAAGGCAATGCCAAAGAATGCTCAAACTACTGCACAATTCCACTCATCTCACACAGTAGGAAAGTAATGCTCAAAATTCTCCAAGCCAGGCTTTAACAGTACGTGAACCGTGAACTTCCAGATGTTCAAGCTGGATTTAGAAAAGTCAGAGGAACCAGAGATCAAATTGCCAACATCCGCTGGATTATGGAAAAAGCAAGAGAGTTCCAGAAAAACATATGCTTCATTCACTACACCAATGCCTTTGACTGTGTGGATCACAACAAACTGGAAAATTCTGAAAGAGATGAGAATACCAGACCACCTGACCTGCCTCTTGAGAAATCTGTATGCAGGTCAGGAAGCAACAGTTAGAACTGGACATGGAACAACAGACTGGTTTCAAATCAGGAAAGGAGTACATCAAGGCTGTATATTGTCACCCTGCTTATTTAACTTATATGCAGAGTACATCATGAGAAAACTAAGATCATGGCATCTGGTCCCATCACTTCATGGCAAATAGATGGGGAAACAGTGGAAACAGTGACAGACTTTATTTTGGGGGGCTCCAAAATCACTGCAGATGGTGACTACTGCCATGCAATTAAAAGACGCTTGGTTCTTGGAAGAAAAGTTATGACCAACCTACACAGCATATTAAAAAGCAAAGACATTACTTTGCCAACAAAGGTCCATTTAGTCAAAGCTAAGGTTTTTCCAGTAGTCACGTATGGATGTAAGAGCTGGACTAAAAATGTGAGAGTAGAAACATATTTCTAAATTAACATTTGGTATAACAACAGTTTAAATGTATGTTTGTTAGATGACACACATTTGAAATATAAGTAGATGTCTGACTCAGTCATGTATCTGGCAGACTGCTGATTTCTGATCCAATATCGTATCTCTCCTTCCTTAAGGAATCTCAATTTTATTTGAAACAGCAATGTGCTCAGCTAAACGTCTACGATTCCTAGCAATCTCTGTGGCAAGTGATCCTGAGATATATGCAGAGTCTGGTCATGAGATATAAGCAGAAGCTATGTGCAGACCTTCAGGAAGCTCTGTCAACTGAGGAGCTCCCTTGCAGTAAATTTGGAGGGTTCCTGTCATCTCTAATCCATGGTGAGAATGCCAGCATTATATTCTAAGCACAGAGCTCTCTTGAGACTCAGTGAGATCTTATATTCAACTATCTAGGATACTGCCACTTGGATACACCTCAAATTTAGGGTGCCTGAAACTGAAATCATTTTCTTTATTTATTCTTTTCCATTTTCTATACATTTAAATCTTCCACTCTAGTCAACCAAATAAAAAACTCGGTCATCCTCCATTTCATCCTTTGCCTGTCAGTTATCTATCAGTCCTTGAGTACTACCTGTCTCATAAACATCTCTTCAGGCAATCTCAGTGCTTCTGTCTTAATTCAGGGCACCACCATATATGGTCTGGAAGATAAGTTTCCAATTTAGTCTGTTTCCAGACTCAGTTCTAACAATCCACCCCCTATACTTCTGCCAGGTGATCTCATTACTTTAAATTTTACTGTTTTGCTGAAAACATTTCAGCAGATCTTCAGCTACATAAAGACCAAACTCCTTTGCATGGCACAGGAAGTTTTAAAAAGTATTGTCCTACCCACGTGTTTAACAATACCCCACTCTGCCTACCTGACAAATTCCTATTCATCTTTCAGGCCAGAGTTCAAGTGCCCTGTCTTTTGGAAGGGCACTCTTTTAACCTTTTTTAAGGTTAACTTTTTTAACCTTTTTAATCCTTGGATTAAAAACCTTTTTAAACCATCCTTTAACCACCTCAGTCAAAAATGACCACTTTCTCTTTTGTGCCACCGCAGTACCTTGTGCATTTTATATTATACAGCTTCTCATTCTACAATGCACTTTTTGGTCTGTTTCCCTCTTTAACTGTGTCCTGCTCATCTGTACAGACTAAGGAACTAAAGAAATATTTGCTGGATGAATATTTCCTTCTTTCCATCCACTTACTACCTGACAAATTTTTGAAACCTAATTTGTCTCTAAATTTTAAGGGAAAATTCAAAATCTGGAATCCTACTTTAAGCAGCACTCTTTGCTCAGTTATGCGTTTTGTAGTCAAAATGACATGGAAGTTGGAGCCAAAAGGTCTAGGCTTTGCTATTTGCTGGGCAAGCTTGCACAAATTATTTAGCCATTCTGAGTTTCAGTTTCCTCATCTGTAAGCTGCTGCTGCTAAGTCGCTTCAGTTGTGTCTGACTCTGTGCGACCCCGTAGACGGCAGCCCACTAGCCTCCCCCTTCCCTGGGATTCTCCAGGCAAGAACACTGGAGTGGGTTGCCTTTTCCTTCTCCAATGCATGCAAGTGAAAAGTGAGACTGAAGTGGCTCAGTCATGTCTGACTCTTAGCGACCCCATGGACTGCAGCCCACCAGGCTCCTCTGTCCATGGGATTTTCCAGGTAAGAGTACTGGAGTGGGGTGCCATTGCCTAAAGTGGGGGCCAAAACACCAAATCTACCAGATTGTTGTAAAGATTAGTGATAAATGGATAAAAAGTGCTGAAAGCTAAATCTGGCACATAGGAGTCATTACTGCTTTGGCAAAACATTTTGCAAAATAGTATATAAATGTTAGTAACAATAACAGCACTTATTATGAGCCAGGCATTTTGCTAAATATTTTTATATTTCATCAATCTTCATAATAATCTCAATATATATTCAGCATTATTTTCATTTTCAGAAAGTACTTAAGTGTTAAGCACTGTGACAATTTTGTAGGAAAGCAAAGGTTGAAGAACCTTAAATAACTTGCCCAATGTCATACAGCCAGTAAGCAGCAGAGTTGGACAGACAGCTATCCAGAGGTCAAATGAAGGGAGGATCCGGCTTTTGTAGTGTCTTAAGCATGTACAGTTTTAGGGGTTCTAAGAATATACAAGGTCTTCCCTTGGGGCTCAGTTAGCAAAGACTCTGCCTGCAATGCGGGAGACCTAGGTTTGATCCCTGGGTGGGGAAGATCCCCTGGACAAGGGAAAGGCTACTCACTGTTGTGGACTGGAGAATTCCATGGGTCCATGGGGTTGCAAAGAGTCAGACGACTGAGCGACCTTCACTAAGAACACAAAACATTTAATTTTTAAAAATTCCAAAAACATATGACCATGTGAGTATGCTGCTGGAGTTCCTTGGAAGGGGATTCTGTGTGATGAGCTTGAGCTGGTGAGGGGCCTCAAGATTCAGTAGCTTCAGGGTAAATCCCCTTCTGGAGGCCATGCTCTCAGCCACAATGCTTTATCTCCTCCAAATTAGTTGCATGAGTAAAATTAATGATTGTATGAATATACTTCTTTATATTAAAATATGAGAATACTGCCTACTCACCAGAAAAAAAATTAGGATAAACATGAAGATATTGAAAATTAGTTTGAAAAAACTGCCTATTACAGAAATTTATTGTGCTTTATGGATTAATATTGATTCTGTTGAAGATCTCTGTATCTACTGAACAAACCAAATTAATTCTACACTCTATGAAATTTTTTTGATACCAATGCCCCTCCATTGAGTGATCTTTTTCCTTGTGCCTAGGGCACCTTATACAGCCTCCAATATAGCAATTATTTTGTCTTGTAGAGAATTTTCTACACTTCTAGCTTCCAAACCTATACACATGACTTACAAGCTGGGATCAGATCTCTTTTTGTCTTTTTAACACCTCCCACCAAGGATACAGTAAGTATTCGAAAAATATTTGTTGAATAAATGACATATATTAAAATTTTTACAGCACTCTAAAATTCAGTTAATTAAAATCCTGATGATCTTAAAAAAAAATTCATTTGAGAGCCAGTCCTGGCATAAATGAAACACATCAAAAACTATAAAAATCTAGCTGAATGAGAAATGTCATTAATATTATAATCAGTAGCATATTATATTAACACTATAACAATCTGAGGTAAAGAGAAATAGACTTTAAATAATCTACCCTCATTTTAGAGCTGAATAGTATTCCCTCAGCCCCCTGCCCAAAATTCACATCCTTGGGGCCTTGGAAAGTGACCTTAATTGGAAACAGGGTTGTTGTGGATACAATTAGTTAAAATGAGATTATACTGGAATAATGTGGGCCCTTAATTCAATATGGCTGGTATTCTTATAAAAGAAGCGACACAGCTAGGAGGGAGAGAAGGAAGGACAGCTAAGGGACTTTGACAGGAGTAGAGATTCACGTTTTGGAGCTGCAAGCCAAAGAATGCCAAGGATTGCTCGCAAACCATGAGAAGCTAGGAAAAAGATGAGGAAGGATTCCTCTCTACAGATTTCAGGGAGAGCAAAAACCTGTTAAGCACTTGCTTTTGGATCTCCACCCTCCAAAACGGTAAGACAATACGTTTCTCTTGTTTTAAGCCACCCAGTTTGTGGTACTTCCCTACAGCATCCCTTGAAAACTAATACACCCTCAGAGTAAATATTTTGGTTTGTTAATTAGATTAATATTTTGTTCACTGCACTATCACTCTGTATGAGATGATCTGATTTTTTAAATTTATTGGCAGTCCTGCCAGGAGTCCGTAAGATCCTTGAAAGCCAGGCTCCTGTCTTCTTCCTTCTGGCATCCCCACTGCTTGACAGAATTTCTAGCACACGGTAGGCCCTGAGGAAGTGTTTATGAATGAGTGAATAAACTATGCCAACTATACACTACAGTCAATGCCTGAGAACATGAACGGCAAAGATAATATCACAAACAATAAAAGTAGTTTTCCATTTAACTGAGGACTAAAAAACCCCTAGGATTTTAAATAACGTGAATGAAATACAGTGAACACACCAGAATCTGTACTTTGAAATACTTTTCCCCCCTTTCAAGGCAGCCACCTCTACCAGCTAAAGATTTATTTCAATAACTTAGTCACTGCTTAAAACTTTTTCTGGAATTCTTCATGTGGAACTGCTAATAGAGCCTCTTCTCACAGGGTAGATTTAATTTTGAGAAACTACCAAAAGTAATTTGAAGCTAAGCCTAGTGGATAAAGCCGGTGATAAAGCTGGATAAGATTTAAAAATGAGATATGCCTACTAAAAAAGAGACCGATTTTCCAGGGAGAGACTAACTTTCCAAAATTGAAAAGTTCTTTATGGCGGCATACTGAAGAGCTAATTTATGGTGATGGAAAACATAAAAGTTCCTGTGAAACAATCGATTGAACCGTTTTATTATTCTCAAACTTCAAGAAAACGTCGTCACAGAATAATGCCGTGTTCACCAGAATCTATGCCAAAGTAGAAAAAAAAAAGTAACATCAGCAGTGGTTCAAGGAACGCTCCAACTTCCATACCAACCATAACGAAATCATCCTTGCGATAAGCCTGAAACGTCTGGTCAAACCCGAACGCCTGCGCCTCGATTCTACCCAGCATAGACCTGGGGCAAAGAGAAGGACGGTCAGCTAGGGGTGGTACCCTCTGGGCAGCACATTCATCCGTCCCACCCACGGAGCCCGCCCTTCTTGAGGGTAACGCTGCCTCCGGGTTTCACTCAGGACGGGGCCGCCTCGACGCCCGATCCGCGCCTCCACAGCCGAGAAGGCCAAGGGGCATAAAGAAGAGCCCCTCGGCCTCTCACCACTGACGGAGCCGGCTGGTAGTCTGTGGGGTGCTCAGAGACTGGAAGGTTTTCTGGGGCAGGAATCTGAAGCTGTAGACGCCCAAATCACCCGGCTCCCCGGCCGCCATCTTGGTCCTCTCTGCGAGGAGTTGGGGCCGTTTCCAAGGCGACGCGGCGGCCTCGGGTGGGCGACGCTGCGGGGGCAGGGCGGGGCCACAGCGGGGCGGGGCCACGGCTCAACTGCGATCAAGGAGTCCGCGGAGCCGGCGGAGGAGGAAATGAGGGGTCTCCGACACAGAAAAAGCGCCAGTACACGCTTGTTGGCTTTAACCGTTAATAATAATTACTCCGCGTGGGTTAATATCTTAGTTTCAAACCTCTAATCTTAGATTTATAGCCATCTAAGTTTAGTGACTCAACCATTTGTGAAGAAAATGTTATTCTGAACTAATTATTTTCAAGAGAGATGTCTGTATAATTACTTGGGAAACTTTCACCCTCTGGCTTTTTTTTTTTCCTTTGAACGTTACATCTTAAGGCTAAAAAAAATTTTCCAAATACACTACAGTACAACATGCTGTTTAATAGAAACATATATTTCTGATTTTGTATTGAAAATTGCGTTTCGTATGTGTAGTTTTGTTGTAGTCGTTTTATCTGATAGTTGTGTACCAGAAGGAGCTGAGAAATGGCAGGATGTCGTTCTTTGCCACCTCTTTTCTAACTCCCTTTCCTTTTCCCTTAGTCCTCCAAAATCTTGATTATTCCATTTTCAGCCAACAGCAGTAGGAGAGAGAGGGAGAGAAACGCGCGCGCACACACAGTATTCGTCTTCATTGTGGATTTTATTGTTTTCATTAACCGTCGTCTTCTAAATATATTAGTCCTTTTATTTCATGAACATGGTTGAGTTTAAGACTACCATCTTGTTGTTTTGTATTTCTGTTCTTTTTTCCCTTTAATCCAACAAAGAAGAAATATTTTATTATTTCATTTTTCTCCTTCTTAGCTTTTTAATTATATGTTTTAATGTAGCTTTTAATGATTAGAGATAAAATATGACTACTTGATTTATTTCATACCACCTTAAGTCATCACTTTAACCACGTTTCAAACAAGAACCTTACAACAGGTAAAAATCTATTCACTTTTTACCTTTGTTTGTTGTGGGGGATCAAGATTTTACTTCTACAAAATGTCCAAAATACATTATTTTGTTACTGTTATTTTAAGCAGTGGATATTATTTCATAGTTACTAGTATATTTACCCTTTGCGTTTTTCTTATTCCTTCTAGCAGTTCTGAATTTATAATATGGGATTTTCACTGAAATTGAACATCTTCCTGTAGTATTTCTTATAATTCAAGTCTGTCTTCTGATAAGTAAATTTCTCAGTTTGTTGTCTGAAAGTGTCCTTATCTTCGTGTTTGAGTGGTATCTTACATCAGGCTGTGCAGAATTCTAAGTTGACGATTATTTTCCTCAGTACTTTAAATATGTATTCTATTGCCTTCTGGATTCCAAATTTTTGTTGTAAAGTCAACCATTATTTTTAGCGTTGCTCCTTTAAAAGCCATATGTCTTTTTTTTTTTTTTTGCCTTTGATTTCAGCAGCTTGGCTATTCCCTCTCTCTCCGTTTTGTGTGTGTGTGTGTGTATCTTGTACCTATGTGTTTTTGTGTGTGTGTTGTGTATTCATCCTGTTTGGGATGAGCTAGCTTCTTGAATTCTTTCAGTGATCTCTTTTAGTCAGTTTTCACCAACCCAGCCGTTCTCTCTTCAAATATTCTTCTTTGTCCTTTTCTTCTGGACTCCAATTACATGAATATTAGAACTTTTAACTATTTCCTGTATTTCTCTGTTGCATCTTTTTCAATTCTTTGTCTCTTCTTGTGCTTCATCTTTTTTACTCTTTATTGATCTGCCTTTGAATTCACTAATCTTTCCTGCTTAATTCTCAATTTTAGATATTTTATTTTTTATTTCTCAAATGTCCATCTTAGTCTTGTTTAATCTATTCTATTTAAGTCTCCATTTTTCATTCATTTAATACACATTTTTCTTAACAGATTAATTGAAGTTATTTTTAAACCTTTGAGTGCTTCAATAGAAGAATTATTTTTGGATCTACTTTTTCTGCCTGCTTTATTTCTTGATTATAAATCATGTTTCTTTGCCTTCTCACACATTTAACAACTTTTTGTTTTAGATACAACACTGTGTATTTGAAAAGCATAAGAGATTCAGAAGACGTATCTTCCACCAGAAAGTGTTCACTATTTGCTTTAGCCAGTAACTTTAATATTATCAGGGGTTCAGTGGGTCAAGGCTGAGTTTTAGTTTCAGTAGGACTGAACTGCAGTCTTGTCTATTTTGTTTCTATACCTTGAGCAGGCTTGATTGAAAATCTAATAGATCCTTATCTTCTGGGCCCCCCAAAATGAGAACATTCAGGTCTTCTTTTCAGAGGTATTGAACTTGCACTTCAGCTTCCTACATTCTTGAGCACTGAAATCTAGCCAATGTCTTGACGGGGAGACTGAATGTGTGTTTGAGACAGGCCCCAGCTCTTCACTAGGACTTTGTTTTCTAAGCACCAGGAAATTATGGAAAATCTCACTGTGCTTTAGAAGTTTCTGCAGAGCAATTCCACATCCTACACAATAGTGCCCAAACTCAGCAAATTTACTTTAGGAGTGTAGCCATGTTCAACCCTTAAAATTTACTTGCATGACTACCAAAAGTCATTCAGTCTTAACTTTGCATCATTCAGTCAGTCAGTCAGTTCAGTCACTCAGTCGTGTCTGACTCTTTGCAACCCCATGAACCGCAGCTGCGGCATGCCAGGCTTCCCTGTCCATCACCAACTCCTGGAGTCCACCCAAACCCATTTCCATTGAGTTGGTGAGGCCATCCAACCATCTCATCCTCTGTCATCCCCTTTTCCTCCTGCCCTTAATCTTTGCATATCAGTCAGTAAATGAGACTTTTGAAGACCTCAACTCATCTTGGAAGGGTTTCTAGGGGAGGTATCAGAATATAGATTCCTTGATTTCACCACCAGAGATTGAGATTCCTCAACTCTTGGATGGTGTGTAGGAATTTTATTTTTAATATGCACTTTGGATACATTTGATGCAGATTTTCCATACTATTCAATGAGAAAAACTTTCCCACACTTTCTTTAAAATCTATAATAAATATCATCTCATGAAGAAATTTAATACTTCTGTCTGACTTTGTATAGATTTGGTTCTTGTTAGACAATCAAGTTCAACTGGAATTCCATCACCTCTACTAGCTTTGTTCATAGTGATGCTTTCTAAGGCCCACTTGACTTCACATTCCAGGATGTCTGGCTCTAGGTTAGTGATCACACCATCGTGATTATCTTGGTCATGAAGATCTTTTTTGTACAGTTCTTCTGTGTATTCTTGCCACCTCTTCTTAATATCTTCTGCTTCTGTTAGGTCCATACCGTTTCTGTTCTTTATCGAGCCAGTCTTTGCATGAAATGTTCCCTTGGTATCTCAAATTTTCTTGAAGAGATCGCTAGTCTTTCCCATTCTGTTGTTTTCCTCTGTTGCTTTGCATTGATCACTAAGGAAGGCTTTCTTATCTCTTTTTGCTATTCTTTGGGACTCCGCATTCAGATGCTTATATCTTTCCTTTTCTCCTTGCTTTTCTCTTCTTTTCACAGCTATTTGTAAGGCCTCCCCAGACAGCCATTTTTCTTTTTTGCATTTCTTTTCCATGGGGATGGTCTTGATCCCTGTCTCCTGTACAATGTCACAAATCTCCGTCCATAGTTCATCAGGCACTGTATCTATCGGATCTAGTCCCTTAAATCTATTTCTCACTTCCACTGTATAATCATAAGGGATTTGATTTAGGTCATATCTGAATGGTCTAGTGGTTTTCCCTACTTTCTTCAATTTAAGTCTGAATTTGGCAATGAGGAGTTCACGATCTGAGCCACAGTCAGCTCCCAGTATTGTTTTTGCTGACTGTATAGAGCTTCTCCATGTTTGGCTGTAAAGAATATAATCAATCTGATTTTGGTGTTGACCATCTGGTGATGTCCATGTGTAGAGTCTTCTCTTGTGTTGTTGGAAGAGGGTGTTTGCTATAACCAGTGTGTTCTCTTGGCAAAACTCTATTACCCTTTGCCCTGTCATTCTGTATTCCAAGGCCAAATTTGCCTGTTACTCCAGGTGTTTTTTGACTTCCTGCTTTTGCATTCCAGTCCCCCTATAATGAAAAGGAAATCTTTTGGGGGTGTTAGTTCTAAAAGGTCTTGTAGGTCTTCATAGAACCATTCAGCTTCTTTAGCATTACTGGTTGGGGCATAGACTTGGATTACTGTGATATTGAATGGTTTGCCTTGGAAATGAACAGAGATCATTCTGTCGTTTTTGAGATTGCATCCAAGTACTGCATTTCAGACTCTTTTGTTGACCATGATGGCTACTCCATTTCTTCTAAGGGATTTCTGCCCACAGTAGTAGATATAATGGTCATCTGAGTTAAATTCACCTATTCCAGTCCATTTTAGTTCGCTGATTCCTAGAATGTCAATGTTCACTCTTGCCATCTCCTGTTTGACTACTTCCAATTTGCCTTGATTCGTGGACCTAACATTCCAGGTTCCTATGCAATATTGCTCTTTACAGAATCAGACCTTGCTTCTATCACCAGTCACATCCACAACTGGGTATTGTTTTTGCTTTGGCTCCATCCCTTCATTCTTTCTGGAATTATTTCTCCACTGATCTCCAGTAGCATATTGGGCACCTACTGACCTGGGGAGTTCCTCTTTCAGTATCCTATCATTTTGCCTTTTCATACTGTTCATGGGGTTCTCAAGGCAAGAATACTGAAGTGGTTTGCCATTCCCTTCTCCAGTGGACCACATTCTGTCAGACCTCTCCACCATGACCCGCCCATCTTGGGTTGCCCCACAGGCATAACTTAGTTTCACTGAGTTAGACAAGGCTGTGGTCCGCGTGATTAGATTGACTAGTTTTCTATGATTATGGTTTGTGTGTCTGCCCTCAGCAGTGGCCACAGGACTGGAAAAGGTCAGTTCTCATTCCAATCCCAAAGAAAGGCAATGCCAAAGAATGCCCAAACTACCGCACAATTGCACTCATCTCACACGCTAGTAGAGAAATGCTCAAAATTCTCCAAGCCAGGCTTCATCAATACATGAATCATGAACTTCCAGATGTTCAAGCTGGTTTTAGAAAAGGCAGAGGAACCAGAGATCAAATTGCCAACATCTGCTGGATCATTGAAAAAGGACGAGAGTTCCAGAAAAACGTCTATTTCTGTTTTATTGACTATGCCAAAGCCTTTGACTGTGTGAATCACAATAAACTGTGGAAATTCTGAAAGAGATGGGCATACCAGACCACCTGACCTGCCTCTTGAGAAACCTATATGCAGGTCAGGAAGCAACATTTAGAACTGGACATGGAACAAAACAGACTGGTTCCAAATAGGAAAAGGAGTACGTCAAGGCTGTATATTGTCACCATGCTTATTTAACTTGTATGCAGAATACATCATGAGAAACGCTGGTCTGGAAGAAGCACAAGCTGGAATCAAGATTGCCGGGAGAAATATCAATAACCTCAGACATGCAGATGACACCACCCTTATGGCAGAAAGTGAAGAGGAACTCAAAAGCCTTTTGATGAAAGTGAAAGAGGTGAGTGAAAAAGTTGGCTTAAAGCTTAACATTCAGAAAACTAAGATCATGGCATCTGGTCCCATCACTTCATGGCAAATAGATGGGAAAACAGTGGAAACAGTGTCAGACTTTATTTTGGGGGGCTCCAAAATCACTGCAGATGGTGATTGCAGCCATGAAATTAAAAGATGCTTACTCCTTGGAAGGAAAGTTAATACCATCCTAGATAGCATATTCAAAAGTAGCGACATTAGTTTGCCATCAAGTTCCATCTAGTCAAGGCTATGGTTTTTCCTGTGGTCATGTATGGATGTGAGAGTGGACTGTGAAGAAGGCTGAGCGCCAAAGAATTGATGCTTTTGAACTGTGGTGCTGGAGAAGATTCTTGAGAGTCCCTTGGACTGCAAGGAGATCCAACCAGTCCATTCTAAAGGAGATCAGTCCTGGGTGTTCATTGGAAGGACTGATGCTGAAGCTGAAACTCCAATACTTTGGCCACCTCATGGGAAGTGTTGACTCAGTAGAAAAGACTCTGATGCTGGGAGGAATTGGGGACAGGAGGAGAAGGGGACGACAGAGGATGAGATGGTTGGATGGCATCATCGACTCGATGGACATGAGTTTGAGTGAACTCCAGGAGTTGGTGATGGACAGGGAGGCCTGGCGTGCTGCAAATCATAGGGTCCCAAAGAGTCGGACATGACTGAGAGACTGAACTGAGACAATCAAGTATTTGATCATATACTATTTTGAATTTTTATGTTTCTGATTGTTTGGAAACTTCTTTCCCTAGAGATTACATACTATTCAGTATGGAATTTAACATTTTATAGAAACATTTTCCATAGGATCTAAGCCTGTGTATTTGTTTAGTTAATTTTTTCTAGGTTTTTCTAGCTTCATTGAGGTATAACCAACTTACAATGAACTGCACATATTTAAAGTGTAAAATGTGATGAGATTTTATATATGTGATCTTGGTGTTTTTTTAAAAAGCCCTCAAATAAAAGTAAAGATATACTTATTTTGAATTTCGGATACTAATTTAAAAACTTCTTTGCTTAGTTTTGCGTTACTCAAAAGTAAATCATTTTTACTTGTGTTGTTGATGAAATTCATCCTCTTTTTTTCAACCCTGTAATCAGTGATTATACTTTGCCTGTATAGTCTTAAGTTCAGTATTTACTTGGAAATTGATAGTTTTCTAGTTGTTATTTGTTACTTAAATGTGCATGATTGGTATATGTTCTATACAACCTTTATTAATTCAGTCTTGACAGTAGTTTTTTATTTTTATTTCCCCATCACCTGGCCTTCTGTGATGGCTCAGCAGGTAAAAAAAAAAAATCTATCTGCAAGGCAGGAGACACTGGAGACTTGGGTTTGATTTTTGATGAAGATCAGGAAGGTCAGGAAGATCCTTTGGAGGAAGAAATGGCAACCCACTCCAGTATTCTTGCCTGGAGGAACTCTGACAGGCTAAGCACAAGCACAATCATCTTTAAGTTTTTCCTTTATTAAAAAATTACATAATATGTTTAACACAGGATAAAAATAAGTAAGCAAAACAGAACAGAAATATCTGTGATCGCAGAACTATAATTTTTCAAGTTCTTGGAACAGTGAATAACATTTTCCATAGGGAGATTTTCCAGAAAAGAAAAAGATGTTTTCAGTCTGAATTTCATTGACACACGCTAAGGCGCCTTGGCCACACAAGTCTATGGAGGAAAAAAACCCTCCCATATTTACAAAACAGTTCTCGTATTTAACTTTATATATGTTTATGGTTTGTTTCTTCTTTATTTTTATTATCAGTTTTGATATTTTCAAAGTATTGTTACTGATCAGGGTCCCTGGACTCTTTAATCAAAAGAAATTGATAAGAGACCAGACAAGGAATTCAGACAAGGCTTTACTAGGACTCCTGCTGCAGCACAAGGAAGTAAAAACAAGTAACAGATTCTCTTGCTCACTCCCTGAGGGGCTGCTAGCTGGTCCCTGAAAAGGGGTGAGGGTGGAGCTGAGGGGTAGTTCAAGCCAGAGGAGCTGCTTAGGTGGTCTGCCCACCCCCTTGGTGGTGCTGTGTGCAGGGATCATTTACAGTGCCCTGCTTTTGCTCTCTGCACCTTAAAAGTGGAAGCTGGATTTTGGCCTTTTTGTATCTTGTTATTCATAATTTTGCAAATTTGGCCTTGGAATACAGAATGAAGCAGGGCAAAGACTAATAGAGTTTTGCCAAGAAAATGTGCTTGTCATAGCCAACACCTTCTTCCAACAACACAGGAGAAGATGCTACACATGGACATCACCAGATGGTCAACACCGAAATCAGATTGATTATATTCTTTGCAGCCAAACATGGAGAAGCTCTATACAGTCAACAAAAACAAGACCAGGAGCTGACTGTGGCTCAGATCATGAACTCCTTATTACCAAATTCAGACTTAAATTGAAGAAAGTAGGCAAAACCACTAGACCATTCAGGTAAGACCTAAATCAAATCCCTTATGATCATACAGTGGAAGTGAGAAATAGATTTAAGGGCCTAAATCTGATAGATACAGTGCCTGATGAACTATGGAATGAGGTTCATGACATTGTACAGGAGACAGGGATCAAGACCATCCCCAGGGAAAAGATATGTAAAAAAGAAAAATGGCTGTCTGGGGAGGCCTTACAAATAGCTGTGAAAAGAAGAGAAGCAAAAAGCAAAGGAAAAAAGGAAAGATATAAGCATCTGAATGCGGAGTTCCAAAGAACAGCAAGAAGAGGTAAGAAAGCCTTCCTCAGAGATCAGTGCAAAGAAATAGAGGAAAACAACAGAATGGGAAAGACTAGCGATCTCTTCAAGAAAATCAGAGATACCAAAGGAATATTTCATGCAAAGATGAGCTCGATAAAGGACAGAAATGGTATGGACCTAACAGAAGCAGAAGATATTAAGAAGAGGTGGCAAGAATACACAGAACTGTACAAAAAAATCTTCATGACCCAGATAATCATGATGGTGTGATCACTGACCTAGAGCCAGACATTCTGGAATGTGAAGTCAAGTGGGCCTAGAAAGCATCACTATGAACAAAGTTAGTGGAGGTGATGGAATTCCAGTTGAGCTATTCCAAATCCTGAAAGATGATGCTGTGAAAGTGCTACACTCAATATGCCAACAAATTTGGAAAACTCAGCAGTGGCCACAGGACAGGAAAAGGTCAGTTTTCATTCCAATCCCAAAGAAAGGCAATGCCAAAGAATGCTCAAACTACCGCACAATTGCACTCATCTCACATGCTAGTAAAGTAATGCTCAAAATTCTCCAAGCCAGGCTTCAGCAATACGTGAACCGTGAACTTCCTGATGTTCAAGCTAGTTTTAGAAAAGGCAGAGGAACCAGAGATCAAATTGCCAACATCCGCTGAATCATGGAAAAAGCAAGAGAGTTCCAGAAAAACATCTATTTCTGCTTTCTTGACTATGCCAAATACTTTGACTGTGTGGATCACAACAAACTGTGGAAAATTCTGAAAGAGATGGGAATACCAGACCACCTGACCTGCCTCTTGAGAAATCTGTATGCAGGTCAGGAAGCAACAGTTAGAACTGGACATGGAACAACAGACTGGTTCCAAATAGGAAAAGGAGTACGTCAAGGCTGTATATTGTCACCCTGTTTATTTAACTTATATGCAGAGTACATCAGAAGAAACACAAGCTGGAATCAAGATTGCTGGAGAAATATCAATAACCTCAGATATGCAGATGACACCACCCTTATGGCAGAAAGTGAAGAGGAACTCAAAAGCCTCTTGATGAAAGTGAAAGTGGAGAGTGGAAAAGTTGGCTTAAAGCTCAACATTCAGAAAACGAAGATCATGGCATCTGGTCCCATCACTTCATGGGAAATAGATGGGGAAACCGTGGAAACAGTGTCAGACTTTATTTTTCTGGGCTCCAAAATCACTACAGATGGTGACTGCAGCCATGAAATGAAAAGACGCTTACTCCTTGGAAGGAAAGTTATGACCAACCTAGATAGCATATTCAAAAGCAGAGACATTACTTTGCCAACAAAGGTTTGTCTAGTCAAGGCTATGGTTTTTCCTGTGGTCATGTATGGATGTGAGAGTTGGACTGTGAAGAAGGATCAGCGCTGAAGAATTGATGCTTTTGAGCTGTGGTGTTGGAGAAGACTCTGGAGAGTCCCTTGGACTGCAAGGAGATCCAACCAGTCCATTCTGAAGGAGATCAGCTCTGGGATTTCTCTGGAAGGAATGATGCTGAATCTGAAACTCCAGTACTTTGGCCACCTCATGTGAAGAGTTGACTCATTGGAAAAGACTCTGATGCTGGGAGGGATTGGGGGCAGGAGGAGAAGGGGACGACAGAGGATGAGATGGCTGGATGGCATCGCTGACTCGATGGACACAAGTCTGAGTGAACTCCGGGAGTTGTTGATGGACAGGGAGGCCTGGCGTACTGCGATTCATGGCGTCGCAAAGTCGGACACGACTGGGCAACTGAACTGAACTGAGCTGAGCTGTTCATAATTTGCCCCAACTGGGTAGGTGCAGTTATATTTTCTTTGTATTCTGTTGTTCTAGGAGAGGCCTGTATGTGTAAACACTATAGCAAAGGGTCTCAGGCCCCAGGTCCCAACCTGTGTCAGTATAACTGTGTTTAATAGCATGGACAATGAAGTTAGATAAAAAATCTAACTCTAGCTCTCGTGTTTAGGTTTCTTCATCTATAAATTGAATTTTTTTTTTTTTTGCTTCATAGTATTATCATGAGGATTAAATCATGTAAGTTGCATGAAGTGCTTATCACAGTGACTGGCACTTAAAATCCCAGTGTGTGGTAGTTGTTAATATTAATGGCTATTTTCACATGGGCTTCTAAGAACAGAATATCAGTATATAGTTTGTATATATAGGAAATAAGGTTTGAGTTGATATATTTCAATTTGTGTCTATCCCTTAGAGATTCATTGGATTTGTTGTTTTTGTTGTTCAGTCACTAAGTTGTGTATGACGGTTTGTGATCCCATGGACTGCAGCATGCCAGGCTCCATTGTCCTTCACTATCTCCAGAGTTTGCTCAAATTCATGTCCATTGAGTCGGTGATGCTATCTAACCATCTCATCCTCTGCCACCACTTTCTCCTTTTGCTTTCAGTCTTTTCCAGCATCAGGGTCTTTTTCAATGAGTTGGCTTTTTGCATCAGGTGGTCAAAGTATTGGAGCTTCAGCATCAGTCCTTCCAATGAATATTCAGGGTTGATTTTCTTTAGGATTGACTGGTTTGATCTCCTTGCCATCCAAGGGACTCTCAAGAGTATTCTCCAACACAATTCAAAACCATCAATTCTTTGGCTCTCAGCCTTCTTTATGGTCCAGCTCTCATATCTGTACATAACTACTAGAAAAACCAAATTATTGTTTTTCTCTCCTTTAGCTGTTTATAGTTTTCCATCAATTGCTATGAATCTCAGTTTGCATCCTTAAAACATGAACTTTGCTTCACTGGATTGTAAATTGTGGTTTACACTGTGCTACAGTGGTTTAGTTGCTAAGTTGTGTCCGACTCTCGTGACTCCATGGATTGTAGCCTGCCGGCTCCTCTATCCTTGGGATACTCTAGGCAAGAATGCTGGAGTGGGTTGTCATTTCCTTCTCCAGGGGATCTTCCTGACCCAGGATCGAACCCAGGTCTCCTGCATTGCAGGCAGATTCCTTATCGACTGAGCTACAAGGGAAGCCTTATGAATGTGTAATTATTACTGCTGGCTGTCATACATTCATGTAACTGTAAAAGACTGCTAAGTAAAACATTACCATTGTTCTGATATTTGGTCATTAAGCGAAGTCGCTCAGTCGTGTCTGACTTTTTGCGACCCCATGGACTGTAGCCTACCAGGCTCCTCCGTCTATGGGATTATCCAGGCAAGAGTACTGGAGTGGGTTGTCATTTCCTTTTCCAGGGGATCTCCCCAAACCAGGGATCGAATCCTGGTCTCCTGCACTGCAGGCAGATGTTTTAACCTCTGAGCTATCAGGGAAGTTAGCTGTTTTTATTTGGTCATTCAGTTCAGTTCAGTCGCTCAGTTGTGTCCGACTCTTTGTGACCCCATGAATCGCAGCGCGCCAGGCCTCCCTGTCCGTCACCAACTTCCGGAGTTCACTGAGACTCAGTCCATCGAGTCAGTGACGTCATCCAGCCATCTCATCCTCTGTTGTCCCCTTCCCCTCCTGCCCCCAATCCCTCCCAGCATCAGAGTCTTTTCCAATGAGTCAACTCTTCGCATGAGGTGGCCAAAGTACTGGAGTTTCAGCTTTAGCACCATTCCTTCCAAAGAAATCCCAGGGCTGATCTCCTTCAGAATGGATTTGTTGGATCTCCTTGCAGTCCAAGGGACTCTCCAGAGTCTTCTCCAACACCACAGCTCAAAAGCATCAATTCTTCAGTGTTCAGCCTTCTTCACAGTCCAACTCTCACATCCATACATGACCACAAGGAAAACCTTAGCCTTGACTAGACGGACCTTTGTTGGCAAAGTAATGTCTCTGCTTTTGAATATGCTATCTAGGTTGGTCATAACTTTCCTTCCAAGGAGTAAGCGTCTTTTCATTTCATGGCTGCAGTCACCATCTGTAGTGATTTTGGAGCCCAGAAAAATAAAGTCTGACACTGTTTCCACTGTTTCCCCATCTATTTCCCATGAAGTGATGGGACCAGATGCCATGATCTTCGTTTTCTGAATGTTGAGCTTTAAGCCAACTTTTTCACTCTCCACTTTCACTTTCATCAAGAGGCTTTTGAGTTCCTCTTCACTTTCTGCCATAAGGGTGGTGTCATCTGCATATCTGAGGTTATTGATATTTCTCCAGCAATCTTGATTCCAGCTTGTGTTTCTTCCAGTCCAGTGTTTCTCAGGATGTACTCTGCATATAAGTTAAATAAGCAGGGTGACAATATACAGCCTTGACGTACTCCTTTTCCTATTTGGAACCAGTCTGTTGTTCCATGTCCAGTTCTAACTGTTGCTTCCTGACCTGCATACAGATTTCTCAAGAGGCAGGTCAGGTGGTCTGGTATTCCCATCTCTTTCAGAATTTTCCACAGTTTGTTGTGATCCACACAGTCATAGTCAAGAAAGCAGAAATAGATGTTTTTCTGGAACTCTCTTGCTTTTTCCATGATTCAGCGGATGTTGGCAATTTGATCTCTGGTTCCTCTGCCTTTTCTAAAACTAGCTTGAACATCAGGAAGTTCACGGTTCACGTATTGCTGAAGCCTGGCTTGGAGAATTTTGAGCATTACTTTACTAGCATGTGAGATGAGTGCAATTGTGCGGTAGTTTGAGCATTCTTTGGCATTGCCTTTCTTTGGGATTGGAATGAAAACTGACCTTTTCCAGTCCTGTGGCCACTGCTGAGTTTTCCAAATTTGTTGGCATATTGAGTGTAGCACTTTCACAGCATCATCTTTCAGGATTTGAAATAGCTCAACTGGAATTCCATCACCTCCACTAGCTTTGTTTGTAGTGATGCTTTCTAGGCCCACTTGACTTCACATTCCAGAATGTCTGGCTCTAGATGAGTGATCACACCATCATGATTATCTGGGTCATGAAGATCTTTTTTGTACAGTTCTTTTGTGTATTCTTGCCACCTCTTCTTAATATCTTCTGCTTCTGTTAGGTCCATACCATTTCTGTCCTTTATCGAGCCCATCTTTGCATGAAATATTCCGTTGGTATCTCTAATTTTTTTGAAGAGATCTCTAGTCTTTCCCATTCTGTTGTTTTCCTCTATTTCTTTGCATTGATCACTGAAGAAGGCTTTCTTATCCCTTCTTGCTGTTCTTTGGAACTCTGCATTCAGATGTTTATATCTTTCCTTTTTTCTTTTGCTTTTTGCTTCTCTTCTTTTCACAGCAATTTGTAAGGCCTCCCCAGACAGCCATTTTCTTTTTTGCATTTCTTTTCCCTGGGGATGGTCTTGTTCCCTGTCTCCTGTACAATGTCAGGAACCTCATTCCATAGTTCATCAGGCACTCTATCTATCAGATCTAGGCCCTTAAATCTATTTCTCAGTTCCACTGTATAATCATAAGGGATTGATTTAGGTCATACCTGAATGGTCTAGTGGTTTTGCCTACTTTCTTCAATTTAAGTCTGAATTTGGTAATAAGGAGTTCATGATCTGAGCCGCAGTCAGCTCCTGGTCTTGTTTTGTTAATTCTATAGAGCTTCTCCATGTTTGGCTGCAAAGAATATAATCAATCTGATTTTGGTGTTGACCATCTGGTGATGTCCATGTGTAGCATCTTCTCTTGTGTTGTTGGAAGGTGTTTGCTATAACCAGTGCATTTTCTTGGCAAAACTCTATTCGTCTTTGCCCTGCTTCATTCCGTATTCCAAGGCCAAATTTGCCTGTTACTCCAGGTGTTTTTTGACTTCCTACTTTTGCATTCCAGTCCCCTATAATGAAAAGGACATCTTTTTTGGGTGTTAGTTCTAAAAGGTCTTGTAGGTCTTCACAGAACTGTTCAACTTCAGCTTCTTCAGCATTACTGGTCATTAGCTGTTATTATTCTTTCAGGTTTTACATTCTTTTCATTTGGCTAGTTTGCACATACCCTGCATATTACTAGGCACTATGAGAGTTCCAAGATATATGAAATATTGATCCTGCCTGCAAAGCTCTTACAAATTAGTTGAAAATTATTGAACAGTCCTTCTCATCTTGTATGCATGTTTAGTTGCTCTGTTATGTCTGACTCTGGAACCATGTGGACTGTAGCCTGCCAAACTCTTCTGTCCATGGGATTTTCCAGGCAAGAACTCTGGAGTGGGTTGCCACTTCCTACTCCAGGGGATCTCCTGATCCAGGGATCAAACCTGGCCTCCTGCATTGCCAGGCCAATTTACCACTGAGTCACCTGGGAAGCCCATGTTATCTTGTCTTTCATGTCATAAACTCTGCTTAGTTCTTCTCATTCTTCTAAAATTCAATCTAATCTTCTCATTGATCATTTATCCTTTGTCACTGTTTAAGGTTGCCAAACTGCCAGCTTTTACCTGATAACTTACAATACACATCTATTTGACCTAAAATAAGTCTGACTTAAAAACATTCAATAAATTGAGGCGAGAGCTAATTCTAATATTGGCTTATATCAATGTGCCAAAATAGCACTTATGTTTTTTCTATAATTCTACTTGGTGTGAATTTTCTATGATTGTAATGATGTGAAAAAGGTTTACGGAACACAGTTAGTAGCCAAGAACAATATTAAGTTGATTTAGTGGTTTTGTGTTCCTAATAAATAAGAATAGAATTTTTACTTTGGAGGAATGAAATAGTAACTGTGATCACAACTATTTGAAATTTGAAAAATGTTGTTTATCAGTAGGTTACTTTGTTTAGATCAGTGGCTATTCAAAGTCAGTTCATAATAAAAAATTCATTTCGTCTGTGGCCAAATGAACAAACTAAGCATGATATACTTTTTCATAAAATTAAATCCCTTCATATTAAAGAAGCTTCTTTATTTCTAAATTATGCTGTCTTTTTTTTTTTTTTTTGTAATTAAAATCTCCTTTCCTTAGGGAATGGGCTTCCCTGGTAGCTCAGTTGGTAAAGAATCCGCCTGCAATGCAGGAGACCCCAGTTCGATTCTTGGGGCTGGAAGATCTGGTGGAGAAGGGATAGACTACCCATTCCAGTATTCTTGGGTTTCCCTGGTGGCTCAGCCAGTGAAGAATCTGCCTGCAATGCAGGAAACCTGGGTTCAATCCCTGGGTTGGGAAGATCCCCTGGAGAAGGGAACGATGACCCACCTCAGTATCCTGGCCTGGAGAATCCCATGGACTCTCCATGGGGTTTCAAAGAGTTGGACACAACTGAGCGACTTCCACTTCCTTAGGAAATATGATATTAAATAAAAGTTTTATAACCCTATGTCTATTAGGTTGGTAGAATCTTGCTGCTTAAAGTGTGGTTGATGGTCAAATTGAAATCATTTGTGAGCTTGTAGAAATGCAGTATCTCTGACCCCATCCCAGACCTATGGAATCAGATTCTGCAAGTGATTCATATACACATTAAATGAGAAATGCTGATTTAGAAATACCCACCCATCGGCCCTATCCCCTTTTGTTTTCAAGTTATTCTGTCCTTCCATCTACCCATTTGCTCAATTCAGAAACCTAGGCCTTATCTTTGCCCCTACCTGTCTCACCCCTCCCCTATCCTCTCCCATGTCAAACTCATCATTAAATTTCATAATCTTCTAAATATAGAAGATATCCACTTCTCTCCAGTTTCCACTGTTGACACTTCAGTTTAAGCCACCATCATCTTTTTGATTGGATGATGATCAGCAAGGCTTCCTACCTCCTCTCCCTCTTTCACTTCTGCCATCCTGACCTCCATTCTGTACACAACAGCCAGATTGAGCTTATGAAAATAATAAATCAGATTCTAAAACTTCACTGTTGAGAATCCTTTAATGGGTTTCCATTCAGTTCAGTCTCTCAGTTATGTCCAACTCTTTGTGACCCCATGGACTTCAGCACGCTAGGCTTGCCTGTCCATCACCAACTCCCGGAGCTTGCTCAAACTCATGTCCATTGAGTTGGTGATGCCATCCAACTATCTCATCCTCTGTCGTTCCCTTGTCCTCCTGCCTTCAATCTTCCCCAGCATCAGGGTCTTTTCCAACGAGTTGGCTCTTTGCATCAGGTGGCCAAAATATTGGATCTTCAGCTTCAGCATCAGTCCTTCCAATGAATATTCAGGATTGATTTCCTTTAGGATTGACTGGTTTGATCTCCTTGCAGTCCAAGGGACTCTCAAGAGTCTTCTCTGACACCACAGTTCTGTTGCCCTTAGGTAAAATCCAACTCCTGGTGGTCTATATTCTTCATTTTCAGCCTCATTACTCACCTCCCTCTTTGGCTCCCTACTCAGAGATCATTGGTCTGGAAAGAGCCAAGCTCTTTTCTTGCTCAGGGCCTGGTAAAAAGTATATCCTTTGCTTGGAACACTTTTCTTCCTTTTACTTTCAGCCTAACTACTTCCTATGCATCCTTCACATTTTGAATTATTAATTGCTTCCCTAGAGGGACCTTTCTGACAGCCTGGTTAATATTGGTTTTCCTGGTTATTCGCTTATAACACATACTTGTCCCTCATAAGCTTTATAACAATGTGCAATTATTCAAATATTTGTGTGCTTCTATGGTTAATGTTTGTCTTCCTCACTAGCCATAAAAATTCAAGAGGTCAGAGACTGTTCAACACATGTTTTTGGTCACTGGCACACTGAAGGAAATTCCAAAAAAATCTGTTGAGTAAATGAGTCAGTGATTCTGATTTTACTGAGCTATTTCATGTTACATGGGCTTCCTTGGTGGCTTGGTGGTAAAGAATCCACTTGCCGATGAAGGAAATGGCAACCTCCTCCAGTATTCTTGCCTGGGAAATCCCATGGACAGAGAAGCCTGGAGACCTAAGGTCCGTAGGTTCACAACTTAGCAACTAAAGAACAACAGGAACACTACCATATCATACACAAATAAGACAAATAATTTGACTAAGTTGTGTTTTTGTTGTAAGCTTCCTGGATGGCTCAGTGGTAAAGAATCCGCCTGCAGTGCAGTTGACACAGGAGACGCAGGTTCAGTCCATGGGTCGGGAAGATCCCGTGGAGGAAGAAATGACAACCCACTCCAGTGTTGTTGGCTGGAGAACCCCGTGGACAGAGGAGTCCATAGGGTCACAAAGAGTCTGACACGACAGAGCCTGAGCACACCTGAAAGCATTAAGTTTAGCTCCAGGCAGATTTGCTGCCTTCTTCTATCTGTTTAATTTAAAACAATTTGAGCTCTTACGAATTAAGTCTATTTACAGATAACGTTTTTTAGAGGTTTAATTTACAGGTAATTAGTACTGTGGGCTAAGCATAGATTTTTTTAGGTCAAGCTATCTGCTCTTTACTCTGCCACATACTCATCTCTAAGCCTCAGTTTCCTCTTCTGGGTTGTTTCAAGAATATACATGCTTATCACAGTGCCTGTGTGTGCTGACTAAGGGAGCATTATCGTTATTTGCTTACTGGCTTTGACAGTGTTTAGCACAGCAGCAGCCTGTAGTTCA
This sequence comes from Bos mutus, assembly GCF_027580195.1. Lineage (NCBI taxonomy): Eukaryota > Metazoa > Chordata > Mammalia > Artiodactyla > Bovidae > Bos > Bos mutus. Next base: position 73,253,508 of record NC_091631.1, on the reverse strand, counting down.
TCAACTCATGTATCTGCAGCAGTTAAAAGGTCCTGCGGTAAAGGAAAGGGTTAAACCTGACGCCTCCGGTTTCTGGAAGATTTCTGCCTCCAGTAGTGTGGAGGGGGATGGGCAGGGCCCCAGGAAGAGATAAACAAGTTGGGGCTGGAACTTGTCTCTGCTCTGTGACAGGGCCGCTTACTGTCTTTGACTTTAAAGCTTTTCAGGACTGTCAAGAAAAGCAGTTCCTTTGCCTTTCTAATAGTTGGGTACAACTCTTGTTAGTCTTGTTTGGCTTCTATAAAAATATTTTTTATTGCAAAATCCTGGTTTTGGTTGACACTTGTTTAAACTAAATTTATGAAATGGTATATAGTAAGGGACCCTGATTTCCTACTCCAGTCAGTCCACCACGCCTCCAGCCCTGCGAAAGGGGTAAGGCCCAGCAAGGGGTGTCACTCTTGCCTTCGATGGAGGAAAACACTAAGAACCGAAGCAGGAAACTGGTGCTCAGAAATGAAGGTTGAGGGGGAGGGGGTGCACTTGATTATTATTTACAGGTTTTTCTTTATGGGTAGATCTGTAGATAACCCTCCACTTAGTCCAAGGACTGACTGTTCTGCTTGCAGAAAGGGACGCTGAGCTGTTTCACACTAGTTTTGTATTGGAAATGGAATTCTGGTGAGAGATCCTCTGTGTTAACCTGTTGACCGTGACCACCCTTCACCCCCAACCGTGTCCTCCCACCTCGATTGCCTTTCCTCATCTCCTGAGATGTTCTGGCTCAATGTGTTGTTTCCTATTTGGAGTTAGGAACATAATTGTGCGGCCCAGTCCATAGCTGTTCCTGCATGCTTCTTCCTGAGTGAAATATTTATCTAGCTTCTCACGCAGGCAGGCCCAGCTCCTCTTTCAAGGCTATGGGGAGTCTTTCATTTGTATGTTGCAAGGTCAGGGAGCTGCAGGAATGGGGTGAGGTGTCTCTCAATCAGAGCAGGTCTCTCTGCAGACCCAAAAGACAAATTCTCAAGATGTAAAAGGTTATTATTACTATTATTATTTTTTACAAGAGATATGGACTATTGTTGATACTTTAAAGATTGTTGTGGTTTGTAAAACACAGCTCCTCAGAAAGCACAGTGATTTGTTAAACCAGCTCATCATGTTCTTTAGACATATTTAAATAATTATTAAAGCAGATGATAAGATGAGGTCCTTGAGATGTGCTATTGTATACACCAGTCTTTCTTGGCTATAGGGTCACACTGTTTTCTTATCCATGCATTTCTTTTCTTTGTCGATCACTGTGAATGCTTTTAAATGATTTGGTTTGAATAAGCTGTAAAGGCAAATGGAGCTGTGCATGTGGCTTTTTGATGTTTTTTTCCTCTGCAACTTCTCCTTCCCCTTACCTTGCACACAGAGTGATGTCTGTAGATTTTCAGGTGTGTCCAGGCCCCAGTGCTGCAAAGAAATAAACATACCTCCTCTCATTCATCCAGTCAACTGAGGTGGTGGATTGCCAGGATTAATGATTTAACACATGGAATGTGCTTAGACCAGTCTTCTGCACAGAAAAGCTCTCAAGTGTTAGCCATTGTTATTATTTATTGGGTGCCCATTATTTACACAGGGGCTTTCCATGCTTCTTAGAGCCCAGTCTTCTGAAAGTTTACAATATAGTAGGAGAGACAGGACATGTGCCTAGCAGCTAGAGTTACTGCTTTAAAAAAAAATGTGATCATACCTTTTGTATAAAAATCTTCAAACTCTTATCAGGCCTCTAGTAGTCAGTCTGCTTGTACCTACCAACACAGTCATATCTTGTACCAGTTTCTCCTTTGTTCTCTAAACTCTAGTTATATTGGATTATTTCATTTCCTGGAATGCAAACTCCATTAGGGGAAAGAATTTTCTTCTGTTTTTGTTTAGTGATGAAACTCCAGCACCTATGATGTAGTCTGGAACACAGGACGAGATCTATCTTCTATCATTTGTTATTGTTGTTGAATAAATGTTAGTGTTAGCATTTGCGACTCTCTTGGCTCAGCGGGCAAAGAATCTGCCTGCAATGCAGGAGACAGCAGAGACTCAGGTTCGTCTGGGTTGGGAAGATCCCCTGGAGGAGGAAATGACAACCTGCTCCAGTATTCTTGTCTGAAGAATCCCATGGACAGAGGAGCCTGGTGGGCTACAGTCCATTGGGTTGAGAAGAGTCAGATATGCCTGAACGACTAAGCACAAGCACTTACTTGAATGCAACCCACTTATCCCCATCACCTTCTTTCACTGAGCTACTCTCTACTTATCCTTTTGGCCTGTGTTTAATATCTTTCCTTTGGAGAGTTGTTCCCTGACACCCTTGTTTGCATTAGATTTTGTGCTACATGCTCAAATTTAATTTTGTGGTACTGTGAACTTTAAAACTTCCAATTGTTTAAAGTATCAAGAGAATCATATCTGTTTTGTTCACTCTGTATCCCCAGGTCCTAGTTTATTGCCCGGGTCATTGAAAGTTCTTAATTATTCAAAGTGAAAATAGCTCTAATAGAAGGTTGTTGTTGTTTAGTTGTTAAGTCATGTCTGACTTTTTTGCAACCCCACGGATTGTAGACCACCAGGGTCCTCTGTCTAGGCAAGAATACTAGAGTGGGTTGCCATATCCTTCTCCAGGGGATCTTCCCAACCCAAGGATTGAACCCATAACTCCTGCATTGCAGGCAGATTCTTTACTACTGAGTCATCAGGAAAGTTCCTAATGGAAGGCAGACTAAGATAAACGCTATAGTGCCATAAGAGGAATATAGATAAAGTGCTTGAAATTTAGAGGAGAAAAATATTATTTACAATAATAAGAATCAGGGAATGCTCAAAAGAAGATGTAGTATTAGAGCTAGGCTTAGTGGATGGGTAGGATTTGGAGGTGGTGAGGAATGTCCCCCTTGACCATAGCCTGAGCCAGTGTGTGAAATGCTGTAGACACTATGTGTACCACCCAGAGTCCCTTGCGGAACTGAGGCACTCATTGCCCAAAGAATGGAATTATGATCTGAGTCTTTCTCTAGGAAAGGCCCACAACCTAAGAGAGCTTCTCCACTCAAGTTTACTTCTCAGGGCGCCACAATCCAATGCCTGGACAACATTGCCCCTTACTTCAATTTGGGACTTCTCATTTGAGTTTCAGAGGTCGTTCTAGTTTTTCCTGGAATCTCTGTTGTAACCGTTTCAGAGTTCTAACATCTCTTTCTGTTTTCATCCTGCTTCCTTCACTCCTTTACAGGACAGAACTCCTCGATAAACTTTTGTGCATAGATGTCTGCCTCAAAGTCTGTTTCCTGTGGACCTCAATCTAAATAAGCAGCAGACATTACAGGAGGATCTAGAAAATGGAAAGTTCCTGCCCACCACCACCCCACCCCCCCACCATTTAAAGCAGTTGAATCTCTTCAACAAAATTCTTGTCTGGAAACATCATCATGTAAATATGGTGAAAGGGGAGTTTCTGTACTTGAAGTGGGAGGGAGTCCTACTGTTTTTGCCTATTTTGGCTCCCTTATTCTGTGCCAAGATAATTCTCAGAGGGCTTTACACACCCACTAGGTCTCATCTGAGTACAGTTCAAAAACCAGTAGGAAAATCACAGAATCCATGGAATAGAGTAGGAGAGAAAACAAGGTCAGGCTGTTGAGTGCTTTGTATGTCAGGACAGGAAATCTGAACATTATTCTGGAGGTGAGGGTAGGAGAATACTGACGGTAGTAAATTCAGGGGCTAACGTGATCAGAACTGCATTGAGGCAAATGGGTAAACATAAGGGGAATAAATGAAATCTCTTCCTCACATTATATAGCAATTTCCAGGTAGATTACATGCATACATGTAATGCAGTCATAAAATTAGTATAAAATATATAAATGTGTACGGAGTCTTGGGATTTTCCTTAAAAACATGATACCACAAGACTTACCTGGGGGGCATTCTTTTTAAACATGATACTCCAGAAAGAAAAAGATTGACAGATTTAGATGAAAAAATTAGAAACATCTGCACATGTAAAATACCCTAACTAAAAAACCCAAATGATAATTGGAAAATATATTTTGAAATAGATTGAGAATTACTATCCTGAATACATAAAAGGCTCATGAAAATCAACTTAACAATAGAAAAATATGTACAAATAATTCACACACACACAAAAATGACCAAAATAAAAAAAATTCTAGTAATCAAAGAAATACGTATAAATTAAAATAATGATGTCCCTTTTTTCACTCATCAAACTGGCCAAGTATGGCAGGTACTGTTCTTTGCTTACCCCAAAGCCACCTCCTAGTCTCTTCCTTGCTAACAGAATCATAGCTATGTTTTCAAATTGGGTAGCAGTGTACTCTTCTCAATGAAGGCAGTTCCAGTCCCTGGTTTAGGGGTAAATCTGAGGTCCATTTAGGCTGCTGAAATAGAAGAGTAAATCATCAACCCTGAATATTCATTGGAAGGACTGATGCTGCAGCTGAAGCTCCAATACTTTGGTCACCTGATCTGAAGAGCTTACTCATTGGAAAAGACCCTGATGCTGGGAAAGGAGAAGAAGGGGGTGCCAGAGGATGAGATGCCTGGATGACATCACAGACTTGATGGACATGAGTTTGAGCAAGCTAGGGAGATAATGAAGAGCAGGGAAGTTGGGTGTGCTGCAGTCCATGGGGTTGCAAAGAGTCAGACATAACTGAGTGACTGAACAACAACAACTCCTGCATTAGCTCTTTAGCTCTACTTGTTTCTTTTTTTTTCTACTTGCTTCTTTACTTAATCATCCATACAAATATGCACCATTATCTTCCATCCTAAAAACAACATGAAAACAAACCTATAAAAACTTGTTTGGATTCCATATCCCCATCTGGTTACCATCCCATTTCTTAGCTTCTCTTCACAGTAACACATCTTGAAAACTTGTCTTACTCAGTGTTTAACTTCACATTTTTTCCACCATCTGCTCCAGTTAATGAATCTGTATCAATTCATTAAGATTTATCATCCAGATCATTAGTGACATCCAATGTCTCTAAATCCTACTGTCTTCCTTATTCTTTAAAAATATGAATGTATATCATATATGATACATATTTTATATATATCTATATCTATATATCATATGAGTTTCTCAGGTGGCACTAGTGGTAAAGAATCTGCCTGCCAATGCAGGAGATGTAAGAGACATGGGTTCAATACTTGGATCGGGAAGATCCTCTGGAGGAGGGCACAGCAACCCACTTAAGTATTCTTGCCTGGAGAATCCCATGGACAGAGAAGCCTGGTGGGCTACAGCCCGTAAGATCGAAAGGAGTTGGACACGACTGAAGAGACTTAGCATGCACACAAATATATTATATAAATAAATACATATATGATTTGGCTGCACTGGGTCTTAGTTGCAGCACACAGACTTAGTTGTGGCATGTGGGGTCTAGTTCCCTGACTAGAACTAGAACCTGGGCCCCTTGCTTTGAGAATTTGGAATCTTAGCCACTGGACCATAAGGGAAGTCCCTCTTCTTTCTTCTCTTACTTGACCTTTTAGTATCTGTTTACTCCTGATGTCTCTTTCTCTCCGTATGAAGACACCAGTGGTGTGGATTACAGTTCCACGTTTATGACCTCATTTAACCATAACGACTCCCTTAAAGAGCTTCCTAGGTGGCACTAGTGGTAAGGAACCCACCTGCCAATGCAGAAAATTTAGGAGACGTGGGTTCAATCCTGATCAGGAAGCTCCCCTGGAAGAGGGCATATTCTTGCCCAATATTCTTGCCTGAAGAATCCCATGGACAGAGGAGCCTGGCTGGCTACAGCCCATAGGGTCGCAAAGAGTCAGACACGACTGAAGCAACTTAGCACGCTCCATGCATTTCCTTAAAGGCTCTATGGCCAGTTACAATCACACCATGGGTTAGGGCTTCAACCTATGAAATTTGGAGTGGTAGAAACAGTTTTGTAAAAAAAAAAAACAAAAACAGTTTTGTACATAAGCAGTTAATTTAGTCTTAAAATCATGTCAGCTTAGAAAAAAACCCTGACTCTGACCTCTTTGAAATTCCAGACTTGTATCTCCAAATGCCTCCTTAACATCTTGCAGGAATGTCTAACAAGCACCTAAATTTAACATGGCCTAAACATGAAGTGACTTAGCAGCAGCAGCAGCAAACATACATCAAAGCTGTATATTGTCACCCAGCTTATTTAACTTATATTCAGGGTACATGTGAAATGCCAGGCTGAGTGAATCTCAATCTGGAATCAAGATTGCCAGGAGAAAGACTAAAAGCCTCAGATATGCAGATGATTCCACTTTAATGGCAGATAGTGAAGAGGAACTAAAGAGCCTCTTGGTGAAGGAGGAGAGTGAAAAAGCTGGCTTAAAACTCAACATTCAAAAAATGAAGATCATGGCATCTGGTCCTATCACTTCATGGCAAATAGGTGGGAAAATGTGGAAACAGTGTCAGATTTTATTTTCTTGGACTCCAGAATCAATGTGGTTGGTAACTGCAGCCATGGAATTAAAAAATGCTTGCTCCTTGGAAGAACAGCTACGACAAACCTAGACAGTATATTTAAAAGCAGAGACATCACTTTGCCGACCAAGATCCATGTACTCAAAAGCTATGGTTTTTCCAGTAGTCATGTACAGATGTGAGAGTTGGACCATAAAGAAGGCTGGTCCAAAGAATTGATGCCAGTGAATTGATGCTTTCAAATTGTGGTATTGAAGACTCTTGAGAGTCCCTTGGACTACAAGGAGATCAAACCAGTCAATCCTAAAGGAAATCAACCCTGAATATTCATGGGAAGGACTGATGCTGAGGATGAAGGTCCAATACTTTGGCCACCTGATGCGAAGAACTGACACATTGGGAAAGACCCTGATGCTGGGAAAGAGTGAAGGCAGGAGGAGAAGGGGTGACAGAGGATGAGACGGTTGGATGGCATCACTGACTCAGTGGGCATGAGTTTGAGCAAACTCCAGGAAATGGTGAAGGACAGGGAAGCCTGGCATGCTGTAGCATGGAGTTGCAAAGAGTCGGACACGACTTAGCGACAGAACAACAAAGATGCTTTCTCCACCACCTTCTAGTTTTTCATCCTATTCAACAACTTCTCCTTCTTTTTTGTAGTTTAAGCCCCCAATATAAGAATTCCTGTCTTTCCCTTATCTTTCACAGCATATCTACTAGGAGTTTCTATCAATTCTACTTGTAAAACATTCCAAATATGCCCATTTCTCTTCCTGTCTCCTATTCCCCTGCCAGTACAAGCTTACATTTTTTTCTCCCTTTGATAAAAGGTTCCTAATTGATCTGATTCTACTTTTGCTTCATAGTAATTCATTCTCATGGCAGCTACATGATCTTGTAAAAAGACCTTGCCACTCTTCTGCTTAAAATCCTCCAATGGATCATAGAACTCAATGTAAAAACAAAATAGACAAAAGATTTGAGTGGGCACTTCACGAAAGATGTTAAAATGAATGGCAAAGAAATGCTCAACATCATTAGATATTAAGGAAATGCCAGTGAAAACTACGATGAGATCTTATCACTCTTTCACTTAAAACCCTGTAGCATTGCGCCTAAAGGTTAAACAGCAAAAACAAAAGAGCAACAACAGTAGGTCAAATGATTTAAATGGAGACTTCACTTAAGATGATAAAAGGCAAATAAGCTCTTGAAAAATGCTCAGCATTGTTAGTCACTAGGGAAATGAGAACCAAAACCAGAGTGAAATCTTGTCATTCCTGTTGCTCAAACCCAGGCCCAGCTTCCATCACTTCTCACTTGTACTGTAGATAGTCTTCCAGCCCATCTATCTGCTTACATTTTTGTGCCTCTTATTTCCCTTTATTACACTTCAAAGATAATGCATTTTTTACAAATTGAAGGTTTGTGGTGACCGTCTGTCAAGTAAGTTTACCTGTGGTATTTTCCAGTGGCATTTGCTTTCTTCCTGTCTCTTTGTCACATTTTGTTAATTCTTACAATATTTCAACCTTTTTCTTATTCTGTATTTGTTATGGTGATTTGTGATCAGTGATCTCTGAAGTTCAGTTCAGTTCAGTTGCTCAGTTGTGTCCAACTCTTTGCAACAGTATTGAGATTAGGCCAATTAATAACCCAACGATGACCTCCAAGTAGTCAAGTGATAGGAAGAGCATGTCTCTCACTTTAAATCAAAAGCTAGAAATGATTAAGCTTAGAGAGGAAGTGAAGTGAAGTGAAAATTACTCAGTTGTGTCTGACTCTTTGTGACCCCATGCATTGTAGCCAGCCAGGCTCCTCTGTCCATGAATTCTCCAGGTGAGAATACTAGAGTGGGTAGCCTTTCCCTTCTCCAAGGGATCTTCCCAACCCAGGGATGGAACCCAGGTCTCCCATATTGCAGGTGTATTCTCTACCAGTTGAGCCACAAGGGAAGCCCAAGAACACTGGAAAGGGTAGCCTATCCCTTCTCCAGCAGATCTTCCTGACCCAGAAATCAACCCGGGTTCTCCTGCATTGTAGGTGGATTCTTTACCAACTGAGCTATCAGGGAAGCCCTTTAGAGAGGAAGGCATGTCAAAAGCAGAGACAGGCCCAAAGCTAGGCATCTAGCCAAGTTGTGAATGCAAAGGAAAAGTTCTTGAAGGAAATTAAAAGTGCTACTCCAGTGAACACAGGAATGATAAGAAAGCCAAACAACCTTATTGCTGATACGGGAAAAGTTTTAGTGGTCTGGATAGAAGATCAAACCAAACACAACATTCCTTTAAGCCAAAGTCTAATCCTCACTAAGGTCCTAACTCTCTTCAATTCTATGAAGGCTGCGGAAGATGAGGAAGTCGCAGAAGAAAAATTTGAAGCTAACAGAAGTTGTTGAGCCTTAAGAAGCCATCTCTATGACCTAAAAGTGCAAGGTGAAGCAGTATAGAACTTGCAGCAAGTTACTGACATCTAGCTAAGGCCATTAATGAAAGTAGCACCACTAAACAATAGATTTTCAATGTAGACAAAGCAGCCTTATAATGGAGGAGGTGGCATCTTGGACTTTCATAACTAGAGAGGGGGAAATGCTGACTTCAAAAGCTCTGAAGAGCAGGCTGACTCACCTGTTAGGGTCAAATGCAGTTGGTGACTTTAAGTTTGAAGTCAATGCTCCATTTACCATGCCAAAATCCTAGGGCCCTTAAGAATTACGGTAAATTTACTCTGCCTTTCTTTAGAAATGGAATAGCATAGCTTGAGTGTCAGCACATATGTTTACAACTACTTTATTCACTTTTTTAAGCCCGCTCTGGAGACCTACAGCTCAGGTAAAAAAAAAAAAAGATTCCTTTCAAAATATAACTTCATTGACAATGCACCTGGTCACCCAAGAGCTCTGATGGACGTGTACAATGAGAATGGTTTTTGTTTTTTTTTTTCATGCCTGCTAAGACAACATGCATCTTGCAACCCATGGATCAAGAAGTGATTTTGAATTTCAAGTCTTGCTATTTAACAAATACATTTCATAAGGCTACAGCCACCACAGACAGTGATTTCTCTGAGGGGTCTGGGCAAAGTAAGCTGAAAACCTATTGTAAACCATTCTAGATGCCATTAAGAACATTTGTGAATTGTGAATGGGAAGAGGTCAAAATATCAACATTTACAGGAGTTGGAGAGAAGCTGAATCTAACCCTCATGGATGACTTTGAGGGGCTCAGAACTTCAGGGGAGGAAGTAACTGCAGATGTGGTGCAAAAAGCTGAAATTAGAGGTGGAGTCTGAAGATGTGACTGAATTGCTACAGTGAAATGAAAGTCAAAGTCGCTCGGTCATGTCCAACTCTTTGTGACCTGATGGACTATACAGTCCATGGAATTCTCCAGGTCAGAATACTGGAGTGGGTAGCTATTCCCTTCTCCAGATCCTGAGGGGATCTTCCCAACCCAGAGACTGAACCCAGGTCTCCTGCATTGCAGGCAGATTCTTCACCAGCCGAGCCACCAGGGAAGCCCTGAATTGCTACCATCTCATGATAAAACAGTGTTCTTGCCTGGAGAATCCCAAGGACGGTGGAGCCTGGTGGGCTGCTGTCTATGGGGTCGCACAGAGTCGGACACGACTGAAGCGACTTAGCAGCAGCAGCAGCATGATAAAACTAGTGGGTGAGAACTTGTTTCTTATGGATGAACAAAATGGTTTCTCTCTCTCTTTTTTATATTTATTTATTTAGTTTATTATTTTTGGTTGTGGTGGGTCTTCGTGGTGGTGCGTGGGCTTCTCACTGCAGTGGCTCGTTGCATCGTGGGGCACAGGCTGTAGGAATGCGGGCTTCAGTAGCTGTGGTCTGCACTCTAGAGCACTGGTTCAGAGGTTGTGGCACACGGGCCTAGTTGCTCTGCAGCATGTGGGGGTTTTTCCAGACCAGGTGTCAAACCAGTGTCTCTTGAGTTGTAAGGTCGATTCTTAACTACAGGACCACCAGGGAAGCCCAGGGAAGTGGTTTCTTGAGCTGAAATTTGCTCCCAGTGAAGCTGCTGTGACATGTGTTGAAGTGACAACAAAGCACTGAGAGATTACATGAACCCAGTTGCTAAAGCACTGGCAGGCTTTGAGACCATCAAATCCAATTTTGAAGTGGAAAGAAGTTCCACTGTAGGTGAAATGTTATCTAACAACACTGCATTTCACAAAGAAATTATTTATGAAAGGAACAATCAGTCTATGTGGCAAACTTTATTGTCTTATTTTAAGAAATTGTCACAACCACCTCAAGTTTCAACAAAATACATAAATATCTTACAGAACTCAATATAAAAAAACCGGACAATCCTATTAAAAATGGGCAAAAGAGCTCAATAGAGATTTTTCCAAAGAAGACATACAGATATCTAACAGGTACACAAAAAGATGCTCAGCATCACTAATCATTCAGTTCAGTTCAATCCGTCAGTTGTGTCTGACTCTTTGCGACCCCATGAATCGCAGCACGCCAGGCCTCCCTGTCCATCACCAACTCCCGGAGTTCACTCAAACTCACGTCCATCGAGTCCGTGATGCCATCCAGCCATCTCATCCTCTGTTGTCCCCTTCTCCTCCTGCCCCCAATCCCTCCTAGCATCACAGTCTTTTGCAATGAGTCAGCTCTTTGCATGAGGTGGCCAAAGTTTTGGCATAGTCAATAATCACTAATCATTAGGAAAATGCAAATCAAAACCACAATGAGGTATCACCTCACATCTGTTAAAATGGAGATTATCAGAAAGACAAGAAAGGAAAGTATGTGGAGAAATGGAAACACTGTGCATTGTTGATGGGGTCTAATCTGATGCAGTCACTACGGAGAAAGGAATAGAAATTTCTCAAAAAATAAGAAAATAGAACTATCACATGATCTAGCAATTCCACTCCTGAGTATTTACCTGAAGAAAACAAAAACACTAACTTGAAAAAGATGTATGCACCCCTGTGTTCATTGCAGCATTATTTACAGTAGCTGAGATATAGAAACAACTTAAATGTCCATTGGTGGATGAATGGATAAAGCAGTTGTGAGATAAATACACACAAACACACATACACACGTATATATCTCAGTGAAGTCAATATGCTAAATGAAATAAACTAGAGAAAGACAAATACAGTATGATCTCCTATATATGTGCATACTAACCCCCCCACCCCCAAGCTCAGAGATGCAGAGAACTGTTGGTAAGACGTGAGGTAAAGGGGTAGAAGAAGTGGGTGAACTGGTTTTTTTGTTTTTAGTTTATAAATTGATTTTTTAAAAACCAGTAAAAAAAAAAAAAAAAAAAAAAAAAAAAAAAACCAGCTAACTGAAATTAGTACTTCTAGGATATTTGCCAGTCGTCAGTTCCTTTCCTGTATGTGGGTCAAGAAGCAACAGTTAGAACCAGACATGGAACAACTGGCTGGTTCAAAACTGGGAAAAGAGCACATCAAGGCTGTATACTGTCACCCTGCTTATTTAACTTCTGTGCAGAGTATATCATGCAAAATGCTGACAGAGGATGAGACGGTTAGAGTGCATCACCAACTCGACATAAATTTGGCAAACTCAGGGAGACAGCAGAGGACAGAGAGAGGACAGAGGAGCCTGGCATGCTACTGTCCATGAGGTCACAAAGAGTTGGCTATGACTTAGCAACTGAACAACGATAATAAAGTTCCTCTCCTATAGCCAGAGAATAAATAAAGAATTTTGAACCATACATTGTACCACATAAAACTGTGCTTTAAATAGAGCATAGATTTAAATTTAAAATGGTGAAACTTCCAAAAAAAGTTGAGAAGTCATCTTTGTTATCTTGGGTTAGGTAAATATTTGTTAGATTGGAGATAAAAAGTATGAATCATGAAAGAAAAAGGTTGATAATTTGATTTCATTAAAATTAAAAGCTTCCTTTAAAAGACCTTACACAAAGACTTGTATGTCAATGCTTATAGTAGTTTTATTCATAATAGCTCCAAACTGGAAATAGCACATATGTCCTTTCACTGGTGGGTAAATAACTTATGGCATGCTCACGCAATGGAATACTACTCAGCAACAGAAAGGGAAAATGACAGATCCAGGCAACAACATGAATGAATCATCACGCTAAATAAAAGAAGCCAGAGGCTAAAAAACTGCATACTGAATGCAGGGCTGGCTTCAGAGGTGTGTGATGTTTGTAGCCACATGGGCTCCATGCTCAGAAGGACCTTGTGTTTGGTTTAATGTTATGTGTTTGCTGCCTTGAAATTCTTATTAATTTTTAACAAAGGGTCCACATTTAAATTTTTTTGGGCCCTGCAAACTATGTAATTGTTTTTTCTATGTGATTCCATTAGTATGAGATTTTAGGAAGCTAAAATTCTGGTAACAACAAGTCAGTGGTTAGAAGAGAGGGTATTGATGGCAAAGAGGCAGAGAGAAGCTTTCTGGAGTGATGAAAATGTCTTATATCATAGATTGTGGTGTTCATTACACAATTCTATGTATTTATTAAAATCAGTCAAATTGAAATTTAAAGCTGGGAGTTTTCATTGTTTATGAATTATATTTATTTACAATAACTAAACAACAACAGTACAATCAGTAAAGATCACACACACATTTTCTATAAAGTGAACTCTGATGGCTTCCCTTCACATTTGGAACAGAACTCTGAACTCTTCACTTCTGCTGGGAGATCAGGTCTTCCTAACCTCTGTGACCTCACCTCCCTTCCCTACTACACTCAGTCACTTGGCCTTCTCACCATTTCTTACACAGACTGAGCTTCTTTCTACCTTAGGCCTCTGCACTAGCTTTCCCTGTGACTGTGATTCCTTACCCTCATCTTTGCATGACTGGCTCTTGTCGTTTGCTCTCAGTGTAAGTCTTCTTCAGTGAGGTCTCCTCTAACCATCCAATAGATAGTAGCCTCAGTGACTCAGTCACATCACCTCATTGAATTCTTTGCCTAGCTTCTATCAAGCCCTGACATTCCCAGCTTATCATTTATTTATCTTCTCTGGTGGTTTAGTTCTGTCCCTCTTGAGATCCCATGGACTGTAGCCCACCAGGCTCCTCTGTCCATGGGGGTTTCAGGCAAGAATACTGGGTGGTTTGCTCTTTCCTTCTCAGGGGATCTTGTACCCAGGGACTGAACCCAGGTCTCCTTCATTGCAGGCAGATTCTTTCTTGACTGAGCTACCAGAGAAACCCATTAAGAAGGCTGGAAACATAATCTGTCACAGCCACCACTCTATCCTGGTGTCTAGACTACAGCACCTGACACGTAGTGTGTGCTCAGAAACATTTGCTGAATGAGAGAGTTGATAAAACATGATAATTTAATGATATGAAAAGGGCTTAAGGGCTTCTTATTACATATTTTCATACTGGTCATGGACAAGAATACTGAAGTGGTTTGCCATTTGCCTTCTCCAGTGGACCACCTTTTTCATGCACATCATGACCTGTGCATCTTGAGAGACCCTACCTGGCATGGCTCATAGTTTCATTGAGTTAGACAAGGCTGTGGGCCATGTGATCAGTTTGGTTAGTTTTTCTGTGATTGTGGTTTCATTCTGTCTACCCTCTGAGGGAAAAGGAAAAGAGGCTTATGGAAGCTTCCTGATGGGACAAACTGACTGAGGGGGAAACTGGTCTTGTTCTGATGGGCGGGACAATGCTCTGTAAATCTGTAATCCAATTTTCTGTTGATGGGCAGGGCTGTGTTCCTTCCCTGTTGTTTGACCTGAGACCAAACTATGGTGGAGGTAATGAAGATAATGGCGACTTCCTTCAAAAGGTCACACGCATGCACTGCCATACTCAGTGCCCCCCCAACCCTCCAGCAGGCCACCGCTGACCTATGTTTTTCTGCCAGAGACTCCTGGATACTCATGGGCAAGTCTGGGTCAGTCTCTTGTCGGGTCACTGCTCCTTTCTCCTGGGTCCTTGTGCACAAAGGTTTTGTTTGTGGCCTCAAGAGTCTGTTTCCCCATGTCATTCCATGGAATTAAAAAATGCTTGCTCCTTGGAAGAACAGCTCGACAAAACCTAGACAGTATATTTAAAAGCAGAGACATCACTTTGCTGACCAAGATCCATGTACTCAAAAGCTATGGTTTTTCCAGTAGTCATGTACAGATGTGAGAGTTGGACCATAAAGAAGGCTGGTCCAAAGAATTCATGCCAGTGAATTGATGCTTTCAAATTGTGGTATTGAAGACTCTTGAGAGTCCCTTGGACTACAAGGAGATCAAACCAGTCAATCCTAAAGGAAATCAACCCTGAATATTCACGGGAAGGACTGATGCTGAGGATGAAGGTCCAATACTTTGGCCACCTGATGCGAAGAACTGACACATTGGGAAAGACCCTGATGCTGGGAAAGAGTGAAGGCAGGAGGAGAAGGGGTGACAGAGGATGAGACGGTTGGATGGCATCACTGACTCAGTGGGCATGAGTTTGAGCAAACTCCAGGAAATGGTGAAGGACAGGGAAGCCTGGCATGCTGTAGCATGGAGTTGCAAAGAGTCGGACACGACTTAGCGACAGAACAACAAAGATGCTTTCTCCACCACCTTCTAGTTTTTTTCATCCTATTCAACAACTTCTCCTTCTTTTTTGTAGTTTAAGCCCCCAATATAAGAATTCCTGTCTTTCCCTTATCTTTCACAGCATATCTACTAGGAGTTTCTATCAATTCTACTTGTAAAACATTCCAAATATGCCCATTTCTCTTCCTGTCTCCTATTCCCCTGCCAGTACAAGCTTACATTTTTTTCTCCCTTTGATAAAAGGTTCCTAATTGATCTGATTCTACTTTTGCTTCATAGTAATTCATTCTCATGGCAGCTACATGATCTTGTAAAAAGACCTTGCCACTCTTCTGCTTAAAATCCTCCAATGGATCATAGAACTCAATGTAAAACAAAATAGACAAAAGATTTGAGTGGGTACTTCACGAAAGATGTTAAAATGAATGGCAAAGAAATGCTCAACATCATTAGATATTAAGGAAATGCCAGTGAAAACTACGATGAGATCTTATCACTCTTTCACTTAAAACCCTGTAGCATTGCGCCTAAAGGTTAAACAGCAAAAACAAAAGAGCAACAACAGTAGGTCAAATGATTTAAATGGAGACTTCACTTAAGATGATAAAAGGCAAATAAGCTCTTGAAAAAATGCTCAGCATTGTTAGTCACTAGGGAAATGAGAACCAAAACCAGAGTGAAATCTTGTCATTCCTGTTGCTCAAACCCAGGCCCAGCTTCCATCACTTCTCACTTGTACTGTAGATAGTCTTCCAGCCCATCTATCTGCTTACATTTTTGTGCCTCTTATTTCCCTTTATTACACTTCAAAGATAATGCATTTTTTACAAATTGAAGGTTTGTGGTGACCGTCTGTCAAGTAAGTTTACCTGTGGTATTTTCCAGTGGCATTTGCTTTCTTCCTGTCTCTTTGTCACATTTTGTTAATTCTTACAATATTTCAACCTTTTTCTTATTCTGTATTTGTTATGGTGATTTGTGATCAGTGATCTCTGAAGTTCAGTTCAGTTCAGTTGCTCAGTTGTGTCCAACTCTTTGCAACAGTATTGAGATTAGGCCAATTAATAACCCAACGATGACCTCCAAGTAGTCAAGTGATAGGAAGAGCATGTCTCTCACTTTAAATCAAAAGCTAGAAATGATTAAGCTTAGAGAGGAAGTGAAGTGAAGTGAAAATTACTCAGTTGTGTCTGACTCTTTGTGACCCCATGCATTGTAGCCAGCCAGGCTCCTCTGTCCATGAATTCTCCAGGTGAGAATACTAGAGTGGGTAGCCTTTCCCTTCTCAAGGATCTTCCCAACCCAGGGATGGAACCCAGGTCTCCCCCATATTGCAGGTGTATTCTCTACCAGTTGAGCCACAAGGGAAGCCCAAGAACACTGGAAAGGGTAGCCTATCCCTTCTCAGCAGATCTTCCTGACCCAGAAATCAACCCGGTTCTCCTGCATTGTAGGTGGATTCTTTACCAACTGAGCTATCAGGGAAGCCCTTTAGAGAGGAAGGCATGTCAAAAGCAGAGACAGGCCCAAAGCTAGGCATCTAGCCAAGTTGTGAATGCAAAGGAAAAGTTCTTGAAGGAAATTAAAAGTGCTACTCCAGTGAACACAGGAATGATAAGAAAGCCAAACAACCTTATTGCTGATACGGGAAAAGTTTTAGTGGTCTGGATAGAAGATCAAACCAAACACAACATTCCTTTAAGCCAAAGTCTAATCCTCACTAAGGTCCTAACTCTCTTCAATTCTGTGAAGGCTGCGGAAGATGAGAAGTCGCAAGAAGAAAAATTTGAAGCTAACAGAAGTTGTTGAGCCTTAAGAAGCCATCTCTATGACCTAAAAGTGCAAGGTGAAGCAGTATAGAACTTGCAGCAAGTTACTGACATCTAGCTAAGGCCATTAATGAAAGTAGCACCACTAAACAATAGATTTTCAATGTAGACAAAGCAGCCTTATAATGGAGGAGGTGGCATCTTGGACTTTCATAACTAGAGAGGGGGAAATGCTGACTTCAAAAGCTCTGAAGAGCAGGCTGACTCACCTGTTAGGGTCAAATGCAGTTGGTGACTTTAAGTTTGAAGTCAATGCTCCATTTACCATGCCAAAATCCTAGGGCCCTTAAGAATTACGGTAAATTTACTCTGCCTTTCTTTAGAAATGGAATAGCATAGCTTGAGTGTCAGCACATATGTTTACAACTACTTTATTCACTTTTTTAAGCCCGCTCTGGAGACCTACAGCTCAGGTAAAAAAAAAAAAAAAAAGATTCCTTTCAAAATATAACTTCATTGACAATGCACCTGGTCACCCAAGAGCTCTGATGGACGTGTACAATGAGAATGGTTTTTGTTTTTTTTTTCATGCCTGCTAAGACAACATGCATCTTGCAACCCATGGATCAAGAAGTGATTTTGAATTTCAAGTCTTGCTATTTAACAAATACATTTCATAAGGCTACAGCCACCACAGACAGTGATTTCTCTGAGGGGTCTGGGCAAAGTAAGCTGAAAACCTATTGTAAACCATTCTAGATGCCATTAAGAACATTTGTGAATTGTGAATGGGAAGAGGTCAAAATATCAACATTTACAGGAGTTGGAGAGAAGCTGAATCTAACCCTCATGGATGACTTTGAGGGGCTCAGAACTTCAGGGGAGGAAGTAACTGCAGATGTGGTGCAAAAAGCTGAAATTAGAGGTGGAGTCTGAAGATGTGACTGAATTGCTACAGTGAAATGAAAGTCAAAGTCGCTCGGTCATGTCCGACTCTTTGTGACCTGATGGACTATACAGTCCATGGAATTCTCCAGGTCAGAATACTGGAGTGGGTAGCTATTCCCTTCTCCAGATCCTGAGGGGATCTTCCCAACCCAGAGACTGAACCCAGGTCTCCTGCATTGCAGGCAGATTCTTCACCAGCCGAGCCACCAGGGAAGCCCTGAATTGCTACCATCTCATGATAAAACAGTGTTCTTGCCTGGAGAATCCCAAGGACGGTGGAGCCTGGTGGGCTGCTGTCTATGGGGTCGCACAGAGTCGGACACGACTGAAGCGACTTAGCAGCAGCAGCAGCATGATAAAACTAGTGGGTGAGAACTTGTTTCTTATGGATGAACAAAATGGTTTCTCTCTCTCTTTTTTATATTTATTTATTTAGTTTATTATTTTTGGTTGTGGTGGGTCTTCGTGGTGGTGCGTGGGCTTCTCACTGCAGTGGCTCGTTGCATCGTGGGCCACAGGCTGTAGGAATCATGCGGGCTTCAGTAGCTGTGGTCTGCACTCTAGAGCACTGGTTCAGAGGTTGTGGCACACGGCCTAGTTGCTCTGCAGCATGTGGGGGTTTTTCCAGACCAGGTGTCAAACCAGTGTCTCTTGAGTTGTAAGGTCGATTCTTAACTACAGGACCACCAGGGAAGCCCAGGGAAGTGGTTTCTTGAGCTGAAATTTGCTCCCAGTGAAGCTGCTGTGACATGTGTTGAAGTGACAACAAAGCACTGAGAGATTACATGAACCCAGTTGCTAAAGCACTGGCAGGCTTTGAGACCATCAAATCCAATTTTGAAGTGGAAAGAAGTTCCACTGTAGGTGAAATGTTATCTAACAACACTGCATTTCACAAAGAAATTATTTATGAAAGGAACAATCAGTCTATGTGGCAAACTTTATTGTCTTATTTTAAGAAATTGTCACAACCACCTCAAGTTTCAACAAAATACATAAATATCTTACAGAACTCAATATAAAAAAACCGGACAATCCTATTAAAAATGGGCAAAAGAGCTCAATAGAGATTTTTCCAAAGAAGACATACAGATATCTAACAGGTACACAAAAAGATGCTCAGCATCACTAATCATTCAGTTCAGTTCAATCCGTCAGTTGTGTCTGACTCTTTGCGACCCCATGAATCGCAGCACGCCAGGCCTCCCTGTCCATCACCAACTCCCGGAGTTCACTCAAACTCACGTCCATCGAGTCCGTGATGCCATCCAGCCATCTCATCCTCTGTTGTCCCCTTCTCCTCCTGCCCCCAATCCCTCCTAGCATCACAGTCTTTTGCAATGAGTCAGCTCTTTGCATGAGGTGGCCAAAGTTTTGGCATAGTCAATAATCACTAATCATTAGGAAAATGCAAATCAAAACCACAATGAGGTATCACCTCACATCTGTTAAAATGGAGATTATCAGAAAGACAAGAAAGGAAAGTATGTGGAGAAATGGAAACACTGTGCATTGTTGATGGGGTCTAATCTGATGCAGTCACTACGGAGAAAGGAATAGAAATTTCTCAAAAAATAAGAAAATAGAACTATCACATGATCTAGCAATTCCACTCCTGAGTATTTACCTGAAGAAAACAAAAACACTAACTTGAAAAGATGTATGCACCCCTGTGTTCATTGCAGCATTATTTACAGTAGCTGAGATATAGAAACAACTTAAATGTCCATTGGTGGATGAATGGATAAAGCAGTTGTGAGATAAATACACACAAACACACATACACACATATATATCTCAGTGAAGTCAATATGCTAAATGAAATAAACTAGAGAAAGACAAATACAGTATGATCTCCTATATATGTGCATACTAACCCCCCCACCCCCAAGCTCAGAGATGCAGAGAACTGTTGGTAAGACGTGAGGGTAAAGGGGGTAGAAGAAGTGGGTGAACTGGTTTTTTTGTTTTTAGTTTATAAATTGATTTTTTAAAACCAGTAAAAAAAAAAAAAAAAAGAGAAAAAAAAAAACCAGCTAACTGAAATTAGTACTTCTAGGATATTTGCCAGTCATCAGTTCCTTTCCTGTATGTGGGTCAAGAAGCAACAGTTAGAACCAGACATGGAACAACTGGCTGGTTCAAAACTGGGAAAAGAGCACATCAAGGCTGTATACTGTCACCCTGCTTATTTAACTTCTGTGCAGAGTATATCGTGCAAAATGCTGACAGAGGATGAGACGGTTAGAGTGCATCACCAACTCGACATAAATTTGGCAAACTCAGGGAGACAGCAGAGGACAGAGAGAGGACAGAGGAGCCTGGCATGCTACTGTCCATGAGGTCACAAAGAGTTGGCTATGACTTAGCAACTGAACAACGATAATAAAGTTCCTCTCCTATAGCCAGAGAATAAATAAAGAATTTTGAACCATACATTGTACCACATAAAACTGTGCTTTAAATAGAGCATAGATTTAAATTTAAAATGGTGAAACTTCCGAAAAAAGTTGAGAAGTCATCTTTGTTATCTTGGGTTAGGTAAATATTTGTTAGATTGGAGATAAAAAGTATGAATCATGAAAGAAAAAGGTTGATAATTTGGATTTCATTAAAATTAAAAGCTTCCCTTTAAAAGACCTTACACAAAGACTTGTATGTCAATGCTTATAGTAGTTTTATTCATAATAGCTCCAAACTGGAAATAGCACATATGTCCTTTCACTGGTAGGTAAATAACTTATGGCATGCTCACGCAATGGAATACTACTCAGCAACAGAAAGGGAAAAATGACAGATCCAGGCAACAACATGAATGAATCATCACGCTAAATAAAAGAAGCCAGAGGCTAAAAACTGCATACTGAATGCAGGGCTGGCTTCAGAGGTGTGTGATGTTTGTAGCCACATGGGCTCCATGCTCAGAAGGACCTTGTGTTTGGTTTAATGTTATGTGTTTGCTGCCTTGAAATTCTTATTAATTTTGTAACAAGGGGTCCCACATTTAAATTTTTTCTGGGCCCTGCAAACTATGTAATTGTTTTCACTATGTGATTCCATTAGTATGAGATTTTAGGGAAGCTAAAATTCTGGTAACAACAAGTCAGTGGTTAGAAGAGAGGGTATTGATGGCAAAGAGGCAGAGAGAAGCTTTCTGGAGTGATGAAAATGTCTTATATCATAGATTGTGGTGTTCATTACACAATTCTATGTATTTATTAAAATCAGTCAAATTGAAATTTAAAGCTGGGAGTTTTCATTGTTTATGAATTATATTTATTTACAATAACTAAACAACAACAGTACAATCAGTAAAGATCACACACACATTTTCTATAAAGTGAACTCTGATGGCTTCCCTTCACATTTGGAACAGAACTCTGAACTCTTCACTTCTGCTGGGAGATCAGGTCTTCCTAACCTCTGTGACCTCACCTCCCTTCCCTACTACACTCAGTCACTTGGCCTTCTCACCATTTCTTACACAGACTGAGCTTCTTTCTACCTTAGGCCTCTGCACTAGCTTTCCCTGTGACTGTGATTCCTTACCCTCATCTTTGCATGACTGGCTCTTGTCGTTTGCTCTCAGTGTAAGTCTTCTTCAGTGAGGTCTCCTCTAACCATCCAATAGATAGTAGCCTCAGTGACTCAGTCACATCACCTCATTGAATTCTTTGCCTAGCTTCTATCAAGCCCTGACATTCCCAGCTTATCATTTATTTATCTTCTCTGGTGGTTTAGTTCTGTCCCACTCTTGAGATCCCATGGACTGTAGCCCACCAGGCTCCTCTGTCCATGGGGTTTTCCAGGCAAGAATACTGGAGTGGTTTGCTCTTTCCTTCTCCAGGGGATCTTCCCAGCCCAGGGACTGAACCCAGGTCTCCTTCATTGCAGGCAGATTCTTTCTTGACTGAGCTACCAGAGAAACCCATTAAGAAGGCTGGAAACATAATCTGTCACAGCCACCACTCTATCCTTGGTGTCTAGGACAGCACCTGACACGTAGTGTGTGCTCAGAAACATTTGCTGAATGAGAGAGTTGATAAAACATGATAATTTAATGATATGAAAAGGGCTTAAGGGCTTCTTATTACATATTTTCATACTGGTCATGGACAAGAATACTGAAGTGGTTTGCCATTGCCTTCTCCAGTGGACCACCTTTTGTCAGAACTCTCCATCATGACCTGTGCATCTTGAGAGACCCTACCTGGCATGGCTCATAGTTTCATTGAGTTAGACAAGGCTGTGGGCCATGTGATCAGTTTGGTTAGTTTTCTGTGATTGTGGTTTTCATTCTGTCTACCCTCTGAGGGAAAAGGAAAAGAGGCTTATGGAAGCTTCCTGATGGGACAAACTGACTGAGGGGGAAACTGGGTCTTGTTCTGATGGGCGGGACAATGCTCTGTAAATCTGTAATCCAATTTTCTGTTGATGGGCAGGGCTGTGTTCCTTCCCTGTTGTTTGACCTGAGACCAAACTATGGTGGAGGTAATGAAGATAATGGCGACTTCCTTCAAAAGGTCACACGCATGCACTGCCATACTCAGTGCCCCCAACCCTCCAGCAGGCCACCGCTGACCTATGTTTCTGCCAGAGACTCCTGGATACTCATGGGCAAGTCTGGGTCAGTCTCTTGTCGGGTCACTGCTCCTTTCTCCTGGGTCCTTGTGCACACAAGGTTTTGTTTGTGGCCTCCAAGAGTCTGTTTCCCCATGTCATTTAAAGTTGTTACTCTCTGCAAATTAAAGTAAGCCAGTCAACTACAGGGAGGGACCTTGAGACCCAAAAAAAGAGGCAAAAAAGATCTTCATGACACAGATAACCATGATGGTGTGATCATGCACTTAGAGCCAGACATCCTGGAATGCGAAGTCAAGTGGGCCTTAGGAAGCATCACTATGAACAAACCTAATGGAGGTGATGGAATTCCAGCTGAGCTATTGAAAATCCTAAAAGATGATGCTGTGAAAGTGCTACACTCAATCTGTCAGCAAATTGGGAAAACTTAGCAGTGGCCACAGGACCGGAAAAGGTCAGTTTTCATTCCAATCCCAGGAAAGGCAATGCTAAAGAATATTCAAACTACCACACAGTTGCACTCATCTCACATGCTAGCAAAGTAGTGCTCAAAATTCTCCAAGCCAGACTTCAAAGGTATGTGAACTGTGAACTTCCAGATGTTCAAGCTGGATTTAGAAAAGGCAGAGGAACCAGAGATCAAATTGCCAACATCCACTGGATCATTGAAAAAGCACCAGAGTTCCAGGAAAACATCTACTTCTGCTTTATTGACTATGCCAAAGACTGTGTGGATCACAACAAACTGTGGAAAATTCTTCAAGAGATGGGAATACCAGACCACCTGACCTGCCCCTTGAGAAATCCGTATGTAGGTCAAGAAGCAACAGTGAGAACAGGACATGGAAAAACAGAGTGGTTCAAAATTGGGAAAGAAGTATAATCAAGGTTGTATGTTGCCACCCAGCTGATTGAACTTCTATGCAGAGCACATCATGTGAAATGTTGGGCTGAATGAAGCACAAGCTGAAATCAAGAATGCCAGGAGAAATATCATTAACCTCAGATATGCAGATGACACCACACTTATGGCAGAAAGCAAAAACGAACTAAAGAGCTTCTTGATTAAAGTGAAAGAGGAGAGTGAAAAAGTTGGCTTAAAATTCAACATTCAGAAAACTAAGATCATGGCATCTGGTCCCATTGCTTCATGGCAAATAGATGGGGAAACAATGGAAACAGTGATAGACTTTATTTTGGCGCACTCTGAAATCACTGCAGATGGTGACTGCAGCCATGAAATTAAAGGATGCTTGCTCCTTGGAAGAAAGTTATGACCAACCTAGACAGCATATTAACAGCAGAGACATTACTTTGCCAATAAAGATCCATCTAGTCAAAGCTATGGTTTTTCCAATAGTCATGTATGGATGTGAGAGTTGGACTATAAAGAAAGCTGAGCACTGAAGAATTGATGCTTTTGAACTGTGGTGTTGGAGAAGACTCTTGAAAGCCTTTGGACAGCAGGGAGGTCCAACGGTCCATCCTAAAGGAAATCGGTTCTGAATATTCGTTGGAAAGACTGATGCTGAAGCTGAAACTCCAAAGAGATGGACACAATTGAATGAGTGAACTGAACTGATTACATATTTAGGTAAAAAACAGGCGGCAAAGAGAAGTCGTTAACAATGATTCCTTTATTTACAAAACACAAACATTGTTCAGTCACTCAGTGTGTCCAACTTTTTGAGACCCCATGGACTGCAGCACGCCAGGCCTCCCTGTCCATCACCAACTCCCAGAGCTTACTCAAACTCATGTCTGTTAATTCAGTGACACCATCTAATCTTGTCTTCTGTTGCCCTGTTCTTGTCCTGCCTTCAGTCTTTCCCAGCATTAGTCTTTTCTAATGAGTCAGCTCTTCTCATCTGGTGGCCAAAGTATTGGAGCTTCAGCTTCAGCATCAGTCCTTTCAATGAATATTCAGGTTTGATTTCCATTAGGATTGTCTGGTTTGATCTCCTTGCAGTCCAAGGGACTCTCAAGAGTCTTCTCCAACACCACAGTTTGAAAGCATCAATTCTTCATCACTCAGCCTTCTTTATGGTCCAACTCTCACAACCATACATGACTACTGGAAAAACCAAAGCTTTGATTGGATGGACCTTTGTTGGCAAGGTAATGTCTATGCTTTTTAATATGCTGTCTAGGTTGGTCATAACTTTCTTCCAAGGAGCAAGCGTCTTTTAATTTCATGGCTGCAGTCACCATCTGCAGTGATTTTGGAGTCTGCAAAAATAAAGTCTCTCACTGTTTCCATTGTTTCCCCATCTATTTGCCATGAAGTGATGGGACCAGATGCCATGATCTTAGTTTTCTGAATGTTGAGTTTTAAGCCAACTTTTTTACTCTCTTTCACTTTAATCAAGAAGCTCTTTAGTTCTTCTTTGCTTTCTGCCATAAGTGTAGTGTCATCTGCATATCTGAGGTTATTGATATTTCTCCTGGCATTCTTGATTTCAGCTTGTGCTTCATTCAGCCCGGCATTTCACATGATGTACTCTGCATAGAAGTTCAATAAGCAGGGTGACAATATACAGCCTTGAAGTACTCCTTTCCTGATTTGGAACCAGAACATGTTCGGTTCTAACTGTTGCTTTCTGACCTGTATACAGATTCCCAAGAGGCAGATCAGGTGGTCTGGTATTCCCATCTCTTGAAGAATTTTCCACAGTTTGTTGTGATCCACACAGTCTTTGGCATAGTCAATAAAGCAGAAGTAGATGTTTTCCTGGAACTCTTGTGCTTTTTCAATGATCCAATGGATGTTGGCAATTTGATCTCTGGTTCCTCTGCCTTTTCTAAATCCAGCTTGAACATCTGGAATTTCACAGTTCATGTACCTTTGAAGCCTCGCTTGGAGAGTTTTGAACATTACTTTGCTAGTGTGTGAGATGAGTGTAATTGTGTGGTAGTTTGAGCATTCTTTGTCATTGCCCTTCTTTGGGACTGGAATGAAAACTGACCTTTTCCGGTCCTGTGGCCACTGCTAAGTTTTCCCAATTTGCTGACAGATTGAGTGTAGCACTTTCACAGCATCATCTTTTAGGATTTTCAATCACTCAGCTGGAATTCCATCACTTCCACTAGGTTTGTTCATAGTGATGCTTCCTAAGGCCCACTTGACTTTGCATTTCAGGATGTCTGGCTCTAGGTCAGTGATCATACCTTCGTGATCATCTGGATCATGAAGATCTTTTTTGTACAGTTCTTCTGTGCATTCTTGCCACCTCTTCTTAATATCTTCTTCCTGTGTTAGATGGATACCACTTCTGTCCTTTATTGTGCCCATCTTTGCATGAAATATTCCCTTGGCAGCTCTAATTTTCTTGAAGAGATCTGTAGTCTTTCCCATTCTGTTATTGTCCTCTATTTCTTTGCAGTCATACTGAGGAAGGTTTTCTTATCTCTCCTTGCTATTCTTTGCAACTCTATTCAAATGGATATATCTTCCCCTTTCTCCTTTGACTTTCACTTCTCCTCTTTTCTCAGATATTTGTAAGGCCTCCTCAGACAACCATTTTGCCTTTTTGCATTTTTCTTGGGGATGGTCTTGATCCCTGCCTCCTGTACAATGTCATGAATCTCCATCCATAGTTCTTCAGACACTCTGTCTATCAGATCTAATCCCTTGAAGCTGTTTCTCACTTCCACTGTAAGGGATTTGATTTAGGTCATACCTGAATGGTCTTGTGGTTTTCCCTACTTTCTTCAATTTAAGTCTGAATTTGGCAATAAGGAGTTCATGATCTGAGCCACAGTCAGCTCCCAGTCTTGTTTTTGCTGACCATATAGAGATTCTCCATATTTGGCTGCAAAGATTATAATCAGTCTTATTTCGGTATTCACCATCTCGTGATGTTCATGTGTAGAGTCTTCTCTTGTGTTGTTGGAAAAGGGTGTTTGCTGTGACCAGTGTGTTGTTTTGGCAAAACTCTATTAGCCTTTGCCCTGCTTCATTCTGTACTCCAAGGCTAAATTTGCCTGTTACTCCAGGTATTTCTTGACTTCCTACATGTTTACTGCAGTCATTGATGCTTGCTCCTTGGAAGGAAAGCTACGACAAACCCAGACAGCATTTTCAAAAGCAGAGACATCACTTTGCTGACAATGGTCCACATAGTCAAAGCTATGGTTTTTCCAGTAGTCAAGTACAAATGTGAGAACTGGTCCATAAAGAAAGCTGAGCACTGAAGAACTGATGCTTTCAAATTGTGGTGCTGGAGAATACTCTTGAGAGTCCCTTGGACTGAAAGGAGATCAATCCAGTCAACTCTGAGTATTCACTGGTATGACTGTTGCTTAAGCTGAAACTACAATATTTTGGCCACCTGATGTGAAGAGTCCACTCCCTGGAAAAGACCATGATGCTGGAAAAGATTGACAGCAGGAGGAGAAGGGGATGACAGAGGATGAGATGTTTGGATAGCATCATAGACTCTATGGATATGAGTTTGAGCAATCTCTAGGAGATAGTGAAGGACAGGGAAGCCTGGTGTGATGCAGTTCATGGAGTTGCAAAGAGTTGGACATGACTTAGTGACTGAATAACAACAAGAAGTAGTGGCTAAGTGGCTTCCCATGTTTCTCAGTAGTAAAGAATCCACTTGCAGTGCAGGGGACACTGGGGATGTGGGTTTGATCTCCATGTCACGAAAATACCCTGGAATAGGAAGTGGCAACCCACTCCAGTATTCTTGCCTGAAGAACCCCACGGACAGAGGAGCCTGATGGGCTACAGTCCAAGGGGTGGCAAAGAGCTGGACACAACTGAGTGACTGAGCATGCACTCAGGCATAGTAGCTAAGAGTGTAGGTTCTGAGATCAGATAAGCTGTTGTAGAATCCACACATTCTGTGTGGCTTTGGGCAAGTTTCTTAACTTCTCTATGCTTCACTGTTTCATTTGTTAAAAGGGATAAAATTGTCCCAACTTTATCATAAGGTTTTGAGAGTATTAAATGAAATTATCATGTACTGTTTCTAGCAAAATGCCTGACAGATTGTAAGTGTGCAATAAATTGTCCTTAAATTATATAGTCAATTTTAATTGATGTCAATCATAAGTGTCAAGAAATTATAGTATCAATATAGTAACTCATCCAAAAGTTGCCCTTTATGGCATACCACTGTTTATGTCTGAAAAATTATCTAGAGCATCTTAATTTTATGAGGGCTTGACATAAAGTGGGTCTTCAATAAAAGCTGACCGAAAATTTGGAGCTGTTGACTTAAGAAATAGTCACAACCTTAAAGTTGAGAGTTATGTATTATTCAGTGGAAATTTTTAGGACTTTAAGCCGGGCAGGCAGAAACTCAAGTAACCCTGAGAAAACTGCTCTAAGGAAATGAAGTGAGGAACCGGGTTATGTAGAAATTTTGCAACAAAGGATAGGTAATCTGGTCATCAAAAGATTATTGTTAATTAAAGGAAATCAGATATCCCAAGTTAAGGAATGTAGCGCTTTTCTGTGTATGGGAAAATGCAAGAGTCCAGACTCACTGAAATCATTCCTTTCATATGCATCTCAGCTGTCTGGGCCATTATTCTTTGTGTTTCAGTCTGGAGCTTCCTTTCCTCAGGGCTCACTGTGGGCAGTGGGTGTAGTCTGATGGCTGCTAGATCGCAGGTATTTGACTTCTTGTGTTCCTTTGGGGCTCACAGGGCCAGGTTGGAGGGCTGTAATTGCTGAAGACATCCTTGTTTATTGACATGGCGGAAAATATTCCATTTCTGTTTCCTCCTCTTGGTCAGGAATTCGACCAATGTTTGGAGACATGTCATTTTTGTCCCAATGCACTGGGAGGCTCATCCCCGATCAGGCAATAATTCTCATTGATAACTCCAGGTGTTAATTCCTGGATTAGGCCCATTGATAAATAATAAAAGATTCTCTGGATCCTCTTTATTCTAACCTACTATGATCCACAAGATATTTCCCTTGTTGCTTCTTCCAGTGCCTAGAATCACACAAATACAGTTACTGATCACACACAGAACTATACATATGATCAACTGTTTCGAGTCACTGAATCATTGCTACATTTGTTGGAGGCCTGCTTACACATTGTGTGTGTTACACACAACAATCGTATAAAATAGATATAAGTAATGTTGCTAGTAACATCGACAAAGTTATAGTGTAGCAGACACACAAAGCATAAACAATTTGAAAACAACAAATTAAAACAATGATCAGTGTAATTAGTTGTAATCCAGTTGCAATAAACCATCAATTCAAAGGAGAGCTGGCTGGGAAGCCAAATTCTGGCAGGATCAGGTAGAGAGAAAAAGATAAATGTTTTATCTTTGTTTACAAAGGTATACTTTGTCAGCTTGTAGGTCACAGCATAAGAGAAAAAGGTTTACTGGAAAACAGATTCAAACTAGTATATTTTCAGAAATCAAAGTTATAAATAATATTCAGCAGTTTATTCAGTAATTGATTCCCGTTGGTCTGCATGAAGTAATCAGGTTTTCCATTAGCATTTGTCATGTTACCCAGTTCAGTGGTATTATATAAAGGCTATCAGAAACTTATATTTGTTTAAAAAGTTCTTTTTATGAGACTTCTTGAAAATTTTGTAATGGCAGTGTAAAGTTATTATAGTCTATAAAGGACAAAACAAAATAGCATGGTTAAAGATTTGAGTACAATGCAATTAGCAGGAAACTTGGATATTTGTGTAACATATAACATTTTAGGATAATGACAAATTATGACTGATAACATTGTATCAGGACATATCAGATGTTGGGGATTCCATATAAATTTTCCTTCTCCAGGGGATCTTCCCTACCCAGGGATCAAACCCAGGTCTCCTGCATTGTGGGCAGATGCTTTATCCTCTAAGCCACCAGGGAAGCCCATAATTATATTAATGACATTTATCCATACTAGTGAAATTGTGTGGTGGGTCTGTGTGCTGCTTGTGAACTTAACTCCTCCAGAGTCATTTCAGCTCACCTTACGTGTCTTGGTTGCTCCGTTTGGCAGTTTAAGACCACCATGGGTGCTTGGATAAATGAATGACCAATTCTCATTTGCGACCTCTGGGTGAGCAAGTGTTTTGATTAACGAGTGGATTTCCCTATGGGATGACCAACTCTCATTTGCGACCTCTGGGTGCGCAAGTGTTTTAATTAACGAGTGGATTTCCCTATGGGATGACCAATTCTCATTTGCGACCTCTGGGTGCGCAAGTGTTTTAATTAACGAGTGGATTTCCCTATGGGACCACCGTGAAGTTCGAAGCGCCAACTTCCATCACTCCTGTAAATTTCTCAGTCAACTGAGAAATCCGTAACTGGCTGGGATTAGTCTTGGCCCTTTTCGTCAGAGCCTAGCTCTCATAGAATATCTTCACTTTTGTCCTGACAATTCTATTAAGGAAGCCGAATTAAGGAAAAGTGTCAGATCAGGCTTTTACCTAACCACTCAGCCAAGACCACTCAGTCTCCTATAACTGAGCAAACCTTGGTGCCTTTCAACCAGCCCCTTCCCTCAATGTCTTTCAACTGTGTGGGTATTTTCCTGTTATCTTACAACCAAGCCCCACCCAGTATTTTCTCCACTAGGTGAGTATTCTCTGGTATCTTCCAACTGCCCGCCCCCACTGTCCTTGAGAGGGGCCATGTACCTGCCATACCCCACCAGATAAAACTCAGGATCATCAGTCAGTTCAGGAGACTCACTCAGATTCACGTGGACTCCTGAAGGAGGTGGATAGGTGCAGGAGGCCTCTGCTGCACCAAGGCTCCGGACCCTTGTAGAGTGCAGGCGGAGCACAGAAGTCCTTCTGGGTCCCTTCATGGTCTCCAAAACTGTCGACTTAAAAAAGGGTCACAGCCTTAAAGTTGAGCATTATCTATTATTCAGTGGAAACTTTTAGACATCAGGCCTGTACGTCAGGGAGGTAGCATCTCAAGCAACCCTGAGGAAACTGCTCTGAGGCAGTGAGGGGAGGAACCAGGTAATGGAGAAGTTTTGCAACAAAGGGCAGGTAGTCTGAACATCAAAAGACTATTGTTAATGAAAGAAAATCAGATATCCCAAGTTAAGGAATGTAGCACTTTTCTGTGTATGGGAAAATGCAAGAGTCTGGACTCACTGACATCGTTCCTTTCATATGCATCTCAGCTGTCGGGGCCAGTCTCCTGTTTTCGGTCTGGAACTTCCTTTCCTCAGGGCTCACTGTGGGCAGTGGCTGTAGTCTGATGGCTGCTAGATGGCAGGTATTTGCCTTCTTGTGTTCCTTTGAGTCTCACAGGCTCAGGTTGAAGGGCTGTAATTGCTGATGACTGCGACATCCTTATTTACTAATAGGGCAGGGAATATTCCATTTCTGAGAGCTTTCTTGCCTTTCTATTTATGGGATATGTGACTCTCTTTTCAGATCATATATGTTAAATCAACTCTCATTTGAATTATTTTTATTTTATTCCTTTAATCTTAAAAGAGGGCATATCAAAATATTTCAATAACAGAAAGTTTGAATTTTACCTTAAAATATAATTTATTCTGGAAATTGTGGGACAAAAAAGTAATCAGTATTTTTCATAATGAGAAAGTCTTAAAATAGCATACCTGAATATAAATATTTCAGATTATTTTAAGATTTTAATAGGAGTGTGGTCATAATACATAGACTTTAATATTGCTATAGCATATTTCAGTCATAAGAATAAAAAATAGACTCATGGTCTTGACAGATGTATTATTTAGGCTTATTCAGAAGTCTTACCACACTCTTGCCTTCCAAAGACAGGAAATGCTGTGTTTGTACCTTATTCCTTAAAATGATTCTGTTTTTTGTTATGTTTTTCTCTTAAAATTTTTTCAAAGTGTTTGTGTTTTATTTAACGTTTATTTACGTACCCAAAATGAAAGGTGAGATTCCATGAATTATTTAAGAAGGATCTGACTGAAATAGAATATGTGTCAGTGAAACTCCACATATGAGAAATACTGTAGCAGATGTTTCTGTCAGGAGATTATCTTCAGTTTATATCAAACTTACAAATATGCCTCAAAAGCTTAAAAAAAACTAATCTTGCCAATTAAACCCCATGAATTTTAGCTTGTTTGTCATGGAAATAAACTGGAAAGTGAGGATACGATCATACTGAAGAGGCTGATTTCATTCTCTTTCATGAAAATGATGCTTTTGGCTCATGATTCATTTGGATGCATGAATTCTTGGCTCCCTGTCCAAGCACTCTTTCCAGGTCTTTTCTTCTAATGCTTGAGATAACATCTCTGGGTCTTTGATGGTATTTTTGCCTTCCCAAATCATTTGGCAAAAAACCAACTGAAAACTGTACTCACTTCAGGCAATATGCACACTTGAGAAGCAACCTCAGTTTTTGCATTGGGGTAGTTCAGCTAGATTCTCCTAGAAATGTGGTATCTACTTGCTAAATGTGTGACTTTAACAGTTTTTTTTTTTTTTCAATCCATTTGTTCTTTGTTTTTCTTCTCAGGTCAGGGAGAAAATAGTCTTCTCTTTGTTGATGAAATAGATTTTGTCATAGGTTTTTATTCTAATTCCTAGCCCATAAAAATATTTTTAAAAATCTTGAACTATTTGAACATTCAGTTCAGTTCAGTTCAGTCACTCAGTTGTGTCTGACTCTTTGTGACCCCATGAATCGCAGGACGCCAGGCCTCCCTGTCCATCACCAACTCCCGGAGTTCACTGAGACTCACGTCCATCGAGTCAGTGATGCCATCCAGCCATCTCATCCTCTGTTGTCCCCTTCTCCTCCTGCTCCCAATCCCTCCCAGCATCAGAGTCTTTTCCAATGAGTCAACTCTTTGCATGAGGTGGCCAAAATTTGTGATAATCAGTATGTAAAATAAAATATTTCACACACAAAAATGACATATCCAAATGCATACTACTTATTTGAGTAATAAGTTTCCATATGTGATACCATGAGTGAGGACTTTATAATTTAACATTCATTTATTTAACCATGAAACACATTTGCTGGAATTGTGGCTTCCTGCTTTTCTTCTGTTTATTTTTCTTTCAGTTTTACTATTTTCTGCTGCAGATTTCTTTTCTCGTCTCTTTTTTTTGGATTTTTTTTTTGGTGATTTTTACAACAGCTTTATTGAAATATATTCTCATACCATAATACTTGCCCTTATAAAGTATACAGTTCAGTGGTTTTTTAATACCTTCATAGAGTTGTGCAATCATCACCACTATCTAATTTCATAATATTTTCACAATTCCATAAAAAACTCTATACCCATGAGCAAAAACTCCCTATTTCCTCCTCCACAAGTCTCTGGCAACCACTAAACTATTTTCTGCTTCTGTGGATTTGCCTGTTCTGGACATTTCATATAAATGAATCATACAAATATGTGACATTTTTCGACTGATTTTTTTCATTTAGCATGTTTTCAAGATTCATTCATGTTGTAGCATGTGTCAGTACTTCCTTTTTAATCACTGAATAATATTCTACTACATGGATATATTGCATTTTATTGATCCATTCATCAGTTGCTAGACATTTGGGTCCATCAACTTTTTTTAGCTATTATGAATAAGTTGATATGAATATTCATGTACAAGTTTTTAATGTGGAAATATGCTTTCAATTCTTTTGGGTATAGATCTAGACATAATTTCATTACTGTTTTAAATTTTTTTTTTTTTTTAGGATTTCCTTACTTATTTATTTTTTAACTTTACAATATTGTTTTGGTTTTGCCATATATCAACATGAATCCGCCATAGGTATACACGTGTTCCCCATCCTGAACCCTCCTCCCTCCTCCCTTCCCATACCACCCCTCTGGGTCGTCCCAGTGCACCAGCCCCAAGCATCCAGTATCATGCATCGAACCTGGACTGGCGACTCGTTTCATATATGCTATTATACATGTTTCAATGCCATTCTCACAAATCATCCTACCCTCTCCCTCTCCCACAGAGTCCAAAAGACTGTTCTATACATCTGTGTCTCTTTTGCTGTCTCGTATACAGGGTTATTGTTACCATCGTTCTAAATTCCATATATATGTGTTAGTATACTGTATTGGTGTTTTTCTTTCTGGCTTACTTCACTCTGTATAATAGGCTCCAGTTTCATCCACCTCATTAGAACTGATTCAAATGTATTTTTTTTAATGGCTGAGTAATACTCCATTGTGTATATGTACCACAGCTTTCTTATCCATTCATCTGCTGATGGGCATCTAGGTTGCTTCCATGTCCTGGCTATTATAAACAGTGCTGCGATGAACATTGGGATACACGTGTCTCTTTCAATTCTGGTTTCCTCAGTATGTATGACCAGCAGTGGGATTGCTGGATCATAAGGCAGTTCTATTTCCAGTTTTTTAAGGAATCTCCACACTATTCTCCATAGTGGCTGTACTAGTTTGCATTCCCACCAACAGTGTAAGAGGGTTCCCTTTTCTCCACACCCTCTCCAGCATTTATTGCTTGTAGACTTTTGGATAGCAGCCATTCTGACTGGCGTGAAATGGTACCTCATAGTGGTTTTGATTTGCATTTCTCTGATAATGAGTGATGTTGAGCATCTTTTCATGTGTTTGTTAGCCATCTGTATGTCTTCTTTGGAGAAATGTCTATTTAGTTCTTTGGCCCATTTATTGATTGGGTCATTTATTTTTATGGAATTGAGCTTTAGGAGTTGCTTGTATATTTTTGAGATTAGTTGTTTGTCTGTTGCTTCATTTGCTATTATTTTCTCCCATTCTGAAGGCTGTCTTTTCACCTTGCTTATAGTTTCCTTTGTTGTGCAGAAGCTTTTAAGTTTAATTAGGTCCCATTTGTTTATTTTTGCTTTTATTTCCAATATTCTGGGAGGTGGGTCATAGAGGATCCTGCTGTGATGTATGTCAGAGAGTGTTTTGCCTATGTTCTCCTCTAGGAGTTTTATAGTTTCTGGTCTTACATTTAGATCTTTAATCCATTTTGAGTTTAATTTAATTAGAAATAAAATGTTTTTACATTTAATTCATATTTTCAGTTTTTAATGATTTGTTTATTCACATTATTTTTTATTGATTTCTAATAACTATATATTCTACATATGCAAATTGCTGATTTTTAATAATTATTTTTATTTTAAACTTTACCAAATGTACATATAGCTTAAAAATATACAAGTGTTGGGGCTTCCCAGGTGGTCTAGTGGTTAAGAACTCACTTGCCAATACAGAGGACATGTATGGGTTCAATCCCTGGTCCAGGAAGGTTCCACGTGCTGTAGGGCAAGTTAGCCCATGAGCCATAACTACTGGGCCTATATGCAGCAACTACTGAAGCCCACACACCTAGAGCCACACTGCAACTACTGAGCTCACATCCTGCGACTACTGAAGCCAGCATACCCTAGAGCCCATGCTCTATGACAAAAGAAGCCACTGCAATGAGAAGCCCACACACTGCAACAAAGAGTAGCCCTTACTCGCTGCAACGAGAGAGCCTATGTATACCAATGAAGACTCAGCACAGTCAAAAATAAATGATGAAAAAGTCTTAAAACATTACAAGCGTTATCATGAAATAATCACCAGCTGTATCTCCATTCTTTCTTCCTGGTGATGATCACTTTTAATTCTTTTAGTTTTTTTTTTTCCTATTAATATTAGTATTTACCTCCATATTTCTAAGCAATGAGCTTATGCTGTCATTCTTGATAGTTCAGTTGTGTATGTGATACATTCACCTCCTACTGTAGTTTTTGGCCTTCCTTGTCCCTCAGACAGTAAAGAATCTGCCTGCAATGTGGGAGATGTGAGTTTGATCCCTGGGTTGGGAAGATCCCCTAGAGAAGGGAAAGGCTACCCACTCCAGTATTCTTGCCTGGAGATTTCTGTGGACAGAGGAGGCTCATGGGTTATATTCCATGGTGTCACAGAGTTGGATACAACTGAGTGACTAACACTTTAAAATTTTCACTTCATTGTAGTTCTTATAGCATTCTCTACCCTTTTCCCCATACCACATTTCCTTTCAACCTGTAAAATATTTACTAATATATTAAATTAATATTTAATAATTGACTATATAAGTAATGGGCTTCCCTTATATAAATAATGGGCTTCCGTTGTGGCTCAGCTGGTAAAGAATCCACCTGCAATGTGGGAGACCGGGTTTGATCCCTGGGTTGGGAAGATCCCCTGGAGAAGGAAAAGACAACCCACACCTGTATTCTGGCCTGGAGAATTCCACGGACTGTATAGTCCATGGGGTCACAAAGAGTCGGACATGACTGAGCGACTTTCACTTTCACATAAATAATTTTTTGCTCTTGTCATATAGTGTCCTATGAACATATTTATTTCTTATTCAACCTTTTGTTTTGGTTTTTATTAAGAAATCACAATTTTCTGTTTAGCTTTTAATTGCATTTCATGCTCTTCCACATTGCAGAGTAATAAATAACATCAGAGTAGACTTTCTACTCTTTTAATGTTTTTTGTTGTTGATTTTTTCCCAGCTGCACTGCTTGTGGGGTCTTAGTTCACTGGCTATGAAAACGTGGAGTCCTAACCATTGGACCTTCAGGGAATTCCCTCCTTTTTATGTTCTTACAGTCATCTCTTCTGCATCTGTCTAAACTATTGCTTTCTAGGCTTGGTGCTCAGCTGGAATCTTCCTTTATCATTATCCTGGGATTTAAGAAAAAAATCCTTTTCCTGTGTTGGCTTTGGGTCTTCTAAGAACTAAATGCCAAGATGTGGATAAATGAGCAAATAATTTATTAATGAAATGCCTGTGAATAGAAACAAGGATATTGGACAGGCTGAGGGAATCCATCAGATCAGAAGACAAGTCTGACCCTCAGGGATGGAGGGTTTGATGGAACGAAGGTTAAACAAGCTTTCATGTGGCCCATGAGAAGAGTCCTGGGTCTCCCAGGAATAAGCCTTTCTTAGTAATGGAATAATTTGCTGGGACCAGTGTGTGGAAAGTGCAGGCTGGGCTGGGTTTCTGAGCACAGCAGTTAGGACGCTTGGTCAATATTCTCCTATAGTTTGGAGGGTTGCCAGATGCATTCTCATTGCCACTAAGGCCACCTTGTTTCTTAGTTTTCATATATTTTTTCCCCTTAGTTTATTCCCTTGTTTTGGTAGATCATATCCTCTAGTTGCTTAAGATCACAGTGCACTAATATCCTGTGCAATATTCCTTAATATTTGGTTTATTCCCCTTTTCTCAGTGTTTATCCCCCTTTTCTCAGTGTTTATCCACTAAAACTGTCCCTCTAGGCAAGGCCTGAGGGAATCTTTACAGTATATATTTGCTGGATGTATTGCAGGGTCCTTCTTCCTGGGAACCTAGCTATCTCTTCATTTGGTGGTTCCATATCTGAAAATGGGCTCAGGTCTGGGGACTGAGCAAGGCACTGTGACTCTTTGCTGGGATCACTGTCCTCAGACAGCTGCTCCTCCATTTCTACCTCTGATTGCAGATGTTAAGTCGTACCTTTGAAGGGTGCCTGGGCATTTTGTCCCTAGAAACCTAAATTTCTATTAATTATTTCTCTGCCAGCTAAGTTCTCTCAGCTGCTACTTTGACCTTGCTGGTGGTTATGGTAACTGTGGTCCCTTGACTTCTGCAGATAAGTGCTGCCACCTGGTTTCTCTTATTCCTGGGACTCATCATGTCTGTCACCATTAGTGAGCCTGGCTCTGAGCCATCTTTTCCTACATTTAGGCATGGATTACAGATAACTGGTACTAAAGTTCTTAGTGACAGCACTGTTTTCTGTAAGAAGCAGCACTTACCCCTTGTAATGAGACAGGAAGAAAGGCGGCAGGGCACAAGCATTAAAAGGATACCACAACTATTGAGAAGATCAGGATACAACAAAAACCAGTTAGAATCTACTAGGCCCAAGATGGGCTTCCCAGGTAGGAGATGTAAGAGTCACAGGTTCCATCCCTGGTTGGGGAAGATCCCCTGGAGGAGGGCACGGCAATCCATTCCAGTATTCCTACCGGGAGAATCCCATGGACAGAGGAGCCTGGTGGGCTACAGCCCAGAGTCACACAGAGTTGGACATGACTGAAATGACTTAGCATGCAGGCCCAAGATGGCAGGAGACTGGACTTCAGGAGACCTGGAGCCTCATTACATGCTCATTGTAATACATCAGCATGCTAACTGACTCACCCACAGGCACCATGACAGTTCTGAGGTCAACCATAAAAGGCCAAAAAGTGGGTGATGGCCCGATTCCTGGAAATCTCCACCCCTTCCCCAAAATAGTTGGATTGAGAATAATCCTCCCACTCATTAGTCTATGAAATTATTCAGCCCATAAAAACTAACCATTCTCAGAATGTACTTTAGTGCCACTGAAAGGTATAGATAAATATGGTTAAAATAATGTTTTATATTAGATGACTTTCACCACCATAACATAACATAAAAACAAAACAAACCACAAAAACCAATCACTCCCACACCTCAGGGCCACTCTCACTTTCCAAGACCCTGACTGCGTGCCCAGAGTGCAAGTCTGGCTTTTGAGATGGCCCATGCTCTGTCTTTGAATGCGTATCTCCCTGAATAAAACTGCTTTTACTTCCTTAAGGCTCGCTCTTGAGTTCTTTCCTGTTCAAAGCCAAGGACCCTGACTTGGTGGCCTGATGGAGGGGCTCACCTAAGACTTGGGACACGATCATCCTTTTTTGCCTCATTTCTCCTATGACAGTAAGCCCCTACTGAGGCTTTTCTACCACAGCCCAATGAATAGCCCTCAGAGTTGTCCCCGTTTCCTCTCCTGGCTGCTAGGCAGATAACTGTTATTACATCCCAACACAATACAGCTGGGAAGTGCTGGACCTGAGGGTCTGCAAAGCAGCATCTGGTGAGAGAGGTACCAGCATCACCAAGAACTTCAGTGCTGGCTCCTCTCTGTAGTTTGGGGCTGGTGGTAGGACAGTGAGCACAGAATTGTGGGTGTGTTGAGCCTCAATACTGGGGGACATCCACCTAGATGTCCCCATCCCACGTTTCAGGGCTCGGACCTTAGTGTAACAGAGTGTTTAATCATCTCTGTGGCTCCCAGTTGTAAATCTGCAAAGTCCCGTGATTGCTCCTGAGCTGTGTTCTCTGCCACTGCAGGGAGATAAGGATGGCTTTGTAAGAAGTACCACCACAAGCACATGCTGGCTCTCATACTTAGCCTTGAACTTCTCATTAACTGCCTTCAGTTTCTAGTTATCCCTCTGAAGGGCTTCCATTCACTTGTAAAGACTAGCCCCTGTCTTTGCAGGTGCTGGCTCTCTTGTGTCTTTAAAGGCCTCATTCATTGCATGGGTAAGCTTGATTTTCTGCACTGGGTATGTTTCCTCAGGCCATCATCTGTGAAATACTCAGCAGCTGAGACACCGCCTTGTGCCAGGGACGATTTGTGGCCCACATCCCACTGAGGTTGGGGTTTTCCTTGCCGGCCAGTGAGCAATCCACTCTCTGCCCTAGAGGCTGCCTTCTCAGACCATTTGCTAGTACCAACTGTTCAGTTCAGTTCCTCTGAAAAGCAGATACCGTGATGGAGTGGAGATGTACAAGGTTTTATTAGGAGGAAACACCTGTGAAGGATAAAGTGAACAAGAGCAGGTGTTAGCTAGGAAACTTTTGACATTATGACATGGGTCTGACAACTGAAAAAGGAGAGCAGGAAGGAAGCAGCAGCTCAGAGAGTATTGACCAGGCTGGTGAGTCAGCTGTGAGGAGTCCCCGCTGGCCAGAATGGTCCTCCTCAAGTCCACTCACTATCAGTCATGGTGAGAGGCCTAGGCTGTGAATGTGGTGCTGGATCCTGCAGGTACAACACATGGAGGCTGTCAGCCAATATCCTCCTGGGGTCAAAGGTGTCTATCTAAAGAAAAACAAATGACGTGAAAGCTGTGAGTCAAGTTTTATTCAGGAACCTTACTGAGGACTATAGCTTGGAAAATAGCCTTCTCAGGACAGACTGCTCTAAGAGGCAGGGGAGGAGCTAGTTAGTATATATATGAACTTTCTGGCTGGGAAATATTGTAGTCACGTGTGTGTGTGTGTGTGTGCGCGGGCGCGCACGCACGCCCACGTGCGTTCAGTTGCTAAGCGTGTTTGACTCTTTCTGACCCTAGGGACTGTAGCCCACCAGGCTCCTCCCACCAGGAGGAGCCTGGTGGGCAATCAAATTCTTGCCATGTGATTTCCCAGGCAAGAATACTGGAGTGGGCTGCCATTCCCTTCTTCAAAGGATCTTCCCAACCCAGGGGTTGAATCCATGTTTCCTGCGTCTCCTGCATTGACAGGAGAATTCTTTACCACTGAGCCACTTGGGAAGCTCCAAAAAATAACAGATGTCTCAATTTAATGACTAGTGCTTTTCTATTGTAAGAAGATTCAAGATTCTGGGGTCATTGAAATTCTCCCTTAGGTATGCATCTTAACTATCTAGGGGCCCAAATATCCAAAAACACAGCACTTTCATCTTGCCTTTCCAATCCTGAATTCCCCTTCGGGTGCACTGTTGCTGTGTTTCATCTTAACCCATTTGTATGATCATGGATAACAGGCTTCGTTGCTTTTATTCACAAAGGGAGATCTGAGCAGTGCACGCCCCTGAGGGTCACTTCCATCCTCCCCCACTGCTCTGTCATAAATCAAGTTTCTTTGTTTGTATGTGTTTATTTTGTGATTCTCTAATCTGTTCCATTGATTGATTTTATAAGTATATCTGTGCTACTACCACATGATTTTATTTTGTAAGGACTTTCTATTAAGTCTTGTTATTTGTAAAGCAAATACATCCGTGTTTTTCTCCTTATAGTATCTGGGCTATTCTCATTCATTTCCTCACTCACATACATTTTTATATTAGTTTGTTAAGTTTTCATGTTTTAGCTGGAATTGCATTCAATAGTTAAGATCAATGGGAAGAACTCTGTGTGACAGTGCATCTTCAAATCCAATGATATGGTATATACTTTCATTTATTTCTTTTAAAATGTCTTTCGATATTATATGTATAAATTTTCCCAGAAAAGTCTTGCATATCTTTTTAAAGATTCAACATTGATAATTTAAATTTTTGTCCCTGATGTAAATGGTATCTTTTCTTCAAAAAACGTTATATTTTCTGTTTCTTGATGGTGTGTAGTCATGCCTTTCAGAGTTGTCCTACCTTCAGGCAAGGGGGCCTGGCGTTTATACCCCTTATCTACCAATTACTGGCTGAAGACTGCCCTCAGGGACTGGGTGTGACCCTGTGTGGGGAGCCTCTTGGCCTGAGGTCAGTGCCTGCAGAATGACTCAATTGAGCTGCAGACATTCCCACCAGCTGGGCAAATACCACCCTGGCCTGAAGGGGGTTTCTCAGCATTTAAGAGTCACAGAGATGCTCAAGGCCCTTTAGAAGACTGAAGAATTTTCTTTTATTCTTAGGTTTGTTATGTTTTCCTGGGTTGGTAAAAGAAGAGGCCATGCCTACCTGTATGGTGTGCAGAACTGGATGTGGGGTCCAGCTGTTTTTTAAACAGGCTTTCCACTCCTCCTCTGTCAGCCTCCCCTTGCCTCGGCTAGCCCAAGCCTCTTCTGTGGTTTGCAGGAGAGACGGCTGGCTCTCAGGCTTCTCTGACTGCAGCACAGGGTTTAGCTTTCCCCCGTCATCCAAGTCAGTTCCCATTTGACCTCTGCTTTCTGACCTTCAAAAGTCTGATGCTGTCTCCTCTGGTCTCTCTTTTTTATTCCTTAATTGTCATTTAAGTTGGGTTCAAGAAGGAGCATAGGGTTCAACTGTTCTTGCTGAGAAGCTCTCTCAGTGTTCTGATTCAGAGAATTATGAAACAAAGGTAAATTGGGAAGAGACTTCCCTGGTGGTCCAGTGGTTAAGACTCCACACTTCCAGTGCAGGGGGTGTGGATTTGATCCCTGGTTAGAGAACTAAGATCCCACATGGCTGTGGCAACCAAAAAAAAAAAAAAAAGTGGGCAGAGTTTGACATAGGCTGTTTCTTAAGTTTGAAATTACCCCTTTTTTCTTCTCAGTCTTTGCTTGTCTAACCCACCCTTCAGGTCTCAGTCACCTTCTCCAGGACACGTACCTTCACAGCCCAAGTCTGGGTTATATACTGCTTCTCTGTGTTGCAGTGTAAACTTACTCTGTTTCCTCCAAATATGAATGGTAATATTGTATTTTTGCCTACCTAGTGTGCATTCTGTAGTGCAATACTAATAGTGTTTTACTATACTTTGTTTGAGGCTTCCCTGGAGGTAAAGAATCTGCCTGCAGTGCAGGAGATCCATATTCAATTTCTGGGTCAGGAAGACCCCCTGGAAAAGGGAATGACTATCCAGTATTCTTGCCTGGAGAATTTCATGGACAGAGGAACCTGGCGGGCTGCATAGAGTTGAACACGACTGAATGACTAACACTTTCACTTTTTACATACTTTGTTTTCAAAAGTGCAAACCACAGAATAAATGTCATTCTGATGTAACCTTTCCAAGGAATTTCTTGGAGAATGTATTTTCATTGATATTCATATATCAGATCAGATCAGATCAGATCAGTCGCTCAGTCGTGTCTGACTCTTTGTGACCCCATGAATCGCAGCACGCCAGGCCTCCCTGTCTATCACCAACTCCCAGAGTTCACTCAGACTCACATCCATCGAGTCAGTGATGCCATCCAGCCATCTCATCCTCTGTCGTCCCCTTCCCCTCCTGCCCCCAATCCCTCCCAGCATCAGAGTCTTTTCCAATGAGTCAACTCTTCGCATGAGGTGGCCAAAGTACTGGAGTTTCAGCTTTAGCACCATTCCTTCCAAAGAAACCCCAGGGCTGATCTCCTTCAGAATGGACTGGTTGGATCTCCTTGCCATCCAAGGGACTCTCAAGAGTCTTCTCCAACACCACAGTTCAAAAGTGTCAATTCTTCAGCGCTCAGCCTTCTTCACAGTCCAACTTTCACATCCATACATGACCACAGGAAAAACCATAGCCTTGACTAGACAGACCTTTGTTGGCAAAGTAATGTCTCTGCTTTTGAATAAGCTATCTAGGTTGGTCATAACTTTCCTTCCAAGGAGTAAGCATCTTTTAATTTCATGGCTGCAGTCACCATCTGTAGTGATTTTGGAGCCCAGAAAAATAAAGTCTGACACCGTTTCCACTGTTTCCCCATCTATTTCCTATGAAGTGGTGGGACTGGATCTTCATTTTCTGAATGTTGAGCTTTAAGCCAACTTTTTCACTCTCCACTTTCACTTTCATTAAGAGGCTTTTTAGTTCCTCTTCACTTTCTGCCATAAGGGTGGTGTCATCTGCATATCTGAGGTTATTGATATTTCTCCCGGCAATCTTGATTCCAGCTTGTGTTTCTTCCAGTCCAGCGTTTCTCATGATGTACTCTGCATATAAGTTAAATAAACAGGATGACAATATACAGCCTTGACGAACTCCTTTTCCTATTTGAAACCAGTCTGTTGTTCCACGTCCAGTTCTAACTGTTGCTTCCTGACCTGCATACAAATTTCTCAAGAGGCAGATCAGGTGTTCTGGTATTCCCATCTCTTTCAGAATTTTCCACAGTTTATTGTGATCCACACAGTCAAAGGCTTTGCATAGTCAATAAAGCAGAATAAAAGCAAATTTATGGTTACTCATCTTCTGATTCTGAAGGTACAGGAG
Organism: Bos mutus; assembly: GCF_027580195.1. Lineage (NCBI taxonomy): Eukaryota > Metazoa > Chordata > Mammalia > Artiodactyla > Bovidae > Bos > Bos mutus. Next base: position 73,210,463 of record NC_091631.1, on the reverse strand, counting down.
ACTTCCTGTTTAACCTGGAAGGTGCTTTTGTGACAAGCAAACTCAACCTCCAATATGGGAAAACTGTCACAGGAGCTGTAATTCAGTTTCATAGGAAATTTGGAAAGGCAGGCCTTCAGGGGAATTCTTTAGTTTTTCATGTGTACATTTTTGTCAAAGACGTTCTCATTTGCTGTTAATTTTTTGACTTACCTGATTAAAAAAAAGCAATAAATGCACAAGGTAGATAGTGTGAAAAATATACTGCTGAGAAACCACTACTGCTAATGCTTTGTTGCATACATTTCCTGCTTTCATTTCTCCACGTGGGTTTCCTCTCACAGTTAAGACACTGTTTAAGTATAGCTCCCTCTTTTCTCACATAGCAATGAATCATTGTTTTTCTCTGTTTCATTAAGTATTCTTTACAAACATGATCTTTATGGTTGTGTAATGGTCATCAGAAGAATGCATGTAATTTACAATTTTCCTATTGTCACCTAGGGTGTTTTATTACATTTTTTTGGTAACAATAAACTTTGTTACATATATTAGAATTGCTATTCTTGAGGAAATTTAGTCTTTAACTCTGAAGAGTAAAAGTGGAGAGGCTTTTCATAGACACTTTGAGATAATGCATGTGAAATGTATATAAATTAAAAAACGTAATATATTTACCTGGTTTAGCTTTCTATTAGTATTAGTGTATGGAGTAAGAAATGGCAACCCACTCCAGTATTCTTGCCTGGAGAATCCCATGGACAGAGTCTGGAAGGCTACAGTCCATAGGATCACAAAGAGTCAGACACAACTTAAGTGATTTAGCATGCTTGGAGACTTTTATTTATATTATTTGTATTATTGAGTTAACCAACTTACTATTTGGAGAAGAAGGTAGATCATATCTACATTCAGAGTGAATTATATCATTAATCATAGTCTATGATATATATATATATAAATATGTAAAGTGAAAATAAAGCATTAGTTGCTTAGTCATTTCTGACTTTTTGAGTTCCCATCAACTGTAGCCCACCAGGCTCCTCTGTCCATGGGATTCTCCAGGCAAGGGTACTGGAGTGGGTAACCATTCCCTTCTCCAGGGGATCTTATCTTCCCCATGCAGGGATTGAACCTGGGTCTCCCACATTGTGGGTAGATACTGTGCTGTCTGAGCCACCAGGGAACACCAAATATATAAAACAATATATTAAAATGAAATGAATATTGTCAGAGACCACTGATTTTCTTTTTTAAAATTTATTTGGGTGGAGGATAATTGCTTCACAATGGTGTGTTGGTTTTTGCCTGTATACTAGCGCTAATCAGCAATAATGATTATATGTCCCCTCCCTCTTGAGTCTCCCTTCCCCTCATCCCTTCCTTCCAGGATATTACAGACGTGAGGGCTGGGCTCCCTGTGTTATACAGCAGCTTCCCACTAGCCATCTATTTTACACGTGGTAGTGTGTGGATGTCAATTCTCCTACCTTCTCTTTCCCCTCCTGTGTCCACAAGTCCATTCTTTACATTTGCATCTCCATTCCTTCCCTGAAATAGGTTCATTAGTACTATTTTTCTAGACTCCATGTATATGCATTAATATACAATATTTTTCTGTAATTTCTGATTTATTTCACTGTAAAACAGGCTGTAGGTTTAACTATCTCACTAGAACCGACTCAAATTCATTATTTTTTATGGCTGGGTAATATTCCATTGTATATATATACCACATCTTCTTTATCCATTCATATGTCAGTGGACATCTAGGTTGCTTCCTTGTCCTGGCTATTGTAAATAGTGCTGCAATGAACATTGGGGTATGTATCTTTTTGAATTGTGGTTTACTCAGGGTTTTGGAGAAGGAAATGGCAACCCACTCCAGTGTTCTTGCCTGGAGAATCCCAGGGACGAGGGAGCCTGGTGGGCTGCACAGAGTCGGACATGACTGAAGCAACTTAGCAGCAGCAGGGTATATGCCCAGTAGTGGGGTTGCTGGGTTATACGGTAGTTCTATTCCTAGCTTTTAAAACAATCCCTGTACTGTTCTCCACAGTGGCCGCACCAATTTATATTCCCACCAACGGTGTAGGAGGGTTTCCTTTCCTGCACGTCTGCTCGGCATTGATTATTTGTAGACATTTTGATGATGGCCATTCTGACTGGGGTGAGGTGATACCTCATTGTAGTTTTGATTTGCATTTCTCTAATAATGAGCAATGTTGAATATATTTTCATTTTTCATGTGTTCATTTGCCATCTGTCTGTCTTCTTTGAAGATATGTCTATGTCTTCTGCCCATTTTTGGACTGTTTTTCTGATATTGAGCTGTATGAGCTGTTTATATAATTAGGAGATTAATCCTTTGTCGGTTGCTTCGTTTGCACTGATTTTCAAACTGGGTGGCAAGATATCAGTGAGTGAATGTATCTTATTGGTTGTAACTAGCATAGCTTTGTTTTTGAAGTGAGATATGATTGATGGGTCTTCCCTTGGTGGCTCAGTGGTAAAGAATCCGCTTGCAATGCAGGAGACATGGCTTTGATCCCTGGATTGGGAAGATCCCCTGGAGAAGGAAATGGCAACTCACTCCAGTATTCTTGCCTGGGAAATCCCTTGGAGAGAGGAGCCTGGCGGGCTAGTCCATACTGTTGCATAGAGTTGGCCACAAATGAGCAACAAAACAATTGATGTGTTACATTGTATTACTCTTATGTGTACCAAATAATATATTCATTGCAAAGTGATTACCACAATAAATTCAGTTAACTTCCAAGCAATTTTCAAATTCCTCAAAAAATAAAAAGTACTACCACATAATCAGGCGATTCTATTTCTGGGTATTTATCTGAAGGAAATGAAATCACTATCTCAAAAAGATGTCCAAACCCCCATGTTCATTGCAGCATTGTTTTCAATAGCTAAGGCATGAAAGGAGGATCCCATGGACGGAGGAGCCTGGTGGGCTGCAGTCCATGGGGTCGCTAGGAGTCAGACACAACTGAGCAACTTCACTTTCACTTTTCACTTTCATGCATTGGAGAAGGAAATGGCAACCCACTCCAGTGTTCTTGCCTGGAGAATCCCAGGGACGGGGGAGCCTGCTGGGCTGCTGTCTATGGGGTCTCACAGAGTCGGACACAACTGAAGCGACTTAGCAGCAGCAGCAGAGCAAATCCGGGTGAAACTACTGGCATTCATTGTGATAGAAAGCCTATTGTTTCCTAACCACTAGAGGGCAGTATACTACATTAGTTAAAAAAAAATCTGACAATACAGTGGATCTAGTTTTACAACTGATTGAGAGACATAAAATTACACGTAATTTTGTGTTGGACTATTACTGTTATGTGAGAACCTACCACATGGCATACACTGAGATAGGGATAAACTGGTAAATAAGACATGTTCTATAATTTAGTAAGAGGACGAGACAGTTACGCTCTTTGGTTTGGCTCCTGTCCGCCTTTCTAGCCTCATACACTGCCACTCCACAGCTTGCAGCCTGACCTGTGGTCGTGCTCAACTCCTCCTAATCGTCTTGCACATGCTGTTCCCTCTTCCTGAAATACTGTGCTTCTCTCTGCCTGTTGAACCCTAACTTATACCTCAACCTCCAATATCTTGACTTTCCCAGGCAAAGTTAAGTGCAAGCATGTGTTTTCTCCATTTCACTCACTCAACTGTAATCCTCTTAGACCTGGTGACCTCTTTTCCCTAGGAAACTGAACTACTGGAAGGCAAAAGATGTGTTGTTCATTTTCATTTCTCTAGTTGTGTCTGTGACATAGTCAGTGCTTAAAATGCACATTTAATAAACGAGCAAAGAAAAGTGCTATGAACAGATGCTGTGAGGAGATAATTTCCTCATGATCTCTCCATTAGTTCTTCCATCCTCTCCTTCTAACCATGCCACTAAAAAGCATCTATCCAATTTCCATAGCAAACCAGAGAGGCTTTTTTGACTTACTGATGGTGAGGGAGAGTTAGGCTTTGTCAAACAAGGGAAGGGAAGGGAAAAGAATTTTGGAGGAAAATTTAGGTTTCCCTAATATTTCCCCATGACACCCTGGGGGATGATCTTCACTTTAGCAACACACAGCTGAGACTGAATAATCTTTGTTCTTCCATCCCTTTCTTAGACTAGCCAAGTAGGCGAAGTGGTTACGTTTGTCATTTGGCTAGCAGTATTAAGAAGACAGGGTGCCTAGTACATTCCATTGTGATCTACAAAAGCTGAAGGAATCAGAGTCAAGTTTCAACATGTTCCAAGTCCTCATATGGCAAATTAAACAGTTCTCCATCCAAGTGGTATTTGTACCTGTTTATAAAAGTTTTTCTTATATGTTCACTTTAGAAGTTTGCAAAAAGATTAAAACATAGTTTTAGCTTGCTTACAATTTTGTAGGTATGCCCATACTCAAGTGTGTTAATGTATGTTAGTGTGTGTTAGTTGCTCAGTCGTGTCCAACTCTTTGCAACCTCATGGAGCCCTCCAGGTTCCTCTGCCCATACTCATATCATCTGGGAAATTCTGCTCTGTAGAGAGACCTGGTTGTATATTACAAGCGGTAAATGAAGTCTAAAGTCAAATGGACTTTTGTGTGAGTCCTGGATATGTCTTTTTTTTCTAGCTTTGTGAACTTGGGCATGTTTCTCAACCTCACTTCACCTCAGTTCCTTCATTTGAAATACGGACACAGCAGTTCTTCCCTCAGTGGGGTTGCTAGGAGGATTAGACAAAGGTCTGCATGTAAAGAGCTTTACACAAGATTTGGCATATTGTGAGCTTTCAGTAGACATTCAGTTCAGTTCAGTCGCTCAGTTGTGTCCGACTCTTTGCAACCCCATGAATTGCAGCACACCACACCTTCCTGTCCATCACCAACTCCCAGAGTTTACTCAGACTCACGTCCATCGAGTCAGTGATGCCATCCAGCCATCTCATCCTCTGTCGTCCCCTTCTCCTCCTGCCCCTAGTCCCTCCCAGCATCAGGGTCTTTTCCAATGAGTCAAATCTTCGCATGAGGTGGCCAAAGTACTGGAGTTTCAGCTTTAGCATTAGCTCTTATTATAAGATGAAGATCTTCAGTGCAAGATAAAATCATTTTTTCTTTGCGAGTTTTTCTTTCTTGTTTTTCAAATAACTAGTGCTTAATGGATTCCCACCACCCCTCATTCCACTGCTATGGCAGTAAGAAGTTTATTTCCCCATTCTGATAAAACATAAGCTAATGGGGGCTTGCAAGCACGAGAACCTTGGCGGAGATGAAGTGAAGGCCCTGCTGTGGGTGCTATAGTCGGACTTTGTGGGCCTCAGAAAGTCTCTTCCAGTGTTTTCCCACCCAGAGAGCTCTTACCTTTGCTGCCCCTGCGAATGCAGTGAGGCATACAGCCTTGCTATTAAGCATTCTTGAGGCTCCTCTACTGCTTTGGCAAGAGTGAGCTTTCTCTTCTTCAGCATCACTGATGTTGGCTTGGAATATGGTTTTCAGACAGACTGTCTAAATTATCAACTCCTGTGGGTAGGAACGTTGCTCTGTATAATCATATCAAAATGACATATATATTAATACATAAGTATGTGAGTGTGTGTGTGTGCTCAGTTGTGTCCAACTGTTTGCCATTTTATGGATTGCAGTCCACTGGGCTCCTCTCTCTATGGGATTTCCCAGACAAGAATACTGGAGTGGTTGCCATTTCCCGACCCAGGGATCGACCCTGCATCCCCTGGGTCTGCTGCACTGCAGGCAGATTCTTTATCCCTGAGCCACTAGGCAAGTTACATACATAAGTACTTAATATATTTTTAAGCTTAAAATTATATGTTTTAATGTTTTATATAACTATAGTGCCATTTGTTAATAGTTTAAGCTTAATATATTTTTAAGCTTAAAATTATATGTTTTAATGTTTTATATGACCATAGTGCCATTTGTTCTGAGCCAAAATTGATAGCTCAGTTGGTGAAGAATCCGCCTGCAATGCAGGAGACCCAGGTTTGATTCCTGGGTTGGGAAGATTCGCTGTAGAAGGGGTAGGCTACCCACTCCAGTATTTTGGCCTATGCAGTCCATGGGGTCGCAAAGAATTGGACACCACTGAGCGACTTTCACTTTCATATGGTACAACAAAAATGTTAAAACATTTTAAGAATTTAAAACATTTTAGCCTTTTAATTTTGAGATAATTTTAGATTTACAAAAGAGTGGCCATGACAGTACAGAGAGTTCCTAAATACCCATTACTCAGCTTTCCCTAATGTTAACATCTCATATAACCATGGTGGAGTTATCAAAACTTAGCAACAAACATTTGTACACTACTATTGACTGAACTACAGATTTCATTAGGATTTCACCATTTCCCTCCCCAGTAATGTCCTTGTTCTGTTTCTGAGTCCCACCCAAGACTTCATGTTACATTCGTTCTGTCCTTTAGTCTCTTCTAATCTGGGACAGTTCGTCAGCCTTTCCTTTCATTTCACAATCTTGGCACTTTTGGAAAGTACTGATCAAGCGTTTTGTAGAATGTCCTTAATTTGTCTGAGTTTGTGTGATGTTTTTCTCCAGATTATTGAGTTTGTAGAGTTTTGGGAGGAGTGCCACAGAAATGACACACCCTTCTCAGTGCATTAGATAAGGCAGTACAACATGACACTGCCATGCTCTCTTACTAGTCATATTTAGTTATTCACTGAAAGATTTCAATTGAAAAAGAAAAAATACATGAAATTGAGAAAATCTGATACATGTAAAAATTTATCTATTTTTATATACTTATAAACACACACACAATGTAGTTTTCTCTAAAAGCATTGACATTTGTAGGAACACAGACATTGCCATTCTGACTTAAACTAACAAGGTTTTGTTCTTAGAAACAAAAAGTTACCTACATATTTCTTTTAAAAAATTATTTTTAATGGAAGGGTAATTGCTTTACAGAATTTTGTTGTTTTCTCTCAAACCTCAACATGAGTCAGCCATAGGTACACATATATCCCCTCCCTTTTGAACCTTCCTCCCATCTCCCTCCCCAGTCTACCCCTCTAGGTTGATACAGAGCCCCTGTTTGAGTTTCCTGAGCCATAGAGCAAATTCCCGTTGGCTATCTATTTTACATATGGTAATATAAGTTTCCATGTTATTCTTTCTTTACATCTCACCCTCTCCTCCTCTCTCTCCATGTCCATTAGTCTATTCTCTCTGTCTGTTTCTCCACTGCTGCTGCTGCTGGTGCTAAGTTGCTTCAGTCATGTCCGACTCTGTGCGACCCCATAGATGGCAGCCCACCAGGCTCCCCCGTCCCTGGGATTCTCCAGGCAAGAACACTGGAGTGGGTTGCCCTTTCCTTCTCCAATGCATGAAAGTGAAAAGTAAAAGTGAAGTCGCTCAGTCGTGTCTGACTCTTCACGACCCCATGGACTGCAGCCCACCAGGCTCCTCCGTCCATGGGATTTTCCAGGCAAGAGTACTGGAGTGGGTTGCCATTGCCTTCTCCACTGCTGCCCTGTAAATAAATTCTTCAGTGCCCTTTTTCTAGGTTCTGAATATATGCATTAGAGTACAATATTTATCTTTTACTTTCTGACTTACTTCACTCTGTATAATAAGCTCATCAGAACTGGCTCAAATGTGTTCCTTTTTATGGCTGAGTAATATTCTGTTGTGTATATGTACCATTTCTTTATGCATTCATCTGTCAGTGGACATCTAGGTTGCTTCTATGTTCTAGTTATTGTAAATAGTGCTGCAATGAACAATGCGGCACACGTGTCTTTTTCAATTTTGGTTTCCTAAGGGTATATGCCTAGGAGTGGGATTGGTGGGTCATATGGTGGTTTTATTCCTAGTTTTTTAAGGAATCTCCATACCGTCTTCCATAGTGGCTGTATCAGTTTACATTCCCACCAACAGTGCAAAAGTCTTCCCTTTTCTCCACACCCTCTCCAGCATTTATTGTTTGTAGACTTTTTGATGATGGCCATTCTGACTGGTGTGAGGTGATATCTCACTGTAGTTTTGATTTGCAATTCTCTAATAATGAGCGATGTTGAGCATCTTTTCATGTGTTTGTTAGCCATCTGTATGTCTTCTTCAGAGAAATGTCTGTTTAGGTCTTTTTCTCACTTTTTGATTGTTTTTTTTTTTTCTGGTATTGAGTTTTATGAGCTGCTTGTATACTTTGGAAATTAATCCTTTGTCAGTTGTTTCATTTGATATTATTTTATCCCATTCTGAGGGTTTTTCACCTTGCTTATAGTTTGCTGTGCAAAAGCTTTTAAGTTTAATCAGGTCCCACTTGTTTACTTTTGTTTTTATTTCTGTTACTCTAGGAGGTGGGTCACAGAGGATCTGCTTTGATTTATGTTATCCAGTGTTCTGCCTATGTTTTTCTCTAAGAGTTTTATAGTTTCTTACATTTAGGTCTTTAATCCATTTTAAGTTTGTCTTTGTGTATGGTGTTAGGAAGTGTTCTAATTTCATTTTTTTACATGGAGCTGTCCAGTTTTCTCAGCACCATTTATTGAAGAGGCTCTCTTTGCCCCATTGTATATTCTTGCCTCCTTTGTAAAAAATAAGGTACCCATAGGTGCATGGGTTTATTTTTGGGCTTTCTATCTCATTCCTTTGGTCTAGATGTATGTTTTTGTGCCAGTACCATACTGTCTTGATGACTGTAGCTTTGTAGTATACTCTGAAGTTAGGAAGGTTGATTCTTCTTTCTTAAGACTAATTTGGCTATTTGGGATCTTTTGTGTTTCCATATGAATTGTGAATTTTTTTTGTCCTGGTTCTGTGAAAAATACCATTGATAATTTGATAGGGTTTGCATTGAATCTGTAGATTGTGTTTGGTAGTATAGTCATTTTCACAATATTGATTCTTCCTACCCAGGAACATGGAATATCTCTCCATATGTTTCTGTCATCTTTGATTTCTTTCATTAGTGTCTTATAACTTTCTGTGTACAGTTCTTTTATCTCCTTAGATAAGTTTATTCCTAGATCTTTAATTGTTTTTGTTGCAATGGTGAATGGGATTGATTCCTTAATTTCTCTTTCTGATTTTTCATCGTTAGTATATAGAAATGCAAGTGATATCTGTGTATTGATTTTGTATCTTGCAACTTTGCTAAATTCACTGATTAGCTCTAGTAATTTTTTGATACTATCTTTAGGGTTTTCTATGTACAGTTTCATGTCATCTGCAAACAGTGAGAGCTTTACTTCTTTTCCAATCTGGATTCCTTTTATTTCTTTTTCTTCTCTGATTGCTGTAGCTAGGACTTCCAGAAATATTTTGAATAATAGTGGTGAAAGTGGACACCCTTGTCTTGTTTCTGATCTTAGGGGGAATGCTTTCAGTTTTTCACCATTGAGAATAATGTTTGCTGTAAACTTTTCATGTACAGCCTTTACTATGTTGAGGTAGGTTCCTTCTATGCTCATTTGTTGAAGAGTTTTAATCATAAGTGGGTGCTGAATTTTGTCAAAGGCTTTTTCTGCATCTATTGAGATTATCATATGGTTTTTATATTTCAATTTGTTAATATTGTGTAATCACATTGACTGATTTCCATATATTGAAGAATCTTTGCATCCCTGGAATAAACCCAACTTGATCATGGTGTATGAGTTTTTGATGAGTTGCTGAATTCTGTTTGCTAAAATTTTGTTGAGGATTTTTGCATCTATGTTTATCAGTGGTATTGGCCTGTAGCTTTCTTTTTTGTGTTGCCTTTGTCTGGCTTTGGTATCAGAGTGATGGTGGCCTTGCAGAATGAGTTTGGAAGTGTTCCTTCCTCTGTAACTTTATGCAAGAGTTTTAGAAGAATAGGCATTAGCTCTTCTCTAAATGTTTGATGAAATTCTCCTGTGAAGACATCTGCTCCTGGGCTTGAGATTTTTGATCACAGATTCAATTTCAGTATTTGGGTTGTTCATAATTTCTATTTCTTCCTGGTTCATTCTTGGAAGATTGAACTTTTCTAAGAATCTGCCCATTTCTTCCAGGTTACCCATTTTATTGCCATATAGTTGTTCATAATATCCTCTTATAATCCTTTGTATTTCTGCACTGTCTGTTTTAACCTCTCCTTTTTCATTTCTAATTTTGTTGATTTGATTCTTTTTTTTCTTGATGAGTCTGACTAGACGTTTGTCATTTTATTTTCTCAAAGAACCAGCGTTTAGTTTTATTAATCTTTACTATTGTTTGTTTTTCATTTATTTCTGCTCGGATCTTTATGATTTCTTTCCTTCTGATAATTTTTGTTGTTGTTGTTGTTGCTGTTCGTCTTTTTCCAGTTGTTTCAGGTGTAAAGTTAGGTTGTATATTCAGTGTTTCTCTTGTTTCTTGAGGTAGGATTGTATTGCTATAAACTTTCCTCTTAGAACTGCTTTTGCTGCGTCCCATAGGTTTTGAGTTGTCGTGTTTTCATTGTCATTTGTTTCTAGAAATTTCTTGATTTCCCTTTTTATTTCTTCAGTACCTGTTGGTTATTTAGAAACATATTGTTTAATCTCCATGTGTTTGTGTTTCTTAGTTTTTTTCTTGTAATTGATATCTAGTCTCTTAGCGTTGTGGTCAGAGAAGATGCTTGATATAATTTCAGTTTTCTTAAATTTACTGAGGCTTGATTTGTGACCCAAGATGTGGTCTATCCTGGAGAATGTGCACTTGAGAAGACGATGTACTCTTCTGCATTTGGAGGGAATGTCCTGAAGATATCAATGAGATCCGCCTCATCTAATGTATCATTTAAGACTTGTTTCCTTATTAATTTTCTGTTTTGATGATCTGTCCATTGGTGTGAGTGGGGTGTTAAAGTCTACTATTATTGTGTTACTGTCAATTTCTCCTTTTATGTCTGTTCATGTCTGCCTTATGTATTGAAGTGTTCCTATGTTGGGGGCATAGATGTATACAATTGTTATGTCTTCCTCTTGGATTGATCCCTTGATCATCATGTAGTGTCCTTCCTTATCTCTTGTAATCTTCTTTATTTTAAGGTCTATTTTGTCTGATATGAGGATTGCTGCTCCAGCTTTCTTTTGCTTCCCATTTGCATGGAATATATTTTTCCATCTTCTCACTTTCAGTCTATATGTGTCTTTAAATCTGAAGTGGGTCTCTTGTAGACAGCACATATATGGGTCTTGTTTTTGTATCCATTCAGCCAGTCTGTGTTTTTTGGTTGGAGCATTTAATCCATTTATGTTTAAATTAATTATTGATAGATATGTTCCTATTGCCATTTTCTTAATTGTTTGGGGTTGATTTTGTAGATCTTTTTCTTCTCTTGTATTTCTTGACTAAGTCCCTTTAACATTTGTTGTAAAGCTGGTTTGGTGGTACTGAATACTCTTAACTTTTGCTTGTTTGAAAAGCTTTTTATTTATCCATCAATTTTGAATGAGATCCTTACTGGGTACAGTAATTTTGGGCTGTAGATTTTTCCCTTTCAGTACTTTAAATATATCCTGCCATTCCCTTCTGGCCTGCAGAGTTTCTGCTGAAAGATCAGCTATTAAACATATGGGGTTTTCCTTGTATGTTACTTGTTGCTTTTCCTTTGCTGCTTTTAATATTCTTTCTTTGTATCTAGTCTTTGTTAGTTTGATTAGTATGTGTCTTGGCATGTTTCTCCTTGGGTTTATCCTGTATGGGATTCTTTGCGCCTCTTGAACTTGATTATTTCCTTTTCCATGTTGGGGAAATTTTCAACTATAATCTCTTTAAAAATTTTCTCATACCCTTTCTTTTGCTTTTCTTCTGAGACCCCTATAATTCTAATGTTGGTGCATTTGATATTACCCCACAGATCTCTGAGACTATCCTCAGTTCTTTTCATTCTTTTTACTTTATTCTGCTCTTAAGAAGTTATTTCCACCATTTTATCTTCTAGTTCACTGATTCATTCTTCTGCTTCAGATATTCTGCTATCAATTCCTTCTAGAGTATTTTTTAATTTCAGTAATTGTGTTGTTTATATGTTTATTCTTTTTCTAGGTTTTTGTTAATTGATTTTTGCATTTTCTCCATTTTATTTTCAAGGTTTTTGATCATCTTTACTATGACTATTCTGAATTCTTCAGGGGGTTTGCCTATTTCCTCTTCATTTATTTGGACTTCTGTGTTTCCAGTTTGTTCCTTCATTTGTGTAGTATTTCTCCTTCATTATCTTTTTTTTTTTTTTAACTTATTGTGTTTGAGGTCTCCTTTCCCCAGGCTTCAAGTTTGGATTCTTTCTTCCTTTTGGTTTCTGCTCTCCTAAGGTTGGTCCAGTGGTTTGTGTAAGCTTTGTATAGGGTGAGATTTTTGCTGAGTTTTTGTTTTTCTTCTGATGCACAAGGCTGAGTGAGGTGGTATCTTGTCTGCTGATGAGTGGGTTTGTATTTTTGTTTTGTTTGTTGTTTAGATGAGGCATCCTGCACAGGGTGCTACTGGTGGTTGGGTGATGTCGGGTCTTGTATTCAAGTGGTTTCCTTTGTGTAGGTTCTCAGTATTTGATACTCCCTAGGGTTAGTTCTCTGGTAATCTAGGGTCTTGGAGTTAGTGCTCCCATTCCCGAAGGCTCAGGGCTTGATCTTTCTGTCCATGAGAAGATGAAAGGTAGACTTATTGCTTGAGGTGATGAGGCTGTGAATCTTTGTGGAAGAGTTTCAGTTTTGAGGAATTTCTGGATAGGAGTGAGAAGAAAGCCCTCAGGTGCAATTGCACCTCAGTTCTGTAGTCAGTGCCTTGATCCAGAAACTGCACTGGACAGCAGGACTTCACAGAGGGACACTGACCTTGAGGTGACATAAAGGGAAGGGAGATGAGATTCAGAGAAGGGTTTGGAAAGCAAGAGTATCCTTTATGCAAATCTATATATTTCTTGTGTTGACTGGTGTTAGTGCATTTTACTTCCAACATGGATTTATTTAAGTTAAAAATTTTTATTGGAGTATAGTTGGTCTACAATGTCATGTTCATTTCTGCTGTACAGCAAAGTGAGCCAGTTATGTGTATGCATATACCCACTCTTTTAAAGATTCCTTTCCCATGTAGGTCATTACAGAGTATTGAGTAAGGTTCTCTGTGATACACAGTAGGTCCTTATTTGCTGTTGTTCAATTGCTCAGTCATGTCCAACTCTTTGGGACTCCATGGACTGCAGCACTCCAGGCTTCCCTGTCCTTCACCATCTCCCAGAGTTTGCTCAAACTCATGTCCTCTGAGTTGGTGGTGTCATCCAGCCATCTCATCCTCTGTTGTCCCTTCCTCCTCCTGCCTTCAGGTCTTTATTAGTTATCTATTTTATATATAATAGCATGTATATGTCAATCTCAATCTCCCAATTTACCCCTCCCACTCTTTCCTCCCTAGTAACCACAAGATTGCTTCCTACATCTGTGACTCTATTTCTGTTTTATAAATAAACTCATTTGTGTCATTTTTTTTAGATTCCACATATAAGCAGTATCATATGATATTTGTCTTTATCTGTCTGACTTACATCACTCAGTATGACAAGCTCTAGGTTCATCCATGTTGCTGCAAATAACATTATTTCATTCTTTTTAAAGGCTGAGTAATATTCCACTATATATATAAATATACATCCCACTATATATATATTCTTTATCCATTCCTCTGTAGATGGACATTTAGGCTGCTTCCATGTCTTGGCTATGGTAAGTCAGATCTGATCAAATCAGTTGTGTCCGACTCTTTGCAACCCCATGAATCACAGCACGCCAGGCCTCCCTGTCCATCACCAACTCCCAGAGTTCACTCAGACTCATGTCCATTGAGTCAGTGATGCCATCCAGCCATCTTATCCTCTGTCGTCCCCTTTTCCTCCTGCCCCCAATCCCTCCCAGCATCAGACTCTTTTCCAATGAGTCAACTCTTCGCATGAGGTGGCCAAAGTACTGGAGTTTCAGCTTTAGCATCATTCCCTCCAAAGAAATCCCAGGGCTGATCTTCAAAATGGACTGGTTGGATCTCCTTGCAGTCCAAGGGACTCTCAAGAGTTTTCTCTGGCTATGGTAAACAGCACTGTAATTAACAGTGGAGTGCATGCATTTTTTATAATTATGGTTTTCTCTGCATATGTGCCAGGAGTGGGATTGCTGGATTATATGACAACTTATTTTCAGTTTTTTTTTGAACCTCATAGAGGTTGTACCAATTTACATTCCATCAACAGTGTAGGAGGGTTGCCCTTTCACCATACCCTCTCTAGCGTTTATTGTTTGTATACTTTTTGATGAATTTGGACTGATGTGAGGTGATCGCTCATTGTAGTTTTGATTTGTATTTCTCTAATTTAGTGATACCTCATGCGAAGAGTTGGAGAAGGAAATAGCAATTCACTCCAGTGTTCTTGCCTGGAGAATCCCAGAGACAGGGGAGCCTGGTGGGCTGCCATCTATGGGGTCGCACAGAGTCGGACATGACTGAAGTGACTTAGCAGCAGCATGTGAAGAGTTGATTCATTGGAAAAGACTCTGATGCTGGGATGGATTGGGGGCAGGAGGAAAAGGGGACGACAGAAGATGAGATGGCTGGATGGCATCACTGACTCGATGGACGTGAGTCTGAGTGAACTCCAGGAGATGGTGATGGACAGGGAGGCCTGGTGCGCTGCGATTCATGGGGTCGCAAAGAGTCGGACACGACTGAGCGACTGAACTGAACTGAAATGAACTTAGTGATGTTGAGCATCTTTTCATGTGCTTTGCCAACATGGATTTAAAATAAAGTCATTGGTAATCATCTCTGATGCTAATTTTATTTTAATATTATATATATGTATATATATATTTCCCAGTATGATTTTATTTATGTAAAGGCCCAAAATGGACAAATTAAATCTCTGGTGATAGAAATCAGAATGGCAATTGTCTTCGGGGGTAATGTATAATACTTTGGGGTGCTAGTAATGCTCTATATCTTCATGTAGGTGGTGGTTACATAGGTGTGTCCACTTCATAAAATTTTATCAAGACATAGGACGTATCTATCTATCTATAATTTGCCCCCCCTTTATAATTTTATAATTAAAACATCTATTTAAAAAATTTCCAGACTCATCCTTAGTTCAAATATTCAAATATTTTTCATGCTCTTGAAAGCAAGTATCCTCTCTGACACCAGTTTTAAAGATAAACCTAAATTTCTTATCAGTTATTAGAAACTCTGTGTATCACAGATGTGTCTAATTAAAAAAAAATTTTTTTGATATTCTTTGCCTAAGAGATTATTGTACCTTGTAGTGATTTTATAAGTTTATTCACTGAGGAAAGTGGTATTTTCTTTGGTTTCTTCTAAGTTTACCTTCTCAATTTGAAAGAGAATTCTTTTTTTTCCCTAAAAGTTAAAACTCAGTGTTGTAAGGCACTTTTCTTACATTATTTGAAATGTATATATTATCACATTCTTACTTAGTGTTCACTTTGGTCGCATGCAAAACACTATTCACTTTAATTTGCAAGGAATGTATATTTTTGTCCTTCTACTTTTCTTATTTAATGAAGCCACTCTGGTCTAAAATTATAACATCTCTTTTTGGAGGAGTTAGGGCCAATAATGGGCTTCCTGGTGGCTCATACAGTAAAGAATCTGCCTGGAATGCTGGAGACCAGGTTCAATACCTGGGTCAGGAAGATCCTCTGGAGAAGGAATGGCTACCCACTCCAGCCATTCCTCCAGGCAAGAATGGTTATCAATTCTTGCCTGGAGAATTCATGGGCAGAGGAGCCTGGCAGGCTATAGTCCATGGGGTCACAAAGAGTTGGACATGATTGAGCGACTGCCACATACACACACACACAGGGCCAATACTGCATGGGGATTCTGGTCATATTGAATATTGTCCTGCTTTACCAGTTTACTAGTGAGGTTGTTCTGGTCTAGCCTGACTTTGGATTTTTAATTATTTTTAACTATCTCTTGTTTAGAGATATTCTTTGATGTATAAATGAAAGGGATTAAAGTTAGGGATTATTAACTGTGGAGTTGCTTTAGCATGTAGGAGGCTGATGAATACATTTACAGCAACACATAAATATGAATCCTTGTCTTAAAAAAAAAACACACCACGTATTCATTTAAATGTTTGAAATGCTTCACAAACATCATGGCACACCCATCTTGCCTGATTACCCCATGGGAATATAATTTTGTTTTATTTATTTTCCTGTAGAACAGCCTTCATTTGAAATGTGAAGTGGGAGAGGAGAGGCTAGCACAGCTCAGGCTCCCAGGGCGGCTCCACAGACCTGATATCAAAGGAGAATGAATCAGTACCTTGGGGAACCTGGCTGCTCCTTGGAGCCTGATGTCCGGGTGCTCGAGGTTAGTACTCACAGACTGGAAGCCACCGGTACCAAAGGCAGGACACAGAGAAGGCCAGAGCCCTTTCTGGACCTCTGCACATGACCAGGACTGAAAGGAAAGTTGTTTAATGCTATCCTGATTCACAGAGGTATATTGATGGCATAAAAAAATGTCCAAAATGTTTACTGGTAGAGGCAAGCAACTTTCTATTTTTTTAAATCTGAGCTCTAAATTTTATGTTACCTTATTAAATTCTACTCTTATACACTCCAAATAAGACTGTACAAAATACTTTTTCTTTCAGTTGGTCATGATCTTGGGTGGGTTTAAGCTGTCTCTGGACTATGGTAACTGAATCAGTTCAGTTTAGTTGC
The DNA here is from genome assembly GCF_027580195.1 of Bos mutus. NCBI lineage: Eukaryota > Metazoa > Chordata > Mammalia > Artiodactyla > Bovidae > Bos > Bos mutus. The sequence goes on along the minus strand of NC_091631.1, from coordinate 73,193,773 downwards.
TCAGTCGTGTCCAACTCTTTGCAACCCCTCAGCATGCCAGGCCTCCCTGTCCATCACCAACTCCCGGAGTTCACCCAAACCGATGTCCATTGAGTCAGTGATGCCATCCAACCATCTCATCCCCTGCCGTCCCCTTCTCCTCCTGCCTTCAATCTTTCCCAGCATCAGGGACTTTTCCAATGAGTCAGCTCTTTTCATCAGGTGGCTAAAATATTGGAGTTTTAGCTTCAGCATCACTCCTTCCAATGAATATTCAGGACTGATCTCCTTTAGGATGGACTGGTTGGATCTCCTTGCAGTCCAAGGGACTCTCAAGAGTCTTCTCCAACACCACAGTTTAAAAGCATCAATTCTTCAGTGCTCAGCTTTCTTTATAGCCCACCTCTCACACCCATACATGACTACTGGAAAAATCACAGCATTGACTAGATGGACCTTTGTTAGCAAAGTAATATCTCTGCTGTTTAATATGCTGTCTAAGTTGGTCACAGCTTTTCTTCCAAGCAGAAAGTGTCTTTTAATTTCATGGCTGTAGTTACCATCTGCAGTGATTTTGGAGCCCCAAAATATAAAGTCTCCCACTATTTCCATTGTTTCTCCATCTATTTGCCATGAAGTGATGGGACCAGATGCCACGATCTTTGTTTTCTGAATGTTGAGTTTTAAGCCAACGTTTTCACTCTCCTCTTTCACTTTCATTAAGAAGCGCTTTAATTCTTCAGTTTCTGCCTTAAGGGTGGTGTCATCTGCATATCTGAGATTATTGATATTTCTCCCAGCAATCTTGATTCCAGCTTGTGCTTCATCTAGCCAAGCATTTCTCATGATGTACTCTGCATATAAGTCAAATAAGCAGGGTGACAATATACAGCCTTGATGTACTCCTTTTCCTATTTGGAACCAGTCTGTTCTTCCATGTCCAGTTCTAACTGTTGCTTCTTGACCTGCATACAAATTTATGAACAGGTGGGTCAGGTGGTCTGGTATTCCCATCTCTTTCAGAATTTTCCACAGTTTGTTGTGATCCATACAGTCAAAGGCTTTGGAAAAGTCAAGAAAGTAGAAATAGATGTTTTTCTGGAACTCTCTTGCTTTCTCGATGATCCAACAGATGTTGGCAATTTGATCTCTGGTTCCTTTGCCTTTTCTAAATCCAGCTTGAACATCTGGAAGTTCATACTGTTGAAGCCTGGCTTGGAGAATTTTGAGCATTACTTTGCTAGTGTGTGAGATGAGTGCAATTGTGTGGTAGTTTGAACATTCTTTGACATTGCGCTTTTTGGGACTGGAATGAAAACTGACCTTTTCCATCCTGAGGTCACTGTACCTCACTCACATATGCACCCAAATGTCAGTTTCTCAGAGCCCTTCTCTGAGCACTTTACCTCTCTGTCTAAAATAATACTCCCATCATTCTCTGTCCCTTACCATGCTCTGATTTTCATTCAGTGTTATCTGATATTATAGTATGTTATAACTATCTAATATTATAGTCTTATGTTTTAAAATCTGTAATTCTCACTAAAATTTAAGTTCCATAGTGGCAGACAGTTAGTTTTGTTTTTTATTGTATCCGTAGCACACAAAGCAGTACCTAGTACACAGTAGGGGCTCAACAAATTGAACAATTGAATATTTTTTCCTTGTTATTTTGATCTGCCACTATGTACTTTATTTTAATTTCAAAGGGAACAAATTAAGGACAATTTCTACCTTTTGGAATTCTCTTGATCTAGAAGAACAGACATTTATGCACACAAATAATTATAATGCAGGGTACAAATTTATATGTAGTGGAGATTTATAGGTAGTGGAGATGATTACTAGAAAAAATTGGGAGGAAATTTAACCTAAACAGAATTTAAAAGAATGAATTAAAGTTTATCAGCAGATGTAAGTAGAGTGAAAGGGAAGGCATTCCAAGATAGTATCAATGGTATATGTACAGGCAGAGAGGCATGAAATAGCAGGTTGTATTTGGGGGTCTGTAAGCAAGAGAGTTCCAGAAAAACATCTATTTCTGCTTTATTGACTATGCCAAAGCCTTTGACTGTGCGGATCACAATAAACTGTGGAAAATTCTGAAAGAGATGGGAATACCAGACCACCTGACCTGCCTCTTGAGAAACCTATATGCAGGTCAGGAAGCAACAGTTAGAACTGGACATGGAACAACAGACTGGTTCCAAATAGGAAAAGGAGTATGTCAAGGCTGTATATTGTCACCCTGTTTATTTAACTTATATGTAGAGTACATCATGAGAAACGCTGGGATGGAAGAAGCACAAACTAGAATCAAGATTGCCGGGAGAAATATCAATAACCTCAGACATGCAGATGACACCACCCTTATGGCAGAAAGTGAAGAGGAACTAAAAAGCCTCTTGATGAAAGTGAAAGAGGAGAGTGAAAAAGTTGGCTTAAAACTCAACATTCAGAAAACGAAGATCATGGCATCTGGTCCCATCACTTCAAACAGTGGAAACAGTGTCAGACTTTATTTTTTGGGGGCTCCAAAATCACTGCAGATGGTGACTGCAGCCATGAAATTAAAAGACGCTTACTCCTTGGAAGGAAAATTATGACCAACCTAGATAGCATATTCAAAAGCAGAGATGTTACTTTGCCAACAAAGGTCTGTCTAGTCAAGGCTATGGTTTTTCCTGTGGTCATTTATGGATGTGAGAGTTGGACTGTGAAGAAAGCTGAGCACCGAAGAACTGATGCTTTTGAACTGTGGTGTTGGAGAAGACTCTTGAGAGTCTCTTGGACTGCAAGGAGATCCAACCAGTCCATTCCAAAGGAGATCAGCCCTGGGTGTTCTTTGGAAGAAATTATGCTAAAGCTGAAACTCCAGTACTTTGGCCACATCATGAGAAGAGTTGACTCAATGGAAAAGACCCTGATGCTGGGAGGGATTGGGGGCAGGAGGAGAAGGGGACGACAGAGGATGAGATGGCTGGATGACATCACCAACTCGATGGACGTGAGTTTGAGTGAACTCCAAGAGATGGTGATGGACAGGGAGGCCTGGCTTGCTGTGATTCATGGGGTTGCAAAGAGTTGGACACGACTGAGCTATTGAACTGAAAGTTCAGTATGCTGAAATAAGTGGTGTGGTGAGAGAGTTGGTAAAGATGATGTAGGTAAACAGGGAGGACTCAGGATATGAAGAGACCTTATATCCCATGTGCAGGTGTGTAAATTTTCTCTAGCAGCCAGAGAGGAAGCTCTAAAGACATTTAAGTTGGGATTGATATGATTTTCATTCTGGTCACTTCACTCATACTTCAGAAATGCCACTCTAGCAGCCTTACTGGTGCCAGAGGTCAGAGATTCATCTTGAAATAGTCCAGATGAGAGGTGATGAGAGCATGAAGGAGAAATACTTGATAAAAGGATGTATGCTGCTGATGTACTCAGTCGTGGCCGACTCTGTGATCCCATGGACTGTGGCCCGCCAGGTTCCTCTGTCCATGGAATTTTCCAGGCAAGAATACTGGAGTGGGTGGCCATTTCCTTCTTCAAAAGGATGTATGAGACTATTATAATTTTATGAAAACAATTTTTTTTATGATCATACAACTTTTGGTTTTGTTTCTATAACTTAAACAACCTTCTAATATAAATCTAGTTTCACCAATAGACACTCTCATTGAGAAAAGAACATATTGATCAGACAATTTAAGTAATCCAGTTGGGATTGAAGTTTACTTTTGATATTTATCATCTGCCTCATGAGCTTTGCTAGTAAAGCCAATTCTTTAGAGGCTAACCACCCCTTTCAAATATGATAACTTTAATTTCTGAACATGCAGAATTGAGAATAAGACCCTTTAGTAACATCTCCAAAGTACAGAGATCCTTCAAAGTCTTAAACAAATAGAATTACTATTTATGAGCGGTATTATTAATCATAAACTTTTTACACCATTCTACAAAAATTTAGAATTTATTAGGAATTTCAGCAAAACAAGGTCCTGAACTATAGCTAACACATAATTTGAATAATAAAATATCTTACTTTTAAATACAATGAATTTATTTCCAGTAGCATTCTCATTAAAAACAGTGAAGTATTTTCATTTATTAAAAATGTATTTATCAATAAAATACATAAAGTATTATAAGCATAAATGTAAATCAATTTATCTCCATTGTTCATGTTATTTGATGGTTATAGTATTTTAATAATTAACAGACACATAAATATATATTTATAGGAGATTCTCAAAAATAATGATTCCATTTAATAACTACTGTTATACTCATCAGTATTTTCTCTGTGATCTGGATCCAACATCAGATGGACTGGTCCTTGGCTGGCTGTTCTGTAACATAATTTCAGAATATATTCTTTTACTGTAGTATTCATAGACTTTAAGGAAAAACCTGTTAGGTGGATCTCCTTACAGATTACAGATTTTAATAAGACTGAACTCATAATTCAATTTCTCAAATGCTACATAAACATCAATCTCAACATGATGACTATCACTTTATATAAGGCATCATACTAATTATAATGGTTCATAATCTTTACTCTTTGCTATTGGCAAGATGTTTACAGGTGCTTTTTAAAAATCATAACCTGCTGTGTAAATGGTCAAAATTTAATAATTTTAGTTTCTATAGGAATCACTTAGAGCCCATACAATACCCTAGGAGTAGTTTAACAATGTTAGGCTAAAGAAGTTCTTGGGAAAGTGATTGTTAAAAATTCATTAAATTTATTTTATTTTATTTTTAAAAATTTTTTTAAATTAATTTTATTTTATTTTTAAACTTTACATAATTGTATTAGTTTTGCCAAATATCAAAATGAATCCACCACAGGTATACATGTGTTCCCCATTAAAAAAGCAGGTAAAATATTCCAAACTGAAAATTCTGCTTCTAAGATTCCTAGTTTTTATATTGAAAAATCATGGGAGGGCCTGGAGGCTGCCCTGCAGTAACCCTTTTATCCTATATTGTTTGCATTTTATCTGTATGTCCATGTTATAATGCACAGACTTACTTCCTTACTTGAGGAAAGGAAAGTGTTTTCTGCTTTCGAGTCCCAGCCTGACACAGGGTAAGAACTAAGCCTTTATTTGTTCAGTGAATAAAAATAGGCAAATACAATAATTTTTACAAAAAGAAAAAATCAGACTGCTACAGTTTCCAAAAAGAAGAACTTCTAAATTTTGGGTAAAACAAAGTCTGAGCTGGGTAGGCCTATCAGGGATGACACTGAAGTCAAGTCTTAAAAGAATAGAGGAGAAAGGAGTTTAGGAGCACTCCTGTGAAGCAGTGGGAGCAGTGTGGGCCCGGGATGCTGCAAGAAGTTCCAGGGAGACCTGCTTCTTACTCAAGAGTATGTAAATTATGACCTGTAGAGCAACTGGAGATGAGGGTGAAAAGCTCTTGAGTGTAGTTCTCTGGAGTTTTTAAAAATTACTTTTCATTGTCTATTTATTTATTTTTGGGTGCACTAGGTCTTCGTTGCTGCACCGGCTTTTTCTAGCTGCAGCAAACAGCGGCAGCTCTTTGCTGCATTGGGGTGACTTCTCTTGTTGCAGAACACAGGCTCTAAGTGAAGGGGCTTCAGCAGTTGTGGCCCGTGGGCTCTGCAGTTGTGGGTCACAGGCCCTAGAGCACAGGCTCAGTAGTGTGGTGCATGGGCTTAGTTGCTCTGTGGCATGTGGAATCTTCCTGGGCCGGGGATCGAACCCTGTGCCCTGCACTGGCAGATGGATTCTTATTCAAGGTACCACCAGGGAAGTCTTAATTTTATCTTTCAGGTGATGGGTAACTACTGAGATTGGGTTTTAAGAAAGAGAGTGTTATGTTCCTACCTGGCTCTTTAAAAAGATTACTCTGATGGTGATGGTGTGAAAGACACAGTGGTGAGAGCAAAAAGGGAGGCTGTTGAAATGGTCTAGATGAGACATGGTGAATTCTTAAACTAAGATAATAGCAGAAATGGAGAGGAGTCAGCGGATTTGAGATGCACTTTATTATTGGGAGGATTTATTGACTAGGGGTTAAGGGAGAATGAGAAGCCTGGATAAGATATAAATTTCTCTCTGGGAAATTTGGTGGATAATGGTGTCATTGAAATAAGGATTATAAAAGGTAGAACAGATTTTGGGGGTTAGATGGGAAAGTGTAAATCCTGACTCATCACTGAGAACGCATCACCAGAACTCATCACAGTTCTGAGAGTTGAGAAAATCACTTAATGTCACCAACGTAGAAGATTAAACAGAAGAATATCTGTGAGACCATTTGGTACAGTGCTTTTCAATGGTAGGAGCCTAGTAAGTGTCAGTTTCCTTTCTTCTACTTATATCTCAAAAATGTTCAGTTGCCGCAAAGACTGTATTGATTAAATGTTAACACTCAGGGGCTTCCCAGGCGGTGCACTGGTAAAGAATCCACCTTCCAGTGCAGAAGATACAGCTTCGACCCCTAGGTTGGGAAGATCCCCTGGAGAAGGAAATGGCAACCCACTCCAGTATTCTTGCCTGGAGAATTCCACGGACAGAGGAGCCTGGCAGGCTGCAGTCCATGGGTTTGGAGTTGGACACGACTGAGTGAGTACACAACAACATTAACACTCAGGGACTTCCCAGGTGGCCCGGTGGCTGGGAGCCCACAGGGCTGTGGGTGGGGTCGTGGTCGGGAAACCAAGACCTCAACTGACAGGACAGCTGAGCCAGTGTGCTCTGGAGCCTGCGCTCTGCAACCAGAGGAGCCTGTGTGCCCACAGCTGGAGAAAGCCTGTGCAGCCAAAGCAAGCAAACAGATAAACAACACTCAGTAGAGGCCTTTGGAAGAACACTAGAAACAGTGGTACTTTTATGGAGCATAAAATCCTTAGAATATTAAAAAAGGTTTCAGGTTCACTGCATTTTACTGAAGTCTGAAAAATGTGGATAATTTATATATTCACAGACCATGTATAAAAAAGCCATATAATCTCCACCAGTATTTTCAAAGATTGAGTATGTGCAAATTTCTATGAAGTGGGCAGATAAGTGAAAAAAATCCTCTAAGATCCAAAAAAGATTATTCACTTAGAAAGACAACTAACAAAGCACATATGGAGTACACATGTGTAAAACCAGATATACTGCAGTAATAAGTTCAGAGGAGGCTTAGAATATCATAGATGGATTGGTCACAGCATGCTTCATGGGAGAAGTAACATTAAACTACAGCTTAGAGGGTTGTGTCTGAAGAGTAGAGCAAAAATATAGTGCAGGTAGGAATTGGGCAAGAATGTAAGTAAAGCATGAGAAAAACATGAAAGCAGAGCAGAGCATTGCAAACTTAATTCACATTAAATATATTAAACATGTTTGACTAGAATAGATCAACACTGTACATTGTGGGATTAAAAATTGTTGTTAGAATAATTCATATTTTTTAGAAGAGAAGTTATATTCTGCATGTAAATTTCATGTAAATACTTTTTGGAATGTCACTTTTTTTGGAGATAATTTAAACTAGTAAGATGACCATGTGCATTAGTTGCTCAGTCGTGTCTGACTCTTTGTGATCCCATCGACTGTAGCCCACCAGGCTCCTCTGTCCATGGGATTCTTGAGGCAGGAATACTGGAGTGGGTTGCCATTTCCTTCTCCAGGGGATCGAACCCAGGTCTCCCACATTGCAGGCAGATTCTTTACCATCTGAGCCACCTGGGAAGCCGAGGTGACAATAATAATGATAGTGCAACTTAACATGTATTTAGCACATGCTATGTTATAGGTTCTGTTCTAAGTGCTTTACATGGGTGATTATCTCACATAATGCTAATCAGTACTCTATGGGGGTGGATACTATTAAAGTGATTATGAGTGTTCAATGAAGGAATACAGAAAAGAGTGGGTTGAATACTTCTCTTCTGAAAAATCTCAGAACAGTACTTGCTCTAAGCAATAGCAGTTGACTGTGCTATGAAAGATACTGAGGTGGCTCTCCTGCTCAAAATTATTCCTCTAACCCAAGTATTAAAGTGCCTGAAATCTCACTATTAGAAATCCATTATTGTTCTTTCTAGATAATGGTTTCAAATGATTTAAATGGTTTTATACCTTTCAGAATGATTTTTTAAAATGATAAAGTATCTTTTAAAATTCATACTAAACACATTGCTTGCTTGCTTGCTGTTGCTGCGTCGCTTCAGTCGTGTCCGACTCTGTGCGACCCCATGGACTGCAGCCTACCAGGCTTCTCCGTCCATGGGATTCTCCAGGCAAGAACACTGGAGTGGGTTGCCATTTCCTTCTCCAATGCATGAAAGTGGAAAGTGAAAGTGAAGTTGCTCAGTCGTGTCTGACTCTTCACGACCCCATGGACTGCAGCCTACCAGGCTCTTCCGTCCATGGGATTTTCCAGGCAAGAGTACTGGAGTGGGTTGCCATTGCCTTCTCCATTAAACACATTAGGAAGAAAAAATACATCAGTTTACTTCTATGCCTGAGATGAGAAAGAAACCCAGATCAACACTATCAAGCACTGGTATGGGGGAAACATCCCAAAGGGCAATTGAATGGGGTAAATATGCAAACAGCAACAACAATAAAACCATATATGTGGGGTGGAGGGTGGTGGATTAATATATAAACTTTACTCAAGTTGTGAATCTTCCAGAGAGATATACAGCTTCTGGGAATGAAACATCAATTCTCCAATGTTAAACCAATGACATTTGGGTTTTTAGTACTGGGGTACCTGATAGATATTATACAATTAGTGTTCCTAGGTGGAGAAATTTAGTTTCTGAATTAACTACATAATACTTGTACATTGTAAAGCTATGATATAGTATTATAATTTAAAAACAAAATTCTTGTTCATATGGATAGGAAAACATTGGAGATGAATGAAAAACAAAAAAACACTGATAAAAAACTTATCTGCAATATCTCCAAAATAACAAATACTTTTGAACAGACATTTTTGCCATTTAAAGAGATAGAAATATTTTTTGGAAAAATCTCTATTGACTAGAAATAGGCTATACTACAGGTGTCCTGGTAAATACAATTTTAATGGTCTCTTGAACATACAGAAAGTGTAAGAATATGGTTATATATTGCCTTTTTAGAACTTTCATATTAAATAATTTTACATATATAAAATACAGTGAAGATCCAAGAACAAATTTTGAAATCTTTTAAAAGACCAAAGTACATCGAAAGCCCATGCACTTTATTCCAAAGGGAGGAACTAAGCTTGGACATCTAAAAGTGTGGACATCTGTTTTTGGGACTATAGATAACAAGCAGTTAAATAGAATTGGGCAAGATACAGGTAGAAATAAGCCCAAGTGATTAAAAGAAAAACAGGCTACAAAAACATAAACTGAGAACTCTGCATTCATAATAACCTGAATAAAAAAATAACCTGAATCTAATAATGAGAAAACAATCAGACAAATCCAGATTATAGGGTATTCAATATAATCGGTCTGGATGCTTCGCAAGTGTCAATGTAGATGAAAGACTGAAAAACAGGAGACTTTTCTAGGTTAAAAGATACAACAACCAAATGCAACATTATAATCCTGGGTTAGATCCTGGATCAGAGAAATAAAATAGCCACAGAGAGTTTTTTTTAGACAACTGAAGAACTTTGAATGTGGAATGTATATCAAATAATATGTGATATTAAATTTCTCGGGTGTGATAATTTTGATGGAAGGTGAATTTCTGTATGCTGGGGTATTAGAGGGGAAGTATCACCATGTCTACACTTTTAAGCAGTTCATTAAAATATATGTTTGTGTGTGTGTGTAACTATGCATCTTCTGTCCCATCTACCCTGTCCTATCTGAGCCCACCTATTCTACTTTGCTCTTTCATTTGCCCATCCATCCATACATCAGATAAACCAAAGACGGCAAAATGTCATCAGCTGGTGAATCTAAATGAAGAGTAAAATAACATAAAATAAAAACAGCAGACAGACGGTCAAACAAAAATAAAATGTTCAAATCTCCAGGCAGAATATGGCAAATGAAACCGTATTGATGGAGGAGGGGAATGGAGTAATTTTGATGTCATAACTCTGTGAATTTATACCATTTTCCCTGAGAAAGGAAGGTTGCTGACCGATGTTACTGATGTTAAAATAAGGAAGAGTAACGTTTTTAGAGAGAAAGTTAATGGTTACCATCTGTCAATTGATGAAATGCTCTCAATGTAAAAATCTTTATATTATGATTTTTTAAATGAGAGGATATTTGCTTGATTCTAAGAAAACATCTTATAATTAAAAAGTTGATTGGGGAGAAAAGCTTCCTAAAAGTCAATCTCAAGAAAAATTATTACCAATAAAGGATTTTTACATATAAAAACATGATGTTTCCTAAAAAAAGAAAACAAAAAATACTCTGAAAATACTTACCAGAAGTGGTATTATTTGTAAAGTACTTTTGATGGATGGATTTTTGCAAATGGTTTCTTGTATATCTGAAATAATTATACCATGATATATAAATAATTTAGTTATATATATTGAAAGGACTGGCTAAAGAATCAAATATTAAATTCTGATGTGTCAAAATATTGAAAACTGAATAAGAAACTTTTTTCCTTATTATACTCAGAAACAGTCGAGTTAATTTGATTAAAAACTATTATTATACACAAAATTTATGTTCCTAAAAAGACATTCCTAGTACTTTGACTGTTCCATACCAATCTTTATTCAAATGCTAGGTTATTTTTTCTTTAAAATTTTTCTATCTTCTTGTTTTTTTCTTTTTTAATTTTTCTATCTTTTTAAACAAAAAACAAATTTCATTCTTGGAGGATCTCAGGAAAAAGGAGGAGATGTTTAGCTACTGAGGTGCAAAAAGTTTAGTAATTTGGTCAGCTCTTGCCTTTTCAATGTTTTTGCTTTTGTCCATATAATTGCAAGGATCTGGACAAAAGAAAAAAATTAAGACAGAATCTTTTATATGAAGCATTTAAGATATGTGGAAGTATCTAAAGGAAAAAAAGAACCCTCTAAAAAAACTGACTTGATGCTTTTATTCTATATCTGCTTAATTTTTGGAGAAGGAAATGGCAACCCACTTCAGTATTCTTGCCTGGAAAATCCCATGGACAGAGGAGCCTGGTGAGCTATGGTCCATGGGGTTGCAAAGAGTTGGATGCTACTGAGCACAGCACAGCTGCATAATTTTACCTTAAACCTACAGCTTTAGTTATGTATTGCTTTTGTAGATTCAGCACACTGTCTTTTATTAATGTATTAAGCATTTAATTTTGAAATTAACATAGAGTATGTAAAACATACGTGCATATTTATTCAGTAATAATAAAGCTAATGTCTTGTGTAACTACCTAGACTAAGATATTTGAACATTATCATCACTTTGGAGAAATCCTGGAATACCTCAGATGCTCTGGGGATTGCATTCTCTTCCCTGCTCACAGAGGTAATGCACTAAACTGGCTTTGCTTCTTTATAGATTTAATACATGTATACATATCCCCCAAATAATTGTCTAGTTTTGCATGTTTCTTTACATAAATGGTATTTCCGAGATTTGCCTTATTTTGCTCAAAATTATATATTATTTGGATTCATCCATGATGACGTGTGTAGATCTAATTTTCCATGCGTGTAGCTGTTCATTTTCCTTGTTGAATAGTAATCCAGAACCTGAATATACCACATATATATGTGTGTGTATATATATATATATGTTTTAAAATTTTTGGCTTTTGTTGTTATGATGATCTCTATCCGCTGGAGAAGGGAATGGCAACCCGCTCCAGTATTGTTGCCTAGAGAATCCCATGGACAGAGGAACTTAACAGGCTACACTCCATGGGGTTGAAAAGAGTCGGACACGACTAAGCAACTAACACACACACACTACACGTACTTATACATGTTTCCTGATACACATGTGCAGTTTTCTCTAGATATGCACCTAGAAGTAAAATTGCTAGGTTGTAGGGTATGTTCATGTTCAATTTATTACATGGGTAGCAAAACATTTCCTAAAAGATTGCCTCAGTTTACATTCCCATCAGCATTATCAGAGAGCTCTAATTGCTGTATGTCTTTGCCAACACTTAGCATTGCCATGCTTTTAAACTCATGTCTTTCTGATGAGTATATAACTGTACCTCATTGTTTTATTTTGTATTACTAAAAATGTTGAATAATCTATTAGTGCTTATTGTCATTTGCATTTTCTTTGTTGTGACGTTCCTGTTCATCTTCCCACACCTATTTTTCTACTAAATTGACTTTTCTTATCGATATATAGAAGTTCTTTATATATTTGAACGATGTATTAAATTTTCTTCTGTTTTGTGGCCTGCCTTTTCATTCTTTTAATGTTCTGATATGAAGAAAAGTTTGTAACTTTAATACAGTAAAATTTATTATCTTTTTCCTCTATGGATTATGATCCTTGTGCTCTACTTAAGAAATCTTTCCTTGAAATCCTGAGATTATAAATATTTTCTATACTACCTCCTAAAAGCTTTATATATATATTTCATATTTAATCTTTAATCACCTTGTAACCGATTTTTACTTATGTAATAGGAGCTCAATTTAATTTCTATTTGGTGCCCAATTGTTGCAATTTGAAGTGACAAACAACTTGTCTCAGAATGACCCCAGAAGTTCTTCATAGCTATTTGGGATCGAAGAATGGGTTCTCATCCTATGTGAAAGGGCTTTACCTAAATCCAATCAGTAGCTCATTCCAGTGAAAAAGGCTGCAGTTTCTCACACTGGGGTCCCAATCAGATGTTTGTTAGACTGGTTTATATTGTCCCATGGCTCTTAGATCCTCTGTTCTGGTGTTTTCCTTCAAACGTTTTGGTGTTTCAGTTTGGAAATTTTCTCTCACCTATCTTCAAATTCATAAATTCTTTCCTCAGCTTTGTTGAATCTGCTGACAAGTACATAGAATACTAATTTCTGTTACAGTGTTCCTATTTCTCACATTTCTATTTGACCCTTTTGTATGGTTTCCATCTCTCTGCTGAAATTCTTATCTGTTCAGGCTTGTAATCTCCCATGTGGCCCACCTTTTCCACTATAACCTTTAACATATTAGTCATAGTTATTTAAAATTATCTATCCAACAGTTTCAACATCTGGGCCATCTGTGTCTCACTCTGTTCATTGCTTTGTCCCTTGACTATGAGTTTTTTTCCTTGCTTTTTAAGTTTTGACTGAATGCTGAACTTCTTGTTTGGGGTAAATATGTTTGTGCCAGAAAATGGGCATGTCTTTTCTGTTAGACAATTGGTGTGTATGTATGTGTGTGTGTGTTGTTAATCAACTCAGTTTGAGTTTTATTGTTGCTATGGTTACCTTCAGTACATCAATGGTTTCAAAATTCTCTAGTGTTATTTTGTGCTTCTGCAGGTATCAGAGGTTTTTCCCTTAAATTTTCCCCTCTACTTTCAGTTTTTGCCTCCCTGTGTGTCTGCACAGTACCACAAGACTCTCTATGCTCTTGCTTTTCTCCAGCTGATTTCCATTGCTTGTTCTTTGGTACTCGCTGGCCTTGTAGTGGGGGAGTAGTGGAGTCTTTCTGTTGTCTTGCTCCAGGCTTAAGCCTTAGGCATGTCCTCTATGCCTCCTCAGTCATTCTGCTCCTCCTTTCCAGGGCAGTCCACTTTGTGCACTATATCTTTGGAAGGTTTTGTGCAAGACAATTTTGTGCCCCTTCTCCAATAGCATGATACCTCTAATAATATGGGTCTCTGCCTCCTTTTTGCCCCTTCTCCAAGAGTAGAAGCCTACTTCTCTTACGTTTCCGCTACACCCAGTAAGTCTTCACTTGTGCCCTGGGGGCAATCAGCAAAGTTTGCTGCCTCTATCCCAATACCTGTGTGTGTGTGTGCTGAGTTGCTCAGTCGTGTCCAAATCTTTGCACACCAATGGACTGTAGCCCACCAGGTTCCTCTGCCCACGGAATTTTTCAGGCAAGAATACTGGAGTGGGTGCCATTTCCCACTCTAGGGGATCTTCCTGACCCTTCCTGACCCAGGCATCAAACGCACATCTCTTTTGTCTCCTGCTTTGGCAGGTGGATTCTTTACCTCTAGTGCCACCTGGGAAGCCCAGACCTTCATTCTGCAGGAAAGAAGGTTCTGCATGGAGCTTGATACCTTTCCTACAGTGATGGCTGCTCCCCTTCTCCAAGACTACGCCACTGAGAAAGGATTTCTCTAGTCTCCTATTCTGCTTTTTTTCTTATGAATACACAGTACAAGTTTATAAATAAGAATCTGTGAGCTGTGTGAACTCTTGTGTCTGTGACTCCCAGGGGTTTTATATTCCAGTAATAGCCCACATTTATCTGTTAGCAATTTAAACATAATTCCTAACATCAGCTTGTATGGAATCTGGCATTGCACCATATTCTGCCACAGTGAGCCAACGGTCATGTTGTCTCTCCTTGGAAGTTCCTGTCTTTCCTTGGATGTCAGGCTACTTGGTTGTGCTGGGATCTCAGCTCTCTAATGGGTTCAAGAAAACCTACACTTTTGTTGTTTATCTGTTTTTTCTCATTCTTAGTGTGTGATTGATATATTCCAGTTTTCTACATTTTATGCAAATGTGGAATATATACATGCACACAGTAAATACATATATATTTTTATATATATGACATAAAAAAAAATATTCAGTAGTTCTCAACCATAGGTAATTTTCTTTTTGCCATTCAGAGGACATCTGGCTATGTCTGAAGACACTTATCATGATGGGGACATTCTATGATTTTCGAAGCCAGAGATACTGCTAAGCATGGTACAAGGCACAGGAAAGCCCCCCACAACAAATGATTATCAACCAAAAATGTCTGTAGTGACAAGGTTGAGAGACCTTGATAAATACATACATAGAAAATATTTTTATTATTGTTCACATCTAAATAGTTTGTAATTTCTATTATAGTTAATTTTCCAGAACATTGGTTTGTTTAAAAATGTTTTTCTTAATGGTTATTTTTTGTTACTCATGTTTGTGGTCAGAGGATGTGCATTACTCCAATCCTTTGAAATGTGTCAATGTGTTTTATAGGATAATATTGGTTCCTTTTAATAAATGTTCTAAGTGTGAGCTTACAAAGAATGTGTCCCTTTGATCAAGAATGTTAATCATGTTTGATTATTATATATCAATTTTTTCGGTCTATTTGTTCTATCAATTACTGATTGTAATTAATTATAATTAATGTTAAAATATCCCCTAATCATGGCTAAAAAATACTTTATACATTTTGAGTCTATGTTTTTAAATGTTTATACAATGAAAATATTTTATAGATTTTTCCTGTATTAAAACTTTGATCATCATGAAGTCATCTTTTTTTATGTCTAGTAATGTTTTCTGCTTTATAGTCAATTTCATCTGATAATAATTCATCTAAACTAGTTTTCCCCTGTGACCTTAGTAATGAGCACAGACATACTTTATTCATCAACATCTGAAGTTAATTTCTGTCTCTCATGGACAGAGGAGCCTGGTGGGCTGCAGTCCATAGGATTGCTAAGAGTAGGACATGACTGAAGTAACTTAGCAAGCATGTACAAAGTTAATCTCTATCTTTACTCAATTCCATAACCATACGAGAGTTCTAGTACACTTTAACACCATTTATGTTCTCCAATTTATGTAATATTTTTGATAGGTATTTAAACTCTGTTTTCTCTTTGAATCACGTACTACTTTTTAATTACATTTATTTTTTTTATACAATGTTTGTTCAAATTTATCCTCTCAGACTATCCATGTGAGATCACTTTCGGTTTGCTAAAGTACAATTTTTAGAATTTCCTTTAGTAAGAGACTGTTGTTGACAAAAACCTCTTAAAGAGTTACATAGACATACAGAGACATACAGAGGGGTGAAAAAGCTTGCATGTCTTCGCCCCTCATCTGTTTAATTCTGAGACTTGTTAGGCAAGCTTTTTTTTTTTAACCTCTCTCTTTGTCTCTCTGGGAGTGTGAGACTGCATAGGATGTAGCTCCTCGGTAGGCCCAACTTTAGGGGGGGAGGGTCTTCCATGAGACTACTCATCTTTAAGTAGGCCATGGATTTTGTCTTCTGTTCCCATTTTTCCATGAGGCCATGAAAAGCAAAGCTCAATTTCACTCTGTGGGTTAAATGTTCTCAAGAGAAAAGCTAGCAGCAGCACTCTCCTTATCGCTCTAGGATCTTATTTATATTTAGTTCCTGGTCCTGTGAATTTCTGTATTCTCACCATCTTATTGCTATATTTAAGATTTTAAAGTACATAACCCTGAATTTATGGTTGTTTTTGATGGATGGTAAATACAGAGGATGAGATGATTGGATGGGATCACTGACTCAATGGACATGAGTTTGAGCAAACTCAGGAAGACAGTGAAGAATGGGGAGGCCTGGCATGCTGCAGTTCATGGGCTGACAAAGAGTTAGACATGACTTAGTGACTGAATGACAACAATAATCCTGGATCTATGGTTGTTTTAGATGGATGGTAAGTACAGATAACTAGCTTGTCACATTGCTGAAATAGAAGTATATTCACACATTGCCAAAAGACAATTAAGCCTGCCAGTGAAACTGGTATCATTGTAAATGATATGAATATAGTATACTTGAAATAGTATATACATTCAGATAAATTTTAAATTGTTATATACTTGGTTCAAATAGGTGATAATCTGGACACATTTTGCATTTTCATTTTCAATTTTTAAATTAAATTTTAAATAAAAATTGTCTAAGAATAAAATACAAAATTTCCTGCACACAAAAAGTGTTCTTCCATACTTACAGTATAATCTTTCATTGAGATGATTAAGGGACTGTAGGATCTTTTGTTCTTCAGCTGATAGTGCACAGATGTTAAATTGCTGCATTTTATTTAAAGCCAGATTTGTTTGCTGTAGCTGCTTGCTATTCATGACAGTTAGAATCTCATCCTCAGGCACTGAAGCTTTCACTAGATTTTCAGCCATCAAAAATTCAGAAGTACTGCCTGAAACTACAGAAACTTTATATTAACTATTCTTTGATCCCTTTTTGTCTTTGGGATCTGTCCTTATACATAACTGACACGCCTGTATGTATTAATTTCACAAACAGAAACCCAGTAAATCTTTTGTTACTTTGCATTTTATTTATCAGGGTCTTCTATATCTAGCATTTTCCTATCGCTAAGTAAAAAACAGATACTCAAAATGATGGCAGTGAGGTAATAAAAGTTCATAGGTGTTAGTTTAACTAAGGAAAAAATACATTACGTATATGTAGATTATTTCTGTGTTGTTTTTATTATTCATTAGTAGAATAAAGAGATGAAGTAGATTGTCTTATAATAGCAATTATGATGATAAGAGAAAAGGAACTTACAGAAATTTTAGAAAATTAGATGATCAGCTGGACAGAATTGAAAGCTTAGAAACTGACCAAATAAAAGACCATATGACTATAGAAGGATCAAATACTTCAAAGAAGATGAGTCAAATAACTTAGCTTGTTGCTTATAAAATAAGCACTTTGGAGTTTCACTTCACATCATCTATTTAAACAAATTTCAAAGGAATTAAAGAGTTAAGTTTAATGAATCAAATCATTAAAGTAATCTAGAGGGAAAAGAAACATTTCTAACTTTCTTCATCGGAAAGTTTCTTTGGTAATGCACAAATCACTAAGACAAAACCAAAAAAAATTTTTTGAGGTTGGTCTTCCCAAATAGATTTTAAATTCTGAAGGCCAAGACTTTTTACATGTTTGATTAATTATTATGTATCCAAAATATTTAGTTGCAGGCAGGAAATTAGCTCTCAATAATTATTTGTTAAATGAAAAAATGTAAAGTAAGACTTCTATATGTGAAAATAAAACATAAGTGGAATAAAATGCACATAATAAAGTAGTAAAAACATTTATAACTAGCATAAGGATCAGAATCCTTGATATTTAAAGAGTTTGCAGAAATGAGTGAGAAAATACTAAAACTCCAATATTTATAGGAAAAAAGAATATGAAGAAATAATTCACCAAAATAAATACACATACAGAAACAATTAAGCTTATTATTAGTAAAAGGTACTCAAATAAGAACTAATAACACACCATTTCTGTGTCATATATGCAAATAAGAGATGTGATATTTACCTTAAGTTCACATACACCCCAGAATAATTTTGAATGATAATACTTTTCATGAAAATGCTACAGGAATATATAAAAAAAAGCCACAACAAAATTTATTTCCTTTGACCTAGTACTCATTTAATACACAGAGTTTCATTCAATAAATATTAGTTGGGTGCCAATTAAGCCAGGTATTCTAATTTTAAATAATCAAATAGGAAAAAATATGATGTAGAAAGATGTTCAATATATTATTATTTAGAACAAATAAAAACTGGCAATAGTCTAAATGTGCAGGGTGAGGAGAATTCAGGTCCTAATTGGTGGTATAACAGTCATGTGATATGTAAGAGCTTTGGAAAATATGTAAGAACAACAAAAAAGAAATCATTGGGAACAAAGCTGAGAAGAAAATGTTTAAACTAAAACATACCTTCTTCAATATTAGAAGTACCCCTTGTAGTTTGTTTTGGCTCACTTGAACTTAGCTGGATACTTTGTCCAAAATTCTATAAAAATAGAACATTAAATCAGAATATAATTCCATATTTAAAATTAGTGATATATATATTGGCTTAAAAACTTTTATTTGCTGTTTTTATTTTCAATTATCACTATTCATATAATATGTATTTCCTTTTTTTGGAGCAGAAATTAGGAATTATTAGAATAAGCCCTTTCTATGGAAACTAAGTGGCTTCCTTGAATAGCTCAGTAGGTAAAGAATCCACCTGCAGTGCAGGACACCCCTGTTTGATTCCTGGGTCAGGAAGATTTCCTGGAGAAGGGATACACTACCCACTCTAGTATTCTTGGGCTTCCCTTGAGACTCAGCTGGTAAAGAATCTGCCTGCAATGCGGGAGACCTAGGTTCGATCCCTGGGTTGGGAAGATGCCCCGGAGAAGGGAAAGGCTACCCACTCTAGTATTCTAGCCTGGAGAATTCCATGGACTATATAGTCCATGGGGTCCCAAAGAGTCAGACACGACTGAGTAACTTCCACTTTCATGGTAACTAAAGATTAGAAAAATGTTTTATGTCAATTTTGGTACATTTTCAGATTGCAATATCATCTTGGACATTTGGAAGAGGGAAGTAAGTTGGGTGTTAATCAAAAGTATTAACTAAAGGAAAGGTAAAAAATTACCCTAAGTCTGGTTTATCATTGTAAGGGTAGGTGACAATTACTAACCGAAAAGTCTCTGATTGTGGCTTTATGCCAAGGACAAGCAAGCATCTTAGATGACAATACTTAGAAAAGAAACAGCTGCCTCAATGCTGCGCAGAACTGGGCAATAAGAAATATCAGAGCACTGGCAACTAGCATTTCCATTCAACACTCTTGAGTGATACCAACTCTCCTTCCCTGGATATGGTCTACTTTGATTCTTTACTCTCGTTCTGTTCCACTTTAAGAAATGATTCTTAGATAAAGTTGCCTGGCTATGACTATACCTAGCCTTTGTTCAGTCTAATTGGAAGAGTAACTGAGGCAGGTTTCTGCAAAAACCCTGCTTCAATAGCTCTCATAGCCTTGCCTGATCTCCATTATAGACTTGAGACAACCTGGACTGAGACCATGGCACAAAGTGGCAATTGTGAGTTTTTTTATCTTTCATTGTGTTGGAGAAGACTCTTGAGAGTCCCTTGGACTGTACGGAGATCCAACCAGTCCATCCTAAAGGAGATCAGTCCTGGGTGTTCATTGGAAGGACTGATGTTGAGGCTGAAACTCCAATACTTTGGCCACCTGATGTGAAGAGCTGACTCATTTGAAAAGACCCTGATGCTGGGAAAGATTGAGGGCAGGAGGAGAAGGGGACGGCAGGGGATGAGATGGTTGGATGTCATCACCGGCTCAATGGACATGAGTTTGAGTAAACTCCGGGAGCTGGTGATGGACAGGGAAGCCTGGCAAGCTGCGGTTCAGGGGGTGGCAAAGAATCAGACACGACTGAGCGACTGAGCTGAACTGACCTCTTTTCGATTCTCTCCACACAGAAGTAGTGGTTGGGAAAAATCCAGTGTGATAAAATACATTTCCTAATAACAAGGTGACAAGAGCCAGTGCTATAGAAACTGAATTCTTGTTTACCCTCTTGAGTGAAAACAAAACCAAACTCAACCCCAAACCAAAAGTCAAAACAAAACAATAGGGATAAAAAAAATGAAACCTCAAAACTTTGTTTTGAGTCAGGAAACACTGACCTATTTTAAAGCTAATGAGACTTTTGTAGATGTGTAAGTGGAGTGAGTATGTGAAAGTGGAAGTGGAGCTTCTGGGAAGAATAGAAATGGACTCTAAAGGCAGCAAGATAGAATGCAAAGGAGCAACACACAGGAAAACAGAAAAAGACACAGGAAGACAGGGATGAATTTAGAGAGGACAGTAGTAATGGCATTTAAAATTCAGTTTGTTCACTTTTTGTTATAACAACTATACATTACTTATAAATTTAATATATATTGACAAAAATAAAGAGAAAATAAAGATAAATTGTTGACTTTAGAGATTTTGAGATGTTTGATATGAACAACATGGAAGGTAAAAAGGAAGGACTTACTAGGTATTATTCCATTTGTAATCAGGAAGTTATATTTATAATTAAGTACTATGTTTGTTATTAAACACTAAAAACGTACTGGTAATGTGACAGCATTATTTACATAAATAAAAAAACTAATGATTTGTTTTGCTAAATCATGATTGATTGTTCTCCATATTAATAACTAGCCATATAAAAATTAATAGTTCCTACAATATTCAAACAATAGGACCTTCTACCTTTAACTTGAAATACAAATTTTTCATAAAACATTCTATTTTCAATTCTATAAAAGATCAGAGGTGTTATTTATTAATTTTTTTTTTTTTTTATTATTATTATTTTTTTAAATTTTATTTTTATTTTTAAACTTTACAAATTGTATCACTCATCCATCTAGGTTTTAAAAAATATTTTAAATACAATCCTTGGATCAAATTACACCTCTAGAAAATGTTATATTTAGGTGACACTTACTTAGCTCTCACAGAATCGCCTCTACTAACTTTTAAATCCACATTATTATGCTTCTGACCTTTACTGAAGGCCTCTATTTCAAACAGCACAGGAAACTCCTTATTTATTTGTTGCTGACTGTTAATAGGGAGATATCTATTATGAACTTCAAGGTCCTGTATAGGAGATTCTCAATGATATAAACAAAGTCATTATCGATATCCCCTGAGAACAATGCAACACTCTATTTTCCTTCTTGGCATGTCTTCCAGGAAGTTCAGGTTCAAGGAGGGCATTTAAACACACTGGAACTATATTAGTCTTTGTAAGCACATTGCTTTATTTTCAATGGCTCTGGTTTACTTTTCTTTTTTTCCCTTTTTAATGTATAGCTAAATATTAATATTGTTGTGAATAAATTCAGCTTTTCCCCAGAGCTGACTATACATAATAACAAATAAAATGATGTGATTTCTTAAGCTTGGTTTAAAATATTCATTAGTAACTGATCATTTAGGCAAACTAGAATATAGCATTTGGAGATCAGCCCTGGGATTTCTTTGGAAGGAATGATGCTAAAGCTGAAACTCCAGTACTTTGGCCACCTCATGCGAAGAGTTGACTCATTGGAAAGACTTTGATGCTGGGAGGGATTGGGGGCAGGAGGAGAAGGGGGACGACAGAGGATGAGATGGCTGGATGGCATCACTGACTCAATGGACATGAGTCTGAGTGAACTCCGGGAGTTGGTGATGGACAGGGAGGCCTGGCGTGTTGCGGTTCATGGGGTCGCAAAGAGTTGGACACGACTGAGCAACTGATCTGATCTGATCTGATAGTACAATAAGCTCCTAGCATAGAGAGTTCCAGTGCTTCACAATGGCTTCGGCTATATCATTTATGTTGTGGAACAGTTTGCAGGCAGAGCACAGACCTTTAAGAACATTCTGTTTTCCAAGAATTTTTCACTATTGAATAGAGATGTCTACTAACGTGGTACTTACATTCATCTGCTCACTGTACTTCTGTCCTACAGATCCAGGGTTTTGTCTTTTTTGCTCTAAAAGACTTTTGTGCTTATTTTCGACAATTCGTTTTCTTCTTGTAACACTAGAATCTTAAACAAATACCACGACAAAGTCAAAATTTACATGAGTAGACAGTATATATCCACTGTAAAATTCCAAGTTACCTTCAAACACCACAGAAAACCCTAAGTTTCATTCATTCAGTTGGCAAGCTTTTATTGAACTTCTCTTACATGTACTATACATGACACAGGTACCATAAAGATTTAAACATCTCTGCTTTTGAGGGGTCTATACTTTAGAGCAGTGACCTCTAAAGTGTTGTGGCAGAACACCAGGAGGATATGCAAAACAAATCACTGTTGCACAAGAAGAACATGTTAAAATTTCATTTTCTATTAACTAAAAACTAGAAATTTAAAATTTACTGTGGTAAAACATGATTGATACTGGCACCCTTGTGAGTTTGCAAGGTAGATGCATATAGTATGCATACAAAGTATGCACATTGCATACAGTAAACAGTTATTTTGGAGGAAGAGCAGAGGTTCTAAGTGTGTGAGGTTGGCAGTGTTATTTTCATTAGTGTTCTTTTGTGTCCTTCAATGCACTGAATTTTATGTGTGCCCTGGATTTATGGATATCTCATAGTATCTGAGCAACTTCACTTTCACTTTTCACTTTCATGCATTGGAGAAGGAAATGGCGGCCCACTCCAGTGTTCTTGCCTGGAGAATCCCAGGGACGGGGGAGCCTGGTGGGCTGCCGTCTATGGGGTCGCACAGAGTTGGACATGACTGAAGTGACTTAGCATAGCATAGCATAGCATAATATCTGAATGAATCCTTACAAAGTGGAAAAGAGGCTACAATGACTTTTGTAGGGCTTTTATTGTATGTGTAATGTTTTATTATTATTATTTTACTTATTATTTTCTCTATGACTAATTAAAAACATAGTCTTGCAAAATCATAAAGACGATACTAATAGTGCAAGCACAGGTGAATGAGAAAGACAGAGCTGATACACATCTTATTCTCATTACAAACTCTTTGCCACATAATAAAATGACAGTATAGTTACATTATAACAAAGGATCATAAATCTAAAATTGTAAAAAATAACAATAAACCTCAATCTGTGTATTATGCCTTGAGATATCTAAGGATGGTATATAGAATGAAGTCATCATAATTGATAAGACATTTGAAACCATTCAGAAAATTATTAATACTATATGAGAATTTTTGCATGTTAATACATAAAACTATTTTTATAATTATTTTAAAATGTATGATTTATAAGATACAAAATATAAAAATTATTTTAAAAGTCTGTATTTCATCCTTGTCTCAGTTAAAAATTTTTTCTATTTCTGGCTAAGGTGCTTAATGTATATATCAGTAGAGTAATATGTATGTATGGTATATACGTATGTGATATTTGCTCAACATTTTTGTTAATGGTGGTACAATAAAAACTCGAAGTATTCCAGAAGAATGGATATAAATTTAAATGGATTATTACAGTAAAGTGAATAAACTGTAAGTGAAGTTGTAATAGAATTAAGTGAAAACACAGAGCCTTTATGAGAATCAAGAAAGCTTTCATAGAGGTTATGTTTAAGCTTGGTCTTAAAGGAGTAGTAGGCCTCCAAGTATAAGGATCTTTGAGTCAAAAGGAACATTATGTTCTAAAGTACAAAGTAACAATGATACATAGTTAATGAGATTCTTGGCCTGAAAGGTGGAAAATGCAATGAGTGTGTATAAGCACACAAATGTCTTGGGAGTGTATATGTGTGCTTCTGTCATACAGGCTTAGGTAGGAAAAAATATACAAATATTTTTAGCTGAAATTATGTACTGAAAGAACACAGATATTTATGCTACCATAGCTAACTATCTGTATATTTTCTCTA
The DNA here is from genome assembly GCF_027580195.1 of Bos mutus. Lineage (NCBI taxonomy): Eukaryota > Metazoa > Chordata > Mammalia > Artiodactyla > Bovidae > Bos > Bos mutus. Next base: position 73,169,685 of record NC_091631.1, on the reverse strand, counting down.
TATAACATATATATAATTATATACATACACTATAAGTAAGTAAATATCTGTATCTATATAACAACAAAGACATAAAAGCTTTCAAATTTCAAGAAAGCTGGCTAGTAACTGAACATCTGACTTTTTAGAGTAAGAAATACTAACATAATTTTAGCTACTGTGTTGAACATTTATAGTTGCCAAGGCCTTGTTCTATACTATGGGCACTATTATCATCACTATTTTTATAGATAAAAAAACTGAGGCACAGGCAAGGGTTAGTAACTTGCTCAAGGTCACAGAGCCAGTAAAGGGTGAAGATGAGATCCAGCTCAAACAGTCTCTAAAATCTAGAATTCTAGCTCTTACTCTCTATGCTAGTAATTTTCATTTTGATTTGACTGTGTCTCATAGAAAGATATCTTCCATTGTAACCTGTGATGCACATATAGTTTGGTGAACCATATTTACTCTTAAAATATACAGTGCCCTCTGGTAGTTTCTATTCTAGAACATTCTACAATTATATTTCATTAAAAATTTCTGGTTACTACTCATTAACTGATTTATAACCTGCTAATGAGTCATGATCAATAGTTTAAAAAACACTGTATTATGTTTATTCTAATATGGGGATGCTAAATATGTTAAATGCTGCTGCTGCTAAGTCACTTCAGTCGTGTCCGACTCTGTGCGACCCCATAGACGGCAGCCCACCAGGCTCCCCTGTCCCTGGGATTCTCCAGGCAAGAACACTGGAGTGGGTTGCCATTTCCTTCTCCCATGCATCAAAGTGAAGAGTGAAAGTGAAGTCGCTCAGTCGTGTCGGACTTTTAGCAACCCCATGGACTGCAGCCTACCAGGCTCCTCTGTCCATGGGATTTTCTAGGCAAGAGTACTGGAGTGGGGTGCCATTGCCTTCTCCATGTTAAATGCTAGATATGTTAAATGCTAGATATGTTAAATGTTAATAGCTTATAGTGAGATAGTTTGGGTACCAATAAAGTTTTAATACTGTTTATTATGCTTGGATTGTCTTCTAAATCTTAAAAAGTCTCCATTTTTCTATTTTTGAACAGTTCTAAAAATATCTTAAATGAAAATTAACTTGGTTACATGACTGCTGTATCAATAATTTTTCTCTTCATTCAGCCTGTTAATAAATCTTCTGGAGGCAAGATCTACTAATACTTTTGTACTTTCTTGATTTGTAGCGTAATTATTTGCTTTTGATTGTTCTTTGTGTAGATGTTCAGTTTTGTGGATTATAGATTGATCCTAAGAACAGATGAAAATATTTGCTTAAAACTGTTCATGTTTTGTTCAATTCACATACATGAACTTAAATACTATTTACTAATTAATATAATAGCTGAGAATATAGGTATTTTTGCAAAACTAATATAGTTTGTACTGGCATCTCTAGCCAAACTTCTTGTCTCATATGAAAATTCTAAATATGATAGAATTACTACCAAAACACAAAATAAAGCTACTAATCTTTAGGAAAGTATTACATATTTTAAAATCTGTAGTATTGTTAATTATAAACAAGGGGAAATTCTGGAGACATTCATGAAATTATAACTTTGGAAGAGATCTTAGATGTTAATTAGTTCAACCTCTTGCTCATAAACCTAAATCACTCAGAGGTGGACCGTCAACCTGTGCTTGAATGCTTAAGTGATGGGGAGCCACTTCCCCATGGGGTACCTTCCTCAATTGTTGGTGGTATTAGCTCAAATTCCTCCTTAAGCTGAGCTGAAAACATTTTTGCACATTTTACCCCTTCACTTAGTTCTGTTTCCTCCTTTTTTTACATAATAAACCTTCAAACATTTGTACAGAGCCTGTACATGTCTCTCTGGCTTAAGCTCCTTTAATTGGCCTTCATACACAACCCCTCCTTCTACAGTTCTGGCTCACTCCAGTTTGTTTATATACAGCTCTTAAAATACATAGCCTAAAATAATGTAGACTATTGCAGTACTTCCAAAGATCTGGTTATTATCACCTAAAATTATATTAAGTTTCTAACAGATATAGTAAAGTTTTCTTTTTTGTTTGTTTAGTTTTGTCTTGATTTTTTCTTTTCTTAAAGAAAAATTGTCAAGATAGATATCTTGCTTCTGTTAAAAAAAAAAAAAGCCAAACTAAATAGATAGAAGCAAAATGCAAAAAAAAAAAGACCACACAAATCACAAATTGGCAGAAAATATATGCAATACATATAACTGATGTAGAATCTTAGAATATATTGATATAAGGAACTTCTATCAAGAAGGAAGAAAAACTCAGAACCCAAGAGCAGACATTTCACAAAAAAGGAAATGCAAATTGTGCATAAAGATATGAAAAATGCTCAATTCATTAGTAACTAGGGCAATGCAAACTGTTATAATTAGACACCATTTCTCACCCATACTTTTGAAAATATTAAAAAGTTTGACTACTGGAGGTTTAGTGAGCATGTAGTAAAGGCACTCTCATTGCTTTAGAAAATAATTTGGCATTACCTGTGGCAGTATACTTAACCTGGGTGAAATACACATACCCAGCAACATGTGTATCAGCAGATGTACAAAACTGTTCCTAGAAGCACTATTCACAAAGGTGAGAAACTGAAAGACGCCAAATGGCCAGGAGTAGGAAAATGAAAAATTTCCGTAGACTGTAATACAGCAATTTTAATGAAATGTAATACAAAACAAATACAAATGAAGTGCAGCTAAACTAATCAATAATAATGAATCCAAAACACAAAATTAATTGAAAAAAAGAAAATCATAGAAGTATATAGGTGAAATGGTTCTATTTATATGAGTTACAAAACTAAAGCAAAACTAAATAATATATTGTTTGAGATATATTTACATATGGTAAAATTATAAAGCAAAGCATGGAATCATTTACACAAGTCTATATAGTGTCATTTTGTAAGAGAGAAAGGGGATGTAATCAAGGAGAGGCATGTGAGATTTCAACAATGCCAGTGATTTTCTGTTTTTGAAATTGGGCATTGGGTTCTTTTATTATTAGTCTTTAACTTGTTCTTGTATATTATGTATATTATTTTGTATGTAAGATACACTTCACAATTGAGAGACTTAAAAAAGTATATTGAATGCAGACAGGGAGGAATAAATTGGAAGATTGGGATGATAAATACACACAACTATATACAAAATAGATAACTGAAAAGGACCTATTGTATAGCACAGGGAACTCTGCTCAATATTTTGTAATGGCCTATATGGGAAAATAATTTTAAAAGGAGTGAATATATGTATAACAGATTCATTTTGCTATATACCCGAAACTAAAACATTGTAAATCAACCATGCTCCAATTAAAAATTTTTAAAAATTGTATTAATGCATATACATGACTATAGTTATCTCTACATAGTTTTTTAGTTTTGGTTTATCACTTCAACTGGTAAAGATGATTTTAAATCTTCATGCCATTATTCATTTGATTAATGACTTCGTTACTCTGTACTTTTGACAAACTGTATTAGATGAATGTACTATTTTAAAAATGTGTATCACTGAAAAATTTGTGGTTATTCAGTTTTAAAAATTAATTTATACTCTTCAGCTTTAGTGAAATATTGACAATGTAACATATTTAAGTTTAAAGTATACAATGTGATTAGTAGGTAACATATATATTTCAAAATAATCATCACAATAAGATTATCTCCATCTTCTTACAGAGAGAGGTATTTTTGTTGTTTTTGTTTTTAATTATAAGCATAATAGCTAAGTAATTAACAGTAGAGATAACAGAGACAGAATGCCTGAATTTTAACCCTGGGTCTGCCATTAGTCCTAGTCATGTGGCTTACACAAGTTATTAGCCCTCTCACTGCTTCATTCTCCTCATTTATAAGATGGGAGTATTATTATTTACTCACTAAACTATTGAGAGAATTAAACTTGTTTCCACACGTAAAGTGCTTACAATATTGACTGGCACATAGTAAATGCTACCTAATTTATATCTAGAATAATTTGCTTCAGTATCTGTAATTACATTTCTGATCTCATGAAAACTAGATTTATTCTACCATAAGAATAAATTCAGCTGCAATACAAAATTCTGGCTCTGCTTTGAACTACCTGTGTCATCTTGGGGTATATAATCTCCTTATGTGTATCAGTTTCCTCATCCATAAAGTATGGGAGCTAAGCTCAATTGTATCTTTGATCTTTTCTAGTAATCAAATTTTTGATTCCTTGAAGGTATTTTTAATACTCCCTGGAGAAGAAAACAAAGCATTCTTTTTGCAATCAGATTTCAAAGTATTTAGTATGTCAACATCATTTGGATTTTTAAAAAACTGAAGTACAGCTGCCTATAGAAACATGTGCAAATTGTAAGTATTCAGGTAGACACACCCAGATGGCAGACACCCAAGTCAAGAAATAGAACATTACCAGCACTGAAAAAGCTTTCCTTCTTACCTGTTTCCATATAACCCCATCCATGGTTTTACCTATTCTTCAACCTGATAGAAATGGAATATAATATGCATTTTTATGACTGGCTTCTTTTGCACGATATCCTGATGTGAGATTTAGTCATGTTACTGTTTCTTAGTAGTGGCTGATTCATTTTTTATTATGGTATTACACTGAATGAATAACTTTTACTTGACATATTATAGCACTGAAGAACATTTGAGATTATTCTAGATTATGGCTATAAAACTGCTATGAAAGTTCTGGTACATATCTTCTGTTTTACATATGAATGAATTTCACACACACACACACACACACACACATCTGCAGGTCTGGAATTGCTGAGTCATAGGATATGCATATATTCAAACTTAGTAGATGTGAGCTCCCAGGCATCACACATCCTTCTTAACAGCATTGTAGCTTAAAAATTTTAGCCCTTCAGATGTAATTTTATCTAATTATTTTAATATGAATTCTTCTGAAGACTGAGGTTGAAGTCTTTCATATGTTAATTTACTATTTGATAAGCCTACTTTATGAAAAGCTAATTCAAATATACTGCCTTTAAAATAAATTGGTGTGATGGTTTTTTTGATATGTCACCTGTCTACAGTCCCCAGTTGTTCAATTAGGCACTAATGTATTCCTGTGAAGGTATTTTGTAGATATTATTAAAGTCTATTATCAGTTTGCTTTAAGTAATGGAGATTATCTTAGATAACCCATGTGAACTTGAGTCAATTAAGTCAAAGGCCTCAAAGGTAAGTCTTTTTTGAGAGAATACAAAATTCTGCCTGTGAATGGCAAGTTTCATCTATTGCTATGAGTTTCTGCCCTTCTTCCTGGCCTGACCTAAAAATTCTGTACTTGCTTAGATTCCCTATTCCCCATATTTACGTAAGCCAATCTGTTGCAATAAACAATATATCTTACTGGTTCTGTTTTGTTGGTTCAAACATGACTCATATAACTACATTGTCTTTTTCTTATTGATCGTAGGAGTTCTTTATATATTTTGGACATGAACTCTTTGTTGGTGTTATGCATTATAAATATCTTCTTTCACTCTACAGTTTAATGGTGTTTTGGATGAAAAAATTTCAGTCTTATCCTTAATGGTTAGTGTTTTTTATGTCTGTATAAAAAATCTCTGCCCATCCCAAAGTCATAAGCACATTCCCTGTATTATCTTCTAGAAGCATTTCTTTTTCACTTTCCATATTCATTTTTTTTTAATTTTATTTTATCCATATTCATATATACAGTTCACTTGGAATTGATTTTTGTGTATGGTGTGAGCTAAGAGTCATTTTACTAATTTCATAAAATCATTCAATTGACTCAGTACCATTTAATAAAAAGACAAGTACTTTCTCCCTGCTATGCAGTACCATCTTTGCCAAAAATCAAGCATTCAAATATGAGTCTGTTTTTAGATTGTATTTTATTCCACTGATGTAAAACACCTGGTGCAAAAAGCATATTGCAATCAGAAAGAAAAATGTAAATTAAATTACTAATTTTAGAAGTAAGGAAGTTATTGATGTTGACCCAGTCCAAAGTATGACAAAGGGAATGGGTACTTGAGGCAGAAAATCACTAGAAAATCACTAGTACAGAAAATCACTAGAGGTGAGAAAGGATTGAGAGAGATCAGGGTGTTGGATCGTTCGCTCACATGAATGCTGAGTCACCAGTATATTGGCAAAGACTTTTCCAATAAAGGAAGACTGTGAACTAGATATCAAAGTCATCTTCAGGGGAAAATGACTTGAAAGGTCAGAAGTTGGTACAGTTGAATGGCTTGGGTTTCATGGAATAGAGTTTTTACTGAAAGTTTTGCTGGAGAGTTTTGGATATGCTAACAGAGAGCAAGACACCATCCATAACTGTCAACTCTGGGTACACTGACTATGAGAATAAAAATGCCATAGCAAATAGTAGAGTAGAAAAAAATGAATAGATGCTCACTGAACTATAATTCATGGGCTTTCCAGGTGGCACTAATGGTAAACAACCAGCCTGCCAACACAGAAGACATAAGAGATGTGGGTTTGATCCCTGGGTTGGGAATATCCCCTGGAATAGGAAATGACAACCCACTCCAGTATTTTTGCCTGGAGAATACCTGTGGATAGAGATCCTGTGGATAGACGATGCTGGCAGGCTAGAGCCGACGGGGTTGCAGATTCAGATACGAAATGACTTAGCCCTGAGAACTATAATTCAGTATTAACAAGGGGTTCACTTGAAATGTTTAATATTTAAAACAGTTTTAAACAATGTTTGAATGACTGAACATACAAAGTTTTGTTAGTATTATATTTTCTAAGTATAACTACAATAATAAGAAGTATAATATCATATATGAAACGAGTCGCCAGTCCAGGTTCGATGCACGATACTGGATGCTTGGGGCTGGTGCACTGGGACGACCCAGAGGGATGGTACGGGGAGGGAGGAGGGAGGTGGGATCAGGATGGGGAACACGTGTATACCTGTGGCAGATTCATGTTGATACAATACAAATACAAAACCAATACAATATTGTAAAGTTAAAAAATAAAATAAAAAAAAAAGAAGTATAGAAATAAACAACAAAACAGCATGGTACTGGCACAGAAACAGACACATAGATCAACTGAACAGAAGAGAGAGCCCAGAAATAAACCCACCACTATGGTCAATTAACCTATGACAATTAACCTTTTCTGCTTTTCAATAGAGAAAAGACAGTCTCCTCAATAAGTGGTGCTGGGACAACTGGACTGCTAAGTGTAAAAGAATGAAATCAGAATATTCTCTAACACAGTGTACAAAAATAAACTCAAAATGGATTAAAGATCTAAATATGACTGGAAATCATAAACTCCTAGAAGAAAATATAAGTGTAACACTCTGACAGAAATCATAGCAATATATTTTTCAAGATTTGTCTCCTAAAGCAAAGGAAATAAGAGAAAAAATAAAGAAAATCCAGTTAAACTTAAAAGCTTTTGTACAGCAAAGGAAACCATCAACTAAACAAAAAGACAACCTCATGAATAGGAGAAAATACTTGTAAATTATATGACCAATTGTTGTTGTTGTTCAATTGCACAGTCATGTCTGACTCTTTGTGATAAGGGGTTAATATCTAAAATATGTAAACAGCTCGGATAACTCAATAGCAAAAAAGTAAAATAAAATAAATAATCCTATTAAAAAAAAAAAACACAGGCAAAAGACCTAAATAGACATTTCTCAAAAGAAGACACACAGATGGCTAACAGGCACACAAAAAGATGCTCAATATCACTAAGTTTTAGAGAAATGCAAATCAAAACTACAGTGAGGTATCATACCAGTCAAAGTGTTATCATTAAAAAGTCTACAAATAATAAATTCTGGAGAGGGTGTGGAGAAAAGGAACCCTCCTGTACTGTAGGAATGTAAATTGGTGCAGTCACTATGGAAAAGGGCATGAAGCTTCCTCAACGAACTAAAAATAAGACTACTGTATGACCCAACAATTCCACTCCTTGACATATATATGATGAAAATGAAAACACTAATTTAAAAAGCTATGTGCACCTCAATGTTCATAGCAGCATTATGTGCAATAGCCAGGTTATGGAAGAAATGCAAGTGCCCATCAACAGATGAATGGATAAAGAAGATGTGGTACACACACACACACACAGAGGAATATTACTCAGCCATAAGAAGAATGAGATTCTTCCATTTGCAATAACATGGACAAACTTAGTATTATGCTTAGTGAATGAGGCAGACAGAGAATAAAAACAGTATTGTTATCACTGTCTTGCAGAATCTAAAAACTAAGACATATGAAAGTATATAACAAAACAGAAATGGACTCACAGTATAGAAAACAAGCCAAAAAAAAGAAAACAAGCCAGTGGTTACCAGTGAGAAGTGTAAAGGGGGAACAGGCAAGATAGAGGTATGGAATTAAGAGATACAAACTACTATGTAAAATATAGATAAGCAACAAGGATATATTGTACAGTACAGGAAAATATACCCATTGGCTTTTAATAACTTTAAATGAAGTATAATCTATAAAAATATTAAAGCACTGTGATGTATACTGGAAACTAATATGATATTGTACATCAACTATACTTCCATAAAAACAAAACAATGAACAAAAAGTATGGATATACACAACACTTTCAACATTTCTCTTTAAAAACATGGCTAAAAATATTAAACTTTTCCAGTATTTCTTATACAAAGGCCCCGACTTTGATTATAAGTTAGAAAAATATTTGTTTCTCAGATTATATATACAATATATATTTTTTTCTTTTATCAGAGAATGAGAATATAATTTTCATATGTTATATTTTTATATTTATGCTATTGGGAAATTATATTTCCTAATGCTTTTCCTGATCATCTCAGACATATGTTTTCTTAATGATTATATTTATTACATAGTTTTAGTAGAATAAGCATGGGACTTGGAATCATAGATATTTAGATGAAAATACTATTTTTGCTATTTATTGATAATAGCTCTTGACTTTTGGCAATTCTATTTCCTTCTTTGCAAAATGAGGTTTTAAAAAATACATATTTGTTAGGATTGCTGTGAGGCTTAAATGAGATAATATGTATAAAGCACTTATTACTATAATTGGCAAAGAGTAGAAATTCAAAACAGTTAACCATCATAATTTCCTTTAAAATATCAAATCTACATGATGCTTTCATTTTTTGGAAGTAGTGTGAAAACTAAAGTTACACTGTGAAGTGGCTGGATAAAAATAAAGCAAAACCTTTAGTAAGAGAAATACTATTTAAAAATCTAGTTTAAAACTAGAGTCTTTGCATTTAGCTTCCCATCTGCTAACATGGCCTGTGTCCATTCAGTTTAAGAAAAGTTTGGGTGCTTATTAAGTGCCAGGCATTGTTAAAATCTGGGGATAAGGTAAAGAAGTCAAAAAAATTCCCTTGTTCTTTTTTTTTTTTTAATTTAATTTTATTTTATTTTTAAACTTTACATAATTGTATTAGTTTTGCCAAATATCAAAATGATATTTGTTCTTAAATATTTGTTCTTAAAATCTCATGGGCCAATTGAAGAAAGAGTGTAAATATTAAATCTAAACTAACTCTCACTTTATATCTTAATATTTATTCATACCTTTGGGAAAAGAAAGAGTTGCTTTTCTGATTTTTTTCTCAAATCTTATGTATTTCTGACTAGTCATCTGATTTCTACTAGTAGAAAAATGTATGGGCCTGTAGTCCATTCCTTTAGAGGAAAGTAGCTCATGAAGAGTCAACAAGGCCCACTAAGGGCAATGGCATAACACAGAGAATTAATTTTCAAAAATGTTTAAAGGAATTCTATATTTTTTTCCTTCATATGAAACCTTCCATACATAGCCAATTAAAACAGAGCTGCCCCTCTTTTGGAAAGATAATTAGAGGGTTAGGCACACCTATTGTTAGCAAATAACAATTAAATTTAACAAATATTTTAAATAAGAATAAAGAAAAGTATTATAATCACATTTATTCACCTGTTTAGAATAATTTAAACAAATATTTTCCACTGTGCTTACTTTGACAGAAATTTTGACTATAACACTGCAGTAATAACAGAATGATATGGGATAAGAATCAAACCACATTTCTTGTCTTCCCTCTTTTAAACTAACAAGTCATGGGAAAAACAGAAGTTAGCAAAAGTTTCTAATTTTAGTTAAGCAAAGGTTGGGTCATTTGCTTAAAAGTGTTAGCTACTAGACAGACAAAGGTACAATATTATGGGTGATGTTATTTCTATAAGGCTGTTATTGTTCAATTTTAATATATTGTAAGGTACATTATCAAACCACAATAAGAAAAACTTCACATTTTACCTATAAAAATATATAAATTTATTCTTACCAGCAGCCTTTTCATTTTGACCCAGAATATTATGCTGTCTTTTCCACAAGGGAACCAGTTCTTCTCTAGTAGTTTTAAGAGTCACAGAGGGATGACTTTCTTCATATGTTGGACATCTTTGGGGGCAATATAACGTCCCATCTTGCAGGGCAACAGTTCGCCTGCCATGTGAATGATTTATTTTCGTTAACGTTTGGCACTCCGAAGAACAATATGGTAGAGCTGGCATCACAGTGACTAAGTCAGAACAGACATGAGGGAGTGGAAGACTACTTTCTTGATTCCACTGATTCAACTTGTATTCTGTTGGAAGCATATGTTTTGAATTAAAGTAGTTACATGTACTCATGTTTTGAGAATTTTCAGGCATTACAGACTGACACTGAGATGCTTGTACATTTTTACAACTTCTAATATTTAATTGAGATGTAGGAGGAGGATGAGGTACAATTAATTTACCCTGAGCCTGTACAAATGTGTTGGCTTTGCTCGCAGACTGTGGTCGAGTAACAGTGCCTTTTCTGTTCATACATACAAAGCCTGACTGGACTTTAGCAGATCTTGTTCTTCTAATGACTTTCGCTTCACTCCTTTGTGGATTAGTTTTCTGAGTTTTGGAACCACCGCTCTTTACAGGGGATATACTTTCCTCCTCTGTGGAGTCTGGCCAGGCTTGTTTAGCAGTGTTATAACCTGAAGGTATAAAACAGTTCAAAGGCACATGGTCTGTTCCAGATCCTCCTAAAGCAGTGACATTTTCAGAGATAAAATTGTCCTTGGGCTCTTTTTTATTAGCAGAATCCACAGCAGAAGCAGGAATACTAGGCATGTTGCTGGCAGCACCACTTTTAGCTCGAATGTGGCATGGTTGAGACCACTGTTGAGATACTCTTTTTCTACTCTTCAGCAAATGACTATCTTCAGCATTTTTCCTTGTATTGCCAGTTTCATCAAACCATCTCAGTTTTTTAATAGTTTTTGGAGTTTCTGCACTTTTCCCTTTTTCTTTTGTTAATTCAATACTATCTCTGATATCTGCTGCTTTTTGATTTCCTAACTTAAAGCCTTGGTTTGTAACCAGTGCCTTAAAATAATCATGCTCGTATTTAGATTCTTTCTTTAAAATACTTTTAAGAAATCTCACACTATTCTTCTCACAAATATTGTATTTCATTTTCTTGTGCTGACTGACTAAGTCACAATTAGAAATTATATTAGATAATGATTTTGATGCTTCATGTATTTTCTGTTTATCTTCTGAATCAGAGTTGTGAAGTATACAGGCTACTTGAAAATTATCTGAAAACGAAGACAACTCTTCCTCATTACAATTAGAATATTTTGTCTTTTCATCTTTAATGTCTTTCATTTCCCCTAACTTATCAGAACACTGCACTGGGTCAATTTCTTTTATGTGTATACTGCTCTTTGGTAAAGGCCTAGCTGATTGTGTATTCGATGGCAAAACTAAAGGTGTTGCCAAAGGTACAAATGAAGTAGGAACTGAAGTAGTTCTATTTTCTTGAGTCATTTCAGAATATTTCTCTTGGTCTGAAATTATTGTGATTTCCTGGGTTAGAGAATCTGGAGTGGCCCAGGCTTTGCTGAATTTAAATTTTGGGCTCTCAGTAACTAATGGTCTCTCCCTTTTGAATGCTCCAGAAGAGGAGTCAGTTGTCCTTATAACACTAGTTTCAGATGTGTTTTTGCTTTTTTTATCTTGTACAAATATGGATGGACTATGTAGAACGGCTACTGAATTATTAGCAGTATTTACGGCTCTTTCCTCAGTTCTACTCAGAGCAGATGGATTTTGTTCTTTACTATTAAAACATTTACTTGAATCAGGGAGAATACTAGGTTTACTAAAAATATCTGAGAAAATATTTGGATCATCTATATTTATAAGCCAATTATTTATGTGTTGAGTTTTAGAGAATGACAGTTTATCTTCATCAAAGCAGCTTAGATTAGTTGATTGCAGATTTGCTAATTTGAGAGAAATAGAATTCTGCTGCTGGACTGATGTGGAAGGCTCCTTATTAAGTGTTAAATATATTTCTTCACGTTCCCCAGCCTCAAGACTGTCTATACTTGAGAGGGTTTCAGAATTTATTATCTGATTAACTTCATCACGAAATTTCTGAAAGAAAAAAAAGAACATTGTTTTATAGCTTAGAAATTTTAAGTGTCAACAAAAATGATTCAACATACCACCATTACTTGGCACATAAAAGAGAGTAATATGACTACAGACAGTATAGGTATATAAATAATCCATATCCCTGGAGCAGTCCTCACAGTGAAAAAGAGGGAGCCAACAAAGACAATAAAATGTATTTGCCTTAGTTTCTTCACCTTAAAGTAACTACTCAATTATCCTAGCCATTAGTTATAGCTTAGAAAATAATTTTTGCTATTGCTGTTCCATTCAGAGAATAGTTTCCTGAAGGTTTCATAACAGCATGTGAAATTCTGAAACATAGTTATTTACAAAGGGTATTTTTTTTTTTCCTGAGACTCGGACTGGACTTGAATGAGGCTCTTAAAAGCCCTATGACTCTAATATGACTTTCCTATTGGTAAGGCTATACATTCTTATAAAAGTTAATCTCATGGTCTATAAAAATATAAGATGTCTATGAAAACATGCCTGGATCCTGCTGATTTAATACTTAGATGGAGTGCATGCACTGGTATTATTATTTTTAAATTCCCCAGGGAATTCTAATGTGGATTTAAGACTGAGAACTATTGATTTTAATGACTCATTTTTGGAGATTTAGCACAGTAATAATTTCCATGAATTCTTTACAGTAAGAGTCTCATCATTACTTCAATGTAATCTAATGGAAATTATCAGTTTTTAATAAAATTTCATGATCACTTCAAAGTATTCTTGTTGTTCAGTCGCTCAGTCGTGTCCAATTTTTTGCCACCCCATGAACCGCAGCATGCCAGGCCTCCCTGTCCATCACCAACTCCCGGAGTTTGCTCAAACTCATGTCCATTGAGTCAGTGATGCCATCCAACCATCTCGTTCTCTGTTGTCCCCTTCTCCTTCTGCCTTTAATCTTTCCCAGCATCAGGTTCTTTTCTAATGAGTCAGTTCTTCGCATCAGGTGCCCAAAGTATTGGAGCTTCAGCTTCAGCACCAGTCCTTCCAAAGAACGTACAGGGTTGATTTCCTTAAGGATTGACTGGTTTGATCTCCTTGCAGTCCAAGGGACTCTCAAGAATCTTCTCCAGCACCACAGTTCAAAAGCATCACTTCTTTGGGGCTCAGCCTTCTTTGTAATCCAAATCTCACATCATACATGACTACTGGAGAAACCATAGGTTTGATTATATGGACCTATGTCAGCAAAGTGATGCCTTTGCTTTTTAATACACTATGTAGCTTTGTCATAGCTATTCCAAGATTGTTGTTGTTCAGTCACTCAGTTGTTCCAACTCTGCAACTCCATGGACTGCAGCATGCCAGGCTGCTCTGTCCTTTGCCATCTCCTGGCACTTGCTCAAACTCATGTTCATTGAGTCAGTGATGCCATCCAACCATCTTGTCCTCTGTTGTCCCCTTCTCCTCCTACTTTTAATCTTTCCCAGCATCAGGGTCTTTTCTAATGAGTCGGCTCTTTGCCATCAGGAGGCCAAAGTATTGGAGCTTCAGTTTTAGTATCAGTCCTTCTAATGAACATTCACAATTGATTTCCTTTAGGATTTCCTGGTTTGATCTCCTTGCAGTCCAAGGAACTCTCAAGAGTCTTCTTTAGCACCACAGTTTAAAAGCATCAATTCTTCATCGTTCAGCCTCCTTTATGGTTCAACTCTCACAAGCATACATGACTAATGGCAAAACCATAGCTTTGACCAGATGAACCTTAGTTGCCAAAATAATGTCTCTGCTTTTTAATATGCTGCCTAGGTTTGTCATAGGTTTCCTTCCAAAGAGAAAGCATCTTTCAATTTCGTGGCTGCAGTCACCATCTGTAGTGATTTTGGAGCCCAAGAAAATAAAGTCTGTCACTGTTTCCATTGTTTCCCCATCTATTTGCCATGAAGTGATGGGACTGGATGCCATGATCTTCGTTTTTTCAATGTTGCATTTTAAGCCAGCTTTTTCACTCTCCTCTTTCACCTTCATTGAGAGGCTCTTTAGTTCCTCTTTGTTTTCTGCCATAAGGGTAGTGTCATCTGATATTTCTCTCAGCAATCTTGATTCCAGCTTCCTCCAGCCCGGCATTTCCAATGATGTACTCTGCACAGAAGTTAAATAAGTAGGGTGACAATATACAGCCTTGACATACTCCTTTCCCAATTTGGAACCAGTCCTTGTTCCATGTCTGTTTCTAACTGTTACTTCTTGACCTGCAAACAGGTTTCTCAGGAGGCAGGTAAGGTGCTCTGGTACTCCCATCTCTTCCAGAATTTTCCAGTTTGTTGTGATCTACACAGTCAAAGGCTTTAGTATAGTCAATGAAGCAGAAGTAGATGTTTTTCTGGAATTCTCTTGCTTTTTCTGTGATCGAACAGATGATGGCAATTTGATCCCTGGTTTACCTGTCTTTTCTAAATCCAGCTTGAACATCTAAAAGTTCTTGGTTCATGTATTGTTGAAGCCAGGCTTCCTTGGAAATTTGTGGTTGCAGTCACCATCTGCAGTGATGGTATAGTCAATGTTTATAACTATTTCTAATTTCACACATATAACACAGATATTTAAAAAGCATTAATCAGCATAACATATGTAGAAATAAATTTACACAAATTTTAGAAAATTTAAATATTCTGATATTAAACAAAAATTTAGTATTTTTTTAGCCCTGAAAATAAACTGAGAAACCAAAGAAGTCAGTTACAGATTAAAAATATTTTAGTTTGTATAGTTAGTACTTATTGATATACTACTGTAAATGTTTTGCAAATGGTTTATTAGAGTTTGATATTACTAGCCTTTATTACCTGTTACTTCCTTCAACCTAACTCAAACAAAGCAAAGCACAGCTCCTTCAATGTCTGCTTTTGGAACAGTTATTTTAATTGATAATGAGGCTCCTAAAAGCTCTATGACTCTAACAAGAATTTCATCGAGACTGCATCTAATGAGATATAGAAATCTGGATTAGAAGGTCCTTTTAGACATAAGTATGATGTCTGTGGCTTTAACATTTCTCTTTGCCTAGGTCTGTGGTTGCTTCATTTCCCAAAGCACCTAAAAAGAAGTTCAGCAAACTCTTTTTTTTTCTCAGAATTTTTCACTAAATCAAACTTTTTTTCTCAGAATTTTTCTTATCACTAAAAAAAAAAAAAGAAACATTGTGATCAGCTTCAAGCTTTGCTTGTAAGTTACTGATATAAATTGTACTAGACTTAACATTGGAGAAGGCAATGGCACCCCACTCCAGTACTCTTATCTGGAATATCCCATGGACAGAGGAGCCTGGTAGGCTGCAGTCCATGGGGTCGCTAAGAGTTGGACACGACTGAGTGACTTCACTTTCACTTTTCACTTTCATGCCTTGGAGAAGGAAATGGCAACCTACTCCAGTGTTCTTGCCTGGAGAATCCCAGGGATGGGGGAGCCTGGTGGGCTGCTGTCTATGGGGTCGCACAGAATCGGACACGACTGAAGAGACTTAGCAGCAGTAGCAGTAGCAGCAGACTTAACATGCTTTGTCTTTTAATTTTTAAATCAACTGTATTGAGATATACTTATCTACAGTAAAATGCACTCATTTTTTGGTTGTTATTGTATGTTTATGGAGTAAAATTTCATAACATAGAAGTTGGCTTAAAGCTTAACATTCAGAAAACTAAGATTGTGGCATCTGGTCCCATCACTTTATGGCAAATAGATGGGGAAACAGTGGAAACAGCAGCTGACTTTATTTTGGGGGGCTCCAAAATCACTGCAGATGGTGACTGCAGCTGTGAAATTAAAAGATGCTTACTCCTTGGAAGGAAAGTTATGACCAACCTAGACAGGATATTAAAAAGCAGAGACATTACTTTGCCAACAAAAGTCCATCTAGGCAAGGCTATGGTTTTTCCAGTAGTCATGTATGGATGTGAGAGTTGGACTATAAAGAAAGCTGAGCACTGAAGAATTGATGCTTTTGAACTGTGGTGTTGGAGAAGATTCTTGAGAGTCCCTTGGACTGCATGGAGATCCAACTGGTCCATCCTAAAGGAGATCAGTCCTGAGTGTTTACTGGAAGGACTGATGTTGAAGCTGAAACTCCAATACATTGGCCACCTGATGCGAAGAGCTGACTCATTTGAAAAGACCCTGATGCTTGGAAAGATTGAGGGTGGGAAGAGAAGGGGACGACAGAGGATGAGATGGCTGGATGGCATCACTGACTCAATGGACATGAGTTTGGGTAAACTTTGGGAGTTGGTGATGGACAGGGAGGCCTGGTGTGCTGCGGTCCATGGAGTCGCAGAGAGTCAGACACGACTGAGCCACTGAACTGAACTGAATGGAGTGAAACTAGTAATAATCAAATAATTTATTATTTTTAAATATAAAACGTATTTATTCACATCTTTGAGAAGTTACCATTTCTTCAAAAAATTTATGTACAAAATGCCAAGAAAAATTACAATAGCACCTTATTTCAAACCAAAAATACACACATGATGTATACAAACTTTAAAAAACAAAATACAAGCAATGTGAATATACATTATTTCAAAAATATTTCCAATGGTATAGCTACAACTTAAATTATGTTAAGAGAAATAAATAACAGTGTTACCTAATATATTTACATATTTGTGTCATATTTTTTTGATGTGGACTATTTAAAAAAAATCTTTACTGAATTTTACAATATTGTTTTATATTTTGATTTTTTGGCCATGAGGCATGTGGTATCTTAGCTTCCTCATTAGGGACTGAACCTACACTCCTTCATAGGAAGGTGAAGTCTCTACCACTGGACCACCAGGGAGTCCCTAAATTATCATATTTTAAATGTATAGTTTGATAGGTTTTGACAAATTATTTACCCATAACTGTCATCCTGAAATCTTTAAGAACTTTCCATCTGTTGAATGGAGAAGGCAACAGCACCCTACTCCAGTACTCTTGCCTGGAAAATCCCATGGATGGAGGAGCCTGGTAGGCTGCAGTCCATGCGGTCGCTGAGAGTCGGACATGACTGAGCGATTTCACTTTGACTTTTCACTTTCATGAATTGGAGAAGGAAATGGCAACCCACTCCAGTGTTCTTGCCTGGAGAATCCCAGGGATGGGGGAGCCTGGTGGGCTGCCGTCTATGGGGTCGCACAGAGTTGGTCACGACTGAAGCGACCTAGCAGCAGCAGCATCTGTTGAAAGTTCCCTCATGCTTCTTTGTAGTAAATACCTACCCACCACTGACAACTACTAATCTGTTTTTTGTTACTATATAGATCTGAGTTTTCATTTGGTATCATTTTCATTCTGCCTGAAAGACTTTCCAGAGGATCTTTTATTGCAGATACTGTTGTGTTCAGCTGTTGCTCATTTGAATATGAATGCCTATTTGGCTTTCATATCAGAAGGACATTTTAGTTAAATATAGCTTATAGGTTGGTAGTTTTTTTTTTTACTTGTCAGAACTTTGAAAATGTTTCACTGTCTTCTGGCCTGAAATTAGTGTGGTTCATCTTACCTTTGTTAACTTGCATGTAATACATCTTTTACTCACTTTAGCTTAATTTAATTTTGATAAGGTTTTTTTTGTGATGGGCTGTGTGCACATACATATGAGTGTATACTTACTTATCCTGGAGTTTGTTGAGCTTCTTTAATTTATGGATTTGCAGTTTCATCAAACTTGAAACATTCCCAGCCACTGTTTCTTTAAATGTTCCCTCTCCTCTTTGTGAGATTAATTAAATGAATGTTAGATTTAGATATTGTCCCTCATGTCACTAAGTTTTGTTAAATATATTTTTTCTGACTTTTTTCTCCCAATGCTTCAGACTGGATGATTTCTGTCCACTGATCCTTTTGTCTATAGAGCCTTCATTGATAAGTCCAACTAGTATAATTTTAATTTCAGGTAATATGTTTTTCAGATCTAGAAATTCTATTTGGTTCCTCCAAAAATTTCATTCTCATTATGTTCACTTTTCTTTAATTCTCTGAACACATTTGTAAAAGTTACTTTAAACTCTTGCCTGATAATTATCTCTGTCATTTATGATTATATTGACTATTTTTTCTCCTGGTTATGGGTCATATAGCTTTCTGCTTTTTCATACCTAGTGAGTTCTGAGTGTTGGACATTAGGAACATTATGCTGTATGTCTAAATTTCAGTCTTCTTTAAAAGAGTGTTTCTTTTTTTGACAGGTAGTTAAAATACCTATGGATTTTTTCCGAGACCTGTCAGGAGGATATGTCCAGGCAAAAAGCCTATATGATCATAGGGCTTACCTCATTTGTTTCCCTTTATTCAAGACCATCTCTTATATTACCTGTTCTGCACAGTTTAAAAATAACTGTTTCATATATTTTATTCCGAATTATAGTTGTGTGTGGCAGGACGGCACTTCTTCATAGCCAGATGAAGTCTCCTGTTTTGCTTTTCTAGCCTTGCCACAATTGCTCAGTTACTGGATAAACTAGGCCAAGATTACAAATTTAACCTTGATATCAGCATACTGACAATCTTATAAATGTGGGCAATTACTCATAAAAAATAAAGTGCATGAACATTTCAGGAAGTTTAGTATGAAATCCATACTCATTTGTAGGAAAAACTGAAGTAAACACCATATTAGAGAGAAGAGAAACACCATTTCTAGCTAATTATGCCATTTATTTATCAAGAACTTAATAGCCACATGTATTATAATTTTCAATTTGTATTTTATAATCCAATCTATAATGATACTTAAGATACATTATACTTTTAAATAACTTTCATATTTTTCAAAAAATAACATTCATAAAGCATATTTTTCTATGTATGAGATGTGGAAAAAGAAGAATAGCAGCACAGAGAAAATTGGAGCAAAAAGCTATTAAAACCTTCTCTCATTAGTATCTGTGATGAATCTGTGCTGATTCATCCAAACATACCGTTGGCTAGTGTTATATATTTCTTTAGTGGATAACAATGCAAAAATGGGACAGAATTATTGTTAGATATTAAAATATTAATAATGTATTTAGAGTTTCATACTTGCAAACTGCTTAGATGCTGATCTTCTAGGAGTTTCTGCGTTTCCTCCAGTTTAAGCTGGAATGCATCTTTGTTAGTAGTCAAGTTTGCCTTGCTGTTTTCCATTTCTTGACCACAATTGATTTTGGATATGAGATATTTCTGATGCTTATGATCATTTTTTGACAATGATGAAGGCAAGTCATTATCTATAGCTCTGTGAACCACACATAAAAAATGTTTAGTATACTTAAATAAAGTTAACATACAAATGACATATCATGTAATATGTGTTTGTGTGTGTCCAGATAATCATATATAAGGATATTGGAGAAATACATAGATATATTAGAATGGGAATTTAAAGGAATCAATAATAGAATAAAAATGGATGTGGGATTATAGTGTCAATAAAGCATTCCATCTTCATGTAGGAATGCCCAATTTTTCATGGCTTTGTTTATTAAATCCTATTCCTCTACTATTTGGGATAGATATTGAAGTAATTACTATAGATGTACAGAGTCAGTCCTCAGTTCTTTAAGAGCATCCCTATCTGGATAATAATATGCTGCACTACCCTTAGTTCTGAGTTGATATCATAGATGGTGCTATCCCTATAACCCTAATAGAGTTGGTTGAAGATTCAAGCAGTTAGAAAATATGAAAATTTCTTGTCAGGGTAGACTGGAATTTCCATCTAACTTTAATACGTTTGGAAACTTGGATTCCATCTAACTTTACTAGGTTTGGAGGATACTAACATATTTTTCTCAGTTGTACCACAAATATAAGCATTGTTTTCATGGCACAGAGGGGGCACCTTTAAAGCAGAGTCTATTTTTAGTGTGTTAAAGTGCCAGCTCCAAATTATCAGTGGATGATATCATCCTGTTTCAGAATTTTGCATCTTCTAGAAACTTACAGCATGTTACACTTCAGTATATGAACAAAGTGAAAATAAAAAGAAAAAAGGAAAATTTTTTGGGGGTGGGTGAGAGATGAAAGTATATCAAAAGCTGACTGCTATTGCATTAGGGCTGGCGGTATGAATCCCAAGGGTATTTATCCCCAATTCACTTGAATTATCCTCAATTCAATGAGGATTAAAATACTTTGAAAAGTGACTTGTGGCCACATGTGACATATATCTATCTCCAATACCCATATATATCTTTATTTGGACAGACTGGAATAGTCAAAGTCAATGATTACTAGATTCCTGACTATCGTTTTGCAACCACAGAGAGATCAAGGAGAGCAAAAAGGTATCTAAGTTCCTGAACACTGAGATTACGTTTCTCTTACATATTCCTTCCCTTTCAGGCACCCTTCCCAAATGAAGTATTGCTAAATCTACAGAAATATCTAATAAACTAAATTTATTTACCTTTTAAGTTGTCGTCTCTCAACTTTTTCTTCTCTATTTCTTTCTTGCTTCTCTTGCTTCTCTTCTCTTCTCTACTTTCTTCCCCCAGTGAGGAGGATTGAAGGAATGTATAGGAATAAAAGGAGATGGAGAGGCAGAAAGACAGGAAGAGTGAAGCACAGGGGGAAAGGAAGAAGAAATCATAAAAGAAGAAGAAACAGAAGGAATAGGAGAGGGGAAATCTAAATTTGCTGAAGGCAAATATGGAGAGGGAGATGAATACAAAGGAGAGGAAAAAAGAGGGATAGACAAAAGAGGTAAGAATGGAGAGGTAGTAGGGGAAGGTGAAGGAGAGGAGGAAAGAACAGACGAAGAGGAAGAAAGCTGTAGAGAGGATGAAGAAGAGGATATGGAATTAGAAGGTGAAGACAAAGAGGAGGATGGAGAATTACAGGGAGGCAGATTGGACAGAACTGACACAGACGGATGACCTACAAAGGCCTGGGGAAGATTTGACAATGCTATGGTTGGTGGGACAGATTGCTGGACTGATGGAAAAGGATCTAACTGAGCAGGATGTTCAGGCAACGGAGTGACAGCAGAAAGAGTGGGGACTGTTTGATGAGGGGGATGACTGGCTAAACAGGAAGGCTTCAAAACAGGAAAACCTTCCAAAGGGGTTGGAGGAACAGTCAGTCGAGCTGGAAGGGAACGACGGCCAAGGGCAGGCATTAGAGTTGTTGGGGTTGAATGCTGTGCTGGAAGAGAATGTTCGGATCTGAAAGTTTTATAAAACAACTTGCTCTGTGAGTCTGAATCAGAAATGACTGGTGAACCTCGGGGTGGGTGGGGTAAATGGTCAGGTGGGCCAGAAGGAATTGGGGTTGGCAGATGAGGGAACCTGCCAGGAAAGCTAGAAGTAACTGAAGCTGGTGGGCGAGGAAGATACTTGATCGGGTAGGATGGTAACGGGGCTGCTAAGAAGTTCTTTGGAAGAGCAGAGGGGACAGATGGATGGACAGGCTGGCAGGTGGAAGAAACGGTTGGATAGCTAGGAAGAATTTGGGAATGGTGGGATAGCAATGGGGCTCTGAAGGGAGATAGCTTATTAGGTAAGTGGGGATCAGGTGTGGAGGTAGCTGGACAGGCAGGAATGGATCTGCATAGGTGGAAAAGCATTTGAACAGGAAGTAGAGAGACAGCCTTATTAAGATGGTTTTTCGCTGTATTGGGCTCCCTCTATGTTCATGCTATGCTTTGTTCTGAGGGTCCATGCATTACGTCCTTCTGACCAACCAGTGTCCTCTCATGAGTTGAGAAATGTACATAGGTTACTTATTCAGGTTCCCCTTTTCTCATTCCTTGCCCTTTAACAGTATTTTCACCTCTCAGAAGTCTGACAGTCATACAGATAATGAATATGGGCTAGAAAATCTGGTTGAAAGTGATGACACAAAGGGCAAATAGAGGTCAAACAGATCACTGCTCAGCTTTAGTCAGATTTCTCAGGGTAGGTAGCCTGTGGTTCAGGATCAACTGTCTCACCACAAATACATGGATATTGGAGATAGATATCTAACAACATTATCTTAAAGTATAAAAATATGGGGAAAATGTAGTTTCTTTTGCTCTATGTCTACCAAAAGGGTCAAGTATATTATCTTTGTGATAAGGATTTGGTTGTGATGGAAGGCTTTTATTTTTATTAGTCATTTCTTATATCTCATTATTTCTTGAAATAGTTTTTATTTTCATATGGACATAAGTCTTATTTTTCTTGAGGCTTAAGCACTGAATGCCTTCCATTTTTAATACAATTCTTCTCTCCTTTAGATTATCACATTACAGCATCTTAAATTATTTTTATCTACCACTAATATTTTCTACATTAGAACAATCATTTGTGAGTACAGATATATCTCCCCTTATTTGGAAGGCCCGTTTCTTGGTATTACCTTATTGTTTAACACATTTTAGGTTTATATTGTACAGAAAATGTATTTTTAATGTGATAACCACATATAAGTATTTGTAGCCTAATTACATTTTTAATCCTAGTACATATAAATATTTCTATGAACTTAACACCTGATCTTTAATATTCCAAGCTTTCACATTTGTAGTACAGCATCTTTATAGTTTATAAAGCATTTTCACATACATTATTTTAATACTGTCAGTTATCTGTGGAGAGCAGCTTAACTTTATAATAAGTAAACAAGGGTGTTCTCTCTATAAATTGTATACATTTGTTGTATTCCAAATACATAAAATTTATGTATGTGTATATAGAGATATAGACATCATGAAGTCATAGTAATAATAGTATATTACAACAATAACTGAAAACTATGTATTCTAGTTTAGAATGGAAATAATTTCTTGTAAAAGAAAACTGGTACAATGGTCCTAGCACAGATTTGGTATAACAATAACTACATGTTTGTTTGCTACAGTGAAATCAAAGTTGTCTGATGTGTTATCTCTTCTAAGACTTTAGAAAGTGTATACTGTTGAACAAAAATGTCTATCCTTTTATTCCTTGTGCAAAAGTTTTTTTGATTGAAAATAGTTGATGTTATCAGGATAATAATACACAGAAAAATAAATCTAGTAGAGCAGAAAACCTGTATATAAAAATGCACATTACTTCCATACTAAATTACTGGAAATTTTTTATTCCTCTAAATTCCCCTGGACCCTAAACCCCCTCTAATTGTCTGTCATCTTCCTTTTTGAGACAAAAATTTCCAGTGAGTACTCTAAAATCACACTGTGTTCACTGCCTCAGCTTCCATTTGTTTCTTAATCTACTGCTGTCTGGCTTCTGTCTCTACCATTCCAATGTACTGCTTTTGCTAGTGATTAACTAATTGACCTAACTGCAAAAAGAGACACTTCTTGACCACCATCTTTCTTGACTTTAATTCCCTCGGTTTTCATATTATCATATGTTCCTGGATATTTTGTAACTTCTCTGTTGTTCCTCCTCAGGCTCTTTCTTGAGCTCCTCTTTCTTTGCTTGGATATGCTAGATTTTTTGAGAGTTATGCAAGCCTCTGCTTGTCTATCCATATTCTCTGTGTAATCTTATTCATATTGTCTGTGTGATCTTATCTGTATCTGTATGTAAGTGAAGGGTTAATCCATCCTCTGTGGACCAATTCAACTCTGGGTTAACTCTTTATCTCTGTCCCCTGGATTATTAGCAGAACTAGGACTGTGTTTCAGGCACACAGATATAAAAAATGACCCTTCATGGATAAACTGTCTGTACTGACAGGACTGTGAATAAGCCATAGGAAGGACTTATAGGAAGGACTGGTAGGAAGCTATAGCTTTGGGTTTCCCCAAGTGTGGTAATTCTTAAAACTGAACATATCGCTTGCATGGAAGCTATTCATATAGTCATTACAAGAAATATTGGCTCCTGTTTAGAACAGAGGATTTCTAACCCAGGTTGTCTTTGCATTGTGGGAAGAGGGGGATAGCAAAGATGAGCCCTTTAACTATTTCGCAGCATGCCATGAGGATTCCGCCTACTTAAGAATGTTGCCTGTTGGTATGCAGTGTTTTATGTCTTCTAATTGAGGTCAAACCTGGTCTACTGCAGTCATGAGTTTGAGTGTTCAGCTGAACCAAGACCACCACTAGTGGGTACTAAAGTGTTAGTCACTCAGTTGTGTCTGACTCTTTGTGACCCCATGCACTATAGCCCACCAGGCTCATCTGTCCATGGAATTCTCCAGGCAAGAATACTGGAGTGGGTTGCCATTCCCTTCTCTAGGGGACCTTCCCAACCCATGGATCAAACCTGGGTATCCTGCACTGCAGGCAGATTCTTTACCATCTGAGCCACCAGGGACTGAACTATGGCTTTAACTTATCCATTCATTGACAACTATCATACCTACATTCATGGCCCAGACATCTTACCAATGAGAAATTGACTCCAGAATAGCTCATAAGTGTCTCAAACTCACAATTTGTCATCATCCTTCCAGTTACTCTCTCCCTTAAACCACTTTGTCCTGAACAGTCCTTATTTTGATAAATCATTATCCATTAACTAACCAAATCCATTCTCCACAGTCATTCTTGATTCCTCCCATTCACCTTTTGGTTCTTAAAAAGTTACCAAATCATGTTGATTCTACCTACTAAGTAGGTCTTCATAAGTCTTTGTTTTCATTAACTAAACTACCATTTTGTCTGATTTTTCAACCTTTAGTCTTACTATATTCTTCCTCAACCTGACAATATTCCTAAAATATAAATGTTATATGCTTGCTTAAAATCTCTCAGTAACTGCTTTTAGGACAAATTCCTTAACAAAGCTCTTCATGTCTTAATTCATGGCTTCCTTTCTAAACAACCTATCTGTCTACAATTTCTCAATGTACACATTAGTCAAAATAAATTACCACAGACTTATAGTTACCAGAAGGGAAGAGATAGATTGGGAGTTTGGGATTGACATGTACACACTGCTATATTTAAAATAGATAACCAACAAAAATCTACTGTATAGCACAGGGAACACTGCTCAATATTCTGTAATAACCTAAATGGGGAAAGAATTTGAAAAATAGATACATGTATATATACATAACTGAATCACTTTGCAATATACCTGAAACTAACACAACACTGTTAATCAACTATGCTCCGATATAAAATAAAAATTAAAATGAACAAAATGAACCACCTCTTTCAGCTCTCTTAATACAGCACATCCTTTTATACCTTTGTTCTTTTTCACATACTATTTGTTCCATCTTTCCGGAGTTCCCTCTCAATGTCTCTGATAAATATCTTCCTCATTTATTAAGCTTCAGGTCATGTTTATATCCTCTGAGTTTTCATAATGCCAGTGATGTTTCTCTGTTTAAAGTATTTGTTGAATATTTCCAACATGCACAGCACTGAACTAAGCATCACAGGGAATATCTGCATGAGCGAGATTAAGCTATTGTTCTCTACAATATTACAGTTTGGTGGGGCAGGCATAACTACACATAAAAATTGAGCAATGACATATACAATCATGATTTTAAAATTTATTGATATAGCCTTGAGCTCTTGTTTCATCGTACGTTCAACTGTTTTTATACATTTCTACTTGGATATTTACTCTCTAAATTCAGAAAGCTCAAATGAAGTTTAATAATATCTTGTTAAACCTATACACTTTTATTACATTCTTTATAATTTTTAAAGTCAGGAAATTCCCTCAATGATCAAGATTCAAAATTTCACCCTCTTTTGATTTTTTTACTTCTTTCATTTTCTTTATTCCACTATACACCAAAGCTATAATACAGTCTTTCCACGAAATATTTTTCTTCTGTCTTTCTTTTGTATTTCACTACCACTCTTTTAACATAAGTCCTTTTAAACTCATTGCTTGAATATCTCTTGATTTTCCTGCACTATCCTCTCCATACTCCAATTATTTTTATATCAAGAGATACTTTATTCTATATGAAACTTATCACATTATTCTTATTCTTTAATTTATTCTTTGATGATTTACATTATTACGTTAAATTCATGTATACAGCACCTGATTCAGTATTTTTGCAGGTTATACTCAATTATAGGTTACTGTAAGATAAAGGGCATAGTTTTCTATACTATACAGTATATTCTTGTTGCTTATCTATTTTATTTTGTTATTATTTTTTTGATTTACACAGCATGCAGGTTCTTAGTTCCCTCACCAGGGATGGAACCTGGGCTCCCTGCAGTTTAAGGGAGTCTTAACCACTGAATACCAGGGAAGTCCCATTTATCTATTTTATATATAGTAGTTTGTATCTGTTAATCCCATATCTCTAATTTGTCCTTCCCCCTCTCTCTGGCAACCACAAGTTTGTTTCTATATATGTATGTCTGTTTTGCATGTACCTTTATATGTATTTTTAGATTCCACATGTAAGTGATATATAATACCTGCTTTTGTTTGACTTATTTCACTAAGCACTGTATTCTCTAGGTCCATCCCTGCTGCTGCAAATGGTAGAATTTTATTCTTCTTTATGGCTGAATAATATTCCACCATATACATAACACATCTTAATCCAATCATCTGGAAAACTGGGATGCGATTCTAAGTATTAAACTGAACTGTTTATGTATTTTGGCTATTAGCCCCTTTTCAGTTATATCATTTACAAATATTTTCTCCAATTTTTAAAAAGTTATCATTTTGTTGATGGTTTCCTTTGTTGTGCAAAAGCTTTTGCATTTAATTAGATCATATTGGTTTATTTTTGCTCTTATTTCCACTGACTTAAGAGACAGATTCAAAAAAAATTGCTATGATTTATGTCAAAGCGTGTTATGCTTATGTTTTCTTCTAGGAGTTTTATAGTTTCTCATACTACATTTATGTCTTTAATCCATTTGAGTTTTTACTTTTGTACACTGTGTTAGAGAATGTTCTAACTTCGTTCTGTTACATGTAGCTGTCCAGTTTTCTGGACAGCTTGTCTTTTCTCTATTGTGTATTCTTGTCACCTTTGTCATAGGTTAACTGACTGTAAGTGTGTGGGTTTATTACTGGGTTCTCTATTCAGTTTCATTAGTCAATGTGTCTGTTGTGCCAATAACGCTACTGTTTTGATTACTGGAGCTTTGTAGTATAGTCACAAGTCTGAGAGGGTTATATCTCCAGCTTTGTTCTTTATTCTCAGGATTTGTCATTTCTGGATGTTTTGTGATTCCATATAAATTGTAGTATTATTTGTTTTAGATCTGTGAAAAAATGTTATAGGTATTTTGATAGAGATTGCATTAACTCTGTAGATTGCTTTGGGTAGTATGTCCGTTTTAATGATATTACTCCCTCCAATTCAATAGCATGGAATATCTTTACATTTCTTTGAATCATCTTCAATTTCCTTCATCAGGTTTTACAGTTTTCAGAGTACAGGCCTTTTATTCTCTTGGCTAAGTTTACTCCTAGGTATTTTATTTTTTGATGTGATTTTAAACAGGATTGTTTACTTTATATTTCTGATATTTCATTATTAGTGTATAAAAGACAATAGATTTCTGCATATTATTCTTATATCCCACAACCTTGCTAAATTCATTAGTTTCTAATATTAATAGTTCTTGGGTGGAGACTATAGAAGTTCTCTATATAGAGTGTTATGTCATCTGCAGAGCGAGTTTTACCTCTTCATCTTCAAATTTGGATTCCTTTTATTGCTGTTTCTGTGGTTAGGAATTCCAACACTATGTTAAATAGAAGCAGTGAAAGTGGACATTCTTGTCTTGTCCTTGATTTTAAAGGAAAATTTAAAAAATTTTCACAATTGAATATGATGTGGGCTATTGGATTTGTCATAAAATGGCCTTCATTATGCTGAGATATGTTCCCTCTATACACACTTTGATGAGGGCTTTTTATCATAAATAGACACTGAATTTTTTCTGTTTTTCTCTGTTATCTATTGAGACAATCACATAATTTTTCTTTCTTTTTGTTAATATGGTTTATCAAATCGATTGATTTATGTATCTCAAACCATCCTTGTGACCCTGGAATAAATTCAACTTGATCATGATGTATAATTATTTTTACGTATTGTTGGACTTAGTTTGCTAACATTTTGTTGAAGATTTCTGCATCTATATTCATCAAAAATATTGGCCTATAATTTTTTCTTTTTTTGTAGTGTCTTTGCCTCATTTTGGTATCAGGGTAAGGATCATCTTGTAGGATGAATTTGGGAGTATTCTAATAAACTCTTCAAGTTTATGAAATAGTTTGATTAGGACAGGTATTAATTCTTCTTTATACATTCAGTAGAATTGCCCTGCAAAGCTGTCCTGTTCTGAATTTTGTTTGCTGGGCATTTTTCTTTTTTAAAAAATTCAACTTCACGTCTAGTGAATGGTCTTCTGTTCAAACTGTCTATTTCTTCTTGACTGTCTTGGCAGCTGTATGTTTCAAGAAATTTGTCCACTTCTTGTAGGCTGTCCAATCTATTGGCATATAAACTGTTCATAGTACTCTTATGATTTTTTTTGTATCTCTGTGGTATTGGTTGTAATTTATCCTCTTTATTTTCTTATTTTACTTGGATCCTCTCTCTTTTCTTCTTGGTGAGCCTGTTTATTTTTCAAAAAACTAGCTCTTGGTTTCGTTCATTTTTTTCTACTGTTTTTTTCTCTCCTAGGAAATGACTTTTTAAAAAATTGAAGCACAGTTGATTTAAAGTATGGTATTAGGTGTACAGTAAAGTGATTCAGTTATATATATATATATTTTTCAGATTATTTTTATTATAGATTATTACAGATATTAACTATAGTTCCTTATGCTATGCAATAAATCCTTTTTGCTTGTTTATTTTATATATAAGTGGTTTGCATCTGTTAATCCCATAATTTATCCCTCCTTTCCCCTTTGACAACCATAAGTTTGTTTTCAATGCCTGTGAGTTGGTTTCTGTTTTGTATACATCAATAGATTCATTCCTATTATTTTTCAGATTCCACATGTATGTGATATCATTATTTCCTTTCTTCTGCTAACTTTGGACTTTTTTCTTTTTCTAATTCTTTTAGGTGATAGGTTAGGTTGTTTTGAGATTTTTTCTTATTTCTTGAGGAAGGATTGTATTGCTATGACCTTCCCTCTTAGAACTGCTTTTTCTGTATCACATAAATTGGAAAGTTTTGCTTCCCATTTCATTTGTTTTGAGATATTTTCTGATTTACTCTTTGATTTATTCGTTACCCTCTCTTTTTTTTTTTTCAGTAGCATGTTGTATAGTCTCCACATGTTTATTCTTTTCTGTTTTTCTTTCTGTAGTTGATTTCTAGTTTCATACCCTTGAGGTTATAAAAGAAAAAGCTTGATATAATTTCTATCCTCTTAAATTTGTTGAGTCTTGTTTTGAGACCTAGTATGTGATATATGTTAGTTGTTCAGTCATGTCTGACTCTTTGAGACTGGATGGACTGTTACCCACCAGGCTACCCTGTCCATGGAATTCACCAGGCAAGAATAGTGGAGTAGGTAGTCATTCCCTTAACCAGGAGATCTTCCTTGCCCAGGGATCAAACCCGGATCTCCTGCATTGCAGGTGGATTCTGTACAGTCTAAGCCATCAGAGAAGCCCCTTGGACTGCAAAGAGACCAAACCAGTCAATCCTAAAGGAAATCAACCTGGAATATTCATTTGAAGGACTGATGCTGAAGCTCCAATACTTTGACCACCTGATGCAAAGAGCTGACTCATTGGAAAAGACCCTGATGCTGGGAAAGAAGAAGGCAAAAGAAGAAGAGGGTGGCAAAGGATGAGATGGTTAGATAGTATCACTGTCTCAATAGACATGAATTTGAGCAAACTCCAGGAGATAGTGAAGGACAGGAAAGCCTGGCATGCTGCAGTTCATGGGGTGGCAAAGAATTACTTTACCACAACTGCCTTATTGATTTTCTTTCTGGATGATCTGTTCATTGATATCTGTGGGGTGTTAAAGTCTCCTGTAATTACTGCACTACTGTCAATTTCTCCTTTTATGTTTGTTAGTGTTTATACAGTTAGGTGCTACTGTATTGGGTATGTATATGTTAAACAGTACATATCCTCTTCTTGTACTGATCTCTTTTTATCATTACATAGTACTCTTTTTGTCTTTCATTAAGCCTTTGTTTTGTCATCTCCATTTGCATAAAATATACTTTTCTGTCTCCTCACTTTCAGTTTGTATCTTTTGCCTTAAATGAATCTCTTGTAGGCAGCATATAGAAGGGTCTTTTTTAAAATCCAATTAGCTAGCTGTGTCTTTTGATTGAAGCATTAATCCAGTGATATGTAAAGTAATTTATTAATAGGTATATACTTATTACCAATTTATTACTTGTTTTCCAGTTGTTTTGTCATTTTTCTCTCTTTTTGTCTCTCTCTTTTCCTGGCTTGATGATTTTCTTTTGTAGTATGCTTGAGTTCCATGCTTTTTGATTGTTGTGTATCTATTTGTGGTTACCATGGTGTTCATATACGTTAAACCTTAATTATGTCTACTTGCTTTAAACTCATAGTCATTTAAATTCAAACACATTCTAAGAGATCTACATTTTTTACTACTCTACCCCACATTTTGTATTTCTGATGTAATTATTTATTTATTGTAGTTACAGTTGCTTTACAACTTTTGTCTTTTAATCTATGTGCTAGCTTATTTCGGAGAAGGCAATGGCACCCCACTCCAGTACTCTTGCCTGGAATATCCCATGGATGGAGGAGCCTGGTGGGCTACAGTCCATGGGGTCACTAAGAGTCGGACACGACTGAGCGACTTCACTTTGACTTTTCACTTTCCTGCATTGGAGAAGGAAATGGCAACCCACTCCAGTGTTCTTGCCTGGAGAATCCCAGGGACAGGGGAGCCTCATGGGTTGCCTTCTCTGGGGTAGCACAGAGTTGGACACGACTGAAGCGACTTAGCAGCAGCAGCAGCTAGCTTATTTAAGTGGTCTTCAATCCCCACTATATATGTCTTTCCTATTGGGGTTTTCTCTTTCCTATAGATTCTTCTTTTTCATTTTGAGAAGACCCTTCAACATTTCTTTTAGGGTAGGTTTATTATTGCTGAATTCTTTTAGTTTTTGCTTGTCTGAGGAGTTCTTTATCTCATCTATTCTAAATGATAATCTCACTGGGTAGACTATCTTAGGTTGCAGGTTCCTCTGCCCTTTTATTTTACTTAACTTTCTGTGTCTCTGACTTTAGGTGAAACAGTTACCTATTACAGTCTTGAAGGGGTGTTCTTATGTGGGTGTGTCCCTATGCAGACTGTGTGTGCCCAATGTATTTGGGGGGAGGGCTGGATTAGATGTGGATGCAAGTCATGTCTTTCCTCACGGTATGCTGGCCTCTACCACATTGGAAAGAGGGTATGGCTGGTAATGGAGGAGTTCAGAGTCTGTGCAGGGTGTGGGACAGTACGTCTATGCTCAGTGGCCATCACTGTCCTGTCAGGGGTGAGATCTGCTCCTAAGTGGTGGGAGCAAAAGCCCTCAAATTTGGGTTCAAGCTGGTTCTGCTTCCTTTAAGTGTGTATTTTTCCTTCTCCCTGCACTAGGCAATCCACTCCAGCACTCTTGCCTGGAAAATCCCATGGACGGAGGAGCCTGATAGGCTACAGTTCATGGGGTCGCAAAGAGTCGGACATGACTTCACTTTCACTTTCAAATGCCTTCTATGGAGAAGGCAATGGCACCCCACTCCAGTACTCTTGCCTGGAGAATCCCATGGATGGAGGAGCCTGGTAGGCTACAGTCCATGGGGTCGCTAAGAGTCGGACACGACTAAGTGACTTCACTTTCACTTTTCACTTTCATGCATTGGAGAAGGAAATGGCAACCCACTCCAGTATTCTTGCCTGGAGAATCTCAGGGACGGGGGAGCCTGTTGGGCTGCTGTCTATGGGGTCACACAGAGTTGGACACGACTGATGTGACTTAGCAGCAGCAGCACTAGGCTTGAACTTGGCCTAGTGGTTGTGGGAATTCAAGTCTGGGCTATTTCTTGGGTGCTATTTGAGTAAGCACCAGCAATGAACACTGCTCTATCTAGAATACATCCCTGGCCCCCAGGACACCTTTGGATCTTTAGATTGACTCTTTCCCAGGTCCTGAATGCCTGAGATCCAGGGCCAAGCTGTGGCTTGGAGTAAGCAGGGTAACCTTCACTTGGCTCAGACTGGGGGGTGTGGCATGGCGGCAGCTACTAGGGTACACCTCTCTCTGCCCTGTCTGGTGGCAAGCTAACACTTGCACTCTCCTCGAGTGGAGTCTAGGCTTCTCTAGCCTTCTCAGTGGTTCTCCAAGCAGCCAAAGGGGCTTGTCTCCTATGTGCAGGACTCCAGGATGGGGATGCCCAGGCTATGGTTGGATTCACTCACTTCTTAGGGTGAGTGTCTGCCGGCATGATCTCCCTTTTCCTTTCAGTCCTCTCCTAGAGGCATAGACCCCTTACCTGATGCTTTCTTCCTATCCTGCCTGATTACACATGTATCTTACAACCTTGGTTATATAAGGGTCCTTCTGCAAGTTTCCAGTTAGCTTTCCATGAATTGTTCCACATGTGGATGTATTTTTGCATTGTTTATTATGGGAGGTAAGCTCAGGTCCTCTTCAGCTCCCATTTTTTATACTCTACTTCTTATACTTCTGATTGATCAACATTCTTAAACGTTTATGTCTCTTCTCTGCCATAAAGGGCATTTTCATTTTTTCTTATTCTCTCATCTTTTCCTTCTAATCTCTCAAAATAATTTTATTCTTTATTAGATCTGTCTTTTCCTTTTTTAGAAGTGTTATTGAATTTGTTACAATATTGCCTCTGTTTTGCTTTTTTTGGCCATGAGGCATGTGGAATCTTAGCTCCCCAACCAGGGATCAAACCTGCACCCTCTGGAAGGCAAAGTCTTAACCAATGGATGACCAGGGAGGGCCCTCCTTTTCTCACTATACAAAATAGTACTATTTTAGTTTAGGTAGTAATGATCTGTCACTTGGATTAGCCCATTAAGTTTTTCTAGTCTCCTTGTTTCCAGTTTCTTTCCATTCTTTTCATTCTCCAACATTCATACCAATTATCTTCCAATATAAAGAGGACTATGTCACTCTGTTTAAAAACCTCCATTGGCTCTCTACTAGTTATAGGGCGAAATAAAAACTTCCTAGCTAGAAATACAAGCATTCACATCTGACCTCAATCTACATTTCTAGATAATCTCTCGTCCTACCAGCAACATATACTACAGTCTTGTTACTCTGAACAAATTCTATGTCCTCAGGCGTCTTTGCCTTTTACAACACTGTAGGCCTGAACATGCCAGAAATCAACCTGTGCTTAATTAGTAGACAATATGTACTCATCCTTTAAGTCTCCTCTCCAACTTTAAATTTTGTACTTTATCACGTGTGTGTGTATGCTTAGTCACTCAGTTGTGTCCAACTCTTTGTGATCCCATGGACTGTAGCCTGCCAGGTTCCTCTGTCCATGGGATCCTCCAGGAAAGAATACTAGAGTGGGTTGCCATTCCCTTCTCCTGGGGATCTTTTGACCCAAAAATCAAACTCGGGTCCTGCATTGAAGGTGGAGTCTTTACTGACTGAGCCACCTTTATCACTTTGCTAGTATTTCTGTAACCGTACACATTACACAGTTTTGTTCGAGTCTTACGGTGTAATTACCATTACATGGTATTATAATGTAACTGCAAACACTTATTGGGCAGAGGACCATATTTCATTCATATTATAACTCTTGCTAATCAATGTACAGCATATAATAGGTACTTAAGACTTCACATTTTTATTCTCTACCTTTCTAGACTGCATTTCTGTTACTCATTAGTTTAACATCCATATTTAACAGGATAATATTTCTTCCATCATAAGAGAAAAAGCCATATTTTGGCCCTACATCCCCTTTGGCTACTGTTCTACCACTCTTTTCCTTTCACAGCCAAGCTACAGTTGGTATTTTTTCTTTCTCACTCTGCAGTTTCCTTTCAACTCATTGCAATCTTTTTTCTGTCTCCATCCCTCCACTGAAATTTGACAAAAACTGCCAGAGTGACTTTTCTATTTTGAAATATATGGGACATATTCCCTCTAAGCTGGATATTTTCTCTTTGCCACTCCATATTCATTTTCCACACTTATCTCTGCTAGGCAGAGACTGAATGATACCTGCCTTTTGATTTATGGCTGTTTTGACCAATGAAAGGTACTAGCAAGAAATGGGAATGTGACAGAACAAAGTGGTTTTTGACAACCGCTCCTCTGGCTTCCTCTCCGCTTGGCTTGGTTTAGCAGTGGCAATGCTCCTCTGCCTAGTAGCCCTCTTGTACAGCTACAGCTCTTTTCAGTTTAAAGTTTGTTATGATAATACTGAGTTTGCTGTCAGTTTTGGGGTTGCTTCATCATCCTTTGTTGGCATCCCAGTCTCTTTACTAACCTCTTTTCAGTTACCCCTTTTAAATGCTACATGTTTTCTGCCAGTATCCCAACTGGTAAAACTTTTTATATTAATGATTACCTAGAAGCCATTTGATTTCCATAAGCTTTTATTCCCCGTGAAAGTCTATATTTGCTTAGTTCCATCTTCTCCCTATATACAGTCTCTACCAACTATTCTGTTCCTATCTGCAGGCTTCTCTTTTTTCACTTCCTTATATATTGCTCTTCTATAGTGCTCTATCCTAGTTCTGCTGTCATAGTACATACTCTCCACTGCTGACTTCATCCATTGTTTTGGCTTCTAATATCTTAAGTCTAAATCTTTCTCTTGAGCTTCAGACCTATGTATTTTCAGTTACAGATACTGAAATAGTCTGTTTTGTCCTCTTTCAATCAGTTATCCACACTTGTTCACAATAGATTAGAATGATATGTCAAACAGGAAAGAAAAGGGAAAGGGAAGTCGCTCAGTCGTGTCCGACTCTTTGCGACTCCATGGACTGTAGCCTACCAGGCTCCTCCGTCCATGGGATTTTCCAGGCAAGAGTACTGGAGTGCGTTGCCATTGCCTTCTCCAGTGGATCTTCCTGACCCAGGGATTGAACCTGGTCTCCTGTATTGTAGGCAGACGCTTTACCGTCTGAGCCACCAGGGAAGTCTAAACAGGAAAAGCTGATCTTATTACCCATCCTTAACTGACTCCTCTGAAAACTCTCAGGATAAAGCTTCTATTCCTTAGCATACAGGTGTATTTACTTTTCTAATCTCGTATCTAGTGAAGCTATTGCTACTTTGCATTCTGTTATTCAGCCATACTCTTATTCCGGGAACATATCATTCCTTCTACTACTCTTGGCCTTTCCACAGTCTCATCCCTCTGTCTGGAATACCATCTACCCACTTGTTTCACGATTAACTCCTATTTTCTTCAAAGCTTTGCTGAAGATTCTTCTATTCCATGAGGTCTTTCTTGAACTATAATAAAGACTTGAGAGAATGAATTTAATTGTTCTTATACCTGATTAAGGGAACAGTTTGCCACAGGTATTCTAAAAATGGAAATACTTTAGTACATACATTATAAACAGTTAAAATATTAACACACTTTACATATGAATTATGTATATATATCTTTATATATGTAAACATTAAATAGTATTATTATTACCCATTTGGTACTGTTCTATAATTTTTAAAGCATTATTTCACTTTCTCCTAGATTATACTCTTGGGATTATATTTTTGAATATCATATTTCTCCATATCCCCTTCACAATGGCTGATCTACTGCTGTGTACATAGTAGGTTCAAGAAACATTTATAGTAAATAAATGGAAAATACAGGATGTCAGAGGGTACTCTCTAGTTGGTTGGTCCATTCTACTGAATCAAGATGATTCATTTACACTAACCTAGAGAGGAACCAGGGGGCACTGTAGTAGCTTTTTAAAATATATCCATCCAGGAAAGATTTTCAGTGAGGAAAACCCTATTTCTATCATAAAGTTACTCTTTTTATCTAAATTTATATCACTGTTATTCAACTTTTTTTCCTCTCAGTAAAACCAGTATCACTATTTTTAAATGGTTTTTATTATAGCTCCCATAGAAAATTACTCAACATAGGCAACACTAAAACTAAAGACAAGAAACTAAAATTTGTACTTACTCTCGAAGAAATTAATATTACACTCCAATTCAATGTGTGAAAATAAAACAGTATACTATAAAATAGAGGTGAGGAGTAACTGATGAAAAGGCCTGTAAACTCAGCAACTAGAGAGCTATTTAATTATTGTATATTAGTAACTATACATGATAATCATAAGTTACTTACCTCCAGTTTATTATTGGTCTGTGGGAAGAGGAAAGGTTTACTTCTGATTTTAAGTTGGATTCCTGAATTTGTTTGAGGGCATCTTCTAATGGAAGAACTGGTCTTTGAAGAACTAAGGAAATAATAAAGATCAAATAGTACAGAATCACTTCAACAATCTCTTTATACATAATTTAATTGGTCAATGATAAAATACTATCTTAAAACTCTTGTGACAAATTTATTTTGAACAGTATATTTTAAATTTAAACATACACTTCCCAATAAGAAATAGTTATCTCAAAATTCTCATCACCAATTTTAAGAATACTTATTTGGAAAAATGAAATCTGAGAAATGTCCAGGCTCTTTGATCTGGTATGCAAACCCCATTATATCTAGCCTCATAATTCCATAAATTTCTGACAAATTTTACAAATATCCTTATTAAGAAAAGGGGAAGATATAAAAATAGCAGTTAACATTTATTGAGCATTTATTGTTAAAGACATTATTTCTGAGCACTGTATAAGTATTAACTACTTTATTCTCACTAAGGCCTTTGAAAGAAAAAAAAGCGTTAATCACTAAGTTGTGTTCAGCTCTTCGGAACACCATGGACTGAAGCATGCCACGCTCCTCTGTCCATGGGAATCTCCAGGCAAGAATACTGGAGTGGCATTATCAGAGAAATGCAAATCAAAACCACTATGAGGTACCACTTCACACCAGTCAGAATGGCTGCGATCCAAAAGTCTACAAATAATAAATGCTGGAGAGGGTGTGGAGAAAAGGGAACCCTCTTACACTGTTGGTGGGAATGCAAACTAGTACAGCCACTATGGAGAACAGTGTGGAGATTCCTTAAAAAACTGGAAATAGAACTGCCTTATGATCCAGCAACCCCACTGCTGGGCATACACACTGAGGAAACCAGAAGGGAAAGAGACACGTGTACCCCAATGTTCATTGCAGCACTGTTTATAATAGCCAGGACATGGAAGCAACCTAGATGTCCATCAGCAGATGAATGGATAAGAAAGCTGTGGTACATATACACAATGGAGTATTACTCAGCCATTAAAAAGAATACATTTGAATCAGTTCTAATGAGGTGGATGAAACTGGAGCCTATTATACAGAGTGAAGTAAGCCAGAAGGAAAAACATAAATACAGTATACTAACGCATATATATGGAATTTAGAAAGATGGTAACAATAACCCTGTGTACGAGACAGCAAAAGAGACACTGATGTATAGAACAGTCTTATGGACTCTGTGGGAGAGGGAGAGGGTGGGAAGATTTGGGAGAATGACATTGAAATATGTAAAATATCATGTAATAAATGAGTTGCCAGTCCAGGTTCGATGCACGATACTGGATGCTTGGGGCTAGTGCACTGGGACGACCCAGAGGGATGGTATGGGGAGGGAGGAGGGAGGAGGGTTTAGGATGGGGAACACATGTATACCTGTGGTGGATTCATTTTGATATTTGGCAAAACTAATACAATTATGTAAAGTTTAAAAATAAAATAAAAAAAAAAAAAAGAATACTGGAGTGGGTTGACATACTCTTCTCTAACAGATCTGCCCAACTCAGAGATCGAACCTGGGTCTCCTGTACTTCAGGCAGATTCTTTATAGTTTGAGCCACCAGAGAAGCCCCAATCTCCATTTGCAACTGAGGAAACTGAAACATAGCTAAGTAACTTGTTCAGGGTCACACATTATATGGGCACTCATCCATATATCATTCTGCACAACCTCTAATCCAACCCTAGCTCCCATAAGTATCCACTTTCCCAAGAATTCCCACTGTGCCCTTTGGTACACACCTTCTTGTTCAAGTTGAAACGTACCTTCTATTTAAAGGGTATTGCTTTCCTGCAGCCCTCTTAGGTGGAGATACAAGTAACTACAAATAACTGAAGGCCTGGAGATAGGATATCTGACTTTCTAGCTCTTCAATGATGCTACCAAATTATTTTTTTCTCCTTTTTCCTTAAAAAAACCCATATCATCATGATTCTGATGTTTGTTATTCACCTTAAAATTTTTAAGCAAAATCAGTATATTATTACGAATGGGTTAGTTTGAACTTGAACTCTAGAGTCAAGTGGTGATTGCATAAAATACTAGTGAAAATTGCCAGTTATGATATGGTTTGCTGGATATTCTAACCATTAAGGACCAATCCTCTTGAGGCAGAAACTATCAAGCTTTAGATTTTGATTGTTTTTCTAATGAGCATAAGCAATATCCCAAATGATTGTTTATTGGTAAAATTAATGGCTAGGTGCATAGCCTGATGGATATTAAAAATGAACTTTCTTTGTTGAAATTACAGATGGACTTCCCTAAAGTATTTTAATCACTCCCTACCCTTGCATGAACAGAGAATAAGAATCTAGGGAGTCTATACCCTTTACCTTTACAGATGGCATTGAGGTTTGACCTCTAATTAGTCTTGGCTCCAGCTGTTAAATAGGAACATTCTTGATTGTACAGTGCCAGAAGGCACATAATTTTATCTCTAGAATGTGACTGTGTAAGTCTAAATGGATCTTTCACATAAAGTGTAGTCAGAGCACCTAAGATAACATAGAGATGGGACTTTATTGAACTTAGTGAACAATTACACTGATTGTTTTGTGTGTGATTTGTTAAAAAAAAAATGTTTAGTTGAGCTAGATTATAGTTTGAGATTTGCTTTAATTAACACTCACCACTTACTATCAAAGAGAATTTAAAAACTACTTTTAAAACTAACTTGGGTCATTTACAAACACTCACTGCTATTTATTGTTGCTATTATCTAATGATCTCCTAGTCAGTACCTCCTACTCACTGAGGAATATTCAAGTCTACATTTTTTGAATATTTATTGTGTATTAGGGCTTTATTTGGAGAAGGAAATGGCAACCCACTCCAGTATACTTGCCTGGAGAATCCCAGGGACAGAGGAGCTTAGTGGGCTGCTGTCTATGGGGTCGCATAGAGTCAGACATGACTGAAGCAACTTACCAGGGCTTTATTATTCCATTTAAACTACTAGGCTCCTCTTTCTAGTTCTTTTGCCCTGATAGTCTAACTCCAACAATTCTCTGAATCCGACAATTTTCTGACCTCATTAAAACCCCCAATCCATCCCTTTTTCATAGCAAGGGGAAGCATTAGCTATCATGCATTTTGGGTGAACCTTTGGTGTAACTCTAATATTTGAGAATAAACTAAATGAATAGACAATTAAGTAAACAGTTGTTTATCACAGCTTTGTTGTTCTTCATTCATGACTGTAAACTTTCTTAAAATTTTAATTTAATATTTTGTACAGGTAACATATTTAGAAACTAAAAAATATAATACAAATTTGGAAGTTTTGCTCTAACTGGTATTTGTGTATTCTTTCACTGTTTATGCAGATATAAACATACATAAATATATATTTTTTAAAAGTTGAAGTATAGTTAATTTATAATACTATCTTAGTTTCAGGTATGCAATCAGATATTTTATATTTTTATAGATTATATTTAAAGTTGTTAAAAATAATGGTTATGTTTCTCTGTGAGGTATAAGATATCCCTGTTGCTTAACTATTTTATTCATATTAATAGTAGCTTGTGTCTTTTAACCCATATCCCTATTTGTCCCTCCTTTTTCACTCTCTCCACTGGTAATCACTAGTTCTCTATATCTCTAAGTTTTTTTTTTAACTTTTATTTATTTATTTGGGCTGCTGCTGGGTCTTCGTTGCTTTGTGCAGGCTTTCTCTAGTGGTGGTGAGCGGAAGCTACTCTTGGCTGCAGTGTGCAGGCTTACGGCAGTGGCTTCTCCTGTTGCAGAGCACAGGCTCCAGAGGGCGGCCTCAGTAGTTGTGGCATGTGGGCCTAGTTGCTATGCGGCATGTGGAATTTTCCCGGACTAGAGACTGAACCCATGTCCCCTGCACTGACAGGCAGATTGCTAAATGCTGCACCACCAGGGAAGTCTTGTTTGCTTTTTTAAACATAGATTCATTTATTTTTTAAAGATTTTCATAAAGTGATAACATATTTATTTTTAAATGTAAGTTTGTCTATGACATTTTAATAGGCATAACACTAAGTCCATCCACATTGTTGTAAACAGTGGAATTTCATTCTTTTTACGGCCAAGTAATACTCCATTACTGTTCAATATCCCATGAATGGTATGAAAAGGCAAAAAGATAGGACACTGAAAGATGAACTTCCCAGGTTGGAGGGTGCCGAACATGCTACTAGAGATCAGTGGAGAAATAATTACAGAAAGAATGAAGAGATGGAGCCAAAGCAAAAACACCACCCAGTTGTGGATGTGACTGGTGATGGAAGTAAAAGTCTGATGCTGTAAAAAGCAATATTGCATAGGAACCTGGAATGTTAGGTCCATGAATCAAGGCAAATTGGAACAGTGAACACTGACATTTTAGGAATCAGCAAACTAAAATGGACTGGAATGGGTGAATTTAACTCAGATGACCATTATATCTACTACTGTGGGCAGGAATTCCTTAGAAGAAACAGAGTAGCCATCATAGGCAACAAAAGAGTCCGAAATGCAGTACTTGAATGCAATCTCAAAAATGACAAAATGATCTCTGTTCATTTCCAAGGCAAGCCTTTCAATATTACAGTAATCCAAGTCTACGCCCCAAACAGTAATGGTGAAGAAGCTGAAGTTGAATGGGTCTATGAAGACCTACAAGACCTTCTAGAACTAATACCCAAAAAAGATGCCCTTTTTATTATAGGGGACTGGAATGCAAAAGTAGGAAGTCAAGAAATACCTGGAGGAACAGGCAAATCTGGCCTTGGAGTACCCAATGAAACAGGGCAAAGGCTAACACAGTTTTGCCAAGAGAATGCACTGGTCATAGCAAACACAATTATACAGTGGAAGTGACAAATAGATTCAAGAGATTAGGTCTGATAAACAGAGTTCCTGAAGAACTATGGACAGAGGTTCATGACATTGTAGAGGAGGCAGGGGATCAAGACCATCCCCAAGAAAAAGAAATGCAAAAAGGCAAAATGGTTGTCTGAGGAGGCCTTACAAATAGCTAAGAAAAGAAGAAATGTGAAAGGCAAAGGAGAAAAGGGAAGATATACCCATTTGAATACTGCATTTGAATGCAGAGTCCCAAAGAATAGCAAGGAGAGATAAGAAACCCTTCCTCGGTGATCAGTGCAAAGAAATAGAAGAAAACAATAGAATGGGAAAGACTAGAGATCTCTTCAAGAAAATTAGAGATACCAAGGGAACATTTCATGCAAAGATGGGCTCAATAAAGGACAGAAATGGTATGGACCTTACAGAAGCAGAAGATACTAAGAAGAGGTGGCAAAAATACACAGAACTGTTCAAATAAGATCTTCGCGACCCAGATAATCACGGTGGTGTGATGACTCATCTAGAGCCAGATATCCTGGAATGCAAAGTCCAGTAGGCCTTAGGAAGCATCGCTATGAACAAAGCTAGTGGAGGTGATGGAATTCCAGTTGAGCTATTTCAAATCCTAAAAGATGACGCTGTGAAAGTGCTGCACTCAATATCCCAGCAAATTTGGAAAACTCAGCAGTGGCCACAGGACTGGAAAAGGTCAGTTTTTATTCCAATCCCAAAGAAAGACAATGCCAAAGAATGTTCAAACTACTGCACAATTGCATTCATCTCACACGCTACTAAAGTAATGCTCAAAATTCTCCAAGCCAGGCTTTAACAGTATGTGAATCGTGAACTTCCAGATGTTCAAGCTGGATCTAGAAAAGGCAGAGGAACCAGAGATCAAATTGCCAACATCTGTTGGATCATGGAAAAAGCAAGAGAGTTCCAGAAAAACATCTACTTCTGACTTATTGACTATGGCAAAGCCTTTGACTGTATGGATCACAACAAACTGTGGAAAATTTTTCAAGAGATCAGAATACCAGACCACCTGATCTGCCTCTTGAGAAATCTGTATGCAGGTCAGGAAGCAACAGTTAGAACTGGACGTGGAACAACGACTGGTTCCAAATAGGAAAAGGAGTACGTCAAGGCTGTATATTGTCACCCTGCTTATTTATTTTATATGCAGAGTACATCATGAGAAACACTGGGCTGAATGAAACACAAGCTGGAATCAAGATTGTTGGGAGAAATATCAATAACCTCAGATATGCAGATGACACCACCCTTATGGCAGAAAGCAAAGAACTAAAGAGCCTCTTGATGAGAGTTAAAGAGGAGAGTGAAAAAGTTGGCTTAAAACTCAACATTAAGGAAACTAAGATCATGGCATCTCATCCCATCACTTCATGGCAAATAGATGGGGAAACAATGGAAACAGTGAGAGACTTTATTTATTTTTGACTCCAAAATCACTGCAGATGGTGACTGCAGCTGTGAAATTAAAAGACGCTTGGTCCTTGGAAGAAAAGTTATGACCAACCTAGACAGCATATTAAAAAGCAGAGACATTACTTTGCCAACAAAGGTCCATCTAGTCAAACTATAGCTTTTCCAGTATTCAGGTATGGATGTGACAGTGGACCACAACGAAGGCTGAGCGCTGAAGAACTGATGCTTTTGAACTGTGGTGTTGGGGAAGACTCTTGAGAGTCCCTTTGACTGTAAGGAGATCCAACCAGTCCATCCTAAAGGAGATCCTGGGTGTTCTAGGAGTTCATTGGAAGGACTGATGTTGAAGCTGAAACTCCAATACTTTGGCTACCTGATGTGAAGAAATTACTAATTTGAAAAGACCCTGATCCTGGGAAAGACTGAAGGCGGGAGAAGGGGACAACAGAGGATGAGATGGTTGGATGGCATCACCGACTCAATGGACAGAGTTTGAGTAAGCTCTGGGATTTGGTGATGGACAGGGAGGCCTGGCGTGCTGCAGTCCATGGGGTCACAAAGAATTTGGACAGGACTGAGTGACTGAACTGAACTGAATATTCCATTATATATATTTTCCTTAATTCAGTTAGTATTCTTATCACTATTGCTTTGAATCCTCTGGTAAACTTTCTGTTTCATTTTTTTTTCTCTTGCTCTTTCCATTAAGATCAATTCCTCTGTTTTCTCAATTTGCTTAACAGTCTCCATCTCTATGAAATTAGGTGAAACAGTTGCCAATTGCTGTCTTGAAGGGGTGTTCTTTTGTGGGAGCAACCCTATACCGCCTGTGTGTCCAGTGGTTTTGGTGGGAGAGCTGGATTTGACATGAACACAGGTCACATCTTTTCTCACACTGTGCTTCCATATTACACAGGGCATGCTTCCATATCACTTTGGAAGGATTGAGGCTGGGGAGGAGGGGCTAGGGCCAGAGCTAGGGCTTCCTCTGTTGTCAGGGACTATCACCACCCTATCAGGTCCAGGGTTGGGTCCCAAATTCCTGGAATAGAAGCCCCAAGGAGCAGGTCTGAGCTAGTCAGGTATGAGCTTTTCTCTCTCCCAACATCAGCACTCTGGCCCCGGAGGTGAGCAGTGCTGGAGCAAGAGGGGCCAGTATGAGCTCCTAGTGTGTGACCAGGTGCAGGTGGCAACAGTTTGGCCACATAAAGTTTAGGCTGCTTCTGATGTGCTGCCTGTGCAAGTGCCCATAATGGCTGTCCTTGCCCAAAAGATGCCACTTTGGTTCTGAGCTACCTCTGTGTCTCCTGGCTGAGTTCTTCCTTGGCTAGGGCAACCCTCACTCCAGTATGGAGCTCTGCATACTC
This sequence comes from Bos mutus, assembly GCF_027580195.1. NCBI lineage: Eukaryota > Metazoa > Chordata > Mammalia > Artiodactyla > Bovidae > Bos > Bos mutus. Next base: position 73,125,249 of record NC_091631.1, on the reverse strand, counting down.
CAGAGCAGTTTCAGGAGACCAGCCAGTCAACTGCGCAGTTTCAATCTGTCTTTTCTGCCCTCTTTTGGGAATAAGTGCACTCCTTGTGCACTCCTCCCAAGTGGAGTCCAGGCTTCCTGCAGTCCTCCTGTTAGTCCCACCAGCCCTCCAATCAGCCTAGGGGCTCATCTCCCTTGTGCTGGATACCAGGATGGGGGGTCTAATATGTGGCTTGAACCGTTCACTCCCTCAAGAGGATTTCTGCCTGTGTAATCTCCCTTTTCCTTTGGGTATGCCTCCGGACACAGGTCCCCAACTGACTGCTTCTCTTTCCTTCCTATCTTATTCTATGAGGATCTTTTTTTTCAGCCTTAGTTGTATAGGAGTCTTTCTGTCAGTTTCCAGTTAGTTTTCAGCAAGAATTTTTCCATATGTAGATATATTTTTGATGTGTTTGTTGGGGGAGGTGAGTTCCATATCCTCCTATGCCACCATCTTGATCTCCTCTCTTAACATACATTCTAATTTCTTCCTTTTCTTACAAAGAAGTCAGAATACTAAGTATACTCATCTGAACCTTATTTTTATACTTAATAAAAAATATATCCCGGAAATTGTATTAAAAAGCAGAGACATATTTTGCCAACAAAGGTCCATCTAGTCAAAGCCATGGTTTTTCAATGGTCACGTATAGATGTGAGAGCTGGACCATAAAGAAGGCTGGGTATAAGAACTGATGCTTTTGAACTGTGGTGTTGGAGAAGATTCTTGAGAGTCCCTTGGACTGCAAGGAGATCAAACCAGTCAATCCTAAAGGAAATCAACCCTGAATATTCATTGGAAGGACTGATGCTGAAGCCCCAATAGTGTGGCCACCTGATGTGAAGAGCCGACTCATTGAAAAAGACCCTGATGCTGGGAAAGATTGAGGGCAAGAGAAGAAGGGGGAAACAGAGGATGAGATGGTTGGATGGCATCACTGACTCAACGGACCTGAGTTTGAGCAAACTCAGGGAGATAGTGGAGGACAGGGAAGCATGGCATGCTCAGTCCATGGGGTTGCAAAGAGTTGGACACAATGACTGAACAACAACAAATCCTGGAAATCAGGGGTAGATCCGGGTTTTATGAAAGTATAAGGCTTACACAATTTGAGGGCCCAATTAAGAAAAAAATAATACAAAATTACTAATACAAAATTAGATGTAGGGACCATGACAGAGAGAGTTCCTGAAACTTGAACCTTATTGACTTCACGGTAAATCTATGTCTGTTGGACATCATTCCATATCAGTCTGCAAACTGTTTCCTCTTCTTTCAATAGCTGCATAATATTCCACTGAGTGAATGTACATGCCATTTGTTTTTACTAACACTTCTGACTCTGTACCTATGCCCTTGGGTAGTCAGCACTCTTTCTGGGTAAAGGATACCCAGGAGGGGTGAGTATTCTGAGGCATTTATCACAACTAAGTACATCCTCTTTCTTAAGAAAAACTACCTTTTCTTTTGCCTCTTATACAATTTTCTTTATTTCCTTTTATTTCCCATCCTGTTTTCCTGATAACTACTTCTCAAAATCCATTTTCAGTTTTTTTCTACCTATAATAAATGCTAGTGTGCATTTAGGTCTTATTTTTAGGCTCTATCTTCAATCTGTACTCTATATCTAATATTCACCTTATCTTTGCACATAGCTTCCTTTACCAACTATGTATCTTTTCATCGGTGACTCAAATACAATTTCTGTTCTATATTTTTTTCTTAATTTTCAGTTAGACTTTTCTAGTTGTTGACTTGATTTCCTCATTTGCATGAATCAAGGAAGACTCAAAGTCAATGCATTTAAAACTTAATGATCTTTCATACCTCTAACCTAATTCTTTTCCTTTATTTGTAGTCTTGATTAATATCATCCAGGAAAATAATTAATTCATTAACAAAGTAGTTATCGAGTGCTAAATATTTGTGAGGTTTTCTGCTAAGTCCTAGGGGCACTGTTCTCCTAGTCTTTGTTCCAGCACCCTTGATAAATCAGTAACTCAATCTATTGATTATATATCCTGAATATATTACCTCCTATCTCTATATAAAGAGCAGTGCTTTAATTTAGCAACTTAACACTTCTTGCCACAAATACTGAAATAGTCTACTATTAGTCTACTTTAATATATCTCTACTTCAATTCAGCTTCCATGTTGTACTGAGAATTATCTAACAAACAAATCTAATTTTTAGTAAAGACCCCTCGTTTCCTACCTAATATCCATTTTTCCCTTTGTTCTTTGGTACGTAATGATGATGTGCGTGCAAGCTCAGTTGTGTCTGACTCTTTTGTGACCCCACAGACTATAGCCTGCTAGGCTCCTCTGTCCATGGAATTTTCTAGGCAAGAATACCTGAGTGGGTTGCATTTCCTACTCAAGGGGATCTTCCTGACCCAGGGATTGAACTCAGGTCTCCTGTATCTTCTGCATTTGCAGATAGATTCTTTACCACTGTGCTACCTAGGAAGCCCTTATTCCTGGGTAGCACACTCTATATTGTTAGGGGTGGCAATATAGCCACAATAAAGACACTAAAATGGTAAACAAGGATTTTGCTACTCTGAACGTTAAGTTTAATTTTCATATTCTGTGTATGTTATGTATGTGTTTAAAGAAATTATTTACTGTTGAAAATAAAGTTCTAGAATATTGTAAAAAAGTAAATCAATACTTCAATTAAGTACCCCTATATTTTCCAGTCTCCCTTGCAGATGGAGTTGCCAATTACATATTAATATAAGCAGATAGATGGGGGCTTTTAGGAAAACAATTTAACAGGAGTTCAGAGGTACACCCTTCTCTCCTTTATATATTTCTTCCTTCCTGTCTACAATGCTGACAACAGTGACATGATGCTGGAGCTCTAGCTGTTACCATGTGACCAATGAAGGTGAAGCTATAAATCATATATTAAGGGTAGCTGAACTGAGACAGGAGTCTGGGTTCCCTGTGGCATTGCATGATCTTCAGACCAGCTCCTGACTGCCTACCTGAGTATTTCACATTATACAAGAGAAAAAGCAACCTCTATCACGTTTAAGCTATATTAATTTTAGCAGTGTTACCAGGTGCTCTTTCGTTCAGTAAGCTCTCTTATTGACATAGTAAAGGCTTGCTTTCCAGTTAAAAAACTTTAAGTGGACTGCATATTGGATAGAGATGAAATTCCTAGCATGGCATCCAAATTTCTTAGAGAATTGTCCCAATTCATTTTTCTAGTCTTGTATCCATTTTTCTTTTCTTTTTTTTTTTTCCCATCCTATGCTTTGGATACACTTTGGATTTGCAATTCATAATTTACTTGCAAAAGTTGTTCCTTATGTCTGGGATTTTAAAAACTGCCTCTTTGCTTGGCAAAATGCTTATTCTTTAAGATTCAAATTAAGTCATTTTTTCAGGGATGATAGCCTGCAAGTTCCTATATATGTCCAGTGTTCTTTGTGCTCCATAGTACTTTACACATTCTGCTACTACAGCAATTAGATTTATTGACATTACTTGTTTATATTACTCTCATCTCCAAAATAAACTGTGAGGTCTTTAACAGCAGAGTACAATTAGATTTTTCTGTATCTTGGCATCTTTGCTTACCCCAGACTGGTGTACAATATAGCAGCACAACATGTGTTTGCTAAATACTCAAAGGTTCTGCTTGTCCTTTTTCTTTCTGAAGCTTTGACATTTTGTTGCTAATTCTGTGTTACTATTTAAGGCATAAAAATGTAGATGTGATACTGAAGAATCAAACATAATCATTTTAAAATTTTTAATTGGCTCCAGTTTTAGATTGTTGGATTATGTACCCTCTTTATGGATCTCTTTATTTTGCTGGTCTCTCAAATGTGAATTTGAACAAAAATGTGGACAAAATGCCAAAATGAATCTGATATTAACTTATTAAATCTAAATGTTAAATTGTATTTTAATGTTAAGCTATTTACTAAATCAGTTTTAAAAAGACAACACATTGTAAGCCAGTATGAAGTATAATCAAACTTGTATGCTTTTCAAATTTACCAACAGATCCAACAAAATATTAATTCTTCAAATTAAACCTATATCAAATTGCAATTTTCCATTTGGAAAAAGTCTTATTATTCAAAACATATAGGCTGAATTTCCACTTTGTTTCTTAATTTATTTTACTGTCTACTCAAGTTGAATGTGATTACAACTTTCGTTTTTATTTTTATATTGCTCTAGAAATTAAGGCACCTGTTCTCCTCCGCTGTGAAAAAGGAATATGGGCACGCTGGAATTTTTCAGTAACTTCTTCAACCTTCTGTTTTCGTTGTTGAAGTATCTGTTCTCTGATTTGGTGTTCTCTTTCTTCTTGTTCTTTTCGTTTTTCTTCAAATGCTCTATATTTAAAACAATGCAGAGAACAGAATTAGGTAGTATATTAAAAAAAAATCTCAACACAGAAATAGTTCTAAAACAATGCATTTATTATATAATAGTGCTTTCATGTTTCAAACATTGAAAATAAAAAAAAGGTTTAATTACTTACAAAAAACAACTTTTAAGTAAAAAAAAAAGGCCATTTGTTAACAGTTTAAATATCTTTGCAAGTAGTAATTTCAGAATCTTACCTGGGTCTTTTGCAACTAAAAGAAGGCATGTAATGAACTGCTTTCTAACTTGGGACAGGCCTGCACACACTTCCCATTTTCATTTTCCAAACCCTGCTGTGGAAAAAATCTCTTCTAAAAAGCTACATTATTTTCTGTACTGTGAAGAAAAAAACTGATTGGTAAAATAATAAGCCTTGCAAATTATGTAGTAGCCAGGAAGATAATATGTATTTCTCTTTTAGCCAAAAGTTTAAAATTGGCAGTCATGTTAAGTCTGAGTTGTGCTAAAAATTCAGACAATTTACATAAAAATAGTGATTCTCAACTTGTTTTGAAAACAAGAAAGACTTGACAACCCTGGACTCTTTATTCACTTATGGTTAGAAACATCTTCCCATAATTCTTACCATCCTCTATTTTTCTTTTTTTTAATAGTTTTTTAATTTTTTAAACAATGGAGGTATAACAGATTTACAGGAGAGTTAGGAAGTACAGAACAAGGTTACATATAATTCCTCTATATACCACAACTGTATTCTTAAGTAGATAAATTAAGATTTTTAGTTGGAGTTTCAATATCAAACTCTCAAAAATTACTAGAATGATTATACAAAGAGGTAGAAGGATACATAGATCTGCAAAGCACTATGAATCAATTCAGTATAATCAAGATTTATACAATTTTCATACAAATTCTATTCAAGTTCTCATAAACTATAAACTAGGAGACACTGGAACATATACAGAGACATAAAACAAGGTGCAAAAATTTCATGGTCTAAAGGTATTGAAATCATACAGTTTGTTCCCTTATCATTGTAGAATTATATTAGAAATTGTATTTGAAAATAACCAACATATTTTCAAGTGCAATGTGACATTTACCAAGAGAGATCTTTGACTTAGCCACTGAAAACCTCAATAAAGTTAGAAGACTGAAAAAATACAGAGGGTGATTGCATAGAAGACATATTGAAATTACAAAGTGAAAGTGAAGTCGCTCAGTCATGTCTGACTCTTTGCGACCCCATGGAATGTAGCCTACCAGGATCCTCAGTTCATGGGATTTTCCAGGCAAGAATACTGGGGTGGGTTGCCATTTCCTGTATCAAAATGAAAAATTAATATCAAACACATTTTTTAAAAATCCCATGGGTTTGGAAATTAAATGTCCACTTTTAAATGATGGGTGTATCTAAGAAGCCATAACAAGGAAAACTAGAAAATATTTGTAATATAATAAAAATGAAAAGAGAATTTACTAGAATTTGTTGCATGCAGCTGAAGCTGCTCAATGCAACTAAATACAATGTGGAGTCTTGAATAAGTAATGAAAACAAATAATGGACACTTCCATAAAATTTTGTGAAATCTGAACAAAATCTGTACTTTAGTTAATAATACTGTATCACATGTTAATTTCTTGTTTTTTTTCTTTTGTTGTTGTTGAACTAACAACAACATAGTAACTTTGTAAGTAGTAAGAATACTAACAACATAGTATTCTTTATATCCTCAGAACTGAATTAGAAGTTTCAAGCCTCATTCAATTTTTTTTTAAATTACTAAGATAATAAATTTTCTAGACTATTAGCAGTAATACTAAATGCCAAAATACATGGAACTATATTCAAAGTTTTGAGGGAATATAAATTAGAAATCTAGTATTCTATTCATACTAAGTCAAACAAGTGGAATCAAAATATCATAAATCTTTTAGCTCAGCAAAAATTCATAAATTTTCTAAAAACATATATATCATACACTATATATATGTATACAAAAGCTTTTCTACTACCTTTGATAAAGGTTTGAGAAAGAACAATAACAACAACAAAAAAAGAGATGGAGAAATTGGAAAACAAAAACTAAATGAAATGGGCGCACTAAATATGAAACAGAAAAAGTAAAACAAACTAGATAAAAGTAAAAGGTCATCATATAGTCCAGTTGTTTTTAAACATGCCTTCTCATTAGAAGCACAATTGGAGCTTTGGAGAAAAAAGCAATACCTGGACATTTTTATTTTTCAAAATTTCCAAGAGAATTCTGATATGCATCTGGATTTTAAAAAGTAATTCCAAGTTTTTGTATTAAATGGTAGTTTTAGTGATATAGAATTCTATTACTTTCTACTGACCAATGGTACTGACCATGATCCAATGGTATTAGGCGAATAACACTTACATAATCACAATAGTAAAAGATGTTTATCAGTTTTCACAATCAATAGCCAGACAAAAAATAAAAGATAACTACAATGGCAAGTCATAATGGAAACATGATTAACCTAACAATATAAATAGTTACATATAAGTTGGTGGGTTAAGTAGACTGATGTGGTAAGTGAAAGTTCATACATGCACATGTTTTCATTTGCCCATCCAGTTTATGTCTTTTGGTTGGTGGATTTAATCCAATTACATTTAAGGTAATTATCGATATGTATGATCAATCTTATTACTATTTTCTTAATTGCTTTGGGTTTATTTCTTATAGGTCTTTTCCTACTTTTTTGTTTCCTGCCTCGAGAAGTTCCTTTAGCATTTGTTGTAAAACTTGTTTGGTGGTGCTGAATTCTACTAATTTTTGCTTTTGATTTCTGGAAAGTTTTTGATTTCTCTGTCAAATCTAAATGAAAGTCTTTGCTGGGTAGAGTATTCTTGGTTGTAGGTTCTTCCCTTTCATCGGTTTAAATACATCATGCCATTCCCTTCTGGCTTGTAGATTTTCCATTGAGCAACCAGCTGATAACCTTTATCATCTTTCCTTTGTTTCTTTTAATGTTTTATCTTTGTCTTTGATTTTCATCATTTTGATTACTATATGTCTTCGTGTGTTCCTCCTTGGGTTTATCCTACCTGGGACTCCGTACTTCCTGGACCTGACTGACTCTTTCCATGTCAGGTAAGCTTTAAGTTATTATCTCTTCAAATATTTTCTCAGGTCTTTTCTCTCTCTCTTCTCCTTCTAGGACCCCCTATAATGTGAATGCTGTTTAAATAGGACCCCCTATTCATGTTGTGTTTCATGTTGTCCCAGATGTCTCTTGGGCTATCTTCACTTTTCTTCATTCTTTTTTCTATATTCAGTTGTGCTGTAGTGATTTCCACCATTCTGTCCTCCAGGTCACTTATCCGTTTTTCTGCTATTGATTTCTTCTAGTGTATCTATTTGTTCTTTAGTTTTTCTAGGTCTTTGGTAAACATTTCTTGCATCTTCTCCATTGTTTTCCCAAGATCCTAGATCATCTTTACTATTCATTATTCTGAAGTCTTTTTCTGGAAGGTTGCCTGTATCTACTTTATTTGATTGTTTTTCTGGGATTTTATCTTGTCTCTTCATCCGGGACATAAACCTCTACTTTTTCATTCTGATTAACTTTCTGTAATGTGGCTTTTGTTCTAGCTGCTGTGGGATTGTGGTTCTTCTTGCTTCTTCTGTCTGCCCCCTGGTGGATGAGACTAAGAAGCTTGTGTAAGCATCTGATGGGAGAGACTTGGGGTGCATGAAAACTGGGTCTTGCTCTAGTGGACAGGCCCATGTTCAGTAAAACTTTAACCCAATTATTTGCTGATGGGTGGGGTTATGCTCCCTCACTATTAGTTGTTTGGCCTGAGGTGATCCAGTCCTGGGGTCTATCGGCTCTACTGGCAACCTCCAAGAGGACTTACACCGAGAAGCATCTTCCAGGACTGCTACTGCTGCTACCACTGCTCCTGTCCCCGTGGTGAGCCACTGCAGACCCATGCCTCCACAGAAGACTCTCTAGCACTAGCGGGTAGGACTGGTCAGTCTCCTTTGGGATCACTTCTTATTTCCCCACAGAGGGGGGAAGCAGTCTTGGTGGGTCTTGATGCATGCAAGATTTTGTTTTGCCCTCCAAGAGTGGAGTCTCTGTTTTCCCCAATTGTGTGGAAGTTCTATAATCAAATCCCACTGGTCTTTAGATTCCTTGTGGATTCCCGGTCCCTTTGCTGAATCCCCAGGCTGGGAAGCCTGACATGAGGCTCCAAACCTTCACAGTAGTGAGAGAATTTCTTTGGTATTATTCTCCAGATTGTGGGTCACCCACACAACAGACATGGAATTTGATTTTATCATGTTTGTGCCCCTTCTACCATCTTGCTGGCACTTCTTCTTTGTCTCTGGATATGGGACATCTTTTTTTTTTTTTTGGTTCCAGTGTCCTCCTGTCAAAGGTTGTTCAAGAGCTAGTTGTGAGTTTGGTGCTCTTGAAGGAGGAAATGAATGAATGTCTTTCTATTCTACCATCTTGAACTGGAAGCCTCCCATTCTCTATTTTTATCTTTCCTATTTCATTTATTTCTGACTGTCCCTAGGCACTTGATTTTATATTCAAAGAACTAATATAAAAAATTAATTTTGTTCATAAAAATGTGTGTGTTTGAGTGTGTCAATAATATCTCATAGGTAATGAAAAAAGTGAAGGCACACTGGTATGTCTCACTGGTAGAGAAACTGTCAAGTATCTCTTGGGAGTACATGGGGTTGGGAGGTGGTTGGCAAGAACTCTTTAAATTTTTTAATGCCATAGGTCACTATTAACCAACCTTCCAAAGATCTCCATTGGCTGGAACTATCTGAATGACTATTATATTTATAAAAAGACCCAGAAAATTACAACTGTTATCAAGGATATGGAGAAATTGAAACCTTTATGCATTGCTGGTGGGACTGTAAAACAAGCAGCTGCCGTAGAAAACGGTATAGTGAGCCCTCAGAAAATTACTTTTAATTACCATATGATTACACTTCTGGGAATATACCCTAAAGAAGTGAAATCAGCGACTCAAATATATGTTTATATACTTATGTTAATAGTTGCATTATTCACAATAGCCAAAAGGTGGAAGTAACTCAAGCATCCACTGACAGATGAAGGGATAATCAAAATGTAACATTCACGTACGATGGAATATTATGCAGTATTAAAAATAAGGAATTCTGACACATACTATAACATGGATGAACCTTGAAGATATTTTGCTAAGTTAAATAAGTCAATCACAAAAGGAAAAATCTTATATAATTTCGCTTATATGAAGTACCTGGGCTTCCCAGGTGGTGCTAGTGCTAAAGAACCTGCCTGCCTAATGCAGGCAGATATAAGAGATGTGGGTTTGATTCCTGGGTTAGGAAGATCCCCTGCAGGAGGGCATGGTAACCCACTTGAGTATTCTTGCCTGGAGAATCTCATGGACAGAGGAGCCTAGTGGGCTACAGTCCATGGGGTTGCAGAGTCGGACACAACTGAAGCAACAGCATGCATGCATACATATGAGGTACCTAGAGTAGTCAAATTCATAGAGACAGAAAGTGCAATACTGGTGGCCAGGGGCTGGAGGGAGTGAGGGTATGAGAAGTTAGTAATTAATAGGCACAGAGTTTCAGTTGAGAAGGTGAAAAAGGTCTGGAGATGGATGATGGTGGTGGTTACACAACACTGTGAATGTACCTAATGTCACAACTATACACTTAAAGGGCTTCCCTTGTGGCTCAGCTGGTAAAGAACCACCTTCAATGCAGGAGACCTGGGTTGGGAAGATCCCTGGAGAAGGGAAAGGCTACCCACTACAGGAGTCTGGCCTGGAGAATTCCATGGACTGTATAGTCCATGGGGTTGCAAAGAGTCAGACATGACTGAGCGACTTTCACTTTCACTATACACTTAAAAATGGTGAAACTGGTAAATTCTATGTTATACATATTTTATCACAATAAAAAATAAGAATCCCCTCAGGTATTTGATATGAAGGATGTTTTCTCAACCTTATGTAATGTACAAAGCAAGTGTAGCTATAAGGTCCTTTGTGCAACTGTGCAATCAGATGAACACTTAAGCGTCTCCATACTGAGATATAATTTATCAGCACTGTCGATTAGAAATAAAATGTAAGCTGTATATATAATTTTACATTTTCTAGTAGCCACATTGGAAACCAGGAGAATTTCAGTATTTATTTAACTCAGTATGTCTCAAATATTTTCATTTCAACACATGCATCAATGTAAAAATTATTGAAATATTTTATATCCTTTTTTGTACTAAGTGTTGCTTTATATTTAAATTTGGACTAGTTACATCTTAAGTGCTCAATGGACATATCAGACTAGCAGATATTTTAATAAACTTTTCTGGTAGGCGGTTTGGTTTTCAGAAGAAGGAAGAGCTTTCACAGCAGACAAAGACTTAATAATAAGGAAGCTAGGTTAGAAATTAAGAAGGCCTATAAAAGGATTAATACAACTTCTTAAATAATTTTCTTTTAATTCATAGGAAAACACATAGCTGTCATTTAATTTTATAAAAATTTTGTTTTAAAACAGAGTTTCCTTTAATTATTCTAATACAGTGGTTCTCAACCCTGGGATATTTCCCCTTCCCTGGGTGCTTACAAATTTGTGAAGGAGTTTTGATTGTCACAAAAATTAGGGTGGGCGAATGCACTATCTGTCCTTTTTAATTTGGCCATTGTGAAGCTTACTCTAGACAAAACTATATATCTGAGAGGTGGCTTGAGAAATCCATGGCTGTCCAGATGCTTAAGGGAATTTGTCAAATAAAAATTTTTTTTTCTGTAATTCAAATGTGTAAAGTGGTTCATTAATAGCTTATATTTGAGTCATCAGATAAGACACTAAACATTTACTTGGCATAGCAGACACAAAAATAGGGAAACAAGTTATTTGTTGTTTAGAATCTTAAAACAGGAAAAATGAATTATAACCACTTTACTGTTACTGAAAAGATAGAAGATTCTGAAAAGATTCTAGTAAGCAAGAAATAATAATTGCAAATTTGTTATATACTATTTCATGGCAAATAAATGGGGAAACAATGGAAACAGTGACAGACTTTATTTTCTTGGGCTTCAAAATCACTGCAGATGGTGACTGCAGCCATGAAATTAAGACACTTGCTCCTTGGAAGAAAAGCTATGACCAACCTAGATAGCACACTAAAAAGCAGAGACATTACTTTACTAAAAAAGGTCTGCCTAGTCAAAGCTATGATTTTTCTAGTAGTCAAGTACAGATGTGAGAGTTGGACCATAAAGAAAGCTGAGCGCTGAAGAATTGATGCTTATGAACTTTGGTGTTGGAGAAGACTCTTGAGAGGCCCTTGGACTGCAGGAAGATCAAACCTGTCCTTCTGAAAGGAAATCAGTCCTGAATATTCCTTGGAAGGACTGATGCTGAAGCTGAAACTCCAATTCTCTGGCCACCTGATGGGAAGAACTGACTCATTAGAAAAGACCCTGATGCTGGGGAAGATTGAAGGCAGGAGGAGAAAAGGATGACAGAGGATAAGACGATTGGATGGCATCACCAACTTGATGGACATGAGTTTGAGCAAGCTCTGGGAGTTGGTGATGAACAGGGAAGCCTGGTGTGGGGCAGTCCATGGGGTCACAAAGAGTCAGACATGACTGAGCGACTGAACTGAACTGATCCATTATTACTCTTGTAAGAGCGTGAAAATATAATTGATGTTTACATTGGCTTTATATTAGCAGATTGTTATTGTTTAGTCACTAAGTTATGTCTGACTCCCACCCAGGCTCCTCTGTCCATGGGATTTCCAAAGCAAGAATACCGGACTGGGTTGCCATTTCCTTTTCTGAGGATCTTCCTGACCCAGGGATTGAACCTATGTCTCCTGCATTGGCAAGAGGGTTCTTTACTACTGAGTCACCAAGGAAGCCCTTGTATTAGGAGATACAGACTAGCAAATGTATGAGAACTTTTCATAGCTTGAATACTTAAAGGGAAATAAAAATGTACTGAGGAGAGAAATGAAAGTTATTTTTAAAAAGAAATAAGTGGAAATTTGGGGGCTGAAAAAGTACAATATCTGAAATAAAAATTTCCACTAGTAGGCTTAGTAGCAGATTACTGATAGCACAAGAGTCAGTAAACTTGAGGACTAATTAGAAATCATTTAGTCTGGACAACAGCACAGATGAGAGGGCAAAAGAATGAGTAACAACTTTAGTTACCTGTGGGTCACCAAATGATAAGTGGTCATTATTATGTGTCTGTAGTACAATATATGTATAACAGGAGTCCCAGAAATAGAAGGGAAAGAGAATAAGGCAGAAAATGTCTGAAGAACTATGGCCTGAAATTTTCCAAATTCGGTGAAGAACATTAAATTACAGATAAGAGCAGCTCAGTGAACTCCTATAAAGATAAATACCAAACCACAGACCTAGGTAATTTAAGTCAAACTAATGAAAACCAAACATAAAATATTAAAAGTAGTTACAGAAAAAAAGGTATACTACATATACAGGAATAAAACAGGAATGACAGCTAACGTTTCATGAGAATGACAGCTAACTTCTCTATGAGGAACATGGAGGTCAGAAGACAAGAGAGTGACCTTTTTATAGTGCTAAAGAAAATAGCTGTTAACTCAGAACTGTGGATTCAGTGCAACTGTCTTTTAAAACCAAAAGTAAAATAAAGTTATCTTCAGATAAACAAAAGCTGAGAGTATTGCCAGATGTCCTGTACTACAAGAAATGCCAAAGGAAGTTCTTCAGGCTAAAGGGAAATTACACCAGATGGAAACATGGATCTACACAAAGGAATGAAGAACACTGAAAACAATAAATATGCAGGTAAATGGAAAAGGGTATATTAATTCTCTCTTCCTCAACTGTTAAAAAGACAACTGGAGGTTTAATACAAAAAATACAATATTGTATTGTGGGTTTATAACATTATAGGTATAAAAGAAATGACAAAACAGCACAAAGGATGCCAGGGAGGTGGGTAAACATAAGTAAAATGTTGAAATGATCTAATATTAACTATAGGAACCACTGAAAAAAGGAGAACTTAAAAAAAAAACTTTTTGTTTTTACTAAGTCAAAGGAAGACAGGAAGGAGGAACACACAAACAATAGAAAAAATAAAGAATTAATAGAAAACAAAGTTAAATTATAGACCTAAATCAAACCATTTCAATAATTATTAAATGTAAATGAACTAAACACTCCATTTAAAAAGCAGAGTCTTGGTTTTGGGAGATAATTCTCTATGAATATTTCATGTTTCTACACAGTTCAGGTCCTCTTTGAAGGCATTTACAGCCTAGTTAAAAATGTTTGTATAAGGAGACATTCCAGGTTAGTAAAACTTAGAAAGGTCTTTCTTCCTGGAGACAATCTGGGGTAGTAAAGATAGAGATCTCTACTTGTTTACATTCCAGAGTAAAGATAAGATAGATGTCTCTCTCTCTGGAGGGGAGGATGGGCAGCAGCAATGTATAAGATTAGACTTGCCCAATTCTCTGCTTCCTACTCTGTAATGAACCCTACTGCATATATAACTGCTGTGGCCTTCACTGCATTGCCCTTTGGAGCCTGAAGTTTGGGAATTGACACATGATATTCTTTGGCTATTGCTTTTCCTATGGAAAGTCTATCTTTGAATTAGGGGGGTTATGTTTTTCTTTTAGCCTACCACAACATATATGAAATTGTGTAAGCGAAATCATTAGCTTGCAAGCCAGTTAAAAAATCTCAGACCTTTCATAGTTATTCACAGTTTATAACTGAAATACTTGCTCAATTGGTTATAAAGCAAAACCCAAGAGGACCACTGCAAATACAGATAGGATGAAAGCCAAAGGATGAAAAAGCAGAAAAAAAAAAATATATATATATATATATATATATATATTAATACCAGATGAAGTAGGCCTTAAGACAGGAGTATTACAAGATGAAAAACAACATTTCATAACGAGAGAAGGGTCAGTTTATCAAGAAAACATAACAATCATAAATATGTATGCACTGATCATCAAGATACATCACACAAACAGAACTAAAGAGAGGAAGTGATAAATCCACAATCATAGTTGCATATTGTAACATCCCACTCTTAATAACTGATAGAACAACCAGATAAATAATATCAGTAAGAATATAGAAGATTTGAAGAACACTATCAACTACTTTGACCTTGTTATTTATTTATAACCAACAACTATTTTAGAAACAACATATACATTCTTTTCAAGTACACCATAAGAAATCTTAGGTAGGGCCATAACATACATGCCAATGAATCTCATAAAATTCAAATCCTACAGAACATGTTTTCTGACCAAAAAATTAGAAATCAATTATGATATCTAAGAAAGCTCCAAATAACTGGAAATTAAAAACCACCACAGCAATATACTCCTGGATAAGCCACAGGTCAAAGAAGAAATCAAAAGTAAAGAAAACTTTTTAACTAACTGAAAATGCAAATACAGCATATCAAACCTGTTAAATGTAGTTATAAGATTGTTAAGAGGGAAATAACTTTAAAAGCATATATTAGAAAAACAGAATGGTTTAAAATCAATAATTTAATTTCTATTTTAAGGTGTTAGAAGTAGAACAAATTTATTCTAAAGAAAGGAATAAACAAAAATTGGAAAAGAAACCAATGAAATACTAAACAAAAAATAGAGACCACAGAGACTAAATTTGCTTATGAAAATCTAAATACAATTGATAAACTCTTATCAAAAGTGATGAAGAAAAAAAAAAAGCAAACAAAAATGATCAATATCATGAATGAAAGATCATTACAAATACCCCAGGCATTTAAAAAATAGGAAAATATTATGAACAACTTTATGCTAGTAAATTGGACAACTTAGATAAAATGGACTAACTTCTTAAAAGAAATAAGTTAGTAAAACTGCTATAGAAGAAAAACAAAACATGAAATATTTTCCTCCTATAATGCTACAATAATCAAGGCAGTGTGGTATTGGTATGGAATATATAGACCAGTAGAACAGAATATGCAACACAGAAGTAGACCTTCCCATACATGGTTCATTGATTTTTGAAAAAAGAAGCCAGGGCCACTAAATGAAAAAAGAAAACAATTCCAACAAATGGTGCCAGAGCAACTAGATACACTTACAGGAAAAAACTACCTCAGCCTTTGTATCACACCACACACAAATTGAGATGAATGATAACCTAAACTAAAAAGCTAAAACTATAACTGTTTTGGAAAAAAACAAGAAGGCTATGTTCATAACCCTGGAGTAGACAAAAATGTCTTACAGAGGACACAAAAAGAACTATCTATAGAACAAAAAATTGATAAACTGTTCTTTATTAAAACTGCTTTTTGAAAGATTTCATTAAGTAAATGAAAAGGCAAGCCATCAACTGGAAGAAAATACTTACAATACATATCTGACAAAGAAACTGTATCCAGAATACATTAAAAAAATCTTACAATGACAAGAAGATGAAAATCCAATTAAAAAATGAACAAAGTATTAGGACAGGGGCTTCACAAAAACTATACAGGAATGACTAATCAGGGAATTGCAAAATAAAACTATTTAAAGTCTATTATATGGCTAAATGTGAAAAGGTTGAGTCAGAAGGTTAAAAAGCTACTGGGGCTCATGTACATTGTTAATGGGTATGTAAAATGGTTAGCCCTTTTGGAAAATTGTTTGACAGCTTCATACACCAATAAACACACATATACCCTAAGATGCAGCAATTCTACTTTTAGGTATTTACTTGGGAGAAATGAAACACACATCTACAAAAAAAATTTCTTATCAATTCTTGCATGTTTTACCACTTCAGCTTGAATTATCACAGCCAGTAGCTTTATTAATAGTCCTAAATTAGAACAACTTCATGTCCATCAATGGGAAAATGGATACACAAATTATGATATATTCTTACAATGTAATGCCACTCAACAATAAAAAAGAATGACCTACTGATATATATATATATAGATATATATATAATGATGAGGATGACTTTCAACATTAAGAAAAAGAAGCCAGAAACAAAAGTACAAAAACAGGCAAAATGAATTCTGATTATAGAAATCAGAACAATGGTTGTTATAAGGGTAGAAATTAACTACAAGGGATTTGGAGGTATTAATACATGCAAGGGAATGATAATGATAGATCACTTTATTCAGTTTGAATAAAAGTGAGGATATAAGGGATGGAATGAACAGGGGCTTCTCACGCGGCTCAGTGGTAAAGAAACTGTCTGCTTCCCAGGTAGTGCTAGTGGTAAAGAACCCGCCTGCCAATTCAGGAAATATGAGAGACAAGGTTCAATCCCTGGGATGGGAAGATCCCCTAGAGGAGGGCAAGGCAACCCATTTCAGTATTCTTGCCTGGAGAATCCCATGGACACAACAGCCTGGCAGGCTACAGTCCATAGGGTCACAGAGTTGGACATGGCTGAAGCAACTTAACACGCATGAATGCAGGAGACACAAAGAAGTGGGTTCGATCCCTGGGTGGGGAAGATCCCCTGGAGAAGAAACTGGAAACCCACTCCGGGTTTATTGCCTGGGAAATTCCATGGAGAGAGGAGCCTGTGGGCTATAGTCTATGGGGTCACGAAGAGTCGGACATGACTGAGCACACAATGAACAGAAAAACGGTGATAAGACAAGTGGACTGGGGTGGGTTCTTAGTTGCTGAATTCAGAGTACTAGGAGGAAGTGATATGGAAAGATAGGAGGTATAGAGATTGAAATGCTTGAAATTTAGGTTTAGGAGGTAGAGAAGCAATTGGTAATAGCTGAGGTCAATGACAGGGTGAAGTTCAAGAAAATAACAGGCCATCAGGTTGGATGGGTGGTTTAGGCAAATACTGAAATTACAAAGTACAATCACTAGAATAGTGGTAGGGAGACAAAAAGAGCCAGGTGCTAAAATTTTCAAGGGATGACATAGAGGATCTATAGATAACCACAATCAGAGAGTGGTAAGCAACATAATTTGACTGGATGTGCTTCAAAAGAGCTGGAGGATTTTAAAGAAAACAGACAGGTTAGGAGTGATAAGGAGGGGTAACAATGATTCCTCGTACTCCATCCTTTGCTGCTGCTAAGTCGCTTCAGTCGTGTCCGACTCTGTGCGACCCCATAGATGGCAGCCCACCAGGCTTCCCTGTCCCCAGGATTCTCCAGGCAAGAACACTGGAGTGGGTTGCCATTTCCTTCTCCAACGTGTGAAAGTGGAAAGTGAAAGTGAAGTCGCTCAGTCATGTCCGACTCCTAGCGACCCCATGGACTGCAGCTTACTAGGCTCCTCAGTCTATAGGATTTTCCAGGCAAGAGAACTGGAGTGGGGTGCCATTGCCTTCTCCAATCAAATATCTACTAGTTTCTTTTTACTTTCTACAATATCACCTTCTATTTTCCTCTCACATACTTTATCATAGAGAAAAACTGAAGCTGTTAAGCAGAGAATTTGTTATACACCTAAAAATTTACTTTTATCCATATTAATCTAAATTTGAGGTTCTAGGAATAGTTTCTAAACAATCACATCTTCACCTGTTTTAAGCCTTCATTTTGCTTTGGAGGGGATGAACATTTTCCACGTTTATTGTGTTCTGAAAGGCACTCTGCACATGGGTAAGAGTTTATATAGCTGACCTTTGTATTCTGGACAGGGGATACAATCAGGATTCTAGGGACTGATTTAAAAAGGAAGTTTGGGTGAAGACTGCTGGGAAAGAAAAGTTCATTACTACACATAAGGCAACCTGTGAAAATGACATAATAATAATAATAATAATTTATTCCAGGTGCTACTATTATTATTACTACTATAATAGTATTATTACTATTATTATTACTATTATTCCAGGTAATACTAAGGCATTGTATATGATAGGTATTTTATGTGTATTATCTTGTTTTATCTCACAACAGTTCTCTGAGTTAAGTATTTTATAGATGAAAAAACTCAGTCTTTGAAAGGTTAAGTACTTTTTTCTAAGGTCACATTAATTACTAAGTGGAAGAACTGGTAGTCTAAACTAGGCAGTCTGGTTTTGGCTGGTTTTTAATCATTATACGATATACTATGTAACAGCCTTTTTGGGGTAATTTTTCTTTTTCTAAAGCATTTCTGTCTCTGACATCACTTGTAACAAAACTGGCTTCCCAAAGAACACTAAGCTTGATTTTCTTATAGTATTTGTCCACTAACCTGTAATCATCTCTTCAGTTTTCTGTATTACTTGTTAGACTCTCAGTATCTTAAGAAGGACAGTTGGGTGAGCACACAGCATCCTGCTTGGAATATTCATTGTTGAATCAAAGAATTAATCTCATAGCCTCTCCCCCATCATATTCAGTTCTCTGGGTACAGGGACTGAAAACTTAATTTCTAGAATTCTTGGAATTTTGTATTTCTGGAATACCAAAGCCTTGCACTTGGTGGATGCTCAATAAATAGTTGTTGAACAAATGTCTGACCACATGTTAACATCAATAGATCAGCGCACATTTAAAAGCAGTTATTTATTATTTTAACTTAATAATTTATCTGCTGGGGATAAGTAAAACAGATATGGTCTATGTAGTTATTTATAATTTATTGAGGCAATCTACTCAAGTAAACAAAGAATTCCTAATTGTCATAGTGCTCTGAAGTAAATAAACTTTAGTCCATAATAGGGAACCAAGGAAACTCACTTTAAATAAAGTAAACAGGGAACATGTCTCTGGAGACATGACATTTAAGCTACAATTTTCAGAATAAGGAGGCCAGTCATGAAAAGAATGAGGGGGAAGGATATGCTTTAGGTTGAATAAATAGCATGCAAAAGTTCTGAGCTGAGAAAAAGAAAAAAATTAGCAGTTTTTCAGATTGAGAAAATATTGAGAAAATAACACCAGTTCAACAATTTGGCAATGAGGAATGATGGATTTCCAAAGCTAAGAAGTGATTATTTTCCACGCTATAATCAGAAGGTCATTTTGATAGCAAACTACTATCACTATAATTTTATAATGTTCCACAGTGGCCCTGTTCTCTGGGATAAAATGCATAAAGATAGTAAAAAATAATTTCACACAGCACTTTCTTGTATCATAGGAAATATAGGCTGTGATAGACCGAATCAAATTAAACAAGGGATGGAATGTGATCAAAAAGCAGACATTTCTACTCCCAAACTTAATGACAGGCTCAATAAAACAAAGTCTTACTAAAAAACTTTGCTTATTAAAAAAGTGATGATTAATGTAGTTCCGTCCTTATTCACTTAATGAGTAGTTACTGATTTTCTTTTATGTTAATATATGTCAGGCACTGTGGTAAGGACTGTGGGAATAAAAGGATCTGGGGATGCAAACGAGAGACAGCTTCTCTGCCATTGCAGAATTCAGCACTGGAAGGGTATGTTGCTGCCTCCCATTTACCATGGAATTACACTTTTTCACAGAAGAAACATGTTCTTCTTTGGCAATGTAAAAATAATATTTTTGGATAAATAAAAACTGTATGTATTAAAGATTTATAACATGATGTTTTGATATACATGTACACACTGAAATAATTACAACAATCAAACTAATAACACACCCATCACCTCTGATTACTTTGTGTGATAACTTGGGCTCTATTCTCTTAGCAAATTTCTGGCATATAATACATTATTATTTTTTATAATATATTATTATTAATATTAACTACAGTCACCAGGCTGTACATTTGGTTTGCAAACTTATTCACCTTATAGCTGAAAGCTGTATTCTTGTATCCAAAGTTTGTATTCTTTGATCAATCTCTCTCCTTTTATCCCCAATCCTCCCTACCAGCCTCTGGAAACCATAATTCCACTTTGTTACCATGAGTTCAATTTTGTTTTTAGAGTCTACATATAAGTCTAAGTGAAAGATCATGCAATATTTGTCTTTCTGTGTCTAGCTTATTCACTTAGTGTAATGTCCTCCAGGTTCATTCATGTTGTCAGAAATGATAGAATTTCCTTCTTTTTTTAAGGCTGAGCAGCATTCCATGGTGTTTATTTATTTACTTATTTTTTACTTAAAATTTTTTTATTTTGTATTTGAGTATAGCTGATTAACAGCGCTGTGATATTTTCAAGTGGACAGCAATGGGATTCAGCCATACATATACATGTATTCATTCTCCCCCAAATTCCCCTTCCATCCAGTCTGCCACATGACAATGAGCAGAGTTCTTTGTGCTACACAGTAGGACCTTGTTGGTTATCCATTTTAAATATAGTACTGTGTACATGTTGATACCAAACTCCCTAACTATTCCTTCCTGCCATCCTTCTCCCTGGAAACCATAAGTTTATTCTCTAAGTGTATAAAGATACACCCATTTGAATGCAGAGTTCCAAAGAATAGCAAGGAGAGATAAGAAAGGCTTCCTCAGTGATCAATATAAAGAAATAGAGGAAAACAAAATAATGGGAAAGACTATAGAGATCTCTTCAAGAAAATCACAGACACCAAGGGTACATTTCATGCAAAGATGGGCACAATTAAGGACAGAAATGGTACGGACTAACAGAAGCAGAAGATATTAAGATGAGGTGGCAAGAATACACAGAGGAACTATACAGAAAAGATCTTCAAGACCAAGATAATCACAATGGTGATTATTCCAGACATCCTGGAATGCAAAGTCAAGTGGGCCTTAGGAAGCATCACTATGAACAACGTAAGTGGAGGTGATGGAATTCCAGTTGAGCTCTTTCAAATCCTAAAAGATGATGCTGTGAAAGTGCTGCCCTCAATATGCCAGCAAATTTTGAAAACTCAGCAGTGGCCACAGGGCTGGAAAAGGTCAGTTTTCATTCCAATCCCAAAGAAAGGAAATGCCAAAGAATGCTCAAACTACCGCACAAAGTAATACTAGCATTACTCATCTCACACGCTAGCAAAGCAATGCTCAAAATTCTCTAAGCCAGGCTTCAACAGTATGTGAACCATGAACTTCCAGATGTTCAAGCTGGATTTAGAAAAGGCAGAGGAACCAGAGATCAAATTGCCAACATTGCTGGATCATCAAAAAAGCAAGAGAGTTCCAGAAAAACATCTACTTCTGCTTTACTGACTATGCCAAAGCCTTTGACTATGTGGATCACAACAAACTGTGGAAAATTCTGAAAGAGATGGGAATACCAGACCACTTGACCTGCCTCTTGATAAATCTGTATGCAGGTCAAGAAGCAACAGTTAGAACTGGACATGGAAGAACAGACTGGTTCCAAATTGGGAAAGTAGTACATCAAAGCTGTATATTGTCACCCTGCTTATTTAACTTCTATGCAGAGAACATCATGAGAAACACTGGGCTGGATGAAGTACAAGCTGGAATGAAGACTGCCAGGAGAAATATCAATAACCTCAGATATGCAGATAACACCATGCTTATGGCAGAAAGTGAAGAAGAATTAATGAGCCTCTTAATGAAAGTGAAAGAGTAGAGTGAAAAAGTTGGCTTAAAACTCAACATTCAGAAAACTAAGATCATGGCATCTAGTCCCATTACTTCACGGCAAATAGATGGGGAAACAATGAAAACAATGACAGGCTTTATTTTTTGGGGCTCCAAAATCACTGCAGATGGTGACAGCAGCCATGAATTAAAAGATGCTTGGTCCTTGGAAGAAAAGTTATGACCAACGTAGACAGCATATTAAAAAACAGAGACATTCCTTTGCCAACAAAGGTCCGTTTAGTCAAAGCTATAGTTTTTTCCAGTAGTCATGTATGGATGTGAGAGTTGGAGTATAAAGAAAGCTGAGTGTTGAAGAATTGATGCTTTTGAATTGTGGTATTGGAGAAGACCCTTGAGATTCCCCTGAACTGAAAGGAGATCCAACTAGTCCATCCTAAGGAAATCAGTCCTGAATATTCATTGGTAGGACTGAAGCTGAAGCTTAAAGTCCAATACTTTGGCCACCTGATACGAAGAACTGACTCATTGGAAAAGACCCTGATGCTGGGAAAGACTGAAGGTGGTAGGAGAAGGGGATGACAGATGATGAGATGGTTGGATGGCATCACCGACTCAATGGACATGAGTTTGCGTAAACGGGAGTTGGTGATGGACAGGGAGGCCTGGCATGCTGCCATCCAAGGGGTCGCAAAGAGTCAGACATAACTGCATGACTGAACTGAACTGATGATTCTGTTTGTTTTGTAAATAAGTTCATTTTTATCATTTCTTTTTAGATCATGCATATAAGGGATGTTATATATTTCTCCTCTATTTGACTTCACTCAGTATGACAATCTCTAGGTCCATCCATGTTGCTGCAAATGGCACTATTTCATTCTTTTTAATCGCTGAGTAATATTCCATACCACATCTTCTTTATCCATTCTTCTGTCGGTGAACACTGAGGTTGCTTCCATGTCTTGGCTATTGTAAACAGTGCTGCAACTCTCTGACATAAATCTCAGCAATATCTTTTTCAATTTCTCACCCAAAATACAACAAGTAAAAACAAAAATAAAGAAGTGGGACCTACTTAAATTCAAAGGTTTCTGTTCAGCAAAGGAAACAATAAACAAAATGAAAAGGCAACCCAGAGATTAGGAGAAAATATTTGCAAGTGATGTGACAGACAAGGGATTAGTCTCCAAAATCTACAAATAGCTCATGAGGTTTAACTTCATCAAAACAAACAACCCAATCAAAAAAATGGGCAGAAGACCTCAACAGACATTTCTCCAAAGAAGATGTACAGATGGCCAAAAGGCATGTGAAAAGATGCTCAACATCACTAATGATCAGAGAAATACAAATCTATAATGCAATGAGATACCATCTTACACCAGTCAGAATGACTATCATCAAAAAAAGAATCCAAAAAACCCACAAACAATAAATGCTGGAGAGGATGTGGAGAGACAGGAACCCTTCTATACTAGGGGTGGGAATGTAAGTTGGTATAGTTACTATGGAGAACAAATTCCTTAAAAAACCAAAAACAGAGCTACCATTGCATAGAGTGACCCTGCAATCCCATTCCTGGGCATATATACAGAAAAAAACATGGTTTGAAAGGATACATGCACCCCAATATTCACTGCTGTTTACAATAGCCAAGACATGGATCCATGGTATTTATATTCTACTTTTTCTTTATCCATTCATCTGTTAATAGACTTTTGGATCGGGTATTATGAATAATGTGCCTTAGCAACTTTTGAAGAGTCTATTTAAAATGTATAATTCTGAAAGATGTAGACCATCTTGATGTAGACCATGAAAGATGTAGACCACCTTGATGTAGACCATGAAAGATTCAGACCACCTTGACTCAAAGCGATACACTTCATAAAATGATGGCTATTTCCTAAACTGTTTGTTTGGTTTCCACAAACAAACAGTTTGGGAATCTACAATTATGGAATATAATTTTTTTCTTTATATACTTCCTTAAAAAGTATATAAATAACCACCATGACAATAACTTCCTTTAACAACAGAACCAAAACAATAGTGACTAAGAGTAACTTCAATCAGAATAACACAGGCAGAACACAGCTCTCCTGCAACACAGGAGAGCTGGCCTTCTGTGATGCAGTTTTTTCTATTTGGAACTATAATTCAGATTTAGGTAATTATAACTTTTTAGAGATATGATCACATATAAGTTTAAAATTCAACTATATTTTGAGATAATTAAAGATATTTAAAAATAGAATAAAACATATTTTAAATTAATGCAATTGGAAAAATAGTTTTTAAGAATAAAGTATAACATTTTAAACAAACAACAATGCCAATATCCTATAAGAAATAAGACAGCTCAAGAACATACTGTCAATTTTCACTGCATGGCAAAGAAACACATCTTGTACTTGAAAAGAGTGAAACTTATTTGGAATGCCCCAAATCTATGTTGAATATCATATTTTCAACTTATTATCTGTCATTTAACTGGAAAAGAAAACAACAAAAAATGAAAAATTACCCTTATTGGAGGGGAAAATACCCAAACAACAAAGATTCATATTCTAACTTAACACATAGAATTAGTAATGTACATACTACAAAGGGAAAATATAATAGCACCTCATTTCTCTATAGGCTGAGGTATTGGCTAAAATAAATATCAATATCAACTAAAGCACATAAATTTCAATCATAAGAGTCTCAAGTCCTTATTCACATAAATTCTTATTAGATTCAGTTCCGACAAAATCCTTTGTTTACTTAGGTAATACTGCATTAGAAATAAAAGAAGAAAGGTGAACAAGAGTCTAGAGGGAGAAATGTGTATGTTTATGTAAGTGTTCAGTGTCTGACTCTTTTTGACCCCATGGATGTAGCTCTTCAGGATACTCTGACCATAGGATTCTCTAGGCAAGAATATTGGAGTGGGTTGCCATTGCCTCCTCCAGAGGATATTCCCAACCCAGGGACTGAACCCACTTCTGTGGCTCCTCTATTAGCAGAGATATTCTTTACCACTGAGCCAATAGGGAAGTCCACAAGAAGAAATACTAACATCAAAAAGAAATTTTGGAAGATGGCGGAGGACTAGGACGGGGAGAACACTTTCTCCCCCACAAATTCATCAAAAGAGCATTTAAAC
This sequence comes from Bos mutus, assembly GCF_027580195.1. NCBI lineage: Eukaryota > Metazoa > Chordata > Mammalia > Artiodactyla > Bovidae > Bos > Bos mutus. The sequence continues at coordinate 73,100,217 of NC_091631.1, read as the reverse complement.
GCCGAGTAAAATTCCACAAAACAACTTCTGAATGCCGGCAGAGGACATCAGGCACCCAGAAAAGCAACCCACGTCTTCGAAAGGAGGTAGGAAAAAATATAAAAGACAAAAAAGGGACAAAAAAGGAAGGGACGGAGTTCAGTCCCGGGAAGGGAGTCTTAAAAAGAGGTTTCCAAACACCAGGAAACCTTCTCACTGCCGAATCTGTGCCAAGCTTTGGAAGCACAGAGGGCAACATAACAGGGAGAAAAAATAAACAATTAAAACTCACAGATTGCGAGCCCTACGGTAACTCCCCCAGCGGAGAAGCAGCGCAGACGCCTGCACATGCCATTAGCAAGCGGGTGCTGGGCAGGGAGGTGCGGCGCGGGCTGCATCGCTGAGAGTAAGGACCTGGCCTGAATACCCTGAGCGCTATCTGAGTGAAAAAATTTGGGCTAGCAAACCAGACTGTGGGATATCTACCACGCGAAAAGCCAGCCCTAACCTAAAACACCGCCAGGCCCGCGCATGGAACAAAGGACTGAACAGAGATAGCCAGTTCCAGACCTTCCCCCTCCGGTGACAGGCAGCCAGAGCCGGAAGGGGGCAATCGCAGCCCCAGAGAGACATTATCTATAAAACTGTAAGCAGGCTTCTTTGCTAACTAAAACTTCTTGGGGGTCTGGACGGTCAACATCTGCCTGAGAAGGTGCGCCAGTTGTACACCTAGATAACCGAGCGGCAGGGAGGCGATAAGTTGCAGCAATCGCGCTCGCCAAACACCTCATCACCTGAGCTGCTCAGACCTGGGAAGGGCACAAAACGCAGGCCCAACCAAGTCTGCGCCTCTGAGGACTACCCGAGTGCCTGAACTTGAGCGGCTTGGACCTGGGAGGTGCAGGCAGCCCAGGGCCAGCCACGGATGGTTCCTGGTGGAACAACCTAGAGCCTGAGCAGTGTGGGCAGGGAGGCTACACGCGCCGTGAGCGGGGGCAGACCCAGTGTGGCTGAGGCACTGCGAGCACATGCCAGTGTTATTTGTCTGCAGGATCCCTCCCTCCCTCCCCACAGCGCGACTGAACAAGTGAGCCTAAAAAGAAAAAGTGTCCTCCACCATCCCCTTTGTGTCAGGGCGGAAACCAGACACTGAAGAGACCAGCAAACAGAAGAAGCTATAACAGAGGGAACTGCCTTGGAAGCTACAGGTAATAGATTAAAACCCTGTGGTTACTACCGACTACATAGGAAGGGGCCTATAGATCTTGAGAAATATAAGTCGGACCAAGGAACTAGCCAAAAATGAACTGAACCCACAATACTCACAACAAAACCAGAGAAAGTCCTAGATATATTTTTACTATTTTTACGATCATTCTTTCTTTCATTTTTTAAATTAAAAAAAAAATTTAAGTCCTCTATTATTCCTTTAATTTTCACTTTTATAACCTATTACTTTGCAAAAAAAAAGACCCTATTTTTTTTCTTCAGCAAACTCCATATACATATTTTTAATAATTTTTTGACCTTGTTTTTTTTTTTCTTTTTTCTTTAACATTGCATTTTTGAAATTCCAAACTCTACTCTAGATTTTTAATTTTAGCTTTTTGGTATTTGTTATCAATTTTGTACCTATAGTTTTTTTATAATTTCTGTGACTTTTTTTTTCTCTGTTTCTTTCTCTTCTTCTTTTACATAACATTGTATATATGAAATTCCAAATTCTACTCTAGATTTTTAATTTATGCTTTTTGGTATTTGATATCAATTTTGTACCTGTATTTTCTTTATAATTTTTGCGACATTGTTTGCTTTTGTTTGTTTGTTTTTTTTCTCTCTTTTTTTCTTCTTCTTTTTTTTTAACATTGTATTTTTGAAATTCCAAACTCTACTCTAGATTTTTAACTTTTGCTTTTTGGTATTAGTCATGAATTTTGTACCTATATTTTCTTTATAATTTTCGTGACCTTGTTTGTTTTTGTTTGTTCATTTTTTCTCTCTTTCTTTTCCTTCTTCTTTCTTTAACATTGTATTTTTGAAATTCCAAACTCTACTCTAGATTTTTAATTTTTGCTTTTATGTATTTGTTACCAATTTTGTATCTTTAAGAACCCAATCTTAAGTACCCATTTTTCACTAGGGAGCGAGATTACTGGCTTGACTGCTCTCTCTCCCTTTGGACTCACTTTTTTCTCCACCAGGTCACATGTGTCTCCTCCTAACCCCTCTCTACTCTGCCCAACTCTGTGAATTTCTGTGTGTTCCAGACGGTGGAGAACACTTAGGGAACTGATTACTGGCTGGATCTGTCTCCCTCCTTTTCATTCCCCCCTTTTATCCTTCTGGCCACCTCTGTCTCCTTCCTCCTTCTTCTCTTCTCTGTATAACTCCGTGAACATCTCTGAGCGGTCCAGTTGTGGAGCGCACATAAGGAAGTGATTACTGGCTAGCCCACCCTCTCCACTATTGATTGCACCTCATCTCATTTGGGTCACCTCTAACTCCCTCCTCCCTCTTCTCTTCTCCATGTAATGCTGTGAACCTCTCTGGGTGACCCTCACGGTAGAGAAACTTTTCATCTTTAACGTAGATGTTTTATCAATGGTGCTGTGTAGAAGGAGAAGTTTTGAAACTACTGTAAAAATAAGACCAATAACTGGAAGCAGGAGGCTTAAGTCCAAACCCTGACTCCAGGGAACTCCTGACTCCAAGGAACATTAATTGACAGGAGCTCATCAAACACCTCCATACCGACACTGAAACCAAGCACCACACAAGGGCCAACAAGTTCCAGGGCAAGACATACCAAGCAAATTCTCCAGCAACAAAGGAACACAGCCCTGAGCTTCAAGATATAGGCTGCCCAAAGTCACCCCAAAACCATAGACATTTCATAATTCATTACTGGACACTTCATTGCACTCCAGAGAGAAGAAATACAGCTCCACCCAACAGAACACCGACACAAGCTTCCCTAACCAGGAAACCTTGACAAGCCACCTGTACAAACCCACACACAGTGAGGAAACGCCACAATAAAGAGAACTCCACAAACTGTCAGAATACAGAAAGGACATCCCAAACTCAGCAATTGAAACAAGATGAAGAGACAGAGGAATACCCAGCAGATAAAGGAACAGGATAAATGCCCACCAAACCAAATAAAAGAGGAAGAGATAGGGAATCTACCTGATAAAGAATTCCGAATAATGATAGTGAAATTGATCTGAAATCAAAATGGAATCACAGATAAATAGCCTGGAGATAAAGATTGAGAAGATGCAAGAAAGGTTTAACAAGGACCTAGAAGAAATAAAAAAGAGTCAATATATAATGAATAATGCAATAAATGAAATTAAAAACACTTTGGAGGCAACAAATAGAATAACAGAGGCAGAAGATAGGATTAGTGAATTAGAAGATAAAATGGTAGAAATAAATGAATCAGAGAGGATAAAAGAAAAACAAATTAAAAGAAATGAGGACAATCTCAGAGACCTCCAGGACAATATTAAACGCTACAACATTCGAATCATAGGGGTCCCAGAAGAAGAAGACAAAAAGAAAGACCATGAGAAAATACTTGAGATAATAGTTGAAAACTTCCCTAAAATGGGGAAGGAAATAATCACCCAAGTCCAAGAAACCCAGAGAATCCCAAACAGGATAAACCCAAGGCAAAACACCCCAAGACACATATTAATCAAATTAACAAAGATCAAACACAAAGAACAAATATTAAAAGCAGCAAGGGAAAAACAACAAATAACACACAAGGGAATTCCCATAAGGATAACAGCTGATCTTTCAATAGAAACTCTTCAAGCCAGGAGGGAATGGCAAGACATACTTAAAATGATGAAAGAAAATAACCTACAGCCCAGATTATTGTGCCCAGCAAGGATCTCATTCAAGTATGAAGGAGAAACCAAAAGCTTTTCAGACAAGCAAAAGCTGAGAGAATTCTGCACCACCAAACCAGCTCTCCAACAAATACTAAAGGATATTCTCTAGACAGGAAACACAAAAACAGTGTATAAATTCGAACCCAAAACAATAAAGTAAATGGCAACGGGATCATACTTATCAGTAATTACCTTAAACGTAAATGAGTTGAATGCCCCAACCAAAAGACAAAGACTGGCTGAATGGATACAAAAACAAGACCCCTACATATGGTGTCTACAAAGAGACCCACCTCAAAACACGGGACACATACAGACTGAAAGTGAAGGGCTGGAAAAAGATTTTCCATGCAAATAGGGACCAAAAGAAAGCAGGAGTAGCAATACTCGTATCAGATAAAATAGACTTTAAAACAAAGGCTGTGAAAAGAGACAAAGATGGTCACTACATAATGATCAAAGGATCAATCCAAGAAGAAGATATAACAATTATAAATATATATGCACCCAACACGGGAGCACTGCAGTATGTAAGACAAATGCTAACAAGTATGAAAGGAGAAATTAACAATAACACAATAATAGTGGGAGACTTTAATACCCCACTCACACCTATGGATAGATCAACTAAACAGAAAATTAACAAGGAAACACAAACTTTAAATGATACAATAGACCAGTTAGACCTAATTGATATCTATAGGATATTTCATCCCAAAACAATGAATTTCACCTTTTTCTTAAGCGCACATGGAACCTTCTCCAGGATAGATCACATCCTGGGCCATAAAGCTAGCCTTGGTAAATTCAAAAAAATAGAAATCATTCCAAGCATCTTTTCTGACCACAATGCAGTAAGATAAGATCTCAATTACAGGAGAAAAACTATTAAAAATTCCAACATATGGAGGCTGAACAACACGCTGCTGAATAACCAACAAATCACAGAAGAAATCAAAAAAGAAATCAAAATTTGCATAGAATGAAAATGAAAACACAACAACCCAAAACCTGTGGGACACTGTAAAAGCAGTCCTAAGGGGAAAGTTCATAGCAATACAGGCATACCTCAAGAAACAAGAAAAAAGTCAAATAAATAACCTAACTCTACACCTAAAGCAACTAGAAAAGGAAGAAATGAAGAATCCCAGGGTTAGTAGAAGGAAAGAAATCTTAAAAATTAGGGCAGAAATAAATGCAAAAGAAACAAAAGAGACCATAGCAAAAATCAACAAAGCCAAAAGCTGGTTCTTTGAAAGGATAAATAAAATTGACAAACCATTAGCCAGACTCATCAAGAAACAAAGGGAGAAAAATCAAATCAATAAAATTAGAAATGAAAATGGAGAGATCACAACAGACAACACAGAAATACAAAGGATCATAAGAGACTACTAACAACAATTATATGCCAATAAAATGGACAATGTGGAAGATATGGACAAATTCTTAGAAAAGTACAACTTTCCAAAACTGGACCAAGAAGAAATAGAAAATCTTAACAGACCCATCACAAGCACGGAAATTGAAACTGTAATCAAAAATCTTCCAGCAAACAAAAGCCCAGGTCCAGACGGCTTCACAGCTGAATTCTACCAAAAATTTAGAGAAGACCTAACACCTATCCTGCTCAAACTCTTCCAGAAAATTGCAGAGGAAGGTAAACTTCCAAACTCATTCTATGAGGCCACCATCACCCTAATACCAAAACCTGACAAAGATGCCACAAAAAAAGAAAACTACAGGCCAATATCAGTGATGAACATAGATGCAAATATCCTTAACAAAATTCTAGCAATCAGAATCCAACAACACATTAAAAAGATCATACACCATGACCAAGTGGGCTTTATCCCAGGGATGCCAGGATTCTTCAATATCCGCAAATCAATCAATGTAATACACCACATTAACAAATTGAAAAATAAAAACCATATGATTATCTCAATAGATGCAGAGAAAGCCTTTGACAAAATTCAACATCCATTTATGATAAAAACTCTCCAGAAAGCAGGAATAGAAGGAACATACCTCAACATAATAAAAGCTATATATGACAAACCCACAGCAAACATTATCCTCAATGGGGAAAAATTGAAAGCATTTCCTCTAAAGTCAGGAACAAGACAAGGGTGCCCACTTTCACCATTCCTATTCAACATAGTTTTGGAAGTTTTGGCCACAGCAATCAGAGCAGAAAAAGAAATAAAAGGAATCCAAATTGGAAAAGAAGAAGTAAAACTCTCACTATTTGCAGATGACATGATCCTCTACGTAGAAAACCCTAAAGACTCCACCAGAAAATTACTAGAACTAATCAATGACTATAGTAAAGTTGCAGGATATAAAATAAACACACAGAAATCCCTTGCATTCCTATACACTAATAATGAGAAAACAGAAAGAGAAATTAAGGAAACAATTCCATTCACCATTGCAATGGAAAGAATAAAATACTTAGGAATATATCTACCTAAAGAAACTAAAGACCTATATATAGAAAACTATAAAACACTGGTGAAAGAAATCAAAGAGGACACTAATAGATGGAGGAATATACCATGTTCATGGATTGGAAGAATCAATATAGTGAAAATGAGTATACTACCCAAAGCAATTTATAGATTCAATGCAATCCCTATCAAGCTACCAACGGTATTCTTCACAGAGCTAGAACAAATAATTTCACAATTTGTATGGAAATACAAAAAACCTCGAATAGCCAAAGCTATCTTGAGAAAGAAGAATGGAACTGGAGGAATTAGCCTACCTGACTTCAGGCTCTACTACAAAGCCACAGTCATCAAGACAGTATGGTACTGGCACAAAGACAGAAATATAGATCAATGGAACAAAATAGAAAGCCCAGAGATAAATCCACGCACATATGGACACCTTATCTTTGACAAAGGAGGCAAGAATATACAATGGATTAAAGACAATCTCTTTAACAAGTGGTGCTGGGAAATCTGGTCAACCACTTGTAAAAGAATGAAACTAGAACACTTCCTAACACCATACACAAAAATAAACTCAAAATGGATTAAAGATCTAAATGTAAGACCAGAAACTATAAAACTCCTAGAGGAGAACATAGGCAAAACACTCTCCAACATAAATCACAGCAGGATCCTCTATGACCCACCTCCCAGAATATTGGAAATAAAAGCAAAAATAAACAAATGGGACCTAATTAACCTTAAAAGCTTCTGCACAACAAAGGAAACTATTAGCAAGGTGAAAAGACAGCCTTCAGAATGGGAGAAAATAATAGCAAATGAAGCAACTGACAAACAACTAATTTCAAAAATATACAAGCAACTCCTACAGCTCAACTCCAGAAAAATAAATGACCCAATCAAAAAATGGACCAAAGAACTAAATAGACATTTCTCCAAAGAAGACATACAGATGGCTAACAAACACATGAAAAGATGCTCAACATCACTCATTATCAGAGAAATGCAAATCAAAACCACTATGAGGTACCACTTCACACCAGTCAGAATGGCTGTGATCCAAAAGTCTACAAGCAATAAATGCTAGAGAGGGTGTGGAGCAAAGGGAACCCTCTTACACTGTTGGTGGGAATGCAAACTAGTACAGCCACTATGGAGAACAGTGTGGAGATTCCTTAAAAAACTGGAAATAGAACTGCCTTATGATCCAGCAATCCCACTGCTGGGCATACACACTGAGGAAACCAGAAGGGAAAGAGACACATGTACCCCAATGTTCATCGCAGCACTGTTTATAATAGCCAGGACATGGAAGCAACCTAGATGCCCATCAGCAGATGAATGGATAAAAAAGCTGTGGTACATATACACAATGGAGTATTACTCAGCCATTAAAAAGAAAACATTTGAATCAGTGCTAATGAGGTGGATGAAACTGGAGCCTATTATACAGAGTGAAGTAAGCCAGAAAGAAAAACACCAATACAGTATACTAACGCATATATATGGAATTTAGAAAGATGGTAACAATAACCCTGTGTACGAGACAGCAAAAGAGACACTGATGTATAGAACAGTCTTATGGACTCTGTGGGAGAGGGAGAGGGTGGGAAGATTTGGAAGAAGGGCATTGAAACATGTATAATATCATGTAAGAAACGAGTTGCCAGTCCAGGTTCGATGCACGATACTGGATGCTTGGGGCTAGTGCACTGGGACGACCCAGAGGGATGGGATGGGGAGGGAGGAGGGAGGAGGGTTCAGGATGGGGAACACATGTATACCTGTGGTGGATTCATTTTGATATTTGGCAAAACTAATACAATTTTGTAAAGTTTAAAAATAAAATAAAATTTAAAAAAAAGATAAAAAAAAAAGAAATTTTGCTTCTGAGAAGAGGAGGTAAACAGACTTTCTGCTATGTCTTTCACTAAGTACAAATAAGAATCTTGGACATTACATTTTTATAAAAAAAATTTAGAAGAGTCTGAAAGATGGAGAAAAGGAGGTAAACTGGCTAGGGACCTCAGGATCCAAGGGAAAACATGATCGTAAGCTCCCTGAGTTTTCTTTTGGCTTCTTATATCCCATACCTGGAGTGGGAGAAATAGGCAACATAGAAATGTCAACAGGACAAAAAAGCACCATCTCTCAGTTCACCACCACCACCACCAAAAAAAAAAAAAAAAAAGTCTGCTATCTGTAGCTCCATGAGGAGGAAAAGGCCAGTATAGCAAGACAGAAAACTTTTTGACAATAATCTTATTACTCCATCCAAACATCACAGAAAAAAAGACCTGTGGTTCTTTTCCCATCTAAGCCAAGATTGAGTAGGGAGCCTAGATTTCATTTCCATCCTCGCCAGAATGTAGCCGGAACTGGCTGTCAGAGCAGCTCAGTAGAGTGCTAGGCTTTCATCCCCATCCAGTGATAATGAGGTCCTTCCTAGTCCCAGTATTAGCAGTAATTACCTGGCGAGTCTGCACTATCACCTGCCTTGCAGTGATGAGATATCCCCTACTTCCCCTGGTTGGATTCTGTTCAAGAGGCCTGTGGAAAGACAAAACTTTTACCAACTTTCACTAACAGTAATGAGGCCACTCCCAATGTGGTGCCAGTGGGGACCACGTGAGGAGCTGTAACTCCAACTGCCCAGAAGTGATAAGAAGTCTCTTTCCCAACCCTGTCAACAGAGGGGTAAACCTAGACTTCCACCTCCAACAGTCAGCAATGAAGCAGTGTCTCCCCCTCCTACTCCTTTCCTCTGCTGGCACAGTGCCAGAGAAAGCCAGCTAAGGCTGAAGGTTTAAGTAAGTTTCAGAGTCTCATAACAAGATATGAAAATGTCTGATTTCCAGTAGAAAAATCACTTGTCATTCTAAGAACCAGGAAGATCACAAACTAAATGAAAAAAGATAGTCCATAGGCCAACACCAAGTTGACAGGTTTGCAAATGAAAACATAAAGTCTCAAAAACTAAACAGAAGATACAAAGAAAACCCAAATGGAAATTTTAGAACTAAAAAACACTATTGAAAGAAAAATACTCAGTGGATTTATTAGGAGATTCAACATAGAAAGTATGTCAATTCTTCCCATACCCTTTAGATATACAAGTATAAAGCAATTCCTATAAAAATCCTAGTGGAATTTTTTACAGATACAAACTAGATTATTTTAATTTTATATGTAAAGGCAAAATAATTAGAATAAAAGAATTTTGAAAAAAAAAAAAGAGTAAAATGGAAGGAAGTGATTTGAGGACTTAAAGCCACAGTAACCAAAACTGGGTAATAGCCTTGGTGGAGGGATGAAAATGAAAGTGAAAGTGAAGTCACTCAGTCATGTCTGACTCTTTGCGATCCCATGGACTGTAGCCTATCAGGCTCCTCCGTCCATGGGATTTTCCAGGCAAGAGTGTTGGAGTGGATTGCCATTTAAAGAACCAAGAAATAGACCCACATAAATATGCACAAACGATTTCTGACAAGGATGCAAAAAATTCATGGAGGAAAGATAGTTTTTGAACAAAGAATGCTGGACTAATTGGATATCCATAGGTTAAACAAAACAAAACCAAAAAACCATGACCTATGTCTCACACACTATAAAAAAATTAACTTAAAATAGATCACACACCTAGACTGTAAAAACACAAACTTTTTACAGTTTGTAAGTGTATAAACTTTTAGGAGAAAATATTCAGGACCTAGAACTAAGCAAAGACTTCTCCAAAAATGCAATCTATAAGAAGAAAAAGTTATAAACTGGACTTCATAAAAATGAGAAACTTGCTCTAGGAAAGACTCTATTATTAAGAAGGTGAAAATATAAACTCCAGTGCAGAATAAAATATTTGCAAACCACACATTTGACATAGGATTTGTACCTAGAATATATAGAGGGCTCTCAAAACTCGACAGTAAAAAAGAAAATAATCTAATTAGAAAATGGATGAAAAGTCAATCCAAGACAAAGGAAAAGACTCTGATGCTGGGAAAGATTGAAGGAAGGAGGAGAAGGGGACAACAGAGGATGAGATGGCTGGATGACATCACTGAATCAATGGACATGAGTTTGAGTAAGCTCTGGGAGTTGGCGATGGACAGGGAGGCCTGGTGTGCTGCAGTCCAAGGGGTCGCAAAGAGTCGGACACAACTGAGTGACTGAACTGAACTGAAGACAAAGGAGGCAAGGCTATACATGGAGAAAAGACAGTCTTTTCAAGAAGTGGTTCTGGGAAAATTAGACGGCTATCTGTAAAACAATGAAATTATAATATTCTTTAACACCATATAAAAATAATCTTAAAACAGATTAAATATCTAAATGTAAGGCTAGATACTGTAAAATTCCTAGAGGAAAATATAGGCAGAACACTGACACAAATCATAGCAATATTTTTGGAGCCATCTCTTGGACTAATGGAAATAAAAACAAAAACAAATAGGACCTAATTAAACTTAAAAGCTTTTACACAGCTTTTGCACATAAACAAAATGAAAAGACAATCTATAGTCTGGGATAAAATATTTGCAAATGATGCTATTGACAAGGAATTAGTTTCCAAAATATAAAAACAGCTCACATAGCTTCAATATCAGAAAAACAAACAACCCAATAAAAAAAATGGGCAGAAGACTTAAAGAGACATTCCTCCAAAGAAAACGTACAGATGGCCAATAGACACATGAAAAGATGCTTAATATCACTAATTATTAGAAAATCACAACTACAGTTAGGTATCATCTCATACCAGTCAGAATGGCCATTATTAAAAAGCCTACAAATAATAAATACTGGAGAGAGTCTGGAGAAAAAGGAACTCTCCTAAATTGTTGATGGAAATTTAAACTGGTGCACCCACTGTGGAGAACAGCATGGAGGTTCCTTACAAAGCTAAAAATAGTCACCATATGATTCTGTAATCACACTCCTGGGCATATATCTGGAGAAAACTCTGATTTGAAAAGATACATGCACCCCAATGTTCACAGCAGCACTATTTACAATAGTCAAGACATGGAATGTTAGGTAGGAAGTTAGGCATGAGCAATGAGGGGTGGCTTAAGGGAAAGGGATGCAAGCTGATCTCTAAACCCCACCTCAGACACTCACAGGAGAGCTCACAGATATGCTACAAAAACAGCCACAGAGACTTTTCCAATTCTTGCCCATGTGCCCTAGGCCCACAGTGGATACAGACTCGCCACAGGGCTTCTCCAACTCTGGCACATTCTCTCTTGTACACAGCTGTGTCCTCAAGTATCCTTAGGCAGCCAGGAGCCCATTAAAGGTTCATAAATATTCTATACATATGTATGATTATAACAGACTGAAATATGGGAAAGCAGGACCAATAGAGCCTGTTATGTAACTTGCAACTATTAACAAAGCTCCCAGCCCACCCCCACCTAGATGAATATGTAAAAATGCTATTTTTGCATGTGCCCAGACATGCCCCCTTCCCTGATTGACCTTGAGCATACATCCATTTGCATTCCCTTTCCTGATTGGTGGTAGGTACACAGGGCAGAACCAAGAGGAGGAGATGGGAAGTATAAAAATGGAAGCCAAGAGGACCGTAGCCACAGCTGCTGCCAAGTCTCCAGAGTGTACTATCCACTCTTTGGTTTAATAAAAGTTCTGTCTGCTTGAGCTGTAGTTGATCTGTAACTAGTCTGTTGTTTTGAATCCTTGCTATTATGAGACAACAGTCAAGATATCCTGCCTGCTTTAGCTGTAATTAGTCCATCATTCCAAATCTTTGTTATGGATGAGACAAAAATGAAAGGAGAGAAATAAACCAACCTGACAGAAGCAACCAAAATGTCCACTAACAGATGAATGGATAAATTAGTAGTATACATATACAAAGGAATATTACTTGGCCATAAAAAGAAAGAAATAAAACCATTTGCTTATGGACTTAGAGATTACCATATTAAGTGAAGTTAGAGAAAGATAAATATATGATACCACTTATATGTGGACTCTAAAAAATGATACAAATTAACATATTTACAAAACAGAAATAGTCTCAGACATAGAAAACAAATTTATGGTTACAAAAGGGGATAGTGGGAGGGGCAGGAAGATAAATTAGGGGTTTGGGATTAAAATATACTCACTACTATACATAGACTAGGTAAAAAACAAACAAGTTTGTAATACTCAATATTACAGGATATTGAGTACAGGGAACTGCACTCGATATCCTGTAATAACCTGTAACAGAAAAGAATCTAAGAACGTGCATATACGTATAACTGAATCACTTGGCTGTGCACCTGAAACTAACATAACATTGTAAATTATCTATACTTCAAAAAAATTGAAAATGGATAAAAGACATTATGAGAAATTTCATAGATAGGCAGATGGCAAATAAGCACATTAAAAGATATTCTGCATCAATAGGCATTAAGAAAATATCAGTTAAAACCACACCAAGATATTACACCTTTGTTGTTGTTGCTGTTTAGTTGCTAAGTTGTGCCCAATTCTTTGCAACCCAATGGAACTGTAGCCCACTAGGCTCCTTCTGTCCATGGAATTTCCCAGGAAAGAATACTGGAGTGGGTTGCCATTTCCTTCTCGATACTATACCTTTAAGAATGGCTAAAATACAAAATAGTTACAATATCAATGCTAATGAGGATGTGGAAAACTGGATCACTCTTACACTGCTGGTGGATAGTCACTCTGAAGACCAATTTAGCAGTTTTTTAAAAGACTAAACCACCATATGATCCAGCAATTGTACTCCTTCATTTATTCCAGAGAAATAAAAATGTTCAGTTCAGTTCAGTTCACTCAGTTGTGTCCAACTCTTTGTGACCCCATAGACCAAAGCACTCCAGACCTCGCTGTTCATCACCAACTCCCGGAGTTTACTCAAACTCATGTCCATTGATTCGGTGATGCCATCCAACCATCTCATCCTCTGTCATCCCCTTCTCCTCCTGCCTTCAATGCTTACACAAAAACCTATACATGAATATTCATAGCAGCTTTATTCATAGTAACTCCAAACTGGGAACTACCCAGATATCCTTAATGGGTGAATGGTAATAATCCATTCGATATTAATCGATAATAATCCAGCGATCTGGATGAATCCCAGAGAAATGGGTTGAGTGAAAAAAGGCAATTCTGAATCATACATAAATCATCATATATATAATATATACACTATACATATATATGATAGTATTTATATAATACTCTAGAAATGAAAAAAATTACAAAAATGAGAACAGATTAGTGATTTCCAGGGGATGGGTGTGGGAGGGAAGTGGGTATGGGTATAAAAGGGCAATGTGAAATAACAGAAATGCTCTGTGTCTTGACTATATATATGTCATTATCCTGGTTGTGAGACTGCACTATAGTTTTTCTAGATGTTACCACCGGGGAAAACTGAATAGAGAGTATAATGTGATCTTGGGCTTCCCCAGTGGCTCACCGGTAAAGAATACACCTGCAAGGCAGGAGCTGCAGGAGACGCAGGTTCATCTCTGGGTTGGGATGATCCCCTAGAGAAGGGCATGGCAACCCACTCCAGTATTCTTGCCTGGAGAATCCTATGGACAAGAAGAGCCTGGCAGGCTACAGTCCAAAGGGTCACAAAGAGTCAGAAATGACTGAAGCAAGTCAGCATGCATGCATGGGATCTTTCTGTATTTTTTTTCACAATTGCAAGTGAATCTACAATTACCTCAAAATGGAGGCTCAGTGGTAAAGAATCTGCCTGACAATGCAGGAGACCTGGGTTTAATCCCTGGGTGTAGAAGATCCCCTGGAGAAGGGACTGGCAACCCACTCCAGTATTCTTGCCTGGGAAGTCCCAAGGATAGAGGAGCCTGGTGGGGTACAGTCTATGGGGTCTCAAAGAGTCAGAAATGACTTAGCGACTAAACAGTAACAATAACAAAGTTAAATTTAACTTTAAAAAAGAAATTACAGCTACGCAGTAAGGGAAAAAATCTTTTAACAAAGAATTCACCAAGCTAACCAGTAGAGGCTAGTATTGTAAACTAATTAAACTTAATAGCTCAAGGGCAACACAGTAACATAACAGAGTAAAATATTTTGATGCCCATAATAATGATTCAAAGGCATGAAGAAAAGATCAAACACATTTATCATAATCTATATAAAAGATGACAGAAATATGCATTGTAATTTAGATTTGTATTAAAAATGTCAGAATAAGGTTTGCATAATTGATGAGTATTCCTCTTCTGACAATGCTCTTCATGAGCCACCCATAACTGACCCTTGACTCCTACTGACCCTACTACTCAATCCCGACTCTGCCTTCATAGGCCAGCTTCATACCTTCTCTTGCTTAGATTCCCATAACAGCTTTCTACCCCTCCTCTTTGCCTCCAGCCTATGCTTTCAATTCATTCTCTACCCTTTGTTATAATGAGATAAAATATGAACATGAGCATCCATCTCTCTTTTACTCTTTCAACAGCATCTCAGGATAGAGTTTAATTTCTTTAGACTGGCACAAAAGTTATTTTAGTAATGTCTCCTGTCAGCTCTATAGTTTCCTCTCCTGATACCCTTCCACATTTTCCAGTGCCTAAATCACATAAAACTATTTTTTAATGTCTTTTATTTCATAACATTTAAGTTTTTTCACATATTGTTCTCCTTTGCCGCTCAAGTGAGCTAACTCCTCATTATCTAATAAGAATTTACCCTTCCAGGAATTCTTTGTCATGTACTGTGTGAGATGTACTTCCACAGCACCTTGTTGGTGACTCAATTGTAGTATTTACTGTACAGCACTACCATCCTTTTTTTTTTTTTTTTACTACTTCATTATTAGTAAATAGAAAGCAAGAATGATGCATTTTATTTTTTATCCTCTGGTATATGAAAGGTGGCTCAGATGGTAAAGACTCTGCCTTCACTGTGGGAGACCCACGTTTGATCTCTGGGTTGGGAAGATGCCCTGGAGAAGGAAATGGCAACCCACTCCAGTATTCTTGCCTGGAGAATTCCATGCACCGAGGAGCCTCGTGGGCTATGGTCCATGGGGTTGCAAACAGTAGGACATGACTCAGACTGAGAGACTAACACTTTCACTACACTTTCAAATGTTAATTGAATGAATAAATGTTATCCTTTATAACACGTTCAATAGCTGAAAATAACTTCTAAATATCCTGAATTCCTTTCATTTCTCTTTAATATATTATGAACATATTATGGATAACATGGGCTTCACTGGTGGCTCGGTGGAAAAGAACCCACCTGCAATGCAGGAGACGTGGGTCTGATCCCTGGGTTGGGAAGATCCCCTGGAGGAGGGCATGGCAACCCACTCCAGTACTCTTGCCTGGAGAATCCCATGGACAGAGGAGCCTATGGGCTACAGTCCATAGGGTACCAAAGAGTTGGACACAACTGAAGCCACTGAGCACGCATGCATGGATAATATATCCAGGGATATTTAAATCTACTGATAATTGGATTTATTTGAATCTGTTTATATTTTTTAGCTTATTCCATACATCTATATATGTAGGCTTGATTAATATGACTTAAATTCCTTAAAGTATAAGTCCTTATTTATTCCAAGGTACAGTTTTCCTGCTTCATGGGGAACTCCATACTCCACCATTCTCACAAATAGATAATGTAGCTACCTCATACTTCATGTTCACCAAATAATTCACCCTGTGATTCTCTAGGTAATTTTTTTTCTGCCTATAGGATATTTAAGGAAGCTTCTTTATTACAGGTTTTAAAGATTCTTCCAAAGTGCCTGACCCTCACCACTTGCTAGTGTTTCCTCTTTGCTTTATTTGGGCAGTTTTCCCCATTCAATCCTTTTCTTTCTTATTATGCCAGTTGGTTATATAGTTACATAGGAGTTTTGTCTGATCATCTGAACTTTTAAGCCTACATACTTACATTATATTGTTTTAAAACTATTTGAATGTTTCTTTCGAGTTCTTTACTTCTTAAAATTTATTTCTATTTAGTTTCCTCATGAAGCCATATTGGATCTGATTATTGACATTTCTAACTTATAATGATGAAACAGATTAACCAAAATTATTTTTTCTCCTAATATAGTATTTAATAATTGGTACTGAATTAGCTATGCTGTTGATGAATAAATGCCTCTTCACTAATTTATCAAAAGATAGTTCTAAGTTGAAAATTAAAAACAATGTAGGAAATAAGTTAATATTCTTTAAGTATGTGTATATATTAAAATTACTTGGTCCACAAAGCAGCCTAACTAGAAAGTTATTTAAGGTTGTGTTCCCACAAATTAATATTATAAAACAAAACAAAAAAAGGGATGCTATGGAAGACAAGAAACTGTGGCTCTAATTGCTAAGAGCAATTAAGGGAAGTCTCAGGATGCCTATTGTGATTAGGTCTATGGGTGTATCTATTACAGCAGTAACTACTGGTGGAGGAAGGTCTTGGAGAGAAACAAAGGGGACTTCACTGTATGAATACTGAGTGACAGAATAGAAAACTTAAGAATGCGATAAACACATACAAGAAAAATACTGGCAACAGAAACGCAAAAAATGGTAACAAGAAAATAAAATGTGTGTGATTTTTAGGCAATTAATAAAAGTAAAAAAGAGCACTTGGGGCTATGAAGATCTTTTGAGTACTACTGGGGAGACAGTATTGACAATGTCAAAGTACAAATTTATCTTATTTTGTAGGAAAACACCTAAGTGTTAGGAGACCATCTCTACCCTGTAGGAAAAATAGTTTTTCTAAACTCTGACCATAATATGAATAGACACCATAAACTCAGATGATGTAAAGCATAAATGGATAGATAATGGCAAGGCCAAAAAAGTCACAATGATAGATATATTCTGAAGTTCAGAAGTGTATCTAGAATTTTGTTCCCTTTATAAAAGGTGAATATAGAAATAAATGATTAGTGTTTAAAAAAACACTTTTATGTGGTTTTACATAAAAACAGGTTTTCTTTACCCATCTGTAGGGCAACAGAAAAGGAAAACATAATGAAATTATACTGGAAAATGTACTGCCTCTTAGAATTTTAAACCCCAAATTTTCTTCTATATTTTCTACATCAGAATTCTTATGGTATTTGATGAGACAAGATAGGTTGGAACTTTACGAATCAAATTCCACATATAAAGCCTGCCATTTCATACAGCAAGACTATTAAAAATGTACAATTGACAGATACTAATTTGTTAATAAAATAAGCTTTAATGTTGAAGCACTACATGACAAATATTTTGTATATGTGTTCTCAACCATTTCTATTATTAAACTTTTTTGCTCTACATAATAATTCCTTGAAATACATAGTATTAATTCCAATCATAAATGAGAAACTAAAGCTCAAAGAGCTTAAATAACTTGCTCTAACTGATGGAGCTAGGATTTTAACCTAGATCTCTGACTCCAAAGCCAATGACTCTTTCAACATAAGATTATTCATCTTTATGGAACATCTATCAGTGCCTTTTATAAGCTTCAGGAGCTGAAAGGTAGGGGAAAAACAGAAATACACAAATAAAAAACAGAAACAAAATGAAGCTTCATTAAATATTATCAACTACACCAGGCGGTACAGAGCTACTCTAAAGAGAAATACAGTGCCAGAAAAAAATTACAGGTAAACAATTTTATATTCCCCAAATGGGATTTGCAACATATGCCCAATGATGTAGTTAATAAACTCTAGGGATTTTCTGCTATTCAGCTATTGCAGAAATATAAACAAGGGAGAAAGAAACAACAATAAAAATGGCATAACCACTCTGCATTAAAAAATAAACCAGCAATTCAAATGAATTTTGAGAAATGTCAAGCAGAGATAGGCTTGTTTGCATTTGTGTTTTTACTTTATTTAGTTGCCAGTTTATACTAGAAAGCTCTTTTTTTAAAGTGGCAATCATTTATAAAATTCTTTTTATAATATTTCCACCATTATTCATATTTCCCCTATTTTTCTGACTGGATGAATGAGGGAAGTACATACATAAAAATTATATATAAGTGAATAATAATTAAAATAAAATATATTCTATTAGAGCATAAATGCTAATTGGTCACCTTTTATCATAAAATGACACAAAAATGAAGAATATATTTTATAGTCATTTTAAGAAGTAGATATGACACTAATAAATTCTATACCAAGAAAAGACTGCCTCAGTTACATTTACTAAACTAGATGATACATCATTCTGTGGTGTGGCAGAAAAACAATAAAATTTAAAAGTCACAAAAATTTTGATCAATTTTATACAGAAATCACTGTCATGACTTAGGTTCATAAAATGCTACAAAGTAGAGAAATTATTAATTTATAAAGACTGAGTTTCTATGCTTTTGAATAAAATACAGTTACTTACTTTTTTCTCCGGTTTGACTCCACAAAATATTTACGTGCTCGATTTCGACATATTTTTTGTTGCTGCAGTAATATTTGGCGCTCTTCTTCTAAATTTTTCTCAAAATGAATTTTCATATCTCTAATAACAGCATAAAGTTAAGGACAGTGGTTTACGTCTTTAGTTGGATGAATGTCAGTGCTACCTGATAAATATAATTACGGCCTCATATAATGATGTAATGATTTTTTGTGGAATAACTAGTATGTGTACACATTAGTGTCAGTGTATGACTGGCAGATGTTTTATTTTTTCCTGACTTGATAATAGATCTGAAGATACATCTCATTTTCTTTGAGGAAAAATTAATTACTTTTATACATCATGAGCCTAGATAAGGAGAATGTCTATCTTTTCTTTCATTATACAGATATTTGGGTACTTATTGCTGCTAAGTCACTTCAGTCATGTCCGACTCTGTGCGACCCCATAGACGGCAGCCTACCAGGCTCCTCCGTCCCTGGGATTTATTAACAAGTTGCTATCTTAGGAATGTTGGGCTTCCCATGTGGTGCTGGTGGTAAAGAATCTGCCTGCCAATACAGGTAGATGTTAAGAGACCTGGGTTTGATCCCTGGGTCAGGAAGATCCCCTGGAGAAGGAAATGGCAACCCACTTCCAACATTCTTGCCTGGAGAATCCCATGGACAGAGCCTGGCAGGTTGCAGTCCATAGGGCTGCACAGAGTCAGACACAACTGAAGTGACTTAACACACATGTACATCTTAGGAATGCATGTAGAAAAATGAAAGGAGGTTATATTTCACTAATATAAAGTAGATGAGTTAAACGTTTTGGTCAACATTTTCATGGGATTTTCCAGGTGCCACTGCCTTCTCCAATTCACATTATGAAAGTCATATTAAAATATTAAAAATCAGTTAGCAATATAACTGGGAAAATTTGGTGATTTACTCATAGGTTATAAAACAAACCATCAGGAAAACCATACATAGCAGTGTTTACAAGAAGTTTGCCAGATAAAGAGTATTTTAGTTATCTAAATCATCCATTCATTTGAAATTTATTTCTTTAAATGTTGAATTGCTGTGGTTAACTAATGTCTGCATTTACTCAGCTACATTTCAACTGGCATTACTGAATGCCTTTATCAAGTTTATCATAGTATTTTTCTGTTTTTAATGATTCTGAAGTTTTAAGAAGTGGTCATTGAATTACCATTTCCAGTACCTCATCATTCAGTTTAGTTCAGTTGCTCAGTTGTGTCCGACTCTTTGCGACCCCATGAATCGCAGCATGCCAGGCCTCCAGATGTATATAAGATTGTATTGAGGTTATATATTGAGAGCATGCCTAGTTGTCTTTTTAGAATGAACTATGTTTAAACCACTCCTCCCCCCAAATAAAGATTTGAAATTCTCTTTAAGAGGTCTATTTAATCAAAATTTTTATAAGATATAAATATTAGTGATAAAACAACATATTAAATAATAAGTTAAGCAGTACATAATTTGTTAATTCAAAATGTCTTAATTTTAGGATCCTACAGTGTTTCAGTATCAACATAGTAAAAAAAAAAAACTATCCAATACTATATATTTCAAACCAATCACATTTATTTGAATGTTTTAGTCATTTGAAACTTTGCAAATGGGCACTTTCAATTATGTTGCTATTTATCTATTTTTATGCCATTGGCCATTAATAATTTATTATAAAATTTTGTACCTCACCATAAACAAATACATGCACTTGCATACATGATATTTTTATTTAATGTTTCTTTTGAAGGATTTATAAAATTGAAACAAAAAAAAAAAAGGAAGGAATCTGGTTCATTGTTAGCATGGAAAAAGCTAAAGATTTAGCTTCTTCTTCCAATAGAGTAATTTATTAGAAGGAGTCAGACTTCAACAAGATGGCTAACTGCTAAGTCACAACATCTCAGTGGAGGAAAGTGCAACTTCCTTTCAGGGTACCCAAGATCAACACTGTTGGGTGGGAGCAAAGGGAGAAGTTGCTTCGGTTCAGGTGAGAAATATGAAGGAGTGTGATGCACGTGGAAACAGTTGTGTTCAAGGTTTTAACATGCTTGCAGTCTCAGCACAGTAACATAAAGAAAATCACAAATGTAATGTTTGTAATAATGTTCTGACAACTATATGTTAGATTTAATTAAATCTCTCTCTATATATATATATATGGCTAATATATATATATAATATTGCCTGCTGAGTTATAAAAAATGCTTTGCCTTTGCATCTCTTCAAAGTATGGTATTCAAATTTAAAAAATATTAGATGGCTGGTTAAACTTTTATTTTCATACAAGCTGTACTGTAAAGGTAAGATACTTCCATAAAAACCATAATTAAATACTTGTTCAAAGAAAGGTTATATATTTATATAAAAAAAAAACCCAACAACA
The DNA here is from genome assembly GCF_027580195.1 of Bos mutus. Taxonomy (NCBI): domain Eukaryota; kingdom Metazoa; phylum Chordata; class Mammalia; order Artiodactyla; family Bovidae; genus Bos; species Bos mutus. Next base: position 73,079,052 of record NC_091631.1, on the reverse strand, counting down.
AAACCAAGAAAATTATAGGTTGTAGTATTGGCTAAGTAATACATAATGATTGTAACTTAAAAGCATAGCCTAATATACCCCACCTCATCCTCTCCCAATATAGTCTTTTTCTAATTGTAGCTCATTTAGGTTTTTTCAAATATTGTACCACCACTAATAACTATGAATCATATAACCAATACTCTTGTCAAATTATTAGAGCTATCCTGATTCTTTTTCTTTTCTGTACCTTCTTCTACAGCCTTGACTGTGATGCTCTAAATCCCTTGCCCAGACCAATTCAGTAGTCTTCTAACTCATCATACTACTCCTAAACTTGTCATCCTCCATTTGAACGTCCACAAAATCAGCTAAACACAAATCTCACTATGTCTCTCATTCTTTGCTGTTCTCTAAAATCTCCCTGTTACTTTCATGATAACATTAGAATATAAGGCATCCTATAATCTGGTCTGTTTTTTCATCTTCATTTTTCAACACTTCCCTACATGACTCCTAGCTCAGTCACACTATCATACCAAGATACTTATTAACAGAACAAGCTATGACATAGTATGCCATTATATTTTGGTACATGCTGGCTAACTCTACCCATCCTTTCAGGGACACCTCAAACAGTTCTTACCCTATGAAGCTTTTTCTAACCCTCACTGGATGATATGACACTCTCATGGGTACATCATGTGTATCTCCTCTACATTTCTATAAAATATAATATGCCTGGCATGGTGCTTAGAATATGGTAATGGCATAATAAAAGCTTGCTGAACGATTTCCTTGGAGAAAATTCTCAGCAGATAAACTAAGACAAAAGGTATACATATCTTTATAGCTTTCAGTGTCTCACAGACAAATTGATTTCCAAAAGGGTTATATAAATTTACATGTCATTAGATATATATGAATATGAGTTAAAACCTCATGAGTATAAGGTAGTACTTTTAAAAAAAGAAAGACCATGTGGAAAGTCAGGTTATAGTATGTATGCATTAGCAAAACAGAAAAATTGTCTTATTTGATACTAATTTTATTTTCCTCTTTGGTGGATTGTTAGTTCAGAGTCACTGGTCATTTACCTATTGAGAACTTCATTTAAAAAATCAATTTCAGTAAATTCTATATAGAATAGTATAAATATTAACCTTCTATCATAATTACAAGTATTTCCTCCAGATAATTCATTTTATTTAATTATACAATTTCCCCTTACCCTAAAGTTTTAAATTAACAAGTTATCTTTGAAATATTTTTCATTTGAAATTGGTTCTTGCTTTTCAAAAGGTAAAGTTATTATACCTTCAAGTTATGAAAAATGTGAAAATCTATTTTCTGTCAGTTTTTCTTTACAATTTTGTATTTATTTTTTATGAACCTCCCAGTAGCTCAGATGATAAAGAATCTTCCTGCAATGCAGGAGACCTGGGTTCGATCCCTGGGTAGGCAAGATCCCCTGGAGAAAGGCATGGCAACCCACTCCAGTATTCTTGCCTGGAGAATTCCATGGACTGAGAAGCCTGACAGACTACAGTCCATGCCTTTTTTTTTTTTTTTTTTTAAATCAGTTCAAGTATATTTTGGAATGAAGTATAAAGTGTAACTCAAGGTGGAGACAGTGAATTTAGACTACTCTTTTTTAGTGGTTTGAATAATGAGACAGGAGATACTAAAACAGTTCTTATGATCAAAAGGTTTGATTTTTAGTTTTAAGGATAGCCAAGACTAGAGGGTGTTTATAGGCTTTAGGGAAAGAAGGCTATTAGAGAAGAGTTGGAAGTAAATTGTAATAGAGAGTTAGGATAATTTACAATCCAGGGTTACTGAAAAGAGAGGTGATGAAAAAAAGGACATAAGTGAATGGATTCACCTTCTACAGTAAAAGTGATATATATCCTATCAGTGAGCCTGGATAAAAAGATAGGGTAGGGGACTGAGGTTGGTGATGGGAGTAGGATGGTTTGTGTTGTTTGTTGGGAGGGACTTGAGGGAGTTTACGCATCCATTCTCTTATGAAATAGTAAGACAGGGTATTAAGAATGAGGGAAGGTGATCAAGAGCTGGCACAGAAGTTAATTTAAAAGGAACAAGACAGAATTCCGTTCTTGTTCTGGTGAAGCTGAGAACAATCAAAGCACAGCCATCTTGTGACTTTTCTCTGACAGATTTTTTATTATTGAGTGAAGGAGCAGAAATATAGGGTGGTAATAGTTACTGGATGGTTGAGAAAGAAGAACAGGAGTACAAAGAACCAAGGATGTTGTTGAGAGAATATGTGTAGATAATTAAAAAGGGTTAAACTGGGTAGGGAATAAAGAGAGGCAAGGTGGGTGCTAGGATAAAACGGAAGGGGAAAAGACTGGAGATACTTGTGAGAAAAAAGAGGCATAGTGTGAAGGGGACATGAGAGACCTTCCCTCCTTTTTTTGAAAACAAATTTTATTCTATTTCCTTTTGAATTGTTTTAAGAAATTGAAATTATAGAACTTCATCTAATTTTAATTAGATAAACTTCATGAAGTTTTGTTCTTCCATAGCCTTTAGAGTTAGGAAATTCCAACTTAAGTAGAGAAATATAGCCTCTGAGTACTGAATTCATATTTAGAAGTCACATGTAGAAATTTTACCAAGCCACTTCTTATTTTAAGTCTACAGTTCATTTTTTAAAATTTAGTTATTAATAAATTTGCACACCTACTCTGTACCAGGTATCCAATATGAAACATTACAGACACTGAGAATGTACAATATGACACAAGTGCTTAAGTGTTTCTCCACCTAGTAACAATGATATTCTTGATTTACTAGCAAATATATATGTATAAACTAGGAAAAAATGTATATTATATATAATACATATAGATGCATATACACACACACACACTAGCAAAAGTTGTTGGATTTTAGCAAAGGCTCAGGGTATCTATTGAAATGATTATTTACAACTTTCTTAATTTTAACTATATATTTAGTATTTAAGTATATTTTTAGTAATACATTTCTTTATAGGAAACCAACATTATAATTCTGGAATTATATCTATTTGGTTTTGTTCACTTGAGGTACTGCCAAATTTATTTTACAACTATTTCCTTTGTTGTATCAACATTCATACCTTAAAAATTTAAAAATATTAAGTCTATGATCATTTCACTAATGAAAATGATGGAAAGATACACCTTGTCAATGAGCCACTTACAGTGCTTCCCTATTTTCTGATTTACAGATAAATCAGGGTCAGTGTAATAGGAGTTCAGGGTTCAATGAAACACAGTGTCAAGGGGGCAGAATCAAATACATACTGAAAGCAATCCGGTTTATTTCAGATTGCACCTTGAGTCAGGATAGTTTTGAGGAGCAGCAAGGGCAAAAGCCAAAGTGAATGGAGTTAATAATGAATAGATGAAAAGAATCAGAAGCTGTCATTGCAGGTTAGCATTCTGAAAAGTCGACTAAAGCAAGAAAAGATGGGATAAAACTTGAGGAAGCATGATCAGAAGAGGGATATTTACCATTATTTAAATAGCTTTGTATGTACCTGTCTTCCTCAGCACCTAGCCAAAAAAGGAAGCACTAAATGAAAATTGCTTGTTTACTTGCTTTTAAAAGTGCAACTCCCAGAACCTGGAGACAATAAGAATGGGAATTAATTTGAAAAGCAGAGACTCTCTGACAAGAATGAAGATGATTACATAGCATCATCACTACCAACCAAGTCCTTTGAGAATACAAAGGTTACACTCTAATTATCATAACATTCTCTGAAGGAATAAACATGGTTTACATATTCTGAAAACAGAACTGTTGAACACTTTCAATTTTCTACAATGCAACCAATAATAATGTCAAAGGTGGGCTAGACCAATTCTTAGGTAGGGACAAGTCAGTGATAAACCAGTGTGAAGGCTCCAGGTCCTTTGCTTCTCATTTTGTCTGTTGTCTCTCTGACAACAGACTGGACAGAGGATGGAAAACAAAACAAATTAACCAACTATGTTAGGCTTTAGCAGCTCTGTAAAATAAAGGAAGTGTTAGGTTAACTCTTAAGACGGACTATTTCAGGAGACCAAAACATTTTATTTACTTGCGGCATTCTTTTCTCCAAGCAGCATGAATTATCAGGAGATGGATAATATGAAGTAAAGAACATAATGGCCTAACTCTACAAGAAAACAATCCCCAGAGAATACGTTTACCTATTTCAAAACTCATTAAAAAAAAAAAAAAATTACCGCAAAGTTGAAAACGGGGGAGATAACAAGGCGGCCGCGAAAGTGGTCCTAGAATAGAAGATGTTATTTCAGGTTTAAGGGGAGCAGCGACAGTTGCCGAAGCAAATACCCGCATTAAGATGACTGGCTGGTTTCTCTCATCTAGCATCTGTGATAATGGGAACAGAACAGAAAAAAGATGGGGCTCCCCACTTCCAACACCGCCACCCAGGCAACCACGACTGGAAGGATACAAGTAGGCGCCAGGTCGGTGACGCCCGCCGCTCAAGCGAGGGCTGAGGGGGGCTTTGACTTGGGTGTCCGGGGATTCAGCGCCCAGTCCTGCGACCGCGCTCCGGGCTCCAGGCCTCCTGGTCAGCATCCTTCACCTCAGCGCCGCCTCCCGGCTAGCCCCCAGAGCCGCCCTCATGGCAGCACCCGCTGCCTCCTCCGGCCCTCCCAGCACTCCGTCTCTCAAGCCTCGCGTCACTGAGGCGGGAAAGTTGGCCGCCGCAGCTCCGGTTCCCGCACAGCGGCGCTCTGGGCTCTGGTGTCGACGGCAGCTGCCGCAGCGGCGACCTTGCCTGGAAACGGCAGAGGTGGCGACGCCGCCGCCATGTTGACAAGCAACCGACGCCGCGTCCTTCGCGACGGCGACCAGGGTGTGGGGGCGGGGCCCTGGAGACAGCCAATAGGAGGCGCGGACCCCTCCCCGTGCCCCGCCTCCCGCCCCCCGCTCCAACCCCCGAGTTGCCCGTGGGCGGCGGTCAGGAAGCTTGCATCCTCGGGGACTCGAGTCCTCTCAGGAGGGCGTGCTGACTTGTGCCTCGGAACCTGACTCCGTTCCACCTCGCTTTTATGAGGCTGTTTTAGTGGGGGTACTAAGAGTGATGAAAGACAGTGAGATGCAAAAATCCCCAGATATTGGCAAAAGCCACTGTGGGGATTTGAAATGATTTCCTCGGAGGTAATTCAGGGTAGGATTTGTTGTTTAACTACCGAGTGCTGTTGTGTGATTGAAGTTCTGTCTTTCTGGAGCATCACTGTTCCCAATCACCATCTCTTTTAAAAAGCTTTGGGAGTGGAAATTTCCTCTCTCTGCATTCCATCACTCCCTCCCTGATGCTTCTGCCATTCCGTCTGCAAGTCGTCTTCCTTGCCATTTCCCTACTTATAAGGTCTGCATTTCAAAGACTTTTAATGGTGCCAGCCTTGTTGCCAGATTCTGGAAATAGACCATCAAGCATCGGCGGCCAGGAAAGTAGTGCAGATTTAATTTAGTAATCTCCTGGGAAGACATGCCAAAAGAGATCATCATATTGAAACTGTTTCAGGAGGTATGGAAAATTGAATGGATTTTTGAGCCATCAGTTCAGAAGTTTTGCAAGTAAAACATTTGAAAAAAGGCTGAAACTTTTTGTTGGAGTTCATTGTAAAAACACATGTGAGTTCTGAGTATATTTCAGTGTGTTTTTTTTTTTTTTTGTGTGTGGAAAAACCTCCCATATTGGAAGCAGAATGTACAAACCAAATGAAAATTACTCACCGAGCATTCAAATGCCTATGTCTTTGTGAATCAATTTGTTCATTTTTAGAGTTCAAAATAATAAACTTTTCCAGTTGAAGCTATTTGAAACAGAGTTTTTGCAAAGTTGGATGCAATGATTCAAACTGGAATGTGTTCTGATTAAAACTGCCACAACAAATCGAGTTTTGACTTAAAACACAAAGCACGTAAGCCCCCTTCAGGACCATGCCAAGAGGATACAATATGTAATCGTGGCAAAGAAAGCCTAACTGTGTACACTAGGAGGATTAGCTATCTTTGCAAATTTTTAACTGACTTAGTCACAGGAATTTACATTGATTCTATTCCCACTGGCTATCATCACAAGTCTGTTCTCTAGAGCCAATTTGAGAGAGAGTAAGCAATGTAGGGGAGTCTTCCCCTGTGGTTCAGTGGTAAAGAATCCACCTGGAATGCGGGAGCCTTAGGAGATGTGGGTTCAATCCCTGGGTAGGGAAGATCCCCTGGAGGAGGGCATGCAACCCACTCCAGTATTCTTGCCTGGGAAATCTCATGGACAGAGGAGCCTGGTGAGCTACAGCCCATAGGGTTGCAAAGAGTCAGACACAACTGGAGTGACTTAGCATGCAAGTAATGTAGGTCAGTAAAGTGCAAATAAAAGTGAATGCTTGCTGTTTGAAGTATTTGGGCATGGTTAGCCTTCCTGATCCAGTACTCTTGCCTGGAAAATCCCATGGACAGAGGAGCCTAGTAGGCTGCAGTCCATGGGGCGTCTAAGAGTCAGACACGACTGAGCAACTTCACTTTCACTTTTCACTTTCACGCATTGGAGAAGGAAATGGCAACCCACTCCAGTGTTCTTGCTTGGAGAATCCCAAGGACGGGGGAGCCTGGTGGGCTGCCGTCTATGAGGCTGTACAGAGTCGGACACGACTGAAGCGACTTAGCAGCAGTAGCAGCAGCAGCCTTCCTGAAAGTCTAGTTTTTGCTATATTATTAGTTTTGTATGTCATGACTTCTAGGCACCTTATTGTTTTGTCACATGGTGTATTAGCATTAAGAAGCATAATTTGGTTTCTTAGTTTCCTACAAATGCTTGCCCATATAATCATTCTTCATTCAAATGTTGCTTTACAATGATAAAGAAGGAAAGAAATTTTAAACACAATGTTACCAATTTTTAAAAAAATTACAGGATTTTTTGATCTTTAAATTATTCCCTTCTTCAAAATGTTAAGCAGGCTTTTCATGTTTTAAGTAGTACAGTCCTTTATTAAGTTGCATAGATTCTAGAAAAACCTTTAAGATTAAATATTTGGATAGTAGATAATTTGAAGCATTTATAAGCTTTATCTTTTGGCAGGAAGGGTAAGTATGATTTAAGCAATAATAATCTACTTCTGCTTTATTGACTATGCCAAAGCCTTTGATTGTGTGGATCACAACAAACTGTGGAAAATTCTGTAAGAGATGGGAATACCAGACCACCTGACCTGCCTCGTGAGAAATCTGTATGCAGGTCAGAAAGCAACAGTGAGAACTGGCCATGGAACAACAGACTGGTTCCAAATAGGAAAAGGAGTATGTGAAGGCTGTATATTGACACCCTGCTTATTTAACTTATATGCAGAGTACATCATGAGAAATGCTGGGCTGGGTGAAGCACAAGCTGGGATCAAGATTACTGGGAGAAATATCAATAACTTCAGATATGCAGATGATACCTTATGGCAGAAAGTGAAGAACTAAAGAGCCTCTTGATAAAAGTGAAAGAGGAGAATGAAAAAGCTGGCTTAAAACTCAACATTCAGAAAACTTAGATCATTGCATCCGGTCCCATCACTTTATGGCAAATAGATGGAGAAACAGTGGAAATAGTGTCAGACTTTATCTTTTTGGGCTCCAAAATCACTGCAGATGGTGACTGCAGCCAAGAAATAAAAAGACACTTGCTCCTTGGAAGAAAAGTTATGACCAACCTAGACAGCATATTGAAAAGCAGAGATGTTACTTTGCTAATGAAGGTCCATCTAGTCAGGGCTATGGTTTTTCCAGTAGTCATGTATGGATGTGAGTTCAGTTCAGTTCAGTTCAGTTGCTCAGTTGTGTCAGACTCTTTGCGAGACCCATGAATCACAGCATGCCAGGCCTCCATGTCCATCATCATCTCCCGGAGTTCACTCAAACTCATGTCCATCGAGTCAGTGATGCCATCCAGCCATCTCATCCTCTGTCGTCCCCTTCTCCTCCTGCCCCCAATCCCTCCCAGCATCAGAGTCTTTTCCAATGAGTCAACTCTTCGCATGAGGTGGCCAAAGTACTGGAGTTTCAGCTTTAGCATCAGTCCTTCCAATGAACACCCAGGACTGATCTCCTTTAGGATGGACTGGTTGGATCTCCTTGCAGTCCAAGGGACTTCCAAGACTCTTCTCCAACACCACAGTTCAAAAGCGTCAATTCTTCGGCGCTCAGCTTTCTTCACAGTCCAACTCTCACATCTGTACATGACCACTGGGAAAACCATAGCCTTGACTAGACGGACCTCTGTTGGCAAAGTAATGTCTCTGCTTTTGAATATGCTATCTAGGTTGGTCATAACTTTCCTTTCCAGGAGTAAGCGTCTTTTAATTTTATGGCTGCAATCACTGTCTGCAGTGATTTTGGAGCCCAAATAAATAAAGTCTGACACTGTTTCCACTGTTTCCCCATCTATTTCCCATGAAGTGATGGGACCAGATGCCATGATCTTAGTTTTCTGAATGTTGAGCTTTAAGCCAGCTTTTTCATTCTCCTCTTTCACTTTCAACAAGAGGCTTCTCAGTTCTTCTTCACTTTCTGCCATAAGGGTGGTGTCTTCTGCATATCTGAGGTTATTGATATTTCTCCCGGCAGTCTTGATTCTAGCTTGTGCTTCACCCAGCCCAGCATTTCTCATGATGTACTCTGCATATAAGTTAAATAAGCAGGGTGTCAATATACAGCCTTCACATACTCCTTTTCCTATTTGGAACCAGTCTGTTGTTCCATGGCAAGTTCTCACTGTTGCTTCCTGACCTGCATATAGATTTCTCACGAGGCAGGTCAGGTGGTCTGGTATTCCCATCTCTTTCAGAATTTTCCAGTTTGTTGTGATCCACACAATCAAAGGCTTTGGCATAGTCAATAAAGCAGAAGTAGATGTTTTTCTGGAACTCTCTTGCTTTTCCATGATCCAGCAGATGTTGGCAATTTGATCTCTGGTTCCTCTGCCTTTTCTAAAACCAGCTTGAACAATGGAAGTTTATGGTTCACGTACTGTTGAAGCCTGGCTTGGAGAATTTTGAGCATTACTTTACTAGCGTGTGAGATGAGTGCAATTGTGCAGTAGTTTGAGCATTCTTTGGCATTGCCTTTCTTTGGGATTGGAATGAAAACTGACCTTTTCCAGTTCTGTGGCCACTGCTGAGTTTTCCAAATTTGCTGGCATATTGAATGCAGCACTTTCATAGCATCATCTTTCAGGATTTGAAATAGCTCAACTGGAATTCCATCACCTCCACTAGCTTTGTTTGTAGTGATGCTTTCTAAGGCCCACTTGACTTCACACTCCAGGATGTCTGGCTCTGGGTGATCAGACCATCCTGATTATTTGGGTCATGAAGCTCTTTTTTGTACAGTTCTTCTCTGTAGTCTTGCCACCTCTTCTTAATATCTTCTGCTTCTGTTAGGTTCCTACCATTTCTGTCCTTTATGGAGCCAGTCTTTGCATGAAATGTTCCCTTGGTATCTCTAATTTTCTTGAAGAGATCTCTAGTCTTTCCCATTCTGTGTTTTCCTCTATTTCTTTGCATTGATCACTGAGGAAGGCTTTCTTATCTCTCCTTGCTATTCTTTGGAACTCTGCATTCAGATGCTTATATCTTTCCTCTTCTCCTTTGCTTTTCGCTTCTCTTCTTTTCACAGCTATTTGTAAGGCCTCCCCAGACAGCCATTTTGCTTTTTTGCATTTCTTTTCCATGGGGATGGTCTTGATCCCTGTCTCCTGTACAATGTCACGAATCTCTGACCATAGTTCATCAGGCATTCTGTCTATCAGATCTAGTCCCTTAAATCTATTTCTTACTTCCACTGTATAATCATAAGGGATTTGATTTAGGTCATACCTGAATGGCCTAGTGGTTTTCCCCACTTTCTTCAATTTAAGTCTGAATTTGGCAATAAGGAGTTCATGATGAGCCACAGTCGGCTCCCGGTCTTGTTTTTGCTGATTTTATAGAGCCTCTCCATCTTTGGCTGTAAAGAATATAATCAGTCTGATTTCGGTGTTGACCATCTGGTGATGTCCATGTGTATGTTGGACCTTTATAGATATGAAGCTGAGCACGGAAGAATTGATGGCTTTGAACTGTGGTGTTGGAGAAGACTCTTGAGAGTCCCTTGGACTGCAAGGAGATCCAACTAGTCCATCCTAAGGAAAATCAATCATGAATGTTCATTGGAAGGAATGATGTTGAAGCTGAAACTCCAATCCTTTGGCCACCTGATCCGAAGAACTGACTTACCAGAAACGACCCTGATGCTGGAAAGATTGAAGGCGGGAGGAGACGGGTATGACAGAGAACGAAATGGTTGAACGGCAAAACTGACTCGATGGACATGAGTTTGAGTAAACTCTGGGAGTTGGTGATGGACAGGGAGGCCTGGCGTGTTGCAGCCCATGAAGTTGCAAAGAGTCTGACACAACTGAGCTACTGAACTGAATGGAAAGGAAAAATCTCTATATTTTGTTAAAAGAGATAAATGAATTAAATATAATGATTAGTTTTTCACATTAAAAGCCATAAAGTAATCCATTCTTTTATTAAGAAAATAAATATTGACCAGTTACTATGTGCCAAGTACTCTCTAGTGGTGGGATACAGCAGTGAGCGAAACTTCAAAGTCCCTGTGCTCTTTAAGCTTGTATTTATTTTTCTTTCTTACTAGAATATGTTAGGTAATGAAAAGTACTATGAGGAAAAATGGAGTAGTGTAGAGGGATAGAGAACTGATGTCAGCTCTATTTTAGATAGTGTGCTCAGGAAAAGCCTCCCAAAATGGGAAATTTGGGAAGAGGTCTGAATGAAGAAAGAACGTTGCCACTCAACTATATGGATGAAGGTTGTTATTCAGAAGCAGTGGGGGCTTTAAGTACAATAGGCTCTGAGGGCAGAATTTTAGTTGATATATTCAAGGAACAACAAGGAGACCACTGTATCCAGAACAGAGTGAGGTAGGGGAAGTGTCCTAGGACATGAAATTAAAGCAGTGTATGGGGGATGTCCTTCCAATATGGTGGTGACTTACGTAATACATAAGGAATTAATATAAAATCAAACTTCCAATGGAGGGAAAGCCATTGGAAAATTTTGAGTAGGAGAGTAAGACCTAATTTAATCTTTCAAAAGGATCGCTCTAGTGGCTATGGGGAAACTAGTCTACAGTTGATAACACTAGAAACAATGAGACCAGATTGGATGTTATGGTAGGTTGGTTGAGAGATTATGGAGGCTTTTACTAGGTAGTCAAAGAGGTAGCGAGAAGTTTTCAAAATTTTAACCTGAGTCATTAAGATGTGTTGATGCATGGTTGTGGCAAGTGAGTGGAGTTTTTTTTTTTAAAAGAAGAGTCAAATGTGACTCTCAGATATGGGACTGGAACCAACTACATAAGGAATATTGCCATTTACTAAAATAGGTTGAGTGTGGGAGAAGGAATAAGATTTAAGTTTCAAGTATGTTAAGTGTGAGGTGCCTATTAGACATCTGATTTCGTTAACATGGTTTCAGAAATTGTTAATGATGTTCTGTTTACAGAAGAAAATATAGTAACCACTTTATGGTTATAAAACATTTTCACATAGTAATCTAATTTGGATACTGTCATAACCTTGAGAATTATGTGAGGCAGTGTGTGATGGACAATTTCTTGAGCTTTCAGTTTCTTCTTGGCTGAGGCTATTTTTTCCTTCTACCAAAGTATTTTCTTGCTGAGGCTATTACTTTTTCTGCTGAATTATTTTCTTGCTCAAGTAAGAATTTCCTGAATTTGTCTGTGGGCAAGCTGTGAAAGAACAAAGTATTTTAACGTCTGGCTGCTTTAAAATTACTAAAAATCTGCCATCTTCTTTTCAATTTTGTAAGACTTCAACTAGAAATTTAAGATTAAAGATTAATACTCGAAAATAATGATGAAAATAAAAATAATAATGATACCACCTAACACTTGAATACTTGTCATTTCTCTTGCACTGTGCCCAGTGCTCACATACGTCAAATAATTGAATCCACACGACAATCCCCATTCTACAGAGAAAGTAAGCTATCATGATATTAGGTAACTATGCCCAAGTTTCCAGAGCAATGGAGTGGTGAATCAAGATTCATCCAAGAATTCTGGTACGAGAGCCAGCACTCTCAACTACCACATATTGCCTCTTGGGAGAAACTGAGAAAATTTCAGCAGAATAAGAGATGACAGTGCTTGCATTTAAGCAGTGGGTAGTGAGGATGTAAAGTAAGAAAATAATCTAAGATATTACTTCCTTAATTACTATCTTAATACCTAGACCATACCACTCACTATGGGAGTGCCATCAAAACTGTCATCTCTACCCTGTGGTTCTTGGGCTAGGAATGGAAATGGAGACAATAATACCTTGAATTGGAAATAAAACTCAGGAAAGTCTTAATTTTAGGGTAATGAAGACTTAGGCATGTTTCTATAGGGAAAAGAAGGAGCCTCTATCATGGAGAATTTGAAAATCCATCAAAGACATTGATCTGTCAGAGAGATCAATCAGCTTTCAGAGAGTAGTGATTTTCATTAACAACAGTGCCCTTATATTCACAATTGTTGAAATTTTAACACTATTGATGTAAACATACAAATCAGTTACAGTCCTAGGAATTTGGTTTAGGTGGTGAATATGACCATCATCGATAGCTACATTCAGTTGTAAAAATGTTTTAAGTCTGAATTATCTGCTCTGGGTGTCCACACTGATTAAATTTCTATTTAGTATTTTGTAGAAATAGTTTTAATGTATTAGTCTTCCACTCCATCATTTAAGTAGAAACTTAATTTCTACTTTCGTACTATTTTTATGCAAACTGGTTCACAGTAAGAGAGTTACACATTATCAAAAGCATTTGTTTCTGAGGAAAAAAATTCCTGGCTCATAAAACTTGGATAACTATAAATTCTTGGTTGCTTTCTTGATTTAGTTAGCTAGTTGGCCAGCTATTGCTTATATTCCAAAAGCATGAATTTACAATGCAGACATATAGTGATAAAAAGGGTTTGTATAACATAGAATGATGGGATCTCTGGAGGCTACCTTATTCCTTATATGAAGGGTGTTGTTTCAAACGAGGGCATGGAAACCAGTAAGTACTGGCTTCTGTTTTTGTTGTACACCTTCCAGAAATTTTCGACTGAAGACTCAATGTACTGGAGCTCTTTCCACAGAGAGCTAACTGATATTTGAAGAAAATTTTCATTTCTCCAACCAAGAAAAATATGATTTATCTTTTCCAAGCCTCACTCTTGTTCTTAAATCTATGTATTTTTACTTGTGGAGAAGCTATACAAGATAACTGTGAGCATCATTCTACGGTAAGAATTTCAGCAATGTTATTTTAGCTAAGAAAGCATGATTATATAGTTTTTAAGATATATACTAGGTGTTTGACAAGATTAATTACAGCACTCAATATAATTTATGGAAAAATTAAAGTGTTTATTTAGAAATGCTGAGACATGCTTAAATAATATTCTTTTTAAACGTAGGAAACTATAAACTGAAGATTGACTCTTAACACATTTCTTGTAAAACATTAAAGAAATTGCAGACCTAGGTTAAAAACTAGACAACAACTTTCCACTTAACTTTAAAAATGAAATATCTGATAGGAAATAAAAAGTTAATTTTACTAAAAAACAAAAACTGTTCTATAAACTTTCATACTTCAAATATGATCTTGTACCTGGTTACTCAGGAAATTTTAAAATTTAATATTAAAAAATTGTATTCTGAGCAATGTCAGAGTGGTAGCTAAGACTGTATGCAATACTATGAGTAGATGGTAATTTGAATCTCTATAATTTAAATATTGGTTTATAATATTTAAATGTTATAAAATGTATTTACCACTGTATCAATATCAAATTCCAAAGTTGAAGCAAGAATAAATTCTAAGAAAGCTACAGAAGTATTAGTAAGAATTCTCTGTGCTAAAAATTTTAGAATCTTATTTACATCTAAAAAACTATAGTTGTAAACTATAGCTGTTTTTGAAAACAGCTAATATGTCAATTGTTATAGGAGGATGGGGAAAGAGCAAAAGTTAAAAGTAGATCTTTGTAGCAAAATGTATTTTGGGCAAATATCTTTTAAATTATGTGATTAGCTCTTCACTTTTCTCTCAATATCCATGTCAAAGATGACAGATCTTGTTATTATTTTCTTTTAATTATAGTTATTTAAATCTTATAACTTCTACCAAAGAATGTTTTAATAATAAAAAACTGGTAATGTATGCTTTAACATTAAAAAACCCAACAATGTACCAATAAGAACTGATACATTTGGAATGACAGCTGTAATCGGCATTTTTTCTTTTTTTTTGAACATAGTAGTCTGTACTTTATACTCTCCTACCCCCTACCTTGTCCCTCTCTCCTTCCTTCTCCCCACTGGTATTCAAAAGTTTATAGTTGGTTGTTAGCTTTTGATTTCAATTTAATTTTTAAAAATGTATTTTATTGAAGTGTAGTTGATTTATAATGTTGTGTTAATTTCTGCTATACAGCAAAGTGATTCAGTTATATATATTTATATCATACATATATAAAATATGTATCCTTTTTAATATTCCTTTCCATTGTGGTTTATCCTAGGATATTGAATATAGTTCCCTGTGCTACAGAGTAAGACCTCATTGTTTATCCATTCTAGATACAACATTGCTGGCTTTTTAAAATGACATCTGTTGTTGATTTTGCAAAGAAAAATTCCATTCTTTGTTTCTGTTATTATTATTGTTGCCTTTTAAGTCTATGAATACTTTACCTTTCAAATCTGTAAATACTTTAGCTTATACAAAAGCAACAAATCTCCTACACATTTTCCCCTCAGCCCCACATCACAATTCCTACAAATTGGTGGCAGAATGTCCTGCTGGCATAGAAATGTAGGCCTCTCAGGGAACCTTCTTAGTATCCATAGAAGGAATTTCAAATGGCATGATTCCTGAAAGAGGAATGGCTCAGCACTGTATCACACAGGGAAATGTGTAACAGTCAAGGCCATAAAACCACTGTAATGGAAAGTAGGCCCTAAATGAATCCTCTTGGAATTGGAGAGGAAAAAAGAGAGCAAAAGATTTGTTTGTGGAAGTTTGAATTAACCAATTAACTATATAGTCTTTCTTCGTGTATGTCCTAAAATCTCATTTTTTTTCTAGAGTCTTATTTATGATATATTAGGTAATATAACATACTTCATATATTTTTTCTTCTTCTTATTTTTTTTTAATATAAAGGATTCTCCAGGAGTTAACATTGTAGAAGATGAATCTAATACAAAAGGTGAAAGTAAAACTAATGCTACTGTTTACAAAGAAGATTGTGAGGAGTCATGTGATATTAAAACTAAAATTACACGAGAAGAAAAATATTTCATGTGTAGTAAGTATTAAAAATAACCAGAATTATAAAAGTATATGATTTATTATTTCTATGGTCGAGATGGAAAAATATACTTTAACATTTGTTGAGTCATTTACCATATATCCCGATCATCCTAGGTTAGAGGTATATGTCTTGGGCACATAGTAGGTGCTTCACACCTAATTTACCTAATTTGTAAATGAACAATTCCTTCTTCTATATTATATAGCCCAGTAACATCAAGTGACCACAGAAGGCCCTGATACTATCAATTTGCCTAGGACTATTTTCTTAGTTTCGTCTGAATCAATAGAAAATTTCACCTAAATTTTGAGGGGGGAATTAATTAATATTGAATAACTGCTACAATAGATATAATGCAAATTCATAGCCAATTTATGTAGCAAAGCATGAAAAATAAAGAATTTAAAAATTTTCGCTTTTGTTTAAAACTATTTAGTAGCAGCACAGTAATTCTCATGAGTAATTCTCTCATATGAGTAATTCTCATATGTACCTAGGGGATGGGTTGAGAAGGGGGATCAGAAGGAGAGGGAGTTCTGAGCCAGTTCTTATAGGACTTTAACTCCTAGGTCAGAAATATAAAAAGCTCACTTTATTGTGTTTAATTCTGCGTGTAACACAAATATCTCAGGCTTCTCAAACCAATGAGTGTAGGTTTAGATCCATTAAGATAAATGTCTAAATCCAGCAAATATCTAATAGAAAGTGAGAGACCGAAAGTAAAAATGACAGGTGAAACTGAACGAGGCAGATTTTAAACTATCAAGAGTTATTAATGGGATTCTACTGCTAGAGTGAAATTTAGGAAAATAGAAATGACGAATTTTTAAAAGAATAATTATGCAACAATAGGGGACTTCTTTTGTTATAAAGGATATCATCAGTATAATTGAATAAACTTGGATTAAGTCTGAGAATCACTGCATAATTCTTGATTTTGATGGTTGTGTTGGAGAGAATGTCTTTGGTGTAAAATACCCTGAAATATCCAGAGGCATCGTGGTGGCATGCTCTCAAAAGAAGAAAAAATTCTTCACACTGTTCTTACAACTATTCTATGAGTAAGATTGTTTTAAAATAAAAACATTTTTAAAAAGAAAAAATACATGGTAAAAAAGTTTAACCAGAAATCAACCAGTCAAAACTTTTGACTGAGGTTTATTATGGGTGTATATGCTTGTGTGTTTGCATTTTCTTTATACAAAAATATAGCATTAATAGAAAAAAATTAAAAGAGATTTAACTTAGAAATTAACTTTCATGATATGGAATTATTGCCTTTTACTTTCTTATTAATAAGAATTGATGAATTTTTGACCTCCTGCTTCTTTCTCTCTCATAAAGTGAGAATTGATATTCAGAATGTTGTCTCTCATTTATATCAGATTAAATTAGGGGGTTAAAATAGATTATTAGGAAGCATATTTTCATTGGGACGTACTGAAACAATTGTTTTCTTCGTTAATCTTTAGTTAAACAAAAAAGTCCTAAGCAGAATATGCAACTCTATGTATTTAGTTAGATTGAGATGTTATTGCATTTACATATTTATCCAAAATCATTAAAAAATTCTTTATGTTTTACTGTAGTTATTTTCTATAACAATATAATGTTTAGCAAACCCGTTTTATTATGATTTAAGGGAATTTGCAAAATTCTATTGTTTCTTATACACGAAGTACCAAAAAACTACTAAGAAACATGATGGATGAGCAGCAAGCTTCCTTGGATTATTTAATTAATCAGGTATGGCTTTTTTTTTTTTTAGAACTGTGCTCTTATTGTATATATACATTGATATAGTTAGCTAGAAGTATAATTGTTTGATTTTTTTAATATCCAGAAATCTATTTAGTGCCTACTATGGCAGAGACACCATAGTAAAGTACAGGCAAACAGAAAGCAATAACCAAAAAAAGGATCTTCACTTAAAGCTTATTCAGTCTGAGCAGGGGGGGTTGGGGGGTGGGGCAGAAAAATGTATTGAAAATGTTGTGAATGCTGTTAGAAAGTTGCACAAAAGAAACTTGAAGAAAGTTGCACAAAAGCAATTCAAAATCTGAGCTGTGGAAAAATTTCCCAGATTATAGAAATTATGAAATGAGTCATGAAAGATGGATAAATACTTCAGAGGTCACAAAGTTTGGGTAAGAAGACTAAGAGCAGGACGTTCCATCCTTGGGGAACTGCTTGAAGTGGTGCAGGGGTGGACTGACTGGTGAGGTAGAGGGTGTATAAGGAAAACTGACTCAAAGAAATAGGAACTAAATCATGCCACACCAAGAAGTCATCGAAGTGTCTGAGCAGGGAAATGCAATGACTAGATTGGCAGCTGGTGTGGAGGATGGCAAGAGGAAGAGCAGATAACAAACTACAGCAAAGGAGCAGACAAGATACAAAGAACAGATCTGCAAGAGTAGTCAAATATAGAAATGGGCAGATGAAGGCAGTGTTCAGGGGAAAATGGTACTGAATTTAATGAATGCTATTTAGCAATCTACTGCTTTATTATAGCAGTGAGAAATTCAAAAGAAAGATGAGCATTATATATGTTTCAAAGCTGGATTTATAAGAGGCTTAGGGATATCAGTTACAGAATTCAGCTAAAAAAGTTTTGTTCCAATACATATTTGCTTAAATGCATGCCTGTGTGTTTAGGTTAATGAGCTCATGAATCGAGTTCTCCTTTTGACAACAGAAGTTTTTAGAAAACAGCTGGATACTTTTCCTCACAGACCAGTTCAGTCACATGGTGAGAACTTTTTGTATTTCAGCCTTTTCATATTTGTCTTTTGTTACTTAAACATTTCATGGACAGGTTGGTACATCTAGAACTTTTGTTTAAAAATTATAGCTTGTTATCATCTAACAGGCTGGAGGAGTAACACCTGCCATTAAGCAAATTTCGGCATAGACAATGCATACTTTTCTGAATTGGCAAACTTTTCTGACCATTTGAAAGCCATGGCTATAGACAGATACTCAGAATTTGTTGAAAATAGCATAGTTTTATTAATATGTAACCGAATGTAGGCTCTCCTTTTACATTTTAGTAATAATCAGTCTTTGCTTAGAAGAAAAAGTCTCAGAATTCCTCCCACCTGTAAGAAGTACTTTTGACATGCTTGAGATGTTTCAAATTAGAATATAAAATTTGAAGAAGAAGCTTGATTCAGAAAGAAACTAGAATTTAGCTCTTTTGATGCTAAAATACAGTATAACAGTACAGTAATTCCTAAAGGAATAGGTTTCTAATAAAAATGCCCTATATATCTTACAGTTGTGAATTAATACCAAAGTTTCAAAGCAAATAAATGTTTATTGACGGCCTAGTAAGCGATCTTTCTTTTTTTCCTTGCAAAGAGAAGGAAATAAACTGTTACTGAGAGCACTTATGTGTCAGGGACTATGACAGGCACTTTCACATGTTATTGTGTTATTTTTTATTATATTATTTTACCTCATTTGTGAGTAGTGAAAATAGTGTAACAAGGTGGTCATGAGCATGGACTTTGGTGTCAGATCATTTGTCTTCAAATCCCTGATCCACTGTTTCCTGATATCAGTTTCCTCATCAGGAAAATAATAGTCTCCTCTGTCCATGGAATTCACCAGTCAAGAATACTGGACTGGGTTGTCATTTCCTCCTAAGGGGAATCTTCCCAACTCAGCGATTAAACCCAGGTCTCCTGCATTGCAGGCAGATTCTTTATCATCTGAGCCACCAGGGAAGCCCAAACTTATAGTACCTACCTTGTATGTTTCTTGTGAGACTTATATGAGTAAATACATCAAAATCTCCTAAAGTATTGCCTGAGCATAATAAGACAGTATAAGAGTTTGCTATGATGATGATTATCATCAGCTAAGGAATATGGAGTCCAGAAAAATCTAAACAATCTGTTCACATTTATTTGTATGGTGATGGCAAAGCAGATACTCTATCACAGATTAGTCCTTTGCAGTAAGCTTCTATCATATCTCTAAGCATAAGCTTATCGTAAAAATATCTCTTAGCAACTCAGAAGAAAGGCAACAAATCTATATCTTCTGGAAGTAAAGGGGAAAGCAAACAATTTTTTACAGCTAACTTTTTGTAGATGATATTTTCTGTATATTTACTGTGTACTAGGCACTATGCTCGGAGAAGGCAATGGCGCGCCACTCCAGTACTCTTGCCTGGAAAATCCTATGGACGGAGGAGACTGGAAGGCTGCAGTCCATGGGGTCTCTGAGGGTCGGACACGACTGAGCAACTTCACTTTCACTTTTCACTTTCATGCATTGGAGAAGGAGATAGCAACCCACTCCAGTGTTCTTGCCTGGAGAATCCCAGGGACGATGGAGTCTGGTGGGCTGCCGTCTATGGGGTCGCACAGAGTCGGACACGACTGAAGTGACTTAGCAGCAGCAGGCACTATGCTAAGTGCTTTACATAATGTCTTATATGTATATTGTCAGAATAACACTATGAAGTAGATAGTATTATTATTATAACAATATTGCACATGAAGAAAAGTAGTTAAGAAACTTAGCTAATAGTTCTGACTAGTAAAGAGTAGAACTAGACTCTAACCCAAGCTTCTGGCTCTGAAGTCTCAGGCTTTGATGTGTTTGTTCTCTGGGTAATTGATATTGTAAGATTAAATTTATTTTATTGTGTTTATAGGAGATAATGCAAAATAAAGCATCTAGAGTAAAATGTAGCATCATATCTGCATAATAGTTATGTTTACAACCTGGAAAGTGGAATGCTTTAGAGGGGGTGATTATAGACTGCTACAGTTCTAGCTATTGTCAACAGAGCAGGCTTTAGCCTCAGCATCAATTCCTCTGGTGAAGAACATGATTCCTTCTTCCTCTCCCTTTGCTTGTTTTTAAAGGGGGCCCCAATACACCAGAATATCTGAAGTTTCAAACAGTGGAGAAAGGATGTGTCAATAGTAGCTAGCCTACTTATTCTTCTGGATTTTCTCTGTGTCATCATTACAGATTTCTGTCACATATTATGTTTCCAAGATAAGTCTAGATTTCTGAAAATACATTATTTATTGGACAAGAGAGTGCATAATTGTAAAACATGTTAAATAAATGTTGATACCAACTGGGCAAATAATCAATAACAGTGAGCTATCAGTGAAGGTTTATTGCAGTGTAAATTATTTAGTCCCAGTTCCTCTGTTCATCTAGATTCTTATGTTTAATGATGAGATGATTTTTCTTTTTAAGAAGTTAAAATCATCATATCATTGTTGCTGTTGTTTAGTTGCTCAGTCATGGACTGCATGATTCAAGAACCTCATGGACTGCAGCACTCCAGGCTTCCCTGTCCATCGCCATCTCCCAGAGCTTGCTCAAACTCATCTCCATTGAGTTGGTGATGCCATCCAACCATTTCATCCTCTGTCGTCCCCTTCTCCTCCTGCCTTCTATCTTTCCCAGCATCAGGGTCTATTCCAATGAGTCAGCTCTTCGCATCAGGCGGACAAAGTATTGGTGCTTCAGCTTCAGTGTCAGTCCTTCCAATGAATATTCAGGGCTGATTTCCTTTAGGATTGACTGGTTTGATCTCCTTGGAGTCCAAGGGACTCTCAAGAGTCTTTTCCAACACCACAGTTCAAAAGCATCAATTCTTCAACACTCAGCTTTCTTTATAGTCCAACTCTCACATCCCTACATGACTACTGGAAAAACCATAGCCTTGACTATTACAGATCTTTGTTGGTAAAGTAATGTCTCTGCTTTTTAATATGCTGTATAGGTTTGTCATAGCTTTTCTTCCAAGGAGCAAGTGTCTTTTAGTTTCATGGCTTCAGTCACCATCTGCAGTGATTTTGGAGCCCAAGAAAATAAAGCCTGTCACTATTTCCATTGGTTCCCCATCTATATTACATTAAGCGATGAGACTGGATGCCATGATCTTAGTTTTCTGAATGTTGAGTTTTAAGCCAACTTTTTCACTCTCCTCTTTCACTTTCATTAAGAGGCTCTTTAGTTCCTCTTCGCTTTCTGCCATAAGGATGGTGTCACCTGCATATTTGAGGTTATTGATATTTCCCTCAGCAATCTTGCTTCCAGCTTGTGCTTTATCCAGCCCAGTGTTTCTCATGATGTACTCTGCATACAAGTTAAATGAGCATATCATTAATGTACATTTTAATAATAATTTCACATAACACTGTCAATTCTTTATAATAAAATGATGAAGTCTTAAATGTATATGTGGAAATATCCTAAATAACTAATTTTACTTTTATAGGTCTAGATTGTACAGATATTAAAGATACCATTGGTTCTGTCACCAAAACACCAAGTGGTTTGTATATAATCCATCCAGAAGGCGCAAGTCATCCGTTTGAGGTAAAGTTTTCCCTTATTATATATGGAATAGGATAGGCATCTAATCTATTTAAATAACATTAGTTTTAATTGTTTTACTATTTTATTTCTTCTTAAAAATTTTCAGATAAATTAGTATAGGTTCCAGTTTCAAAAGTTTTATTTTCTGGGATTCTTTGCCCAAACCACAAACCAGTAAAAGAATTAGAGAGTCTTTCACTTTTCTATTTGAGTGTTTCTGGTTACATTCTTTAAAGTGAGTCCCTTTGGTGCTAGATCTTATCCTTACAGCAGATGGAATTATGTAAAATAAATACTTATTTGCTTTAATTAGCTTATGGATATTAAAAAATAATGGTGTACTTTGTCTTGGAGCTTGATAAAAATACTTTAGTTTCTCTTCCTACACATGGATATACTTTGGATGGTAAATGGCTTTTTGTGATTGTATAAAAAATTAATAATTTAAAAAAACCTTTCACTAAATTGTGAGAAAGATTGAGAAGCTGATCCATTTCTTAAACTGCATAAAATAAATTACTCATATCTATCCTTTCTACCTCTACCATTTCAACTCTATGTATTATTAAAACTATATGTTATTGTATATTGCATATTAATATTATATATATAATTTTCTGGTTACGTTTTTGTGCATTAGAAAGGTTGTAATATGAATATCATACCTTATTAATGGTCTTTATTACACAATAAAATAATTTTTCTAAGTAGATACTATCAGTTTCTCATCTCAGTTGCTAACATTTTCTGACATCTATTAACAGAATGTCAAAAATTGGGAATTAAGTGGGAAATAATTTTAAATTACCTAAATTATCTCACCTACAGATTCAGAAATGGGCCTGAACAGATGTGGAAAGGGAAGGTTTCTAATTTTGTGAAGAGTGGGACGCATAATTACCTCTTTTGTGGGAAAGTGTTGGTTCCCTACCTTCCTCCACACTGCCTTTTTCTGTCTGTGTGTGGGAAGTTTCTGATGGGGAGGATTGCTCTGATTTTCTTGCTTTGTCACTTCAGTGAGTCCTCCATGGTGATCCTCTTAAGGGCATTTAGCAGAGCACCACAGATGCATCTATGAGTCCTGTTGAGATGGGGCATGTGCTAAGTTGCTTCAGTCACGTCTGACTCTTTGCGACCCCGTGGTCTGTAGCCTACCAGGCTTCTCTGTCCATGAGATTCTGCAGGCAAGGATAGTGAAGTGCATTGCATTGCCCTCCTCCAGGGGATCTTCCTGACCCAGGGATCGAACCTGCATCTGTTATGTCTCCTGCAATGGCAGGTGGGTTCTTTACCACTAGCGCCACCTGGGAAGCCCCATAGATGGGGCTTAGACCATGCTTTTCTGTCTGAAAATCTCAATCTGAACACGGGTCATCCAGGCTATGGAGAAAAAAAGCAATCAAAGACAGACACACAGGCATATTTGACACTGTTTTAAAAATCAGTGTTTTGATTAAAAGGAAAAGTTATTTATAAAGAAATGTATCACTCTGCCACATCAGATGGATGTCATTTGTTTTTGCTGTTTTTCAGTTGCTAAGTCAACAACAAAAACAAATGACATCCATCTGATGTGGCAGAGTGATACATTTCTTTATAAATAACTTTTCCTTTTAATCAAAACACTGATTTTTAAAACAATGTCAAATATGCCTGTGTGTCTGTCTTTGATTGCTTTTTTTCTCCATAGCCTGGATGACCCGTGTTCAGATTGAGATTTTCAGACAGAAAAGCATGGTCTAAACCCCATCTATGGGGCTTCCCAGGTGGCGCTAGTGGTAAAGAACCCGCCTGCCATTGCAGGAGACATAACAGATGCAGGTTTGATCATGTCTGATTCTGAGACCCTATGGACTGCAGCACGCCAGGCCCCTCTGTTCTCCACTGTCTCCCAGAGTTTGCTCAGATTCGTATCCACTGAATCGATGATGCTCCTGCCTCTGTCTCCTTTGCCTTCAATCTTTCCCAGCATCAGGGTCTTTTCCAGTGAGTCAGCTCTTCACATCATGTGGCCATGATGTGAAGCTTTAGCTTTAGCTTCAGCATCAGTCCTTCCAATGAATATTCAGGGTTGATTTCCTTTAGAACTGACTGGTTTCATCTCCTTGTGGTCCAAGGACTCTCAAGAGTCTTCTCCAGTACCACAATTCAAAAGCATCAGTTCTTCAGCACTCAGCCTTCTTTATGGTCTAACTCTCACCTGTACATGACTACTGGAAAAACCATAACATTGACTATATGCACTTTTGTTGGCAAAGTGATGTCTCTGCTTTTTAATACACTGTCTAGGTTAGGTTTATCAAAGTTTTCCTCCCAAGGAGCAAGCATGTTTTAATTTCATGGCTGCACTCACTGTCCACAGTGATTTTGGAGCCCAAGAAAATAAAATCTGTCACTTTTATTACTGTAAAATCAGTCACTATTATTACTCAACTGAAAAATATTTATAAAGTTGAGGAATAAGAGCCTTAAAATGCTACAAACACATATATTGACTGAAGCAGGGACTGCAGTTATGTTTGTTTTATAACAAACAGTATTATTTCTTGAGATTTAAAAAAAAAATCTGAATATTTTAATGATATACAGCTGCATTGAAACTTTCAGTGGCAGTATCGTCTCTTTCTCTAGGCTCAGGGTGAAGTATGGGATTCCCTAATAGCTCAGTTGGTAAAGAATCCACCTGCAATGCAGGAGACCCCAGTTTGATTCCTCGGTCAGGAAGATCCACTGAAGAAGGGATAGGCTACCCAGTCCAGGATTCTTGGGCTTCCCTTGTGGTTCAGCTGGTAAAGAATCTGCCTTCAATTCAGGAGACCTGGGTTCAACCCCTGGGTTGGGAAAATCCCCTGGAGAAGAGAAAGGCTACTCACTCCAGTAATCTGGCCTAGAGAATTCCAAGGACTATAAAGTCCACGGGGTCGCAAAGAGTCGGACATGACTGAGTGACTTGCACAAGCTTGAAGTATGAGTTTTATATCAAAGAATGAAAATAATAGCATGTTGTTTTTGTCTTTTCTGGGTTTATTTTAGGTTATGTGTGACATGGATTACAGAGGAGGTGGATGGACTGTGATACAGAAAAGGATCGATGGGATAATTGATTTCCAAAAGTTGTGGTGTGATTATCTGGATGGATTTGGTGACCTCTTAGGTCAAATTTTATTCATTTCTCCTCTTTTTTCTTCTTTTTGGTATTATGCCTATAGACTGTCTGTATTGGTCAAATTATTAGTAAAAATAGTAAATCCTGTGTGTATAAAAACATGACTTAAGCTACTCTCTGATCATTAGCCAAATTATTTAAAATAAGGAGGTCTTCAGTTGGGATCTAGATATCTTTATTTTTAGATGCCTGTTGAAATGTGATTTGACTGAAAATTGTAAGTTGGGTATTTATTAAGTATTGATTATACACCCAGCAGCGTTCTGGCAGATGGTCAATAGTTATTTGTAGAATTAAAAACTGAATGAACAGGGACCTTGAAATTCTTGAGATTTGTGCTGTGTCTGTATAAACAAATGAAATGGAAATTTGGGGTACATTGTGTATGAGCTCAAATAATGTGAACTGAAAGTAGTGCTTTATAAAAGCATCAGTAAAAATCACTATGCTCAAAATTTGGCAAATGGAAACCCCAGGTGAACTGTAAAATCTGTTCCCAATATTCCATGGCAACATCACTTTGGCTGTTGAACAGAAACATTAGTATTTCTGAACACTGCAGAATTTTACATTAATTGGAACATTTGCAGGTGACTTTGATCATTTTTATGCTATTATTTTAAGTTGCTGTTGTTATAACTTAAAATATTTAACATCCCATAATAATGTCATTCAAGGATTTAGTAAGTGGTGGTGTTAGTCCTACTGCTAAAAACCCTACTGCATGTCAGAGAGGTTAGAAAATGTGTGAAATTTAATAAAATGTCACAAAGAAGGCCAAATAGCTGCCATACTATGGAGTGCAGTTGATATACTTGTGTTTTCTCAGCATTACCTCCAATTTTCCAACAAGCCCGGCCATCTGAATCAAGCAGTCATAGATCTGCATACTCTAAATTGTTATTTTCCTTACATAATCCTTATTTCTGTAGGGAGATCATTTTAGTTTTAATGAAAAATGTCTTCAGGCAGATATACTTTGGTAAACAGACTGCTTTGTATTTGGCCTATTAAAGAAATAAACAGTATTTAGGAAAGTATCTTAAGTTACACTTGGGATTTGGGGTATAGGGGAAGTGTGGCAAGGACATTTAATTGGTGTCAGACTAGGAGAAACCAAGCAGTCCTGTCTTACTTGTCCGTCTTTCTTACTTCCTTTCTTCCTGTACTTCTTCAGAATATCTTAAGTTCTAGGTGGGTATGCCGCTAAAATGTTCCTGCAAGCCCTTGAGAGTGACTTAATGTCTTAGCTATGGTTTTAAGAGTCTGAATGCTGTCACATCATCCCCAACTCTTTGAAGTTAATTTTACTAGACCTTACTTCCTTTGGTAATTTCATGATTCAGGCAGAGGGATGTGCTTCAGAGCAGGAGTGTTCACATTTAGGCCGTGTCAGTGAGTAGAGGGAGGTAGAATGCCAATGGCTAGAACATGCAAATACGCAGTTTGTATTACGGAGTTTAGGAATTCATCCTGGATCTACAATCATCTTGGAAATACTGACCCTAACCTGAGATTACTCTGGTGTTTCTACCTTACATTTTCATTCATTCAGAGGTAACTGACAAGCTGCATTATAACAAAGAAATATTAGTTCACAAAACATTATTCTCAAAGACAGAGAAAGAATAATTTCTATTGAGCACTTTCAGGACATATTTCTTTAGGAGTTGCTGATATGGAGGTTAAACCTCTTACATTTACTGGTATACATCATTTTGTTGTTGCTGCTAAGTCGCTTCAGTCGTGTCTGACTCTGTGCGACTCCATAGACGGCTGCCCACCAGGCTCCTGGGATTCTCCAGGCAAGAACACTGGAGTGGGTTGCCATTTCCTTCCCAAACATTTTGTTACTTGCCATAATATTTGAACTGGTAGTTTTTGTTGATATGCCTTAAGGTAGAACTTGACTTTTTACTTAATCTTTAAATGACTTTTTGAATTTAATTTAGGCAGTTAAAAAATGAAACAATCTAGTTATCCTTGGTCTAGTAAAGCAGAAATGGGAAGATATACACACACACATATATATATATATTGGCAAATTAGGCACACAGTGATAATTTGAGCTAGGGCCATCTATTCCCTCAAATAATTTATGTGGACCATCTCAGAGTTATTGAAACACCAAACAACATCAAGCACTTAATAACACAGGGTTATGCTAATAAAACGAGTTATTTTAAATATGCTATAACATATTTAAAAAAGCATTTTTTTTAACAGGTGAGTTTTGGCTAGGACTGAAAAAGACTTTTTATATAGTGAATCAGAAGAATACCAGTTTTATGCTGCATGTGGCACTGGAATCTGAAGATGACACATTAGCTTATGCATCATATGATGATTTTTGGATAGAGGATGAAACAAAATTTTTTAAAGTGCACTTAGGACGATATTCAGGAAATGCTGGTAAGTTTTTTATTCCTAAAATTATCCAAAAGATTTAAATCTAGCTGATTCAATATTAGATGAAGATAAAAAGTAATATATTTATTTTGGCATATATATATATTTATATAACTGTTGACAGATTAGATTAAGAATGAGAAAACTGTTTAAGTCTTGAGTTTTGAAACTCTGCTATGATGGTTGCATCATCTCATGGTTTTGAGCTGCTTTATACACTTTAAAACAACTTGCCATATGTAATCTCAATTGATTCTTTAGATAGCGATTCTGTGGGACAGGCTGGGAAGGCATTATTTCCATTTTCATGTTCTGAAAGTCCAGCATTTAAAAGTCTTAGAATGTTAGAGCTGATCTTCACTCTTCTCGCTTCACAGGTGAAGAAAGATTAAGTGACTTCCCGGGATGCCAGCTCATGACATCTGAGCCGTGGCAAGGACCCAGGCTGATAGAACAACTAGTTTAATGGGTTTTTAAGGGTCTATATTTCAGTGCATCTACTTTCCGCCCCCCAAAATTATATTTGTTAGCACTTTAAAATACTTGATGTTAAATTTATATTTTGATGTTGATATTTTAAACTTGAGTTAATATTAAATTTAGCTCTTCTGTTGATTGCTCATGATGGTTCTTGTTCAGTAGGTATGATTAGTGTTAGAAATCCAAAAATGAATGAGTTGCGCTTCCAGCTCTTTAACTGATCACAATATAGAGGGGAAGAGTAAATAGAACTGGAAACAGAATAGAACAGAATACTGATACATCTTTGGAGGTTAGTTCAGTTCAGTTCAGTCGCTCAGTCGTGTCCGACTCTTTGCGACCCCATGAATTGCAGCACGCCAGGCCTCCCTGTCCATCACCAACTCCCAGAGTTCACTCAAACTCACGTCCATCTCCATCGAGTAGGTGATGCCATCCAGCCATCTCATCCTCTGTCATCCCCTTCTCCTCCTGCCCCCAATCCCTCCCAGCATCAGAGTCTTTTCCAATGAGTCAACTCTTCTCATGAGGTGGCCAAAGTACTGGAGTTTCAGCTTTAGGATCATTCCTTCCAAAGAACACCCAGGGCTGATCTCCTTTAGAATGGACTGGTTGGATCTCCTTGCAGTCCAAGGGACTGAGGTTAAGAGGGAGAGAATGATTCCGACTGATTGCATCCAGGAAATCTTCATGGAAGGGTGATTTTCAACAAAAAATTAATGTTAGATTCAACCTGGGATGCTTTTTGAAAGTACATACTTATGCAGAATCTGATGCAGTAAGTTTGGGCCCAGGTATTTGTATCAACTAGATGGATATTTAGCATCCTTATAGTTGAGAATCAGTGATTTGTACTTGGAGGAATGGATGGCATTTGGGCAAATGAATGTTGGCAAAGAGAACAGTTTGAGACAAGGCACAGAAATGGAGAACACATTAGTGAATGCCAGATAAAGGGGATAGGGCAGAGGTGGGGCCGGATGGTGTGTGGCAAAGGAGCAGCACAGACCCTTGTGATAAGAGAATGTACAACAAAGTTTACATTACCCTTTCATGATTCAAAGATTCAGAAAAAATTCCAATGTTTGAAAAGTGCCATATCATGCTATATATAGGATTTTTTTGGACAAAAAGGAAAAGAGAACACAAAATGGGCTAATTGATAAAGACATATTTAGGGAACTCTATTTGGCATTTCTTTCCTAAAATGAGATGTATTTTCATGTTTCATTTGTTTTAAAAAAAAATACAAAAGAAGCCATCATTCAGTTCATACTGCTACTGTTTGGTCCTTTTACACAGTTAGCAAAGATGTAATACTTTTCAATTTAACTGATAATATGCAGAGTTTTACCTAGGCCATCACAGACCTCTGTAATTTGTGCCATTAAATGTCCACTTGTGAAGAAGGGCATGGCAACCCACTCCAGGACTCTTGCCTGGAGAATCCTATGGACAGAGGAAACCAGTGGGCTACAGTCCATAGTGTTGTAGAGAGTTGGACACGAGTTGGACACGACTGAGGCAACTTAGCACGCATGCAATGTCCACTTGAAGATGTTTGTTATGTTGAGGAATTCATTACCAGATTTTGGCCTATTGCTCCTGGAGGAGAGATTTTAATCTGATATCTAGTAAAAAGTAATTTAAGCCTTAGTTTTAGATGCAATGCTTTTTCATGATTGGTTGGTAAAGGTTGATTAAAATTACAAAAAGTGCCTTTAAATTTAGTCATCAAAAAAATCTATTTTACCTAGGTGATGCATTCCGGGGCTTCAGAAAAGAAGATAATCAAAATGCAATGCCTTTCAGCACACCAGATGTTGATAATGATGGGTGTCGTCCTGCATGCTTCATCAGTGATCAGTCTGTGAAGAGCTGCAGCCACCTCAGTAACAATACCGGCTGGTGGTTCAGCCAGTGTGGTCTCGCAAATCTGAATGGCATTCATCACTTCTCTGGAAAGTTGATTACAACTGGAATTCGATGGGACACGTGGACTAAAAACAACTCACCCATCAAGATTAAATCTGCTTCGATGAAAATTAGAAGAACTTACAATCCATATTTTAAATAATCTCATTTAAAAATTTAATGCTATTTTTGATAATATATAAAAGATTCTACATAGTTCTCTTTTTACTGTTTTAAGCACATTTGCCAAAATTTAACCATAGATGACATCTAGGTATTATGAATCTAATTAGAAATCTTTAATTTTGTAGGGTTTTAATAAAGGAAAACATGGCTCAATGTATGCTTTTACTACTACCTATATTAGTAATATATAATAAAATCTGTTTTGAGTGAATTGCAACTTGTCTACCTGAAATCTATTGTCCTTTTAAAGGATTTTCCCTTTTCTTTAAAGCATATATAACCATAGTAGAGTGTTAGGAAAATTAAAAAGGCATTCTATTTATTGCTATATTTATTTGAAATAGTTACCCATATAATCCACAGATAATTTCTATAGAAGACAATTATATAGAATAATTTTGTGCAGATTAATATATAAACTTCACATGGTTTAAAAACCTATTTCTGAGTGACTCCATAATACTTTACAATTAATAAGAGTTTGCTGCAAAAATAAAGTCTTCCTTGTTTTCTTATTTTATTGTGGCTAATAAATTTACTTTTATTTGTAATAAACTGACTATACATTTGTATCCTGAGCAGATGAATTCTGATGGTGGCTTCTCTGGTAGCTCAGTAGATAAAGAATCTGACTGCAATGCAGGAGACCAGGGTTTGATCCCTGGGTTGGGAAGATTCCCTGGAGAAGGAAATGGCAACCCACTCAGTATTCTTGCCTGGAAAAATCCCATAGATTTTCCCATATCCTATAGGATATATCCTTTCTTCCTCATAGGATAGAGAAGCCTGACAGGCTACAGTCCATGGAGTCACAAGAGTTGGACACAACTAAACTACCAGTTGCATTTTAAAACATATTTGTATCTTAACTCTTTTTAAGCCAATAGGAATGGTGTGAACTTTAAGTGAAGAAGAAAGAGCAATGAATCAGTGGGTTAGAGGTGGCTCTAGGAGCAAACTTATCCCTTCTACTTTTCATGAAGTTTGAAGGAGTTGGAATGGTTAGGCTTCTATAGGAAAACATAGCAAGGAATGTGCTGGACCAAATTTCAATTAATTAAGAAAATTAGGGTTGAACGGAAAAGTACTTTGTCCAGAGTTAGGATTATACAATGTACAAAGGAGGGTAGAAGTATCTGAAAAAATGAAGTGAGAGGAGGTCTGAATTACAGGCAAAGACAAATATCTTGTGATATCACTTATATGGGGAATATTAAAAAAAAATGGTACAAATGAACTTATTTCCAAAACAGAAATAGAGACACAGATGTAGGAAACAAGCTTATGGTTACCATGGGGGAAAGAGTGGGGATACATTAGGAGACTGGGAATGACTTATACATACTACTATACATAAAATAGATAACTATTGAGAACTACTGTATAACACTATTCTATATACAGGATCTTCCCTGTAGCTTAGATGGTGAAGAATCTGCCTGCAATGCAAGAGACCTGGGTTCGATCCCTGGGTTGGGAAGATCCTCTGGAGAAGGGAATGGCAACCCTTTCCAGTATTCTGGCCTGGAGAATCCCATGGACAGAGAAGCCTGGTGGGCCACAGTCCATGGGGTCGCAGAGTTGGACACAACTAAGTGACTAACACTACACTACCTTATAGCGCAGGGAACTCTACTCAGTACTCTGTAATAGCTTATATGAGAAAAGAATCTAAAAAAGTGGATACATGTAATGTGTAAATGATTAACTTTGCTGTACAGCAGAAAATAACACAATATTGTAAATCAGCTATGTTGTTTTGTTGTTTACCTGCTAAGTCATGTCCCACTCTTTAAGACCACATGTATTGTAACCTGCCAGGCTCTGTCTATGGGGTTTCCCAGGCAAGAATACTGGAGTGATTTTGCACTTCCTTCCCATCTGAGCCCAGCCCAGTGATCAAGCCCACATCTCCTGCTTTGCAGTTCAATTCTTTACCATGCATGAAGGTATAGAGATCACAGTGCATTATCTAAGTCCAGCAAAAGGCTTAACTTGATTAGAACACAAACACTGATTTAAGCTCAGGGATGAGCAAAAATGACATGTTCACCTCTCAAGAGTGCTTTCACTTTGATCTCCTCTCCAAGCAGTGAATAAATCATGTACAGAACATGAACAGGATATAGTTGCAAGTGGGTAAGTATGGTTTCCCATGGCCTTCTGTCCATGGATAAATGGTTCCACTTAAAAATACAAATGCTTTGTTATTTTGTCAACTTAATTATCAGTAAACATTAAAACTGTGTCCAGTTTAAAAATCAAAAGAAAAATATACAGATCAAAAAACTTTGCTCTACACCAGCATGTGAAAGTCACTCAGTTGTGTCCATAACTCTTTGCAACCCCATGGACTATACAGTCCATGGAATTCTCCAGGCCAGAATACTGGAGTCGGTAGCCATTCCCTTCTTCAGGGGATCTTCCCAACCCAGAGATAGAATCCAGGTCTCCCACACTGCAGGTGAATTCTTTACCAGTTGAGCCACCAGGGAAGCCCAGCATAGATTAGTTATAAATAAAAAAGTTAACATTCATAATAGCTTTGAGAACTAAAGTGCTTAGAAGTAGGTTACTAATCTATTTTAAAACTGAGAAACATAAATGACTCTAAATGGCAGCATAGTCATGTTCTTTGTAGAGGAGATTTGGTGCAAATGGCTCCAGGCTTTCCAAGTGGTGCTAGTGGTAAAGAACCTGCCTGCTAATACAGGAGACTTAAGAGATGCCACAAGGGCTTCCTTTGTGGCTCAGCTGGTAAAGAATCAGCCTGCAATGCGGGAGACATGGGTTCGATCCCTGGGTTGGGAAGATCCCCTGGAGAAGGAAATGGCAATCCACTCCAGTACTATTGCCTGGAAAACCCCATGGACAGAGGAGCCTAGTAGGCTACAGTCCATGGGGCCGCAAAGAGTCGAACATGACTGAGCGACTTCACTTTCACTTTTCACTTAAGAGATGCAAGTTCGATCTCTGGGTGGGAAAGATCCCTTGAAGGAGGGCATGGCAACCCATTCCAGTATTCTTGCCTAGAGAATCCCATGGATAGAGAAGCTTGGTGGACTACAGTCCATGGAGTAGCAGAGTTGGACTCAATTGAAGCAACTTAATCAGTTGAGTCGGAGAAGGCAATGGCACCCCACTCCAGTACTCTAGCCTGGAAAATCCCATGGACGGAGGAGCCTGGTGGGCTGCAGTCCATGGGGTTGCGAAGAGTGGGACAGGACTGAGCGACTTCACTTTCACTTTTCACTTTCCTGTATTGGAGAAGGAAATGGCAACCCACTCCAGTGTTCTTGCCTGGAGAATCCCAGGGATGGGGGAGCCTGGTGGGCTGCCGTCTATGGGGTTGCACAGAGTCGGACACGACTGAATCGACTTAGCAGCAGCAGCAATCAATTCAGTTCAGTTCAGTTGCTCAGTCGTGTCTGACTCTTTGCGACCCCATGAATCACAGCACGCCAGGCCTCCCTGTCCATCACCAACTCCCGGAGTTCACTCAGACTCACGTCCATCGAGTCAACGATGCCATCCAGCCATCTCATCCTCTGTCATCTGCTGGGAGCCAGCGTGAGGAACTCTGCCTGTGGCAAAGGTCATGACTAAGGAGGCTTGGCATACGCAAAGGCGGGATCGAGCCTCAGGAGTCCCCCTGGAAATTCTCAAGCATCTTCCCCCAAAACCAGAATCTGCCTACTTTACTGCTTTGTGCTCTCACCTACACCTCTGACTTCACGGGGGGCTGCCCCCCACCACCTCTCTCTGAAAAAGAGTTAACTTACAGCTCCAGTTAATAAAGTTCCTGGGCGTGCCAAGGGTGTTTCAAACTACAAACTCCTTTGGAAGTCCTCTAGCCTGCCTGAATAGGTTCTTCCAGCCACATGTGATTGTTCAGAGCCTCCCAACTGTGAGAGGCATGAGATGTTCTAAACTGTCTAAATACAGATTCCTTTGAGCAGTTAAAAGACTGATTAGAAATTGTATTGGTGAAGGGTTTTTCACTTGTTGGGCCAATGTTTGCTGCTAAGTTTCCATATCCCTTACCTACTTTATCCCTGGCAGTGTATTGATTAATATAATTGGTGCATAGGAATGTAAGTAGTAGCTTTAATGTTTGTAACCTTGGACCCTTGAGTTAATTCTTTTTCTTGTTATAGCCCACCACACCTTTGCCCTGTAGGAATGCAAATTTATCTAATGCTTTCAGAGGGTGGTGCCTGACTTTAGAATAATCACCTTTAGAGAAAAATAAGTTTTCTGAAGAAAGGATCTTAAAATGTTAACAGGTCTCCGGGCCAGAAGATGATGTAAATCACCTAAACTTTTGCATATGATAGGTTTGCAGGAAGAAAGCCTGGCTTACTACTGACTCTACCCCTTCCCCCATTATCCTCTATGCATAACTTAAGGCATAAAAACTGCTTTGAAAAATAAAACGCGGGCCTTGTTCACTGCAACTTGGTCTCCCCATGTCGTTCTTTCTCTCACCTTCTGGCTGAATTCCCATCTGGGGCGGGGAGGCTCGTCAAGCCTACTAATTTTGCCTGAGCTTCTAAGATCTGACTGGGGAGGCCTTAGTATCTCCTCTCCTTCGGGAGAATGGGAGGATGCCTGTGGCCTACGTAGGTGACACAAATTCCTTATTTTGGAATTTTATTAGCTTTCCATGTAAACCAAGTTATTCAGCCTCTTTTCTCCACTAAATTTTCTCACTGAGCTATCCTTATTTAACCACTCTTTCTATCCTTAATTAACGTTTAATTAAGTAATTGTTTCCTGATCCTCGCCGACGCCATCCCTGCTTGGAATTCCCTGGATCCACCGGGGCTGGACCTCAGCAGTTGTCCCCTTCTCCTCCTGCCCCCAATCCCTCCCAGCATCAGAGTCTTTTCCAATGAGTCAACTCTTCGCATGAGGTGGCCAAAGTACTGGAGTTTCAGCTTTAGCATCATTCCTTCCAAAGAAATCCCAGGGCTGATCTCCTTCAGAATGAACTGGTTGGATCTCCTTGCAGTCCAAGGGACTCTCAAGAGTCTTCTCCAACACCACAGTTCAAAAGCATCAATTCTTTGGTGCTCAGCCTTCTTCACAGTCCAACTCTCACATCCATACAAGACCACAGGAAAAACCATAGATACTCACGCATATATTAATAGATGCAAAATTGTAAAAAACAGAGAAAAAATTATCACTGTGATAAGAACTCATAGGACTTACTCTTATCAACATTTATATATAATATATATATAGCAGTACTAATTACCTTTATCATGTATTAGGTTGGCCAAAAAGTTTCTTTGGATTTTCCATAATATGGAAAAACTGAATGAACTTTTTGGCCAACCCAATATATTGTATCATTACTACTTATTTGTCCTGTAAATGGGAGTTTGTACCTTTTGACTGCCTTCATTCAATTCCCCCTCACTGCAACCTCTTCCTCGGATGACCACAAATCTGATCTCTTTTTCTATTAGTTTGTTTCTGAAGTATAATTTTCATTTGCTTTTGAAGTGTAATTGACCTGCAACACTATTTAGCACCTGTTATACAACATAGTGATTCAGTATTTCCATATTGTTATTGTCTAGTTATGATCAGTCACCATACAAAGATACTGCATGGTTATTGACTATAGTCCCCACACTGTACCTTTCACATCTGTGACTCGGTCATATGATAGTTTTATTTTTAATTTTTTGAGAAATCCTCATGCTATTTTCCATAGCAGCTGCACCAGCTTTCATTCACACCAACAGTGCTGAGGGCTCCCTTTTCTCCATATCCTTGCCAATACTTCTTATTTGCTGTATTTTTGCTAATAGCTTTCTGGTGGGTGTGAGGTGATATCTTATTGTGGTTTTGATTTGCATTTCTCTGTTGATTAGTGATGTTGAGCATGTTTTCATGTGCTTGTTAGCCATCAGCATGTCTCCTATTCAGATCCTGTATGTCTATTTAAATCCTCTGCCCATTTTAAAATTAGATTGCTTGTGTTTTGATGTTAAGTTGTATGAGTTCTTTGTGAATTTTTGAATACTAACTCATCAGACATATAATTTGCAAATATATTCTCCCATTCATTAGGTGGCCTTTCTTGATGATAGTTTCCCTTGCTGTGCAATTGCTTTTAGGTTTGATGTAGTCCCATTTATTTTTGTTTTTGCTTCTCTTGCCTCTGGAGCAATATCCAAAAAGTATTACCAAGAACAATTTCAAAAAGTTATTGCCTATGTTTTCAGGTCTTGGATTTAAATCTTTAAACCATTTTGAATTTGTTTTTGTGCATGGTGTGAGACAGTAGGCCAGTTAGATTCTTTTGCATGCAGTTATCCAGTTTTTCAACACCATTTATTGAGGAGGCTCTGTTTTCCCCATTGTATACCTTGTCTCCTTTGTCATAGATTAATTGCCTATATAAGTGTGGGTTCATGTCTTAGCTGTCTAGTCTGCTCTATTGATCTGTGTGTCTAATTTTGTACCAGTACCATACATTTTGATTCTTATAGCTTTGTAGTATAGCTTGAAATCAAGGAGTATGATACCTCCAGCTGTATTCTTTTTTTTATCAATATTGCTTTGGTTATTTGGAGTCTTTTGTATTTCTACATAAATGTTAGAATTATTTGTTCCAGTTCCATGAAAATGCACTTGGTATTTTGATAAGGATTGCATTGAATCTATAGATTGCTTTGGGTAGTATGATCATTTTAACAGTATTTATTCTTCTAGTCAGTGAACAAAGTGTATTTTACCATCCATTTGTGTCTTCAATTTATTTCATCAATGTCTTAAAGTTACTAGTACAGGTCTTTTTCTTCAGCAAGATTTATTTTTAGGTATTTTATTCTTTTTGATGTGATTTTAAATGGGATTATTTTCTTAGTTTGTTTGATATGTGGATATTGAACCATCCTTGCATCCCTGAGATGAATCTCACTTGATCATGGTGTATAATTCTTTTACTGTGTTGTTGAATTTCATTTGCAAATATTTTGTTATGGATTTTTGTATTCATGTTCATCAGATATATTGGCATGTAATTTTCTTTTTGTGTGTGATCTTTCTCTCTTTTTTTGGTATCAGGGTGATGTTGGCTTGGTAGAATGAATGTGTAAGTGTCCCTACAACTGCAATTTTTTTGGAATTGTTTAAAAATGATAATGTTAACTCTTCTCTAAATGTTTGGTAGAATGCAGATTGAAGCCATTTGGTCCTGAACTTGTGTTGGTTGGGAGTTTTTTTTGTTTTATTTCCCTGGGTTGGGAAGATCCTCTGGAGAAAGGAAAGGCTATCCGCTCCAGTATTCTGGCCAGCAGAATTCCATGGACTGTATAGACCATGGGTCACAAAGAGTCGGACATGACTGAATGACTTTCACTTCACTTCTTTATCTTTAATTTTTTTTGCCATTTTGTTTATAGCATATCTGGGTGTAATCTTCTTTGGACTGATCCTGTTTTGTATTCTCTGTGCTTCCTGAACCTAGATGCTTGTTTCTTTTTCCAGGTTAAGGAAGTTTTCAGCTATTATATCCTCAAATATGTTCTCTTCCCAGTTTTCTCTCTCTCCTCCTTCTTGGACCTCTACAAAGTGGTTATTATTATGCTTTTGAGGTCTTCTTTAAATCTGAATGTTGATGTTGTCCCAGAAGTCTCTTTAACTGTCCTTACTTCTTTTCATTCTTTTTTTTTTTTCTATTCAGCTTTAATGATTTCTACCTTTCTGTCTTCCAGCATGTTGATCTGTTCCTCTGTATCATCTAATTTACTGTTGATATGCCAGGAGAAATATCAATAACCTCAGATAGGCAGATGACACCACCCTTATGGCAGAAAGTGAAGAGGAACTCAAAAGCCTCTTGATGAAAGTGAAAGTGGAGAGTGAAAAAGTTGGCTTAAAGCTCAACATTCAGAAAACGAAGATCATGGCATCCGGTCCCATCACTTCATGGGAAATAGATGGGGAAACAGTGGAAACAGTGTCAGACTTTATTTTTCTGGGCTCCAAAATCACTGCAGATGGTGACTGCAGCCATGAAATTAAAAGACGCTTACTTCTTGGAAGGAAAGTTATGACCAACCTAGACAGCATATTCAAAAGCAGAGACATTGCTTTGCCAACAAAGGTTCGTCTAGTCTAGGCTATGGTTTTTCCAGTGGTCATGTATGGATGTGAGAGTTGGACTGTGAAGAAGGCTGAGAGCTGAAGAATTGATGCTTTTGAACTGTGGTGTTGGAGAAGACTCTTGAGAGTCCCTTGGACTGCAAGGAGATCCAACCAGTCCATTCTGAAGGAGATCAGCCCTGGGATTTCTTTGGAAGGAATAATGCTAAAGCTGAAACTCCAGTACTTTGGCCACCTCATGCAAAGAGTTGACTTCATTGGAAAAGACTCTGATGCTGGGAGGGATTGGGGGCAAGAGGCGAAGGGGACGACAGAGGATGAGATGGCTGGATGGCACCACTGACTCGATGGACGTGAGTCTCAGTGAACTCAGGGAGTTGGCGATAGACAGGGAGGCCTGGTGTGCTGTGATTCATGGGGTCACAAAGAGTCGGACACGACTGAGTGACTGATCTGATCTGATCTCTACTGTATTTTTTATTTCAGTGATTGTATTCTTTATCTCTGTTTGTTTTTTCTTTATATATTCTAACTCTTTGCAAAATTCTAAGTTCTCTGGTTGTGGTATCCTGGGGTCCTGCAGTTGGTCTGTCAGTCTTCTGAAGGGTGGGGCTGGGGCCCGGTGTGTCTTGAGGCTAGTGCGTGCCCCCTAATGAATATAGCTGGTCTCAGGGCTAGTGAGTGTGTCTGGGCCCCAGAGTCTCTGGCTGTAGGGCCCTGGAGACCCTGGGCCTAGTACTGGTGCCCTGGTATGCAGGGCTGGATCTTGGGCCCCTGGAAGGCAGGGTTGGATCCTGAGGCTGCTGTGGGCTAAGGGGATCTTAAGGCAGCTGGTCTGCTGGTGGATGGGGTCCTCATGTGGTTAGTGGCTTGGCCTGAGGGTCCCAGTACTGATGCTGATAGGCTCATTGGTGGGGCTAGGTCTTGGTGCTAACAAACTAAAGGGAGGATTCCAAAATGGCACTTGTCAGTACCAGCATCCTTGTGGTAGAACAAGCTCCCCCAAATAGGTGCCCCCAGGATTTATATCCCCAGAGTGAGTTCCAGTTTTTTCTTACCTTTCCCAATGAGACTCCAAGATCAGCAGATGGGTTTGACCGACTCCTTTCAAATTTCTGCTTCTGCTCTGAATCCCAGAGCATGTGAGATTTTGTGTGCATTCTTTAAAAGTGGAGTCTCTTTTTCTCATAGCACACAGGGTATCCCTAAAGTAAGCCCTGCTGGCCTTCAAGTCCAGATGTTCAGAGGGTTTGTCTTCCCAGTGCAAGAGCCTCAGGTTAGGGAGCCCAATGCGGGGCTCAGACCCTTCATTCTTTGAGGGCAACCTCTGTAATTATCTTCCAGCTTGTAGGTTGCCCTTCCAGAGGTATAGGCTTGACTATTCTGTATCTTTACCCCTCTTACACATCTGATTTTTCCTTCTTTATATCTTTGTGTATAGATTTTTTTCTTCTAGCCATCCAGTCTTTCTCATCAATATTTACTTTTAAATAGTTGTAATTTTGATGTGTCTGTAGGAAGAGGTGAGCTAGGGGTCTTTCTACTCCATCATCGTGGCCACTCCCCACTGAGCACAGGTCTTCTGAACCCCTTCCACATGACAAACAGCTGGATGGAGTGACATACGGAGGCTTACATAAATCTGGCCCTGCCCCTAAATATCTGTTGTCTACATTGTACTACTGTGCA
Source organism: Bos mutus (assembly GCF_027580195.1). Taxonomy (NCBI): domain Eukaryota; kingdom Metazoa; phylum Chordata; class Mammalia; order Artiodactyla; family Bovidae; genus Bos; species Bos mutus. The sequence continues at coordinate 73,039,274 of NC_091631.1, read as the reverse complement.
GTGAATATTTCTCATGCTGCTGCTGCTAAGTCACTTCAGTCACGTCTGACTCTGTGCGACCCCATAGGCAGCAGCCCACGAGGCTCCCCCGTCTCTGGGATTCTCCAGGCAAGAACACTGGAGTGGGTTGCCATTTCCTTCTCCAATGCATGAAAGTGAAAAGTGAAAGTGAAGTAGTTCAGTCGTGTCTGACTCTTCGAGACCCCATGGACTGCAGCCCACCAGGCCCCCTATCCATGGGATTTTCCTTATGCTAGTCTGAAACAGATTTTCAGTGCTTTATATAGAAAGACTTGGAAAGCCATTGGTTGATGTAATAGAAGATATGAAAGTGAAGTCACTCAGTTGTGTCCAACTCTTTTTGACCCCATGGACTATACAGTCCATGGAATTCTCCAGGCCAGAATACTGGAGTGGGTAGCCTTTCCCTTCTCCAGGGGATCTTCCCAACCCAGGGATCGAACCCAGGTCTCCTGCACTGCGGGCAGATTCTTTACCAACTGAGCTAACAGGAAAGACACAGGAGATAAAAAAAAAAAGCAAAAGCAAAACTATATTTTCTATTGAAATTTGCCCCAACCAGGCTTGCCGTCAGGCTTGCAGTGGTTGCTTACAATCCAAGAAATTATGTAAGAGTGTCACAGGACTTGTGCTTTCAATTAAAATAAACAAGTATAACTACAAATGTTGAGAAATAGAGATGAGAAAAATTGGCAATACTGAAGCTTATAGAAGGCTATTTTCATTTCGTGGTTCCTAGTATTATACATTTAATGTAGTCATACTTTTTGTTTTCTATAAAAGAGTTTAAGAAATCAAATACTTGTTATGTGGCATTTAAAAATTTAATGCATTAAACAGCTGGGAATAAGATGAGGTATTTCATTTTCCACTAATGCCTGAAGCATTTTGTGTTTCAGTAAGGCTAGTCTTTTGAAACTGAAACAAATGGTTTAAGGAGAATTGTGATCCTCTTATAGTCAACAAAAGAGTCCAAAATGCAGTACTTGGATGCAATCTCAAAAATGACAGAATGATCTCTGTTCGTTTCCAATGCAAACCATTCAATATCACAGTAATCCAAGCCTATGCCCCAACCAGTAACGCTGAAGAAGCTGAAGTTGAACGGTTCTATGAAGACCTACAAGACCTTTTAGAACTAACACCCAAAACAAGATGTCCTTTTCATTATAGGGGATTGGAATGCAGAAGTAGGAAGTCAAGAAACACCTGGAGTAACAGGCAAATTTGGCCTTGGAATACGGAATGAAGCAGGGCAAAGACTAATAGAGTTTTGCCAAGAAAATGCACTGGTCATAGCAAACACCCTCTTCCAACAACACAAGAGAAGACTCTACACATGGACATCACCAGATGGTCAACACCGAAATCAGACTGATTATGTTCTTTGCAGCCAAAGATGGAGAAGCTCTATACAGTCAACAAAAACAAGACCAAGAGCTGACTGTGGCTCAGATCATGAACTCCTTATTGCCAAATTCAGACTTAAATGAAGAAAGTAGGGAAAACCACTAGACCATTGAGGTATGACCTAAATCAAATCCCTTATGATTATACAGTAGAAGTGAGAAATAGATTTAAGGGCCTAGATCTGATAGATAGAGTACCTGATGAACTATGGAATGAGGGTCGTGACATTATACAGGAGACAGGGATCAAGACCATCCCCATGGAAAAGAAATGCAAAAAGAAAATGGCTGTCTGAGGAGGCCTTACAAATAGCTGTGAAAGAAGAGAAGTGAAAAGCAAAGGAGAAAAGGAAAGATATAAGCATCTGAATGCAGAGTTCCAAAGAATAGCAAGAAGAGATAAGAAAGCCTTCCTCAGCGATCAATGCAAAGAAATAAAGGAAAACAACAGAATGGGAAAGAGTAGAGGTTGCTTCAAGAAAATTAGAGATACCAAGTGAATATTTCATGCAAAGATGGGCTCAATAAAGGACAGAAATGGTATGGACCTAACAGAAGCAGAAGAGATTAAGAAGAGGTGGCAAGAATACACAGAAGAACTGTACAAAAAAGATCTTCATGACCAAGATAATCACGATGATGTGATCACTGACCTAGAGCCAGACATCCTGGAATGTGAAGTCAAGTGGGCCTTAGAAAGCATCACTATGAACAAAGCTAGTGGAGGTGATGGAATTCCAGTTGAGCTATTGAAAATCCTGAAAGATGGTGCTGTCAAAGTGCTGCACTCAATAAGCCAGCAAATTTGGAAAACTCAGCAGTGGCCACAGGACTGGAAAAAGTCAGTTTTCATTCCAATCCCAAAGAAAGGCAATGCCAAAGAATGCTCAAACTACCGCACAATTGCACTCATCTCACACGCTAGTAAAGTAATGCTCAAAATTCTCCAAGCCAGGCTTCAGCAATATGTGAACGGTGAACTTCCTGATGTTCAAGCTGGTTTTAGAAAAGGCAGAGGAACCAGAGATCAAATTGCCATCATCCACTGGATCATGGAAAAATCAAAAGAGTTCCAGAAAAACATCTATTTCTGCTTTATTGACTATGCCAAAGCCTTTGATTGTGTGGATCACAACAAACTGTGGAAAATTCTGAAAGAGATGGGAATACCAGACCACCTGACTGCCTCTTGAGAAATGTGTACGTAGGTCAGGAAGCAACAGATAGAACTGGACATGGAACAACAGACTGGTTCCAAATAGGAAAAGGAGTATGTGAAGGCTGTATATTGACACCCTGCTTATTTAACTTCTATGCAGAGTTCATCATGAGAAACGCTGGGCTGGAAGAAACACAAGCTGGAATCAAGATTGCTGGGAGAAATATCAATAACCTCAGATATGCAGATGACACCACCCTTATGGCAGAAAGTGAAGAGGAACTCAAAAGCCTCTTGATGAAAGTGAAAGTGGAGAGTGAAAAAGTTGGCTTAAAGCTCAACATTCAGAAAACGAAGATCATGGCATCCGGTCCCATCACTTCATGGGAAATAGATGGGGAAACAGTGTCAGACTTTATTTTTTGGGGCTCCAAAATCACTGCAGATGGTGACTGCAGCCATGAAATTAAAAGACACTTACTCCTTGGAAGGAAAGTTATGACCAACCTAGATAGCATATTCAAAAGCAGAGACATTACTTTGCCAACAAACGTCCGTCTAGTCAAGGCTATGGTTTTTCCTGTGGTCATGTATGGATATGAGAGTTGGACTGTGAAGAAGGCTGAGAGCCAAAGAATTGATGCTTTTGAACTATGAGAAGACTCTTGAGAGTCCCTTGGGCTACAAGGAGATCCAACCAGTCCATCCTAAAGGAGATCAGTCCTGGGTGTTCATTGGAAGGACTGATGCTAAAGCTGAAACTCCAGTACTTTGGCCACCTCATGCGAAGAGTTGACTCATTGGAAAAGACTCTGATGCTGGGAGGGATTGGGGGCAGGAGGAGAAGAGGACGAGAGAGGATGAGATGGCTCATGGCGTTACTGACTCGATGGACGTGAGTCTGAGTGAACTCCGGGAGTTGGTGATGGACAGGGAGGCCTGGCATGCTGTGATTCATGGGGTCGCAAAGAGTCGGACATGACTGAGTGACTGAACTGAACTGAAGTATAAGTTATACAGATTTCTTGGAAACACGTATGAAAACACAATTAATTTACATTTTAACAATACTATAATTTTTCACTTCGAGTGTTTTGTTACAAAAATACATTTTGGGGGTGGTGAAACTCCATAAATAACTCAAATAGAAACCTAAAACCTACCAGATATGCAAGAAGTAAACAGACTTAGTATCATAAATAAAAAATTTCAAAACAGCTAATTATCTGACAAGTTCTGTCATCTGGGCAGCAGTACTTAAATTTAACTATTAATTCTAAATAAGTCTGAATATAAACAGATATATATTTCTTTATAGTGCAACTGTTGTATATGTCAACCACTGTCTTGTCTTGTTAAATGCTTCCAACTCAGTCAGTTCCCTGCTAGGTGTTTGTATCCCACCGGTGTTCTTAAGTGTTCTGAGCCCTGAGAGCAGATGCTTACATGAGCAGCCAGATGACACCTCATGGCTTAGGCTACACATTGCTCCTCTTAGGTGCTCAGCTGATGATCCACTCTTTTCTTATTTGCCTTCATAGATAGAGTCATTTTCCTTGGAACTGGGACTAAGATTAGGGCCTTCTCCTAGCAGAGTCTTTGGAGAATTTTTCCTCAGTGTTCACTCTCTCCCCTAGGAAACAGGTAGTCCTCAAGGAAAGTTTTCTTGAAGAGCTCTCTAGTCTTTCCCATTCTATTGTTTTCCTGTATTTTTTTCCATTGATCACTGAGAAAGGCTTTCTTATCTTTCCTTGCTATTCTTTGGAACTCTGCATTCTGATGGGTATGTCTTTCCTTTTCTCCCTTGCCTTTCACTTCTCTTTTCTCAACTATTTGTAAGGCCTCCTCAGACAACCATTTTGCCTTTTTGCACTTCTTTTTCTTGGGGATGGTCTTGGTCCCTGCCTCCTGTACAATGTCACAAACCTCCGTTCATAGTTCTTCAGGCACTCTGTCTATCAGATATAATCTCTTGAATCTATTTGTCACTTCCAAGCTATGGTTTTCCAGTAGTCATGTATGGATGTGAGAGTTGGACTATAAAGAGAGCTGAGCCCTGAAGAATTGATGCTTTTGAACTGTGGTGTTGGAGAAGACTCTTGAGAGTCCCTTGGACTGCAAGGAGATCTAACCAGTCCATCCTAAAGGAAATCAGTCCTGAATATTCATTGGAAGGACTGATGCTGAAGCTCTAATACTTTGGTCACCTGATGTGAAGAACTGTGTCATTGGAAAAGACCCAATGTTGTGAAAGATTGAAGGCAGGAGAAGAAGGGAACAACAGAGGATGAAATGGTTGGATGGCTTCACCAACTCAATGGACATGAGTTTGAGTAAACTCTGGAAGTCAGTGATGGACAGGGAAGTGTGTTGTGCTGCAGTCCATCGGGTTGCAAAGAGTCGGACGTGACTGAGTGACTGAACTGAACTGAACTGAAGGAAAGGTTAACTGGATTATTTCACATCCAAAAATTAACCAATGAAAACAACATATTTCCTTCTCTCTGTTGTCAGCTTTTAAAGAAATATTCAAAAATAGCTCAAAGAGTAAAAATGAATTCGTGCTCCAGAGGGATTTACATTGGGATTGATTATTCCCTGCGTTAGGGCTCTTGCAGGCCACGGGAATCCCTTCTGTCACCTAAGCAAGTGGGAAGAACAGGTTGCTGAGACCAGAGTTCTGTGTGAATACAGGGATCTTAGAGCCATATGGTTCCAAATGGTGAGATCTAGAATATAGTCCTGTGTTGTTATTTAGTCGCTAAGTCGTGTCCGACTCTTTTGCGACCCCAAAGACTATAGTCCTCAAGGCTCCTCTGTCCGTGGGATTTCTCAGTCAAGACTACTAGAGTGGGTTACCATTTCCTTCTCCAGGGGATCTTTCTGATCCAGGGATCTATCCTGCATCTCCTGCATTGGCCAGTGGATTCTTTAACCACTGACCCACTTGGGAAGCCCTATAGCCGTGACAGTAAATGACAAATACAAGCCAGTGTCTTGAGAACCAGCCTATTGTCGAAATTCTCTAGAGTGGCAGCAAGCCAGGATGTCTGGCTGGTTACATTTTGGGTGAAAAAGACAACAGGTCATCATGATAGAACGAATGAGGGTGGTTAAATAGCAACTGAAGTGGCTGGGTCTGGTGGTTAGATTCAGTGGGAAGGTAATTAGAGTCAGGCCTTTCCCTGCATACTTTCTTGACAGGGTGAACTGAGGAAAAGCAGAGGGAAGCATCTAAAGTTTACTTCGAATCTGTGAGGATATGGCACCGTGTGCCCTGATACTTTTTCAGTGGCGGAATTTGGAGAAATTTGGACACCTGTGTCAGAGAGCTAAGATAACATGTGAGGAAGACTCTGGTGGGTGCAGCAGCGCCCAACATTTTTGGCAGCATGAACCAGTTTTGTGGAAGACAATTTTTCCATGGACCAGGTTGGGGGGATGGTTTTAGAATGATTCAAGAGCATTACATTTATTGTACACCTTATTTCTATTATCATTACATCAGCTCTACCTCAGGTCACCAGGCATTAGATCCCAGAGGTTGGGGACCCCTGGTCTAGAGGACCTGATTGTGAATTGTGTGGAGGATGGGGGGATCTTATCCTCCTGAATTGAATGTTTGGGCTCCAGGATTATTCTGGTAAATTTTAACCGTAAACCTTTTCCAGCCCAGGCATGACCAGAGATAACTGTGATGTTTGCTGAAGTGCCTTGGAAGAGTCTTTCTCTGAGACCTGTGTTCTAGATGGGCTTCCCTGGTGTCTCAGACAGTAAAGAATCTGCCTCCATGTGGGACACCCAGGTTAGATCCCTGAGTCAGGAAGATCCCCTGGAGAAGAGAATGGCAACCTATTGCAGTAATCTTGCCTGGAGAATCCCATGGCAAGGATTCTGGTGGGCAGGATACAGTCCATGGGGTCACAAAGAATCATAAACAACTGAGTGACTAACACTTTCACTTTATGGTCTAGATGCTAGATGATGTGAGGTGGGTTGGTACTTTAAAAGTAGATCCTTAGCTTCAGGGGTTGGTTGTCTGACCCTTAGTTCTTGGACTTACTGAGAAAGTTCTTCAGCAGCATAAGCTTCTCTTTCATAGATATAGCTCTTATACCCATGTCTATCAAATGCATCACTTGTGGTGGTTTGAATTGGGTACCCAGGTTTGACTTTCCACGTTTGGGAAGAGATGCATTCTCTTTGAAATCTCTTTTCACGAACAACTCCTGGATATGTTGGCACTGCCCCAGGAATGGGACTACTCTCTGCTTGTATTCACAGTGTGAGAGCCTCACTGGAATAGAATTTCTTTTTCTTTTCTTAATTAAATTAATTAATTTATTTTAATTGGAGGAAAATTACTTTATAATATTGTGATGGTTTTTGCCATGCATCGACATGAATCAGCCTATCGAATAGAATTTCTGAGGCTTGTCCTCCTTTGCTGCTGCTAAGTCACTTCAGTCGTGTCTGACTCTGTGCGACCCCATAGACGGCAGCCCACGAGGCTCCCCCGTCCCTGGGATTCTCCAGGCAAGAACACTGGAGTGGGTTGCCATTTCCTTCTCCAATGCATGAAAGTGAAGAGTGAAAGGGAAGTCGCTCAGTCGTGTCCGACTCTTCGAGACCCCATGGACTGCAGCCTACCAGGCTCCTCTGTCCATGGGATTTTCCAGGCAAGAGTACTGGAGTGGGTTGCCATTGCCTTCTCCGTGTCCTCCTTTACTTTTATAAAAAAAAGATGTGCAGTAAGGAATGCATTACTAGTACAATAAGTACATTAGATTGGATAATTGAAAGACTTGCAAGGCATCACAGATCATGACCTACAGAGGCACATTATTTAGTACAGCAGGAGAAAGAGAGTGCAAGCAAGTATCTGGAGCCCAAGAAACTTCCCAATGCGGCTCCCCGTTCTTATTTGCGCAAGGATGTATTTTGTCTCCAGACTGAGTTACCAAGAATTGTGTGATGATAGATTTTTGAGATAGGAATTTGAATTTCCATCTTCATCTTTTATGACTCTCCTGGTCACATAGCCAAGCCAGGCTGTCTGACTGGTTACACTGGTATAAACAATCAATGAAAAAAAACACTGGTCCTGGCTGACACCAGGATAGTTCAAACTCTAAACAGCACATCATAAATCATTAGCTTACTGCCCTTAGCTTGGCTAAAAGTCAGAGTTAGAATCCCAGGCATTCCCAGAGATAAGCATAGAGCTGTCCTGGTCCAGCAGTAACATAACTATCCTATATAATCTATGCTTTGACTAATGGTCATAGTTTTTTAATTATATGTTGCATATTATTCTTTTCCCTGAAACTTGGGCAGGGAACAGAAAACTAAGAAAAGACATTTTCCGAAATAATACCTGTTTCCCAGCAAGCATTGTTTTAAATAGGTGGTGTTTTAAACATGTTTTTAAACCAAGTTTAGTAAATTTCTAGCATAATCATGTACAAACTTAATAATAATTTTATCTCTTTCCATCAATAAAAAATTTGAGGAAGGCAGAGTTGTTTTTTTAAGAATTGAGACATAATTTACAAGCCATAAAGGTCATCCTTTAAAAGTATACAGTTCAGTGATTTTTAGTATATTCACAAGATTGTGTAAGAATTTCTACTATGTAATTGAAAATTTTCATCATTCCCAAAAGAAATCCTATACCCATTTTAGGGCATAGGACACTGCCTATTATGAACACTTCATATAAGTGTAACAATGCATGATTTTTTTGTAACTGACTTCTTTCACTTAGCATAATGCTTTCAAGTTTCACCTATGTTGTAAAAAGTAACAGTACTTCATTTTCTTAAAAAAAAAAGTTTTATTGAGACTATAATTTACATACTACTCAAATTCACAATTTAGAAAGTTAGTTCAGTGGCATTTAGTATGTTCATCGGAGAAGGAAATGGCAACCCACTCCAGTGTTCTTGCCTGGAGAATCCCAGGGACAGGGGAGCCTCGTGGGCTGCTGTCTGTGGGGTCGCACAGAGTCGGACACGACTGAAGTGACTTGGCAGCAGCAGCAGCAGCAGTATGTTCAGAGTTGTACAACCATCAGCACAATCAATGTTAGGACATTTTTATCTGATCTTTGAGCGTATCTTATTTAGAGTTTCTTTCAAATTGTGATGCTGGAGAAGACTCTTGGGAGTCCCTTGGACTGAACAGAGATCAAACCAGTCCATCCTAAAGGAAATCAGTCCTGAATATTCATTGGAAGGACTGATGCTGATGCTGAAGCTCCAATACTTTGGCCATCTGATGAGAAGGGCCGATTCATTGGAAAAGACCCTGATCTTGGGAAAGACTGAAGACAAAAAAAGAGGGGTGGCTGGGGGGTGGGCAGCAGATGAGATGGTTAGATAGCACCACCGACTCAATGGACATGAATCTGGGCAAACTCCAGGAGACAGTGAAGGACAGGGGAGCCTGGAATGCTGTAGTCCATTGGGTCACAGAAAGTCAGTCATGACTTAGTGACTAAACAACAGCAACAAAGATTTTTGAACATGTAGATGAATGATTTTCATCAAATTTGGGATTTTTTTAATGCTTCTTTCTCTTTCTTGTCTCCTTCTTAGATTCTCAGTGTGCTATGCTGCTGCTGCTGCTGCTAAGTCACTACAGTCGTGTGACCCCATAGACAGCAGCCCACCAGGCTCCCCGTCCCTGGGATTCTCCAGGCAAGAACACTGGAGTGGGTTGCCATTTCCTTCTCCAATGCATGAAAGTGAAAAGTGAAAAGGAAGTTGCTCAGTCGTGTCCAACTCTTCGAGACCCCATGGACTGCAGCCCACCAGGCTCCTCTGTCCATGGGATTTTCCAGGCAAGAGTCCTGGAGTGGGGTGCCATTGCCTTCTCCACAGTGTGCTATATGTTGGTACAGTTGATAGTGTCGTACAGGATTCTGAGACTCGATTCATCTTTTTAAAAATTATTTATTTATTTGGCATTGTCAGGTCTTAGCTGTGGCATGCGAAACTTTTGCCGCTCTTCGTAGCCATGCATGGGCGCTCTAGCTGCGGCATGGCAAGCTGTGGCTTAGTTGCCCTGTGGCATGTGGGATCTTAGTTCCTCAACCAGGGATTGAACCCATGTTCTCTGCATTGGAAGCAGATTCTTAACCACTGGACCACCAGGGAAGTCACTCTATTCATTTTCCTTTATTCTTTTGTCTTTCTCTCCTCAGACTAGGTAACCTCAGTTGACTTCTATTCAAGTTTTCTAGTTCTTTTTTCCTGCCTGTTCAAATCTTCTGTTGGGCTCCTAATGTGAGTTTTTTAGTCCAGTTATTATATTCTTTGGCTCTAGACTTTAGTGATTTTTTAAAAATAATTTCTATTTTTAACTTACAATCTCTGATGAGGTATCATTTTTATGCTTTCCTGTGAATCTTTACATATGGTTTTTTCCCTTTATTTAAACACTGAATTTAAAGTTTTTGTCTACTAATTCCAATATCTGGGCTTCCTCAAAAGCAGTTTTTATTGAATGGTGCTTTCCATTTGTTGGTTTTGTTTGTTTTTGTCCTGTGTTTTGATCATACATTTTTCTTCAGTTTCATGTCTTATAATATTTTGTTGAAAACTGGACATTTAAAATAATATAGTGTGCTAACTCTGGAATTCAGATTCTTTTTGAGCTTTTATTGTTATTTGTAATTTTGTTTAGTGAGTTTTCAGAATCAGTTTTGTAAAGTTCTTATTCTTTTTCATATGTGGTCACTGAAGTGTCTACTTGATTAGCTTGGTGGTCATACAATGATTGGACACAAATTGTCCTAAGTGTCTGGAATCAGTAAGGATCCCAGTCTCTACTAAGTGCCTCTGTATATGTGTTGGGGGCCTGCCTTAAACACTCAGCCAGGCATTTGACAATGAAACCTTAATGTTTACCTTTTCCTTGTGCAGAAACTCAAGGTCAGTCAAAGGCAAGAATTTAGGGCCTTCTTATATCTTTCCTGAGTATGCACATAGCCTTGTGAGTACACACAGCTCTACACATTCAAATGGCCTTCTAGATTCTCAGAAATCTAGAAAAATCCCAAGAAGATTTCCATGTTTTATACTAAAGTATATACAGCTTTTTAAAGACTTTATGGACTTTTACTTGCCAGTTTTTCCTTTTAAGCTTTTTGATTAATCTGTTGTTTTTCCCAATTCTTATCTGTTGCTTTAGACAACTGCATGTTAAAAAATTGTCTCTAATTGTTTTCAACAAGTGGCCCTATTTTTTTCTTCCATTTGAATGAATATGCTTATGGGTCTATCTTGAGTTAGTGTGATCCCTAGGGTTCTATCTAACTAGCTCATTAAGTCTCCTCTAGTGTCTGAAAAGTTATATTATCTGTCCAGTCTCCTTTCACTCTTCCCCTTCCTCCTAAAACATGGGCTGATAAGTTTTCCCTCAGGATGTTTCTCTTCTTTAAAGATAAATCTGGCTTGATCTAAGACTCCTAGACATTTTCACCCAGGGCTCTTATACAGTATTTTGGCCAATGTTGGATTATTCACCTACTGTGTCATTGACATAGAGCACTTGGGGATTTTTGAATATATCGTTTGGACTTCAAAATGTTGAGTTCTACAGGATAATGCCACAAGGGTAGCGGTGGGTCAAAATATAGTCTGATTATGCCAAGAGCTTCCCATAGACGCTTTAAGCAGACAATGGGCTATTAGTAGTATGTATATAAGCCGACCAAGTCATGTCAACTGACATTGGTTTGTTTGCCTAGCATTCTTTACCTTGATGATTGCTCTTTATTTACAAAAACGTGATCTACAGGCATTAGGGTACATGATGCAGTGACGAGTTGGGCGTGTAGCCAAACCATCATATTTGGACACTTTTCTGTATAATTCAGCAAATAAGTTAATACTTACACAGTGATCTGTGACTCTGCTACTGAACAAAATTTTTCTTTGGCATTTGAGGAGCAATAGTTCCCACTTGTCATCTCTGAAAGCATCTTTTGTAACAAATTAACTGGAGGCAATATATGTGAAAGATAAAGGAAATGGGAGGGGGGCTGGAATAGAAATGGAATAGGAATGTGATATAGGTCTGACACCCATAAAAGAAAAAGAAGAAAGATTGGATAAGAAGAACCTCAGATTGTGGCTCAGATTCCCCAGGTTTGAGAAAGACTTGGCTAGCTATCAGGGAGCTAAAGAGCAAATATTCTCCTTTAGAGTTTCCAATACTGTGCAGAAATAGCCAGGCCTTATGATTCCCCCCATGATCAATCACTTCCTGGAGCTGCTCAGGAAGAGTGTGGCCTCAAGTCAAAGATTGAGAGATTCTGAAAGCATGGACAGTGGAGGCTGTTGGTTTCCTAACTGTGCTCTGTGCAGAAGGCTTTCCCTCTTTCTCTCCTCAACCATGTCTGCTCTCCATATCTTAATTACGTTATCTAAAAAATGTTGTGTAAATGAAGTCATATAGTGTATTCTTTTGAGATTTTGAGCTTTGTTTTTTCACTCACAATTTCCTTGAGTTTCATGTAAATTGTGTGTATCAATAGTTTCATACTCGTTCTTGCTGAGAGGCATTTCATGGTTGGATCCACCACCGTTTCTTTTACTATTGTAAAATTGATTTTTATGTATTGATTTTATATCTTGTAACTTTGATAAACTTGCTTATCAGTTCTAGTAACTTTTAAACATGTTTGATTAGATTTTCTACATTGATAATCACATTGTTTATGAATAAAGTTTTTGTAGATGCCCTTTATAAGGTTGAAAAAATTCCCTTCTGGTCCTATTTTGCTGAGATAATTTATGAATTATATTACTAGGTTCAGTTCAGTTCAGTTGCTCAGTCATGCCTGACTCTTTGTGACCCCATGAATCGCAGCATGCCAGGCCTCCCTGTCCATCACCAACTCCCAGAGTTCACTCAGACTCACGTCCATCGAGTCAGTGATGCCATCCAGCCATCTCATCTTCCATCGTCCCCTTCTCCTCTTGCCCCCAATCCTTCCCAGCATCAGAGTCTTTTCCAATGAGTCAACTCTTCGCATGAGGTGGCCAAAGTACTGGAGTTTCAGCTTTAGCATCATTCCTTCCAAAGAAATCCCAGGGCTGATCTCCTTCAGAATGGACTGGTTGGATCTCCTTGCAGTCCAAGGGACTCTCAAGAGTCTTCTCCAACACCACAGTTCAAAAGCATCAATTCTTCGGCCCTCAGCTTTCTTCACAGACCAACTCTCACATCCATACGTGACCACAGGAAAAACCATAACCTTGACTAGACGAACCTTTGTCGGCAAAGTAATGTCTCTGCTTTTCAATATGCTATCTAGGTTGGTCATAACTTTCCTTCCAAGGAGTAAGCGTCTTTTAATTTCATGGCTGCTGTCACCATCTGCAGTGATTTTGGAGCCCCCCAAAATAAAGTCTGACACAGTTTCCACTGTTTCTCCATCTATTTCCCATGAAGTGATGGGACCAGATGCCATGATCTTCGTTTTCTGAATGCTGAGCTTTAAGCCAACTTTTAGGTTTATGTCCTTTGATCAATTAATTGCTTTATTATAATAAAAGGACCCTCTTTATTTCTGAAAATACTCTTTTCTCTGAAGGATACTTTGTTGGTTATTAAGGTAGCCATTCCAGCTTTAGTCTGATTAGTGTTCAGATGGAAAAAGATATACCATGCTTTATCTTTATATTTACAGTGTGTGTAGTTCAGTTTTGCTTTCTTATCCAACCTTAAAATCTGTGCCTTTAAATTGAGGACTTTCAACCATATGTATTTAATGTATTTATTGATATGATTAGTTAAAGTTTTCTTGCTCTTTGTATTTTTCTCATGTATTTGTTTTCTCTACCTCTCCAGTTTTGTATTAATTAAATCTTTTTTTTAATAATTCAGTTTTATCTCATTTTTTTGGCTCATTACTCCATCACTTTGCTGATGTACTCTAGCCATTGGTTCTTTTTTTCTCTAATTTTTGAGAAAAAATTTAAAATATAATGTATAAATTTAAGGTGTGCAATATAATGATCTGATACATGAGAAAAGTGAAAGTGAACATGCTCCATTGGCTGCTCCATTGTGTATGATTCTTTGCAACTCCATGGACTGTAATGGAGCCCGCCAGGCTCCTCTGTCCATGGAATTCTCCAGGCAAGAATACTGGTATCCATTCCCAGGATAGAGCAGACTCTTTACTGTCTGAGCCAACTGATACATGCATGTAATGCAAAATGACTACAACCATGAAGTTAGCACATTCTTCTCCTCACAAATTGTCTTTTTTTCCCTGGTTGTTATAAGAAACTTAAGATCTAATCTTTTAGCAACTTTCAAGTATACAATACATTATTGCTAACTATAGTCATTATACTATGCATTAGATTCCTAGAACTTACTCATATTGTAACTGAAAGTTCGTACCTTTGACCAACACGTCCCCATTTCCCTCATCACGCATCCCCTGGCAGCCACCATTATACTCTCTGTTTCTATGAGTTTGGTGTTTTGTTTTGTTTTTTTTTTAATTCCACAGTGAGATCATATAGTATTTGTCTTTCTTTGACTTATTTCACTTAGCATAATGCCCTCAAGGGGCTTCCCAGGAGCACTGGAGATGTAAGAGGGGTGGGTTCGATCCCTGGGTTGGGAAGATCCTCTGGAGGAGGAAATGGCAACTGACTCCAGCATTCTTGCCTGGAGAATCCCCTGGACAGTGGATCCTGGTGGGCTATAGTCCACAGGGTTGCAAAGAGTCAGACATGACTGAAGCAAGGGAGCAAATGCCCTCAAGATTCATCCATGTTATTGCAAATGGCAGCTTTTGCTTCTCTTCTTTTATGGCTGAATGTTGTTCCATTATATGCATGCACACATCTTTTTATAATCCATTAATTTGTCAAGGGATATTTAGGTTGCTATAGTCAAGGCTATGGTTTTTCCTGTGGTCATGTATGGATGTGAGAGTTGGACTGTGAAGAAGGCTGAGCACCAAAGAATTGATGCTTTTGAACTGTGGTGTTGGAGAAGACTCTTGAGAGTCCCTTGGACTGCAAGGAGATCCAACCAGTCCATTCTGAAGGAGATCAGCCCTGGGATTTCTTTGGAAGGAATGATGCTAAAGCTGAAACTCCAGTACTTTGGCCACCTCATGCGAAGAGTTGACTCATTGGAAAAGACTCTGATGCTGGGAGGGATTGGGGGCAGGAGAAGAAGGGGACGACAGAGGATGAGATGGCTGAATGGCAAAACTGACTCGATGGATGTGAGTCTGAGTGAACTCTGGGAGTTGGTGATGGACAGGGAGGCCTGGCGTGCTGTGATTCATGGGGTCGCAAAGAGTTGGACACGACTGAGTGACTGAACTGAACTGAACTGATGGTGAACATGGGGTGCAGATATTTCTTTCAAATAGTGATTTCATTTCTTTTTGATATATATCCAGAAGTGGGATTGCTGGAATATATGGCAGTTCTATTTTTAATTTCTTGAGTAACCTCCATACTGTTTTCAGTAGTGGCTGTACCAGTTTACTTTCTCACAGTGTAAAAGTGTTCCTTTTTCTCTACATCCTCATCAGCATTTATTGTTTGTAGACTTTTTGATGATGGTCATTCTGAGCCATTGATGTTTGATTTCAAAATCATTCCTGGGACTTCTAACCCTTGTTTACTTGAAGACAGAATCCCTGATCTGCCCTGATGAATGGCACATGTCTCATTTCCTCAATCAAATCTTCTTAGAGAACAAGACATCAAACAGCTAGTTATGAGCTCTGGAACCCATGCCTCATTGTATTGAAGCGATCTTCTGCTACTCAATGCGGGGTGAGGGAAAGAGCTCTGATCCCTAGTTACTGCTAGGCCTCTTCTTTTCTGTTCTTTATTATTCTGAGTTTTCATTATGATGTTTCAATGGAAGCACTCTTCTCCTGGATCCCCAAGATACCCTGGCCTCAGCTACCTTCAGGCCTGACCTTATGTTATATCTGCCTCTTGTTCTAAGGGATGGAGAAGGCAATGGCACCCCACTCCAGTACTCTTGTCTGGAAAATCCCATGGACAGAAGAGCCTGGTGGGCTGCAGTCCATGGGGTCGCAAGAGTTGGACACGACTGAGTGACTTCACTTTCACTTTTCAGTTTCATGCATTGGAGAAGGAAATGGCAACCCACTCCAGTGTTCTTGCCTGGAGAATCCCAGGGATGGGGGAGCCTGGTGGGCTGCTGTCTATGGGGTCTCAGAGAGTCGGACACGACTGAAGTGACTTAGCAGCAGTAGCAGCAGTTCTAAGGGAATGAATTATCCTGGGTGATGGGTCTGTGGTCAGCTGTGGCTTTCCTGAGCTGCCAGATCCTTACTATCTCCAGGCCTGAGGCTCCAGAGAGAAGCAGCTTCTCCAGCTGTGGACAGGGGTAGAGGCCTGTGTGTTTCCTCCTACTCCAACATGGGATCAGGAGAACCCTTTTACACATGGCCTTATCCATCCTTTATGCCGAATACTTTGTGAGACTTGAGGTTTCTGCCTGAGCTAGAGAGTTCCCAGCTGAGGAAGTAGAGATCTGCCTTGAGTGGGACTTACACAGTGGGGCCTCTGTGGTCTTACTCTTTCCTTGTCTGGTTCATTGTACCAGAAAAGGCATCATGGTAGGGAGGGATGGTGGGAAATGGGGCAGGGTCTCACAGTCACTATGATTCCTGGTTTGGGTGGATGATGTTCAAATGGATCTACAGGATGTAGTAACAGTGCAGGCCCCTATTCAAGGAGGGCTTAGAGGTAGGTTTTCTCCTAAACAGGGATTTTATCTGCCCAACTTTAGAAATGATTATTTGATATGAGTAGCAAAGATGTTTCTATTTGAACTAGAAGAAACTACTCTCATTTCTTATGAAGGAAGAGCCTCAAATGTGGGAGAAGGGCTGTAGACTTTACTACATCCTTTATTTGCTTGGTGCATTGATGGAAGATTCTCCTTTGAATATCCAAGTTTTACTGCTTTAGGAGCATAGATCACTGGGGGAGAGAAATCTTGGGCTTTCAAATGACCTCCTTCTTCTAGAAGTCAGGGAGAAGCTGTGGGTGAGCCTCTGGTGATCCAGACTGAGTGAAACTCATGGGCATGGGCAGAAAATCACCTTATGCTGGGGAATCTTCAAAAGGGACTCTGACAACTAATTATGGCTGTAGCAACCGTTAACCTGGGAAGGGAGGAAATTCACCAAACCTCACTAACAACTATCTAGTGAGTGTTTCCATCCTAGTGACCACACCTTCAGAATTCATGATTAGGAAAAATGAGAAATGTGAGATGCCAGGGTCCATGGCATATATTTAAAAGTCACACTCAGTTACCAGCAAAGACAACAGCAAAGTGGGGACAACTGAAGTATCAGCTACAGTTAAAAGCCTGGTCTTGCTTGGCACAAGGATCAGCCAATTCATAGTAGCCCTGCATTCCATCCTGGGAATTATTGCTCATTATATTTAACCACCACTCTAGGACTTTAAAGATGTCTCCTTTCTTAAGTCTTGATGGAAAGAGTATGCCTTCTGCATCCTTTAATAGGATGTAATTGAATAGATGTGTGTGCATGCTAAGTCGCTTCCGTGGTGTCCCATTCTTTGCAACCCTATATACTATAGCTCGCCAGGCTCTTCTGTCCATGGGATTCTCCAGGCAAGAATACTGGACTGGGTTTCCATGCCCTCCTCCAGGGATCTTCCTGACCCAGGGATTGAACCTGAGTCTCCGGCAGCTCCTGCATTGCAGGCGGATTCTTTACCCCTGAGCCACTGGGAAAGCCCAATTATTTAGATAGTGATTTCCTAATTCATATATTATAAATCCACTCAGGATTTCTATATTGTGAAGTCCTGAATCGACAGAAATTCTTTGTTTATACAAGCCAGAACCTAGCTAGGACCACCTTTGAGTTCAAATTTCTGAGTTTGTTCAGCGGTAAACTGGCTACTTCAGCTTTTATAGTCAAATCCATAATCTGGTAATTCCACCCACATCGCTAAATAAAGCCTAAGGTAAAGGTTAGAACTTGCTTGGTCTAGCAGCTTCACATTTTCTACTTAATCTCATACATGTTCCCATATTTTGCAAATTCAGGTAGCAATATTCTGCAGTTATTTTGGCTGGTAAATTTTCCATTTATAATTGCAGACCATTCTTCCTCTACTGCCACCATGTGGCAAACACAGAGATGTGGCACTCAGGTCTCTTGCCGTTAGGGTTTCTAGCCTCATTGTGGGGAGTTCAGGACACAGCAGCTTCTAGCTGTGAGATCCTTCAGGATCTGCCTCTGTGGTCACTTTCCTCACCCACAATCACCCCTTGCTGGGAAATTTCATATCCAGTGACTGAATAGGAGAGGGTGAAAAAGGCTGGGCATTGCAGCCCGAAACAGGACAACTCTGGTAAGCAGTATTGCCTCTTGAGTTCCTCGCCTGTTTGGTTAGAAGATTTGTTGGGCTTGCCTCCCAAATTCCATCTCAGATTGGTTCTAGAAAATCCAACCTGCAACAGTTGGTACTAGAAGTGGTATGGACTGAAAAATAAGTGATAAGTTGTGGTTTGGAGCTGGGTTATTCACTGCCCCTCTGGTAATGAGGACGTTATGTAAACTTTCACTGGTGGCATATGGTGGTGGTCTACCACATGGCAGGGTTGGTTGCATTAGTGGGTGCGATGTGTCAGGTATTTGAGACATGGAGGAAATAGAAGCTATGAGAAGCTTTCTTTCAAAAAGAAAATGAACAAGCAGTTGAAATAGATGTGAGAGCCAGAGGACTTATTTGATTATATATAAAGAAATATCCATTTCCTGCATCAGGAAGGCAGAAAAAGATGACCAAATTCAGGACCCAGTGGTCTGAGTGATAGAATGTGAAAGATGGTTAAAAAGCCCAATCTAAGCAGATGTGTTAGAGCAAGTTTAGGACTGGCTGAGAGACTCTGGACTTCTAACACCTGAGATGGCACTATTTGGGTAGATAAATTTTGATGCCCCCCAAATTTCTGAAAGTGCAGAAATGGCTCATGTCTTCTTAATTAAGAGTTGCTCTTTTTGGGTTGAAAGACAGTCCGTAAAAATTTCTGCTACAAATCTTCCCAACCCTTGTCTTGGCCAGTAGGTATATTCATGATTCAGTTATAGAATAATCTAGTTTGAGAAGTGCAGGGTTGGATTGGGAAGGGACAGGAGTATATCCCAAAGGAGTTGTAGAATTTGTAGGAGTTATGGTGTAAGCCTGAGACTAGATTGTGAGGGTCCTTAACTTTGGGACTGATATCAATAACAAAATATGAAAGAATTTATTGACTTGGTAGTACTCTCCTGCAGTAAAAAATTTAAGCCTTGCAAAGACAGCAGGATGTGACACAAACTTACCGTTCAGTTCAGTTCAGTCACTCAGTCATGTCCAACTCTTTGCCACCCCATGAACCGCAGCATGCCAGGCCTCCCTGTCCATCACTCCTGGAGCCCACCCAAACCCATGTCCACTGAGTCAGTGATGCCATCCAGCCATCTCATCCTCTGTCATCCCCTTCTCCTCCTGCCCTCAATCTTTCCCAGCACCAGGGTCTTTTCAAATGAGTCAGCTCTTGGTATCAGGGGGCCAAAGTACTGGAGTTGCAGCTTCAAAATCAGTCCTACCAATGAACACCCAGGACTGATCTCCTTTAGGACGGACTGGTTGGATTTCCTTGCAGTCCAAGGGACTCTCTAGAGTCATCTCCAACACCACAGTTCAAACGCATCAATTCTTCGGCACTTAGCTTTCTTTATAGTCCAACTCTCACATCCATACATGACCACTGGAAAAACCATAGCCTTGACTAGACGGACCTTTGTGGACAAAGTAATGTCTCTGCTTTTCAATATGCTGTCTAGGTTGGTCATAACTTTCCTTCCAAGGAGTAAGTGTCTTTTAATTTCATGGCTGCAGTCACCATCTGCAGTGATTTTGGAGCCCCCCAAAATAAAGTCTGACACTGTTTCCACTGTTTCTCCATCTATTTCCCATGAAGTGATGGGACCAGATGCCATGATCTTCGTTTTCTGAATGTTGAGCTTTAAGCCAACTTTTTCACTCTCCTCTTTCACTTTCATCAAGAGGCTCTTTAGTTCTTCTTCACTTTCTGCCATAAGGGTGGTGTCATCTGCATATCTGAGGTTACTGATATTTCTCCCAACAATCTTGATTCCAACTTGTGCTTCCTCCAGCCCAATGTTTCTCATGATGTACTCTGCCTAGAAGTTCAATAAGCAAGGTGAAAACATACAGCCTTGACATACTCCTTTTCCTATTTGGAACCAGTCTGTTGTTCCATGTCCAGGTTTTACTGTTGCTTCCTGACCTGCATACAGGTTTCTCAAGAGGCAGGTCAGGTGGTCTGGTATTCCCATTTCTTTCAGAATTTTCCACAGTTTGTTGTGATCCACACAGTCAAAGGGTTTGGCATAGTCAATAAAGCAGAAATGGATGTTTTTCTGGAACTCTCTTGCTTTTTCTATCATCCAGAGGATGTTGGCAATTTGATCTCTTGTTCCTCTGCCTTTTCTAAATACAGCTTGAACGTCTGGAAGTTCACGGTTCACATACTACTGAAGCCTGGCTTGGAGAATTTTGAGCATTACTTTACTGGCATGTGAGATGAGTGCAATTGTACGGTAGTTTGAGCATTCTTTGATGTTGCCTTTCTTTGGGATTGAAATGAAAATTGACTTTTTCCAGTCCTGTGGCCACTGCTGAGTTTTCCAAATTTGCTGGCATATTGAGTGCAGCACTTTCACAGCATCATCTTTCAGGATTTTCAATAGCTCAACTGGAATTCCATCACCTCCACTAGCTTTGTTCATAGTGATGCTTCCTAAGGCCCACTTGACTTCACATTCCTGGATGTCTGGCTCTAGGTGAGTGATCACACCATCATGGTCATCTGGATCATTAACATCTTTTTTGTAGTGTTCTTCTGTGTATTCTTGCTACCTCTTCTTAATCTCTTCTGCTTCTGTTAGGTCCCTACCATTTCTATCCTTTATAGAGCCCATCTTTGCATGAAATGTTCCCTAGGTATCTCTAATTTTTTGAAGAGATCTCTAGTCTTTCCCATTCTATTATAAAACCATAATGGCTATGAAGTCAAAATGCTATGATTATTATGAAGACACTAGAGGGCTGAATTGGAAGATTCAGGGAAGTAAGCATGGTATAATTAATATACTAGCTGCATCTGCAATACTCAGGATGATTATGTTCTATGTAAACGTATGGGCAATTTGCAAGAAGTCACATCAATTGGTTATGTGTCTGAAAGGAAAAAGACTGGAAAATCAGAGACAAGAATTTCTAGTGTAGTCATTTGGATGAATATGCTAAAGTGGGCACAACACGTGAAGAATTTTGTGTCCAGCGGTAGTGTTCACCAAGAAGTGTTCACCACGGAAGAAAGACTGAACAACCCAAACTACAGAATGACTCAGTCACCTGACAGTAGGCAGCCTCTGTACTGATCAGCCCTGTGTTCGGATGGTGGGCACATGAATGAAATGGCAATTAGCCCACCAGGCTCTTCTCTCCATGCAATTCTCCAGGCAAGAATACTGGAGTGGGTAGCCATTCCCTTTTTCAGGGGATCTTCCTGACCCAGGGATTGAACCTAGGTCTCCTGCATTGCAGGCAGTTTCTTTACTGTCTGAGCAACCAAGGAAATCCCATAGGGTCGTTATATGAGCTATGTATGCACCAATAATGTGGACTTCATTTACCAAGGATGATCTACCTACTGTTGCCTCTGAATGTCCAGCCTGCCAGCCACAGACCCAATGCAAAGTTCCTGCTATGGCACCATTTGTGGTAGGCAACCACAAATGATGGTTTATGATGGCCCCATGTATCCTGGTATTCTGCTTCCTGATAATGATGCTTTGTGTATTCCCTCACTATTAGTTGGTTTGACTTAATGACATATTTTTAACAAATAGAATACGGAAAAAGTAATCGATTCAGTTCAGTTCAGTTGCTCAGTTGTATCCAACTCTTTGCAACCCCATGGACTGCAGCACACCAGGCCTCCCTGTCCATTCCCAACTCCCAGAGTTTATTCAAACTCATGTCCATTGAGTCGGTGATGCCATCCAACCATTTCATCCTCTGTCATCCCCTTCTCCTCCCACCTTCAATCTTGCCCAGCATCAGGGTCTTTTGAAATAAGTCAGTTCTTTGCATCATGTGGCCAAAGAACTGGAGTTTAAGCTTCAACATCAGTCCTTCCAATGAATATTCAGGACTGATTTCCTTTAGGATGGACTGGTTGGATCTCCTTGCAGTCCAAGGGACTCTCAAGAGTCTTCTCCAACACCACATTTCAAAAGCATCAGTTCTTCGGCGCTCAGCTTTCTTTATAGTCCAACTCTCACATCCATATATGACTACTGGAAAAACTATAGCCTTGAGTAGATGGACCTTTTGTTGGCAAAATAATGTCTCTGCTTTTTAATATGCTGTCTAGGTTGGTCATAGCTTTTCTTCAAGGAATAAATGTCTTTTAATTACATGGCTGCAGTGATTTTGGAGCCCAAACAAATAAAGTCTGTCCCTGTTTCCACTGTTTTCCTATCTATTTGCCATGAAGTGATGGGACCAAATGCCATAATCTTCGTTTTCTGAATGTTGATTTTTAAGCCAACTTTTCCACTCTCTTCTTTCACCTTCATCCAGAGGTTCTTTAGTTCTTTGCTTTCTGCCATAAGAGTGGTGGCATCTGTATATCTGAGGTTATTGATATTTCTCCTGGTAACCTTGATTTCAGCTTGTGCTTCATCCAGCCTAGCATTTCTCATGATGTACTCTGCATAGAAGTTAAATAAGCATGGTGACAATATACAACCTTGATATACTTCTTTCCCTATTTGGAACCAGTCTGTTGTTCCATGTGTAGTTCTAACTGTTGCTTCCTGACCTGCATACAGATTTCTCAAGAGGCAGGTCAGGTGGTCTGGTATTCCCATCTCTTGAAGAATTTTCCACAGTTTGTTGTGATCCACACAGTCAAAGGCTCTGGCATAGTCAATAAAACAGAAGTAGGTGATTTTCTGGAACTCTCTTGCCTTTTCAATGATCCAATGAATGTTGGCAATTTGATCACTGGTTCCTCTGCCTTTTCTAAATCCAATTTGAACATCTGGAAGTTCATGGTTCATGAACTATTGAAACCTGGCTTGAAGAATTTTGAGCATTACTTTGCTAGTGTGTGAGATGACTGAAACCATATGGTAGTTTCAGCATTCTTTGGCATTGCCTTTATGTGGGATTGGAATGAAAAGTGACCTTTTGCAGGCCTGTGGCCACTGCTGAGTTTTCCAAATTTGCCGGCATATTGAGTGTAGAACTTTCACAGCATTATCTTTCAGGATTTGAAATAGCTCAACTGGATTCCATCACCTCTACTAGCTTTGTTCATAGTGATGCTTCCTAAGGCCCACTTGACTTCACATTTCAGGATGTATGGCTCTAGATAAATAATCATACCATCGTGGTTATATGGGTTATGAAGATCTTTTTTGTATAGTTCTTCTGTGTATTCTTGCCTTCTCTTCTTAATATCTTCTGCTTCTGTTAGGTCCACATAATTTCTGTCTTTTATTGTGCCCATCTTTGCATGAAATGTTCCCTTTGTATCTCTAATTTTTTGAAGAGATCTCTAGTCTTTCCCATTCTATTATTTTCCTCTATTTCTTTGCACTGATCACTGTGAAGGCTTTCTTATCTCTCCTTGCTATCTTTGAAACTTTGCATTCAAATGGGTATATCTTTCCTTTTCTCCTTTGCCTTTTGCTTCCCTTCTTTTCTCAGCTGTTTGTAAGGCCTCCTCAGGCAACAATTTGGCTTTTTTTGCATTTCTTTTTCTTGGGGATGGTCTTGATCCCTGTATCCTGTACAATGTCACGAACTTCCATCCATTGTTCTTTAGGCGTTCTGTCTATCAGATCTAATCCTTTGAATCTATTTGTCAGTTTCACTGTATAATCGTAACAGGATTTGATTTAGGTCATACCTGAATGGTCTAATGGTTTTCCCTACTTTCTTCAATTTAAGTCTGAATGTGGCAATAAGCAGTTCGTGATCTGAGCCACAGTCAGCTCCCAGTCTTGTTTTTGCTGACCGTATAGAGTTTCTCCATCTTTGGCTGCAAAAAATGTAATCAATCTGATTTCAGTGTTGAGCATCTGGTGATGTCCATGTGTAGAATCTTCTCTTGTGTTGTTGGTAGAAGGTGTTTGCTGTGACCAGTGCATTTTATTGGCAAAACTCTATTAGCCTTTGCCCTACTTAATTCTGTACTCCAAGGCCAAATTTGCCTGTTACTCCAGGAGTTTCTTGACTTCCTACTTTTGCTTTCCAATCCCCTATGACGAAAAGGACATCTTTTTTGGGTGCTAGTTCTAGAAGCTCTCATAGGTCTTCATAGAATCGTTCAACTTCAGCTTCTTCAGCATTACTGGTTGGGGCATAAACTTTGATTACTGTGATAATGAATGGTTTGCCTTGGAAATGAACAGAGATCATTCTGTCGTTTTTGAGATTGTATCCAAGTACTGCATTTTGGACTCTTTTGTTGACTATGATGGCTACTCCATTTCTTCTAAGGGATTCCTGCCCACAGTAGTAGATATAATGGTCATCTGAGTTAAATTCACCCATTCCAGTCCATTTTAGTTCACTGATTCCTAAAATGTCAATGTTTACTCTTGCCATCTCATGTTTGACCACTTCCAATTTGCTTTGATTCATGGACCTGACATTCCAGGTTCCTATGCAATATTGCTCATTACAGCATACGACCGTGCTTCTATCACCAGTCATATCCACAACTGGGTGTTGTTTTTGCTTTGGCTCTATCTCTTCATTCTTTCTGGAGTTATTTCTCCACTGATCTGCAGTAGCATATTGGGCACCTACTGACGTGGGGAGTTCACCTTTCAATGTCCTATCTTTTTGCCTTTTCATACTGTTCATGGGATTCTCAAGGCAAGAATACTGAAGTGGCTTGCCATTCTCCTCTCCAATGGACAATGTTTTGTCAGAACTCTCCACCATGACCTGTCCATCTTGGGTGGCCCTACCTAGCTCATAGTTTTATTGAGTTAGTCAAGGTTTTGTTCCCTGTAATCAGATTGGTTAGTTTTCTGTGATTGTGATTTTCAGTCTGTCTGCCCTCTGATGGAGAAGGATAAGAGGCTTATGGAAGCTTCCTGATGGGAGAGACTGACTGAGGGGAAAAGTGGATTTTGTTCTGATGGGCAAGGCCATGCTCAGTAAATCTTTAATCCAATTTTCTCTTGATTGGTGGAGCTGTGTTCCCTCCCTACTATTTACCTGGGGCAGTGGTCATGTATGGATGTGAGAGTTGGACTGTGAAGAAAGCTGAGCTCCGAAGAATTCATGCTTTTGAACTGTGGTGTTGGATAAGACTCTTGAGAGTCTTGGAGTGCAAGAGTCCAAGAATCCCTTGGACTGCAAGGAGATCCAGCCAGTCCATTCTGAAGGAGATCAGCCCTGGGTGTTCTTTGGAAGGAATGATGCTAAAGCTGAAACTCCAGTACTTTGGCCACCTCATGAGAAGAGTTGACTCATTGGAAAAGACTCTGATGCTGGGGGGGATTGGGGGCAGGAGGAGAAGGGGACGACAGAGGATGAGATGGCTGAATGACATCACCAACTCGATGGACATGAGTTTGAGTGAACTCCGGGAGATGGTGATGGACAGGGAGGCCTGGCGTGCTGCGATTCATGGGATTGCAAAGAGTCGGACACGACTGAGTGACTGAACTGAACTGAACTGAAACAACGGTGGCTTCCCTGGTGGCTCAGAGGGTAAAGCATCTGCCTGCAATGCTGGAGACCTGGGTTTGACCCCTGGATGGGGAAGATTCCCCTGAAGAAGGAAATGGCAACCCCCTCCAGTATTCTTGCCATTCTTTCCCATTCTTGCCATGGGAAAACCCCATGGATGGAGAAGTCTGGTGGGCTACAGTCCATGGAGTCGCAAAGAGTTGGACACGACTGAGCGACTTCACTTTCACTTTCAAACAATGGTGCAGGTAATGAAGATAATGGCAACCTCCTTCAGAAGGTCCCATGCAGGCACTGCTATACTCAGTGCCCCCAACCCTCCAGCAGGCCACTGCCGACTCATGTCTCTGCTGGAGACTCCTGGACACTCACAGACAAGTCTGGGTCAGTCTCTTGTGGGGTCGCTGCTCCTTTCTCCTGGGTACTGGTGCACACGGTTCTGTTTGTGCCCTGCAAGAGTCTAT
Source organism: Bos mutus (assembly GCF_027580195.1). NCBI lineage: Eukaryota > Metazoa > Chordata > Mammalia > Artiodactyla > Bovidae > Bos > Bos mutus. The sequence goes on along the minus strand of NC_091631.1, from coordinate 73,013,353 downwards.
TTCCCAGTCCTGTGTAACTTCTGGCTGCTCTGTGGTGGGGTTAATGGCGATCTCCTCCAAGAGGGCTTATGCCATGCCCAGGTCTGCTGTGCCTGTCTCTGCAGCAGCCCACTGCTGACCCACACCTCCACAGGAGATGCTCAGAGACAGTTCTGTCTCAGTCTCTATGAGGTCTCTGAGTCCTGGTGTGCATAAAGTTTGTTTGAGCACTCTGAATGTCTCTGGTGGGAATGGGGTTTGATTCTAAAAGCAAATTTGCCCCTCTTACCATCTTGCTGGGGCTTCTCTGCCCTTGGACATGGGGGTATCTCCTCAAAGTTGCTCCAGCACCACGCAGCTGCTGCTCCAGGTTCACGCAGCTGGCAAAAGTGACAGGTAATAGTAAAAGATTGTGTGTAATTCTTAATATTACTATTACTGTTTTCTGTGAATATTCATGTCTTTTATCCAAGACTTTGAATCTTGAGAGCATCTATTTGAATGGGCGTAATGTCACAATCCCAAATTTGATGTTGGGGAAACAGAAGAAATGTCTGACTCCCATTGCCATCAACAGTGATATGCTGGGTACTGCTTCTGAGAAAGATTAAAACAATGAGGACTATCTCTGTGTTAGTTTATAATTGTTGTTTAACAAATTACTACAGCTTAGTAAATTACAACAGAAAAAATTTATTATCTCATGATTTCTGTGGGCAGGAGTCTGGGCATGGCTTAGGTGGGTCTTATGCTTAGAATCTTATAGGCTTCCATTGAGGTGCCAGCCACACTGAGTTCTCATTTGGAGGCTTGTTAAGCAAAGAATCCTCGTCCAAGCTCATTCTGGTTGTTGGCAGAATTCGTGTCCTCGTTGTTATAGGACTGAAGTCCTCAGGCCCTCATGTAGCCTTCTCTGTAGGCCCCAAATGGTTGTTTGCTTCTTTAAGGCTGACTGGAGAATCTCTCCAGTTCCCTAAGACTGTGAGTCTTATATAATGTCAGCTAACAAGACAGTGACTTGCTAAATCCTTTGCCATTTTCTATTGGTATAAAAGTGAGTCATATACCCCACCTATATTCAGGGGAAGAAGACTATAGCAGGGCTACAAAGATATGACTTTTAGGGTGACTCAAAGTGTACTAGCTACAACCTCCCAGCTGCTGATCAGCTAACCAAAAACAAAGGGCAAATGCATATTCCATAGCAAAATAACTTCAGCATATGAAGTGCCAAGAATATCTTATTCTTTGAAGCCATCGATTTCCCTTTCTGATGACAAATTTGGCTTTTTCAGTTACTTTGATGGGGAAAAAGTATTATGGAATAATATGTCTCATTTTAACTTATAAATGAACATTCTTTATAACTTTCGCTGACATAAATCCATTACCATGTGTATTAGTCATGGGGTCTCCAGAGAAAGAGAGCCATTAGGAGACCTCCTTCTCTTTCTATTAAAGTCTTCAAGTGATTGAATGAAGCCCAGCCACATTATGGAGGTTTACCTGCCTTCCTAAAAATGTTTTAATGATTTAAATGCCAATATCATCTAAAAATAACCTTCACACAAATACCTAGAATAACATTTGACCAATCATCTGGATACTGTGACTGAGCCACGCGTGTTGTGGAGTGGGCTGACATGCCCTCCTGGTGACCTAGCCATACTGACACATAAAATTAAGGATCACACCATGAAAGGCCTAGTTGTCTTTGTTAGTCTGGTCAACTGCTTAATTAATAGAGAGAAAACAAAGGTGAACTGACTTGCATCAGGCTACACTGCGAAATATTGGTATAGAAACTGGCTCTGAACACTTACAGCTGCCATGCTTTATTTCTAATCATAATAAATTATTCATAAAATTACACTGGTGGCGTTAGGCTTCCCTGGTGGCTCAGACAGTAAAGAATCCACCTGCAATTTGTGATACCTGGGTTCGATCCCTGGGTTGGGAAGATCCCCTGGAGGAGGCCATGGCAACCCACTCTAGTATTCTTGCCTGGAGAATTCCATGGACAGAGGAGCCTGGCAAGCTACAGTCCATGGGGTAGCAAAGAGTTGAACATGAATGAGTGACTAAGCACAACGCAGCAAAGTCTGTGTAGGTGTCTCCGTACCTCTAGCAATGGCTGGAAGTGCATTGTCTAAGAGCTAAGTGGGGGTCTGAAAGAGTGATCCTACATTTAGAAAGCTAAAACACATGTGCACCCCTTCTTTGGGTTCCACAAAGTGTTTTTTTTTTTTTTTTTTTTTTGGTCAGGGAGGAAGAGGCAGGTAAAGGAGAAGGCATAGAGGTACAGGACTTTCTCGAAGCAATATGGAGAGGGAGAGACAGCAGTGTCCCTCCTGGAGGCAGCCTCCTTCTGGAGCAGAAAGGCCATCACCCAGCTGGAGCCTCACATCTTTACTTTGAGCCTGAAATCTTGGCTAATGTTCTTCTCCCTGCGTGTCAAGGAGGGAGTGGGAAAAACACCCCAGGTCTCTGCAGAGGGGAAAGTCACAGCACACTCCCAAAGCTGTTCCTCTTTCAAGCATTATATCGCTCTTCACCAGAGCCACCATGGACTGGAAGGGATTCCACATACCTATTTCTTTAGGACCAAAAGTCCAACTACATTCAGAGGTGTAGAATGACCTATATTTTTCTATATGAGTCCTAACTTTCCTCATAATGTACATATATCGTTTGTGTAATCACATGCCTTTTCTCTCTGCCTTTCTTTCTGCTTTGGCACCAGGTGTAATTATGTGAGTACTGCACTTTGAGAATTCCCTAGAATCCTGGACTTGTCTTTAATGCCTTAGCAGAGAACCCATCTCTACTCCCTGTTGTTGATAACCTAACCGTGGCCAGGGACATGCTGAAGTATTCTTCAGTCTACTTTTCCTTTCAAGTTTCAGAGCGAGGTTTAATGTTGTGTGCATTCACACACCAAAGCTGTTTTCAAAAACATAAAGTCTAAATCGTGCTGTAGGTTTCCTCAAGGTCCAGCCCGAGAGCTTGGGCTGTTCCAGAGGCAGATGGAAAGAGGCAGCACCAACAGATACCAGAAGGGCTTCAGGGAGACTGATTTAACTCATCCTTGTTACACTTGTGATTGAGGTAGAACACCCTGGCCAGAGTCAGTCACCAGTTGGTGACCACACCAGCCCCATGCTGTCCCGGGGTCCCACATGCCATGAAGGGAACCCAGCTTCTGGCCAGCTGGCAGCAGTGGGCTCAGGAAACAGCTCAGGGTGACCCCGGGCCCCTGGCCCAGGCACACTCTACCCTGCAGTCTTAGAACTGAGGATGACAGTGGACCAAATCCTGCATATAAATCAATACTCACAAATCCTCAGTTCGCGTATTTTCTCAAAGCATATTTTGTAATAGGCCTTAACTATGTTCTGGTTTATATGATGAGTCAAAGATTTTTTCTTATGAAGTTTTAAATTTTAATGTGAGATATACATTCACTGAAAACAATAGCAAAAAATCAAGTTTATTTTAAAAGAAAATAAGCATTACATCATTATATGAGTCTTAAATTATTCACCAGCAGATGGCAATATAATCATAAATGCTACTGATCATAGGCAATTAGATAGTTTGTAAAATATGGAAATAGCATATCTCCATGTTTCCAAAGAAATAAAATTCAATTTCACCCCACAGAATTTTCTTGCACCAAGACTTTTTTGGTCTTTTTATATCCATTTAAAAGCTATAAAAAGTCATTGATTTTATGATCTTGATTTTATTTTTAAAGATAAATTTATAAAATTTTATTTAAAACATGAAAAAACCCCTAAACTATTACAGAGAAGCTATGTTAATCAACGATAGACTCAATATTGTGATGGTGAATTTTATGAATTTTAAAATGTATAGTATCATTAGAATAGGGCTTTCCTGATAGCTCAGATGGTAAAGAATCAGCCTGCAATGCAGGAGACCCTGGTTCAATTCCTCGTCAGGAAAATCCATTGGAGAAGGGATAGGCTACTCACTCCAGTATTCTTGGGCTTCCCTTGTGGCTCAGCTGGTAAAGAACAATTAGAATAAGCTTTTTTTTTGTTGTTGTTGTAGTAGTGGGTCTTTAATTGCAAAATCAAACTAAATTATATATTTCGACAATATGAACATGGTCTATATGCAAGTATTATTGATTTCTAAGGTTCAAAATACCCTCTTTTAAATATCATAACCCTACTGGTTAAGGGAACCCTCCTATTTTTTTCCCAATCAATTTCCCTATGAATTAAGCAACAGAAACTTTTGCAGTGAGCTGCTAAGTTTAATATCTGAGCACTTTGATAACTAGAAGAGCTTACACATATGATACATAGTTTTATTCTTATTGCTTCCTTCTATAACATATAAACTAAGCATGTGTATGGGTTTGTAATATGAAGTTAGTGAAAGATTAATCTGTTCTAATATTTTATAATTAACTGAAATTTCTTCAGATTTCTTTTGTCTTTATGGGACTATTAAAAACTATCAAGGAGCCCATATTAGTTTAGTATACTTATAAAGAATCAGGAAAGCCTGAAAATTGCTTAGATCCATGATTTGTAAACTTTATTGCCTTTTAGAATTATCTAGGAAGCATTTAAAACTCACATCCAGGTCACTTCCATACAAATTAAGTAAGAATCTGAGGATGAGATCCACGTATCAGTAATTTTTAAGTTCCTAGGGTGAAGCTAGGGTTTAGACTGAAAGGTTAGACTTAAAGGTTCATATAAATCACCTGAGGATCTTATTAATACATAAACATTCAGTAGATATGGTGGGTTTTCATTTCCTGCTTTTGTAACCAGCTTCTAGGTGATGCTGCTGCATTTACCATGCTTTGGAAAGCATTGGCTTAGCTCTTTAAGGACACTGGTTCTCAATATTTTGTGCATATCAGAATTACCTGGAAAAACTGGTAAAAACAGGCTCAGAACTTAGTATACTTCAATGAACCCAAGTGATGCTGACTCACAAAAAGTTTGAGGATGATTGTTTTAAGATAACTAGATTTCCTATGGGTAAATAAACCTAGACATTATCATTTGAACACTCTGTTTCTTTGATAGTAACTTCAAACTTGACTGACAAGATGACTGGCCTGGCTGGATGCTCTTCTCAGTTGGAAATACATTCCACCTCCTCTAGTTGTAGAAATTCTACCTACCTTTAAGACCCTGCCCTAATGACAGTTGGTCTAGAAGGTCTGTCTGATAATCACTTCTAAGGGACTTGAACTCTCCTCCAGCTGTGCATAGTTCCATTGGCTTCATTGGCTCCATTGGCAACTTTTCTCTCCTGCTAGTGTTAAACTAAAACCAGAGGTTGAATTAACATTTCAATTTTCCCTGCCTTTCCTCTGAGTTCTCCTTCAATCAGATTTGATCCCTTTCCTCATTTTAAACTGTATGGTGAATAAATACTCTGTTCAGGAAAGAGTTAACATAATGGAGACTGTTAAATAAGCTCTATGACTATGGGTCATGTGAGTCTTGCTACCCACCATATCCACTATACCTGACATATAATGGATATTTAAAGGTTGTCTTTGGCTCAAATAATGAGAGGAGTGGAAAAATGGGAGCCAAACCATAAAGACATTTTATGGTGAGCTAGGAATTTGAGAGTTGATCTTATAAATAATGTGACATAATTTTTCAATGGGGATATGGTGTGATTAATTTTTTTTTAAATATAGAAGTTTTGGCAAAAATAGAGAGGATTAGAATGAAGAGGAAAAAGGAGGCAAAGAGTCCCATTAGAAGGATATCATATAGTAAAGGTTAGATTAGACATTAAGGGATGGAACAAAGTAAACCACCACTTTTATCAAGCAGCTACTTTATACTACTTAATGGCAACCCACTCCAGTATTCTTGCCTGGAGAATCCCAGGGATGGCGGAGCCTGGTGGGCTGCCATCTATGGGGTCGCACAGAGTTGGACATGACTGAAGCAACTTATCAGCAGCAGCATAATGCTAAGTACTTACTGCACATAATCTTTTATTTTTATAAATATGCCATATAAGAGACATTCTCATTTTATAGATAATGAAATCCAGGCTACGTAACTTCTCAAAGAGGTTAAGTAACTTATTCAAGACTCGTACGTGAGAACTAAAACTGGAACCCCAAAATGTCTAACTCCAAAACCTTACACTGCAGTAACAGTAATGATAGGGATGGAATAAAGAGGGCAGGTTCTGGAGGCATTTTCTTAAAAAAATATCAGTCCTCAGGTAATTTAAAAAATAATTTATTTGGCTGCGCCTGGTCTTGGTTGGGTCACATGGAATCTTTCATCTTTATTGCAGCATGCTGATCTTTCAGCTGCTGCATGTGAACATTTTAGTTTCAATATGTGGGATCTAGTTCCCTGACCAGGGATTGAACCCATGGCCCCTGCACTGGGAGTATGGAGTCCCAGCCACTGGGCCACCAGGAAAGTCCCTGGAGACATTTTTATTTTGAGGAGAACTAACACACTGGGGTGACTGATTCAGGCTTATGAAAAGCAAGAGAGGGGTATTGTGCAGCATGTCTGTGATTGCTTGTGCTTTGATATCGGCTGTAATGAATGCCATTATGTGTTGGAGACTGAGGCAATAGGGTCTGGCTGTTACAGACTCCTAAGAAGAATGGCCCAGGAGAAAGGCAGTGGCTACATGATTCTGGCACAGGCCCCCTCGTTTGTTTTCTGATTCTCTTAGTGTATTTGTATGGTAACTTGGACACATTACATTATAAAGATGAGTGTCTGAAAAAAAGAGTTTCTACTGGTATCTGGTGTAGGAGGTAAGGCAGAGAGCATCTTCCATTTTTCTGAACCTATTAAATACAGTATTTTAAGGAAAAATATAGTCAATACTGTGCCAAACAGTATGTTTTCAAATCATGAATTTAGAGCTATAATGTGAAAAAAAAATCATCAATAGGGAATTTGTTCATATGGCATAAAATTTAAAAAGCTCTGCCTATCTTTTACTTTCAGAGTCCAGATTAATTTAGTCCTGTTAAAATGGGAGAAGTTGTGATGTAATTCCAGATAAGAATAAAACTGATTCAATTTTCTGGGAATTGTAGTCTGGCTCTAATTTAAAAAATTCTACTTCAGTTTGGTGGGCATTTAAGTTTTTAGCTTCTATACAGCAGTGTCACAAATGATCTCTTGGGTTTTTTTTTTTTTTTGCACATCTCTTGTACTTATGCCCATCAAACTGCTTCAGTCTATAAAGTACCTGAAACTCGGCATTATCATAGTAACTGACAATGTAAAAAAATGCGTCAATGCTGCTCAAAGGTGTTCTGTATCTTTTCCAATGTTCTTAATTTTTAAAATTTTTAAAAAATAATTAAAAATAATTTTTAAATAAAATATTAAAAATTATTTTCCTTATCACCATTTTCAAAAGAATGCTTTTTGTAAGCTAATGAGATGACTGGTGACTGGGGCTCCCTAGTTAGTGTCAGCACAAGATCTTGTCACTGGCAAGAACAAGGTGTGAACTTTCAGCATTACGCTTGACCTCAGGGGAAGGGAGAGGGGCTGGAGAATGAGCTAGTAAACTATCATGCTTACACGTGACAAAGCTTTCATAAAAATATTTAAGCTATAGAGTTAAGAGAGTTTCTGGGTTGGTGAACACACCCGTGTTAGGGGGGGAGGGTTGCTGCTACTGCTAAGTTGCTTCAGTCGTGTTCGACTCTGTGCGACCCCATAGACGGCAGCCCACCAGGCTCCCCCGTCCCTGGGATTCTCCAGGCAAGAACACTGGAGTGGGTTGCCATTTCCTTCTCCAATGCATGAAAGTGAAAAGTGAAAGTGAAGTCGCTCAGTTGTGTCCGACTCTTGAGCGACTGCATGGACCACAGCCTACCAGGCTGCTCCTTCCATGGGATTTTCCAGGCAAGAGTACTGGAGTGGGTTGCCATTGCCTTCTCCATCAGGGAGGTTCAGTTCAGTTCAGTTCAGTTCAGTTGCTCAGTCATGTCTGACTCTTTGCGACCCCATGAATTGCAGCACTCCAGGCCTCCCTGTCCATCACCAGCTCCTGGAGTTCACTCAAACTCATGTCCATCGAGTTGGTGATGTCATTCAGCCATCTCATCCTCCGTCGTCCCCTTCTCCTCCTGCCCCCAATCCCTCCCAGCATCAGGGTCTTTTCCAATGAGTCAACTCTTCGCATCAGGTGGCCAAAGTATTGGAGTTTCAGCTTTAGCATCATTCCTTCCAAAGAACACCCAGGACTGATCTCCTTTAGGATGGACTGGTTAGATCTCCTAGTAGTCCAAGGGACTCTTAAGTCTTCTCCAACACCACAGTTCAAAAGCATCAATTCTTTGGCACTCAGCTTTCTTCACAGTCCAACTCTCACCTCCATACATGACCACTGGAAAAACCATAGCCTTGACTATACGGACCTTTGTTGGCAAAGCAAGGTCTCTGCTTTTGAATATGCTATCTAGGTTGGTCGTAACTTTCCTTCCAAGGAGTAAGCGTCTTTTAATTTCATGGCTGCAATCACCATCTGCAGTGATTTTGGAGCCCAAAAAAACAAAGTCTGACACTGTTTCCACTGTTTCCCCATCTATTTGCCATGAAGTGATGGGACCAGATGCCGTGATCTTTGTTTTCTGAATGTTGAGCTTTAAGCCAACTTTTTCACTCTTCTCTTTCACTTTCATCAAGAGGCTTTTTAGTTCCTCTTTACTTTCTGCCATAAGGGTGGTGTCATCTGCATATCTGAGGTTATTGATGTTGGTTCACCCTAAATGCCTTTAATCCTCTAATCCTCACCCTCTGTGCCTTTTCATCTAGCTGAACATTTGTATCTTTTATAATATCCTTTATAATAAACTGGTAAACTTAAGTGTTAAAAATTATTTTTCTAATTCTGAAAAAATATTTTATAAAATATATAAAGGCGTGAAGGAAAAAAAAATTCCTATAATCTCATTGCCAACCACTGGTAGCATACTCTAAGTAACTTTGGAGTGAAAATATATCCACCCCTTCACCTGATTTTGTAATAGAGTAAATAGTATTCAATATTGTAATTGACACTCTGTAGGAACATATTAAAAGATGCAGAAAAAGAGGCATGTGGAAATGGATGTTTTGTGATACCAAAAGATCCAACAAGGAATTATTTTATTTCACTGAAGGGCCCAAGGGATGCATTTACAATCAGGAATGTATCGAGAGAAATCAGTATCAAGTGAAAGTGCTGTGGTGATTTCTCTGCAGGCCAAGGTTGACAGTAGAAAAATTGGTCATAGAGCTGGACTTATTAACTGCAGTGGAAATGACAGGGCCACAAAGCAAAAGAGGTTGTTGTTGGTTAGCTTCCAGAAGCTGAGCAGTCACAATTATCATGAGTCAGTAAGGTTGAAGTGTGTTTGTGTGTTAGTCATTCAGTCATGTCCAATTCTTTGTGACCCCATGGACTGTAACCTGCCAGACTCCTCTGTCCATGGAATTCTCCAGGCAAGAATACTGAAGTGGTTTTCATTCTCTTCTCTAGGGAATCGTCTTGACCCAGGGATCAAACGCAGGTCTCCTACATTGCAGGCAAATTCTTTACCATCTAAACCATTAGGGAAGCCCAGTAAGGTTGAAGGGGAGTCATCAAAATGGCTTGACCTTGAAGGAATTGCAAAGATGATTAAAGTACATGATGTCACCAAGGGAAAAACAGGTTTAACCGTACATGCTAAAGGCAGAAGACAAAAATACATAAGCAGGAGACTGAAGTCAGTTACTCCCTGCTCCAAAAGAGTATCTTGCTCAAGACCTGGACTCAATCCATTTCTCAGATCTGGAATCTGTTGACTGAAGAGGTGGTCAGGATAGAGTTGTTAACTAAAATACTGGATGCCTAGTTAAATTTGAATTTCAGATAAACAACAGCGTTTTAGTATAAGCATGCTCTATACAATACTTGGAAAGTATTTTGGCTAAATATTATTCATTTCTTATCTGAAATTCAAATTTAATTGTATCCTTTTTTTTGTTGTTGTTAAATCTGGCCAGCATACCCCTAGAAATTCTAAAACAAAACATATACTATGTTGATTCTTCTGATCTTTTCCTGAAGGGACGTATGGCTATTTACTTGGATGACAGTGCACTAGATGTTCTGAGGAATCTTGGACACAGAATTTGGGTTGATGTTGATATCTGGAGACCAGGAGCATCACTGTGGCTCCATTCTGGGCAGTAAATGGAGTAGTGGCCAAGTTTCAGTTTCCATCAGGTCTACTGAGTCCAAGACTGGGAGTCTCATGACCATTTCCTTGGTTTAGGAATGTATTAATGGCATTGATATACATAGCAGCTGATGTAACTGCTATTCTCTAGGCCTTATCCTATAGCGGGGAAGCCAAAGTGGGAACCTTTAAAACTGTATGCATTCCTCTCCAACCTCTACCTTCTGCTAAGATAAAATAATCATTGCATATTTCAGGCAATATGGCAGAGATTATTTCCGCCGCTAAGGATCATAAAGATGCAAGGGTGGTGGTGCCCTTCATCTATCTCTTTAATTTACCTGTTTCTTTCCTGCAGCAGTTGGATGGATTCTCAGAAGAGATTATAGATTACTACAAGCTCAACTAAGTATTGGTACCCACTCTGGCTGCTATGCTGCCTGTGGAATCATAGCAACAGTATGTTAATAAGGTCTTGGGCACATGGTATGCAGACACTGATTTGGTAAATATGTTCTTTTCTCTCCCAGTCAGAAAAAAAGTATCAGAAACTGCATTCACTGGGAATGAGCAAAAATTTACATGAGTTTTGCCATAGGGCTTTCTGTCACAATATGGTCAAAAGAGATCTGGGCCCTCTGAACATCCTAAGAATATCACATCAATCCATTAAATTGGTGACATCATGTTGATTAAGCCAGATAAACTAGATGTGGCTAGCATGCTGGAGATCACAGTAAAAAAGTTACGTTGAATGGGAAACAAAATATTCAAAGATTCCATAATGTGCCATTCAAGAAAATCTTAGAGATCCAGTGCTCAGGGTCATGCTGGAACACCTACTCCAATATGAAAGATAATTTGCAGCATCTTGCATCCTCTACTACAAAGAAACATAGGGTCCATTTCTCTTTGGGTTTTGAGGGCAGCACATTCCACACTCAGTAGTTGTATTCTAGACCATTTGCTGAGTGACCCAGAAGGCTGCCAGATTTGAGTAGGACCCAGGCAGGAATTGTTTCCACATTAAGACCAGGCTCTGGTGTGATTAGCTCTGCTGCCTAGGCCATATTATTTGTCTGACCCATGATACTGAGAGAGTTAAAGCTTAGGCAGGTTGATCAGAAGTCCAAGGCCCTTAAGGGAGGAAGAGGCAAACATTCTTTTAGACATTTGTTTGCCTTAGTCAGGTAGGACATGTTTCTTTTACTCCCTGTGTTGATATAGCAACAATATATCTCACTCAAGACCTGGCCTTTCTTTAGGTCTGGAGCTAATGATTACACAGCACAATAATACATCTTACTCATTGGTATGCTTTTCTTAGGCTCTATGTTAATGATTATGTGTGAAAATTGCTCAGTTGTGTCCAACTCTTGAATTCTTCAGGCCAGAATAGTGGAGTGGATAGCCTTTACCTTCTCCAGGGGATCTTCCCAACCCAGGGATCAAACCCAGGTCTCCCACATTGCAGGTGGATTTTTTACCAGCTGAGCCACAAGGGAAGCTCTACATGCAGAGTCTATCATATGAAATGCTGGGCTGGATGAATCACAAGCTGGAATCAAGATTGCTGGGAGAAACAGCAACAACCTCAGTTAAGCAGATAATATTGCTTTAATGGCAGAGATTTCAGAACTGTATTACAGTCTGAAGAATTTCCTTATCTACTCCTATTTCCTTTCCCCTTAATTTTCATAGATACTACTTGTAGTAAATCACTGCAGATAGTGACTGCAGTCATGAAATTAAAAGACGCTTGCTTCTTGAAAGAAAAGCTATGACCAACCTAGACAGCATATTAAAAAGCAAGGACATTACTTTGCCAACAAAGGTCCTTCTAGTCAAAGCCATGGTATTTCCAGTAGTCATGTATGAATGTGAGAGTTTGACTATAGAGAAAGCTGAGCACCAAAGAATTGATGCTTTTGAACTGTGGTGTTGGAGAAGACTCTTGAGAGTCCCTTGGACTGCAGGGAGATCCAACCAGTCTATCCTAAAAGAAATCAGTCCTGGGCATTCATTGGAACGACTGATGCTGAAGCTGAAACTCCAATACTTTGGTCACCTGATGTGAAAAACTGACTCACTGTAGAAGACCCTGATGCTGGGAAAGATTGAAAGCAGGAGGAGAAGGGGATGACAGAATATGAGTTTATTGGATGGCATCACTGACTCGATGGACATGAGTTTGAGTAAGTTCTGTGAGTTGGTGATGGACAGGGAAGCCTGGCATGTTGCAGTCTATGGGGTCACAAAGAGTTGGACACGACTAAGTGACTGAACTGAACTGAACTTTCAGTAAGGGCTTCCCAGGTGGTTCTAGTAGTAAAGAACTCTCCTCAGGAGACATAAGAGATGCTGGTTTGATCCCTGGGTTGGGAAGATCCCCTAGAGAAGGAAATGACAACTCACTCCAGTATTCTCTAGGCCTGGAGAATTCTATGGACAGAGGAGCCTAGTGGCTACAGTCCACGGGGTCACAAAGAGTTGGACGCAATTGAAGTGAGTTAACTGAAAGCCTCTTGTTCGTCTACCTTCTCCTGGGCATCTGTTTCCTGGAGGACCCAAAAGATGCACAGACTTTTTAGGTTTTCACTATTTTAATAGTGAATGTGACTTTAATTTTCAAAGTACATGTTTGAATAATTCTGTTCCCTGTTGTTTGCCTCTATGCATTGACTATTTTATTATATAGTACTTTTTCACCCTAAACCAGAAATGTACTTAATTACTCACACAAATCATTCATAAAGATATATTTGAGTGTGTCAACAATAATAACTTAGTATAACAATTCCACAGTGGGCTTCTGGGGTGAAAAATCTGCCAGCAGTGCAGAAGCTACAAGAGATACATGTTTGATCCCTGGGTCAGGAAGATCCCCTGGAGAAGGGAATGGCACCCACTGCAATATTCTTGCCTGGAGAATCCCATGGACAGAGGAGCCTGGAGGCCTACAGTCCATAGGGCCGCACAGAGTCAGACACTACTGAAGCAACTGAGCACACAAAATAATTCCACCAGAAGTTAATTATAATATAAAATCCTGCTGGGTAAATGTGCCTTCATTCAAGGATATACATGGGTAGTATGGATGTGTCAAGTGGTAAAAGTATTCAGTAATTACAGAAACCTTAGACTGCCACCTAAATGTAATTTGAATATGATTATAAATTTATGGCTAAATAAATTTATAATTATAAATTTATGGCTAAATGTATTCCTGGCATAGTATATATTCAATATATATTTGTTGAATGAATGAATGAAATAACTGGCATACAATACTGACCAAATAATTATTTAGGAGTTTTAAAGTAGAATTAGAAATATTTTACTCATTTTTCTGAAACTATGTAATAATTATAAATTATTAACAAAATGTGGTAATTCGCAGGAAAATTCTCTTAGGAGCTCTTTGCACACAATCTCTCTGATTCCAATTACCATGACTCTTTTCCACACTTTCAGGCCCAGTGGGAGTTTCTTAGGACATCCTGTTGGTGTTAGACTCTAGATACTGAATTATCTTTCACTGATTTCCATATGGCCTACCCAACCTATATAAATAATCTTTTCTGTTTCTTTTTCCCAGTTCACCAACTTGAGTGTGCCATCTGTTTCCTGCTATCCTGACTGAATAGAGGCAGAACAGCTTGAAAAGATTCCAACATACATTCAGAAGAGATAAAAAGTTATGCTTCAGTTTTTAGGAAGACCCTCTGGAAGGACTGTTCACATTCTGCTGAGTAAAGCTAGGTGAAACATACCCAAGGCAAGGATTTTGAGGCATGTGGCTAAGATACTTCCTAGAGAAACTCCACAGGTATGCGATGCCAAAGTGCCACTCACAGTGTTGCCAAAGTGAATTATCACAAGTTGATCTCTCTGGAAGTAGATAAGGAGATGGAGTTCAGTGTGAAAGATATGTGTCAGAGATCATCACCTGCAAAAGGAAGGAGGAGGAATTGGGTGGAGGAAGCATCACAGTTATCAGGGTGGTGGCCAACACCGTTGGGGGAAGAGGTGTAGCAGTGTGTGTGTTGTAGGGGGAAATAAGGGAGTGAGATGAGGCCTAGGTCAGGCCAAAATGGTTGGATCTTTATTCTTCCATTGCGTTCAGTCAGCGAATGCCGGCTGCCTCAGAAAGGCTAGGATGTTGGTCAAGTCACATCCTTCATACATCGGCTTGGTTGCCAAGGGCTGAGAGATGTACTCTCCACAGCTGGGTAACAAGCTCTTTCTTGAAGGGAATCTGTGTGACTTATCATTTTGTGTACAAAACGTGTATAAGGCTACTAACAGTAGTCTTACAGCTGCCAGTTTTTTTTTTTTTTGAGATAAAATTTGTTCATTTGATGGCAAATAAATTTGAAGTGTACAGTTCAATATGTTCTAATAATTGTAAGTACCCAAGCAACAAAACTATCCCAGTTAACATAACAAATACTTTTCACTACTATACAATTTCCTCTCTCTTATGCCTAGTCAGTCCTCTCTTTTATATATTATTTTTTATTTCAATAGGATTTTTAAAAATTGTTTTTTAAAATTTTTATTTATTTTAAATGAAGTCTAATTACTTTACACAGTATAGTGGTTTTTGCCATATATTGACACGAATCAGCCATAGGTGTACATGTGTCCCCCCGTCTTGAAACCCTCTCCCACCCTCCCACCTCCCTCTCCATCTCATCTCTCTGGTTGTCCCAGTGCACCTGTTTTGAGTGCCCTGTTTCATGCATCAAACCTGGACTGGTGATCTGTTTCATATATGGTAATATACATGTTTCAGTGCTATTCTCCTGAATCAACCCACCCTTGCCTTCTCTAACAGAGTTCAAAAGTCTGTTCTTTACATCTGTGTCTCGTTTGCTGTCTTGCATAAAGGGTCATCATTACCATCTTTCTAAATTCCATATATATGCATTAATATACTGTATTGGTGTTTTTCTTTCTGACTTACTTCACTCAGTATAATAGGCTCCAGTTTCATCCACCTCATTCAAGTGCATTCTTTTTAATAGCTGAGTAATATTCCATTGTGTATATGTACCACAGCTTTCTTATCCATTCATCTGCTGATGAACATCTAAGTTGCTTCCAAGTCCTAGCTATTGTAAACTGTGCTGCAATGGACACTGAGGTACTCGTGTCTCTTTCATAATGGTTTCATCAGGGTGTATGCCCACCAGTGGGATTGCTGGGTCATATGGCAGTTCTATTTTAAGTAATCGCTACACTGTTCTCCATAGTGGCTGTAGTAGTTTGCATTCCCACCAACAGTGTAAGAGGTTTCCCTTTTCTCCACACCCTCTCCAGCATTTATTGTTTGTGATGTTTGGATAGCAGCCATTCTGACTGGCATGAAATGGTACTTTGTTGTGGTTTTGGTTTGGATCTCTCTGATAATGAGTGATGTTTAGAATCTTTTCATGTGTTTGTTAGCCATCTGTATGTCTTCTTTGGAGAAATGTCTGTGTAGTTCTTTGGCCCATTTTTGATTCAATCATTTATTTTTCTGGTATTGAGCTGCAGGAGCTGCTTGTATATTTTGGAGATTAATTCTTTGTCAGTTGTTTCATTTGGTATTATTTTCTCCCATTTTGAAGGTTGTCTTTTCACCTTGCTTATAGATTTCTTCTCTGTGCCAAAGCTTTTAAGTTTAATTAGGTCCCATTTGTTAATTTTTGATTTTATTTCCATTACTCTGGGTCGTGGGTTATAGAGGATCTTGCTTTGATTTATGTCGTTGAGTGTTCTGCCTATTTTTTCCTCTAGGAGTTTTATAGTTTCTGGTCTTACATTTAGATCTTTAATCCATTTGGAATTTATTCTTGTGTATGGTATTAGAAAGTGTTCTAGTTTCATTCTTTTACAGGTGGTTGACCAGTTTTCCCAGCACCACTTGTTGAAGAGATTGTCGTTTCTCCATTGTATATTCTTGCCTCCTTTGTCAAAGATAGGGTGTCCATAAGTGTGTGGATTTATCTCTGGGCTTTCTATTTTGTTCCATTGATTTATACTTCTTTCTTTGTGCCAGCAGCATACTGTCTTTATGACTGTAGCTTTGTAGTATAGTCTGAAGTCAGGAAGGTTGATTCTTCCACTTCCATCCTTCTTTCTCAGGGTTGCTTTGGCTATTTGAGGCTTTTATGTTTCCATAAAAATTATGAAATTATTTACTCTAGTTCTGTGAAAAATACTGTTGGTAGCTTTATAGGGATTGCAATGAATTTATAGATTGCTTTGGATAGTATACTCATTTTCACTATACTGATTCTGCCAATCCACGAACATGGTATATTTCTCCATCTATTTGTATCATCTTTGATTTCTTACATCAGCATTATATAGTTTTCTGTATATAGGTCTTTTGTTTCTTTAAGTGAATTTATCCCTAAGTATTTTATTCTTTTCATTGCAATGGTAAATGGGATTGTTTCCTTACTTTATCTTTCTGTTTTCTCATTGTTAGTGTATGGGAATGCAAGGGATTTCTGTGTATTAATTTTATATCCTGCTACTTTACTATATTCATTGATTAGCTCTAGTAATTTTCTGGTGGTGTCTTTAGGGTTTTTTATGTAGAGGATCATGTCATCTGAAAATAGAGTTTTGCTTCTTCTTTTCCAATCTGGATTCTTTTATTTTTTTCTTTTCTGATTGCTATGGCTAAGACTTCTGAAACTATCTTAAATAGTAGTGGTGAGAGTGGGCACCCTTGTCTTCTTCCTGACTTCAGAGGAAACGCTTTCAATTTTTCGCCATTGAGAATAATGTTTTCTGTGGGTTTGTCATATATGGCTTCTATTATGTTTAGGTATATTCCTTCTAGGCCTGCTTTCTGGAGAGTTTTTTTTTTTTTTAATCATAAATGGGTGTTGAATTCTGTCAAAGGCTTTCTCTTTATCTATTGAGATGATCATGTGGTTTTTATCTTTCAATTTGTTAATGTGATGTGTTAATATGGTGATTGACTTGCGAATATTGAAGAATCCTTGCATCCCTGGGATAAAGCCCACTTGGTCATGATGTATGCTCTTTTAAACATATTGTTGGATTCTGTTTACTAGAATTTTGTTGAGGATTTTTGCATCTGTGTTCTCAGTGACATTGGCCTGTAGTTTTCTTTTTTTGGTGGTATCTTTGTCTGGTTTTGGTGTTAAGGTGATGATGCTCTCATAGAATGAGCTTGGGAATTGACCTTCCTCTGCAATTCTCTGGAAGAGTTTGAGTAAGGTAGGTGTTATCTCTTCTTTTTGGTAGACTTCAACTGAAGTCATCTGGTCCTGGGCTTTTGTTTGTTGAAAGATTTTTGATTACAGTTTCGATTACAGTGCTTGTGATGGGTCGGTTAAGATTTTCCACTTTTTCCTGGTTCAGTTTTGGTAGGTATTACTTTTCTATGAATTCGTCCATTTCTTCCAAGTTGTCCGTTTTATTGGTATTTAATTGCAGATAGTAGTTTCTTAACATCCTTTGTATTTCTGTGTTGTCTGTTGTGATTTCTCCATTTTCATTTCTAATTTTATTGATTTGATTCTTCTCCCATTTTTTCTTGATGAGTCTGGCTAATGGTTTGTCTATTTTATTTATCTTCTCAAAGAACCAGCTTTTGGTTTAGTTGATTTTTGCTTTAGTGTCTTTTCTTTTTCATTATTTCTGCTCTTGATTTTTATGATTTCTTTCCTTCTGCTAACTTTGAGGTTCTTCATTTCTTCTTTTTCTAGTTGCTTTAGGTGGGAAGTTAGATTATTTATTTGATGTTTCTCTTGTTTCTTTAGGTAAGCTTGTATTGCTATGAACCTTCCTCTTAACACTGCTTTTACTGAATTCCATATGTTTTGGGTTGTCGTGTTTTATTTTCATTTGTTTGTATGTATATTATGATTTCCTTTTTTATTTCTTCTGTGATTTGTTGGTTATTCAGAAGAGTTTAGTTTAGCCTCCATATGTTTGTATTTTTAATAGTTTTTTTTTTTCCCTATAGTTAACATGTAATCTTACATTATGATCAGAAAAGATGCTTGAAATGATTTCAATGTTTTTGAATTTACCAAGGCTAGATTTATGGCCCTGGATGTGATCTGTCCTGGAGAATGTTCTGTGTGCACCTGAGAAAAAGGTGAAATTCATTGTTTTGGGGTGAAATGCCCTGTAGATATCAATTACCTTTCATTGGTCCATTACATCATTAAAAAAACCTTGTGTTTTCTTGCTAATTTTCTATTTGGTTGATCTATCCATAGGTATGAGTGTGGTATTAAAGTCTCTCACTATTACTGTGCTGCTGTTAATTTCCCCTTTCATACTTGTTAGCATTTGCCTTGTGTATTGAGGGGCTCTTATGTTGGGTGCATATATATTTATAATTGTTATATATATCTTCTTCTTGGATTGATCCTTTGATCATTATGTAGTGTCCTTCTTTGTCTCATTGCATGGTCTTTATTTCAAAGTCTATTTTATCTGATGAGTATTGCTATTCCTGCTTTCTTTTGGCCTCCATTTGCATGAAATATCTTTTCCAGTCCTTCACTTTCAGTCTGTATGTGTCCCTTGGTTTGAGGTGGGTCTCTTATAAATATCATATATAGGGGTCTTGTTTTTGTATCCATTCAGCCAGTCTTTGTCTTTTGGTTGGGGCATTCAACGCATTTACATTTAAGGTAATTATTGACAAGTATGATGCCATTTCCGTTTATTTTGTTGTTTTGGGTTCGAG
Organism: Bos mutus; assembly: GCF_027580195.1. NCBI lineage: Eukaryota > Metazoa > Chordata > Mammalia > Artiodactyla > Bovidae > Bos > Bos mutus. The sequence goes on along the minus strand of NC_091631.1, from coordinate 72,994,427 downwards.
TTTATAAACCTTTTCTGTGTTTCCTGTTTAGAGAAGATCCTTTAGCATTTGTTGAAGAGCTGGTTTGGTGGTGCTGAATTCTCTAAGGTCTTGTTTCTCTGTAAAGTTTTTGATTTCTCCTTCATATCTGAATGAGATCCTTGCTGGGTATAGTAATATTGGTTGTAGTTTTTTCTCTTTCTTCACTTTAGGTATGTCCTGTCATTCCCTTCTGGCCTGAAGAGCTTCTTCTTCTTTTTTTTTTAAATTTTATTTTATTTTTAAATTTTACAATATTGTATTAGTTTTGCCAAATATCGAAATGAATCCGCCACAGGTATACCTGTGTCCCCCATTCTGAACCCTCCTCCCTCCTCCCTCCCCATACTCTCCCTCTGGGTCGTCCCAGTGCACCAGCCCCAAGCATCCAGTATCGTGCATCGAACCTGGACTGGCGACTCGTTTCATACATGATATTATACATGTTTCACTGCTATTCTCCCAAATCTCCCCACCCTCTCCCTCTCCCACAGAGTCCATAAGACTGATCTATACATCAGTGTCTCTTTTGTTGTCTCGTACACAGGGTTATTGTTACCATCTTTCTAAATTCCATATATATGCGTTAGTATACTGTATTGGTGTTTTTCTTTCTGGCTTACTTCACTCTGTATAATAGGTTCCAGTTTCATCCATCTCATTAGAACTGATTCAAATGTATTCTTTTTAATGGCTGAGTAATACTCCATTGTGTATATGTACCACAGCTTTCTTATCCATTCATCTGCTGATGGGCATCTAGGTTGCTTCCATGTCCTGGCTATTATAAACAGTGCTGCGATGAACATTGGGGTACACGTGTCTCTTTCCCTTCTGGTTTCCTCAGTGTGTATGCCCAGCAGTGGGATTGCTGGATCATAAGGCAGTTCTATTTCCAGTTTTGTAAGGAATCTCCACACTGTTCTCCATAGTGGCTGTACTAGTTTGCATTCCCACCAACAGTGTAAGAGGGTTCCCTTTTCTCCACACCCTCTCCAGCATTTATTGCTTGTAGACTTATGGATCGCAGCCATTCTGACTGGAGTGAAATGGTACCTCATAGTGGTTTTGATTTGCATTTCTCTGATAATAAGTGATGTTGAGCATCTTTTCATGTGTTTGTTAGCCATCTGTATGTCTTCTTTGGAGAAATGTCTATTTAGTTCTTTGGCCCATTTTTTGATTGGGTCATTATTTTTCTGGAGTTGAGCTGTAGGAGTTGCTTGTATATTTTTGAGATTAGTTGTTTGTCCGTTGCTTCATTTGCTATTATTTTCTCCCAAAGACAGAAATATTGATCAATGGAACAAAATAGAAAGCCCAGAGATAAATCCATGCACATATGGCCACAGTTACAAAGCCACTGGCCTGAAGAGCTTCTATTGAAAGATGAGCTATTATCCTTATGGAGATCCCCTTGTGTGTTACTTGTTGCTTTTCCTTTGCTGCTTTGAATATTTGCTCTTTGTATTTGATTTTCATTAGTTTGATTAATATGTGTCTTGGGGTGTTGTGCCTTTGGTTTGTCCTGTTTGGGAGTCTGATTTTCTTGGACTTGGGTGGTTATTTCCTTGCCTATTTTAAGGAAGTTTTCAACTATTATTTCCTCAAGTATTTTCTCATGCCATTTTCTTTTTGTCTTCTTCTTCTGGGACACCTATGATTCGAATGTTGGGGCATTTAACATTGTCCCAGAGTTCTCTGAGGTTGCCCTCACTTCTTTTAGTTCTTTTTTCCTCTCTGCTCCGTTTATTTCCACCATTCTATCTTCCAACTCACTTATCCTCTGCACTGCTCAAGTTATTCTCCTGTTGGTTCCCTTCTGAGTGCTTTTGGTCTCAATTATTGCACTATTCATTACTGATTGATTCTTCTTCATTTCTTCTAGGTTCTTTTAAAATATTTCTTGCATCTTCTCAATCCTTGTCTCTAATCTATTTATCAGTAACTTCATTTTGTTTTCAAGGTTGTGGATCATCTGTACTATCATCATTCTGAATTCTTTTTCAGGTAGACTCCTTATCCCCACCTCTTCTGTTTCGTTTGGTGGGTATTTATCAGATTCCTTTACTTGCTGCATATTTCTTTGCCTTTTCATTTCTTTTAGATTGCTGTGTTTGGGGTGCCCTTTCTATACGTTGGAAGTTTGTGGTTCCTCTTTACTGTGGAGCCTGCTCCCTGTGGGTGGTGTTGGACTAGTGGCTTGTCAAGGTTTCCTGGTTGGGGTACCTTATGTCTGTGTTCTGGTGGGTGAAGCTGGATCTCTTCTCTCTGGAGTGCAATGAAGTGTCCAGTAGTGAGTTTGGGTGTCTATGGGTTTGACATGGCTTTGGGAAGCCTGTCTTTTAATGCTCAGTGTTGTGTTCTTACTTTGCATGGTATGTCTTGCACTGAAACTTTTTGGCTCTTGGATGGAGCTTGGTTTCAGTGTTGATATGGAGACCTTTGGGTGAGCTCTTGTCTATTAATGTTCCCTGGAATCAGGAGTTCTCTGATGTTCTCAAATTTTGGAATTAAGCCTCCTGCCTCTGGCTTTCAGTCCCTCTCACAGTATCCTCAAGACTTCTCCATTGATACATCACAGATGATAAAACATCTAGGTTAATGGTGAAACAATTCTCCACAGTGAGGGACACCCAGAGAGATTCACAGAACTACATGGAGAAGAGAAGAGGGAGATATAGGTGACCAGGAGGAGAAGAGGGGGAGTCAAAAGGGGATAGAACAGTCTAGCCAGCAATCAATTCCCTAAGTGCTCTCCATAGCCTGGAACACCCAGAGAGATTCACAGAGTTAATAGAAAAGAGAAGGGGGAGGAGGGAGATAGAGGTGATCTGGTGGAGAAAAGCTGGAGTCAAAAGAGGAGAGAGCAATCAAGACAATAATGAAATCCCTAAGTGAAAACGGACACTGAAAATTAGGTTCTTAAAGGTACAAAATTGAAAACAAATACCAAAAAGCAAAGATTGAAAATCCAGAATAGAGGTTGGATTCTCAAAATACAGTATAAAAATAAAAAATAAAATTAATCAGAAAATTAAAAAAATACATATATGAAATTTGCTTTAAAAATAAGGTCTTTTTTTTTTTTTTTTGTAAGGTGGGTTGTGTGTCTTAATCAGCTCCCTGGTCCTGGCCGCTTGGCTTCCCAGGTGTGCCAGAGAGCACCATCTCAGGTGTGCCGTGTGTCTCCTCTGGGGAGCTGATATCAGGTTGCAATACTCCTGGTAGATGTCAACTGTCCAGGATCCCAGGAAGACGTGGTTAGCAACTGGGAGCCTGCTCACAGTTTGGAGCTCACTGGTGGTGAACGGGAGTGTCTGGGCTAACTCTCTACTGGCCATTTCTGTTAGGTACCATTCCGTGGGCTTTTTTTTTTTTCTCCTGGTTATGTTGCCATCTGAGATTGCAAAACTCCCCACAGACCTGCCTGTGAGAGGGTTTCCTACTGTGTGGAAACTTCTCCTTCTAGACTCCCTCCCCAGGTTGGGTCACTGTCTCTAACTCTTTTGTCTCTATTTTTGTCTTTTTTTATTTTATTCTACCTCCTTTCAAAGAGAATGGGCTCCCTTTCTGGGTGCCTGGTGTCCTCTGCCAGCCTTCAGAAGTTGTTCTGTGGAAGTTGCTCAACATTCAAATGATCTTTTGATGAATTTGTGGGGTAGAAAGTGGTCTCCTCATCCTGTTCCTCCACCATCTTGGGATCATCCCTCTCAATAGGATGAGATTTTTTGAGATTTATACACTTCTGTGTTTTAGTAGTTTGTTCATTTTTTCTGTCAAGTAGTTTTGCATTTAATGAATGTGCCAAAATTTGTCCATTCTACAAGTGGTAGAATATGTGCGTTGTTTATCCTTTTTTTTTTTTTCTCTTATCAATAATATTGTAATGGGTAAGTGTTCTGTGGACATATGTTTTCGTTTCTCTTGGGTAAATATCTGAGAGCAGAATTAGCGTATCATGTGGTAAATGCAAATTTAACTCATAAAGAAACTGCTAAACTGTTTTCAAGTGATTGTATCAGTTTACACTTTCACCAGCTATGTATGAGAGTTCCAGTTGCTTAAATTCTTACCAACACTATTAGTCTTTTTAATTTTATCCATGAATTTGAAGTTGCATTTACTGGTTGTTTTAAACTTGTATTTATTGATGTTAATTATCTTTCATCTTTTCATATATCTGTTGATTATTCACACATCTTCTTTTTCAAAGTGTCTGATGCCCATGTTTTCCATTAAGAAAAAATTGTTTTGTAGGATAAAAAGTTGATAAAAGTACTTTGCCACATATATATATATACATTTATGCATATGTATAATTTGGCTTTTATTTTCTTAATGATTTCTTTAAAAAGCAGAAGCGTTTGAAAAAACTGTTAGACCTTAATTAATCACTATTTTTTTCTTTTACAGTTAGTGATTTTTGTGTCCTATAAAATACTTGCTTCTCAAAATTGCAAAGATATTCACCTTTGTGTTCTTTTGTAAAGTTTATGAGTCTATCTTTTTAATACGGATTTATGATTTATCTCATATTAATTTTACATGGTGTGAGATAGTGATTGAGGTTGATTTGTTTTTCATGTGAGTAACAAATTGCTTTAGCACCATTTGTTAAAAAAATGTTCAAAAGCCAATTAACTATATATGGGTAAGTAAGGCAATGGCACCCCACTCCAGTGTTCTTGCCTGGAGAATCCCAGGGATGGGGGAGTCTGGTGGGTTTCTGTCTATGGGGTCGCACAGAGTCAGACACGACTGAAGCAACTTAGCAGCAGCAGCAGCAGCAGCATATATTATGTGTGTACATATGGTTTAGTATACTTAGATATATTTCTAAATTCTCTATCATACATATGGATTTATATGCCCATTTTGCAACCAATACCACACTATCTAGGTTATTGTAATTTTATAACATGTCCTAAAATCATGTAGTATCTTTCAGTTTTGTTCCTTTAAAAGAGTATATTGGCTACTCAGATCTTTGCATTTCTCTATATTATTTTTGTAATCAACCTTCTTATTTCTACAGAAAAAATTTGTGCTTGGATTTGATTTGGCTTGAGCATCTACAGATCAATTTTGGGAGAATTAATATCAGTTCCTGAGTTTTCAATTCATGAACATGGTGTATCTATCATTTATTAACATTCTTCTAAATTTCTCTCTACAAGGTCTTCTAGTTTTTAAAATACAGATTTTGCATTTTTTAAAAATTAAGTTTATTCCTACATATTTTATTTTTTGATGTTTTTCAAATTGTTTTGTTTTACATTTATTTTCCAAATATTTGATGCTACCAAATATAAATGCAATTGAATTTTTGCCTATTGACCCTATATTCTAAAACACTGTTAAATTCATCCATGAATTCTAGACACTTTTCTGTTGATTGTCTAGGATTTTCTATATAAGCAATAATATCTTTTGTAAATAATTTTCTTTCCAGTCTTTATTCCTTTTATTTCTTTCTCTTGCCATACCAGCAGAACACTATACAGTACTGAGTAGAAATTGTTATAGCAGACATCATTGCTTTGTTCCTGGTTTTAGGGAAACCACACCCAATATTACCTTTAAGCATGATGTTAGCTGCAGGTTTTCATTGAGGCCATTTATCAGGTAGGTCTGAATTTTTATCACAAAGGCTTTTGTCTGAGTCATTTGAAATGATCTCATTTTTAATATGTTTTTCTCCTTCATTCTATTAATATGGTAAATTACATTTATTGGTTTTTAAATATTAAATCAGCCTTGCATTTCTGATATTCACCTTTGTGAATTTTATCTTGATGTATTATCCTTTATATGTATTGTTGAACTTGCTTAGCAGTATTTTGTTAAGGAATTTTGCTTTTATCTTAATGAGAGGTATTATTTTGTAATATTCTTTCTGGTAAATTTTTTCCTCGAGGTTTCTGTATTGGGATTCTGCTGATGTCAGAAAACCAGTTGGAAAGTGTTCCTTCCTTTTCAATTTTCATAGAGTTTGTATAAGATTGATATATTTATTCCCTATATGTCAGATAGAATTTATTAGTGAAGTCATCTGTGACTGGGGTTTTCCTTGTGATAAGGTTTTATTAACAAATTCAATTTTCATTGATAGAATGTTCATATAGTCTTGCTAAGTATTTATTTTTCAAGAATTTGCTTTTAACTCTAAATTATTAAATTATCAGCATAAAGTTATTCATTACTTTCTTTTTAGTATCTTTAGAATCTATAGTTTTACTTCTTTTATTCCTAATATTGGAAATTTTTGTTTTCTTTCTCTTTTCCTTTTTCAGTCTTAAATAGGTATATCATTTTATTTATCCTTTACAAGGACTAGCATTTATCTTTATTATTTTTCTTTGTTGCATGTCTGTTTTGTATTTTATTTATTTCTACCTTATTCCTTTGCTCCTCTTCATTTTGGGTTTGACTGTCTTAACTTTGTAAGGTAGAAGCTTTTGTCATTGATATTATACTTTCTTCTGTCTAATATAAGTGATTAAAGACATAGATTTCCCTCTTAGGGACTTGGTTTAGGTTTCTTCATTTTCTTTTCTTGAGATTTGTTGAACTTTTTAGATCTGAGAGTTTATAATATTCATCAAATATGAAAACTAATACTCGAAGATTTTTCATGTACATTCATAGATGTGAAAGTGTTAGTTACTCAGTTGTGTTCAACTCTTTATGAACCCATGAACGGTAGCCCACCAGGCTCCTCTCTTCATGGAATTCTCTAGGTAAGAATGCTGGAGTGGGTAGCCATTCCCTTCTCCAGGGGATCTTCTTGACCTAGAGCTTGAACATGGGTCTCCTGTACTGCAGGCAGATTCGTAAAGAATCTGAGCCACCAGGGAATCAGTCTGTAATTTTTGATTTTTTTTTTTTTTTGTAGTGTTCTTCTCTGGTTCTCATATCAGGGTAGTGCAGGCCTCATATAATGAGTCTGGAAAAACTCCTCCTCTTCTATTTTTGGAAGTGTTTGAGAAGGTTTGTTATTAATTCCGGAGAAGGCAATGGCACCCCACTCCAGTACTCTTGCCTGGAAAATCCCATGGATGGAGGAGCCTGGAAGGCTGCAGTCCATGGGGTCGCTGAGGGTCGGACACGACTGAGCGACTTCACTTTCATTTTTCACTTTCATGCATTGGAGAAGGAAATGGCAACCCACTCCAGTGTTCTTGCCTAGAGAATCCCAGGGACGGGGCATCCTGTTGGGCTGCCGTCTATGGGGTTGCACAGAGTCCAACACGACTGAAGCAATTTAGCAGTTATTAATTCTTCTTTAAATGTTTGGTGGAATTCAACATAATATCATCTGGTCCTGGACTTTTGTTTGTTGGGATGTTCTTTATTACTGATTCAATCTCCTTACTGAAAATTGGTCAATTCAGATTTTCTATTTCTTTGTGATTCAGCCTTGGTAGGTTGTTGTTTCTAGGAAATTTAAAATTTCTTCTAGGTTATTAAATTTGTTGGCATATAATTGATTGTAGTTTTCTCTCGATCCTCTGTATTTCTGTAGTGTCAATTGTGATGACTCTTCTGCACTTAAAATTTTTATTTCCTTGAGTCTTTTTTCCCACTTCATTTGCCTAGCTAAGGTTTGTCAATTTTATCTTTTCAAAAAAATAGCTGTTAATTTTGTCAGTCTTTTCTATTGTTTTTTTCTGGTCTTTATTTCATTTCTTCTTTGATCTTTACCATTTCTCTCTTTCTTATTACTTAGTTTTTTATTATATTTTTAGTTCCTTGAGTTATAAAATTATTTATTTATGATCTTTCTGTTTTTTTAATATATGCATTTTTTTCACTATAAACTTTCCTCACAGACTGTTTTTGCAACTTCCCACAGGTTTTGGTGTGTTGATGTTGAAACTTCCCATTTATTTCGAGTTTTTCTTTTTCTTTTTTTTAAATTTACCTTTTGATTACTTCCCTGACCAACTGGTTCAGGAATGTGCTCTTTTGTTTCCATGTGTTTGCAAACTTTCCAGCTCTCCTCTTGTTAATTTCTAAGTTTATGATATTTGGTATACTTTAAATCTTTAGAAGGTCTCTTGAGACTTGCTTTTGACCATCATATGGTCTATCCTGCAGAGTGTCCCTTGGGTACTTGAGAAGACTATGGTGTATTCTCCTGTTGTTGGATGGAATTTCTATATAAGTCTACCTGTTTGACTTGGTCAAATACATGATTTAAGTCCAATTTATCCTTGATTTACTTTCTGGATGATCTAACCATTGTTAAATGTGAGGTACTGAAGTCCTCTACTGTTATCGTGGGCTTCACTAGTGGCTCAGCAGCAAATGATATGCCTACAATGCAGGAGCTGCAGGAGGTGTGGGTTCAATCCTGGCTTGGGAAAATGCCTGTGGAGGAGGGCAAGGCAACCCACTCCAGTATTCTTGCCTGTAGAATCCCACGGATAGAGGAGCCTGGCAAGCTGCAGTCCATAGGTTTGCAAAGAGTCGGACACAATTAAAGTGACTTAGCATGTATCCATGCAGTATTAATGTATCATTGTCTGTATTTGGGAGCACTGATGTAGTTATGCTGTTATTGTTGTACAGTCACTTAGTCGTGTCTGACACATTGAGATGTGTTCTACATGTACTACATGCACATGTTCTACAGCACTCCAGGCTTCCCTGTCCTTCACTACACCAGAGTTTGCTCAAACTCAATCCATTGTGCTGGTGATGCCATCCATCCATCTCTTCCTCTGTAGTCTCCTTCTCATTCTGCCTTCAATCTTTCACAGCATCAGGGTCTTTACTAATGAGTCAGCTTTTCACATCAAGTGGCCAAGTATTGGAGCTACAGCTTCAGCATAAGTCCTTCCAAGGAATATTCAAGATTGTATTCCTTTAGGATAGACTGGCTTGATCTCCTTGAAGTCCAAGGGACTCTCAAGAGTCTTCTCCAACACCGCAGTTCAAAAGCATCAATTCTTTGGTGCTCAGCCTTCTTTATGGTCCAACTCTCACAACCATACATGACTACTGGAAAAATCATAGTTTTTGACTATAAAAACCTTTGTTGGAAAAGTAATGTCTCTGCTTTTTAATATGCTGTCTAGGTTGGTCATAGCTTTTCTTCCAAGGAACAAGCATCTTTTATTTTCATGGTTGCAGTCACTATTTGCAGTGATTTTGGAGCATAAGAAAAGAAAGTCGGTCACTGTTTCCATTGTTTCCCCATCTGTTTGCAATAAAGTGATAGGACCAGATGCCATGATCTTTGTTTTTTGAATGTTGAGGTGTAAGCCAGCTTCTTCACTCTCCTATTTAACTTTCATCAAAAGGCTATTTAGTTCCTCATTGCTTTCTGTCATAAGGGCAGTGTTACCTGCATATCTGAGGCTATTGATATTTTTCCCATAATTTTGATTATAGCTTGTGCTTCATCCAGCCCAGGATTTCACGTGATGTACCCTTCAAATAAGTTAAATAAGCAGGGTGACAATATTCAGCCTTGACATACTCTTTTCCCAATTTGGCAGTCTGCTGTTCCATGTCTGGTTCTGACTGTTGCTTCTTGACCAGCATACAGGTTTCTCAAGAGGCAAGTAAGGTGGTCTGGTATTCCCATCTCTTTAAGAATTTTCCACAGTTTGCTGTGATCCACAGTCAAGAGTTTTAGCATAGTCAATGAAGCATAAGTGAAGTGAAGTGAAGTCACTCAGTCGTGTCCGGCTGTTTGCGACCCCATGGACTATAGCCTATCAGGCTCCTCCATCCATGGGATTTTCCAGGCAAGACTACTGGAGTGGGTTTCTATTTCCTTCTCCAGGAGAAGCATAAGTAGATATTTTTCTAGAACTCTCTTGCTTTTGCTATGATCTAGCGGCTGTTGGCAATTTGATCTCTGGTTCCTCTGCTGTTTCTAAATCCAGCTTGAACATCTGGATGTTCATGGTTCATGTTCTGTTGAAGCCTAGCTTGGAGGATTTTGAGCATTACTTTGCAAGCGTGTGAAATTAGTTCAATGTGTGGTAGTTTGAACATTCTTTGGCATTGTCTTTCTTTGGAACTGGAATGAAAACTGACCTTTTCCAATCCTGTGGCCACTGCTGAATTGTCCAAATTTGCTAGCATATTGAATGCAGCACTTTTACAGCAACATTTTTTAGGATTGAAATAGCTCAGCTGGAATTCTATCACCTCCACTGGTTTTGTTCATAGTGATGCTTCCTAAGACCCAATTGACGTTGGACTCCAGAATGTCTGGCTCTAGGTGAGTGATCACACCATCGTGGTTATCTGGGTCATGAAGATATTTTTTGTATAGTTCTGTGTATTCTTGCCACCTCTTCTTAATCTCTTCTACTTCTGTTAGGTCCATAGAGTTTCTGTCCTTTTTTGTGCCCATCTTTGCATGAAATGTTCCCTTGGTATCTCTAATTTTCTTGAAGAGATCTCTAGTCATTCCCATGCTATTGTTTTCCTCTATTTCTTTGCATTGTTCACTTAGGATGACGTTCTTATCTCTCCTTGCTAGTCTTTGGAACACTGCATTCATATGGGCATATCTTTCCTTTTCTCCTTTGCCTTTCACTTCTTTTCTCAGATATTTGTAAGCCTGTCAGACAACCATTTTGTCTTTTTGCATTTCTTTTTCTTGAGGATGGTCTCTACCGCTGCCTCCTGTACAGTTGTCATGAACCTCCATCTGTACTTCCTTGGCACTCTGTTAGATCTAATCCTTTGAATCTGTTTGTCACTTCCACTGTATAATCATAAGGGATTTGATTCAGGTCATACCTGAAAGGCCTAGTGGTTTTTCCCTACTTTCCTCAATTTAAGTCTGAATTTGGCAATAACAAATTCATGATCTGAGCCACAGTCAACTCCTGGGCTTGTTTTTGCTGATTGTATAGAGCTTCTCCATTTTCGACTGCAAAGAATATAATCAATCTGATTTTGGTATTGATCATCTGGTGATGTCCATGTGTAGTGACTCTTGTGTTTTTGGATGAGGGTGTTTGCTATGACCAGTGTGTTCTCTTGGCAAAACTGTGTTAGCCTTTGCTGTGCTTCATTTTGTACTTCAAAACCAATCTTGCCTGTCACTCCAGGCATCTCTTGAATTCCCACTTTTGCATTCCAGTCCCCTATGATGAAAAGGACATCTTTTTTTTTTTTTTTGGTGTTAGTTCTAGAAGGTCTCAGATGTCATCATAGAACTATTCAATTTCAGCTTCTTCAACATTCGTGGACTGTCATAAAGTTGGATTACTCCGAGAATGATTTGCCTTGGAAATGAACAAAGATCATTCTGTCGTTTTTGAGATTACATCCAAGTACTGCATTTCAGACTCATCTGTTGACTCAGAAATGGCTACTCCATTTCTTCTAAGAGATTCGTGCCCACATGGTAAATATAATAGTCATCTGAATTAAATTCGCTCATTCTGGTCCATTCTAGTTCAGTTCAGTTCAGTCGCTCAACTCTTTATGACCCCAGCAGCACACCGGGCTTCTCTGTCATTGTCAACTCCTGGAGCTTCCTCAAATTCATGTCCATCGAGTCAGTGATGCCATCCAATCATCTGATCCTCTAACACCCTCTTCTCCTCCTGCTTTCAATCTTTCCCAGCATCAGGGTCTTTTCAAATGAGTCAGTTCTTTGCATCAGATGGCCAAAGTATTGGAGTTTCAGCATCAACATCAGTCCTTCCAATGAATATTCAGGACTGATTTCCCTCAGGATTGACTCATTTGCTCTCCTTGCTATCCAAGGGACTCTCAAGAGTCTTCTCCAACACCACAGTTCAAAAGCATCAATTCTTCGGTGCTTAGCTTTCTTTATGGTCCAACTCTCACATCCATACATGACTACTGGAAAAACCATAGCTTTGACTATACGGAATTTTGTTGGCAAAGTAATGCCTCTGTTTTTTAATATGCTGTCTAGGTTGGTCATAGCTTTTCTTCTAAGGAGCAAGTGTCTTTTAGTTTCATGGCTGCAGTCACTATCTGCTGTGATTTTGGAACCCCCCCCCTCCTCACCCCCACCAAATAAAGTCTCTCACTGTTTCCATTGTTTCTCCATCTATTTGCCATGAACTGCTGGGACCAGATGCCATGATCTTCATTTGCTGAATGCTGAGTTTTAAGCCAACTTTTTCACTCTCCTCTTTCACTTTCATCAAGAGGTTCCTTAGTTCTTCTTTGCTTTCTGCCATAAGGGTGGAGTCAGTCACATATCTGAGGTTATTGATATTTCTCCTAGCAATCTTGATTCCGCTGGTGCTTCCTCCAGCCTGGCATTTTATGTGATGTACTCTGCATATAGGTTAAATAGGCATGGTGACTATGTAGCCTTGATTTACTCCTTTCCCAATTTGGGATCAGTCTGTTTTTCCATGTCTGGTTCTAACTGTTGCTTCTTGACCTGTATACAAATTTCTCAGGAAGCAGGTAAGGTGGTCTGGTATTCCCATCTATTTCAGAATTTTCCACAGTTTGTTGTGACCCACACAGTCAAAGGCCATGGCATAGTCAATAAAGCAGAAGTAGATGTTTTTCTGGAACTCTTTTGCTTTTTCAATGATCCAACAGATGTTGGAAATTTGATCTCTGGTTCCTTTGCCTTTTCTAAATCTAGCTTGAACATATGGAAGTTCATGGTTCATGTTCTGTTGAAGCCTAGCTTGGAGAATTCTGAGGATTAATTTGCTCTCATGTTAGATGAGTGTAATTGTGCAATGGTTTGAGCATTCTTTGGCATTGTCTTTCTTTGGGACTGGAATGAAAACTGACCTTTTCCAATTCTGTGGCTACTGCTGATTTTTCCAAATTTGCTGGTATATTAAGTGCCACACTTTAACAGCATCATCTTTTAGGATTTGAAATAGCTCAAGTGGAATTCCATCACCTCCATTAGCTTTGTCCATAGTGATGCCTTCTAAGGCCCACCTGACTTTGGACCCCAGTATATCTGGCTCTAGGAAGTGATCACACCATCATGGTTATCTGGGTCATGAAGATCGTTTTTGTATAGTTCTTCTGTGTATTCTTGCCACCTGTTCTTAATCTCTTCTGCTTCTGTTAGGTCCATAGAGTTTCTGTCCTTTTTTGTGCCCATCTTTGCATTAATTTTCCTTTGGTTTCTCTAATTTTAGTTCACTGATTCCTAAAATGTTGATTCTCAGTCTTGCCATCTCCTGCTTGACTACCTCCAGCTTACCTTGATTTATGCACCTTACATTTCAGGTTCCTATAAAATATTGTTCTCTACAGAATGGGACTTTACTTTCACCACCATATGCATCCCCAACTGGATGTTGTTCTGCTTTGGCTGATGTAGAATATGGGTATATTTACAATTGTTATGTGTTCTTATTTAATTGATCCCCTTTATTATTATATAATGACCAATTTTGTCTCTTTTATTGTTTTTGCTTAATGTTTATTTTGTCAAATGTAAGTATCACTGCTCCTACTTTCTTTTAGTTTCTATTTGTGTGGAATATCTTTCTTTTTTGTTTTCCTCTGACTTTGAGTTTCAAAGTTTCCATCCTGTGTATCATTGATTCTATCTTCTGTTTGGTCTATTCTGCCGTAGATATTTTCTTTTACAGTCTTCATTTCATTCATTGAATTCTTTAGCTCCAGAATTCCAATTTAGTTCCTTTTTATGATTCTTATCTCTGTTAATTACTCACTTTGCTCACTTACTGTTTTCCTAGTTTTGTTGCATGCCTTTCTGTTTTCTTGAAGTTTGTTGAAGTAAAGTGAAGTCACTCAGTCGTGTCTGACTCTTCGACCCCATGGACTGTAGCCTACTGAGCTCCTCCACCCATGGGATTTTCCAGGCAAGAGTACTGGAGGGGGTTGCCATTTCCTTTTCCAGGGGAACTTCCTGACACAGGGATCGAACCCGGGTTTCCCACATTGTAGGCAGACGCTTTACTATCTAAGCCATCCTCTAAATAGCTATTTTGACTTTTTATTGATTACACTGCAAAATTTTGCCTTTGAATTCAGTTACTAGAAGATTATGAAAGTATGAAGCTCCAATATTTTGGCCACCTGATGGGAAGAACTGACTCATTGGAAAAGACCCTGATGCTGCAAAAGATTGAAGGCAGGAGGAGAAGGGGATGACAGAGGATGAGATGGTTGGATGGCATCACATGAGTTTGGGCTAGCTCCAGGAGTTGGCGATGGACTGGACAGGGAAGCCTGTCATGCTGCAGTCCATGGGGTCACAAAGAGACAGACATGACTGAGCAACTGAATGGAATGGAACTGAACTAGAGGATTATTATTACTTCTGAAGATAACATGCTTTCTTCATTAGTCTTATTCTCTGGAGCTTTGCATTCCTGTTTTTGTATTAGCTATATCAATCACTTCCTCAAATGTTTACTAGTTTAATGTGGTAGATTCTTTTTATTGGCCCTGCTTATATCTGGGAATTTCTCCAACAATGAATGGATGCACTTATTCCACACTTCTTGCTCATTCTTGGGTAGATGTCTTATGTCTTCTTGGTTCTTAGAAGTCACCAGACCAGCTTCAGGAAATTGCTCTGTTGTGTTTCAGAATTGGTGCTATTGTTTGTGTTTGTGGTTTCTCCCTACCTGATAGCTTGGCTTAGCTTTCTGTTTCTGAAGTTACTCTAGCAGATCTTGGCCACCAAACCCAGGTGTGTGCACAGGATCTAGCCCCAGAGTTGGAGGAAATGTTCTCATATCACTCAATACTTGGGGTACAAGGTGAAGGAATCCTAAAGTGAAGTTCTCCCAGTAGCCCTTGGGTAGGTTTCTTGCTGGAGTCCTGAAAAAGTCAGCAGGAACAGTGTCATTTTACTGCCCTTTGATATTATCTGCCTCTTTTCTCACCTTCCTCCCTATAGTGGAGGTCAACTTGCTAATCTGGGTGCTGCAGGAGAGAAATGTGTTTTTCTAGCAGTGTTCCACTGCTGGGTACTCACTCACTGCTTTCCCTCCCCTTTGCAAGGAAGTTTCCCATGCTGCCTTGGGGGCGGGATGGTACTTTCAAATTTCCACTTATCTTTTCCAGTGTATCCAAACTTGGGTCCCTCCCCCCCCACCCCGACCCCATTTTTGTTGTTGTTGTTGTTGCTGTTATTTTTGCTACAATGGAGTGCTAAAATCTGTATTTGGGAAGGATTGACTTATTTTTTTTTTTTTGAAAAAGGCCCTCTCATCCATTTTGTATGCCTAAAGCAGCACTGTCTAGGTTTTCTACAACCAGGGCTGAAAGGGACTGGAGCCCATTTGCCAGATCTTGCTGGTTTCACAATCTGTAGGGATACCTATCTGCCAATTCATATGTGGAACTCTTCTTGGTCCCTTGGCATAAGGTGCTGGATCTCACAACTTCCACAGAGGTACTTTTGTTCATAGATGGATGCCAAAGTTTAGCTTTTGAAGAGGGGGCACAAATAGGAGTGGCATCTTATGTTGCCATGTGGCTGATATCACTCACCATATTCTCCAAAAAATTTTATTTACAAAAACAGTTGCTGGCCCATAAACTACAGTTTGCTGATCCCTGCTATAGATAACATAGGTTTTAAATGATACGCAAAAGAGAAAAATATGTAAACATTCACATACAGGAAGTTTTCTTTCCTCTCAGTTCTTCATTTACTTGATCACTGGGAAGCAGTGTACTTCATCCGTTTACTCCTGTACTGAATATAAAAATTGCTCCAAATTCTGATGTGATAGAATCCAAAAGAATGATTTTTTAAAATTATTTTTGTTTTTGTTGAAGGATGATTGCTTTACAGAATTTTGTTGCTTTCTGTCAAACCTCAACATGAATTAGCCATACGTATACATATATTCCCTCCCTTTTGAACCTCCCTCTTCATCCAGCCCTCTAGGTTGATACAGAGCCCCTGTTTGAGTTTTCTGAGCCATACACCAAATTCCCGTTGGCTATCTATTTTACATATGGTAATGTAAGTTTCTGTGTTACTCTTTCCATACATCTTACTCTCTCCTCCCCTTTCCCCATGTTCATAAGTCTATTCTCTATGTCTGTTTCTCCATTGCTTCCCTGTAAATAAATTTTCAGTGCCATTTTTCCAGATTCTGTATATATGCATTAGAATACAATATTTATCTTTCTCTTTCTGATTCACTTCACTCTATATAATAGGCTCCAGTTTCATCCACCTCATTAGAACTGACTCAAATGCATTCCTTTCTATGGCTCAGTAATATTCCACTGTGTATGTGCACCACAGCTTTTTTATCCATTCATTTGTCGATGGATATCTAGGTTGCTTCCATGTTCTAGCTATTGTAAATAGTGCTGCAATGAACAATGGGATACATGTGCCTTTCAATTTTGGTTTCCTCAGGGTATATGCCTAAGAATGGGATTGATGGGTCATATGGTTGTTTCATTCCTAGATTTTTAAGGAATCTCCATACTGTCTTCCATAGTGGCTGTATTAATTTGCACTCCCACCAATAGTGCAAGAGCATTATCTTTTCTCCACACCCTCTCCAGCATTTATTGTTTGTAGACTTCTAAATGATGGCCATTCTGACTGGTATGAGGTGATATCTCATTGTAGTTTTGATTTTCACTTATCTAATAATGAGTGATGTTGAGCATGTTTTCATGTGTTTATTAGCCATCTGTATGTCTTCGTTGGAGAAATCTCTGTTTAGGTCTTTTCCCCACTTTTTGACTAGCTTGTTTTTCTGGTATTCAGTTGTATGAGTTTGTATATTTTGGAAATTAACCATTTTTTAGTTGTTTCATTTCCTATTATTTTTTCCCATTCTGAGGGCTGTCTTTTCACCTTGCTTATAGTTTCCTTTGCTGTGCAGAAGCTTTTAAGTTTAATTAGGTCCCACTTATTTACTTTTGTTTTCATTTCCGTTACTCTATGAGGTGAGTCATAGAGGATTTTGCTTTGATATATGTCATCGAGTATTTGGCCTGTTTTCCTCTAAGAGTTTTACAGTTTCTGGTCTTACATTTAGGTCTTTAATCCATTTTTAGTTTATCTTTGTGTATGGTGTTAGGAAGTGTTCTAATTTCATTCTTTTACACACAGCTGTCCAGTTTTCCCAGCACCATTTATTGAAGAGGCTGTCTTTGCCCCATTGTACATTTTTGCCTCCTTTGTCAAAAATAAGGTACCCATAGGTGAATGGGTTTATTTCTGGGCTTTCTATTTTGACCTATTGGTCTATATTTCTGTCTTTGTGCCAGTACTGTACTGTCTTGATGACTGTAGCTTTATAGTATAATCTGAAGTCAGGAAGGTTGTTTCCTCCATCTCCATTCTTCTTTCTCAAGACTGCTTTGGCTATTTGGGGTCTTTTGTGCTTCCATATGAATTATGAATTTTTTTGTTCTAGTTCTGTGAAAAATGCCACTGGTAATTTGATATGGATCACATTGAATCTGTAGATTGCATTTGGTAGTATAGTCATTTTCACAATATTGATTCTTCCTACCCAGAAACATTGAGTATCTCTCCATCTGTTTATGTTGTCTTTGATTTCTTTCATTAGTGTCTCATAATTTTCTGTGCACAGTTCTTTTGTCTCCTTGCTGCTAAGTCGATTCAGTCGTGTCCGACTCTGTGCGACCCCATAGACAGCATCCCACCAGGCCCCACCGTCCCTGGGAGTCTCTAGGCAAGAACACTGGAGTGGGTTGCCATTTCCTTCTCCAATGCATGAAAGTGAAAGTGAAGTCGCTCAGTCGTGTCCGACTCTTAGTGACCCCATGGACTGCAGCCTACCAGGCTCCTCCGTCAATGGGATTTTCTAGGCAAGAGTACTGGAGTGGGGTGCCATTGCCTTCTCTGTTTGTCTCCTTAGGTAAGTTTATTCCTAGATATTTAATTGTTTTTGTTGCAATGGTGAATGGGATTGATTTCTTAATTTCTCTTTTTGATTTTTCATTTTTAGCATAGAGAAATGCAAGTGATTTCTGTGTATTGATTTTGTATCCTGAAACTGCTAAATTCACTGATTAGCTCTAGTAATTTTCTGTTACTATTTTAGGGTTTTCTATGTACAGTTTCATGTCATCTGCAAACAGTGAGAGTTTTACTCCTCCTTTTCCAATCTGTATTCCTTTGATTTCTTTTTCTTCTCTGATTGCTGTAGTTAGGACTTCCAGAACTATATTGAATAATAGTGGTGAAAGTGGATACCCTTGTCTTATTCCTGATCTTAGGGTGAATGCTTTCAGTTTTTCACTACTGAGAATAATGTTTGCTGTAGACTTATCATATATGGCCAGGCTTATTATATATGGTAGGCTTATCTTTTGGCCATTCTTCCAAAAGAACAATTTTACTGTATCTTTACTTAAAAGTCTCTTTTTGCTATTTTCCCCCCTAAATAGCTGTGAATCTTGAAATCCTTTGTTTTTGGAAGGTATTTTTAAACTTCCCTTTATTGAACACAGGCATGATAGATTTTTGTGATTTGAGAATTTGTAGCACTGTGTATCCCCTTCTTGGATTACAGCCTTGTTGTGGTGAAGGGGCTTGCATAGCTCAATGAAGCTATGAGCCATGCTGTGTAGGTCCACCCATGATGGATGGATAATAGTGAAGAGTTCTGTTGCAACGTGGTCCACTGGAAAAGGAAATGGTGACTGACTTTAGTATTCTTGCCTGGAGAACCCCATGGACAGTATGAAAAGGAAAAAAAAAAAAAAAGACAGTAGACAATCATATCCTCCAGGTTGGAAGTGTCCAATATGTTACTGGAGAAGAGCAAGGTCAATTACTAATAGCTTGAGAAAGAATGAAGTGGCTGGGCAAAAGCAGTAATGACACTCAGTTGTGGGTGTGTCTGCTGGTGAAAGTAAAGTCTGATGTTGTAAAGAACAATAGTGCATTGGAACCTGGAAGGTTAGGTCTGTGAATCAAAGCAAATTTACATGGTCAAGCAGGAGATGGCAAGATTAAACACTGATATCTTAAGAATCAGTGAATTAAAATGGATGAGAATGGGTGGATTTAATTCAGACCATGGCATTCAATCCTATCACTTCATGTCAGAGAGATGGGGAAAAAAATGGAAACAGTGACAAACTTTCTTTTCTTGGGCTCCAAAATCACTGAGATTGTGACTGCAGCCATGAAATTAAAACACACTTACTCTTTGGAAGGAAAGCTATGATGAGCCTAGAGTGCATATTAAAAAGCAGAGACATCACTTTGCAGACAAAGATCTGTATAGTCAAAGCTATGGGTTTTCCAGTAGTCATGTATAGATGTGAGAGTTGGACCATAAAGAAGGCTGAACACCAAAGAATTGATTCTTTTGAAATGGTGCTGGAGAAGACTCTTGAGAGTCCCTTGGATAGCAAGGAGATCAGACCAGTCAATCCTAAAGGAAATCAACCCTGAATATTCATTGGAAGGGCTGATGGTTTAGCTTCAATACTTTGGCCACCTGATGTGAAGGGCTGACTCACTGGAAAAGAGCCTGATGCTGTGAAAGGTTGGGGGCTGGAGAGAAAGGGCAACAGAGGATAAGATGGTAGGTTGGCATCACTGACTCAGTGAACATGAGTTTGAGCAAGCTCTGGGGGATAGTGAAGAACAGGGAAGCCTGGTGTGGTGCAGTCCATGGGGTTGCAGAGAGTCAAACACGACTGAATGACTCAACTGAATTGAACTTAAATTGGCTGAGGGGGCTTTACAAACAGCTGAGGCTTTACAAATAAATGAGGATACAAATAACTAGGTACAAACAATTTGAGGTAAGCCATGTCTAAGGGATGGGTAAGGTTTTGTAGATGAAGAAAATGGAGGAGATTTGATTCCTCATTTCTTTATTTTTATAACAGAGGAAATGGAGACCTGGACAAGGTTAAGCAATTTGCCCAAAGAAGACAGAGGTATCTCTTATTTTATGTCTTATTACTATATTGAATTTATTCAATTTAGGTTCTAATTGATTATGTCTTTGATTTTTAAAATGAGAATGATCTAGTATAAGCTAGAGGAAGAACATTTCTATAAATAATTATGCACAGCTTGAGATGTCCATGGTTGGAAAGCAGTGTATTTCTCTGATGAAGAGTTGATGTGGCCTTGCTTGAGTCAAGCACTTTTGTGATTCATGTTGCATTGCCCTGTTGTAATATAAAGTTCATTCATTCTCGGAGTTCCTAAATGCAGTAACCCAAAGCCAGAAATGATTAAAAATTTTTTATTTTAGCATTGTCTTAAAAATAGAAGTAAATATTGTTATTTTTCTGAAGTTTAAAATAGTATGTATGACATTTCAATCCAGCTAATTATGAAGAATTTGACCACAAAAATCTAGCTATTTATAATTAGCAGACCTAATGATGTAGTCATAGAATTTTAGAGTGAAAGAGACTTAATACATCATTTATACCAGCGGTTCTTACTTCTTTTTAAGATTGTGGGTCACTCTGTAGATCAAGATATTGCACAATATTCTGTTAGATATATATGCATATATATATATATATATAAAATCACATATTTATAGTGTACATATATGTTAAGTTTTAGCCACCTTAAAGATAGCCAAACTTTATTCATAAAAACATCTGATCAGTTTTGACTTTGGAAAATAGCACCCGAAAGACTTTTAAGAAGCAGTTGGTTAACATACAGGCAGACCTTTACTTCAATCATTCAAATAATTCTTATCTTTCTTTACTAATATAATACAAAACAAAGAATAAAAGAGTAAAAGTCAAAATCAACCGATCCTGTAAATAGCTAGCTATTTGTTCTTGATGTTATCACTTAACTCATCTGGACTTTACTTTCTTGTCACTAAACTAAAAAACTTGTGGAGCCAGAAGAAATTTGGAAATCAAATTCAAGTGCCTAAAAATAGAGATGTTAATACATAGGAACACCTTCCAAACCTCAAATCTTCCTTTACATATGGATTTTTTAATAGCATTTAATAATTTTCGTCATTTCCAGAGTTTTGTCAGACACAAAGTCTATCATTTAGCTAAAAAGACAAAGCTAACATACAAAACAATGCAGAAGGTACTGATTAGTATCAATACATATATGAGTTCCCTTGTAAAGGCAGAGGAAGTCTACTTGCCTAAGTTCATGTGACTATTTGGTGGCAGATCTGTTTGTGAATATAAACAGCTGTGTCTTCACTATAACACAAACTTGACTATTAAAGGCAAAGTCATTGTCAACAGAGGTGGCTGGAGAAGCTTTTTGCATGTGCTGATAATTGAGCTGCCTATTAAAGAGGAAGATCTAGTGGGGAAAGTAGACTTTCAGGTAATTTGAAGAGCATGGACAGATTTCACAAGGAGCTTAACACTGTTTACATTAATGTAGGCAGTGTAATAATAGATATAGAGTCTTGGCATTCAGTTTTCTCTCATAGAAATCATATTACTTCTAATCATAGAACATTACCCAGACCTGTGCTCTCTCTAAAATTTCTTTCCAACAATGGGCTGATACTCTTCCCCCTCTAACACTGCAGCTTAACATGTCTCAGATGGAACTCTGTGCTCTTTCTGCTCCATGTAGTTCCCAACATTTTTAAGAGAACTAGTGGAAGAAGATGGTGTCAATAAGGCTCTCTTCATCTCTAAAACATTACAAGAATAGAAGATTGGAAATAGCAATGGCCACAGCATGTCTTTTTGAGTGTGTGTGGTGTTCCTTATCCAAAAAATTAATGACGGTGCAATTTTCAAATTCTTTGCAGCAAACAGTTTCCTTTTCTTTCCTTCTCCTATCACAGTGAAAAAGTGTACCTCTAGAGGTTTCCTCTTTGGGTAAATTTTGTGTATGTTATTTAAAAATATCAATTATATTTCTTTTTCTGGTTGCACATAAAACATTTTTTTGTGTTATGTAAAGTCCACTTATGGAAAACACAAAAACTCACTGCTTTGTCTTACTAAAATTCACAATGAATATTGGTACTTTTGTGAGGAATTTTAGACATCACCTCAAATGTCAAGTTCAAAAGTGACAAATGACTGGCAAATGTATGTCAGAAATATTAATAAATTTTGTAGTTTTTTTTTTCTTCTCAGGCCCTAAGCTCTTTGTTCACATCTATAATATCATTTTTTTTTTAAATTATGTTACTTTTCTCTGAGGCTCTTCCTCTGGAGTGTGAGCCTCCAGGAGGCAGTGAGTTCTTTGTTATCTCAGCCCTTGAAATAGTTACTGCCTATAATAGGGAGGGGGAGAGGGAAGAAGGGGATGGTAGATGAATGGATGGATGGATATATAGATAGATGAGCAAATGAGTAAAGGACATGAAGGGTGAGGGGGAAAATTCTGCTTAGCAAAATTTATGTTTAAAGAATCTTATTTTATTAATATTCATCCAAACATGCTGTACATACAATAATTTTTCACATTGACTAAAATATTATTTCAATAAATAATTTAAGATGCCTTAGTTTGTAAGGTGCAAGGATATACTTGAATTACCTTAAAGATAAGAATGTTTATTTTTAGGGTTTGTGTGTGTTAGTTGCCTAGTTGTGTCTGACTCTTTGTGATCCCATGAACTGTAGCCCACCAGGCTCCTCTGTTCACGGAATTCTCCAGGCAAGAATACTGGAGTTGGTTGCCATTCCCTTCTCCAGGGGACCTTCCCAACCTAGGAATTGAATATGGGTCTCTTGCATCACAGGCAGATTCTTTACCATCTGAACCACCAGGGAAGGCTTATTTTTTAGAAAAGTAAGTGGAAATTTTCAAATTTCTAAAGGGTAAAGTTATAATATGTATTAACTTGAAATTTAAGATTGCCTCAATTAATGGAGTCATAAACTGTAGTTTTACATATTTAACTGATTACTTCCCCAAAGCCACTATTATTCATCATTTTGTCTGGAATAACTTTAAAAATTCTTGAGTTGTTGTTTTCTCATCTAGAGAATAATTATATATTCTACTCATTGTGAAGTTTAAATAAGAGCTTTTATTAAAAAAAAAATTAAAGTTCAGTGACTGGATATTATTGGTCTAAACTATAATGTTAGTTTCTCCATTTCTCTACTTAAAAAAACAAGGATAATTATATTTTGACTGTGTCACATCTGATTTGATGTTCAAAATAATAAATTATGTGAATGGATTGTGAAAACTTAAGAGTTTCATAAATATTTGCTTGGTACTAATTACTGATACCAAACACTCAAGGTAGTAGCTAAACAAGGACCCAGAAACTTTCGATAGTGTCCTTTTTTTTTTTTCTTTTTAAAAATCAAATCAGATTCATTTAAGTGCTCAAAAGTAAAGATTACATGCAAACCAAAATAAAATACAATTTATAGTCAAATATTTAAAACAAATCACAAATGAACTTTAATTTAAAAATAGGTGAAAAATTGTCATTTATGTTTTTAGGAATTTCTGTAACAGTTCACTGGGTTTTTGATTTCTCAATAGGAAGTTGTCTTTCATTGCTTACTTCAGATCAAGCAGAAAATTCCATTTCCAATAGTGTGTCATTATGAATAGCTTTATAATTGTTTCCAGTTTCTATTTAAAAACATATAACAGCAGGGGTGCAGTACCAGCCCCCGCAGACCCAAAGGGGTGAGGACAGATCTAGTTGTCACTGAGAATTCCCCAGCGGTCCTCAGTATCTGACCAAGCTGTCTCAGGAGGGTATGAATAGCTTCCATGACCAGGAGGTCAGTTGATGGGTGCGGGAACCCACCCTGCTGTCTTGGGAGGTGAAGAAAGCTTCCAAGACTGGGAAAGCTGTCAGTGGGTGCTGGAAACTGTCCCTCTGTTCCGGAAGGGCGTAGATAACTCCCTACAGGGAAATCTTCCAGTGGGGGCTGGGATCTGCCCTGCTCTTGCTGCTGGGAAACTTACCAGTGAGTGCCAAAACCTGTCCTGCTGTCCTGGGAAGCTTTAGAAATCTTTCATGACTGAGAAATCCGGCCCTGAGTGCTGGAAACCTGCTGTTCCTGGAGGGTGTAGATTGTTCTCGCTACTTGACAATCCATCAGCAGGTGCCAGAATCTGCCTTGCTGTCCTGGGAGTACACAGAAAACTCTTGCTACTAGGAAATCTGCCATTGGGTGCCAGAATATGTGCCACTGTCCCAAGAGGGTGCAGATAGCTCCCCCAACTAGGAAATTTATCCACAGGAAGAGCTGAAACCATAGATGAGCCCCAGGGGCTTTGTGGCCAAGGAAGAAGAGCTGAAATCTCTCCTTGTGGCTGCACAAACTGTGGAGTTACCCCTGTGCTTATACCTAAATTCAACACCTGCAAAACATCCAAAAGGACATCAAGTGCTGTTATAGCTAAGTCTGGCATTAGCAGCTAGCTGTGGGTCCTGTGGGCACGTGCACATGGGAGTAGGGCAGATCAGGGCTTGAGTTGCCTCTATAGCTCCTGCAGTGGTGTAGGTGCATACCTCCTGCCATACTGGGACCTAACCTCAGTGTACCTGCACCGGTGGCCCAGTGAAAGCAATGCTTGAGAGTCACCAGGGCCAATTTCTGGCACATCCACAGTTAAAGTGGGTCTGAGAGCAGTGCCAAAACTGTATACTTTGTGAATCTGTACATCAGGAGAAAGGGGACACAGCAGAGCACATTCACAGGTGAACAGCTTCAAAGGAGGAAAACTCAGTGACTTCTCTCCCAGTGGGAGTGCTCTAATCCTGCTTACCTTGAATGCAGACCGGAATCACAGCTAAGAAATAGATCGGGGGCTTCTACTCCAACAACTAGGGAGCACACTTATGCCTGATGGAAGTGAAAACCACAGAGCAAAGGGGAAGCCCTGCTCAATATCTAGGGCAGGCTCTAATCACCACACCATCAATTAAAATCCCCTAACAAGGGGATTCCCATCAAGGGGCTTCCCAGGTGGCACTAGTGGTAAAGAACCTGCCTGCAATGCCAGAGATATAAGAGACATGGATTTGATCCCTGGATTGGGAAGATGCCCTGAAGGAGGGCATGGCAACCAGTATTCTTTCCTGGAGAATCCCATGGACAGAAGAGCCTGGCAGGCTACAGTACATAGGGTTGCACAGAGTCAGACATGACTAAAGCAACTTAGCATGTACCAAGGCAATAACAGCATAAGCCTCTGAAAAACTTCATCTACCAGAGGGTAGACACTAGAAGCAAGAGAAACTGATCCCACAGCCTTTGGAAAGGAGATCACAACCACAGTAAGTTGGACAAAATGAGATGACAAAAAATATGTTGCAGATGAAAGAGCAAGATAAAAATCTAGGAGAATGACTGAAGAGGAGATAGCAATCTACTTGGAAAAGAATTCAGGGTAATAATAGAAAAGATGATCCTTAGATCATCTTAAAAACAGAAAGGAAGTACAGATTAAGAAGATATAAGAAAAGCTTAACAAAGACCTAGAAGAACTAAAGAACAAACAAAAAGAGATGAACAAAAGAGTAACTGAAATGAATAATACACTAGAATGACTCAATAGTAGATTAACTGAGACAGAAGAACAGATAAATGAGCTGGAATACAAAATGATGGAAATCACTGCTCTGGGAGAGAATAAAGAAAAAAGAAAAAAAGAAATAAGGACAGTCTCAGTGACCTCTGGGGCAACATTAAAAGCACAAACATTCAAATTATAGAGGTCCCAGAAGAAGAAGAAAAAGGGCCTGAAAAAATATTTGAATAAACCATAGTCAAAAATTTCCCTATCATGGGAAAGGAAATAGATACTTAAGCCCAGGAAGCACAGAGAGTTCCACACAGGATAAACCTAAGGAGGAATATGCTGAGATACATATTAATCAAACTATTAAAAATTAAATATGAAGAAGAAATATTAAAAGCAACAAATATCCTCTATGAGAAAACCTGAATGAATCTTTTGGCCAACCCAATACAAGGTAATCCCCATAAAGGTTATCAGCTGATTTTTCAGCTGAAACTCTGCAGGCCAGAAGGGAGGGGCATATTATAAGTGATGAAAGGGGAAAAACCTACACCTAAGACTATGCTATGCAGCAAGGCTTTCATTCAGATTTGAGAGAAATCAAAAGCTTTACAGACAAGAAAAAGCTAAGAGAATTCAGCACCACTATGCCAGTTTTACAAGAATTGCTAAAAGCAAGAAACCCAAGAGAAGAGAAAGAAAGAGGAAGAGAAGAAAAGAGACCTATAAAAACAAACTGAAAGCAATTAAGAAAATGGCAATAGAAGCATATATATATCAATAATTACCTTAAATGTCAATGAATGAAATGCTTTCCAACCAAAAAATAGACTGACTGAATGTATGCAAAAATAAGACCTATTTATAACCTGTTGACAAGAGACCCATATCACACCTAAGGACACACACAGGCTGAAAGTGAGGGGATGGGAAAAGATATTCCATGCAATTGGAAATCAAAAGAAACCTGAATCAGCAATACTCTTATCACACACAAGATATTTTAAAATAAAGACTGTTACAGAGACAAAGAAGGACACTACATAATGATCAAGGGATCAGTCCAAGAATAAGATATAACAACTGTAAATATTTATGCACCAACAGAGGAGCACCTCAGTATATAAGACAACTGCAAAAAGTTGTAAAAGGGGAAACAGTAACAGAATAATTTTGGGAGACTTTAACACCCCACTTACACCAAGGGAAAGATCATCCAGACAGAAAATCAGTAAGGAAACATAAGCTGTAAATAACACAGTAGACCAAATACAATTGATTGCTATTTATAGGACATTCCATCTGAAAGCAGCAGAATACAACTTCAAGTGTACAAAGAACATTCTGCAGGATGGACCACATCTGGGGTCACAAATCAAGCCTTGGTAAATTTAGGAAAATTGAAATAATATCAAGCATCTTTTTCAACCACAATACTATGAGTTTAGAAATCAATTACAGAAAAACATCTGTTAAAAACTCAAACACATGGAGGCTAAATAATGTTACTAAACAACTGATGAATCACTGAAGAAATAAAAGAGGAAATTAAAAAAACCTAGAAACAGATGACAATATATACAGGACAATGCATGGCATGCAGCTAAAGCAGTTCTAAGAGGGATGTTGATAGCAGTACAATCTTACTTCAAGAAACAAAAAGTATCTCAAGTATATAACCTAACCTTAAACCTAAAGTAATTAGAGGAAGAAGAAAAAACAAAACTCAAAGTTAGCAGAGGGAAAAGAAATCACAAAAATCATAGCAGCAGAAATAACTGAAATAGAAACAAAGGAAACAATACAAAACATCAATGAAACAAAATGCTGGTTTTCTTGAGAAGATAAACAAAACTGATCAACCTTTAGCTAGACTCATCAAGAAAAAAGGGAGAGGACTCAAATCAACAAAATTAGAAATGAAAAAGGAAAAGTTACAACTGACACCACAGAAACACAAAAGACCATAAAAGACTACTCCAAGCCACTATTAATATTTGCTAATAAAATGGATAACCTGGAAGAAAGAGACAAATTCTTAGAAAGGTACAACCTTCCGAGACTGAACCAGGAAGAAATAGAAAATATAAACATACCAATCACAAGTACTGAAATCAAAACTGTGGTCAAAAATCTTCCAACAAACAAAAGTCCAGGACCAGATGGCTTCACAGGTGAATTCTATCAAATACTTAGAGAAGAGTTAACATCTATTTTTCTCAAACTCTTCCAAAAATTTCAGAGAAGAAACACTCCAAAGCTCATTCTGTGAGGCTATCATTACCCTGATACTAAGACCAAACAAAGATATGCAAAAAAGAAAATTAAAGGCCAATATCACTGATGGACATAGACACAAATATCCTCAACAAAACACTAGCAAATAGAATCCAACAAAACATTAAAAGGATCATATACCATAGAGAGGTGGGATTTATCCCAGGGATGCAAGGATTCTTCAACATACACAAATCAATCAATGTAATATATCATATTAACAAACTGAAGAATTAAAACCATATGAGCATGTTAATCAATGCAGAAAAAGCTTTTGACAAAATTTAATACTTATTTATGATAAAAATTCTCCAAAAAAGTGAACAGAGGGAACCTGTGCTGTGCTGTAATTAGTCACTCAGTCATGTCTGACTGTTTGTGACCCCATGGACTGCAACCCACTGTGCTCCTCTGTCCATGGGGATTCTCCATGCAAGAACACTGGAGTGGGTTGCCATGCCTCCTCCAGGGGATCTTCCCAACTCAGGAATAAAACCAGGGTCTCCTGCATTGCAGGCAGATTCTACACCATCTGAACTACCAGGGAACCTACCTCAACATAATAAAGGCTATATATGACATATACGACAAACCTACAACAGACATTGTCAAATGGTGAAATATATGAAATAATTTCCCATAAGATCAAGAACAGGACAAGGATGTCCACTCTCACCACTGTTATTCAACATAGTTTTGGAAGTCCTAGCCATGATAATCAAAGAAGAAAAAGAAATAAAATCAATCCGAATTGGAAAAGAAGAAGTAAAACAGTCAGTTTGCAGTTGACGTGATACTATACGTAGAAAATCCTAAAGGTGCTGTGTGAAAACTACTAAACCTCATCAATGAGTTTTGTAAAGTTGTAGGATAGTAACTTAACACATGGAAATCTCTTGGATTCCTATACAACAACAACAACAACAAAAGATCAAACATAGAAATTAAGGAAAAAATCCCAGTTACCATTGCAATAAAAAGAATAAAATACCTAGGAATAAAGCAACCTAAGGAGGCAAAAGACCTGTACATAGAAAACTATATGACACTGATGAAAGAAATGAAAGTGGGCAGAAGGAGAAGAGGGCATCAGAGGATGAGATGGTTGGATGGCATCACTGATGCCAAGGACATAAACTTGGTCAAACTTCAGGAGATGGTGAGGGAGAGCGATGCCTGGCATGCTGCAGCCCATGGGGTTGCAAAGAGAGCTGGACATGGCTGGATGACTGAACAACAACAAAACAGATAGATATACCATGTTCCTGGATTGGAAGAATTTAATATTGTGAAAATGATTATACTATCCAAAGCAGTCCATAGATTCAGCGCAGTCTCTCTCAAATTATCAATGGCGTTTCCCACAGAATTAGAAGAAAATTTTTACAATTTGTATGGAAACACAAAAGACCCTGAAAAAGCCAAAGCGATCTTGAGAAAGAAAAATGGAGTTAGAGGTATCAGGTTCCTTGCCGTCAGACAATAGTATAAAGCTACAGAAATCAGACAGAATGGTACTGGCACAAAAATAGAAATATAGACCAATGGAAAAGGATAGACAGCCCAAAGTAAAACCTTCATACTTGTGGTCACCTAACCTGTGACAATACAAGCAAGAATATAAATGGAGAAAAGAAAACCTCTTCAATAAGTTGTGCTGGGAAAACTGGACAGCTATATGTAAAAGAGCAAAATTAGAACACTCCCTAACACCATACACAAAAATAAGCTCAAAATGGATTAAAGATCTAAATGCATGGCCAGATACCATAAAACTCTTAGAGAAAAACATAGGCAGAATACTTTTTTTGACATAAATTGCAGCAAGATCTTTTCTGATCCATCCATTTACTAGAGTAGTGAAAATAAGAAAAAAAAAATAAACAAATGGGACCTAATTACACTTAAAAGCTTCTGCACAGCCAAGGAAACTATAAATCAAATGAAAAGACAACCCTCAAACTGTGAGAAAATATTTGCAAATGAAGCAACCAACAAGGTGTTAATATCCAAAATACACAAAGAGCTCATGCAACTCAATACCAAAAGAACAAATAATCCAATCAAAAAGTAAGGGGAAGAGTTAAATAGACATTTCTCCAAAGAAGACATACAGATAGCTGAAAAATACATGAAAAAATGCTCAAAATCACTAATTATTTTGAGAAATGAAAATCAAGACTACAATGAAGTATCACCTCACACCAATCAGAATGACCATCATCAAAAAAATATCTACAAACAATAAATGCTGGAGAGGGTGTGGGGAAAAGGGAACCCTCCTACACTGTTGGTGGGAATGTACATTGGTACAGCCACTATGGAGGTTCTTTAAAAAACTAAACTTAGAACTACCATGTGACCCAGCTATCCTACTCCTGGGTATATTCCTAGAAAAAACATAACTCCAGAAGATACATTCGCCCCAACGTTCACTGCAGCATTATTTACAATAGGTAAGAAATGGAAGCAATTTGAATATCCATCAACAGAGGAATGGATAAAGAAGATGTGGTGTATATATATGTATACAATGGAATATTGCTCAGCCATGGAAAGGATAAAATGAACACCATTTACAGCAACATGGATGGACCTAGAGATGGTCATGCTGAGTGAAATAAGACACAGAAAGACAAGTATCATATGATATCACTTACACGTGGAATCTAAGAAAAGGAGATACAAGTGAATTTATTTATAAAACAAGAGTCAAGAAAGCAAACATGGCTACCAAAGGGTAAGAGGGGGCAAAAGAGAAATTGTGAGATTGGAATTGACATACGTACGCTACTATATATAAAATAGATAACTAATAAGAACCGATTCTGTAGCACTGGGAACTCTACTCCATACTCTGTAATGGCCTATATAGGAAAAGAATCTAAAAAAGAAGTAGATATCTGTATATGTATAAGTAAGTCACTTGGATGTGTACCTGAAACTAATGCAATGTGGTAAATCAACTATGCTCACTAAACATTTAAAAAATAAACACATTCACCTTAGAGGGAAAAAATGGCCCACCAGAATAATGTGAATTATTTGTATAGTTGCTTCATGTCTTTGGGCCTTGTGTAAAGAGAAGAATCTCTACTGAGCAAGAAGTGCAAAGATTAAAAAGTTGGAGCCAGAAACAATCTTACGGTTTAGATATTATCTCTTTCAGATTTCTTTTTGAAGTATCTTTTCCAAGCAGTTATAGCCAAAGTATTCAAGAAACTAGGATTATTTAAGTAATTAAATTACAAGGACATGGCAGGTATAATATGGAGTTATAACTCAGGTGGTAGGACCTAGATCTGAGCAGTATGTAAATGAAGAAGAAACTACCATGAGGATTTTGAGCTTCGTTGGAAGTTGGCATGTGTACAACTTAGTGTAGCAGGCTAGCCATTGATGCTTTAATGTGAAGAAAAAAAATCCACT
The DNA here is from genome assembly GCF_027580195.1 of Bos mutus. NCBI lineage: Eukaryota > Metazoa > Chordata > Mammalia > Artiodactyla > Bovidae > Bos > Bos mutus. Next base: position 72,963,289 of record NC_091631.1, on the reverse strand, counting down.
GTTTAGAAATCCCTCTGTGTTCCTGAGCAGGTTGTAGTGTCCACACTGTAAACAACTGTGCTAGCCATACCTTGATGCTGACCGTTTTAGGACAGAGGAACTAAAGGAAATTAAATTTATTCCCTTTAATGAGTGAGTATTAGAATATTGACTTTTTCATGAATAGAAGCACTAGCTACTGGACACCAAATAAAAAGAAACAAAATCCCACGTGTCTTTTGTTCATATATTTTTAGTAAAAAGAGCATTGTATCTAGTAGCGCCCTAGTAGTGGAAGTGTTTCTTTCAATGAAATAATGTGATTCTCTTTAAAAAGACTGATCAGTTTTGATCTACCCTAGAAACTGGGAAAACAAATATTTGATTGTGAAAAATTTTCACTGATGAACTCAGATAATTTTTCCTTATATTTTGTAGACTCAACATTTTTTATCTGGTCCAAACAATTTATTTATATGTGAAAATAAAATTAACTTTTATACAATTCTCAAATAGCTTCTTTATTTTTAAGAAATAAAAATTATATTCATAATTATTTAAAATATTAAATTATTTAAATTTTGTTTTTCTCACCATGAAACAAATTATCATTTAAAAAATCTGGTCAAGTAAAGAATTCAGTGATCATTTGTCTCTAGATAGTGAGATTATAGGTTAGTATATTGGTGTTTACTCACTGTCTTTCACATATTCACATACTCATTTTTCCAAAATAGTGATTTAGAACATGTTTTGGGCTTTTAAAAAATGTAATACTATATCTTGAATATCTTTCTGTATCAATTAAAAATTCTCTTATAATATTTAAGTGGCTTATATTAACGTACAACAAGTTTTAAAAGATTGTTATTAGGTTTTGTCATTTTTATTTTCATTTAGGTTTTTTATTGTTTTAAAAATAAAGACTGCTACATTTGAAGATATATTCATGCTGATTTCAATCAGCATAAATTCCAAGAAAGGGATTTGCTGGTTCAAAAAATACCTACTTAAAAAATTTTTTTTTGGTTTATACAGCCAGTTGCCCTCCAGAAATGTTATAACATGAATTATCTCTAAGTAAAACCATATGAAATATGTCATTTTTATGTGGCGCTGATGGTGGTCTTGTTTAATTAAAAACACCAACAAGAAGTTTCCACTGTTGGAAAAAAGGGAAGGAAAAAGACAATGGTCATAGAGCAAACATTGGAAAGATTTCTTTCAATATCAGGTCCAGACCTACTCTTAAAGTTTGGAATAGACTTTCTTAGCAGAGGAAGCTGGAGAAGGCAATGGCACCGCACTCCAGTATTCTTGCCTTGAAAATCCCATGGACGGCGAGCCTGGTAGGCTGCAGTCCATTGGGTCGCTAAGAGTCGGGCACGACTGAGCGACTTCACTTTCACTTTTCACTTTCATGCATTGGAGAAGGAAATGGCAACCCACTCCAGTATTCTTGCCTGGAGAATCCCAGGGACAGAGGAGCCTAGTGGGCTGCCAGCTATGGGGTTGCACAGAGTTGGACACGACTAAAGCGACTTACCAGCAGCAGCAGACGAGGCAAATTATAATAGACTATAGGTGAGATTTTGCTTTGCCTTTTCAGAACCTCATTCTTCTTTCCCCTACTTTTCTTTAATTTGCCTCTCTTATTTAGATAGTCTTTCCTCCATAAATGGCACCATTGACATTTGGCTAGTAATCCCTGGAAGGTCTTTCCAATGTGAAGCTCATGAGTTACTTCAGGTCACAGGCCAGGGACATTGGTACCTTGGGATAGTAACATCCATTTCACCACTGACCCGTCAGCTGATCAGTTATGGGAATCCTGACATCACCTTGTATTTTAAAAGAGCTAATTTTTAAAATCCATTAATATAAATCTTTATTACCATTCCAGGACGTAATAGGAGCTATTTCTCTTCACTATTTAACTGCTAACTTCTTACACAAAATTATCAGTTTTAGAGAGTGCTGTCATAAATACCGGAGAAGGCAATGGCAACCCACTTCAGTACTCTTGCCTGGAAAATCCCACAGACAGAGGAGCCTGGAGGGCTGCAGTCCATGGGGTCGCTGAGGGTCAGACACGACTGAGCGACTTCACTTTCACTTTTCACTTTCGTGCGTTGGAGAAGGAAATGGCAACCCACTCCAATGTTCTTGCCTGGAGAATCCCAGGGACGGGGGGAGGGTCGCACAGAGTCGGACACGACTGAAGTGACTTAGCAGTAGCAGTCATAAATACAGTAGCCTATTATTTATTACCTCTTATAATTCTCAAAATTTGGTACGGGATCGGCAGCATCAGGCTCACCTGGGTACTTGTCAGGAATATAAATTCTCAGACCCTATTCCACTCCTACTGAATCAGAAACTTTGGGTATAGGGCCCCAGCTCTGTTTTAACAAGCCCTATAGGATTCTGATGCAAACTGGTTGAAGAATCACAGATTTAAGACAATATTCAGGTGTCCAGGAGTCTTTGTTAGTCAAGATAATTTTGGAAAAATTGACATTTATTAGTAAGAAAGACCTCTCTCTCCAGGTATTCGAATTAGTTGTGGCAAACAAAGCTTCAAAGATAATAAAATATATGTAAGATAAACCACTTCTCACTGGAAGATAATAGGAAAATTGTTACATCTAAAATTACTGGGGCTGAAAAGTTGTGTTTCTTAGGAACATTTTGATGTTATACTCCTCATTTAGCTGAGCACAGCTCAAAGAATGTTTCTCATTAGTTCTTGTTTTCCTGGGGGCGGAGGGGAGGGGGCGTGGTTAGCTGTACCCTCCCCACCAGATTTCTGGTTATTATGAGCAAAAGGTTTGACATCATCATTCATTCAATTGCTTTCACTTGCAAAATCATAAAATACCCTGAGGGAAGCTAACCTCATTAGCATTTCCTTAGAAGCTTTATCCAGTTAGGACAATAGGATGATTGTTTGATCTGTCAAGGAATCTTTGGTTGGGTTAAGAAACAAGGTTAATGTCTCCATGGAAAAATGAGGTTGCTGCTAATATTTACAGGGAGCTATGTAGCATATAGCTCCCTCGATTGTTAAGACAAAACTGCTAAGGTATGTGTGGCATAAGATATGTTGGTGCTATGCTGTACTTTTGAATCAGGTGAAAGGGTCCCAGGAAAAATCAACTATCCAGTGAGAATAAGGACCTCTTTTTATCAGTCAATTTTCCTAATCAGAACTTTCCTAAGGACCGCAGACGAAACTTTGGGAAGGCATAGGTTTTGAGCAGTAGAAGAAGGAAAGCCAGTTAAATGAGGCAAGGGAGGGGTGAAGACTTATTGCTTGAACACTAGGTCTTAAGACGGTTCTGACAAAATGCCCACACACCTTCAGCTCTCTGGGGTGTGGTCAGACCTTCTTCTCGCTACATTTGTGAACTGAGGGCAGGAGGAGCCATGATTACTAGAAGAAAGGGAGACCAGCAGGTATATATAATAACACTTTTTTTGTAGCCATCATTGAATTTCATTTTAAGCACAATCTGCATTGTGGGAAATGATTGACACAATCTACTGAAATCTACATGACAAAAAGAACAAATTATTATACTTAAGAGAATAGAAAATCATATTTGAAAAGAATTTTAAGAGAAAATTATATTTCTGAAGGCACATTAATGACAATATTCAAAATAGATCTTGATACACTGAAACTGGAACTGACTGGGTGATGTAAAATTAGAAATTTCCTGTTTACTGAAGAATCTTTGTTTGCTGAAGAACTGCTCATTTTTATATATTTCAATGCAGATAGAGCTTGATTCTTTTAATTATTCTATCCAAACAACAACTTGTAATAGTTATATAAAACTCTAGGATTGATTTCGGAAATTATCTATTAGGATTTTTCTGACAAGGAGTGAAGGGAAAAGAAACCAATATACATTAGCAGAAAAAATTTTCCCAATAAGTTTTTCACCTTATTTAGCTCTTAAAATCAATATTTATTGGTAGTTTGGGAAGTCACCTCATAGGATGTATTAAAACTCACAAATGTTTAAAAAAGAAGATGGGCATTGATTTTTCTTCTGAAAGATGAGTGTCAAAATGAGAATTTTTGTTCTCAGTGATTTCAAGGTGCAACCCTTTCTGTTAAACAATGATTTATGAATAAAAACTTAAAAATATCCTTGGAGGATAATCATAATATGGTTACATTTTAAGTTGTCATGAAGATAGCAGTGAAAATACAGGTGAAATGTCCAGAATAATGCCTGAAATATAATAAAATCTTTCCTTCTCACATTTCTAGGGACAAGAACTCCTTCTTCAACTCTGTTCTTGTACATTTTGGACTTTCTATGAATTCTTGCTTATTTACTGACAGTTGTGGCTATTAAAAAGGAGTTTTGCATTGTAAGTGGCTCAGAAAGGAATTGGAAGAGCTGGAAGTCATGCAGCGCATGACTGAGAAAAATGATCACAGGTCTAGTTTGGGTAACTTACCTAGACACTTGGTAACTATTAAACATCTAGTTTCAAGGGATTAGATCAGATAGACAATAGATTCAAGGGATTAGATCTGATAGACAGAGTGCCTGAAGAATTATGGATGGAGGTTCATAACATTTTACAGGAGGTGGTGATCAAAATAATCCCCAAGAAAAAGAATGCAAGAAGGCAAAATCGTTATCTGAGGAGGCCTTACAAATAGCTGAGAAAAGAAGGGACGTGAAAGGTAAAGGAAAAAAGGAAATATATACCCATCTGAATGCAGAGTTCCAAAGAATAGCAAGGGGAGATAAGAAAGCCTTTCTAAGTGAACAATGCAAAGAAATAGAGGAAAACAATAGAATAGGAGAGACTAGAGATCTCTCCAAAAATATTAGAGATACCAAGGGAACATATCATACAAAGATGGGCATAATAAAGGACAGAAATAGTAAGGGCCTAACAGAAGCAGAAGATATTAAGAGGTGTCAAGATTACACAAAAGAACTGTTCAAAAAAGATCTTCATGAGCCAGATAATCATGATGGTATGATCACTCACCTAGAGCCAGACATCTTGGAATGCCTTCGCAAGTGGGCCTTAGGAAGCATCACCTTGAACAAAGCTAGTGGAGGTGATGGAATTCTGGCTGAGTTATTTCAAATACGAAAAAATGATTCTGTGAAAGTGCTGCACTCAATATGCTAGCAAATTTGGAAAACTCAGTAGTGGCCACAGGACTGGAAAATGTCAGTTTTTATTCCAATCCCAAAGAAAGGCAATGCCAAAGAATGTTCAAACTCCCACACAATTGCACTCATTTCTCATGCTATCAAGGTATTGTTCAAAATCCTCCAAGCTAGGCTTCAACAGCATGTGAACCAAGAACTTCCAGATATTCAAATTGGATTTGGAAAAGGCAGAGGAACCAGATATCAAATTGCCAACATCCATTGGATCATAGAAAAAGCAAGAGGTTTCCAGAAAAACATCTACTTTTGCCTCATTGACTACACTAAAGTCTTTGACTATGTGGATCATAACAACCTGTGGAAAATTCTTCAAGAAATGGGAATACCAGACCACCTTACCTGTCTCCTGAGAAGTCTGTATGCAGATCTGGAAGCAACAGTTAGAACTGGACATGGAGCCTTCAACCTTCCGCGACCGCCGCCCAGCTTCCTTCACGACCCGCCGGGTCCTTAACCGCCTCCCGCCCCGCCAGGTTGGCCCCTCACCCACCGCCCCCGCCCGCCGTCTCCGGGATCCCGTCCCTCGGCCTGGCGTCTTGTGAGTCCGCCCCGGCTCCGCCCTCCCCAGGCCAGAGCTGTCCTCCCGCGTCAGTCGTCTCCCCTCACTGTTCCTTGTTTTTCTTGAGCTGACGCCTCTGCATTTTGCATCCTTCTCTTGCGGTGAACCATGCCATTTTTGGGCCAGGACTGAGATCTCCTGGATGGAGTTGGATGAAAACAGAAGACGGCTGGAAAAGATGTGATGCATGGAGCCAGGAGCTTGAGGGGGAGAACAGCCAGTGTGACATAGGCCATGGCATTATCTTAAATAGTGAAGATGAAGAAATATTCAGTAATGAAGAGCAAATTTGCATCCAAAAAAAGGAAAAAGGACCATTTTAGAAATGACACAAATACTCAGTGTTTTTATCAAAACTGGATCTATGTCCATAAAGAAAGCACAAGAGAAAGACATGGCTACTGTACTTTGGGAGAAGCTTTTAATCGCTTAGACTTCTCGATGCGATCCAGGACATCCGAAGGTTCAATTATGTGGTCAGGCTGTTGCAGCTGATTGCGAAGTCCCAGCTGACCTCGCTGAGAACTAAGATAAGATCGTTCAGAAGGTTCTCGGTGACCACCAAAACCCTCGCCTGATCAAGGATCTTCTCAAGACCTCAGCTCCACCCTGTGCATTCTGATCCGAGGGTAGGGAAGTCTGTGCTGGTGGGAAACATCAACATCTGGATTTGCCGATTAGAGACCGTTCTCCGCTGGCAGCAGCAGCTGCAGAATCTTCAGAAAGCAGGTGGACAGTGGCCTGACGCTCAGCGACCTTCCTGTGCACATGCTCAGCAACATCCTGTACAGGTTCTCGGATGGGTGGGACATCGTCACCCTGGGTCAGGTGACCCGACAAGCGATGAGCTGTGGAAGAAGCTCAAGTACCACTTTGGGGAGAAGCAGTTTTGAGACACTTGATCCTTTAAAAGCTGATGTATTTTGCACTTCAGAAGCACTACCCCACCAAGGAGCAGTATGGAGACACCCTGCACTTCTGCCGGCACTGCAGCATCCTCTTCTGGAAGGACTGCCGCCTTGCTTTATTACTCGAGGACTCGGGCCACCCCTGCACTGCCGCCGACCCGGACAGCTGCTTCAAAAAACTTCATCGACCTTTTCAAGTATTGAGGGCCTAGCCAGGCCCACCATGACCTGGAGTCTGCGTTGGAGGCAACGTGAAAAGGGCCTGTGGGCAGGGTGCCTGTGGCTTCCACCTCTGAAACCGGGTCAGGGAACCCCAGCAAAATCCACCTTTGAAATAGGGTCAAGGAACCCCAGCAAAATCATTTCTGCTTCTCTCTTTAAAAAATTCTTCTAAGCACATTAAAATTTGGAACTTTGTGTATTTGTAAATATGGTTCAAAAAGAGTGTGTTTTCAGCACCACATCCTGTGCTGAACTGACACTAACAGCCAAGAAGACTGCCTCTTAACTCAAATGATGGTTTCCCGATTTTGTAGTGATTGGGGTGAGGGTAGATCACGGATCCTTGTAATGACATTGTACAGAATATTTATTTTTCTTAAGATGTATATTAACAGTTTTGGTTGTGTCTGCACGAGTCTTCTCAGATACAGAAGGATCCAGGGAAGTATGTGCCTGTCTCCTGGATGCTCAGCAGTGGGTTGTGAATTGTGCAGATGGCTGAGACCCACAAGGGCCTCAGTCTGGGGCTGTGGTCCTGGGCTCGTGCCGAAGACTGACAGGCAGGGCCCTGACCTGGGGGAGCCTGGTGTGGCCTGCACCACACTGCTTGGAATCCTCTTCTAGCAAAGTAATAAATCATGTTTGTCTACCTATTTTGTCAATTTTGCATCTTACTGAAAAAAGTAGTGTCAATGATTTTGATAATCATGTATTGAAACCTCTCAAAGATAATTTTATTTTAAAAATATTGCATGTACATTTTAGAAAATTTTGAAAATAAAGATAAAAGAAAAAAAAAAAAAAAAAAGAACTGGACATGGAACAATGGACTGGTTCCAAATAGGGAAAGGACTATGTCAAGGCTGTATGTTGTCACCCTTTTATTTAACTTACATGTATGCATCATGCATGATGAAGCACAAGCTGGAATCAAGATTACTAGGAGAAATATAAGTAACCTCAGATATGCAGATAACAACACCCTTATGCCAGAAAGCTAAGAGGAACTAAAGAACCTCTCAATAAGGATGAAAGAGGAGAATGAAAAAGCTGGTTTAAAAAGCAGCATTCAAAAAACGAAGATTCTGGCATCAAGTCCCATCACTTCATAACAAATAGATGTGAAAGCAATGGAAACAGTGACAGACTTTATTTTCTTGGGCTCCAAAATCACTGCAGATGGTGACTGTGGCCATGAAATTAAAAGACGCTTGCTCCTTGGAAGAAAAGCTATGACCAACCTAGACAGCATACTAACAAGCTAAGACATTTCTTTGCCAATAAAGGTCCATCTAGTCAAAGCTATGGTTTTTCCAGTAGTCATGTATGGATGTGAATTGGAATATAAAGAAGGCTCAAAGCCGAAGAATTGATGCTTTTAAACTATAGTTTTGGAGAAGACTCTTGAGACACCCTTGGACTGCAAGGAGATCAAACCAGTCAACCTTAAAAGAAATCAACCCTGAATGCTCTTTGGAAGGACTGATGCTAAAGCTCTAATACTTTGGCCACCTCATGAGAAGAACTGACTCATTGGAAAAGACCCTGATGCTTGGGAAGATTGAAGGCAGAAGAAAAAGGGGACGACAGAGTATGAAATAGTTGGATGGCATCACTGACTCAAGGGACATGAGTTTGAGGAAGCTCTGGGAGATGGTGATGGACAGGCAAGCCTGGCATGATGCAGTCCATGGAGTCGCAAAGAGTCTGACAAAACTGAGCGACTAAACAACAACAAAAGTGTCTCAGGCTTTGGCTGAAAGGAAACTGCATAAACTCATGGGATTTACGTGGTTATGTCAGTTATTTTGGGGGCTGTGAGAACGAAGTTTTTTTCCCCCCAACTCCCTTATGTTTAGTAAGTCTCATAATTTTTTGGCATTTTCTACTGAGAAACTCAAATAATTTACATATCCTGAAGACATACATACACAAACAGACTAATATAGACAAAATATATTTATTAATTATATGTATATAAACTAGACTTTACACATATATATAAAATTTGTTGTTGTAGAGTTGCTAAGTCATGTCCAACTCTTTGCAACCCCATGGACTGAAGTGTATCAGTCTTCCCTGTCCTTCACTATCTCCTGGAGTTTGCTCAATCTTATGGCCATTGTGTCAATGATGTCATCCAACCATCTCATCCTTTGTATACAAATTAAATATATATATACTAAACATATAAACTAAAAAAAACTACATATACATATATGAAATTGTATATATAAACTCTAATATATATAAATTAACTAAATATAATGTAAAAGTAAACTATGTCGATATCTATGTCCGTGTCATATGTTTATCTACATATTCATTATAACTGGGTGTTGGCAAGGTGCTAGAAATTGTGCCAGAGATATAAGATGAATAAAATATAGTTCTGCCCTCATGAAATAGATAAAGAAATATATAATATAGTGTTTATATCTGACATAATAGACGTGTAACAAAGAGAAATAATGGTAGAGAAAAGAGCAGTCCTGCATGATAGGTTTTTGGACACAGTTATATTGCTTTCACTTCTCGGCCTTTTGGCTAAGATCCAGTGTGGTATGGGGGCTTCCCTTGTGGCTCAGTGGTAAAGAATCTGCCTGCCAATGCAGAAGATGCAAGAGACGCAGGTTTGATCCCTGGGTTGGGAAGATCTGCTAGAGTAGGTAAATGGCAACCTGCTCCAATATTGTTGCCTGAAAAATTCCATGGACAGAGGAGCCTGGTAGGCTGCAGAGAGTTGAACATGACTGGGTGATTGAGCACACAAGGCTTTATAGGATAGGTGACAATAAACTTTTATGGTAATTAGTAGTTCAACAAAAGGAAAAGGATTAGGGAGGGATCAAAAGAATAACATGATAAAAGTCATGATAGTATGACAGCACAGCTTGCTTTCGGGTGGAGCTGCATGACTATGGCTTGAATAAAGAAATTTGAGTTGAAAGGGTTGTAACAGCAGAAGATGAACCTGAAAATGAACTGAAGAATTGCCTACCCTGAGCTAAATATGGTTGGTACTATAATCCAGAGGCAAATATGCTGTAGGCAAGGTGAATGAAAAATTGCCTTTCTTTCAGAAATTTAAATTGGAAATTGAAAGGGACATAAACAATCAGACTTAAGGTTAAGACAGATTGTGAAGAGAAGTCTAAACTGATGCATCTCAAATTGTAATGTGTGTAAGACTGGCCTGGAGACCTTGAAAGAATGCAGATTATGACTTGGTGTGTCTGGGGAAGCCTAGGCTGCTGGCTTTCAGGCCATGATTTGATCAGTGAGGGATAACCCTAAGAAGACTGAACAGATAATTCAGTCCTGGTGTGAATGGTCCATAGTGGGCTAACTGGGAGCTGCCTCTAAGTGGACCATTAGGCCTTCCTGAACTTCTTGGGAGGTGGAGCTGAATTAGCAGGAGGAATAGACACAGATATGAAAGAGTGGCTAAGATGACAGAGTAGAAAGACCTTGAACTTAGCTCCTTTTGTGAGCACACCAAAATCACTACTATCTGCAGACAACCATCTTTGAAAAAGATTGGAACCTACTAGAAAAGATCTTCTACAACTAAAGACACAAAAAAGGAACCACAATGAGACAGGTAGGAGGAGTGGACTTGAGATATAATCAAATCCCCTATCCCTGGGTAGGCAACCCACAAACTGGAGGATAATTATTTGCAGAGGTTCTCCTATAAGAGAGTTCTGAGCCCCACATTGGGCTCCTGTACTGGGAAAATAAGACCCTGAGCATTTGGATTTGAAAGCCAATGGAACTAATTTTGAGAACCCCACAGGATTGGGGGAAATAGAGACTTCAACCTTAAAGGGTGCCCCTAAAATTTCATACACATTGGTATCCATGACAAGAGCAGCAATTTGATAGGAGCCTGGGTCAGACCTATTTGCTGTTCTTAGAAAGACTCTTGGAGAGTCAGAGATGCAGCTGCATCTTACTCTGGGGACATAGACGCTGATGTCAGTTATATTAGGCAACATTTTACATGTGAGCACTTGTGCTGGTGGCTGCCATCTTAGTTCATTAGTGCCAAGACATGGCCCCACCCAACAACCTCTAGGTGTCAGTGCTGAGATGTCTCAGGCTGAACAGCTAATTGGGCAGTGACACAGCCCCACCCACCAGCAAACAGGCCTCCTGAGCCCACACATGTCCCTAGACATGGCCCTGCCCACCAGAGGGCCAAACCACAGTTCTACCCTCCAGTGGGCAAACACTGACCCTTCCCTCCAGGAAGCCTGAACTAGCTTCTAGACCAACCTCACTCATCAGGTGGAAGACACCAGTTACAAAACAAAACAAAAATACAATCCTGCAGCTTGCAGACTCAGCACATTCACAGCAGGTCACAACCTACCCTTGAACAAGCTGAGCCCTGGCCTTGTCCTTGAGTAGTAGGTCAAGGCAAATTTTGGGACACCCTGGACCATATATCCAACTGTATCAGAAATCGGCCAATCCCTATCAACAATCTTTGGGATCCCTAGAGCCTCCACCCAGACTCCAGGAAACAGCTCTATCTGCCAGTAGTCCAGGACTAACCTCATGACCTGGCGTTGAACTCCATTGGGCAGACAACAGCTCTGAAGTCTTCAGGACCCTGACTTTGCCCAGCAGTGAGCTAACAGTAACCCTAGGGCCTGCTAGGGTTCTTCAGCCAGCCACCTTGTGACCAGGCCCCATTAAAGAGCAGCATCCACACAAGGCAGAGCTTGTTAACCAATCAGGCTAGGAGCCAACCAAGTCTACCAGATTGCCAATATTGCCAGCTACAACAGAAGGACCCACACAACCCTCCTTAGGGGAAACCTCTAGAGCATATAGCTTGGTTGATGAACGGGGAGGGCACTGCTGGGATGCATAGGATGTCTCCTACAGAACGCCACTTCTCCAGGGTTGGGAAGTGTAACTAACTTACCACATACATAAAAATATAAACAGGAATGTAGGCAAAATGAGGCAGCAGATGAACATGTTTCAGATGAAAGAACAAAATTAAACCCCCAAAGAAGAATTAAGTAAAGAGAAATAGGCAATCTATTCAAGAAGCAATTCAGAGTAATAATTGTAAAGATGATCAAAGAACTTGGAAGAAGAATAGATACACAGGGGGAGAAGTTAGAGGTTTTTAACAAAGAGTTAAAAAATATAAGAACAACTAAACAGAGATGAAGAAAGCAAAATCAGAAATAAAAATATGCTAGATGGAACCAATAGTAGACTAAATGATACAGGAAAATGGATCAGTGAGCTAGACGGTAGAGTAGTGAAAATCACTACCACTGAACAGAAAGATGGCAGAAAGTGAAGAGGAACTCAAAAGCCTCTTGATGAAACTGAAAGAGGAGAGTGAAAAAGTTGGCTTAAAGCTCAACATTCAGAAAACGAAGATCATGCCATCTGGTCCCATCACTCCATGGCAAATAGATGGGGAAACAGTGGAAACAGTGTCAGACTTTATTTTTTTGGGCTCCAAAATCACTGCAGATGGTGATTGCAGCCATGAAATTAAAAGATGCTTACTCCTTGGAAGGAAAGTTATGACCAACCTAGATAGTGTATTAAAAAGCAGAGACATTACTTTGCCAACAAAGGTCCACCTAGTCAAGGCTATGGTTTTTCCAGTGGTCATGTATGGATGTGAGAGTTGGACTGTGAAGAAAGGTGAGCATTGAAGAGTTGATGCTTTTGAACTGTGGTGTTGGACCAGACTCTTGAGAGTCCCCTGGACTACAAGGAAATCCAACCAGTCCATTCTAAAGGAGATCAGTCCTGGGGGTTCATTGGAAGGACTGATGTTGAAGCTGAAACTCCAATACTTTGGCCACCTGATATGAAGAGCTGACTCATTGGAAAAGACTCTGATGCTGGGAGGGATTGGGGGCAGGAGGAGAAGAGGACAACAGAGGATGAGATGGCTGGACGGCATCACCAACTCGATGGACATGAGTTTGGGTAAACTCTAGGAGTTGGTCATGAACCAGGAGGCCTGGAGTGCTGTGACTCATGGGGTCGCAAAGAGTCGGACATGACTGAGCAACTGAACTGAACTGAAATAGAAAGAAAGAATAAAAAGAAACAAAGGCAGTTTAAGAGACCCTTGAGACATCAAATGCCCTAAGATCTTCACTATAGGGGTCCCATAAAGTTAAGAGACAGAGAAAGGGCCTGAGAAAACATTTTAAGATATAATAGCTGAAAAATTCACTAACATCCGAAACAGTTACCCAAGTCCAGGAAACGTAGAGATTCCTATACAGAACGAACCTCAAAAGGAACACACCAAGACACACTGTAATTAAAATGACAAAATTATAACGAGAGAACATTAAAAACAGAGAAGGAACACCAACAAATAACATCCAAGGGAACACCTAGAGGGGTATCAGCCAACTTTTCAGCAGAAACTTTGTAGGTCAGAAGGAAGTGGCACATATATTTAAAGTGAAGAAAACGAAAAACCTACAAGTAAGAATGCCCTACCTGAAAGACTTTTATTTAAATTTGAAGGTAAGATCAAAGATTTTAAGTACCAGAAAAAGCTAAAAGAGTTTGGCATGACCAAACCAGCTTTGCAACAAATGTTAAAGGAACTCCTCTAGGCTAAAAAGAAAAGGTCACAAACAGAAACAAGAGTATTACAAAATGAAAAAGCTCATAAGTAAAGGCAAACGTCCAGTAAGAGTAGGAAATCATCTACACACAAATTTAGTATAGTGGTTAAAAGACAAAAGTAATAAAATCATCTATATCCACAATAAGCAGTTAAGAGATACAAAATACAAATAAACATAAAATATGTTCTTAAAACCAATAATAAGAGAAGAGTATAAATGCGGGATTTCAAAAATGCATTTGTAGTTATGAGATCAGCAACTTAAAAAATCATATATATGTATATACAGAGAGAGAGAGAGAGAGATGATCATCTCAATAGATACAGAAAAAGCTTTTGATAAAATTCAACATCCATTTATGAAAAAAACTCTCCAGAAACTGTGTGTAGAGGAACCCTAAGAAAGAAAAAAAGTGAAGTCGTTCAGTTGTGTCTGACTCTTTGAGTGTCCCTCTGTCCATGGGATTTTTTTGGCAAGGGTACTGGAGTGGGTTGCCGTTTCCTTCTCTAGGGGATGTTCCCAACCCAGGGATTGAATCCAGGTCTCCTGCACTGCAGGCAGATGCTTTACCATCTGAACCACCAGGGAAACCTAGAAACCTACCTCAACATAATAAAGGTCATATATGACTGAACTACAGCTAACATTATACTCAATGGTGAAAATATGAAAGTATTTTCTCTTAGATCAGGAACAAGACAAAAATGTCCATTCTTACCATTTTTATTCAACGCAGTTTGGAAGTCCTTGCCACTACAATCAGAGAAGAAAATGAAATAAAAGGGATTCACATTGGAAAGAAAGAAGTCAAACTGTTACTGTTTTGTAGGCAACATGAATCTATAAATAGAAAACTATTAAGCTCATCACTGAATTTGGTAGAATTGCAGGATACAAAATTAACATACATAAATTTCCTGCATTTCTATACACTAACAATGAATCATCAGAAAGAAAAATTAAGGAAACAATCCCATTTACCATTGCATTAAAAATATTAAACTACCTAGGAATAAACTTACTTAAGGCAGCAAAGACCTGTACTCTAAAAACTTTAAAACATTGAAGAAATTGAAGATGACACAAACAGATGGAAAGATACAGTGTTCTTGGATTGAAAGAAGCAATATTGCTAAAATGACCATATTACCCAAGGCAGTCTACATATTAAATGTAATCTGTATCAAGTTACCAATAATGGTACTTTTCACAGAAGTAGAACAAATAATTTTAAAATTTGCATGGAAACACAAAACTGCATATAGCAAAAACATTCTTGAGAAAGAACAGAACTGGAGGAAACATACTCTTTGACTTCAGACTATACTACAAAGCTATGATAATTAAAATAGTATGGTACTGGCACAGACACAGAGACAAATGCAGCAGGATAGAAAACCCAGAAATAAACACACAATTATGATCAATTAATCTATGTTAAAAGAGGCAAGAATATACAATGGAGTTTTTCTAATAAGTGGTGCTGGTGCTGTGAAAACTGGACAGCTACAAGTAAAGGAATGAAATCAGAACAACCCCTAACATATACAAAAATAAACTCAAGATGGATCAAAGACCTAAATGTAAGATCAACTACGATAAAACTCCTAAAGGAAAACTTAGGGAGAATATTCTTTGACAAACATTGCATCAATATATTTTTGGATCTCTCTCCTAAAGTAAAGAAAATAAAAGAAAAAATAGATTAATGGGATCTAATTAATCTTAAAACCTTTTGTATAACAAATGAAACTATCAACAAAATGAAAAGATATCTTGCTGAATGAGAGAAAATATTTGGAATGATATGACTGATAAGAGATCAATATCCAATGTATATAAATAGCTCATACAATCAGCATCACAAAAATCCCCCCAAAATCTGATTAAAAATGGTCAGAAGAACTGTATAGACATTTTTCCAAAGAGGAAATGCAAGCGGCCAGGAGGCATATGAAAAGATACTCAACATCACTAATCTTCAGGGAGATGCAAATCAAAACCACAATGAAGTATCACTTCACATCTGTTTGAACTGCTGTCATCAAAAAGAACACATAGAACAAATGTTGGCGAGGATGTAGATTAAAGGGAATCCTTGTACTCTATTGGTGGGGGTGTAAATTTGTGCAGTCACTGTGGAAAACAGTATGGAGGTTGCTCAGAAAATTAAAACTACAGCTACTATATGATTCAACAATTCCACTCCTGGGTATATATGTGAAAAAACCCCCAAACACCAATTTGAAAAGATACATGTGCCCCAGTGTTCATAGCAGCATTATTTACAATTGCCAAGATGTGGAAGCAGCCTAAGTGACCATCAATAGATAAATGTGCAAAAGAGGTCTGGTATATACACAATAGAATACTATACACAATAGAATACTATTCAACCATAAAAAGAATGAAATTTCGCCATTCTCAGGAACATGAATAGACTTGGAGGGCATTATGCTACATGAAATAAGTTGGACAGAGAAAGACAAAAATTATCATTTATATATGTAATCTAAAAAAATGCAACAAATAGTGAATATAACAAAACGGAAACAGGCTCACAGATAGAACAAATTAGTGGTTACCAGAGGAGAGAGAATGGGAGAGGCAATATTGAGGGGGGAAAGTGGAAAGTACAAATTATTGGGTATAAGATAGGCTCAAGGATGTTTTGTACAACGTGGGGAATATAGCCAGTACTTTGTAATAACTGTTAATGGAAAGTAACCTTTAAAATTGTATGTATATAAAAAGGAATAGACACAGAGGCAAGCAGGGAATGTTAGAAGAAAAATTAATTTAGAAAAAATTATTAAAATTTCATGGTGGGAGCAGTCTCATATAATGAATGGTTATTGTTGCTGTGGTTTTAGTTGCTAAGTCGTGTCCAGATCTTTTATGTCCCTGTGGACTGTAGCTTGCCAGGCTCCTCTGCCCATGGGAGTTCCCAGGGAAAAACACTGGAAAGAATTGCCATTTCTTTTCTCCAGAGGATCTTTCTGACCCAGGGATCAAACAGGCATCTTGTGAATTGCAGGCAGATTCTTTACCACTGAGCCACCAGGGAAGCTACTATATAACTAATGATTCACAATAATTTTGCAGGTCCTAAAATAACATGATGAAGATTAGTAAAACTTTTTTTTTCCAAAATACATGAGTGTACTGTGGGATAGGGTGATGTTTACATGTTGTACTTTCACAAATGACAAACTGTTACCAATCCCTTTTCCATAAGCCCAGTGCTTTGAAATTAAGCTTTGATCCACTTTCAGTTGATAGACGTTTTCTCATTCTTTGAACTCCAAAGTCTTCCCATGACCTTGATAATCAGACAGCTCTCTGCCACTCATCTTGCCTCCTCTTCATCTATCAAAATAAACTAATATTTTAGTATTCTGCATTTTATTCCACTTCCTCAATCACCCTGTTGACATAGAAGACATCCTGAAATGGCTGGCTCTCACCCTGTCTAAGCAAATCTCCCCACACGTGCTATGAATTCCATCTTTTTCCCCTGTTTCAGGATATAGCTTCTTTGGTTACCTCATCCTCTCCTTGTATCTTAAATATCTCTCTTCAAAGAGTCTTTTCCATCTCCATCCAAATATGTTCCAATATCTTTATGTCAAGAATAGTCTCTCTGGAAGTTCCCTTCAGCTACTGCCCTCTTGTCTTTCTTTTACACTATATTTGACATGTCCTCAGCCAAGTGGCTTGGTGGTAAAGAATCTGCCTGCCAATGCAGGAGATGTAAGACATGTGGGTCTTAGCCCTGGCTCATGAAGATCACCTGGAGAAGGAAATGGCAACCTGCTTCAGTACTCTTGCCTGGAAACTTCCATGGACAGAGGAGCCTGGTGGGCTACAGTCCACAGGGTCCCAAAGAGTAGGACACAACTGAGTGTGCATGCATGGATGCACACACCTCACAGTCACGCCATTAAGCCACTGAAATTTGATTTATATTCCCTTCCCAAAATGACTTACGTGAAACGACTCTTGCCAAGTCACTGATGAACTGCTAAATGACACGGGCAGTTAAATGTCTTATTCTACTTGACGTTTGGCTCATTTTAATGTCAAAGTGTCCTTTCTCTCTCATCAGTTCAGTTCAGTTCAGTTCAGTCGCTCAGTCGTATCTGACTGTTTGCGACCCCATGAATCGCAGCATGCTAGGACTCCCTGTCCATTACCAACTCCCAGAGTTTACCCAAACTCATGCCCATCGAGTTGGTGATGCCATCCAGCCATCTCATCCTCTGTTGTCCCCTTCTCCTCCTGCCCCCAATCCCTCCCTGCATCAGGGTCTTTTCTAATGAGTCAACTCTTCACATGAGGTGGCCAAAGTATTGGAGTTTCAGCTTCAACATCAGTCCTTCCAATGAACCCCCAGGACTGATCTCCTTTAGAATGGACTGGTTGGATCTCCTTGCAGTCCAAGGGACTCTCAAGAGCCTTCTCCAACACCACAGTTCAAAAGCATTAATTCTTCAGTGCTCAGTTTTATTCACAGTCCAACTCTTACATCCATACATGACCACTGGAAAAACCATAGCTTTGACTAGATGGACCTTTGTTGGCAAAACAATGTCTCTGCTTTTTAATATGCTGTCTAGGTTGATCATAACTGTCCTTCCAAGGAGTAAGAAGAGGCTCCTTTACCTGCCTCTGGTGAGAACACTTTCTTCTGTTCCTTTTTGACTTTGATTAAGTTCCTCCTTAGACTTTTAAATTTTTTCCACTTAGTCTCCCAAATTTGTTTCCCAGATATAAAGCATGTGGGCATTATATGTATTTTAGGGTTCTTAGGAATAACAAGGATTGTAGTAATGCAATTTTATACTATTGACACAGTTTGGACTCAATAACTAGAACAAGTAGAGGAAATATGGTTGTTAGACCTTTAGCCTTGGAATCAGACTTTCTGTGTCCCACTTCTGCCACTTTTCAGCTTGTGGCTTTGGGGAAATCCCTCAACCTGTTTTCCTTCATTACTTCATCTGTAAGATAGAGATCAAAGTAATACCTGCTTCATAATATGAGTATTCAGTGATGTGGTATGCTTAAAGCACTTAGTACATACAGTACCTGGTAAATAAGTTCTTAATTATTATTAGCTATTTTTATCTTATTACTCATTTGGCCATAAAATGTCCCTAAACCAGCTTTAATGATCCATTTTGACATTTATTGACTGACCCCAAGCCTTGCCAACCTTTAATTAAATTTTTTTTCTAATTTTTTTCTTTGAGTAGCTAATCTATCTTTTACAAAGAATTTGAATAATGTGAACACACTTGCAGTTTCTAATTCATTTTCCTCTGATCTCTTCTGCTGAATGAAGGACATCCCTCCATTCTACTGCTTACTTTGGTAAAGAAGCCAGGTATACTCTCATTTTTGGAATTTTTGAAACCACTTAACAGGAATGTAGGGTGGTTAATATGCACTGGAACTGGGAACCAGAAGCCAAGATTCACATCCACGCTCCTCCACCAACTCGTCGTATGACTTTGGTCAACACCTACCCATCTGGGCTTTAGTTTCTACAACTAAGCAATGAAAATATATACTTCTAATATAAAGCACATAGAGAAAACATCTAAAATTATGAATTGTGAAAATTAGTAAATTTCCAAATTATAAACAAGCTACAAATATGAGACGTACCTAAAACTGCTTTATTTACAATATCCTTTAGCATCTTGATAATGTAAATTTTGGTTATTATCACAAAATAAGTTTATATACTTTATGGCTCATTTAACTATGCTACTATAACTTCCTGTCTTCACTTATCTGGCTCTTACTTGTAACCATTTGATTGCCCCTAGTTCTCTACTCCAGTGGTTTTAAATATTTTCATCTCAAGGCTTCAAAATTTTTCAAATAATGATTTTCTCTTTTGTCTTAATGGCACATTGAAGAAAAATCAAAACAAATACTATCTTTAGAGACATATAAGACAAAATCATGCCTTTTCTTGGTTCCAGTATAATGCTTTAAAATTAGAAGAGAAAAAAAGACAGGCTGATTGGTGCAAGTACATTTTTGGTAAACACATTCTCTCTTAGTGGACAATATTGGCTGATGAATTTCCACTTAGTATCTACTACTGCTGCTGCTGCCAAGTCACTTCAGTCGTGTCCGACTCTGTGCGACCCCACAGACGGCAGCCCACCAGGCTCCCCCGTCCCTGGGATTCTCCAGGCAAGAACACTGGAGTGGGTTGCTATTTCCTTCTCCAATGCATGAAAGTGAAAAGTGAAAGTGAAGTCGCTCAGTTGTGTCTCACTCTTCATGACTGCATGGACTGCAGCCTACCAGGCTCCTCTGTCCATGGGATTTTCCAGTATCTAAGCCAATCCTAATTACACTGGCACTAAGGATATCCTCACAGTTGATTCAAATTTGGATTGCACGTGACTATGCCACTTTGTTTTGTGTTATGTGTAATCAACTGAATGAACAGAATATGAACTACAACCAGGAGGAAGATGACTCTGCCAGCAGTGACTAAGATTTATCTCCGATAGGTTTTGAGTCAGCTAAACTTAGAAGCTTATAATTTTCTACTAATTTAAGCTAAGTTTTCTCCAATGAAAAGTGCATTGGGGGTGGGTGGGTGGAGATCCTCTGTTAACTTTGCACTCACAATTTGCCAGTGTGGGAATTTATGCATTTGCACTTCATGTTCAGTTTTTTTTTTTTTTAAATGCAAGAACAATGTCATGAACTTGAAATGGGTCATTGTGTTCTTCCGTCTTTTCCTTAGCTTATAACTGACCAAAATAGTGGGATGTTTTGCAAAGATCATTAAATGGAATTTCTGTCTTTAGTCATGTATTTCTTATTGCAGTGTCTTATTTGCAGAAAATCTTACTTGCTCTTTCTCCAGCTGGAAATTATCTCTCTCATACACTTTTATTTTGGAGCTCTTTTATGGTATGTTTCACTTCCTGTTTTAACATAGATACCCTTAGATATTTTATTTTTCTCATTATAATGTAAAACAGCCTTGAGAAAAGATGCTCTATACACACAATACTTCCAGTATCTTGAATGGATGAGGTGCTTAAAAGATAGAATACACAAAGAAGTTAATAAATATCTGCATTGAATAACAGCAACAAGAAATTTTTAGTACCTGAGAGGAGACAGAAAGATCTAGTGAAAAATGTCTCTTGACTTGAATAAAAAACCAAGCACTGCTGTTTTCTGGTTATTAAGGAGTCTAAGTGGAGAAGGCAATGGCACCCCACTCCAGTACTCTTGCCTGGAAAATCCCATGGACGGAGGAGCCTGGTAGGCTGTGGTCCATGGGGTCGCTAAGAGTCGGACACAACTGAGCGTCTTCACTTTCACTTTCATGCATTGGAGAAGGAAATGGCAACCCACTCCAGTGTTCTTGCCTGGAGAATCCCAGGGACGGGGGAGCCTGGTGGGCTGCCGTCTGTGGGGTCACACAGAGTCAGACAAGACAGAAGTGACTTAGCAGCAGCAGCAGCAGCAGCAAGGAGTCTAAGAGTTGTTGTGATCTTAGTCAACATGCTTATTCTGTTTTTTTCTTTAAATTATTGGGGTATAATTTACAAGCTTTTTTAGTTTCAGGTGTACAGCATAGTGCATATATATATATATATATTTTTTATTTATGTCTGTCTCCCAGGGGTGATAAGAAACTCTAAGTCAGGAAATATATGTCAGGTTGTTTGTTAACTTGAAAATGCTATAGAAATGTAAGAATCAAACCATATGTGAAGGGGAATCTGGAGCTTTTGCTAATGTCCACATTTAACTGAATTTGAAGTCCTTAGGAGAAATTTATGAGCCTTATATTAAATATCTGGAAGAATGCCTTCTTAGAGTAGACACTCAGTACATATTTGGTGAATTGAATTATTGATAACTTCAACTATTGAAAGGGTTCCCTTAGTGAGTCAAGGGAACTATGCTCTGAGTTGGAACACAGGAATAAGAACGGATAGTTAGCATGGGACATTGTGATGGTCTTTGAATTATGCTCAGATTACAGTTCCACAGAGCTTTGGATCATTCCACAGAGCTGTTAGGAAGAGTTGTGTAGGATTTTACCCAGAGCTCTCAGCAGGGACCATTTCTTATTATTCAATAGGAATGTGCTCAGAAATTATCCTTGAGACATCCAGCTACTAGAAATCTGAAAGCTGTCCCAGAGGCAAGAAATACCCCAAATTTACAGTGGTAAATTGGGGCAAATTGGGGTAAAGCAGATGCTGAAGACAGTTTTCACTGGTGGTTGCTGCCAAATGCAGTCATAGAAGTTATTAAGAACTATACCTTTATTTAGTTTATTCAAAAACTATTTATTGAGTGCTTATACTGGGCCAAAGAGTGTTAAGACACAGAATTCAGGTGAGGGCAAGGAGGATGAAAATTTCCGCCATTATGAAAAAATTTCTTGCTGTTGTTGTCATTGCTGTTCAGTTGCCAAGTCATGTCTGACTCTCTGCAACCCCATGGACTGCAGCAAGCTAGGATCTTCTGTCCTCTACTGTCTCCTGGAGTTTGCTCAGATTCATGTCCATTGAGTTGGTGATGTCATCCAACCATTTCATCCTCTGTCATCTCTTCTCCTCCTGACCTCAATGTTTCCCAGCATCAGGGTCTTTTCCAGTGAGTCAGTCCTTTGCATCAGGTGGCCAAAGTATTGGAGCTTCAGCTTCAGCATCAGTTCTTTCAATGAATATTCAGGGTTGATTTGCTTTAGGATTGATTCATTTGATGTCTGTGCAGTCCAAGGGACTCTCAAGAGTCTTCTCCAACACCATAGTTGGAAAGCATCAGTTCTTCGGTGCTCAGTTTTCTTAATGGTCCAACATATCCATACATATCCATACATGATCACTGGGAAAACCACAGCTTTGACTAGATGGACCTTTGTCAGAAAAGTGGTGGCTCTGCTTTTAAATATACTGTCTAGGTTTTTCACAGCTTTTCTTCCAAGGAGCAAACCTCTTTTAAATTTCATGGCTGCACTCACCATCTACAGTGATTTGGGAGACCAAGAAAATAAAGTCTGCAATTGCTTCCTTATTTTCCCCTTCTATTTGCCATGAAGTGATGGGACCGGATGCCGTGGTCTTAGTTTTTTTAATGTTGAGTTTCAAGCCAGTTTTTTCCACTCTCCTCTTTCACCTTCATTAAGTGGCTCTTTAGTTTGTCTTCACTTTCTATCGTAAGGGTGGTGTCATCTGCATATCTGAGGTTGTTTATACTTCTCCTGGTAATCTTGATTTCAGCTTGTGATTCATGCAGTCTCACATTTCACATGATGTGTTCTGCATAGAAGTTAAGTAAGCAGGGTGATGTGCTTACACATCCTTGATGTGCTCCTTTCCAAATTTGGAACCAGTCCATTGTTCCATGTCCTGTTCTACCTGTTGCTTCTTGATCTACATACAGGTTTCTCAGGAGACAGGTAAGATGGTCTGGTACTTCCATCTCTTTAAGAATTTTCCACAGTTTGTTGTGATTCACAAAGTCCTATTGTAGTCAATGAAGCAAAAGTACATCTTTTTCCATAAGAATTCCCTCCTTTCTCCATAATTCAATGAACATTAGTAATCTGAGCTCTGGTTCTTCTATTCTTTCTAAACTGAAAGTGTACATCTGGAAGTTCTCAGTTCACATACTGCTGAAGCCTAGCTTGAAGGGTTTTGAGCATAACATTGCTAGCATGTGAAATGAGCACAATCGTACGTTAGGTTGAACATTCTTTGGCATTGCCTTTCTTTGGGATTGGAATGTAAACTTTTCCAGTCTTGTGGCCACTGCTGAGCTTTGCAAATTTGCTGACATATTGAATGCAGCACTTTAACACTATCATCTTTTAGGATTTGAAATAGCTCAGCTAGAAATCTATCACCTCCACTAGCTTTGTTAATAGTAACACTTCATAAAGCGCACTTGACTTCACAGTCTAGGATGTTCAGTTCTACGTGAGTGGCCACAGCATCATGGTTATCTGGGTCATTAAGATCTTTTTTGTACAGTTCTTCTGTGTATTCTTGTCACCTCTTCTTAATCTCCTCTGCTTCTGTTAGGTCCTTACTCTTTCTGTCCTTTATAGTAACCGTTCTTGCATGAAATGTTCCCTTGATATGTCTAATTTTCTTGAGAGGTATCTAGTCTTTCCCATTCTATTTTTCCTCAATTTTTTTTTTTTTGCATTGTTCATTTAAAAAGGCCTTATTACTCCTTCCTATTGTCTGGAACTCTAGATTCAGTTGATTATATCTTTCCCTTTCTCCATTGCCTTCTGCTTCTCTTTTTTCCTTGGCTATTTGTAAAGCCTCCTCAGAAAACCACTTTGCCTTTTTGTGTTTCTTATTCTTTGGATGATTTTGGTCACGGTCTCCTGTATGATGTTCTGAACTTCTGCCCATAGTTCTTCAGGCACTCTGTCTATCTTGAATCTATTCATCACCTCCACTGTATAATCATAAAGGATTTGATTGAGGTCATACCTGAATGGCCTAGTGTTTTTTTTCCTGACTTTCTTCAATTTAAACCTAAATTTTGCAGTAAGTTGCTCATGTTCTGAGCCACAGTGGGCACCAGGTCTTGTTTTTGCTGACTGTGTAGAGCTTTTCCATCTGCAACTGCAAAGAACATAATCAATCTGATTTTGATATTGACCATCTAGTGATGTCCTTGTGTCCAAAATACTGTAGTGGGTTGCCATTTCCTCCTCCAGTTGACCACGTCCATGTGTAGCATTGTTTCATGTGTTGTAGGAAAAATTTTTCTTTGAACAGCATGTTCTCTTGACAAAACTCTGTTAATATTTTGTACTGCAAGGCCAAACTTTCCTGTCATTCCAGGTGTCTCTTGACTTCCTACTTTTGCATTGCAGTCCCCTGTAATGAAAAAGACATCTTTTGTGTGTGTGTGTGTGTGTGTGGTTTGACAGGGCCTTGTAGGTATTCATAGAACTGGTCAACTTCAGCTTCTTCAAAATCAGTATTTGGGGCATAGACTTGGATTACTGTGATGTTGAATGGTTTTCCTTGGAAATGAACAAAGATCATTCTGTCATTTTTGAAGTTGCACCCAAGTATTACATTTCAGACTCTTGTGTTGACTATGAGGACTACTCTATTTCTTCTAAGAGATTCTCGCCCACAGTAGTAGATATAATGGTCATCTGAATTAAATTCACCTATTCCATTTTAGTTCATTGATTCCTAAGATGTCGATGTTCACTCTTGCTGTCACTTGCTTGTTGCTGTTCAATTGTTCAGTCATGTCTGACTTTGTGACCCCATGGGCCGCAGCATGCCGGAGTTCCCTGTCTTTCACCATCTCCCAGAGTTTGCTCAAATTCATGTTCATTCAGTCGGTGATGGCATCCAACCATCTCATCCTCCGTTGCCCCCTTCTCCTCCTGCCCTCAGTCTTTCCCAGGATCAAGGTCTTTTCCAATGAACTGGTTCTTCACATCATGTGGCCAAAGTAGTGGAGCTTCAGCTTCAGTATCAGTCCTTCCAATGAATATTTAGGACTGATCTCCTTTAGGGTTGACTGGTCTCCTTGCAGTCCAAGGGACTCTCGAGTCTTCTCCAGTACCACAATTTGAAAGCAGCAATTCTTCGGCACTCAGCCTTCTTTATGGTCCAACACTCATATGTGTACATGACTACTGAAAAAATCTTACCTTTGTCAGTAATGTGTCTTTTTTTTTTTTTAATACACTGTAGATTTGTCATAGCTTTTCTTTCAAGGGGAAAGGCTCCTTTAATTTCATGGCTGCAGTCACCATTCTCAGTGATTTTAGAGCCCAAGAAAACAGTTTGTCACTATTTCCATGGTTTCTCCATTCGATTGCCATGAAGTTTGTTGTGATCCATACAGTCAAAGGCTTTAGAGTAGTCAATGAAGCAGAAGTAGATGTTTTTCTGGAATTCTCTTGTTTTTTCTATGATCCAGCAGATGCTGGCAATTTGATCTCTGGTTCCTCTGCCTTTTCATATCCAGCCTGGACATCTGAAAGTTCTTCGTTCATGTACTGTTGAAGCCTAGCTTGAAGGAGTTTGAGCATTACTTTGCCAGCAAGTGAAATGAGCACAATTGTGTGATAGTTTGAGCAATCTTTGGCATTGCCTTTCTTTGGGATTGGAATGAAAACTGACCTTTTCCAGTCCTGTGGCCACTGGACTGAGTTTTCGAAATTTGCTGACATATTGAGTGCAACACTTTCACAGCATCATATTTTAGGATTTGAAATAGCTCACTGGAATTCCATCATCTCTACTAGTTTCATATGTAGTGATGCCCCTAAGGCTCACCTGACTTCATACTCCAGGCTGTCTGGCTCGAGGTGGTGATCACACTACATGGTTATCCGGGTCATTAAGATCTTTTCTGTATAGTTCATCTTTGTATTCTTGCTACCTCTTCTTAATCTCTTCTGCTTCTATTAGGTCCATATCTTTTCTGTCCTTTATTGTGTTCATCTTTGCATGAAACGTTCCCTTGATATCTCTAATTTTTTTTGTAAGAAATCTCTAGTTTTTTTCCATTCTATTATTTTCCTCTATTTCTTTGCATTATTCACTTAGGAAGGCTTTCTTATCTCTCCTTGCTATTCTTTGGAACTCTGCATTCAGCTGTATGTGTCTTTCCTTTTCTTCTTTGCCTTTTACCTGTCTTCCTTTCTCAGCTATTCCCTGTTGATCCAACAAAGAGACTGAGAACCCCCAGGGAATTTGACTCTGAAGGCCAGTTGGATTCGATTATAGAATTTCCACAGGACTGGGGAAACAGAGTCTTGGAAGGCACAAATAAAACCTTGTGAGCACCAGGATCCAGGAGAAAGGATCAGTGACCCCACAAGAGACCAAGCCATACTTGGCTGTGAGTGTTTGGGATTCTCTGGTGGAGGCCTATGCCAACAGCAGCTTGCTGCATGATCAGGGAAACTGACTGCAGCAGTCTTGGGAGGCAGAGCATGCTGACATAAGTCCTTTTGGAGGAGGTCACCATTACCTCAATATTCTCCAAGCCAGACTTCAACAGTATGTGAACTGTGAAATTCCAGATGTTTAAGCTAGATTTACAAAAGGCAGAGGAACCAGAGATCAAATTGCCAACATCCATTGGATCACTGAAAAAGCAAGAGAGTTCCAGAAAAACATCTACCTCTGCTTTATTGATTATGCCAAAGCCTTTGACTGTGTGGATCACAGCAAACTGTGGGAGATTCTGAAAGAGATGGGAATACCAGGCCATCTGACCTGCCTCCTGAGAAATCTGTATGCAGGCCAAAAAAGCAACAGTTAGACCTGGACATGGAACAACAGAGTAGTTCCAAATTGGGAAAGGAGTACATCAAGGCTGCATATTGCCACCCTGCTTATTTACCTTATATGCAGAGTGCATAATGAGAAATGTTGGACTGGATGAAGCACAAGCTGGAATCAAGATTGCCAGGAAAAATATCAATAACCTTAGATATGCAGATGACACCACCCTTATGACAGAAAGCAAAGAAGAACTAAAGAGCCTCTTGATGAAAGTGAAAGAGGAGAGTGAAAAAGTTGGCTTAAAACTAAACATTCAGAAAACTAAGATCATGGCATCTGGTCCCATCACTTCATGGCAAATAGATAGGGAAACAGTGACATACTTTATATTTTGGGCTCCAAAATCACTGCAGATTGTGACTGCAGCCATGAAATTAAAAGACACTTGCTCTTTGGAAAAACTCTATGACCAACCTAGACAGCATATTAAAAAGCAGAGACATTACTTTGCCGACAAAGGTCCATCTAGTCAAAGCTTCGGTTTTTCCAGTAGTCATCATGTATGGATGTGAGAGTTGAACTATAAAGAAAGCTGAGTGCTGAAGAATTGATGCTTTTGAACTGTGATATTGGAGAAGACTCTTGAGAGTCCCTTGGACTGTAAGGAGATCCAACCAGTCAATCCCCAAAGAAATCAGTCCTGAATATTCATTGGAAGAACTGATGTTGAAGCTGAAACTCCAATACTTTGCCCACCTGATGTGAAGAACTGACTGATTTGAAAAGACCCTGATGCTGGGAAAGATTGAAGGCAGGAGAAGAAGGGGATGACAGAGGATGAGATGATTGTATGGCATCACTAACATGATGGACATGAGTTTGAGCAAGCTCTGGGAGTTGGTGATGGACAGGGAAGCCTGGCATGTTGTAGTCCATGGGGTTGCAAAGGCGGACACAACTGAGTGACTGAACTGAACTGAACCATTATCCCTACCATAATTTGGACGCAGGTCAAACTACAGGGAGGGAACACATCCCCATCCATCTGCAGAAAATTGGATTAAAGATTTACTGAGCATGGCCTTGCCCACTGGAG
This sequence comes from Bos mutus, assembly GCF_027580195.1. NCBI lineage: Eukaryota > Metazoa > Chordata > Mammalia > Artiodactyla > Bovidae > Bos > Bos mutus. The sequence continues at coordinate 72,935,382 of NC_091631.1, read as the reverse complement.
CAAGACCCAGTTTTCCCCACAGCCAGTCCCTCCCATCAGGAAGCTTCCACAACCTCTTATCCTCATCCATCAGATGGCAGACAGAATGAAAACCACAATTACAGGAAAATATCTAAACTGATTTCCTGCTTGACCACATCCAATTTACCCTGATTCATGAACTTAACATCCCAGGTTCCTATGAAATATTGTTCTTTACATCATCTGACTCTATTTTCACCATCAGACACATCTGTAAATGAGTTTTGTTTCCACTTTGGCCCAGCTAGTTCATTCTGTCTGGATCTATTAGTAGTTGTTTCCACTCTTTCCTAGTAGCATATTGGACACCTTCGACCTAGGGTGCTCATCTTCTGGTGTAATATTTTTGCCTTTTCATGCCATTCATGGTGTTCTCTTGGCAAAAACATTCGATTGGATTGCTATTTCCAGTAGACCATATTTTGTCAGAAATCATCATATGATCCATCCATCTTGGGTGGCCCTGTATGGCATGGATCATAGCTTCCTTGAATTATGCAAGCCCCTTTGATCCATGAAAGGGCAAAACTCCTTAGCAACAGCTATTGGAAATTACTGTCACCAGAAGGTGAATTTAGTAGATAACTCATCCACAAATAGAACACAGTGACAGATACACCTACGGAGCAAAAGCAGAGGTCTCTCCGCCATCTTATTGTGAAACACCTTGACATGCATGGAGATCACTGATTTTTAAAAGAAACATGTTTTCCTAAAAAAAAAAAAAAAACTTATGGCTTGATTCTCATGTCAACTAATATTGATTAATTTTCATATCTGTGTGCAGTTTTTCTCTCTAACATTACTTATCACTTTCTGGCTTATATTACAGTTAACTTTTCTTAAAGGAAGCCACTGGTCTTCCCAGTGGCGCTTGTGGTAAAGAACCACCTGCCAATGCAGGAGATGTTAAAGACATGGGTTCAATCCCTGGGTTGGGAAGATCCCCGGAGGAGGGCCTGGAAACCTACTCCATTATTCTTGCCTGGAGAATCCCACGGACAAAGAAGCCTGGTGGGGCTCAGGGTCCACAGGGTTTCAAACAGTCAGCCATGACTGAAGCAACTTAGCATGCACACAAAGGGAGGATAGACTAGAATCAATCAAAATTGTCATCATTGCTGGAAACTGTATATTTAAAGATCTCTTTATTAAAGAAGTCTAAATAGACATTTCTCCAAAGAAGACATACAGATGGCTAACAAACACATGAAAAGATGCTCAACATCACTCATTATCAGAGAAATGCAAATCAAAACCACTATGAGATGCCATTTCACACCAGTCAGAATGGCTGTGATCCAAAAGTCTACAAATAATAAATGCTGGAGAGGGTGTGGAGAAAAGGGAACCCTCTTACACTGTTGGTGGGAATGCAAACTAGTACAGCCACTATGGAGAACAGTGTGGAGATTCCTTAAAAACTGGAAATAGAACTGCCTTAGGATCCAGCAATCCCACTGCTGGGCATACACACTGAGGAAACCAGAAGGGAAAGAGACACGTGTACCCCAATGTTCATCGCAGCACTGTTTATAATAGCCAGGACATGGAAGCAACCTAGATGTCCATCAGCAGATGAATGGATAAGAAAGCGGTGGTACATATACACAATGGAGTATTACTCAGCCATTAAAAAGAATACATTTGAATCAGTTCTAATGAGGTGGATGAAACTGGAGCCTATTATACAGAGTGAAGTAAGCCAGAAGGACAAACACCAATACAGTATACTAACACATATATATGGAATTTAGAAAGATGGTAACGATAACCCTGTATACGAGACAGCAAAAGAGACACTGATGTATAGAACAGGCTTATGGACTCTGTGGGAGAGGGAGAGGGTGGCAAGATTTGGGAGAATGGCATTGAAACATGTGAAATGTCATGTATGAAACGAGATGCCAGTCCAGGTTCAATGCACGATGCTGGATGCTTGGGACTGGTGCACTGGGACGATCCAGAGGGATGATATGGGGAGGGAGGAGGGAGGAGGGTTCAGGATGGATTTTCTTTTAAAAATTTAAGGAAAAAAAATAAAAAAAAATAAAAAGAAATAAGATAAAAAAAAAAAAGAAGTCTAAAATAGTTTTTTAAAAACTGAGTGACTCAGTAACATTCTCTTCCCATGGCCTCTTGACATATTACTTTGACCCACAATGAACTCCCTTGGACTTTTAGACATCATTATTTACTATTCATTATTGTACCTTGTAATGATGCCAAAAAATTTGAGAAGGCATGTAATACTTATGGGATGGAAGTGCATTCCATAGACTCTTGAGTATCACTGCAAGAAGCTGAATGTACATAAACTAATAGACCTGGTGTTAGTTAAATAAAAAATATTTTTTCTGAAAATATTTACCATTCAGAGTGTGTGTCTACATACTAGATTTATTGGTTATAAGCTCCAGATTAAGAGCATGAACTTGAGGTAAGTCTGCTTGAATTTCTACATTTATTAGTTATGTGATGTTGGGAATTTACAGATTAGAACCCTACAGATAAAGAAACTGAGGTTCAGAGAGATAATTTTTGGTACCTACCTTATAAGTTATTAGAAGGATAAAATAATGCAATTAAAGCACTTAGCATAGTGCCTATATCTTAATAAACATATTTAACTTTTCAATGATGGAGATACTACTTTTTCTAGTCATTTACATCTAAGCATATGGTTAATTCCCTGCCAGATACTGGTTTCATTACCATTCTATACTATTTTAATGACTATGAACAGTGGTGTTTAAATATTTTAAACTCTTTAAAACCTTTTAATGGCTTATTTAAAGGGCTTCTGATGTTTGAATCTGTCTGCTAAATATTTTTACAAATTTTTGAATGAAAAAGACAAAATGTGGTTAACCTTGCAAGAGACATTTCTATTAATGATATTTAGTAGTTCAATTTGACTATTAACCTTAACTTCCATATAACCTTGGAAATGTAAATTCTTGTATGTATCAATCAACTTTCACTGAGGATTCCCTGTGTGCCAGTTATGTACACAGCAGGGAGTTGCTTAATTTAACAGTAGAGGTTTAAGTTGGCCCCAAGTTCAAAATGAGTTCATGGGTCTAGAGTAGAGAGTGATAACAAATTCTTCCTTCAAGGACACCCTAAAAGTAAGAATAATTTATGAAGACATCTGTTTGACGTGTCAGTTTTCATATTTTTATTTGCAAGTGACAGAAAAATCAACATTCACTGGCTAAAGCCCTAATACAAACAAAACCACAATAACAAAAAGGAAATTTATTGGCTCACTCAACTGAAAATTCCATGTGCAGCGTAATCCTAGGACTCAAGCTATATCATTGATAACCTGTTTCTCTACATCTCTCATTTCTGCTTTCCAACTTATTCTGTTCCACAGATCACAAAGAAGGCTACAAAATAGCCATCAATAGCTCATATCCATATTCTCCCATGTATAAGTTGGTAGAAAAGGGGGTACCTTCCCATTATTTCTGGATTAATATGGATCACACATCTAAGTCAGTTACTGTGAATGGGTGGACTTAATATGCTGATGAACTTCTCCTGGGTTATTTATGCTACCCCTGAGACAAGGGTCCTTCCCAAGGGCCATACAGGGTGAAATGAGGTAGAAGGGGAGCATGGTAGAAAAGTATGGGTATTCTCCTTAGAATAAGGGAGAATATATGGTCAATAGGCAGAAAGGAAGTATTTAAATTGAGACTGAACCTATCATAAATATTGTAGACTCTACAATGTAGAGTAAATTCTGCCCTGAGTGGGAACTTAAATTAGTTGGCCATAAATGACCTTTCCAATTCTAAAATTTGTGTGATATTGTGATTTCATGAAATGGTGTTCATAAATCAGTATCTGTAAGAACAGAAAAAATGCTTAAAATAATAGCTATATTGTAGAAGATTTGATAGGCAGTTCTAAAGTTTAACAAATAATACTATAAATACAAGAGAAAAATTATTTTTTATCATAATTTTCCCATTAAAAAAACCTCAAAACACCAGACACTGGTTCATAATAAGGAGTCAGTTATGGTGGTTGCATTAGTTTTTGGCAAATCATAGATTCTCCATAAGATGTACTATAATAGTGTTGAAGATGAATTGCCATAACTCTTTCTTCAAAGATCTTTGAATATGTCTTTAATTTCAGAGAGAATAAAATATATATAAGTAACATTTGAGTACCTCAAATGTGGTAGCCACTGCCTCTTAAGGTTCACATATATTACACAGTGAATTCTATCCCCAACCCTATGAACAGAGTAATATGATTATTCCCATATCAGACATGAGAAAGCTGAGGGACAGAGAGATTAAATAACAAATAATGTGGCTTATAAATTATATATTATGTATGTATATATTATACATGTGTATATAATATGTATAAACCTATTTTCAGTGCTATGTGATATGATAACAGTTCAGATTGTCAAAGAATACAAAGAAAACTAAATTATGATTTAATCATAATAAGCACATTAATGCTGGATGAAGTACAAGCTGGAATCAAGATTGCCACGAGAAATATCAATAACCTCAGATATGCAGATGACACCACCCTTATAGCAGAAAGTGAAGAAGAACTAAAGAGCCTCTTGATGAAAGTGAAAGAGAAGAGTGAAAAAGTTGGCTTAAAATTCAACATTCAGAAAACTAAGATCATGGCATCTGGTCTCATTATGCCATGGCAAATAAGTGGGAAAACAATGGAAACAGTGTGAGACTTTACTTTCGGGGGGCTCCAAAATCACTGCAGATGGTGTCTGTAGCCATGAAATTAAAAGACACTTGTGTTTTGGAAGAAAAGTTGTGACCAACCAAGACAGCGTATTAAAAAGCAGGGACATTACTTTGCTGACAAAGGTCCATCTAGTCAAGGCTATGGTTTTTCCAGTAGTCAGGGGTGGATGTGAAAGTTGGACTATAAAGAAGGCTGAGCACTGAAGAATTGGTGCTTTTGAACTGTGGTGTTGGAGAAGACTTTTGAGAGTGCCTTGGACTGCAAGATCAAACCAGTCCATCCTACAGGAAATCAGTCCTGAATATTCATTGGAAGGGCTGATGCTTAAGCTGAAAATCCAATACTTTGGCCATCTGATGTGAAGAAATGATCCTTGGAAAAGACTGTGATCCTGGGAAAGATCGAAGGCAGGAGGAGAAGGGGACAACAGAGGATGAGATGGTTGTATGGCATCACCGACTCGATGGATATGAGAGTTTGAGCAAGCTCTGGGAGTTCGTGATGGACAGGGAAGCTTGGCATGTTGCAGTTGGACCTGACTGAGCAACTGAACTGAACTGAACTAAGCACATTAACATTTTGTATTTTATTGATGTTGCATTTATTAATACCACACAATCAGTTCAGTTCAGTTGCTCAGTTGTGTCCAACTCTTTGCTGCCTCATGGACTGCAGCACACCAGGCTTCCCTGTCCATCACCAAGTCCCAGAGCATGTCAGACTCGTGTCCATTGAGTAAGTAATGCCATCCAGCCATCTAATTCTCTGTCGTCCCCTTCTCCTGTCTTAAATACTAAAAAATAATGTACTACATGTTGCTATTTTTCAAAGCTTTATTTTGACAACCAGGAGTTTAATTATTTTGTATTAAACAGCTTTTTACTAAGAATTACACAACATATAATACTTTTAGCCCTGAGTGACTCATTTATAAGTAATTTTAAGAAAATATTTAGAAAATCAGTTCCTGTATTTTATAAAATTATGCTGAATAACAGATGACAGAATATTTTAACTGTGGGAGGCAAATGATGCAGAGATAAAATAAGCTTTAAAATAATTGCCTTCTCCCTTTTGTACTACAATGCCTTTCAGTTCTTCAATCTATTATTCATATGCATTTCTGTCATTTATGATGTTTTAAAAATGATTTTATAATGTTTAAAAAACCAGTATTAGAAAGACTTTGAGATTTAAAAAATTATTTTATTTATTATTAACTGATTATTGATTGCGTTAGAGTATTGATTTGATTTCTGTCGTACATCAACAAGTATTAGTTATAGGTGTGCATACATCCCCTCCCTCTTGAAACTCCTTCCCACCTCCCACACTTTCCCATCCCTCTTTGTTGTTATAGAACCCCTGTTTGAGTTCTCTGAATTTTGAGATTATTTTTAAAAACAAAATCAAAGGAGCACATACAGACTTTGACCAAACTGGAAAGCCCCAAAAGTTGTGTCCCAACATTTTGAATGGGTAAAAAATGCAAAAGTCAGTAAAACAAAACAAAAACAAAAAACCTCAATAAAAACATTAAACTTATTACCTTGTCAGTTTACTAATATGTACTCCAATAAATGTTTTGAACAAAGGTTCTTATATTGGGCTAGGAAGTAAATTGTAAGGGTTGAAGTCTGGAACTGGACTTGTTATCCATTGCATGGCAAACTGGATACTATCACTGGTGGTAAACAGATTGTTGATAATTCTTGGTCAGTCAGTTCAGTCACTCAGTCATATCTGACTCTTTGCGACCCCATGGACTGAGACATGCCAGGCTTCCCTGTCCATCACCATCTCCCAGAGCTTGCTCAAACTCATGCCCATTGAGTCAGTGATACCATCCAACCATGTCATCTTCTGTCGTCCCCTTCTCTTCCTGCCCTCAATCTTTCCCAGGGTCATGGTCTTTTCCAGAGTCAGTTCTATGCATCAGATGGCCAAAGATTGTAGCTTCAGCTTCAGCATCAGTCCTTCCAATGACGACTCAGGACTGATTTCCTTTAGGATGGACTGGTTGGATCTCTTTGCTGTCCAAGGGACTCTCAAGAGTCTTCTCCAACACCACAGTTCAAAAGCATGAATTCTTTGGTGATCAGTTTTCTTTATGGTTCAACTCTCACATCCATACATGACTACTGTAAAAACCATAGCCTTGACTAGATGAACCTTTGTTGGCAAAGTATGTCTCTGCTTTTTAATAAGCTGTCTAGGTTGATCATAGCTTTTCTTCCAAGGAGCACGCATCTTTTAATTTCATGGCTGCAGTCACCATCAGCAGTGATTTTAGAGCCCAAGAAAACAAAATCTGTCATTGTTTCCATTGCTTCCCCATCTATTTGTTATCAAGTGATGGGCTGGATGTCATGATCTCAGTTTTTTTAATGTTGAGATTTAAGCCAGGTTTTCACACTCCTCCTTCAATTTCATCACGAGGCTCTTTACTACCTCTTTGCTTTCTGCCATAAGGGTGGTGTCATCTACATTTTCTCCCATTAAACTTGATTCCATATGGTGCTTCATCCAGTTTAGCATTTCACATGATGTACTCTGCATAGAAGTTAAATAAGCAGGATGACAATTATACAGCCTTGATGTGCTCCTTTCTTAATTTCAAACCAGTCTGTTGTTCCATGTCCAGTTCTAACTGTTGTTTCTTGACCTGCATACAAGTTTCTCAGGAGGCAGGTAAAGTAGTTTGGCATTCCCATCTCTTTAAGAATTTTCCAGTTTGTTGTGATCCACATAGTCAAAGGCTTTAGTGTAGTCAATGAATTAGAAGTAGATGATTTTCTGGAATTATCTTGCTTTTTCTATGATCCAATGGATGTTGGCAACTTGATTTCTGGTTCCTCGGCTTTTTCTAAATCCAGCTTGAATATCTGGAATTCTTGGCTCACGTATTGTTGAAGCCTATGTTGGAGAATTTTGAGCATTACTTTGCTAACCTGTGAGATGAATGAAGTTTGGGGTAGTTTGAACATTCTTTGGCATTGACTTTCTTTGGGATTGGATTGAAAACTGACCTTTTCCAGTCCTGTGGGCACTGCTGAATTTTCCAAACTTGCTGGCATATTGAATGCAGCACTTTAACAGCATTATCTTTTAGGATTTGAAATAGCTCAACTGGAATTCTATCAACTCCACTAGCTTTGTTCGTAGTGATGCTTCCTAAAGCCCACTTGACTGCACACTCCAGAATGTCTGGCTCTGGGTCAGCGATCACACCATCGTGGTTATCTGGGTCATTAAGATTTTTTTTGTACAGTTCTTCTGTGTATTCTTGCAGCTCTTCTTAATATCTTCTGCTTCTGTTAGGTCCATAAAGTTTCTGTCCTTTATTGTGCCCATCTTTGCATGAAATATTTCCTTGGTATCTCTAATTTTCTTGAAGAGATCTCTAGTTTTTCCCTTCTATTGCTTTTCTCTATTTCTTTGCATTGATTACAAGGAAGGCTTTATCTCTCTTTGCTATTCTTTGAAACTCCACTTTCAGATGGGTATATCTTTCCTTTTCTCTTTTGCCTTTTGATTCTTTTCTTTTCTCAGCCATTTGTAAGGTCTCCTCAGACAATCATTTAGCCTTGTTGCACTTCTCTCTCTTGGGGATGGTTTTGATCACTGAGTACTATGCAATTTCATAACCTCTGTCCATAGTTCTTCAGCTTATCTGTCAGATCTAATGCCTTGAATCTATTTGTCACTTACACTGTATAATCATAAGGGATTTGATTTAGGTCATACTGAAATGGTCTAGTGGTTTCCCCTACTTACTTCAATTTAACTCTGAATTTTGTAATAAGGAGTTCATGATCTGAGCCACAATCAGCTCCTGGTCTTGTTTTTCCTGACTGTATAGAGGTTCTCCATCTTTGGCTTCAAAGAATATAATCAATCTGATTTTGGTATTGTCCATCTGGTGATGCCCATGTGTAGAGTCATCTGTTGTGTTGTTGGATGATGGTGTTTGCTATGACCACTACTTTCTCTTGGCAAAATTCAGTTAGCCTTTGCCCGGCTTCATTTTGTACATCAAGGCCAAACTTATGTGTTACTCCAGGTATCTTTTGACTTATACTTTTGCATTCCAGTCCTCTATGATGAAAAGAACATCTTTTTTCAGTGTGAGTTCTAGAAGGTCTTGTAGGTCTTCACAGAAGCATTCAGATTCAGCTTTACCAACATAGACTTGGATTAGTATGATATGGAATGATTTACCTTGGAAACAAACAGAGATCATTCTGTCACTTTTGAGATTGCAGCCAAGTACTGCATTTTGGACTCTTATGTTGACTATAAGGTCTACTCCATTTCTTCTAAGGGATTCTTGCCCACAGTAGTAGATGTAATGGTCATCTGAGTTAAATTCACCCATTCCAGTCCATTTTAGGTCAGTGATTCCTAAAATGTTGATGTTCACTCTTGCCATCTCCTGTTTGACCACTTCCAATTTACCTTGATTCATGGACCTAACATTCCAGGTTCCTATGCAATATTGTTCTTTATAGCATCGGACCTTGCTTCCATCACCAGTCACATCCACAACTGGGTGTTGTTTTGCTTTGGCTCCACCTGTTCATTCTTTCTGGAGCTATTTCCCCCTCTCTTCTCCAGTAGCATTTTGGGCACCTACCAACCTGGGAGTTCATCTTTCAGTATCATATCTTTTTGCCTTGTCATGCTGTTCATGGAGTTCTCAAGGCAAGAATATTGTAATGGTTTGCCATTCCCTTCTCCAGTGGACCACATTTTGTCAGAACTCTCCTCCATGACCCATCCATATTGGGTGGGCCTAGTTTCATTGAGTTACACAAGTTTCTGATCCAAGTGATCAGTTTGGTTAGTTCTGTAACTGTGGTTTCCATTCTGTCTGCACTCTGAGGGATAAGAATAAGAGGCTTGTGGAAGTTTCCTGTTAGGAGGGACTTCCTGTGGGGAAATATGGGTCTTGTTCTGATGGGCAGGGCCATGCTTAGTAAATCTTTAATCCAATTTTCTGTTGGTGGGTGGGGCTGTGTTACCTCCCTGTAGTTTGGCCTGAGGCCAAACTGTGGTAGGGGTAATGGTGATCATGGCGACCTCCTTCAAGAGGACTTATGCCAGGACTGTTGTATTCAGTGCCTCTAACCCCACAGTAGGTCACTGTTGACCCATGCCTCTGCCAGAGACTCCTGGACACTCACAGGTAAGTTTGGCTCAGCCTCTTGTGGGGGTCACTGCTCCTTTCTCCTGGACTCTGGTGTGCACAAGGTTTTATTTCTGCCCTCCAAGAGTCTGTTTCCCCAGTCCTGTGGAAGTTCTGTAATCAAATCCCACTGGCCTTCAAAGTCAAATTCCCTGGGGGTTCTCAAGTGCCTTTGCTGGATCCCCAGATTAGGAAATGTTGTGGGTCCTAGAACTTTCACAACAGTGCAATAACTTCTTTGGTATAATTTGGTATAATATTTCACAGTGTGTGCTGTTAATAGCACTGCAATTGTTAAGACTTTTATTGATAGTATTCTGGGATGGGTTCCTTGTGGAAAGGAAGGAACTAATAGTGCAATGTCTCAGTGAGAGAGTTAATTCTTAGGTAGGTTGATAAGAAGTCCAGGGCTCTTGAGGAGGAGAAAGGAGTCCAGAGCCCTCAAGGAGAAAAGGGTCCAGGGCTCTTGAGGAGGAGAAAAGGACAATTTTTTTCCCTACATTGCTTTGTTTTAGTCACATAAGATGTTTTTTCTTAAACTCTGAGTTGTTATGATGGCAATCTTTAAGACTAATTTTCTTTAAGCCAGAGCTAATGATTACACCAGGAAGCAATTCATCTTGCTCAAGGATATGTTTTTCCTTAAGCTCTGTACTAATTATTATATAACAACAAGCTATCTTGCTTGAGGACATGTTTCTCCTTTTTAACTAGAACGTTCTGACTAATCTTGTTGCCTTAAGATGTTTGCTATGGGAGTGGGTCTGGTTCAGTTCAGTTCAGTCGCTCAGTCATGTCCGACTCTTTGCGACCCCATGAATCGCAGCACGCCAGGCCTCCCTGTCCATCATCAACTCCCGGAGTTCACTCAGACTCACGTCCATTGAGTCTGTGATGCCATCCAGCCATCTCATCCTCTGTCGTTCCCTTCTCCCAATCCCTGCCCCCAATCCCTCCCAGCATCAGAGTCTTTTCCAATGAGTCAACTCTTCACATGAGGTGGCCAAAGTACTGGAGTTTCAGCTTCAGCATCATTCCTTCCAAAGAAATCCCAGGGCTGATCTCCTTCAGAATGGACTGGTTGGATCTCCTTGCAGTCCAAGGGACTCTCAAGAGTCTTCTCCAACACCACAGTTCAAAAGCATCAATTCTTCAGCGCTCAGCCTTCTTCACAGTCCAACTCTCACATCCATACATGACCACAGGAAAAACCATAGCCTTGACTAGCCAGACCTTTGTTGGCAAAGTAATGTTTCTGCTTTTGAATATGCTATCTAGGTTGAACACAACTTTCCTTCCAAGGAGTAAGCATCTTTTAATTTCATGGCTGCAGTCACTATCTGCACCATCTGCAGTGGGTCTGGTAGCATCTTTCTATTGTTTGTTCTAATCTTATTAATTTAAGATGTAGTTTGTGGGAGTGTGTCTGGTAAAATATATAGGGCCTTGATAAGACTGGCTCCATCCCCATTGTGATATCTATGTCAGAAATTTCCTCTGTCCTTTTTCACTGTAATAAAACGTGGACCATACAAAAGCTCTAAGTGATCAAGCCTGGTCCTTGATCTGAAGCTAAATCTTCTTTGGAGATATTGAATCTGACATTGTTCACCAGTAAGCTATCATCAGCATTTTAGAGGTATAGGAGGAATTTTAACTATTCTCTTTCTTGGAGAATATCATGAATGGAGGAGCCTGGTGGGCTACAGTCTCTGAGGTTGCAGAGTTGGACATGACTGAGGTGACTTAGCACAGCTGGGCACAGCACATGGACTTATAAGAGGAAATGATTAGTCAAATCTGTTAATCACCAATTTAAAGAAAAGCATGAGGGTCAGAGGGCCTCCAAAACATCATTTGAAGAAATTCTTTCCTCTTGCAGTTGGAGGACAAACACAGATGATGATCAGGCACAGAATGGAAGCATTTAATAGAAGGTTGAGTTCTAAGCCTAGACAAGTCTTCTACACCAATGTTAGCCCTGCTAAGGAAGGAGTGGGATTTTGAAACTTGGAATAAAGGTGTTTGGATAAAGATACTTGAGACCTTTAAGCCTCTAGACTCCTCTGAACCTTCTGGGTCTGCAATAGAGGCCTACTGCCCTTTGTTGGGATATAGAATATCTTTTCTCCCTTGCTTGGAAACTATGCAAAACAGTCAAGTAAGGCAATTCCTTCTAAGATAATGCTTTCTCTTATTAGATTCTGCCTCCATCTCCTTTCCTGCCTGCTATTCCATAATTGAGGTCAAATATTTGCATAATTCTGCTAAGGGAAGATAAATGGTCTTTCCTTAAAAGGAGCCAGGGCCTGGCTTATATGTACTACCAAGAAATAGAAGAGTCTGACTGGGAGGGAATCTTGAGAGTGCTAGATCAAGGGGGTGGAATATGAAGCTGGATTAGGAAAATTTATCAATATGATGGTTTTTCATATACCACTCTGAGACCATAGGCAATGGTGCTTATATACAGCTGGCATTTCTATTTGAAAGGTTAGAGGAAAAATATCCCTCATTAAATAAAGCAGAGATGCTACCACTTCCTTTTTCCAACAATTGAGAAAAGCAGGAATGCTAGAGTGGGTCTTCTACACAAGAAAAATTCACAAGCTTCCCACTCTCCTTAGTATATTTCATTTATCAAGGCAATAAGGAATACACTGGTAAGGGAGCCGTGGCATCAAGAGCTCAGCATGCTGTCAGAACTTAGATCCCTAGTAGTGCTGTGGATTACAGGATCTTAAATACCCGAGGCCAGGTGGCAACATTTAACCATCAAAGCCAAGGCAAGAATGTGTACCAGACACTATCATGCTTCACTCAGATGCCTTCTTCTTCAATCATAATTTTCCCCAATTGCTGAGAATATTAGTTACTATTGGCACATAGCAGTGTCCCTTGGCCTTAGAGAACTGAATCATTGAAGGTATAACTACATTGCCCAGGAGACAAGATTTTGCCAATGATTGATTGATAGCAGGGCATCTAAAGGTCTACCCTTTTGACTCAATTTGGGACAATTCTGAAGAGTCCTTGCTTTACAACAGCCTGTTGCATTGGTTTAAGTCTCATTTGCAACTTCATTAATGATGGATTACCGTAAACCTAACCAAGTAGGATACCTAAGGCAGTTGCTATGCTGGTTGTGGTATCTTTGCTAGCGTGGATTAACACTGTTTGCCTACATGGTATGTGACTGCTGATTTGGTAAATGCATTCTTTTACTTATCCATCATGAAGGAAGATCAGAAACAGATTGTATTCTCAGAGGAGGGTCAATAGTATACTTTCAAAATCTTTCTTTAAGTGTCTATTTAAATCTGTCTTTAAGTGTCTCTCATAATTTAGTACAAAGGGATTTCAATTATCTGGAAATTCTGCAAAAGATCATTGTTCCTGAAAGATTGTTGTTGAATGAAAGAAGACAGCCGGGATTCTTGGCTCCCGGAGGAGAAGAATTCAATCTGGGGCCAGAGACGAGGCTTGATCACTCAGAGCTTTTGTGTAATAAAGTTTTATTAAAGTATAAAGGAGATAGAGAAAGCTTCTGACATAGGCATCAGAAGAGGGCAGAAAGAGTGCCCCCCTGCTAGTCTTCAGCTGGATGTTATATAGTCACTAGCAGTCTGTTAATAAAATAAAGGAATGTCTTAAAACTCAGAATGGCACCAGGCCCCTCACCCATAAGATGCATTTTGGGATAATCTTGGCACCAAATGGTCCATTCTGGGCCATAAAATGATTAACTTGAATCTTGAAGAAGGGCAGATCACCATACAAATAGTTTCATTTACATATATTAGGGGAACAGTACCTGAGTATAACATCCTGGTTTGTCAAGTAGGTTCTGAGCCAAGAGGTGGAACCGAATTGATCACAGAGTTTGGGGTAAATGCATTGTACATTAGCATAGCTTAAGACAAACATTTCCATAAGAAAAAGGCGTTGGTTATCTCAAGGTTTGAGAGTAGTTAACTTCAGGTGAAACCAGGTGTCATTATGGCAACACAGTATTTTAAGAGAAACCTCCTTTTAAATTTGTATAGAGAAGGAAAAAAATATCGCTAGTTTGTTTCCTCCTGCCGCTGAAGAGAGATAAAAATATCTGACACTTGCAGCCTATTTCCTCCTTTTGGAGACCCCTGGCCTTCCTGCCTGTTACCCTCTCATTCCCCCATACTGATTACATTATGCCAATGAAATCTGATGAACAAGAGCTAGAGACCCTTCTGGATGCTTTGGTAAAGCATTTGTGCTCCAGAAGGCAGGAGAAAAACCCTACAAAAATTCAGGGATATGTCACATTAGTGAGGAGTTTAGGGGTTTATGGTCTAGGGTATATTTTTCTATCCTTTCCAGGATATGGGACAATTATTGTACCTGGAGAAAGAAATGGCAACCCATTCCAGTACGCGTGCCTGGAAAATTCCATGGATGGAGGAGCCTCGTAGGCCACAGTTCATGGGGTTGCAGAGTCGGACACGGCTGAGCAACTTCACTTTCACTTTCACTTTCACTGTACCTTGTATTTCTACCCCTAAGGAAGAAGCAGAAAGATTGGTAGGCTCTTTTGGGGTTTTGTAGTCCACATATTCTACACTTAGGATTACTTTAATGCTCAATTTATTTGGTGACATGAAAGGCTTCTCATTTTGAGAAAGACTCAGATCAAGATGGAGGAATGTCTAGTGGAACAGGTCTACTTTGCAGTATGAGCAGTTCTGTTATCGGGGATATACATTTTAGCAGATACTATATTCTAGAGTGGTGAAGAAAGATGCTGTCTGGAGTTTCTGTCAAGGCCACAAAGGAGAAACACAGTACAGACTCATAAAGTTCTAGAGTAAAGACAATCCTTATACATTTTACAACTACTATACACCAGTGACCATTCAAACAGCTCTTGGTATATTACTGGGCTGTAAGAGGAAGTGAGCATCTTGCCATGGAGTCCAAGTAACCATGAACCTGAAACTGCCCTCATGATTTAGGTGTTGCCAGATACATAAACTCATCAAGGTAAAGGAAAAGCTATTTATCACATAATGGGGATGGTACATCATACGGTTTGCACAGAGCTACAAGTAAACTGCATGAGCAACTGGCCCAGATACCCATCAAATGCTACTATTATTGATGTTTATTTTCAGCCTAAATTTATATGCAAAGGGTAGGGGGCTAGGGGAAGACTCCCCTATGAACAGATGATGAAGGAAGAAAAGGGTAAACCCAATCACAGATAGGTTGACTGAAAAATAGACAACAGATTCGCTATAGTTCCCCTTGAAGGTGGGCCTGAAAAACAGTGAGGTGAAATCCTCCTAGTTGACGGAGCTATGTGTGGAGAGAAAATTGGCCCAAGTTAAGAGTATACATGTAAACATGGGCAGTGGTGAATAGCTTAACAGGTTTTCCAGGGGGCCTGAAAGGAACAAAATTGCAAAGTGAAGGGTAAACCCAATCACATATTTGGGAAGAGACCTAGTAATGCAGGGGTCCCAAGCTCCGGGGTCATGGACAGGGACCAATCCGTGGCCTGTTAGGAGCCAGGTTGCTCAGCAGGAGAGGAGCAGTGGGCAAGCAAGTGAAGCTTCACCTGCCACTCCCCATCACTCTCATTACTGCATTACTGTCTGAACAGCACCCTTGTACCACAGCTCGGATTACTTGCCCCCAACCCCATCCATAGAAAAATTGTCTTCCATGAAACTGGTTCCTGGTGCCAAAAAGGTCAGGGGCTGCTGTGGTAATGAACCTATGGAAGTGACCACAAGTGTGAGGATGTTTCTATTTTCCTTAAGGTGATACCATTTCTTGTTTGCTTTCTAGAGCTTCTCCATGGAACAAACTAAAGCTAGTCTTCAGACAAGACTACATTCTTGCTTGATTATTTTCTCCACCTTATCTAGCTTCACTCACCACCCCCCCTCCCCTTTATCCTAAGAATGCTTCTTCAAATAAATATTTTTAACAAGGATCCTGGAGGCAAGTTGTTTCTAGGGAGGCTGACCTACAATAGGAGCTGTCAGCATAATAGTGGTATTTGGAACCATGCCTGCTAATGACAAAGCCTAAGAAGAATGAAAAGCAGGAATGACCCCGGAGAATAACAACAGTTAAAGAGCAGTAATAGGAGGTAAAGGCTTCCCAGGTAGCTCAGTGGTGAAGAATCCATCTGCCAAGAGATGTGAGTTCAATCTCTGGCTCAGGAAGATCCCCTGGAATAAGAAATTGCAATTCACTCCAGTGTTCCTGCCTGGAAAATTCCATGGAGGAGCCTCACCAGCTACAGTTCATGGGGTTGCAAAGAGTCGGACACGACTGAATGTGTGGGTGCACACACACAAACATACTACACAATAGAAGGAAACACCTAGAAGCTGAAAAATAGCAAAGAAACCAAAACAGTGTCACAGATGCCTAAAAGTAATGTTTTAAGAAAGAAAAGGTATTTGAAGTGTCACATGGGAAGAAAGCTGTAGCAGATGGTACTAGTGCACTTGCCAGATTTACTGGATGCTCTTTCACTTTGGAGGTTTGTCCTTGGGCAATTAGAGGGGACTTACCTGCAGGTCCTGATAGTTAGCCCGATATCTTGCAGGGGTGAAGTACAAAATCTTCAGTCCTTCTCTTTACAATGGAACTGTGAGGGGAGAGAGCAAATTAGCCAAGATGGTGTGTTCAGGCTCTCTCACCCCAGTTTTGTAACTAATCACTATGCAGCAGCTGAGATCATTTAGAGCGCTGCCTATGTGTGTCATAAGGTATTCGCTTGGCCACAGGCTACTTTGTGCTGGATGTATATATGAGCTCCACCTAGAAAGGGGCAGCATTTCTGCTGCGTCACGGCTGTGTCTGTTGGATCAGCCACCAGAGGAGAGAATACAGCGTGTTTACTGCTACGGCTGCTGCGTCAGCCAGGAGAGAATACTGTTATGGCCGCTATGACAGCCAAGAGAGAGGTTGTGTTGTGTTAAGTAAGGCTATGGTGCTGCTACGGCTGCTGTGCCAGCAGGGGAGAATAAATGTGTCTGGAGTTCCTACGGCTCTGCGTCTTCTTCGAACCTCTTAGCTTGAGCCTTGCCTACTCTGGGTTCAGTGAACAGTGCAGACAGTGTGAACAGGGACACAGTTGGCGCTGTGAGCAGGATTGTCAGTCCAGGAACAGACTCTGCAGTACAGTTTATGTTTCACAGCTTCCTATGGGATCGGGTGGAGAAAGAGATGGCAACCCACTCCAGTATACTTGCTTAGAGAATCCTGTGGACAGAGGAGCCTGGTGGGCTGCTGTCTATGGGGCTGCACAGAGTCGGACAAGACTGAAGCAATTTAACAGCAGCAGCATGGGATCGGGACTCGCTTAACCTCTTCCACTTTCCTATCCTACTTCCCTCACTTCCTTATAGACTCTTCCTGAGAGCCTGGGTTCCTTAGAAACCAAGTTTGAGATTCTAATTCAGATGATGTTTTCAAAGGGTTGCTAAGACAACCCAAGACTTCAAAGAAAGTAAGTGTTTTTAGGATTTGGAAAGTAGAATGTAACTTCTAAAAGCAGGGAAAAGTCAGGTTAGACTGGTTAGAAGAATAAATGGGAGGTGAGTTACAGAAGTCAATGGATTTAGACAAATATACCAAACATCCTGTTGTGAAACTGAGCAGAGCCATAGGGGTAGACAGATTTGAGGATGAGGTAAAGAGAGGTGTGTAAGTGTGCACATGAGTGTGTGTATGTGGGTGCATGCAGGTGTTGTAAGATGTCAGATTTTTGAGCATTGTATGTTTAGAGAAAATAATCAACAAGAGGGAGAAATTGACGATCTTAGGAAAGAAGTGGAACCAGTGTCACTGAACACCTGTGTGATTCTCATAAAAACGCATGTGATTAAAAAAACCACAAACTTGGAATAAAGGATGAATGGAAACATTTTCTTTTTATATCTGGTAAAAGTACTTGAAGTATAGAATGTCAAGTACTCAAATGCATGTAAACATCCTGAATAGAAAGTATGGTTTCCAGTAAAGTGGTGAACAAGACCTTATGAATAATAGGTTGCTTATTGCCTGACTTGTGCCATATTCAATATATTTCTTGTTGCTAGGTATCAGATGTGATGACCTATATTGCAAGTGATGTGTGCTATTTTAGGAGTTTGCCAGTTACTACAAAGCAGACTGATAATATTAATCACATTGGAATGGATGAAAACAGCAAAAATACAGATGTTGAAATAGAAACTAAATGAGAATTGTGAATGTTTTAAATTAAGTTACTATAAATTATAAGTGACTGTGATAGGGGCTACTAAAAAGTTTAGACAATGAGCCTTGTCTCAATGATATTATAATTCTTATCATTTACTTTGAACCCTTATTGTAAAGTCTAAAGATTATTTATAGAACCACAGGCTCATCATACAAACTTTTCCCTCTCATTTTTTTCCATCTGCAATTATCAACTGGCCACAGTGATCATTCATCTTATTTTCCATTATCTCCTTGTTATTTTTCCAAAAAGTCTCTCCTCTTAGCTCCAGGAACTCTTACCTATTTGCACAGTTTCATCTGTTGGCTCAATTCAGGAAGTTTGCAAATTGACAATTCTTCATCATATTCAGCTTCTCCTTTTTTTCCCTTGCATAACTGTTTTATTTATTTAAATTTATTTATTTTAATTGGAGGCTAATTACTTTAGAGTATTGTAGTGGTTTTTGCTATACATTGACATGGATCTGCCATGGGTGTACATGTGCCTCCATCCTGAACCCCCCTCCCAGCTCCCTCCCCATCCCATTCCTCAGGGTCATCTCAGTGCACCAGCCCTGAGCACCCTGTCTCATGCATTGAACCTGGACTGGCAATCTGTTTCACAGATACATGTTATCTGTGAAATATTATACATGTTTCAATGCTATTCTCTCAGATCATCCCACCCTTGCTTTCTCCCACAGAGTCCAAAAGGCTGTTCTATACGTCTGTGTCTCTTTTGCTGTCTTGCATATAGAGTTATCATTACCATCTTTCTAAATTCCATATATATGTGTTCAGTTCATTTCAGTTCAGTTCAGTCGCTCAGTTGTGTCCGACTCTTTGCGACCCCATGAATCGCAGCATGCCAGGCCTCCCTGTCCAACACCAACTCCTGGAGTTCACTCAGACTCACGTCCATCGAGTCAGTGATTCCATCCAGCCATCTCATCCTCTGTTGTCCCCTTCTCCTCCTGCCCCAATCCCTCCCAGCATCAGAGTCTTTTCCAATGAGTCAACTCTTTGCATGAGGTGGCCAAAGTACTGGAGTTTCAGCTTCAGCATCATTCTCTCCAAAGAAATCCCAGGGCTGATCTCCTTCAGAATGGACTGGTTGGATCTCCTTGCAGTCCAAGGGACTCTTGAGAATGTTCTCCAACACCACAGTTCAAAAGCATCAATTCTTTTGCGCTCAGCTTTCTTCACAGTCCAACTCTCACATCCATACATGACCACAGGAAAAACCATAGCCTTGACTAGATGGACCTTTGTTGGCAAAGTAATGTCTCTGCTTTTGAATATGCTATCTAGGTTGGTCATAACTTTCCTACCAAGGAGTAAGCATCTTTTAATTTCATGGCTGCAGTCACCATCTGCAGTGATTTTGGAGCCCCCAAAAATAAAGTCTGACACAGTTTCCACTGTTTCCCCATCTATTTCCCGTGAAGTGATGGGACCAGATGCCACGATCTTCATTTTCTGAATGTTGAATTTTAAGCCAACTTTTTCACTCTCCTCTTTCACTTTCATCAAGAGGCTTTTTAGTTCCTCTTCACTTTCTGCCTTAAGGATGGTGTCATCTGCATATCTGAGGTTATTGATATTTCTCCCAGCGATGTTTTTCTTTCTGACTTACTTCACTCTGTTTAATAGGCTCCGGTTTCATCCACCTCATTAGAACTGATTCAAATTCATTCTTTTTAATGGCTGAGTAATATTCCATTTTGTATATGTACCACAGCTTTCTTATCCATTTGTCTGCTGATGGACATCTAGGTTGCTTCCATGTCTTGGCTATTATAAACAGTGCTGCGATGAACATTGGGGTGCATGTGTCTCTTTCAATTCTGGTTTCCTCAGTGTGGATGCCCAGCAGTGGGATTGCTGGGTCGAATGGCAGTTCTATTTCCAGTGTTTTAAGGAATCTCCACACTGTTCTCCATAGTGGCTGTACTAGTTTGCATTCCCACCAACAGTGTAATAGGATTCCCTGTACTCCACACCCTCTCCAGTATTTATTGTTTGTAGACTTTTTGATAGCAGCCATTCTGACTGTCGTGAAATGGTACCTCATTGTGGTTTTGATTTGCATTTCTCTGATAATGAGTGATGCTGAGCATCTTTTCATGTGTTTGTTAGCCATCTGTATGTCTTCTTTGGAGAAATGCCTGTTTAGTTCTTTGGCCTATCTTTTGATTGGGTCATTTATTTTTCTAGAATTGAGCTGCAGGAGTTGCTTGTATGTTTTTGAGATTAATTCTTTGTCAGTTGCTTCATTTGCTATTATTTTAAAAGCAAGTAGATATATAAACACTGGCTCCAGTGCTGGGGATGTCATGCTATCATCCAGTCTGAAATATGACAAGAACTATTAACTTCATGAGGATCATTCCTGTAATCTTCATACCTTGTGATGTCAATTCACTTTTGTTTTCTCCTTGTCACTTCCATTATGTTTTATTTAGAGAAGCAAGTGTGAAGATATAAAAGGCATCTGGCTCTCAAGCTTCTGGCTATTACTTGAACTGAAATGTTAAGTTTTATATTTGCTCTGTGGGTCAGCTGACTCAGATTCCGTCAGGCACTGGTGGGTCAGTCATCTTAAAGGCCACATGTCATCCAGTGAGACTGTCCTGTCAGCTTTCCCCACTTCCTGCTACCATCTCAATACAGAGGTCATTCAGGGTGGCCTAGGTTGGAAATGACCTTTCTATGATAGTCAGGTCTTGTAACTGTTTTCCTTACTTATTCTTTGTAACAAAGATGATAATTGGTGAATGTGAGATTTTTAAAGATAATCTTTCTGCTACAGAGTCTGGCTAGAAGCCTTTTGTAGCTGAACATTTTTATTCACTTTGTTATTACCAGGAACAGTTAATGCTCTGTCACTGACTCTGTGGTTCCTTTTTAAGTCCCTTTGTTTCCAGAAATCAATACTAGTTATCTTTGGATGACTATAGGGGTAAAAACCTTCCATGCATAAAAAAATTCATGGGAGGTACCAGCTAAATGTAAACCACAATGTTAGAAATTCTAGATTTTCAGCTTTCTGGAAAACTAGACGCATTTTCAGAATTACTCAAAATATTAATACATGTTAAAACTCCAGTGTGATGAACCTAGTAGATATGGTCACTAAATAGCCAAGTGGAAGATGTAATAATTCTGCAAACCTTCTTTGTGTTCTATAGTTCTCTGCCCTATCCATCCACTTCACTCTTTTTGTTGTCTGTTGCACTCCTGCTTCAACCACCTATGTAGTTCCTAACTGAAAGTTGAATAAAATGTTATTCCTTCCTCATCTTCAGAGACTTAGAGTGTAATGAAGGTGGGGAGAGATATTATATTCATAAATAACCACAGGATAACATATTGAATTTTCTGAAAATAGTAAATAAAAAGTACTCTGTATTGAGGATAAGATGACCAAAGAAGAGAAATTAAACTGAGAGGGAGAAGGGATAAACTGAGCTTGTGTTCCTCTGACATCCTTCTTCTATATGGAAAACTCTGCTGCCGGCTTAGTCTTTCAAACTCCTTCTGTTTTTTTTTTTTTTCTTCACTATGAACATCCAACCAATCAGTGAAGCTTGTAGATCTATCTCCCTAAACACTGGCCTCTTCTCTCCAAGGCTCCTCTCACTACTGTTCCAACCTTTCTCTTTAGTTTTTACCAGTTACAAGCATTCTTGACAAAATTATGTTTCCTAGATCTAGAATTCCTTTCCTTGATTGCTTAATTGGGTTTTGCTCCTCCCATGAGAGTATTTGCTCTTGGAGGGCAGGGCTTATGAATAAGCAAGTGACTTCTCAGCTGAGTCTGTAACAATGGCTGGGAGCTTTACCCCAGATGTGAAAAGAAGACAGAGGCATGGAAGAGTACCAAGTAATTTGGGAATTTTAGGAGGTTTGCTGAAATTCTTCTGTTAAGGATCAGATTAATGAGAGAACAGACATGTTTGTCAACAAAGGTCCATCTTGTCAAGGCAATGGTTTTTCAAGTAGTCATATATGGATGTGAGAGTTGGACTATAAAGAAAGCTGAGCACAGAAGAACTGATGCTTTTGAACTGGCTGTTGGAGAAGACTCTTGAGAGTCCTTTGGACTGCAAGGAAATCAAACCAGTTCATCCTAAAGGAGATCAGTCCTGGGTGTTCATTGGAAGGACTGATGTTGAAGCTGAAACTCCAATACTTTGGCCACCTCATGCAAAGAGCTGACTCATTTGAAAAGACCCTGATGCTGGGAAAGATTGAGGGCGGGAGAAGGGGATGACAGAGGATGAGATGGTTGGATGGCGTCATCGACTCAATGGACATGAGTTTGGGTAAACTTTGGGAGTTGGTGATGGACAGGGAGGCCTGGCATGCTGCAGTCCATGGGGTTGCAAAGAGTCAGACAGGACTGAGTGACTGAACTAAACTGAAGACCTGTTTACAGAACTGCAAGTAGCTTTGTGTAGTAGTCTAGGTTGGGGAAGAGGTAGTGACTTTTTACTACTTAAAAACCAATCTTCCACTCACTATTTTTAGCTATGTTTCTCAACCTTGAGTAATATAGAAATTCCATATATAAGGAAATATTTTTCGAGGATTTTATTATTGAATATTTCTTTTTTAACTTTTTAATTAGTTAATTTTTGTCTGTGCTGCCTGGGCTTTTCTCTGGTTGTGATGAGCAGGGCCCACTCTCTGGTTGCGGTCCATGAGCCTCTCACTGTAGTGGCTTGTCTTGCTGTGGAGCATGGGCTCTAGGGTACTCAGGCTTCAGCGGTTGTGGCTCTCAGACTCTAGATCACAGGCTCAGTAGTTGTGGTGCCTGGGCTTAGTTGCTCTGTGGAGGGTGGGACCTTCCCAGATCGGGACTGAACCCGTGTTTCTTGCGTTGGCAAGGAGATTCTTTACCACTGAGCCACCAGGGAAGCCCCTATATTTCTTAAATATGTAAGGACATAAAACTAGCTATGATCTCTTCATACTTGAACTCTTTCATGCCAATCAAACAAAACCAAATTTATTAATTAAACAAAACAATTTAAAGGCCTTTTAAAAAGTCAAATTAATTTTTTAATTAATGACTTTTAAATTCCTGGAATTTAAAACAATTAGTGGTAGTTGGTAAAATTAAATTGCTAGTTTAAATTTAATAGTAGAAGGATGTACTTGCTGGCTATCTATCTATCTACCCATCCATTCATTTATTTATTCACACATTCTTTCTTGTTTATTTGAAGCCCAACCAACCATCCTTAAAGTGACCACCATTATTAGTGTCATTAATATCTTTTTCAGCAAGGCTTTGTTTACACGTACATTATTTTATGAGGCCAATGATTTGAATATTATCTGACTGAGCCACTAAGCACAGACACATAGCAAAAACTAAGCAAATTAAAGTAAAAGACTTAATCATCATTTAGAAAACATTTTCCCTTTTAACCATAAATTATTTTGCACGAGATAAGATCTGTACAAGGAGCTGCTCTAATGATTATCCTACCCAGTGCTCTGGGGTAGGTACCTTTGTGTTAAAAAATCTCTACTATCCCAAGCCACATGGTAGCTCAGTTCTTTCAAGACTTTCTCTAACTAAATCGCAGTGAAACTTTTGTTCATACCCTATAATATGGTTTAGTCTTTACTTGATATCAGCTCATCATTACATAATAAGTCTGCCAATGTTTTTTCCTCTTTATACCACATGCTGCTGTGCTGTGCTAAGTCCCTTCAGTCCTGTCTGACTGCAACCCTATGGACTGTAACCCGCCAGGCTCCCCTGTCCATGGGATTCTCTAGGCAAGAATACTGGAGTGAACTGCCATGCCTTCCTCCAAGGGATCTTCCCAACTCAGGGATTGAACCCATGTCTCTTACATCTCTTTCATTGTCAGGTGTGTTCTTTTACCACTAGTGCCACCTGGGGCGGCCCCATTATACTAGAGTAATTAAATACATTATTATGATATATATATATATTTTTTCCTGTTAAAATATCATCTTATTAAAAGTTTTGTTAAAATGTTTTTACAATTTAAATGTCTTTACTCCAAAAGAATTATTCTACAAAGTAAAAGAAAGTACTGTAAATGTACAATGGTATAGCCAAAATCACTGCAGATGGTGATTGCAGTCATGAAATTAAAAGACACTTACTCCTTGGAAGGAAAGTTATGATTAACCTAGACAGCATATTAAAAAGCAGGGACATTACTTTGTCAACAAAGGTCCATCTAGTCAAGGCTATGGTTTATCCAATAGTCATGTATGGATGTGAGAGCTGGACTATAAAGAAAGCTGAGTGCCAAAGAATTGATGCTTTTGAACTGTGGTGTTGGAGAAGACTCTTGAGAGTCCCTTGGACTACAAGGAGATCCAACCAGTCCATTCTAAAGGAGATCAGTCCTGGGTGTTCATTGGAAGGACTGATGCTGAAGCTGAAACTCCAATACTTTGACTACCTGATGCGAAGAGCTGACTCATTTGAAAAGACCCTGATGCTGGGAAAGATTGAGGGCAAGAGGAGAAGGGGATGACAGAGGATGAGATGGCTGGATGGCATCACCGACTTGATGTGGGTTTGGGTAGACTCTGACAGTTGGTGATGGACAGGGAGGCATGGCATGCTGCGATTCATGGGGTCGCAAAGAGTCCGACACGATTGAGCGACTGAACTGACTGACAATGGTATAGGTAGAAAAATTAAATTAGTTTGTCAGTCTCTGTTTCTCCAGGTATATTTTAAGCATTTTGAGATTAGGTATAGTGATTTATCCAATTTTGATCATTCACTTGCTCAACAAATGTTTATTGAATGCTAACTATTCATTACATTTATATTACAGAAACATCACTCTAAAACAATGCTAGGGATTGGTTGTCTGGAGGTAGGTTGTTGTTCAGTCACTAAGTCGTGTCTGACTTTTTGTGACCCCATGGACTGAAGCACACCAGGCTTCCCTGTCCTTCAGTATATCCTGAGTTTGCTCAAACTCATGTCTATTGAGTTGGTGATGCCATCCAACCATTTCATCCTCTGGCACCCTCTTCTCTGAGCGCTCTCAGTCTTTCTCAGCATCAGGATCATTTCCAATGAGTTGCCTCTTCACATCAGGTGGCCAAAGTATTGGAGCTTCAGCTTCAACATCAGTCCTTTCAGTGAGTATTCAGGGCTGATTTCCTTAAGGATTGACTGATTTGATCTTGCAGTCCAATAGACTCTCAAGAGTCTTATCCTGCACCACAGTTTGAAAGTATCAGTTCTTCAGTGCTCAGCTTTCTACACGGTCCAGCTCTCACATCCATAAATGATTACTGGAAAAACCATAGCTTTGACTAGACAGACCTTTGGTGGCAAAGTGATGCCTTTTACTTCCAAGGAGCAAGTGTCTTTTAATTTCATGGCTGCAGTCACCAGCTGCAATGATTTTGGAGCCCCCCCAAATAAAATATGTCACTGTTTCCACTTTTTATCCATCTATTTGCCATGAAATGATGGGACTAGATGCCATGATCTTAGTTTTTTGAATGTTAAGTTTTAAG
Source organism: Bos mutus (assembly GCF_027580195.1). Classification (NCBI taxonomy): domain Eukaryota; kingdom Metazoa; phylum Chordata; class Mammalia; order Artiodactyla; family Bovidae; genus Bos; species Bos mutus. The sequence goes on along the minus strand of NC_091631.1, from coordinate 72,909,641 downwards.
ACAGCTTTTTTACTTCCCTCTTTCACCCTCATCAAGAGCCTCTTTAGTTCTTCTTTGCTTTCTGTCATTAGAGTGGTATCATCTGCATGTCTGAGATTGTTGATATTTATCCTGGCAATCTTGATTTCAGCTTGTGATTCATGCAGCTCGGCATTTCTCATGGAGTACTCTGCATATAAGTTAAATAAGCAGAGTGTCAATATACAGCCTTGTTGTTCTCATTTCTCAATTTGGAACCAGTTCTTTGTTCCATGTCTGATTCTAACTGTTGCTTCTTGACCTTCATACAGATTTCTCAAGAGGCAGGTAAGGTGGTCTGGTACTACCATTTCTTTAAGAATTTTCCACAGTTGTGATCCACACAGTCAAAGGCTTAGCATAGTCAATGAAGCAGAAGTAGATGTGTTTTTTCTTTTTTTTTTTCTGGAATTCCCTTGGTTTTTCTATGATCTAGTGGTTATTGGCAATTTGATCTCTGGGTCCCCTGCCTTTTTAAATCCAGCTTGTACGTCTGAAAGTTCTGGGTTCACATCCTCTTGACAAGACTGAAAATTTGGAGAACTGTCAAGATCATGAATCTGATTAGGAAATGATGAACGTCTGAGCCATGGTAGGTATGTGAGGATGGAATGGAGTGTGGAAATGTTTATAAATAAAATTAAGTAGAATGTTGTACAAATTTGAGATGTGTTATTCTAGACGCCTGAATTTTCTCTCCACTCTTGTATAGCACACTTCACTGGAGCAGATGCCACTTAGAGGGAATTAAACTATGAGAAATTCTTTTTGAGTAAGGGTAAAGGATAAGAATTCATTTTGGATTCCGTGGTGCTTCCATGGGATATCTGAATGGAGATATTCTGCTCTGGACCCTCTGGCCCATGTATGGATCCATGCCAAAGGAGGGGGATGCCTGGCTTGATTCTCTAAGTTTTTAGGATAAATTCAGCTCCTAAAGATACCTCATATAGAGTTGCTTAGAAAATTTAAGCTCTTAAAACATGCAAATGTACCTTAACATATGTATCTTTTATTTGCCCTTCACACTTTTAACTTCTGATTGCACTTTTCAAAAAGAGGGCAACCTATGTAAAGTTAGACCTCGTTATTGTAGATTTGCTGACCAAAACCAGAGGAAAAGTGTGTTTACCAGAAGAGAATATATACAATAGGAAGAGAAAAGCATTAGGAATGGAATATGAATAAGAATAAAATGGAATTCATTTTATTCTTAAAAAAAGTTATTATTTATTTATTTTTAAATTTGTTTTCAGAAGGAGAACTTGGAAGTTAAAGAAAGGTACCAGAGAAGGTAGAAAAAATTACATAACTACCATCTCAAACACTATCACTATTAAAATAGTTCTGTATAGATACTTCTGACATTTTCCTTCACATTTAAAGTTTTTTTTTTTTTGGTATTTAACACCCTTTGGAGTGGGAACAATTGGAGGAAAAGGAATCTCTGAAGATGGTTGGAAGGATGTGGGAGCAGCAGCAAGAAAGAACTGGTAGAGAACATCACTGGAGAAGCTAAGGAAAGAAATGTTAATTCATCAATACTGCCAAAATGACTGCTACTTAAAGCCATTTTATTTCATAATTAGAAAGTCTTCAGTTATTTTAGGTAGAGCAGTTTAATGGGAAAGGTGATTTTATGGCTTAGTTTATAGTTGGTTAAATCTGCAGGCTGTTTTCAGTAAACAGTGCTTTCAGCATATGGCTGTTGTGTTCAGTCATAAAGCACATGAACATGCCCAAACTCTAAAGACCTGCAGAAGAAGTCATACAACAAAGAATCTAGAAAAGATGAACAAATTACTAATCTTTGCCAGAAAAAAAATCAGAAAAACACCAAACAATTCATAATACCAACAAACCATTTCATGACTTCATTGACTGAGTTTTTCTGAATATTATTTTAAGTTTCTGTCTATATTTCTCATGGGGAGAACACCATTAACATAGTGGTTCTGATGAAGAGATCCTTCATTCAACATGCAAGTCACACTAAAATATGAATAGTGTTTTTCATGTAAATTGTCAGATCAAAAAAAGTGACATGCTAAGGTATGTGAGCACACAAGAATTTTGTTACAAAGCATAGACTGAAGAGACTTTTGATTCCATTCTTCAAAGTGTGAATAACTTTAATGTCTTAATTTAGCTAACATATTCTTATCTTTTTGGATTAGAAAACCTTAGATAACAAGCTAAGAACCTCAAATAAGGCATTTTATTTTCTCTCTTGCTTGTGACTCTTGCTTTGAAGATGTATTAATTACTTTTTCTCTTTTCCTTGTTAAAAAAGGTTTTTCTTTAAGTGAAAAGTTTTATTCACTTAAATTATATACTGTATTTTATGATTGTGTGTACAAATTTTTTCCCCTGACAGCACCTCCTGAAAATTAGGGAATGTTGTTACCTCTGTATCACTGTTACCCCTTTGCTCAGAAGGAAAAAGGACAATTTGAAGGATTATTATTTTAAATCAAAGTATAGTTGATTTACAATATTGTGTAGTTTCAGATATATAGCAAAGGGATTTATATATATACAATATATATAAATGCATGCATTTATATTCTTTTTCAGATTATTTTCCATTATAGGCTATTACAAGATTTTGAATATAGTTCCCTTGCTATACAGTAAAGCTTCCCTGGTGGCTCAGAAGGTAAAGCGTCTGCCTGCAATGCAGGAGACCTGGGTTTGATCCCAGGGTCAGGAACATCCCCTGGAGAAGGAAATGGTAACCCACTCCAATACTCTTGTCTGGAAAATTCCATGGATGAAGGAGCCTGGTAGGTCACAGTCCATGGGATCGCAAACAGATGGACATGACTGAGCAACTTCACTGGTTCACTGGTTATCACTTATCTGTTTTATAGAGAGTGAAAAGTGAAAGTGTTAGTCTCTCAGTCATGTCTGAGTCTTTGCAATCCCATGGACTACAGCCCAGACAATTCCAATCCCATGGAATTCTCCAGACAAGAATACTGGAGTGGGTTGCCATTCCCTTCTCCAGGGGCTCTTCCCAACCCAGGAATTGAACTAGGGTCTCCTGCACTGCAGGCAGATTATTTGCCAGTTGAGTAGTATGTATCTGTTAATCCCATACTCCTAATTTATCTCTCCCTTATCCTTTCCCTTTGATAACCATATATTTGTTTTCTATGTCTTCGAGTCTGTTTCTGTTTTGTAAATAAGTTTATTTGTATTATTTTTAAAGATTCCACATATAAGTGACATCATTGACAGGTTTTTAATCATAGATGACTCAAGAATAAAATGAAAGCCAAGAGATGTTTGTGATGCTTGATAATTTCCCCTAAATAAGATATTTTGGTGCATATGTTTTTCTGATTATTTGCTTTGTTACATAATTTGGAAATGTTTTATCGTTTTGAAAGAAGATTGGAAACATGTTTCCTCAGATCCAGGGATGTGAGTCTAAGGTGCTTGGAATTTTAATTGACTGCAATGGAGAAAAAAATAGATATGTAGTATGAACTTGCCTTTTAATGAAATTACCACCTTTTTACTTTGATTCAAGAATTATCATTTTTATATTTATTTTATTTTTAAAAAACAATGAAAGTTGGAAAGCTTTTAAGAGTATGCATATTCCTGACTCAGGTAGTGCTCTGTGGGCCTCCTTGACAAGGCAAGTGTGAAAGCGTTAGTTGTTCAGTCATGTCTGACTCTTTGTGACCTCATGGACTATAGCCCACCAGGTTTCTCTGTCCATGGGATTTCCTAGGAAAGAATATTGAAGTGGATTTCCATTCCCTTCTCCAAGGGATCTTCCTGACACAGGGATTGAACTCTGGTCTCTCGCATTGTGGGCAGATTCTTTATTTGATAAGGAAGATGGTGTCAATGGGCTTCCCTGGTGGCTCAGCTGGTAAAAAATCTGCCTGCAATATGGGAGACCTGGGTTCGATCCCTGGGTTGAGAAGATCCCCTGGAGAAGGGAAAGTCTACCCACTCCAGTATTATGGTCTGAAGAATGCCACATATTGTATAGTCCACGGGGTCACAAAGAGTTGGACAGGACTGAGTGACTTTCACTCACTTTTCATGATGTCATTATGTTTTTGGAATGCATCCTACTCGTCCAGTACTGAGATAGATACAAAATTAAATGCTTAAATAGGGTTTCTTTTTTATTTTCTTCAATAATTTTCAATTATTAAACAACTATTTACTAAAAAACTTTTTTTAAAAAAATTTTTATAGGCTTCTTTGAGGCTGCTAAGTCACTTGTCGTGTCCGACTCTGTGCAACCCCATAGACGGCAGCCCACCAGGCTCCCCTGTCCCTGGGATTCTCCAGGCAAGAACTCTGGAGTGGGTTGCCATTTCCTTCTCCAATGCATGAAAGTGAAAAGTGAAAGTGAAGTCGCTCAGTCGTGTCTGACTCTTTGCGACTTCATGGGCTGCAGCTTATCATGCTCTTCTGTCCATGGGATTTTCCAGGCAAGAGTACTGGAGTGGGGTGCCATTGCCTTCTCTGATAGGCTTCTTTATTGAGATATAATTCATGTGACATGTGATGGACACATATAAAGTGTGCAGTTCAATGATTCTAAGTATATACACTGAGTTGCCCAACTAGCACCACAATTGTAAATAATTTTCATTACCCCCAAAGAGACCCTGTACCCCAGGAGATTACTTTCAACATTTAAAAGGTACTATTATGCTATCATTTATGTGTTTTAGGTATGTATATTATTTCATTAAAAACAAAAATACATATTAAAAATAAGTTTTCTAGAAGTAGAGAGAAGAGATGAGTGTACATAGGAGTATTTTACACACTTCATTAAGATAGCTGACCTTGATTTGGATCCAGATTAAAGAAGAATAAGAGGAAGGATTTAGTTGGTAAGGGAAGATGGGGCATGTAAAACACAGGAGCTGCTGCTTTCACTCATGACTGTCAAAAACGGACAGCTGTTAGATATTCTCTCAAATCAAAGTGCGGAAAGTGTTTTCCAACCATCATCCTGAACCCTGATTGTGTTTTTTTAAAATAATTGTTATACTTGTCATACAGTATTGATAAGTTTAGGTGTACAACATGATGATTTGACTTATTAATACTTATAGTATGAGGTGATTACCACAATAGGTTTAGTGAGCATCCGTCATCTCATATAGACATAACATTTTTTTTCCCCTTGTGATACAAACTCCTAGGACTTGCTCTCTTAACAACTTTCATATATAATGTACAACAGTAGTAGTTATACTAGGCTTCGCTAGTGGTTCGTCAGTAAAGAGTCTGTCTGCAATATGGGAGACCTGGGTTTGATTCTTGGACCATGGGTGACTAACACCTACACACGTACACACACACACACACACACACACACACAGAGTAACTATATGATGTTATACCCCTAGTACTTATTTATCTTATGACTGGAAGCTTGTAACTTTGACTACCTTCATCCAATTCTCCCTCCCCACGCTGCATTCCTGGTAGCCACATTTGATCTCTTTTTTAAATGATTTTATTTGTTTTATTTTTTGAAGTTTAATTGACCTACAACATAATGTTTGTTCCTGATAGTGATTTGATATTTCTGTATATTTCAAAATGATTACCATAGTAAGTCTAGGTGTCATCTGTCAACATACAAAAATATTGCATATTTATTGACTATTTTCCCCATACCATACATTTCATATCTGTGTCTCATTTATTTTGCAACTGAAAGTTTGTATCTCTTAATCTCCCTTATCTAATTTCTCTCCTCCTCCCCACCTCCCTCTCCTCTGAAAACTGCATGTTTATTCTCTGTATCTATAGTTCTGTTTCTGCTTAGATTCATTTATTCACTTAATAGGGTTTTAGATTTGACATATAAGTAAATTCATATGGTATTTGTGTTTTTCTCTGATATTTCACTTAGCATAATACCATTTAGCATAATACCATCTTTGCTATCACATATGACTATGCCAAAGCCTTTGACTATGTGGATCACAATAAACTGTGGAAAATTCTGAAAGAGATGGGAATACCAGACCACCTAACCTGCCTCTTGAGAAACTTGTATGCAGGTCAGGAAGCAACAGTGAGAACTGGACATGGAACAACAGACTGGTTCCAAATAGGAAAAGGAGTGCGTCAAGGCTGTATATTGTCACCCTGCTTATTTAACTTATATGCAGAGAACATCATGAGAAATGCTCGGCTGGAGGAAGCACAAGCTGGAATCAAGATTGCCAGGAGAAATATCAATTACCTCAGATATGCAGATGAAAACACCCTTGTGGCAGAAAGTGAAGAAGAACTAAAGAGCCTCTTGATGAAAGTGAAAGAGGAGAGTGAAAAAGTTGGCTTAAAGCTCAACATTCAGAAAACTAAGATCATGGCATCTGGTCCCATCACTCCATGGCAAGTGGATAAGGAAACACTGGAAACAGTGGCTGACTATTTTGGGGGGCTCTAAAATCACTGCAGATGGTGATTGCAGCCATGAAATTAAAAGACGCTTACTTCTTGGAAGGAAAGTTATGACCAACCTAGACAGCATATTAAAAAGCAGAGACTTTACTTTGCCAGCAAAGGTCTGTCTAGTCAAGGCTATGGTTTTTCCAGTGGTCATGTATAGATGTGAGAGTTGGACTATGAAGAAAGCTGAGCATTGAAGAATTGATGCTTTTGAACTGTGGTGTTGGAGAAGACTCTTGAGAGTCCCTTGGACTGCAAGGAGATCCAACCAGTCCATCCTAAAGGAGATCAGTCCTGGGTGTTCATTGGAAGGACTGATGTTGAAGCTGAAACTCCAATACTTTGACCACCTGATGAAAAAAGCTGACTCATTTGAAAAGACCCTCATGCTGGGGAAGATTGAGGGCAGGAGGAGAAAGGGATGATAGAGGATGAGATGGTCGGATGGCATTACTGACTCAATGGTGATGGGTTTGGGTAGACTCTGGGAGTTGGTGATGGACAGGGAGGCGGGGCGTGCTGCAGTTCATGGGGTCACAAAGAGTCGGACACGACTGAGTGACTGAACTGAACTGAGTGCTATCACAAATGGCAAGTTTTCATTTGTTTTATGGCTAATATTCCATTTATGGCTAATATTCATAAATATATAATAAGCATATATACCTATGTGTATACATATAAGCATTTATGTTGCTTCCACATCTCAACTATTTTAAATAATGCTGCAGTGAACACAGGAATGCATACCTCTTTTCAAGTTAGTGTTGTTTTGGCTTTCGGCCAATAAATATCCAGAAGTAAAATTAATAAATTGTATGGTAGTTTTATTTTTAATTATTTTAGGAATCTCCATATTTTTTTATAGTGGCTGCACAAATTTACATTCCCACCAACAGTGTACAAGTGTTCCCTTTTCTCCACATCCTGGCCAATCCTTGTTTCTTATATAAATTTTAAAAATAACAGGCATTCTGATAAGTGTGTTCTTTGTATATGTTGGATATTATCCCTTTGTCAGATATATTGTTTGCAAATGTCTTCTCCCATTAGGTAGGTGGGTTTTTTGTGGGGGGGGGAGCTTTGTTGGTAGTTTCCTTTCCTGTGCAAAAGCTTTTTAGTTTGATGGAGTCCCATTTGTTTATGTTTACTTTTGTTTCCCTTGCTTGAGCAGGCATATAAAAATGTTACTAAGACCATGTCAAAGAACTTACTGCCTATGTTTTCTTCCAGAAGTTTTATGGTTTTAGTTGTTACATTTAAGTCTTCAATCCATTGTGAGTTGATTTTTGTATATGGTGTGGAAAAGTAGTCCAGTTTGATTTTTTTGTATGTAGCTGTACAGTTTTCCCAAAACCATTTCTTGAAGAGGCCGTCCTTTATCATTATGTATTGTTGCCTCCTTTGTCATAGTTAATTATCCATATAATTGTGAATTCATTTCTGGGCTCTCTATTTAGTTACAATGATCTATGTATCTGTTTTTTTGTTTGTTTGTTTTGATGGCTGGCAGCTTTTCTGCTGAAAAGTCATCTAATAACCTCATATGACTTCCCTTGTATGTAACTAGTTGCTTTTCCCTTGCTGAGGTTAATATTCTATTTATCTTTATTTGGCATTTTAATTACTTTGTGTCTCGGTTTAGTCCACTTTGGGTTGATTGTGTCTGCAACTCTCTTTGGTACCTGGACCTAGATGTCTGCTTTCTTTCCCAGGTTAGGGAAGTTTTCAGCTAATTCGTTTTCAAATATTTTATCTGTCTCCCTTTCTATTCTCCTCTGGGACCCTTATAATGTGAATGTTAGTTTGCTTGATGCTGTTCTAGATGTCTCAAACTGTCCTCATTTTTTAAAATCTTCTTTTCTTTTCTAGACCTGAGTGATTTCCACTGTCTGTCTTCCAATCATTGATCTGTTCTTCTATCATCTACTTTACTATTGATTACTCCTAAAATTTTTAAAATCTCAGTTATCGTATTCTTCTATTATGTTTATTTATTTATACTTTCTAATTTTTGCTAAAAACTTTAAACTAGTCACTCAGTTCACCCACTTTTCTTTAGAGGTCTTTGAGCATATTTATCACCATTACCTTAAAGATTTTAATGGGTAGTTTGCTTTTATCATATTTTCATTTTTAAAATTAATTAATTTATTTTAATTAGAGGCTAATTACTTTACAGTATTGTGGTGGTTTTTGCCATACATTGGCATGAATCAGCCATGGGTGTACATGTGTTCCCCATCCTGAACCCCACAGTAGTTTGCTTTTTTTCACTTCACTCAGGTCTTCTTCTCAGGTTTTATCTTGCATTTTCATGTGGAACATATTTCTTTGCCATTTCACTTTGCCTAATTCATTATTTTTATTTCTATGTATTTGGTAGGTTATATATATATATATATGTATAGTTGCTTTTCCTTTGCTGAGGTTATATATATATATATATATATAAAACTATTTATTTTAATTGGAGGATAATTATTTTACAATGTTGTGGTGGTTTTTGCCATACATCAACATGAATCAGCCATGGGTGCACATAGGTTCCCACCAATCCTGAATCCCTCTCCCACCTCTCTCCCCACCCCATCCCTCTGGGTTGTCCCAGAGCACCAGCCTTGAGTGCCCTGCTTCATGCATTGAACTTGCACTGGTCATCTGTTTCACATATGATAATATACATGTTTCGATGTTATTCTAACGTATCATCCCAACCTTGCCTTCCTTATATTTTTCAAGCTTGGAGGAGTGGTCCTACTTAGGAAATGTCCTTGGGAGCCCAGCAACATGCCTCTCTCTGGTCACCAGAGCTATATGTTTTAAGAATGCCCTATGTGTGGGCTTCGTGGGTACTTCTGCTTTTCAGGCTGACTACTGTGCCTGGCCCTGTGCCAAGACCTCCCATTTGTGGAGTCTGTTGGCTGCTCTTGGAAGGAGCTGGTGGATAAGTTGATCCCATAACTGATGTCAGCTTGCTGGTGGGTGTGGCCAAATCCATGACATGGTTGACTGTGTGGTCTGGGGTGGCTCAGCTGACTGTGGGTTTTAGTGTCAAGAAACTGGTAGAATTTTCATCCTGAGACTGACACAAGTCTAGAGATTAAAAGAATAGTATAAAAGAGGTAGAAACTTATTCCATTAAAAGTGCCTTTCCTCTCCTCTTAAGAACATCCAATGATTCCACTTTTGCTTTGTCTTACGTTTAGTAAGGATATAAAACGGAGAAGGCAATGGCACCCCACTCCAGTACTCTTGCCTGGAAAATCCCATGGACGGAGGAGCCTGGTAGGCTGCAGTCCATGGGGTCGCTAAGAGTCAGACATGACTGAGCGACTTCACTTTCACTTTTCACGTCCATGCACTGGAGAAGGAAATGGCAACCCACTCCAGTGTTCTTGCCTGGAGAATCCCAGGGACGGGGGAGCCTGGTGGGCTGCCATCTATGGGGTCGCACAGAGTCAGGCATGACTGAAGTGGCTTAGCAGCAGCAGCAGCAGCAGCAGCCTTTCCTCTCCAGGCTTGTACCATTTTCATGATTGATGCTGATGGGTTTTACAAAATTTCCATATGCATATTTAAATTTATTTTATGGACATAAATATGATCAAGAAATCCCTTATGAAATTTATTATTTACTTGTTGGCAATAATACTTTTTTATTAGCTTCTCCCCTTTGAGAATTTCTGAGTTGAAAATGAAATTCAAATATTATCAGAAAAAAAATTTATGTTGGCCAAAAGGAGGAGTTGGTAGATCCGAGAGCCTGTTCTCTGTATAGAGATTTCAAAACATAATGCAAAACTTGTCAGAAGCAACTTTGGGAGAACTCTGGAAAACAGTCAAAGATTTTTAGAAAGGAAGTAAACATGGTATTTTAAAAAGGAGCAACTTATGAATGATAAGAAAGCTTTGTGGTGTTCGCCTCCTCTCACCTCATTCCTCTGCTTGGTGATAGTAGGCTTGAAGATGGCCCCCTGTGTACACAGTTTGAGCCCTGGTATCTGTTTCTGGAGGGAGTAAAGTAGAATATATTCTCAAAGAATTGTGTTTGTATGTTTTGAACTATCTGGGGGCTACCCAAAGAACCGATGTAAATTGCTTGCTTTTGTTTCACCTAAATTGAAATTTTCTCAGGGTGAAGATTGGCCACACAAAGGGCATTCCTTGAAGTCATTTTAAGGCAAATGAAAAACCTGCTGCTTCCTGGGCAAAAGATTAAAGTTAAGGCAAAACAAAACAAACAAACAACATCAAAGAACAACAACTCAACCTTCAACAGCCTGGAAGGAAAAGCTGGTGAGAGAGGGTTTTCTTTCTTTCTTTCTTTTTTAAATTAGAATTTAGGGCATTGAATAGTCTTGCATATTCTAGGGAATCTAGAAAGACATGCATGCCCAGGGCAGGTGCTTGCTCAGAAAAACTAGAGAACACCCATAGCTTTCTCCTCTGGTCATACTTTAGGTCCAATGAAAACACAAGTGCAGGCTAATTCAGAGTTGTGAACAGCCTGGTTAAGCATCAAGAGAACCAATTTGCAAATGCTGGGAGAGATTTTTGCCTTTTCTTTCTTTGGATCTAGACATTCAAAGTGATCTCTGTCAACATTACTTGATTGCAAGAGACTTCAGAGACTACAGTCAACAAAAAATAAAAGCTTTACAAAAATAGTTTAGAAAAGTAACAACAACAGAAAACAAACCACTAAAGCCTACAGCAAGCAAGAGCAAGCTAAAATAATGTAAAATAAAATTTAGTAAATGAGGAGGGAAGAATATGATTTCCAGAGTTAATATATTGTAATATTCAAAGTGTTCAGTTTCAAAAATTGTAAAGTATATGAAAAACAAGAATGGATGACTTACTCTCAGAAAAATGAGTGGCAACTGTTCCTCAGGCAACACATATATTGGGCTTAAAAGGCAAAGATTTTTGAATCACCTGTTCCATATATGATAAAAGAGCTAAAGAAAACCATGGGTAAACTGACAGAGGAAACCAGTAAAATGGTGTCTCAACAAGTAAAGAATATCATCTGAGATATAGAAATTATAAAAATGTTAGGTAGGTAGAATAGGGAAAAGGAGTCCAAAATGGTGGTGGCTAAAAGACAAGGAAGCCCGCGAAAATAAAACAAAAGAAGGTCAGAGGACCGGAGTGAGGACCTCAGGTAAAACAAAAAACACTCCTGGCTGGCCCAATTTACATAGGACAAGCGCAGGGAGAGATAAACATATAAATAGAGGAGCCAAAGCTAGCTCTCTCTCTCTCTTTCCCGCGCGCTGGGGCGCTCTTCTCCTCACGTCTTTGGATCGACGTGCCCTCATGCTTCAAAGATGGATTTTCCTGCTATCTTCTAAATAAAATAGAGCTGTAACACTGATTTGTCTAAGAGCTTTATCATGGTCCATTCGAGACCTGAGAGCTATAACATGGTCTATCCAAAACCTGAGAGCTGTGACACGCCGAGCGAGCTTTAATGTCTGTCACTCCAAATCTTTGTTGTGACGAGACAAAGAGCCAAGGAACATACACTCGTGTGACAAAAAGAACCCCAAAGAAATTCTGGACTTAGCAGAGCAATAGCAGAAATGAAAAACTCAGTAGTAGATTTTAATAGCACGCCCATTTTAGCAGGCAGAAGAAAGGATCAGCAAACTTGAAAATAGATCAACTGTGGTTATCTAGGTTGAGGAGAAGAAAGAAAACAGAAGAAAAATAGACTTGTTAGAACTACCAAGAGTACCAACAACTGCATCAGAGACCCCAAAGGAGAGGAGACATAGAGAAATAGAAAGGGTATTTGAAGTAATAGTGGTCAGTACCTCCTAGATTCCCAGATGGTGTTAGTGGTAAAGAATGTGCCTGCCAAAACAGGAGCCACAAGAGACGTGGGTTTGATCCTGGGTCAGGAAGATTCCCTGGAGGGGGAAATGGCAACCCACACCAGTATTCTTGCCTGGAAAATTCCATGAACAAAGGAGCTTGGTGGGCTACCATTCATGGGGTTGCAAAGAGTCGGACGTGACTGAACGTCTGAGCACAGTACACATACAAGAAGCTAAGCAAATTCCAAGGAGGATATACCCAAAGAATACCATATTAAGACACATTATAAGCAAACTGTTGAAAGTCAAAAACAAGGAATCTTGAAAGCAGCAAGATAAGCAACTCATCATATACAAGTGAGCCCCAACAAGAAAATCAATTTATTTTTCAGCAGAAGCCATGGAATCCAGAAGGTTGTGGAATGACATATTTAAAGTACAAAAGAAAAATATCTGTCAATCAAGAACTATATACCCAGCAAAACTATTCTTAAAAATATAAGGTAAAACTAAACCAGACCACCTGATCTGCCTCTTGAAAAACCTATATGCATGTCAGGAGGCAACAGCTAGAACTGGACATGGAACAACAGACTGGTTCCAAATAGGAAAAGGAGTACGTCAAGGCTGTATACTGTCACCCTGCTTATTTAACTTATATGCAGAGTACATCATGAGAAACGCTGGGCTGGAAGAAGCACAAGCTGGAATCAAGATTGCCAGGAGAAATATCGATAACCTCAGATATGCGGATGACACCACCCTTATGGCAGAAAGTGAAGAACTAAAAAGCTTCTTGATGAAAGTGAAAGTGGAGAGTGAAAAAGTTGGCTTAAAGCTCAACATTCAGAAAACTAAGATCGTGGCATCTGGTCCCATCACTTCATGGCAAATAGATGGGGAAACAGTGGAAACAATGTCAGACTTTATTTTTGGGGGCTCCAAAATCACTGCAGATGGTGACTGCAGCCATGAAATTAAAAGACGCTTACTCCTTGGAAGGAAAGTTGTGTCCAACCTAGATAGCATATTCAAAAGCAGAGACATTACTTTGCCAACAAAGGTCTCTCTAGTCAAGGCTATGGTTTTTCCAGTGGTCATGTATGGCTGTGAGAGTTGGACTGTGAAGAAAGCTGAGCATTGAAGAATTGATGCTTTTGAAGTGTGGTGTTGGAGAAGACTCTTGAGAGTCCCTTGGACTGCAAGGAGATCCAACCAGTCCATCCTAAAGGAGATCAGTCCTGGGTGTTCATTGGAAGGACTGATGTTGAAGCTGAAACTCCAATACTTTGACCACCTGATGAAAAGAGCTGACTCATTTGAAAAGACCCTCATGCTGGGGAAGATTGAGGGCAGAAGGAGAAGGGGACGATAGAGGATGAGATGGTCAGATGGCATTACTGACTCAGTGGTGATGGGTTTGGGTAGACTCTGGGAGTTGGTGATGGACAGGGAGGCCTGGTGTGCTGCAGTCCATGGGGTCGCAAAGAATCGGACATGACTGAGCGACTGAACTGAACTGAACTGAAGACATTTCCAGATGAACAAAATCTGAGGTAGTTCATCAATAGTAGAGTTGCCCTAGAGGGAGTCCTACAGGTGGAAATGAAGGAACACAATTTGAAACCATGCAAAGAAATATGAAATGTTGGTAAAGTTAGATACATAGGTAAGTAAAAGAGAGTATTATTGTTTTAACGTATTTTTGGTTTGTAACTTCCATTTTTTTCTTGCATGACTTAAAAGGCAAATGCATAAAAAATAAATTATAAATCTGTATTAATTAGTACATAACATTGCTGTATAGGAGCATGAATATTGGGGCAGAGGATAATCAGTAGGAAAATAACTAAAAAGATACAGAAAATAAAATATGGAAGGAATAAAGGATATAATAAATTAAACACAAAAGAAGAAAATAATAAGAGAAGAACAAACAAAATATAACATACAGGGAACAAATAGTAAAATCACAGAAGTAAGTCCTTCTTTGTCAGTAACTGCTTCAAAAGTAAATAGATTAATTCTCCAATTAAAGGGCAAAGATTGTCAGAAAAGATAAAAAAAATTATCTTAGTATATGCTGTCTAAAAGAGGCTCATTTTGGGTGGAGTTTTACTCTGATACCAAAGCCGGATAGTAACATCACAGAGACAGAAAACTATAAACCAACACCCCTTTATGAATATAGATGAAAAAATCCTCAATAAAATTAAGTAGCATGTTATAGGGATTATATACCATGATAAAATGGAATTTATTCTCAGAATTCAAGTGTGCCTCAATATATAAAAGTCAATGTAATACACCACAGTGATATAATGAAAGGAAAAAAAACTCACATGTTCATCTCAATTCATGCAGAAAAATATTTGATAAAATTCAGCACCATCTCCTGATAAAACCTTAAACTAGGAGGAAGGAAACTTCCTCAATCTAGCAAAGGGCATTTATGAAAAACCCACAACTAACTTCATATGCAATGGTTAAAGACTGAAGTTCTTCCTTGTAAGATCAGGAACAGGACAAGGAGGCCCACTTTCCCATTTCTGTTCAAGGTTATGCTGAAAGTTTTAGCCAGAGCAATGAGACAAGAAAAAAAGCATATAAATTGGAAAGAAAGAAATAAAACTCTTTCTATTCATAGATGACATGATCTTATATATAGAAAATCTTAAAAATCTGCAAAACCCAATTAGAACTTATAAATGAATTCAGCTAAGTTACAGAATACAAGATCAACTCACAAAGTCAGTTTTATATCTATACCCTAGCAATAAATGATGAAAAATAAAATTAAAAAACTATTTCATTTATAATAGCATCCAAAAAAATGAAACAACTAGGAATAAATTCAACCATGGAGATGAAAACTTGTACATTGAAAAATTACAAAACATTGTTAGAAGAAATTACAGAAGATCTAAATAAATGGGAAGCTATCCTATGTTAATGTTTGGACAATTTAAAGGCAATATAACACAAAGTGATCTACATATTCATTGTAATCCCTATTAAAATTCCAGTGTTTTTTTTTTTTTTTTGAGAAGCGGAAAAGCCAGTCCTCAAATTCATGTGACCTTGCAAAGAGACAAAACAATTTTGAGAAAGAACAAAGTTGAAGAACTCCTGCTGCTGCTGCTAAGTCGCTTCAGTCGTGTCTGACTCTGTGTGATCCCATAGACGGAAGCCCACCAGGCTCCCCCGTCCCTGGGATTCTCCAGGCAAGAACACTGGAGTGGGTTGCCATTTCCTTCTCCAGTGCATGAAAGTGAAAAGTGAAAGGGAAGTCGTTCAGTCGTGTCCGACTCTCAGCAACCCCATGGACTGCAGCCTACCACGCTCCTCCGTCCATGGGATTTTCCAGGCAAGAGTACTGGAGTTGGGTGTCATAGCCTTCTCTGTGAAGGACTCCTAGTTCATTTCAAAATGTACTAAAAAGCTACAGTAATCAAAACAGTGTGGTCCTGGACAGATATAAAGATCAGTGGACTAGGATAGAGAATCCAGAAAAAAACCTTCACACATGTTGTTAATATTCAGGGTTAATTTCCTTTAGGATTGACTGTTTTGATCACCTTGAAGTCCAAGGGATCTCAGGAGTCTTCTCTAACACCACTGTTCGAAAGCATCAATTCTTTGGTGCTCAGCCACGGGGTCGCAAAGAGTTGGACACGACTGAGCGACTTCACTTTCACTTTCAGCCTTCTTTATTGTCCAGTTCTCACACCCATACATGACTACTGGCAAAACCATACCTTTGACTATATAGTTCTGTTTATATAAAAACCCAGAATAAGTACATTCAGAGAGACAGAGAGCAGGTTGGTGATTGCCAGGGGCTGGGAGAAGGGAAGAATTGGGAGTGCCTGCTTACTGGGTATGAAGTTTTCCTTTAGGCTAATGAAATGTTTTGGAACTTAATGTGGATGGTAGTTCAACAATATTATGAATGTAAATTTTAATATGAAATTTGCACCTCAATAAAAATAAAAGCACTGGACTCTGAGTTCCAGGCAAGTGAAAACAACAAAAAAAGACAATTTGATTTGAATTATTTGCTTAGCAATAGATTTAAACTTAAGCTACTCACATAAAATGTACTTGGGATCTTTCTATCATTCCTACTTCTAATCGCATTAAATATATAACTATCCCCCCCAAAAAAAATTAGTTAAAAAACCTATCAGAGTTTGTTGAAAAACTGAGATATGATTTAAAATTTGAGGCATAATCAGTATATACTTAGGATTTTATACATTTGTGTATTTTTTATTTGTTTAATAGACAACTACCACTTAATATGTGTCAGTCACAGTAACACAGTCCAAAGTGTTTTGTAAATTTTAAAATGGCTCAGTAATTTACTGAGTAACTCAGAAAATGGCTATTTTTAGTAGCCAGTTCCTGGAGCAGCATCCCCAGGGCTTGGTACTAGTAAGCACTTTATAGATACTTTATAGATACTTGTTTAATGATTAGATAATATTTTCCCATGTTGCTCTCATTGATTTTGCTTCAATATCCAAAATTTCACTATCTAGATTTCACTAGATTTAAGATATTTTATGTCTTTGTTTGAGTTCTCCTAAAGCAGAGCCTGAGATTTGAAGTTGGGAGCAGGTATTTTGATTGGGATAGAATCCCAGGAAGTTGTAGTGAAGCAGCATAGAGAATGAGCACAGGAAAGAGAAGAAACCAATATCACGATGAGTCAATGAAGCTGAGGCAGGCACAGTTTTGTAAGAATCTCAGAGAAACATATAGATTACCTCTTGGGACTGTTCATCTAAAAGAAAGTATAGGGCACTTCTCTGCCAGCTAACATGACCGTTGATGGAATGTGCCTCTGGGGCCTTTAATCACCCATACTCCTGAGCTGTGGTTTTGCAGGGCTGAGTAAGCTCCTTGATTTAGATGAAATACACATGCTTAAGATGGGATGTTGGCCACTCCGAACTGCAGCTGGAATCTGAGGTGGGCTGTGAGGATGACATGGAGAACCGCAACAGTATTTGTTGCATTAGAAAGATGGTAACAATAACCCTGTGTACGAGACAGCAAAAGAGACAGTGATGTATAGAACAGTCTTATGGACTCTATGGAAGAGGGAGAGGGTGGGAAGATTTGGGAGAATAGCATTGAAACATGTAAAATATCATGTATGAAACGAGATACCAGTCCAGGTTCGATGCACGATACTGGATGCTTGGGGCTAGTGCACTGGGACGACCCAGAGGGATGGTATGGGGAGGGAGGAGGGAGGAGGGTTCAGGATGGGGAACACATGTATACCTGTGGTGGATTCATTTTGATACTTGGCAAAACTAATACAATTATGTAAAGTTAAAAAAAAAACAGAGTTGGTCTAATGAATATAATTTTTAATTTAGTAAACAATTTTTAAATGATGATTAAAGGAAATACCATAAATGAAGTACTAAAATATAGCTATTACAAACTGAGTTGTTAAATACCTACAAGTCAGTGTCCATTTTCAGAAGAAATATCATTGCCTCAATGGCTTGTAGAAATATTTATGATAATATATACAACATAAGTTGTATACAACATATACAAATGCGCTTAGGTTGTGAAAACCTGATGCTATTCTTTCTACCCACTCCCTTATACTCAAGGTTTTCAGTTTATGGCTGACTCTTTCCAAGTGTCTGTGTTTACTAAACAGCAATTCAAACATTCCCATAAATGGCCTTTCTGGTCCCACCACTTCATGGGAAATAAATGGGGAAACAGTGGAAACAGTGTCAGACTTTATTTTTTTGGGGCTCCAAAATCACTGCAGATGGTGACTGCAGCCATGAAATTAAAAGACACTTACTCCTTGGAAGGAAAATTATGACCAACCTAGATAGCATATTGAAAAGCAAAGACATTACTTTGCCAACAAAGTTTCGTCTAGTCCAGGCTATGGTTTTTCCAGTGGTCATGTATGGATGTGAGAGTTGGACTGTGAAGAAGGCTGAGCACAAAAGAATTGATGCTTTTGAACTGTGGTGTTGGAGAAGACTCTTGAGAGTCCCTTGGACTGCAAGGAGATCAGCCCTGGGATTTCTTTGGAAGGAATGATGCTAAAGCTGAAACTCCAGTACTTTGGCCGCCTCATGCGAAGAGTTGACTCATTGGAAAAGACTCTGATGCTGGGAGGGATTGGGGGCAGGAGGAGAAGGGGATGACAGAGGATGAGATGGCTGTATGGCATCACTGACTCGATGGACGTGAGTCTGAGTGAACTCTGGGAGTTGGTGATGGACAGGGAGGCCTGGCGTGCTGCGATTCATGTGGTCGCAAAGAGTCAGACATGACTGAGCGACTGATCTGATCTGATCTGTAGAAAAATGTTTTTCTTTCAGCATCATCAGTGCTGGGTATTGTCATTGCTTAGAATTTAAAGGAAGAGTTATGATGGACTTATACTCTGATATCATCAGTGGGCCTGTGACCCACCTGGAATTTGTAAAACAATATTTTCTCAGAAATTAGTCATGGGATGTGGAGTTATTAAAAGAAAATGAACACACATCTTTATCAAAGAGCACATCACTGCAGATGTAAAGTTGTGGCTATTTTAAAAGCATTAGCTGTATTTCATTTATTTTTAACCACATAACCACATAATACTGTTCACTGAATATAACAAGTAGACAGTAGTAAACTTTGTAACAGAAAGGTCTTTGAAAATCTCTTAACCTTCTGTGCAATCTTCCAATTTTCACAGGAGGGACATGCTTGAAAATGTGGAGAAAGAGGCCATAGTGTTTTATGTTGGCATAAATGTCTCATGGCTTACTGGGGTGGGTGGAGAGTTGTCTTAATTGGGGAAAAAAATATGGAGGTAATTTGGGGATCTAGCTGGGCTTCCCAGGTGGCACTGGTAAAGAACCCACCTGCCAATGCAGGAGACCTCAGAGACTTGGGTTTAATCCCTGGGTCGGGAAGATCCCTTGGAGGAGAGCATGGCAACCCATGCCTACATTCTTGCCTGGAAAGTTCCATGGACAGAGAAGCCTGATGAGATACATACAGTCCAGGGGATCACAAAGAGTTAGACACAACTGAAGTGATAGCACACACACATGCGGGCATGAGCTATCTTGAGAAAGCAAAGTAGTTTGGAATGTGACATGCTCAGAGTGGATAGGTTATCCTGATGGGTGGGAAAGGGTATCCAGCATTCAGCTATAGGTCTTGGGAGCCTCTGCAGATTTTGTACCTATCGACTGTACAGTCTGGAAGACTGTCTTCAGGTGGGAGATGTCTTGTTCCCAAGGGTAAGAATAATTTTGGTTTGTAGTATTTCAAGGGGATCAGAACTCCCAAGGGCTGTTGTGAGAGCAGCATGCCAATCAATATCATCCAAATGGAATTTAGGACATTTTCTTGATTAGTTATAGGAAAATTTGGCCTTTTAGGACCAAGTAGTCCCACGTGGACCCGGAAGTATCCTGGTTTATCTTTAAAAAATAATGGGAAAGAGTTTTAATCATTTACCAAAGCTATTTTCTCAAGCTGAGATGGCAAGATCAGATTGCGTTTCTTTTCAAAATGTTCTTAACTTTATTGAGATTGATCTCGCTTGTATGTGGAATCTAAAGTAGTCAAATACATAGAAGCAGAGGGTACAGTAATGGCTGCTGGGAATGAGGTTGGCGGGAACAAAATGCTGGTCACAGGGTGCGAAGTGTCGGTTGTGCAAGATGAAGGAGTTGTGGAGAGCTAAGGCACAGCCTGGTGATGATAGTTAACAGAACTGCACTGTATATTTGAAATTTGCTAAGAGAACCTACCCGGTTTCTCAAACTTGAAATTTCAGTCTCAGCTTGTCTCAGGATGGATGAGGCCAGTGAGTCTCACTCTTTACTACCTCAGTTTACACTTGGCCCTTCCTTGTCCATCTCTTCCCCTCTGCTGCTTTTTGCTTAAGTAAGGTTTATGGATTTCACTTGCTACTTGAAGTAGTCTACATTTACTTTTTTTATTAAAAAAAATTGTATTGGTGTATAGTTGATTTACAACGCTGTGTTAGTTTTAGGTATACAGCAAAGTGATTCAATTAAACATGTACATATATCCATTTTTTAAAATATTCTTTTCCCACACAGGTCATTATAGAGTATTGAATAGAGTTCCCTGTGCTATTCAGTCGGTTGTTATCAGCTGTCTATTTTATTCATAATAGTGTGTATAGTGAAGTGAAGTCGCTCAGTTGTGTCCGACTCTTTGTGACCCCACGGACAGTAGCCTGCACCAGGTTCCTCCATCCATGGGATTTTCTAGGCAAGAGTACTGGAGTGGGTTGCCATTTCTTTCTCCAGGGAATCTTCCCGACCCAGGGATCGAACCCAGGTCTCCCACATTGTAGACAGATGCTTTACTGTCTGAGCCACCAGGGAAGTCAGTGTGTATATGGTATATGCGTATCCCAATCTCCTAATTTATCCCTCCCCCCAATATCCCCTGGTAACCATAAGTTTGTTTTCTACATCTGTGATTCTACCTCTGTTTTGTAAATAAGTTCATTTGTAACTCTTTTTAAAAATATGTCACATATAAGCAATATCATATGATATTTGTCTTTCTGTGTATGACTTACTTCACGCATTTCCATTGTAGTCTTAGAGGTGAGGGGCACTGATCTACTGGGTGTATGCACATGTGTTTAAGAAAACAGTCCCTGGTATCTTCTAGATTGAACATTCTCACCCTAACACACATATTTCACTGTTTCCTTTTATGTAAAGTTTTACATCCAACACTAATGTGACATAGATGTGAAAATGCCATTTTCTAGAAGGAAATAACAGCATTGTTCAGATACTTAAATCTGCTTTCCTCCAGCTCAGCCCTGTCCCATGCATAAATCTTCGTGGGATAGTTTTACTCTCTCAGAGCCCTATCTCTGATCAGCCCTCTTTCTGACGCTGAAACTTAATAGTACATCAATCTGGAGAACTGTCGGGCGTTTGAGCTTGTCTTACCCTGGGGATATGTCTCTTTGTAGAGAATATTGGTTGTGAGAGATCTAAACCAGGACTATTCCCATAAAGTATTTTAGTACAGTGAACAGAGATATTCTTCTTTTTGGGAACTTGGTGTGTTCTTCAGTTCACTTATAGTAAAAATATTGAGGAAAATGTTGTTTAGGTGCTAAGTCATGTCTGACTCTTTTCTGACCCCATGTACTGTAGCCTGTCAGGCTCCTCTGTCCGTGGGATTTCTCAGGCAAGAATACTGGAGTGGGTTGCCATTTCTTTCTCCAGGGGATCTTTCTGACCTAGGGATTGAATCTGTGTTTCCTGCATTGGCGTGGGGATTCTTTACCACTGAGCCACCAGGGAAGCCCCCAGGGAAAATGTACTGTGTGTTTAAAGTTATCCCCCTACTGGATCACTGAAATGTACTTCCATGTATTTCTGCATTCTGCTTCATCATATTTTTGTTATACATATATTACGAGAAAGTTAGCAATTATAGTTAATATGTATTGAGTGCTTACTATTTTTCAGGCACTGTGTTGAATCCTTTATATTCATATCTCATTTAATTATCAAACTGCTCCCACAAGTTAGATTATTATTATTCCTATCTTTAACCTAAGGTTTGCTTTTTTTCCCGAAGTCAGTAAGGTGGTTAAGCCTGAATTCAGTTTTGATTCCAAAACCAAAGTTATTTACATTCTAATTGGAAAGGGATATGCAATAACATGGTGTGTGTGTTAAGTTGCTTCAGTTCTGTCCAACTTTTTGCAACCGAAAGGACTGTAACCTGCCAGGCTCCTCTGCCCATGGGATTCTCCAGGCAGGAATACTGGAGTGGGTTGCCATGCCCTCCTCCACAGGATCATTTCTTAACATGGGGATTAGTTCAGTTAACAAGAAAAAAAGTTTATCAAGTCTCTGTGGTCTCTGTGCTAAAAGCTGGAGAATTAAAAGGCAAATAAATAAATAAATAAATAAATAAATAAAATAGTGTATTGGTCTGCCAGGGCTGCTTTAAAAATGTACCACAGTCTGGGTGGTTTAGAAAATAGAAAATTTTTTGCTCATAGTTCCAGAGGCTAGAGATCTGAGTTGCATATTGACAGGGTTCCTTCTGAGAGCTGAGAGGGAAGGATCTTTTCTAGACCTCTCTCCTTGGCTTCCACATGGCCATCTTCTTTATCTTCAGACAATCTTTCTTCTGTCTGTCTCTATGTCTCCTCTTCTTTTTTTTTTTTTTTTTTAAAAAAAACACACACACTATAGCTTTATTGTGATATAATTCACATACCAGAAAAATCACCCCCTCTTTTTTTTGGCTGCATTGTGCAGCGTGTGGGATCTCTGTTCCTTGACCAGGGGTTGATTTCATGCCCCCTGCATTGGGAGCATGGTCTTAATTACTGGGCCATCAGGGAAGTCCCAGTTCTCTCTTTTTATAGAGACATCAGTCATATTGGCTTACGACTGGGTTAATGTGGTCAAGATGTGACTGGGATATAGGAAAAGGACAGGCCATGTGAGGTCTTTGTGATCATACTTATGATTTTGATGTTTATCTTTTAACCAAAGGGCGGCCACCAAATGATTTTCAGTAAGTCTTAAAGTACACAAATATTTGCAAGCACACATGCTTCTGCTCTGGGTATAACAGGAATGGACTTGAATTTTCGAAAGATTGCTCTGAATGCAGTGGTAAGAACTGTTGAAGGGAAGCCAAATTGCCTGTCAGAAGAACTGTGGGTTGTTTCAGTAGAATAGTCAAGGCAATGGAGATGGGTCAGAGATCTCTTTAGGCAATGACCTCAGTAGCAATGATCACATTTACTGCAAAAGTTTGGGGATCTGAGCACCATCCCCGTAAAATGGAGTGTTTAGTTGTTGTTCAGTTGCTAAGTCTTGTCTGAATCTTTGTGACCCCATGGACTATAGCATGTCAGACTCCCCTGTCCTCCACTATCTCCCGGGGCTTGCTCAAATTCATGTCCACTGAGTTAGTGATGCTATGGAACCATTTCGTCTTCTGCCTCCCCCTTCTCCTCCTGCCTTCGGTCTTTCCCAGCATCAGGGTCTTTTCCAATCAGTCAACTCTTTGCATCAGGTGGTCAAAGTATTGGAGCTTCAACTTCAGCAACAGTCCTTCCAATGAACATTCAGAGTTGATTTCCTTTCGGATTTACTGGTTTGATCTCCTTGCAGTCCAAGGGACTCTCAAGAGTCTTCTCCAGCCCCACAGTTCGAAAGCATCAATTCTTCAGTGCTTAGGTTTTTAATGGTCCAACTCTCACATCCGTACATGACCACTGGAAAAAACCATAGCTTTGACTATACGAAGCTTTGTCGGTAAACTGATGTCTCTGCTTTTTAATATGCTGTTTAAGTTTGCTATAGATTTCCTCTGAAGGAGCAAGGGTCTTTTAATTTCAAGTCTGCAGTCACTGTCCACAGTGATTTTGAAGCCCAAGAAAATAAAATCTGTCACTAGAGTAAAGGCTATTTCCAGGTCTGGAGAAGGAAAAGAGGAAATCCTGAAATATACTGTTGAGTCAGAAAGCAAAGTCATGTTCAAAAATGATGGTGGTAAGTCAAAATGATTCAGAAGCCAGTGAACGAGCTAATATGATAATGGATGATAGCACACTGAAGTCAGAAATAGAGTCTGTTATTATACAGTGATAAAATAAAAGTATGTGTGAAGAGAAAACTCTTCTTTACAAAAGGACGTCAGCTAATAAATGCAAAATGACTGACAGAATTAGACAGCCATTATTTTGTAAAATCTGTATAATAATTATTCAAGCAAGATTCATCAGTGGATATTACATTTATTGGGATAATAGAGTATTCAATCTACAAAAACCACCCCACAGATCACTTTTTTAATTACAGAGAGAAAGCAGATCAAATTTGGCATCATTACTATCAGAACAAACTGACATTACATACTTCCTTTAACCATGCACGCATGTTTTGAGACACACAAAATCACCTAAGTAGTATTTTTGCTAAAAATGTTTAACTGGACTTCTGAAAGTGAGGGAGCCATCAGTCAAATACAGGTGAAGATACCTTTTATATGACCAATCACTTGGAGTCTTCAAAAATGCAAATATTATGAAGAACAAAAAAACACGGTTGAGAATTTGTCACTTCTAGATTAAAGAAAACTAAAGGGACATGGCAATTGAAAGTAATGTATAAAAATTAATCCATTGATTGAATGTTGAATAGGGAAAAATAGCTATAAAGAGCCTTTATCTAGTCAAAGATTATACTGGTGCTTGTTGTGTTATTTTATCAATTTTTCCATTAGTTTGAAATTTAGAAGAGTAAAGAAACTAAAACAAAAGTAAGAAAAAGACAATAACAAGAAGGCCTTGGTGGTATAGGTCAGTGGGCATTGTATAGTTCAGCTGAAATAAGTTTATTATCAATATAAATTCCATACAGGCATGAATTATAGAATAATACATCTTAGAAACCCATATACATATAAATAAATGTATTGTCAAAATTGTCTTAATTATAGTAAATATGTTTCATTAAAAGATATAGCTTTTATTAAAGTTTTTTCTATATACATTGTCTTCATTTTTCGATTTTGCTCCTTTTATTGTGCAAATGCTCTGCACTTCTAAATTGTCATCTCTTGAACACAGGTGTTTGCTTTAATTGCTGTCATGCGTTGTGACAGGTGCTGAAGACACAAAGACAAATGAATAGAAAATGTTTTTCTTTCTCAAAGGAATTTATAGACTATTAAGGAAGAGAACAACAAACAGAGAAATTACAATACAATGTCTCAAGAATCTTCACAGAAACTGATTCATTCCTGTGAGCTCCAGTTTAAAATGATGCCTATCAGCATTACTGGCAGCTGATATAGGTTATCTCACATTCTTTCTTAAAATCAAGTCATAGGAAAGGAGAAAAATGGCAACACTACTTAAAGTTAAGGGAAAATCTAATATCAGAATCTGGTTGCAAATCCCACTGACTTTTCCCCTCATTTTATTTATTTTTTAACTGGAATATACTCACTTTATGATGTATTAGTTTCTGCTGCACAATAAAGTGAATGAGCTATGTGTATATGTATACATATATACATGTATAATCATATATACCCTCCCTCTTGGACCTCCCACCCCATTGTCTCTTAAGGGAGATGGCACTGGACTTTCGGTTTATGGAGCACGGACTACTGAAAAAATCCCCATCTGTGTGTGCGTCCTGACTTAGAGAACTCAGAGACAAACACAGCTGCCTTCTTTAAGGCACTTGGCTACTCTCACCCTCCTTTCTCACACCAACTTTAGATTGTATAGTTAATTATGAAAATCCTCAAACGTACAGAAGAGTAAAGAGAGTGTATAACAGAAATTCATGTGTTCATTACTGAGACTTTAGAATATATCAAATCTCTTTTTAATTAAAAAAAATAGAAGTGGAAACCTTCTCATTCCCATAGGGTTTACTCTCTTTCTTGTTAGAGGTAACTCTGAAATTAATATATATATTTTCTTTCCATGTTGTTACTTTTTGATATTTTTAATAAGTTGGTTTACGTATATAAGATACATATTGCTGCTTTCTGTGTTTCATAAATATACATGACTTGAATCATACCAAACTTGTACTTTTTAACCTATGTTTATTCATTCAATATTTTCAGTAATTATCCTTGTCAACATTTGTAAACCTTTCATTTTTTTTTATAGATGCATAAGTTTAAATTCTATTGAAATGCCATGCTTTTATATTCCCCCTTATTTATTTGGATCTTGAGAGCCCTTCTTTATTCTTTTCTTCTCAGTAGGAGGGTTGAGTTCTTTAAAAAAATATTTCAGCTGGGAATACTCCCCTTTTGCCTTTTGGTTGAATTCAGCAACTGGGAGACACCAGCTGGAGAGCAGAATGAAATCATAATAATGATTTACTGTTTACACCCTGTCAGGCTACAGATTCATTCAGGGTTCTGGATATCCAGTGCAAGACCTTTCCCTCACCCCCGCAGCTTAGTCAAGACAATGGCTTCCCCTGTTGCCAGCCCCTAGTGCTTCATCACCTCTTATCGTATTTTTAACCTTGCTCTACTTCTGTCAGTAGACTTTTTGAAATTCTTATCAATTATCTGTTTGGATGTGCCATCTGTTTTTCTACCATGATCCCAACTGTTAAAGTTCGAAATTAATAAATATAAATAAACCAATCAGATCAGATCAGATCAGTCGCTCAGTCGTGTCCGACTCTTTGCTACCCCATGAATCGCAGCACGCCAGGCCTCCCTGTCCATCACCAACTCCCGGAGTTCACCCAGACTCACGTCCATCGAGTCAGTGATGCCATCCAGCCATCACATCCTCTGTCGTCCCCTTCTCCTCTTGCCCCCAATCCCTCCCAGCATCAGAGTCTTTTTCAATGAGTCAGCTCTTCGTATGAGGTGGCCAAAGTACTGGAGTTTCAGCTTTAGCATCGTTCCTTCCAGAGAAATCCCAGGGCTGAGCTCCTTCAGAATGGACTGGTTGGATCTCCTTGCAGTCCAAGGGACTCTCAAGAGTCTTCTCCAACACCACAGTTCAAAAGCATCAATTCTTCAGCACTCAGCCTTCTTCACAGTCCAACTCTCACATCCATACATGACCACAGGAAAAACCATAGCCTGGACTAGACAAACATTTGTTGGCAAAGTAACGTCTCTGCTTTTGAATATGCTATCTATGTTGGTCATAACTTTCCTTCCAAGGAGTAAGCGTCTTTTAATTTCATGGCTGCAGTCACCATCTGCAGTGATTTTGGAGCCCAGAAAAAGAAAGTCTGACACTGTTTCCACTGTTTCCCCATCTATTTCCCATGAAGTGATGGGACCGGATGCCATGATCGTTTTCTGAATGTTGAGCTTTAAGCCAACTTTTTCACTCTCCACTTTCACTTTCATCAAGAGGCTTTTGAGTTCTTCTTCACTTTCTGCCATAAGGGTGCTGTCATCTGCATATCTGAGGTTATTGATCCTTCTGCCGGCAATCTTGATTCCAGCTTGCGCTTCCTCCAGCCGAGCATTTCTTATGATGTTCTCTGCATATAAGTTAAATAAGCAGGGAACAATATACAGCCTTGACGCACTCCTTTTCCTATTTGGAACCAGTCTGTTGTTCCATGTCCAGTTCTAACTGTTGCCAGTAATGACTAGCAAGTAGTACAGAAAGATGTGTCATGTGCCAGAGCAAATATTTATCATTATGTAGGTGTCTGTATGTTGTGTAAGCTTTATTTATACACATCCACTTGATTTTGTGGGGCTTCCCGGTTGGCACTAGTGGTAAAGAACCTGACTGCCAATGCAGGAGCCCCAAGAGACTTGGGTCAGATCCCTGGGTCAGGAAGATCCCCCAGAGGATGGCATAGAGGCCCACTCCTGTATTCTTGCCTGGAAAGTTGCATGGACAGAGGAACCTGGTGGGCTACAGCCTATGGGGTTGCAAAGAGTCAGACACAACTGAGCGATTTAGCACACACACAGACACAAACACACACACACATACTTGATTTTGTATATTGGCTTTCTATATTATATTACTTAATATTTTTAAAGCAAGATGTATTTTTTTAAAAAAAGTAGAAGTGACTAAATGATTCTGTATACCAGATTCCTTGGTGGACAGTTTAAATATCATAAAAAAAAATCACTATCAGAATTAATTATAATTCAATGCTTATAATAATCCCATTGGATTACTTTTAGAACTTGGTAGTGACTTTAAATTTGTCTTGAAAAATGAACAAATAAAGATAGCTAATAAAATTTTGAAGTTCATTTGAAGAATAAGGAAATAAAGACAGTTAATAAAATTTCGTAAATGTATTTAAATGTGGAAGTATTTGATACATCATATATTATCAAAACAATGTGATATTAACATGAGGATTTAGAGATGAAAGGGATAATAAAGTAAGCTACAAAGAATCTCATGTGCATATGTTTGACTTTATTAAATAATAAACTGCAAGTGATTAGGAGATAAAAGGAGTCAACCAATGTTTTAAAAAAATGGAGTAATAATTTGAAAATATATAATATCTATGTCTATATATATATCTAACAAATGAATAGTAATTTGAAAATACATATCTATAGATTAATATTCATATACATTATATACTATCTATATATTAAAATAAATTCCATATATATTGAGGTGTTAAACGAAACAAGAAGCTGTTAAATTCAGGAAAGAACCTATGTATATATTTCTGTAGAGATGGAAAAGACTTTTAACTTAGAGGCATTCTAAACAATCAGTTTCAAACACATAATTTGAAAAATTATTTTAAATGGAATTAGAGTTGACTCCATTATTGTATATATTTGGTATGCCATAATATAAATAAATTTGAAAGATGAGTGGAAAATTTTAGGAAACATTTACAGTATGTCAGTTGATAGCTTATTATGCAGAGACTTCTCAAATTCACAAATGAACATACACATATAATGTAATGAACAATAGGGCTAGAAACTATTCAAAATCATTAAAGAAAAGCTTAAATAAGATAGTATGGTGCTAGGTATCACATCAAAGACAAAAAAAAGCTTTAAATTTCAATCCCAAGATACAGATACAGTGACATTCAAAAAAATCCTTTATGTGGTATAGCTGCAGGTCAGACAAGGTTCATCCTCAGCTTTTAAATATCAGGTAACAAATCTGTTGCAAAGTTGTTTTTTAATTGAAGTATAGTTGATTTACAATATTGTGTTAGTTTCAAACATATAGCACAGTGAATCAGAGATATATATGGACTTCCTTTTTGGCTCAGTAGTAAAGAATCTACCTGCCAATGTAGGAGAATGGGTTCAGTCCCTGGGTTGAGAAGATGCCCTGGGGAAGGAAATGGCAACCCACTCCAATATTCTGGCCTGGGAAATCCCATGGACAGAGGACCCTGGGGGGTTACAATCCATGGGGTTGTAAAATAGTTGGATATGACTTAGGTGCTAAACAATATATATATATATATAATGTATATATATATAATGTATATATACATACATACTGAAGTGGGTTCATAAAAGCTATCCCTTCAAATACCATTAGTTGGAGTTGAAATTCGATCATCTTTTCCTAAAGGCATTTTGACAATATTTGAAAAAATGTACATGCCCTTTGGCACAAAAGTTCCATATCAACAAATATAACTTGGAATTACAGGTGTATATAATGTGTATATAGAGAAGGGGACGACAGAGGATGAGATGGTTGGATGGCATCACCGATGTGATGGACATGAGTTTGAGTAAGCTCTGGGAGTTGGTGATGGACAGGGAAGCCTGGTGTGCTACAGTCCAGGGGGTTGCAAAGAGTTGGACACGACTGAAGGACTGAACTGAACTGAGAGATTTTATAGCAATCTCATTGAAATTTATTGTTTTAGACTTACTAGTCAGTGCCAACCTAGCTTGCTCAGATTTCTTTTTAATTTATTTAAAATTTTTTCTTGGGGTATAGTTGATTTAAAATGTTGTGTTAGTTTCAGGTGCACAGCAAATGGAATCAGTTATACATACACATATATGATAGTTTCACTTCTTTTCCAATTTGGATTTCTTTTGTTGCTTTTCTCTGATACCTGTGACTTGTGCATGTGTACTGAATTGTTTCAGTCATATCCGACTCTTCAGTCGTGTCTGACTCTTTGCGACCCCATGGACTGTAGCCCACCAGGCTCCTCTGTCCATGGGTTCGCCAGGCAAGAATACTGGAGTGGGTTGCCATGCCTCCTTCAGGGGATCTTCCCAACCCAGGGATTGATCTTCCCAACCCAGTCACCTATATTGGCAGGTGGGTTCTTTACCACTACTGCCACCTAGAATGCCTGATGTCTGTCGCTTAGGATTTCCAAGACTATGTTGAATGAAAGTGACAAGAATGGACACTCTTGTCTTGTTTCTGATCTTAGAAGAAATGCTTTCAGCTTCTCACCATTGAATACAATGTTAACTGTAGGTTTATCATATATGGCCTTTATTATGTTCAGGTAAGTTCCCTCTATGCCCACTTTCTGGAGAATTTTATAATAAATGGGTGTTGAACTTTGTCAAAAACTATCTGCATTTATTGAGATGATCTTATGCTTATTTTTATTCTTAAATTTATTAATATGGTGTATCACATTGATCGATTTGCAAATGTAAAATCTTACACCCCTGAAATAAAACCCACTCAATCAGGGTGTATGATACTTTTAATGTGCTTTTGGATTCAGTTTGCTAGTATTTTGTTGAGAATTTTTGTGTCTATGTTCATCAGTTATATTGGTCTGTAATTTCCTTTTTTTCGTGATGGCTTTGTTTGGTTTTGGTATCAGGATGATCGTGACCTCATTGAATGAGCTTGGATGTATTTCTTTCCTTGTAGTTTTGTGGAAGAGTTTCAGAAGAATATGTATTAACTGTCCTCTTAATATTTGATAAAGTTTGCCTGTGAAGCCATCTGTTTCTGAACTTTTGGTTGTTGAAAGATTTTTAATTATAGTTTCAGTTTCAGCAATTGCAATTGTCTTTTCATTTCTATTTCTTCTTAGTTCAGTCTTGGAAGGTTGTACCATTCTAAGAAGTTGTTCATTTCTTCTAGATTGTCCATGTTACTGACATATATTAATAGTTGCTTGTAGTAATCTCTTATGATCGTTTGTATTTCTGTGGTGTCCATTGTAACTTCTCCTTATCATTTCTAATTTTATTGATTTGAGTCCTCTCCCTTTTTGTCTTGATGAGTCTGGCTAATAATTTGTCAACTTTGTTTATTTTCTCAAAGAACCAATGTTCAGATTCATTGATCTTTGCTATTGTTTTCTTTATCTCTATTTCACTCACTTCTGCTTTGATTTTAATGATTTTCTTTCCTTCTACTAACTTTGGGTTTTATTTGTTCTTCTTTCTCTAATTACTTTAGGATTAAATTTGGGTTTTTATTTGAGATTTTTCTTGTTTCTTGAGGTAAGATTGTACTGCTATAAACTTTCCTCTTAGAACTGCTTTTGCTGCATCCTGTAAGTTTTGGGTCGTCATATTTTTGTTGTCATTTGTTTCTAGGTATTTTTAACTTCCTCTTTGTTTGTTGGAAGATTTTTGATTACAGTTTTGACTTCTGTGCTTGTGATGGGTCTGTTAAGCTTTTCTATTTCTTCTTGGTTCAGTTTTGGAAGAATTTCTATGAATTCGTCCATTTCTTCCAAGTTGTCCATTTTATTGGCATATAGTTGCTGATAGTAGTCTCTTAAGATCCTTTGTATTTCTGTGTTGTCTGTTGTGATTTCTCCATTTTCATTTCTAATTTTGTTGATTTGATTCTTCACTGTTTTTCTTGATGAGTCTGGCTAATGATTTGTCTATTTTATCTATCTTCTCTAAGAACCAGCTTTTAGTTTTGCTGATTTTTGCTATAGTCTCCTTGGTTTCTTTTTATTTCTACTCTAATTTTTATGATTTCTTTCCTTCCACTAACCCTTATTTATTTGATTTTTCTGTTTCCTGAGGTAAGCTTGTATTGCTATGAACCTTCCTCTTAGCACTGCTTTTACTGAATCTCATAGGTTTTATGTTGTTGTGTTTTCATTTTCATTTGTTTCTATGCATATTTTGGTTTCTTCTGTGATTTGTTGGTTATTCAGAAGCATGTTGGTTAGCCTCCATATGTTTGTATTTTTAATAGATTTTTTCCCCCTGTAGTTGACATCTAATCTTACCACATTTTGATCAGAAAAGATGCTTGAAATGATTTCAATTTTTTTGAATTTACCAAGGCTAGATTTATGGGCCAAGTTATGATCTATCCTGGAGAATGTTCCGTGTGCACTTGAGAAAAAGGTGAAATTCATTGTTTTCAGTGAAACGCCCTATAGATATCAATTAGGTCTA
Source organism: Bos mutus (assembly GCF_027580195.1). NCBI lineage: Eukaryota > Metazoa > Chordata > Mammalia > Artiodactyla > Bovidae > Bos > Bos mutus. The sequence goes on along the minus strand of NC_091631.1, from coordinate 72,877,425 downwards.
ACTGGTCCATTGTATCATTTTAAGTTTGTGTTTTCTTGCTAATTTTCGGTTTAGTTGATCTATCCATAGGTGTGAGTGGGGTATTAAAGGCTCTCACTATTATTGTGTTACTGTTAATTTCCCCTTTCATACTTGTTAACATTTGCCTTATGTGCTGAAGTGCTCCTCTGTTGGGTGTGTATATATTTATAATTGTTATATATTCTTCTTGGATTGATCCTTTGATCATTATGTAGTATCCTTTTTTGTCTCTTTTCAGTTCAGTTCAGCTCAGTCGCTCAGTCATGTCTGACTCTTTGCTACCCCATGAGCCACAGCATGCCAGGCCTCCCTGTCCATCACCAACTCCCGGAGTCCACCCAAACCCATGTCCACTGAGTTGGTGATGCCATCCAACCATCTCATCCTCTGTCGTCCCCTTCTCCTCCTGCTGTCAACCTTTTCCAGCATCAGGATCTTTTCAAATGAGTCAGCTCTTTGCCTCAGGTGGCCAAAGTACTGGAGTTTCAGCTTCAACATCAGTCCTTCCAGTGAACACCCAGGACTGATCTCCTTTAGGATGGACTGGTTGGATCTCCTTGTAGTCCAAGGGACTCTCAAGAGTCTTCTCCAAGACCACAGTTCAAAAGCATCAATTCGTTGGCACTCAGCTTTCTTTATAGTCCAACATTCACATCCATACATGACCACTGGAAAAACCATCAGATCAGATCAGATCAGTCGCTCAGTCGTGTCCAACTCTTTGAGACCCCATGAATCGCAGCATGCCAGGCCTCCCTGTCCATCACAAACTCCCGGAGTTCACTGAGACTCACGTCCATTGAGTCGGTGATGCCATCCAGCCATCTCATCCTCTGTCGTCCCCTTCTCCTCCTGCCTCCAATCCCTCCCAGCATCCGAGTCTTTTCCAATGAGTCAATTCTTCGCATGGGGTGGCCAAAGTACTGGAGTTTCAGCTTCAGCATCATTCCTTCCAAAGAAATCCCAGGGCTGATCTTCAGAATGGACTGGTTGGATCTCTTTGCAGTCCAAGGGACTCTCAGGAGTCTTCTCCAACACCACAGTTCAAAAGCATCAATTCTTCGGTGCTCAGCCTTCTTCACAGTCCAACTCTCACATCCATACATGACCACAGGAAAAACCATAGCCTTGACTAGACGAACCTTTGTTGTCAAAGTAATGTCTCTGCTATTGAATATGCTGTCTAGATTGGTCATAACTTTCCTTCCCAGGGGTAAGCGTCTTTTAATTTCATGGCTGCAATCACCATCTGCAGTGATTTTTAGAGCCCCCCCAAATAAAGTCAGCCACTGTTTCACCATCTATTTACCACGAAGTGATGGGACCAGATGCCATGATCTTAGTTTTCTGAATGTTGAGCTTAGGCCAGCTTTTTCACTCTTTTCTTTCACTTTCATCAAGAGGTTCTTTAATTCTTCTTCACTTTTGCCATAAGGGTGATGTCATCTGCATATCTGAGGTTACTGATATTTCTCCCAGAAATCTTGATTCCAGCTTGTGCTTCCTCCAGCCCAGTGTTTCTCATGATGTACTCTGCATGTAAGTTAAATGAGCAGGGTGACAATATATAGCCTTGATGTACTCCTTTTCCTATTTGGAACCAGTCTGTTGTTCCATGTCCAGTTCTAACTGTTGCTTCCTGACCTGTATACAGGTTTTTCAAGAGACAGGTCAGGTGGTCTGGTATTCCCATCTCTTTCAGAATTTCCTACAGTTTATTGTGATCCATGCAGTCAAACACTTTGTCTCTTTTCACGGTCTTTATTTCAAAGTTTATTTTATCTGATATGAGTATGGTTACTCCTGCTTTCTTTTGGTCTCCATTTGCATGAAATATCTTTTTGAGTCCTTCACTTTCAGTCTGTATGTGTCCCTTGGTTTGAGGTGGGCCTCTTGGAGACAGCATACATAGGGGTCTTGTTTTTGTATCCAATCAGCCAGTCTTTGTTTTTTGGTTGGGGCATTCGATCCATTTACATTTAAGGTAATTATTGATAAGTATGATCCCGTTGCCATTTATTTTGTTGTTTTGGGTTTGAGTTTATAAATCTTTCCCGTGTTTCCTGTCTAGAGAAGATCCTTTAGCATTTGTTCAAGAGCTGATTTGGTGGTACTGAATTCTCTCAGCTTTTGCTTGTCTGTAAAACTTTTGACTTCTCCTTCATATTTGAATGAGATCCTTTCTGGGAATAGTAATCTGGGTTGTAGGTTTTTCTCTTTCATCACTTTAAGTATATTCTGCCATTCCCTTCTGGCCTGAAGAATTTCTATTGAAAGATCAGCTGTTATCCTTATGGGGATCCCCTTGTGTGTTATTTATTGCTTTTCCCCTGATGTTTTTAACATTTTCTTTTTGTATTTGACCTTTGTTAGTTTGATTAATATGTGTCTTGTGGTGTTTCACCTTGGGTTTGTCCTATTTGGGAGTCTCTGGGTTTCTTGGACTTGGGTGGCTATTTCCTTGCCCATTTAAAGGAAGTTTTCAACTATTATCTCCTCAAGTATTTTCTCATATCCTTTCTCTTTGTCTTCTCCTGGGCACCTATGATTTGAATGTTGAGACATTTAACATTGTCCTGGAGGTCTCTGAGATTGTCCTCATTTCTTTTAGTTATTTTTTCTTTTTTCCTCTTTACTTCATTTATTTCCACCATTTTATCTTCCAACTCACGTATTCTCTCTTTTGCCTCAGTTATTCTACTGTTGGCTCCCTCCACAGTGTTTTTGATGTCAATTGTTGCATTATTCATTATTGACTGACTCCTCTTTACTTCCTCTAGGTCCTTTTTAAACATTTCTTGCATCTTCTCAATCCTTGTCTCTAGTCTATTTCTCTGTAACTCCAATTTGTTTTCAAGATTTGGGATCATCTGTACTATTATTTTTCCGAATTCTTTTTCAGGTAGACTCCTTATTTTTCATTTGGATTCGCAGGCATTTATCATGCTCCTTCAGCTGCTGAATATTTCACTGCCTTTTCATTTTGTTTAGATTGCTGTGTTTGGGGTGCCTGTTCTATAGGCTGGCAGTTCGTTGTTCCTCTTTATTTGGATCCTAGGGGAGAGACCAGTCTAGCCAGTAATCAGATCCCTAAGTGGTCTCCACAGCCAGAAACACCCAGAGAAATTCACAGTTATGTAGAGAAGAGTTTTGGGGGAAGGATATAGAGGTGACCTGAGGGAGAAAAGGGAGAGTCAAAAAGGGAGAGAGCAATCAAACCATTAATCAAATCCCTAAGTGAAAATGGGTACTGAATATTATATTCTTAAAGGTACAAAACTGACAATAAATACCAGAAAGCAAAGACTGAAAATATAGAATAGAGGTTAGACTCTTAGTAATACAATATAAAAAATACAAAGCAAAATCAATCACAAAAATTAAAAAAATATATATATATATGAAATTTGCTGTAAAAAATAAGATCTTTCTTTGGAAGGTAGTAGTATGTTATGAAAAAGAAAATTAAAGGAGTAATGAAAAATTAAATTTTTTAAAAAATTAAGAAGTGATAATTGTGAAAATATATCTAGGAATTTCTCTGGAGCTGTTGTGGGATCAGTTCAGTTTCAGATAGTTCCTTGTTACACCTTGTAATTGTTCTTGAGGTCTATAGACCTCCTCCAATACACAGTCAATATTAATCGCAGAGTTTTAATCTATTGCACCTGTCACTTCCAGAGTGGTTCCCTCCTCTTTGTTTATTTTGGTTCCCTCTGTTTGCAAGTCTCTTCAGTGTCTAATTTCTGCCCTGACACAAGGGGGCAAAGGTGGTCACTTATTTAGGCTCACTTGTTCAGTTGTGTTGTGGGGAGGGAGGGACACTGAAAACAAATATCACTGGCATGTGTGGGGAGTGCTTGCATTGGATGGACCACACTGGGTTTGCCAAAGCTCAAGGCAGCGTGTGCTTCCTGGGTCTACACTGCTCAGGCTCCAGGGTGCTCTGCAAGGGCACTGTCCCAAGTGGGCACTGCGTTTCATGCACTTCCCAAGTCTAAGCTGCTCAGGTTCTCAGGTGCTCTGCAAGGGCACAGACCCGGTTGGGCGATGCATTTTCTGTCCTTCCCAGGTCTGAGCAGCTCAAGCAACTGGGTGCTTGGTGAGCGCACTGTCCTATGTGAGCTGTGCCTCTTAAACATGCCCTGGTCCTGGCTGCTTAATTTTCTGGGCACACCAGAGAGCACCATTTTAGGTGTGCTGGTCAGGTTGGAGGGAAGATGCCATCTCTGGGGCCAAGATTGCAGCAGCCCCTTGCCTTTCGGCTCTGGATGTCACATGCCTACCTGTCTGTCTCAGTAGGGGAGAGGCCTACACACAACTGGATAGCTCTCCTTTGGTGTACGCTCAATCCTTTTTTCTGTGAGCACCACCAGGCTGCGAGTTAGAGCCATTCGTGGGAAAGGTTTTTTTTTTTTTTTTTCTCTTTGGCCATCCCATGGTTTGGGGTATTATCTCATGTTAACCTCTTAGATTGTCCTCAGGGCATCCAGGCCTGGTTCTGACCCTAATGACCGATGATGCAGCCTGTGCTTCCCTGCCCCGCCCCTGCTCGCTGGTGGTGGACGTGAGTGTCTGGGTTACTTCTCCGCTGCCCATTGTGGTTAGGTGTATATTCTGTGGGTTTTTTTTTTTTTTTTCTTTTCTCCTGATTATGTTGCCCTCTGAGATTCCAAAACTCCCCCACAGACCTGCCTGTGGGACGATTTCCTACTGTGTGGAAACTTCTCCTTCTAGACTCCCACCTGAGGTCAAGTCTCCATTCCTAAATCTTATTTTTTGTCTTTCTTTTTGTCTTTTTCATTTTGACCAACCTCCTTTCGAAGAGAATGGGCTGCATTTCTGGGAGCCTGGAGTCCTCTGCCTGTGTTCAAAAGTTGTTTTGTGGAAGTTGCTCAACATTCAATGATATTTTTAAGAATTTGTGGGGGAGAAAGTGGTCTCCCTGTCCTATTTCTCTGCCATCTTGGGACAGGCCCCATTTCTAATTTTATTGATTTGAGCCTTCTGCCTATTATCTTAATGAGTCTGACTAATGGTTTGTCAATTTTGCTTATTTTTTCAAAGAACCAACTTTTAGTTTTATGTTTGCTCTAGTCTCTTTTAGTTTTTTTGTTTGTTTGTTTGTTTTTCTGTGCTTTATTTCGTACTTTTTTTCCATAATTTTATTTTTAAACTTTACAATATTGTGTTAGTTTTGCCAAATATTGAAATGAATCCACCACAGGTATACACGTGTTCCCCATCCTGAACCCTCCTCCCTCCTCCCTCCCCATACCATCCCTCTGGGTCATCCCAGTGCACCAGCCCCAAGCGTCCAGTGTCGTGCATTGAACCTGGACAGGCGACTCATTTCATACACGATATTATACATGTTTCAATGCCATTCTCCCAAATCATCCCACCCTCTCCCTTTCCCACAGAGTCCATAAGACTGTTCTATACATCAGTGTCTCTTTTGCTGTCTCGTACACAGGGTTATTGTTACCATCTTTCTAAATTCCATATATATGCATTAGTATACTGTATTGGTGTTTTTCTTTCTGGCTTACTTCACTCTGTATAATAGGCTCCAGTTTCATCCACCTCATTAGAACTGATTCAAATGTATTCTTTTTAATGGCTGAGTAATACTCCATTGTGTATATGTACCACTGCTTTCTTATCCATTCATCTGCTGATGGACATCTAGGTTGCTTCCATGTCCTGGCTATAATAAACAGTGCTGCGATGAACATTGGGGTACACGTATCTCTTTCCCTTCTGGTTTCCTCAGTGTGTATGCCCAGCAGTGGGATTGCTGGATCATAAGGCAGTTCTATTTCCAGTTTTGTAAGAAATCTCCAGACTGTTCTCCATAGTGGTTGTACTAGTTTGCATTCCCACCAACAGTGTAAGAGGGTTCCCTTTTCTCCACACCCTCTCCAGCATTTATTGCTTGTAGACTTTTCAATCACAACCATTCTGACTGGCATGAAATGGTACCTCATAGTGATTTTGATATGCATTTCTCTGATAATGAGTGATGTTGAGCATCTTTTCATGTGTTTGTTAGCCATCTGTATGTCTTCTTTGGAGAAATGTCTATTTAGTTCTTTGGCCCATTTTTTGATTGGGTCATTTATTTTTCTGGAGTTGAGCTGTAGGAGTTGCTTGTATATTTTTGAGATTAGTTGTTTGTCAGTTGCTTCATTTGCTATTATTTTCTCCCATTCTGAAGGCTGTCTTTTCACCTTGCTTATAATTTCCTTTGTTGTGCAGAAGCTTTTAAGTTTAATTAGGTCCCATTTGTTTATTTTTGCTTTTATTTCCAATATTCTGGGAGGTGGGTCATAGAGGATCCTGCTGTGATGTATGTCAGAGAGTGTTTTGCCTATGTTCTCCTCTAGGAGTTTTATAGTTTCTGGTCTTTTGTTTAGATCTTTAATCCATTTTGAGTTTATTTTTGTGTATGGTGTTAGAAAGTGTTCTAGTTTCATTCTTTTACAAGTGGTTGACCAGTTTTTCCAGTACCACTTGTTAAAGAGATTGTCTTTAATCCATTGTATATTCTTGTCTCCTTTGTCAAAGATAAGGTGTCCATATGTGCGTGGATTTATCTTTGGGCTTTCTATTTTGTTCCATTGATCTATATTTCTGTCTTTGTGCCAGTACCATACTGTCTTGATAACTGTGGCTTTGTAGTAGAGCCTGAAGTCAGGTAGGTTGATTCCTCCAGTTCCATTCTTCTTTCTCAAGATCCCTTTGGCTATTCGAGGTTTTTTGTATTTCCATACAAATTGTGAAATTATTTGTTCTAGCTCTGTGAAGAATACCATTGGTAGCTTGATAGGAATTGCATTGAATCTATAAATTGCTTTGGATAGTATACTCATTTTCACTATATTGATTCTTCCAATCCAAGAACATGGTATATTTCTCCATCTATTAGTGTCCTCTTTGATTTCTTTCACCAGTGTTTTATAGTTTTCTATATATAGGTCTTTAGTTTCTTTAGGTAGATATATTCCTAAGTATTTTTTTAAGTTTTTTTAAATTTTATTTTATTTTTAAACTTTACATAATTGTATTCGTTTTGCCAAATATCAAAATGAATATTCCTAAGTATTTTATTCTTTCCGTTGCAATGGTGAATGGAATTGTTTCCTTAATTTCTCTTTCTCTTTTCTCATTATTAGTGTATAGGAATGCGAGGGATTTCTGTGTGTTGATTTTATATCCTGCAACTTTACTATAATCACTGATTAGTTCTAGTAATTTTCGTGTGGAGTCTTTAGGGTTTTCTATGTAGAGGATCATGTTATCTGCAAATAGTGAGAGTTTTACTTCTTCTTTTCCAATTTGGATTCCTTTTATTTCTTTTTCTGCTCTGATTGTTGTGGCCAAAACTTCCAAAACTATGTTGAATAATAATGGTGAAAGTGGGCGCCCTTGTCTTGTTCCTGACTTTAGAGGGAATGCTTTCAATTTTTCACCATTGAGGATAATGTTTGTGGTGGGTTTGTCATACATAGCTTTTATTATGTTGAGGTATGTTCCTTCTATTCCTGCTTTCTGGAGAGTTTTTATCACAAATGGATGTTGAATTTTGTCAAAGGCTTTCTCTGCATCTATTGAGATAATCATATGTTTTTTTTTTATTTTTTTAAATTTTATTTTATTTTTAAACTTTACATAATTGTATTAGTTTTGCCAAATATCAAAATGAATCCATCACAGGTATACATGTGCTCCCCATCCTGAACCCTCCCTCCTCCCTCCCCATACCATCCCTCTGGGTCGTCCCAGTGCATTAGCCCCAAGCATCCAGTATCGTGCATTGAACCTGGACTGGCATCTCGTTTCATACATGATATTTTACCTGTTTCAATGCCATTCTCCCAAATCTTCCCACCCTCTCCCTCTCCCACAGAGTCCATAAGACTGTTCCATACATCAGCATCACTTTTGCTGTCTCGTTCACAGGGTTATTGTTATCATCTTTCTAAATTCAATATATATGCATTAGTATGCTGTATTGGTGTTTTTCCTTCTGGCTTACTTCACTCTGTATAATAGGCTCCAGTTTCATCCACCTCATTAGAACTGATTCAAATGTATTCTTTTTAATGGCTGAGTAATACTCCATTGTGTATATGTACCACAGCTTTCTTATCCATTCATCTGCTGATGGGCATCTAGGTTGCTTCCATGTCCTGGCTATTATAAACAGTGCTGCGATGAACATTGGGATACACGTGTCTCTTTCCCTTCTGGTTTCCTCAGTGTGTATGCCCAGCAGTGGGATTGCTGGATCATAAGGCAGTTCTATTTCCAGTTTTTTAAGGAATCTCCACACTGTTCTCCATAGTGGCTGTACTAGTTTGCATTCCCACCAACAGTGTAAGAGGGTTCCCTTTCCTCCACACCCTCTCCAACATTTATTGCTTGTAGACATTTGGATCGCAGCCATTCTGACTGGTGTGAAATGGTACCTCATAGTGGTTTTGATTTGCATTTCTCTGATAATGAGTGATGTTGAGCATCTTTTCATGTGTTTGTTAGCCATCTGTATGTCTTCTTTGGAGAAATGTCTATTTAGTTCTTTGGCCCATTTTTTGATTGGGTCATTTATTTTTCTGGAGTTGAGCTGTAGGAGTTGCTTGTATATTTTTGAGATTAGTTGTTTGTCAGTTGCTTCATTTGCTATTATTTTCTCCCATTCTGAAGGCTGTCTTTTCACCTTGCTGATAGTTTCCTTTGATGTGCAGAAGCTTTTAAGGTTAATTAGGTCCCATTTGTTTATTTTTGCTTTTATTTCTAATATTCTGGGAGGTGGGTCATAGAGGATCCTGCTGTGATGTATGTCAGAGAGTGTTTTGCCTATGTTCTCCTCTAGGAGTTTTATAGTTTCTGGTCTTACATTTAGATCTTTAATCCATTTTGGATTTATTTTTGTGTATGGTGTTAGAAAGTGTTCTAGTTTCATTCTTTTACAAGTGGTTGACCAGTTTTTCCAGTACCACTTGTTAAAGAGATTGTCTTTAATCTATTGTATATTCTTGTCTCCTTTGTCAAAGATAAGGTGTCCATATGTGCGTGGATTTATCTCTAGGCTTTCTATTTTGTTCCATTGATCTATATTTCTGTCTTTGTGCCAGTACCATACTGTCTTGATGACTGTGGCTTTGTAATAGAGCCTGAAGTCAGGTAGGTTGATTCCTCCAGTTCCATTCTTCTTTCTCAAGATCCCTTTGGCTATTCGAGGTTTTTTGTATTTCCATACAAATTGTGAAATTATTTGTTCTAGCTCTGTGAAGAATACTGTTGGTAGCTTGATAGGGATTGCATTGAATCTATAGATTGCTTTGGGTAATATACTCATTTTCACTATATTGATTCTTCCAATCCATGAACATGGTATATTTCTCCATCTATTAGTGTCCTCTTTGATTTCTTTCACCAGTGTTTTATAGTTTTCTATATATAGGTCTTTAGTTTCTTTTAGGTAGATATATTCCTAAGTATTTTATTCTTTCCGTTGCAATGGTGAATGGAATTGTTTCCTTAATTTCTCTTTCTGTTTTCTCATTATTAGTGTATAGGAATGCAAGGGATTTCTGTGTATTGATTTTATATCCTGCAACTTTACTGTAGTCATTGATTATTTCTAGTAATTTTCTGGTGGAGTCTTTAGGGTTTTCTATGTAGAGGATCATGTCATCTTCAAATAGTGAGAGTTTTACTTCTTCTTTTCCAATTTGGATTCCTTTTATTTCTTTTTCTGCTCTGATTGCTGTGGCCAAAACTTCCAAAACTATGTTGAATAGGAATGGTGAAAGTGGGCACCCTTGTCTTGTTCCTGACTTTAGAGGAAATGCTTTCAATTTTTCACCGTTGAGGATAATGTTTGCTGTGGGTTTGTCATATATAGCTTTTATTATGTTGAGGTATGTTCCTTCTATTCCTGCTTTCTGGAGAGTTTTTATCATAAATGGATGTTGAATTTTGTCAAAAGCTTTCTCTGCATCTATTGAGATAATCATATGGTTTTTATTTTTCAATTTGTTAATGTGGTGTATTGCATTGATTGATTTGCGGATATTGAAGAATCCTTGCATCCCTGGGATAAAACCCACTTGGTCATGGTGTATGATCTTTTTATGTGTTGTTGGATTCTGATTGCTAGAATTTTGTTAAGGATTTTTGCATCTATGTTCATCAGTGATATTGGCCTGTAGTTGTCTTTTTTTTGTGGCATCTTTGTCAGGTTTGGTATTAGGGTGATGGTGGCCTCATAGAATGAGTTTGGAAGTTTACCTTCCTCTGCAATTTTCTGGAAGAGTTTGAGCACGATAGGTGTTAGGTCTTCTCTAAATTTTTGGTAGAATTCAGCTGTGAAGCCGTCTGGACCTGGGCTTTTGTTTGCTGGAAGATTTTTGATTACAGTTTCAATTTCCGTGCTTGTGATGGGTCTGTTAAGATTTTCTATTTCTTCTTGGTCCAGTTTTGGAAAGTTGTACTTTTCTAAGAATTTGTCCATTTCTTCCATGTTGTCCATTTTATTGGCATATAATTGTTGATAGTAGTTTCTTATGATCCTTTGTATTTCTGTGTTGTCTGTTGTGATCTCTCCATTTTCATTTCTAATTTTATTGATTTGATTTTTCTCCCTTTGTTTCTTGACGAGTTTGGCTAATGGTTTGTCAATTTTATTTATCCTTTCAAAGAACCAGCTTTTGGCTTTGTTGATTTTTGCTATGGTCTCTTTTGTTTCTTTTGCATTTATTTCTGCCCTAATTTTTAAGATTTCTTTCCTTCTACTAACCCTGGGATTCTTCACTGCTTCCTTTTCTAGTTGCTTTAGGTGTAGAGTTAGGTTATTTGTTTGACTTTTTTCTTGTTTCTTGAGATATGCCTGTATTGCTATGAACTTTCCCCTTAGGACTGCTTTTACAGTGTCCCACGGGTTTTGGGTTGTTGTGTTTTCATTTTCATTTGTTTCTATGCAAATTTTGATTTCTTTTTTGATTTCATCTGTTATTTGTTGGTTATTCAGCAGCGTGTTGTTCAGCCTCCATATGTTGGAATTTTTAATAGTTTTTCTCCTGTAATTGAGATCTAATCTTACTGCATTGTGGTCAGAGAAGATTTTTGGAATGATTTCTATTTTTCTGAATTTACCAAGGCTAGATTTATGGCCCAGGATGTGATCTATCCTGGAGAAGGTTCCATGTGCTCTTGAGAAAAAGGTGAAATTCATTGTTTTGTGATGAAATGTCCTATAGATATCAATTAGGTCCAACTGGTCTATTGTATCATTTAAAGTTTGTGTTTCCTTGTTAATTTTCTGTTTAGTTGATCTATCCATAGGTGTGAGTGGGGTATTAAAGTCTCCACTATTATTGTGTTATTGTTAATTTCTCCTTTCATACTTGTTAGCATTTGTCTTACATACTGCGGTGCTCCCGTGTTGGGTGCATATATATTTATAATTGTTATATCTTCTTCTTGGATTGATCCTTTGATCATTACGTAGTGACCATCTTTGTCTCTTTTCACAGCCTTTGTTTTAAAGTCTATTTTATCTGATATGAATATTGCTACTCCTGCTTTCTTTTAGTCCCTATTTGCATGGAAAATCTTTTTCCAGCCCTTCACTTTCAGTCTGTATGTGTCCCCTGTTTTGAGGTGGGTCTCTTGTAGACAACATATGTAGGGGTCTTGTTTCCTATCAGTTCAGTTCTGTGGCTCAGTCACGTCAGACTTTTTGTGATCCCATGGACTGCAGCATGCCACTTTTCCCTGTCACCAACTTCCAGAACTTACTCAAACTTAAGTCTATCGAGGTGGTGATGCCATCCAACCATTTCATCCTCTGCCATCCCCTTCTCCTACTGCCTTCAATATTTCCCAGAATAAATGTCCTTTCCAATGAGTCAGTTCTTTACAGCAGGTGGCCAAAGGATTGGAGCTTCAGCTTCAACCTCAGTCCTTCCAATATATATTTGATTTTCAAATATGTATTGAAACATATATATATATATATATATATATATATATATATATATATATAGACTAATCTGTCAGGACTGATTTCCTTTAGGATTGACTGGTTTGATCTCCTTGCAGTCCAAGGGACTGCAAGAGTCTTCTCCAGCACCACAGTTCAATATTGCTCAGCTTTCTTCATGGACCATCTTTGACATCCGCACATGACTACTGGAGAAACCACAGTTTGACTAGATGGACTTGTCAGCAAGGTATGGTTCCCCTTTTTAATATGCTGTCTAGGTTGGTCATTGCAGAAGGAAATGGCAACCCACTCCAGTGTTCTTGCCTGGAGAATCCCAGGGACGGGGGAGCCTGGTGAGCTGCCGTCTATGGGGTTGCACAGAGTCGGACATGACTGAAGTGACTTAGCAGCAGCAGCAGCAGGTTGGTAATAGCTTTTCTTCAAAGGTGCAAGCATATTTTGATTTCATGGCTGGAGTCACCATCTACATTGACTTTGGTGCCCATGAAAATTAAGTCTCTCAGTCTTTCCATTCTTTACCCATCTATTTGCCATGAAGCGATAGGACCACATGCCATGATCTTAGTTTTCTGAATGTTGAGTTTTAAGCCAGCTTTTTCACTTGCTTCTTTCACTTTCATCAAGAGGCTCTTCATCTCCTTTTCACTTTCTGCCATAAATGTGGTGTCATCTGCGTATCTGAAGTTCTTTGTATTTCTCCTGGGAAACTTGATTCCAGCTTGTGCTTCATCCAGCCCGGCATTCCACATGATGTACTCTGCAAAGAAGTTAAATAAGCAGGATGACAATATACAGCCTTACATACTCCTTTCCCAATTTGGTACCAGTCCATTGTTCCATGCCTGGTTCTAACTGTTGCTTCTTGACCTGCATACAGATTTCTCATGAGGCAGGTAAAGTGGTCTGGTATTCACATGTCTTGAAGATTTTTCCACAGTTTGCTGTGATCCACACAGTCAAAGACTTTGGTATAGTCGATAAAGTAGAAGTAGATGTTTTTCAGGAACTCTCTTGCTTTTTTTATGATCCAATGGATGTTGACAATTGGATCTCTGGTTCCTCTGCCTTTTCTAAATCCAGTTTGAACATCTGGAAGTTCTCAGTTCACGTATTGTTGAAGGCTGGGTTGTGAATTTTGGAATATTCTTTCTAGGCAAATGTGGATAAGCTCCATACAGTCAGCAAAAACAAGACCAGGAGCTGACTGTGGTTCAGATCATGAACTCGTTATTGCCAAATTAAGACTTAAATTGAAGAAAGTAGAGAAAACCACTGAACCATTCAGGTATGACCTAAATCAAATCCCTTGCCATTACGCAGTGGAAGTGACAAATAGATTCAAGGGATTCGATTTGATAGACAGCTTGCCTGAAGAACTATGGATGGAGGTTTGTGACATTGTACAGGAGGCAAGAATCAAGACCATCTCCAAGAAAAAGAAATGCAAAAATGCAAAACGGTTGTCTGAGGAGGCCCTACAAAAAGCTGAGAAAAGAAGAGAAGCTAAAGACAAAGGAGAAAAGGAAAGATTTACTCATTTGAATGCAGAGTTCCACATAATAGCAAGGAGAGATAAGAAAACCTTCCTCAGTGATCAATGCAAAGAAATAGAGGAAAACAATAGAATGGGAAAGACTCGAGATCTCTTCAAGAAAATTAGAGATACCAAGGGAACATTTCATGCAAAGATGGGCTCAATAAAGGAAAGAAATGATATGGACCTAACAGAAGCAGAAGATATTAAGAAGAGGTGGCAAGAATACACAGAAGAACTATACAAAAATCTTCATGATCCAGATAACCTCGATGGTGTTATCACTCAGCAAGAGCCAGACATCCTGGAATGTGAAGTCAGGTGGGCCTTAGGAAGCATCACTATGAACAAAGCTAGTGGAGGTGATGGAATTCCAGTTGCGCTATTCCAAATCCTAAAAGATGATACTGTGAAAGTGCTGCACTCAATATGCCAGAAAATTTGGAAAACTCAGCAGTGGCCACAGCACTGGAAGAGGTCAGTTTTTATTTCAATCCCCCAAAATGGCAATGCCAAAGAATGTTCAAACTACCGCACAATTGCACTCACTTTACACACTAGTAAAGTAATGCTCAAAATTCTCCAAGCCAGGCTTCAAGTACATGAACCATGAACTTCCAGATGTTCATGGAGCTGGATATAGAAAAGGCAGAGAAACCAGAGATCCAATTGCCAACATCCATTGGATCATAGAAAAAGCAAGAGATTTCCTGAAAAGAATCTACTTTTGCTTTATTGACTATGCCAAAGCCTTTGACTGTGTGGATAACATCAGACTGGAAAATTCCTAAAGAGATTTGAATACCAGGCCACCTTACCTGTCTACTGAGAAATCTGTATGCAGGTCAAGAAGAAACAGTTAGAATTGGACATGGAACCACGGACTGGTTTCAAATTGGGAAAGGAAAACGTCAAGGCTGTATATTGTCACCCTGCTTATTTAACTTCTACGCAGACTACAGCATGTGAAATGCTGGGCTGAAAGAAGCACAAGCTGGAATCAAGATTGCTGGGAGAAATATCAGTAACTTTAGATACACAGATGGCACCACCTTTATGGCAGAATGAAGAGGTACTGTGGAGCTTCTTGATGAAAGTGAAGGAGAAGAGTGAAAAAGCTGGCTTAAAACTCAACATTCAGAAAACCAAGATCATGACATCTGGTCCCATCACTTCATAGCAAATAGATGGGGAAACAGTGGAAACAGTGAGAGACTTTATTTTCTTGGGCTCTGAAATCACTGCAGGTGGTGACTGCAGTCAAGAAATTAAAAGACAGTTAGTTGCTCTTTGGAAGAAGAGCTATGACCAACCTAGACAAGATATTAAGAAGTAGAGAGATTACTTTCCCCTCAGATGTCCTTTTAGTCAAAGCTATGGTTTTTCCAGTAGTCATGTATAGATGTGAGAGTTGGTTTGTAAAGCTGCACGATGAAGAACTGATGCTTTTTAACTGGTGTTGGAGAAGACTGTTGAGAGTCTCTTGGACTTCATGGAGGTCAAACCAATCAATCCTAAAGGAAATCATTCTGAATATTCATTGGAAGGACTGATATTGAAAGTGAAGCTTCAATACTTTAGTCATCTGATGTGAAGAACTGACTCTTTGGAAAAGACCCTGATGCTGGTAAAGATTGAAGGCAGGAGGATAAGTGGAAGACAGAGGATGAGATGGTTGTATGACATCAATGACTCAATGGACATGAATTTTAGCAAGCTCCTGGAATTGGTGATGAACATGGAAGCCTGACGTGATGCAGTCCATGGGATCACAAAGGGTCAAACACGACTGAGCCACTGAACCTTTGTAAGTTGTGTAATCAAATCTCACTGGGCTTCCCTGTGGCTCAGGTGGTAAAGAAAAGTGCCTACAATGTGTGTGACCTGGGTTTGATCCTTGGGTGGGAAAATGTCCTGCGGAAGGGAAAGGATACTCACTCCAGTATTTTGGACTGGAGTATTCCATGGACTGTATAGTCCATGGGGTCTCAAAGAGTCAGACACGACTGAGCGACCTTAAATCTTTTCTATAGTCTGCTTTATTTCTTTTTCATTTATTTCTGTTCTTATTTTTATGATTTATTTCCTTCTACTAACTTTATTATTATTATTTTTGGTTTGTTTGTTTTTTTCCCTAGTTGCTTTAGGTATAAGTTTGTTTATTTAATGTCTCTCTTATTTCTTGAAATAGGCTTATATTTCTATGACTCTCCTCTTCCCTCTGCCATCTTAAGCCTCCCACTCTCAGATTTCACTACCCACATTCAAGGGCATAGAATATACCTGGAGGGCTTGCTAACCTCTGGGATTTATGTGTCTTTCCCACAGATTAAAGAATCATTCTCCACTGTTTGGTCTCCATTTGGATCTTAGTTATTTACCATATCTTAGGTTGCTCAGTCATGCCCGACTCTTTGTGACCCCATGGATAGTAGCTTGCACCAAGCTCCTCTGTCCATGGGATTTTCCAGGCAGGAGTACTGGAGTGGGTTGCCATTTCCTTTTCCAGGGAATCTTCCCAACCTAGGGATTGAACCCAGGTCTCCCACATTGTAGACAGACCAGGGGGTGGCTCAGATGGTAAAGCATCTGCCTACAATGTGGGAGACCTGGGTTCAATCCCTAGGTTGGGAAGATTCCCTGGAAAAGGAAATGGCAACCCACTCCAGTACTCCTGCCTGGAAAATCCCATGGACGGAAGGCTACAGTCCTTGGGGTTGCAAAGAGTCAGACACGACTGAGCGAGTTTCTTTCTTTTAATAACTTTAATACCTGCTTTAGATTTCAGAGTCTTAACCTGTAACTTTACCTGGAGAAAAGTTGTCTATTTCATTAATGAATAGGTAAAAGGAATAGAGATCATTATTCTAAAAAATATGTGCCAAATATTTGGTTGAGAAATAATAAAATGAAACATCAAAGTCTAAGTTGACAATTTAAAAGGCTTATGCTTAGGATCATCCATCTCTTGAAATCAAATTTGTTCCAGGACCCAAAAAGAATCAGATTAAATCTAAAAGTATATTTCAGTCTTATTTGCCTTTGGGTATATTCCATGAAGTAGAATTGTTGTATCACTTGTAGTTCTATTTTTAAGACTTTATCCTACTACTTTTCTGTTTTCCATAGTGGCTGCACCATCAGAATATGTATTTATCACCATGTCATAATTGTTGGATGAATGGTCTTCCACGTGTTTTAAGAATACGAGTTTTCCCTGCCAGGTTTCTTCATCATCCCCTAGGAACTGAAACTCTTTTGGTGTATCCTTCTTTCAAGCCAGTAGGTGAGGAAGAAGGGGCATGTAGAGGATCACTGAGAGGTTTTTGATGCCAAGCTTGAAGACAACTTGCATTTATTTTGTTCCTATTTCATTCGACTGAATTTCCTTCTTTATTCTCACCTCTGTCTTATAATTTCAAGAAGGCTGGAAAGTATAGACTGGTACACTGCCCAAGGAAGCAGAAACTGTGACTTATTTATCATTGCATCATGGCTCTATAACAGTGATAGGTGCATAGTAGGAACTCAATATTTGTTGAATAATTGCTTTAATGAGTTTATGAGTTTGTGAATGAATGAATGAACCAATCCTTGTTAGTACAGTAGGAAAAATCATGTACAAGTAGGGAGTAGAAAGCACTGACGTCCATGGTAAATTTAAGTTCAGTTTTGACATATTTCACTAGAGATGAGACCTAATTTCTAGAGCAGAAATTGCT
Organism: Bos mutus; assembly: GCF_027580195.1. Lineage (NCBI taxonomy): Eukaryota > Metazoa > Chordata > Mammalia > Artiodactyla > Bovidae > Bos > Bos mutus. The sequence continues at coordinate 72,860,132 of NC_091631.1, read as the reverse complement.
TCTTTGGTCAAGTATAGGAAATATTTTGAAGACTCTCCTAAACATTTGCTTTTTTGAGGATAAAGTGTCAGAAAATATAATAAGGTTATACATTCACTATTATAGCATACAGGATTTTTTAAAAAAAACTGTATTTTTATTGGAATGGGCTATTAGGAAAATTTCTAGCTAAAAAATTTATTTTTATAGGCATTATTTAAAACATTTTTACTTTAAATCTTCATTGTTTATAAGAGTAAGCTAATTGACATAAGTCATCATAGAGTAATATCTGCTAATCATATTAAGTGTGTAGTGTAGTGTTAGTCACTCAGTCGTGTCTGACTCTTTGTAACCCCAAGGACTATAGTCCATCAGGCTCCTCTGTCCATGGAATTCTCACTATTATAGCATAAAGAATTTGCAAAAATAAAGCTGTATTTTTATTGGAATGGGATATTGGGAAAATTTTAGCTATGACATTTATTTTTTGTAGACATTATTTAAAATATTTTTATTTTAAAGTTTCATTGTTTATAAGAGTACTCTCTTGTAAATTTTGAAGATTTAGAATACAGATATTTTGAAGCTGATTGCTATTAAAAATATTTCTTTGAATTGATTTGTAAACACTTTTTTATATTCTTTTGCAAACTCATGGACCTACCTAAAATTTATTACGCCACATTCAATGATTGAGTTTGAGAGATATAGACTTTCTCTAAATTATTACTGTATAGTAAGAGTTAGTGTTTGATTGCTAAAGAAATGGAGGAGAAGAAAGAGCCAGGCTTAAAGACTTGAGCTGAATCTAGACCCTGACACTTTTCAACCAGGTATTCTTGGCTATGTATGTATCTTCTCCTGGTCTTAAAAAAGAGAAAAAAATCACAGTAAACTGAGACTAATACTTTGATGCTAGCATTCTTGTAAGGGTTAAATGATATTAAATAGGCAAAAAATGTAGCAGTATCTGATACTCTCTGGTTCTCAAAAAAGACAAAAAATGCTGTCTTCTACCTCTTATTTCTCCTCTCCTCCCTATATGCAAAGTAGTCTTCAAACAGAATTAGTGTAGAGATATTGCCTAACATTGCATCATTGCCTCAGCATGGTAAATTAATTTCAGTTTAGTGCTATAGTGGAAGGTGGTGAGAAGATTGCCAGATTCTTCCAGGTCCAGTGGAAAAGGTCCATGAATTTGGCTGATTGGTGTTCTCTACTCAATTTCTTGCATAAATCCTACCACAATGCAGCATTTGCTGTCACCTATTTCTGTCTTTTTATGTCAGGTAAGCATTTAGTGACACTGCAATGAATTCTGAAGGCAACATTTTCCTAGATTTTTCTGATTTTGTTCTCTATCTTTTTAAAGTTGTTTTTCCCACAACCAAATCAGCAGCAATTTTATGCTCAATTTTACTGAGTTTTCCCAAAACAATCAATGAGTTTCATATTGATATTTCTTCTGTTTACATACTAGTTAAACAAATTATGGAGAGAGAAATGGCAACCAACTCCAGTACTATTCTCTGGAGAATTCCATGGACAGAGGAGCTGTGGGATCGCAAAAAGTCAGACTCGACTGAGTGATTAACTAGTAACTCATCAAATTATATGTCAAATGCATAACAAATACAAATGGTATAACCAGCTTTGGGAAGAAACACAAAGTATTCTTCTTTTCCATTCAACTTGAGTAAGACAGAAGAGCAGACATACGGGGCTGCCTGCTACCATAGCTGCCATCAATAAATTCTAAAGCAGGGAAGCAAAGTTTGATTAGTCCAGTGAGCCAGTTAAGTAGAAGCTGATTAAAAGAGCTCATACAAACTGAAGTATAGGCTACTACATGGCTTTCTCTTGCAGCAAATATAAAGTGAACATAAATATGAAATGTGGCTACTTACATGCAATACTAAACATTCAGAACAAAACTATAAATTAGAGGCTCAGAGGATGGGGAGACCACTTTCTCCCCCACAAATTCATTGAAAGAATATTTGAACGCTGAGCAAATTCCACAAAATAACTTCTGAATGCTGGCAGAGGACATCAGGCACCCAGAAAGGCAGCCCATTGTCTTTGAAAGGAGGTAGGACAAAATATGAAAGATAAAAAGAGAGACAGAAGACGTAGGGATGGAGATCTGTCCCCGGAAAGGAGTCTTAAAAGAGGAGAAGTTTCCAAACACCAGGAAACACTCTCATTGCCGGGTTTGTGGGGGGTTTTGGAATCTCAGGGGGCAACATAACCGGGAGGAAAAATAAATAAATAAAACCTACAGATTACATGCCTAATAGCAACTCTCAGCTCTCGCAGCTGTCACCAGCAAGTGGAGGCTGAACAAGGAGGTTCAGGCTGCATTGCTTAGGGAAAGGACAGGGCCTGAATGCCCTGAGGGCAATCTGAGGGAACTAACATGAAATAGCAACCCAAACTGTGGGATAGCCAGAGAGAGAGGAAAAAAAAAAAAAAACAAAACAAAGAGAGAGAGAGAGAGAGAGAGAGAACTATCCCGCAAAAAGCCCTAACCTAAGGCACTGCCGGGCCGCTCACAGAACAAAGGACTGAGTGAATACCAGAGGAGAGCTAGCGGGTTGTGGATCAGCCCATCCCCCGCTGGAGACAGGCAGGCGGGGGGCAGCCAGAGCTGGAAAGGGGCAAACTTGGCCCCAGAGAGGCATCCTCTACTAAACTGCAAGCAGGCTCCATTGCTAATGAAGACTTCTTGGGATTCTGGACGGTTGACATCTGCCGGGAGGGTCACAGCCAGAGATTAGCTCCCCAGAGGATACACACAGCATACCTGAGAGGAGCACGCCTGCAGTCACCCAGAAAACTGAGTGGCTGGGACAGGGGAGACAATAAGATGCACTTCCAACCTGGGGGAGACTGTGCTCACCAAGTACCTGGTCGTCTGAGCTGCTCAGACCTGGGAAGGGTGCAAAATGCAGGCCCAACAGAGTCTGTGCCTTTGTGGAGTACCCAAGAACCTGAACCTGAGTGGCTTACACCTGGGAAGTGTGCTCAACCTATGGCCCACCTCAGACACTTCTCTGGCAGAGAAACCTAGAGTCTAAGTGTAGACTGGGAAAGTGCACTCACCGTGAGCGGGGGCAAATCCAGTGTGGCTGAAACACTGCAAGCATTCCCCACGCACACCAGTGATATTTGTTTGCAGTGTTCCTCCCTCCCCACAGCAGGACTGAACAAGTGAGCCTAAATAAGTGACCACCTTCACCCCCTTGTGTCAGGGTGGAAATTAGACACTGAAGAGACCAGTAAACAGAAGAAGCTAAAATAAACAGAGGGAACAGTTTGGAAGTGACAGGTGTAACAGATTAAAACCCTGTAGTTAGCACCGACTACATTGGAAGGGGCCTATAGATCTTGAGAAGTATAAGCTGGATCAAGGAACTATCTGAAACTTAACTGACCCCACACTGTCCACAACAGCTCCAGAGAAATTCCTAGATACATTTTTACTATTATCCTTTGAAAAAATTTAAAAAAAAAAAAATTTTTATTTTTAAGTCCTCTATTACTCCTTTAATTTTCATTTTTTATGACCTACTATTACCTATAGTAGTAGAGTCCCTTGGACTGCAAGGAGATCCAACCAGTCCATTCTGAAGGAGATCAGCCCTGGGATTTCTTTGGAGGGAATGATGCCGAAGCTGAAACTCCAGTACTTTGGCCATCTCATGCGAAGAGCTGACTCATTGGAAAAGACTCTGATGCTGGGAGGGATTGGGGGCAGGAGGAGAAGGGGACAACAGAGGATGAGATGGCTGGATGGCATCACTGACTCGATGGACTTGAGTCTGAGTGAACTCCGGGAGTTTGTGATGGACAGGGAGGCCTGGCGTGCTGTGATTCATGGGGCCGCAAAGAGTCGGACACCACTGAGTGACTGAACTGAACTGAACTATTACCTTGCCAAAAAAAGACCCTATTTTAAAAGCAAACTTCATATATGTATTTTATAATTTTTGTGACTTTTTTTTTTTAATATTGTATTTTTGAGAGTCTAACCTCTACTCTAGATTTTTAATCTTTGCTTTTTGGTATTTGTTATCAAATTTTGTACCTTTAAGAACCCAATCTTCAGTACCCATTTTTACTTGGGAGTGTGATTACTGGCCTGATTTCTCTCTTCTCCTTTTGACTTTCATTTTTCTCCACCAGGTTGTCTCCCCCCTCTCCCTTTTCTTCTCTACACAACTCTGTGAATCTCTTTGTGTGTTCTGGGCTGTGGAGAAGACTTAGGGAACTGATTACTGGCTGGGTCTGTCTCTCTCCTTTTGATTCCCCCTTTTATCTTCATGGTCACCTCAGTCTCCTTCCTCCCTCTTCTCTTCTCTGTGTAACTCCATGAACATCTCTGAGGGATCCAGACTGTGGAGAGCACATAGGGAAGTGATTACTGGCTAGCTTGCTCTCTCCCCTTTTGATTCCTCTGCTTCTCCTCCTAGTCACCTCTATCTCCCTCCCCCCTCTCCTCTTCTCCATGTAACTCTGTGAACCTCTCCGGGTGTCCCTCACTGTGGAGAAACTTTTCATAATTAACCAAGATGTTTTATCATTGGTGCTGTATAGATGAAGAAGTCTTGAGTCTACTGTAAGCATAAGATGGAAAACCAGAGCCAGGAGGTTTAAGTCCAAAACCTGAGAACACCAGAAAACTCCTGACTCCATGGAACATTAATCGATAAGAACTCATTCAAAAGCCTCCATACCTACACTGAAACCAAGCACCACTCTAGAGCCAACAAGTTCCAGAGCAAGACATACCATGCAAATTCTCCAGCAATGCAGGAACATAGCCCTGAGCTTCAATGTACAGGCTGCCCAAAGTCACACCAAACCCACTGACATCTCAAAACTCATTACTGGACACTTCATTGCACTCCAGAGAGAAGAAATCAAGCTCCACCCACCAGAACACTGAGACAAGCTTCCCCAACCAGGAAACCTTGACAAGCCACCCATACAACCCCACCCACAGTGAGGAAGCTCCGCAATAAAGAGGAACCACAAACTGTCAGAAATGGAAAGACCACCCCAAACACAGCAATCTAAACAAGATGAAAAGGCAGAGAAATACTCAGCTGGTAAAGGAACAGGATAAATGCCCACCAAACCAAACAAAAGAGGAGGAGATAGGGAGTCTAACTGAAAAAGAATTCAGAATAATGGTAGTGAAAATGATCCAAATAGAAAATAGAAAATCTTAACAGATCCATCACAAGCATGGAAATTGAAACTGTAATCAGAAATCTTCCAGCAAACAAAAGCCCAGAACCAGATGGCTTCACAGCTAAATTCTACCAAAAATTTAGAGAAGAGCTAACACCCATCCTACTCAAACTCTTCCAGAAAATTGCAGAGGAAGGTAAACTTCCAAACTCATTCTATAAGGCCACCATTACCCTAAAACCAAAAACAGACAAAGATGCCCCCCCCCCCACACACACACAAAACAAAACTACAGGCCAATATCACTGATGAACATAGATGCAAAAATCCTTAACAAAATCCTAACAAACAGAATCCAACAACATATTTAAAAGATCATACATCATGACCAAGTGGGCTTTATCCCAGGAATGCAAGGATTCTTCAATATCCACAGATCAATCAATGTAATACACCACATTAACAAATTGAAAGATAAAAACCATATAATATCTCAATAGATGCAGAGAAAGCCTTTGACAAAATTCAATATCTATTTATGATAAAAACCCTCCAGAAAGCAGGAATAGAAGGAACATACCACAACATAGTAAAAGCTATATATGACAAATACACAGCAAACATTATCCTCAATGGTGAAGAATTGAAAACATTTCCCTTAAAGTCAGGAACAAGACAAGGGTGCCCACTCTCACCACTACTATTCAACATAGTTTTGGAAGTTTTAGCCACAGCAATCAGAGCAGAAAAGGAAATAAAAGGGATCCAGATGGGAGGAGAAGAAGTAAAACTCTCACTGTTTGCAGATGACATGATCCTCTACATAGATAACACTAAAGACTCCACCAGAAAATTACTATAGCTAATCAGTGAATATAGTAAAGTTGCAGGATATAAAATTAACACACAGAAATCCCTTGCATTCCTGTACACTAACAATGAGAAAACAGAAAGAGAAAGTAAGGAAACAATCCCATTCACCATTGCAACAAAAAGAATAAAATACTTAGGAATATTTCTACCTAAAGAAACAAAAGACCTATATATAGAAAACTATAAAACACTGATGAAGGAAATCAAAGAGGACACAAATAGATGGAGAAATATACCATGTTCATGGATTGGAAGAATCAATATAGTGAAAATGAGTATACTACCCAAAGCAATCTATAGATTCACTGCAATCCCTATCAAGCTACCAACGGAAATTTTCACAGAACTAGCACAAATAATTTCACAATTTGTATGAAAATACCAAAAACCTCGAATAGCCAAAGCAATCTTGAGAAAGAAGAATGGAACTGGAGGAATGAACCTGCCTGACTTCAGACTATTTTACAAAGCTACAGTCATCAAGACAGTATGGTACTGGCACAAAGACAGAACTATAGATCAATGGAACAAAATAGAAAGCCCAGAGATAAATCCATGCACCTATGGGCACCTTATCTTTGACAAAGGAGACAAGAATATACAATGGAGAAAAGACAATCTCTTTAACAAGTGGTGCTGGGAAAAGTGGTCAACCACTTGTAAAAGAATGAAATGAACACTTTCTAACACCATACACAAAAATAAACTCAAAGTGGATTAAAGATCTAAACGTAAGACCAGAAACTATAAAACTCCTAGAGGAAAACATAGGCAAAACACTCTCCAATATAAATCACAGCAAGATCCTATATGACCCACCTCCCAGAGTAATGGAAATAAAAGCAAAAATAAACAAATGGGACCTAATTAAACTTAAAAGTTTTTGCACAACGAAGGAAACTATAAGCAAAGGGAAAAGACAGCCTTCAGAATGGGGGAAAATAATAGCAGATGAAGCAACTGATAAAGAATTAATCTCAAAAATATACGAGCAATTCCTACAGCTCAATTCCAGAAAAATAAACGACCCAATCAAAAAGTGGGCCAAAGAACTAAACAGACATTTCTCCAAAGAAGACATACAGATGGCTAACAAACACATGAAAAGATGCTCAACATCACTCATTATCAGAGAAATGCAAATCAAAACCACAATGAGGTACCATCTCACGCCGATCAGAATGGCTGCTATCCAAAAGTCTACAAACAATAAATGCCGTAGAGGGTGTGGAGAAAAGGGAACCCTTTTACACTGCTGGTGGGAATGAAAAGTAATACAGCCACTATGGAGAACAGAGTGGATATTCCTTAAAAAATTGGACATAGAACTGCCATATGACCTAGCAGTCCCACTGCTGGGCATACACATCAAGGAAACCAGAATTTAAAGAGACACATGTACACCAATGTTCATCACATAACTGTTTATAATAGCCAGGATGAAGCAACATAGATCTCCATCAGCAGATGAATGGATAAGAAAGCTGTGGTACATATACACCGTGGAATATTACTCAACCATTAAAAAGAATACATTTGTATCAGTTCTAATAAGGTGGATGAAACTGGAGCCTATTAAACAGAGTGAAGTAAGTCAGAAAGGAAAACACCAGTACAGTATACTAACGCATATATATGGAATTTTGAAAGATGGTAATGACAACCCTATATGTGAGAGAGCAAAAGAGACACAGATGTATAGAACAGTCTTTTGGACTCTGTGGGAGAAAGCAAGGGTGGGATGATTTGAAAGAATAGCATTGAAACATGTATATTATCATATGTGAAACAGATCACCTGTCCAGGTTTGATACATGAGATAGGGTGCTTAGGGCTGGTGCACTGCAATGACCCTGAGGGATTGGATGGGGAGGGAGGTGGAAGAGGAACTCACGATGGGGAACACATGTACACCCATGGCTGATTTATGTGAATCTGTGGCAAAACCACTACAATAATGTAAAGTAATTAGCTGCCAATTAAAATAATTAATTTTTAAAAAGCACAAAACAAAATTATAAATTAACATCAGTCATCCAGATGTTTTAGTTTGTAAAGACATAATTATAATGGCTGAATATTTCATTTTGCACCAAATGAGCCTACATTTTTGAATATCCCACTTTGTTTTGGGTGCTCAATAAATAGTTGTTCAATTTATTAAAAGTGAATTCAATAAATTTACTTTCATTGAAAATAAAAAATAAAATATTAAGTATTATTACAGTTTTCTGATCTTCAGTAGCTGGATAACTTTGGCTTTTTCTTCTTAAAAAAACTAGGCTATGTGGTAAACCAAAGAGTACTCTGTGCTGTGCTCCCTCATACAGGCTGGACAAGACTCCTAGGAATAACGTGGTTGATAGTATGCAAAGCAAGTGAAAAAAAAAAAAGTTTGATGAAAAAAGAAAAATATTATCCAAGATCCTCAATTGATTCAAAGGTATACCCAATAGACATGGAGTTGTTTCAGTAAAAGAAATTCAAGAGACCGGTGATAAAATAGACTATATTTTGAAAGATGAAGAAGACATTAAAATGGAGAACTGAATTTAAAAGACACAAATGGAATCTTCTGGCCAAGAACAAATATCTTCCAGTTTCATTAAAACAAAAAAACAAAAAACAAAATAAAAAGGGCTACAAGCTATGCTGGAGGCAGTGAGAGGCAAAGCCCAGGCAGTGGAGTGAAATGCATATGCAATTTTTTTTTTTTTTTGCTAGGGCAAGTAGCAATGGGTAACCACTGAGCAGGTCCTTTCCCCCTTGTGGAGTCCTGACCACACTTTGAAGTCTTAGGTTTGAGACAGGTATTTAGACCATGGAGCCGATTCTAGAGCTGTCATTTGCCCAGGGAAAGGCAGACGTGCTTTTATGTTTTGTTTTTCTCTCTAGTTTTTGGAGATCACACTTTCTTATTATTTCAGCAATATATTCTAAAGCAAAACTGTTGCAATTCATCCAGGACAGGAAATTGTATTATAGCAGAAGAGTTTGTCAGAGTATCTTGTCCCCCATATGGGAGAAGCTGGCCTGGTAATTTCTTAGGAATACAAAGAATGAATATAGAGTAGATGTCTAATTAGAGCACATAGATGGACCTCAGCTCCCACTACTGAAAATAACTGCTTCTGTATTTTGCTTCAGCCTTTTTCTTAAAATGTTCTCTAGCATATTTCTCCTCAAGGCTCCTTTGTGAACATCACTATCAATATTTTCCTACTGATACCTTATTTGATGAACTTCCCTGATGGCTCAGACAATAAAGAGTCTGCCTGCAATGCAGGTGAACTGAGTTTAATCTCTGGGTCCAGAAGATCCCACAGAGAATGGAAAGGCTACCCACTCCAGTATTCTTGCCTGGAGAATTCCATGGACAGAGGAGCCTGGCAGGCTACAGTCCATGGGGTCTCAAAGAGTCAGACACAACTGAGCTACTAACACTTTCACTTTTTTTTCTTCATCTTATTTAACATTGTCAATATTTAGATACTATCAGACAAAATATTCCTAATAATAACTTGACTGAAATTGTTTCTTTTCAGTTGGTAAGGACAAAACAAATTGAGTTCAATGCAACTAAGTTTGAGATAACTGAAATTTCAAAAAGTTCCAAAACCTTGCTGCAGTTTCTGAAGTAGAATATGATTGTGTCTTCTAAACGGTGTTTTTTTTTGGCATTTCAGACAATGTGAAATTCAAAATAAGTGACAATTTTTGTTTAAAAAGAAACTAAAATGTTATATTTAAAACATTTAGGCTTTGCATAAGTAATAGTTGTCAGTCATAGTCCTTTGATCCCAATAAATTCCTTGTAGGTTTCAGATTTTCATCTGTATTAATTAATGCTGGTTTAAAACATTAATAGCATAATAGTGTATATTAATTTGATGTGGTGTGGAAGAACTTCTTTGAAATAATAAGAACACATAAAAAATGTTGTGAACCACATAAAATTAAATATTTCTGTACATTAAAAGCACTATGTTCAAGCAAAATATGATCCACCAATTATGAAAAGGACAAATTATGACAAAAACTAAGGCAAATATGTAATGTATTCTTATAGATAAAGAAAAATATCATTGAACACTGTCTTATGAAAGTGTTCAAAATGTAATTCCAACTTATTAATAATTGAATAATATTTAAAATATCATAACCATATTTTGATTATTGAATTTTCATAAAGTTTTAAAACTTATAATGCCCAGTCCCAGGAAGATGAAGAAAGATTTGTGCTCTATGAACTGCTTGGGTCAGCTTATATTAGTACATGCTTTCTGTGGAACAAGATTTCTGATAGGTTTCAGAAATATTAAAAATACTCATACCTTTAATCCAGTTGTTCCACTTTTAGGAAGTTGTGTTTATAAAATATACACAAGATTTAGTTAAAATGGTGTTTCTGTGCATGTGTGCTTACAACTCTTTGCAACCCCATAGACTGTAGCCCACCAGGCTCCTCTGTCCACGGGATTTCCCAGGCGATGATACTATAGTGGATTGTCATTTCCTCCTCCAGTGGATCTTCCTGACCCAAGGATTGAACTCCCATCTCCTGTGTCTGTTGCACTGGAAGATGAATTCTTTACCACTGAGTCATGAGGGAAGTCCAAAATGATGTTTACTTCAGCATTATTTGTAATACAATTGATGTTACTGAATCAAAAAAGGTAATGATCAAGTTAATGATGATATATCTATATGATGGAATATTGTGCCATATATTTAATTAAATAGACTAAAATGCTCATGAGGTGTTTTTAAAGAATAGAAAACTTTAAAAATATACAAAGTACACTTCTGTTTTGTATGTGAAAACTTAAAAGAATGAGGGGGAAATGGGTATAATTTAATTTAAAATATAATTTTAAATAAAATGGGTATAATTTAAAAATATAAATAATGATTCAGATACTGACATTATGGATGGGCTTATTTTTATCTATATTTTTTCTGTAACATATTGTTCAGACTAAACAGTACCGAACATACTGAACAGACTGGTTCCAAATAGGAAAAGGAGTACATCAAGATTGTATATTGTCATCATGCTTATTGAACTTATATGCGGAGTACATCATGAGAAACGCTGGACTGGGGGAAGCACAAGCTGGAATCAAGATTGCCAGGAGAAATATCAATAATCTCAGATATGCAGATGACATCACCCTTATGGCAGAAAGTGAAGAACTAAAAAGCCTCTTAATGAAAGTGAAAGAAGAGAGTGAAAAAGTTGGCTTAAAGCTCAACATTCAGAAAACTAAGATCATGGCATTTGGTCCCATCACTTCACGGGAAATAGATGGGGAAACAGTGGAAACAGTGTCAGACTTTATTTTTTGGGGCTCCAAAATCACTGCAGATGGTGACTGCAGCCATGAAATTAAAAGATGCTTATTTCTTGGAAGGAAAGTTATGACCAACCTAGACAGCATATTAAAGAGCAGAGACATTAGTTTGCAACAAAGATACATCCAGTCAAAGCTATGGCTTCTCCAGTAGTCATATATGGATGTGAGAGTTGGACCATAAAAAAAGCTGACAATGAAGAATTGATGCTTTTGAACTGTGATGTTGGAGAAGACTCTTGAAAGTCTCTTGGACTGCAAGGAGATCCAACCAGAACATCCTAAAGGAGATTGGTCCTGGGTGTTCATTGGAAAGACTGATGTTGAAGCTGAAATTCCAACACTTTGGCCACCTGATGCAAAGAGCTGACTCATTTGAAAAGACCCTGATGCTGGGAAAGATTGAGAGTAGGAGGAGAAGGGGACAGCAGAGGATCAGATGGCTGGATGGCATCACTGACTCAATGGACATGGGTTTGGGTGGACTCTGGGAGCTGGTAATGGACAGGGAGGCCTGGCATGCTGTGGTTCATGGGGTCTCAAAGAGTCAGACACAACTGAGCGACTGAACTGAACTGAACTTTCTGTAACATAATGCTTCTTATGCTACACAATATATTCATTCCTACATTTACATGTTTTTATAATATCAATCTACTAGTTTAATAATTATGTAAATAATGCTTCTCAATTGCACTGAGTGGAATTTTAAGTTTGGTTAAAAAGAAAGAGGGAAGAGAGGGAAATGCTGCAGGGTAGATAAGAAAGGATGTGACGGAAATTTTTTATTTTTTCTATACTTTTGGTGACTTAACAGCAGTAGTATAGTTTCAAAAAGTGCCTTGCCTTGTATCTCAGTGGCAAGAGATGTGAATAAAAAGAAACACTAGAAGAAAAGCAGCTAATTCCATAGATTTGATGAAGCACTTAAATATATTGTTGGGAGCTGTGATGGTTTATTGCATTGTCTATACATGAGTAGAAATAATTTATTCTTTTATTAGAAATCAGAGTACATCTTATTTTTGATGTACATTTACGCCAAAATGCAATGGAGACAAAATGCAATTACTGTTTTATTGAGGGCTTTTAATATTCTTTTATCCTGATATAGTTTACATTCCTATGCCTAAGATTCAAATTTATAGGTTGATAAATTATTGGCATTGATAAATTAGAACTGACACCTAAGTAAGCTAGCACATGAGAAAGCAACAGTAATTGATTTAAATAGAAGATTTTTTTTTTTTGAATGTGGGAATTCCATTCTTTCTCTATTTAAAGTAAAATTTGTTGCATCAGTTTTTATTGGCATTGCAATTCTGTTTCATCTGGTTATTGAGCATGAACTCTTTGAAATCTGTATGTTTTGAGAGTTGATGCATTTCTCTAAGTTTATAATGTGAGGCATTTGCTCACTAGAACTTTTTGTTTTCATGTACAACTGTGGTCAGCAAGGAGGAAGCCAAAAATTCAGACTTTAGTCTCGCTTGAGAGGTCACAGAGATAGCACAGCACAGTATGTTATCATTCCATGTGGTTGAATTGCATTGTTTTGTCACAAATGTACTCAGAAGAAATGTTCTTTTTTCCTGTATGTGAGCAGTTCATGAGCTTTTACTCTCCTTTTCCTGTCTTCACAAGGCTCAGAGCACAAATGCATTCATAATTCCCCTATTGAAAATAACTAGTTATTTCCATTTCTGTGTTCAATTTCAGAGACATAGGGTTTTCTAAATTCCAGGCACTTAATTGTATTATCTGGGCTCCTAGGCCTTCAGCATATCCTTAATGGTGGTGAAGCACTGACTGCCTCAGTGCTGTCTTGTATTCTTTGTTTTCAGACTTTTGACTTTTGACTGCATCTGGCCCACTGAAATATTTCTAATTCTTATACCTACCCCAGGCCTTGTTATTTACCTTAGTACCAGACGGTTATAATTTTTGTTTCAAAGGTACCTTCTTTTTACCTGTCCTGTCTTAAGGTATTAATAGTTTTGGTTTTCAATAAAAATAGAAAATTATTATTTGGCAACTTAGGTTTTACATCTAAGAGTATAATTGCTTGATCTTTTCATGCTGATGCATAAAAATGCATTTCATCTTTTGGAATTGCTGCAGAGTAGTGTCACAATATGGTATCATAAAATTTATTTAACTATTTTCCTGAATAGTTAAATAGCAGGCTTTGATTTTTTAAATCACAATTGCTGGCTCAAAAGGCATACACTTTTAAAATTTTGATAAATAATTAATCAATTCATTCAGTTGCTAAGTCGTGTCTGACTCTTTGCAACCCCGTGGACAATAGCCCACCAGGCTCCTCTGTCTGTGGGATTTCCCAGGCAATAATACTGGAGTAGGTTGCCATTTCCTTCTCCAGGGGATCTTCTCAACCCATGGATCAAACCCAGGTATCTTGCAATGGCAGGTATGTACTTTATCACTGAACCACCAGGGAAGCCCTAATAATTAATTACTTTTAATCAAAATTACCAAATTGTCCATTAATATGACTAGCTTACATTCTAGTAATCATATTTGAAAGTCAGTTTCTTCATATCTTTATCAACCCTGGTTGTAATCAGTCTCCATGATTTTTACTAATTCGGTGATGGGAAAAACCTCTTTAAAAATTGTATATTTTGTTTCACTGTGCTGTGTGACTTATAGGATCTTTGTTCCCTGACCAGGGATCAAACCTGAGCCTATAGGAGTGAAAGCATACAGTTCTAATCCCTGGACTGCTGAGAAATTTAAAAACTTGCATATTTTGATTGCTAGTAATGGTGAGCATATTTTGAACTGCTTATTGACTCTTTATTTCTTTTTTGTGTAGTTCCTATTGTGATTCACTGTTTATTTTTATGTTTTAAAATTTTGTGTATGAAAATTCCTTATATGTTAAGGACTTCATTTGTTCTTTTGATATTTTAACCTTTTTTTTGTTTTACTGTGAACTATAACACATACACAGAGACAAAAATTCATATCAAGTTTTATTTATTTTTTGTCATACTTACATAACCTAGAAATGAACCTTACATGATTTAACTGGTGTTGTCTCAATCATGAACAGCTAAATATTTTGTTTTCCTATCTCCCTTCCTTCTGGGAATAGTAAAAACTTTGCCCCCTGACCACAAAGGATAGGGGGGATAGATCTGGGCTATGGGAAATGAAGTCATTCTTTCTCTGTGGATGGAAGTGGAGCCAAAAAGATGATAGAAGCAAATATAGGAGGGAGGAAGAGAGACTGAAAGAAGCAATAAAATGGTATCCATTTATCAAGTTTTATTCTGAAGTCATATAGCAATTCTGTACTTAGATTTGATGAAAGCACAATGTTGCTAGGATGATTTTCTTGTATGTTTAAGCTAGCACAAGATGGATTTTTATGACATGCAGCAGAATGCATCCTCATGAAGGCAGAATTTCTTCCCAATTTTGAAGTTCAGTTCAGTTCAGTGCAGTCGTTCAGTAGTGTCCAACTCTTTGCGACCCCATGAATCACAGCACGCCAGGTCTCCCTGTCCATCATCAACTCCCGGAGTTCATTCAAACTCATGTCCATTGAGTCGGTGATGCCATCCAGCCATCTCATCCTCTGTCGTCCCCTTCTCCTCCTGCCCCCAGTCCCTCCCAGTATCAGTGTCTTTTCCAATGAGTCAACTCCCCACAGGAGGTGGCCAAAGTATTGGAGTTTCATCTTCAGCATCAGTCCTTCCAGTGAACACCCAGGACTAATCTCCTTCAGAATGGACTGGTTGGAACTCCTTGCAGTCCAAGGGACTCTGAAGAGTCTTCTCCAACACCACAGTTCAAAAGCATCAATTCTTCGGCACTCAGCTTTCTTCACAGTCCAACTCTCACATCCATACACGACCACTGGAAAAACCATAGCCTTGACTAGATGGACTTTTGTTGGCAAACTAATGTCTCTGCTTTTCAATATACTATCTAGCTTGGTCATAATTTTCCTTCCAAGGAGTAAGCGTCTTTTAATTTCATGGCTGCAATCACCATCTGCAGTGATTTTGGAGCCCCCCAAAAATAAAGTCCAACACTGTTTCCACTGTTTCCCCATCTATTTCCCATGAAGTGATGGGACCAGATGCCATGATCTTCGTTTTCTGAATGTTGAGCTTTAAGCCAATTTTTCACTCTCTTCTTTCACTTTCCTCAAGAGGCTTTTTAGTTCCTCTTCACTTTCTGCCATAAGAGTGGTGTCATCTGCATATCTGAGGTTATTGATATTACTCCCGGCAATCTTGATCCCAGCTTGTGCTTCTTCCAGCCAAGCGTTTCTCATGATGTACTCTGCATAGAAGTTCAATAAGCTGGGTGACAATATACAGTCTTGATGTATTCCTTTTCCTATTTGGAGCCAGTCTGTTGTTCCATGTCCAGTTCTAACTCTTGCTTCTGACCTGCATATAGGTTTCTCAAGAGGCAGGTCAGGTGGTCTGGTATTCCCATATCTTTCAGAATTTTCCACAAAATTTATTGTGGAAAATTATTAAGCCACAGTCAAAGGCTTTGGCATAGTCAATAAAGCAGTAATAGATGTTTTTCTGGAACTCTCTTGCTTTTTTGATGACCCAGTGGATGTTGGCAATTTGATCTCTGGTTCCTCTGCCTTTTCTAAAACCAGATTGACAATCTGGAAGTTCACGGTTCACATATTGCTGAAGACTGGCTTGGAGAATTTTGAGCATTACTTTACTAGCATGTGAGATGAGTGGAATTGTGCGGTAGTTTGAGCATTCTTTGGCATTGCCTTTCTTTGGGATTAGAATGAAAACCTTTTCTAGTCCTGTGGTCACTGCTGATTTTCCAAATTTGTTGGCATTTTGAGGTAGATTACTTTATTTACTTCCAATAAAGAGTGTGGGTATAAATTTCTAGGGAGTGCATTAACAAGCCACTGAATAAAGAAGCTATGTTCAGACAAAAACTTTTTTTCATATGGGTAAGACAGATGGTATTTATTCTTTATTATCATGAGCTTTTCTTATTGGAATATAATTGCTTTAAAATGCTGTGTCAGTTTCTGTTATACAACTAAGTGAATCAACTATCAGTTCAGTTCAGTTCACTTCAGTTGCTCAGTTGCGGTTCTCTGCGACCTCAAGAACCGCAGCACGCCAGGCCTCCCTGCCCATCACCAACTCCCAGAGTCCACCCAAACTCATGTCCATTGGGTCAGTGATGCCATCCAACCATCTTATCCTCTGTCGTCCCCTTCTCGTCCTACCCTCAATCTTTCCCAGCATCTGGGTCTTTTCAAATCAACTATATGTATACATATATCCCCTCCCTCTTGAATATCCTTCTCAACCCTCTCCCATTCCATTCCTCTAGGTCATCACAGAGCACTGAGCTTAGTTCCCTGTGCTATACAGTAGCTTCCCACCAGCTATCAGTTTTACACATGGTAGTGTAATAATGGCAATGCTATTCTCTCCAAGGTAGGATGAATTGAGACAAATTTATTGATGAGATACCAATATCTTTGACCCTTTTGTTTGTAGATTGTGTATTTTAGTAACGTTGCGGGAGAGTAGGTGATAGAATAGGGAGAAGGAAAGGATACGAATTTTTGAAAGGTTGTCAAAACCACCGATAAAATACAGAATAGGGATTTAAACTTCAGTTTTCTGTTCTAGAAGAGTTAATTTGTTCTTTTAAAAAATTGTCTTGGAAGATGGCGGAGGAATAGGACAGGGAGACCACTTTCTCCCCCACAAATTCAAAAGGTTATTTGGATGCTGAGCAACTTCCACAAAACAACTTCTGAATGCTGGCGGAGGACACCAGGCACCCAGAAAGGCATCCCATTCTCTTCAAAAGGAGGTAGGACAAAATATAAAAGACAAAAAAAGAAACAACAGAGTTAGGGACAGAGACCCATCCTGGTGAGGGAGTCGTGAAGGAGGAGAAGTTTCCAAATAGTAGGAAACCCTCTCATAGGTGGGTCTGTAGGGAGTTTCGGAATCTCAGAGGGCAACAAAACTGGGAGACAAAAACACACACACACACACACACACACAAAATACGTGCCTAACTGCAATTGCCAGTGGAGAAGTAGCCCAGAGGCTTGTATTGGCCACCAGCAAGCAGGGGCTGGACAGGGAGACTCAGGCTGCATAATCGGTACTTAGGGTAAGGACCAGGCCTGAATGCCTTGAGGAAAATCTGAGGGAGCTAACATGATGTAGCAACCCAAATGGTGGGATTGCCAGAGAGAAAAAAAACGAGAACTTTCCTGAGAAAGGCTCTAACACGCCGCCTGGCCTGCTCACAGAACAAAGGATTGAGCAAACACCAAAGGAGAGCTAGCTGACTGCGTACAGACCCCTCCCCCTGGCCGGAGGCAGACAAGCAGACATGCGACAGTCAGAGCCCAAAGGAAAGGGGCTGCTGCAATCTTGGCCCCAGAGAAAAGCATTTTCCACCAAACTGTGAGCAGGCTCCCAGTTGCTAACACGTCTTCCTGGGGTCCTGGATGGTTGAAATATGCAGGAGGGTCACAGCCTAAGATCAGCTCCCCAGAGGAGACATGCCCTACAACTGAGATGGTGCTTTCGCGGCACACCCAGGAAACTGAATGGCCAGGACTGGGGAGGTGATTAAGAATGGTCCACCTGGGACAGTGCACTTGCCAAGCACCTGGTCACCTGAACTGCTGGGACCTAGGAAGGGCACAAAATGCACTCACAACCAAGTCTGTGCCCTTGTACAGTACCAGAGAACCGGAGTGGCTTAGACCTGGGAAGTGCATGAAACTCAAGGCCCACTTGGGACAGTGCCCTGCAGAGCACCCTGGGCCTGAGCAGTGTAGATCTGGGAAGCACACGCTGCCTTGGGCTTTGGCAAACCCAGTGTAGTCCATATTCTTTGAACAGTTTGACACAAGCCAGCTGTATTTGTTTGCATGCACCTCCCTCTCCATAGCACAACTGAACAAGTAAGCCTAAAAAAGTGACCACCTTCACCCTCTGTGTCAGGGTGGGAATTAGACACTGAAGAGACTTGCAAACAGAGGAAGTAAAAATAAACAAAGAAGAGGGATCTGCCTTGAAAGTGACAGGAGCAAAAAGATTAAAACCCTGTAGTTAACATTGACTAAGCATTAGAGGGGACCTATAGACCTTGAGAACAAGTACAAGCTGGAACAAAGAGTGATCTGAAACTGAACTGACCCCACACTGCCCACAACAGCTCCAGAGAAATTCCTAGATATATTTTTACTATTATCATTTTTTAATTTTTAAAGTTCTTTATTCTTCCTTTACTTTTCATTTTTATGAGCTACTATTACCTTCCCTAGTAATAGTCCGTCTAGTCAAGGCTATGGTTTTTCCAGTGGTCATGTATGGATGTGAGAGTTGCACTGTGAAGAAAGCTGAGCGCCGAAGAATTGATGCTTTTGAACTGTGGCGTTGGAGAAGACTCCTGAGAGTCCCTTGGACTGCAAGGAGATCCAACCAGTCCATTCTAAAGGAGATCGGCCCTGGGTGTTCTTCGGAAGGAATGATGCTAAAGCTGAAACTCCAGTACTTTGGCCACATCATGCGAAGAGTTGACTCTATGGAAAAGACTCTGATGCTGGGAGGGGTTGGGGGCAGGAGGAGAAGGGGACGACAGAGGATGAGATGGCTGGATGGCATCACTGACTCGATGGACGTGAGTCTGAGTGAACTCCAGGAGTTGGTGATGGACAGGGAAGCCTGGTGTGCTGCAATTCATGGGGGTCACAAAGAGTTGGACACGACTGAGCAACTGAACTTAACTGAATTACCTTCCCCCCAAAGACCCCATTTTTAAAGTAAATTTCATATTATATATTTTTTAATTTTGGGGATTGATTTTGTTTTGTATTTTTAATATTGCTTAATTGAGAGTCTAACCTCGAATGTAGATTTTTAATCTTTGCTTTCTGGTATTTGTTATCCATTTTGTACCTTTAAGAATCTAATCTTCAGTATCTATTTTCACGTAGGGGTGTGACTATTGGCTTGATTGCTCTTTCCCCTTTTGACTCCCCCCCCCAACCAGGTCACCTCTATGTCCTCCCTCCCCCTTCTCTTCTCTACTTAATTCTGTGAATCTCTCTGGGTGTTCTGGGTTGTAGAGAATACTTAGGGAACTGATTACTGGCTATATTGCTCTCTTCCCTTTTGACTCCCCCTCTTCTCCTCTTGGTTATCTCTATCTCCCTCCTCCCTCTTCTCTTCTGTATATAACTCTGTGAATATCTCTGGGTGTTCCAGGACTGTGGAGAACACTTAGGGAATTGATTACTGGCTAGATTTCCTTTCCCATTTTGATTCCCCTCTTCTCCTCCTGATCACATCTATCTCCCCCCTCCCTCTTCTCTTCTTCATTTAACTCTGTGAACCTCTCTGGGTGTTCCTCACTGTGCAGAATTGTTTCACCACTAACCTAGATATTATATTATCTGTGCTGTAGGGGTGGAGAAGTCTTGAGGCTACTGTAAGAATAAGACTGAAAGCTAGAGACAGGAGGCTTAACTCCAAAACTAGAAAACGTCAGAGAACTCCTGATTCCAGGGACCATTAATAGACAAGAGCTCAACCAAAAGCCTCCATACCTACACTGAAACCAAGCTCCACTCAAGAGCTGACAAGTTCCAGAGCAAGACATACCATGCTAATTCTCCAGCAAAGAAGGAACACAGCCCTAAGCATTAAAAGACAGGCTGCCCAAAGCCATACCAAACCCACAGACACCAGAAAATTCATCACTGGACACTTCATTGCACTCCAGAGAGAAGAGATCCAGCTTCATCCCCTAGAACACAGATGCAAGCTCCCCCAACCAGGAAACCTTGACAAGCCACTAGTCCAACCCCACCCACAGGGAGCAGCCTCCACAATAAACAAGAAATATTCAGCAGGAAAAGGAACATGATAAGTGTCCACCAAACCAAGCAAAAGAGGAGGAGATAGGGAGTCTACCTGAAAAAGAATTCAGAATAATGATAGTACAGATGATCCAAAATCTTGAAATCAAAATGGAGTCACGGATAAATAGATTAGAGACAAAGATTACAAGAAATGTTTAACAAGGACCTAGAGGAAGTAAAAGGAGTCAATCAATAATGAATACGGCAATAAATGAAATCAAAAGCACTCTGGAGGGAGCCAACAGTAGAATAACTGAGGTAGAAGGAGGATAAGTGAGGTATAGAATGGTGGAAATAAATGAAGCAGAGAGGAAAAAATAATTAAAAGAAATGAGGACAATATCAGAGACCTCTGGGACAATGTTAAACACCCCAACATTCGAATCATAGGTGTCCCAGAGAAGAAGAGAAAAAGAAAGGGCATGAGAAAATACTTGAGGAGATAATAGTTGAAAACTTACCTAAAATGGGCAGGGAAATAGCCACCAAGTCCAAGAAACCTAGAGATTCCCAAACAGGACAAACCCAAGGTGAACCACCTCAAGGCACGTATTAATCAAACTACCAAAGGTAGTTGTGTTGACAAAGAGAAAATATTAAAAGCAGCAAGGGAGAAAAGCAACAAATACACAAAGGGGATCCCCATAAGGATAACAGCTGATCTTTCAATAGAAGTTCTTCAGGCCAGAAGGGAATACTTAAAGTGATGAAAGAGAAAAACCTACAACCCAGGTTACTGTACCCAGCAAGAATCTCATTCAAATATGAAGGAGAAATCAAAAGCTTGACAGACAAGCAAAAGCTGAGAGAATCCAGCACCAACAAACCAGCTCTTCAACAAATGCCAAAGGATCTTCTCTAGACAGGAAACACAGAAAAGGTTTATCAACTCAAACCCCAAAAAACAAAATAAATGGAAATGGGATCATACTTATCAATAATTACCTTAAATGTAAATTCATTGAATGTCCCAACAAAAAGACAAAAACTGGCTGAATGGATTAAAAAACAAGACCCCTATATATGTTGTCTACAAGAGACTCACTCAAACCAAGGGACACATACAGACTGAAAGTGAAGGGCTGGAAAGAGATGTATCATGCAAATGGAGACCAGAAGAAAGCAGAAGTAGCAATATTCATATCAGGTAAAATAGACTTTGAAATAAACACCATGAAAAGAGACAAAGAAGGACACTACATAATGATCAAAGTATCAATCCAAGAAGAAGACATAACAATTATAAATATATACACACCCAACATAGGAGCACTTCATTACATAAGGCAAATGCTAACAAGTATGAAAGGGGAAATTAACAGTAACACAATTATAGTGGGAGACTTTAATACCCGACTCACACCTATGGATAGATCAACTAAACAGAAAATTAGCAAGGAAACACTGAATGATGCAATGGACCAGTTAGACCTAATTGATATCTATAGGGCCGTTTACCCCTAAAAAATGAATTTCACCGTTTTCTCAAGTGCACACAAAACATTCTCCAGGATAGATCACATTCTGGGCCAAAAACTTAGGCTTGGTAAATTAAAAAAAGTTGAAATCATTTCAAGCATCTTTTCTGATCACAATATGTAAGATTAGATGTCAATTACAGGAAGTAAACTATTAAAATACAAACACAAGGAGACTAAACAACATGCTTCTGAATAACCAACAAATCATGGAAGAAATCAAAAATTAATCAAAATATGCATAGAAACAAATGAAAATGAAAACTCCACAAGCAAAAGCCCATGGGATTCAGTAAAAGCAGTGCTAAGAGGAAGGTTCATAGCAATATAAGCTTACCTCAGGAAACAAGAGAAACATCAAATAACTAACCTAACTTTACACCTAAAGCAACTAGAAAAAGAAGAAATGAAGAACCCCAGGGTTAGTGGAAGGAAAGAAATTATAACAATTAGAGCAGAAATAAATGTTAAAGAAACAATGGGGACTATACCAAAAATCAGCAAAACTAAAAGATAGTTCTTTGATAAGATAAATAAAAATGACAAACCATTAGCCAGACTCATCAAGAAAAAAACAGTGAAGAATCAAATCAATAAAATTAGAAATGAAAATGGAGAAATCCCAACAGACACACAGAAATACAAAAGATCATAAAAGACTACTATCAGCAACTATATGCCAATAAAATGGACAACTTGGAAGAAATGGACAAATTCTTAGAAAAGTATAACCTTTCAAAACTGAACCAGGAAGAAACAGATCTTAACAGACCCATCACAAGCACGGAAGTCGAAACTGTAATCAAAAATCTTCCAACAAACAAAAGCCCAGGACTAGATGGTTTCATAGGTGAATTCTACCAAAATTTTAAAGAACTAACACCTATCCTGCTCAAACTCTTCCAGAAAATTTCAGAGGAAGGTAAACTCCCAAACTCATTCAAAGAGGCCACCATCACCCTAACACCAAAACTAGACAACATGCCACAATATAAGGAAAACTATAGGCCAATATCACTGATGAACATAGATGCAAAAATCCTCAACAAAATTCTAGCAAATAGAATCCAACAACATATTAAAAAGATCATACATCATGACCAAGTGGGCTTTAGCCCAGGGATGCAAGGATTCTTCTAAATTCATAAATTAATGAATGTGATACACCACATTAACAAATTGAATGATAAAAACTGTATGATTTTCTCAATAGATACAGAGAAAGCCTTTGACAAAATTCAATCTTCATTTATGATAAAAACTCTCCAGAAACCTGGCATAGAAGCAACATACCTCACATAATAAAAACCATACACAAAGAACTCACAGAAAACATTATCCTCAATGGAGAAAAATTGGAAGCATTTCTTCTAAAATCAGAAACAAGAAAAGGGTGGTATTCTCACCATTACTATTCAACATAGTATTGGAAGTCTTAGCCACAGCAATCAGAGGAGAAAAAATAATAAAAGTAACCCAGATTGGAAAAGAAGAAGTAAATCTCTCACAGTTTGAAGATGACATGATCCTTTACATAGAAAACCCTAAAGAGACCACCAGAAAATTGCTAGACCTAATTAATGAATACTAAAAAGTAGCAGGATATAAAATTAATACACAGAAATCTCTTGCATTCCTATACACTCACCATGAAAAAACAGAAAGACAAATTAAGGAAACAATCCCACTCACCATTGTGATAAAAAGAATAAAATACTTAGGAATAAATCTACTGAAAGAAACAAAAGGCCAGGACTTCTCTGGTGGTCCAGTGGTTAAGACTCTGCACTTCCAACACAGGGGACATGAGTTTAATCCCTGGTCAGGGAAGATCCCATATGCCTTGTGGCCAAAAAATAAAATTAAAAAAAAAAAATAAACAGAAGATCTATATATAGAAAACTATAAAACACTGATGAAAGAAATCAAAGATTCCACAAATAGATGGTGAAATATACCATGTTTATGGATCAGAAGAATCAATATAGTGAAAATGAGTATACTACCCAAAGCAATCTATAGATTCAATGCAATCCCTATCAAGCTACCAATGGTATTTATCAGAGAACTAGAACAAATAATTTCACAATTTGTATGGAAACACAAAAAACCTGGAGTAGCCAAAGCGATCTTGAGAAAGAAGAATGGAACTGGAGGAATCAACGTGCCTGACTTCAGACTATATTACAAAGCTACATTACATTACATTACAGACTATATTACAAAGCTATATCACAAAGTCATCAAGACATTATGGTACTGGCACAAAGACAGAACTATAGATCAATGGAACAAAATAGAAAGCCCAGAGATAAATCCACGCACCTATAGACACCTTATCTTTGACAAAGGAGGCAAGAATATACAATGGAGAAAACATAATCTCTTTAACAAGTGGTGCTGGGAAAACTGGTCAACCACTTGTAAAAGAATGAATCTAGAACAGTTTCTGATAGTCCTGTGTGGATGTTAGAGTTGAACTATAAAGAAAGCTGAGGGCCAAAGAATTGATGCTTTTGAACTGGGGTGTTGGAGATGACTCTTGAGAGTCCCTTGGACTGCAAGAAGATCAAATCAGTAAATCCTAAAGGAAATCAGTCCTGTATATTTATTGGAAGGACTAACGCTGAAGCAGAAATTCCAATACTTTGGCTACCTGATGCAAAGAGCTGACTCACTTGAGAAGACCCTAATGCTGGAAAAGATTGAAGGTGGAAGAAGGGTATGACAGAGAATGAGATGGTTGGATGGCATTACTGAATCAACGGACATGAGTTTGGGTGGACTCTGGGAATTGGTAATGAACTGGGAGGCCTGGTTTGCTGTGGTCTATGGGGTTGCAAAGAGTCCGACATGACTGAGTGACTGAACTGAAGTGAACTGAAGAACGGTTTCTAACACCTTACACAAAAATAATCTCAAAATGGATTAAAGATCTAAACATAAGACCAGAAGCTATAAAATCCTTAGAGGAAAACATAGGCAAAACATTCTCTGACATAAATCACAGCAAGATCCTCCATGACCTACCTCCCAAAGTAATGGAAATAAAAGTAAAAATAAATAAATAAGACCTAGTTAAACTTAAAACCTTTTCCACAATGAAGGAAACTATAAGCAAGGTGAAAAGACAACCTTCAGAATGGGAGAAAATAATAGTAAACAAAACAACTGGCAAAGAATTAATCTCAAAAATATACAAGCAGCTCAATTCCAGAAAAATAAATGAGCCAATCAAAAAGTGGGCCAAAGAACTAAACAGACATTTCTCCAAAGAAGACATACAGACACATAACAAACACGTGAAAAGATGTTCAACATCACTCATTATCAGAAACATGCATATCAAAACCACAGTGAGGTACCATTTCATGTGGGTCAGAATGGCTGCTATCAAAAAGTCTACAAATAATAAATGCTGGAGAGGGTGTGGAGAAAAAGGAATCCTCTTACACTGTTGGTGGGAATGCAAACTAGTACAGCCACTATGGAGAACAGTGTGGAGATTCCTTAAAAAACTGGAAATAGAACTGCCACATGACCCAGCAATCCCACTCCTGGGTATACACACCAAGGAAACCAGAATTGAAAGAGATATGTGTACCCCCAATGTTCATCGCAGCACTATTTATAATAGTTAGGGCATGGTAGTAACCTAGATGTCCATCAGCAGATGAATGGACAAGAAAGCTGTGGTACATATACACAATGGAATATTACTCAGCCATTAAAAAGAATGCATTTGAATCAGTTCTAATGAGGTAGATGAAACCGGAGCCTATTAAACAGAATGAAGTAAGCCAGAAAGAAAAACACCAATACAGTATACTAAAGCATATATATAGAATTTAGAAAGATGGTAACAATAACCCTATATGTGAGACAGCAAAAGAGACACAGATGTATAGAACAGACTTTTGGGCTAAATGGGAGAAGGCGAGGGTGGGATGATTTTTAGAGAATAGCATTGACACATGTATATTATCATATATGAAATACATGTCTAGTCCAAGTTCTATGCATGAAACAGGACACTCACAGCCAGTGCACTGGGATAACCCAGGGGAATGGGATAGGGAGGGAGGTCTGAGGGGGGGTTCATGATGGGGGACACATGTACACCTGAGGCTAATTGATGTCAATGTATGTCAAAAATCACAATATTGTAAAGCAATTAGCCTCCAGTTAAAATAAATTATTTTTTAAAATTGTCTTATTACTTTTATATAGTTTCCAATTCCTTTGAAATATTTTCAAGATTAAAAGATTTTAACATACTCAGCATACTTTTCATAGTGTGTATGATAATTCCAATAGATAAAGTATTTCTGAATATTTCAATTATCTTGTTCTTCCTGTGTTTTGTCTTTCTTTTATATGTTGATTTTTAAAGTGTGGTTTTCCAAGCTCAACAGTTAAACTTCCTCGTTATGGTTGTGTTGAAAATCCAGAAAAGCGTTAGCTTACTTCCAGTTTACTCTTCACCTGAGAGTCCCAATTTAAGGTGTGGTGGTGTCTCAGGATGCCTCCTTAGGGAGGCGCTGACTTTTGCTTTAGTTGTCATCAGTCTGAAAAGCTACTGAACCCTTGTTCTGTTCATAGCTCTCTCTTTATGTGGACAAATGCTCTCAAGGTAAAAGTGGTTTTGCAAACGGTTCTTACCTTATTGGGTTCCTATGTCTTCTTAGATTTCTACCTGGTAATTTTCATATAAATTGCCATTCATCTGTTTGCCATACATTATGTACATAATGTTGATTTTTAATTCTGCTAGGTGGAAAGCTGTTCTTAATTACCTGAGGCAACATACTAGAAGTGAAATTATTTTCTCCTACAGCAGAAAGCAGACCAGGGGCTGCTAGAACCTGGGTGGGCAGGAAGATTGGCTACATATAAGGGATTTGCTACATATGGGTAGGAGGGAACCTTTGAGGGTGATGCAAGTGTTCTAAAACTGCATTATGGTGATGGTTGTATAACTGTATAAATTTGCTAAAATGCATTGATCTATAAACCTAAAATGTGTAAATTTTATGGCATATGAACTATCCCACACTAAGGCTGTTTAAAGAAAGACTCTGGAGGTGGTTATTAAAGAATGAGAGAAATCTCAGAAAGATTGAGAAGGGGGTGTGCAAGCAGAGAGAGGTTGAACCCTCATTTTCCATTAGGTTCTCAGGTAGCAGACCATTTCACAGGGAACCCCAAGGCCAACATGGAGAGCCTACATGTTGGAAATGATAATGATGATTGCGCATGTTTGAGTAGAGAGTGCTGGTGATCTCTTCCCTCTTTTAAAAACTGTCTTAGCTGGATATCATGAAGAGAGATCCAGAATTACTCACACATTCTTGTGGAGAGCCAATGACATTGTCATGGCGAGGACTGTGCTAGCCACCTAACAGAGGCTGCAGTGTGACCAGCCAAGGTAAAGACTAGACAGAAAAAGCAGAAGAGACCCAGAGGACTCAGGAGCTGAGATGGGAGGCTTGGGGTGAAGGGCAACAACCACCTCATATGCTGGAGGGACAGACCACAAGTTACATAAGCTGAACATTCCAGAAGCAGATGTAGTGAGGACAGAAGCTACAGACAGACCTGGCAAGATGAAGTTGCTGGGGTATGTTATCTACACCTCCTCTCCATCTGGAACCTCAACCAGAGCCGGATTGGTGCTCCCACTGCTCCAACTCCCTGGGTGTTCACAAGACTTACTCCGTTCCCAGAAACTGTCTCATGAAGGAGGAAAGCAGTCTGTTTGACAGAGGAACGGCAGCCCTGATGTATAGTTTGAACTTTGAATTGGCTGAATATCTTCCTGAACGGAACTTTTGTATTATAAAAGACCATTTTGGACTAGAAAAGAATGATTCACCTCTAATTGTCATTTTAATGTTCTGCCCCCATCCCACCCCCAGCCATATGCCAGAATGGTGCTTGGCAGGAAGCTTAGTGCTTTTATAGAGAAATTAAAACACTTCACTTTTGTTATACCTCTGAGCTCTAGTGTGTAGATTTTGACACATGACTACCATTACTGTGGCATCATCTATGGCCTGTCAATAACCAAAACAATAAATTCCAATGGGGAGACGTGGCTGTCAAATGATATGTACTTGGATAAGAAAAGGCGAAGTGTGTTTTGTTTCTCTGGCTCTGTCTCTTCTCTTTGTCAATACCGGTATATATTTTGCTTCTGCTTAAAAGAGCTCATCAGACAATCTGGTTAAGATGGCAAAGATTTTCAATAGTGTGGGTCCTGCTTCAATTTCCCACAGTTTCAGCCAAGGTCAGTTAGGTCAGCTCTGTCCTAGAAATGTCACAAGCTGTGAGTGAAAGTCACTCAGTTGTGTCTGACTCTTTGGGAGCCCATGGGCTGGAGCCTGCCAGGCTTCTCTGTCCATGGAATTCTCTAGGCCAAAATACTGGAGTGGGTACCCATTTCTAAATAAGATCTATTTTTGTTGTTGCTTTTTATCTTCTTTCTCTTCTCCACCTGGTCCAAACACTCTCTTTTTTCCAGGCTCAACTTGTACATCCTCCCCCATGGCTCCTCCTCCAAGCACTTTAAATCATACCCTTTTCCTACTCTTCTGGGCTCACACAGCACTTCAATGCAGACCACTTCTCTGGCTCTCAATCACACACTGCCTACAAGGATAATTTAGCTATGTCTCATATGGTAATCTAAAACTTTCCCAAGCTATGTGAAGTTAGAACCTACAGCTTATCTGTCTTTGTATATACCTATAGAGCATGGTTGGTTCATTGTTTGGTTGCAGCCAAATGTGACTGCTGCTTTACTTATTCAATGACCCTGAGCAAACACCTTAGCTTCTCTTAGCTTAAGTTTTCTCATGGGGCTGTTGAGAAGATTAGTGATATTAGACATGTAAAGAGTTTAGCTCAGTGTATGTATATTTTGGTATATGAATATTGAATATGAATCAGTTATCTTTTAGAGAAAGACCTTTAAGGGCAAAGATTGTCTCTTTTCCTCTTTCCTGTTAACTCTATCTTCAAAGTATATTCGCATCCAACTTCTTCTCCTTCAGCCAGCCTCCACCTGATCCTGGTCCCTGTCATCTCTGGTCTGAGAGGTAGCAGTGCCTCCTGACAGTTCTGCCTGCGTCTTTCCTGTCTGCAGACCATCCCCCCCACACAGAACCAGGAGAGATTCTATTGAACTGAAGAGTGTTGGGATTCTGAGAAGACTTTGAAATCATTCAATAGCTTATTTCTCTATGTGTAAAGTCCTGTGATTTGAAGGACTGCTTCCAACACTCACTTTGTGACTTCATCTCCAAGACTATTCCTTCAGTCACTTGACTTTGACCATGCTGGCTTCCTCCTGCCTCTGGACTGCAATCAGAATTTAGTCTGAGGACCCTAATACTCACTTTTTCACCTACATGTCTGCTCCTTTGCATTTTTCAGTTCTCTGGTCAAACCTTCTGAGGTCAGTCTTCCTTCGTTACCCAAAGCAATACTATTTCTCATCTTGTCTTCCAATACTATCTCCTTTACTTAGCTTTATTTTTCTCTGATTCACTGACTCTCTGATATATTTTTATTTGTTTCTGTCTCCTTCCACTGAAAGGCAAGCTCCATGTAGGTAGTCTTTTGTTCACTGCTCTATTTCCAATGTTTTTTTAAAAAAAGTATCTGGCATAGAGCATAAAAGAATGAGTAGATTAATGAAAAAGCAAAAAATTAATTGCATTTGCTTATAGCTATATGTTGAAAAGTTAGCTGTATTATCTTCTCTAAGGTGGTGGGAATATGGGTTTTCTCCATGTTTCTATTTTCTAGCTTTAAAAACTAATGCACATGTATTTCTCTGTTAATTCTGCAAAATAAAATTTTTAAACAGAAAAAAAGAAAAGTCATCTGACTCCGTTTGCAATAGAAATGATGAGACATTTTAGTATGCAAGCCTATGCTATAACCTTCAAAATTTTAGTATATTTTCTAACTAAATTAATTCTAATATCCCATGAGTTTTGATTATGTCTGGGTAGATATATTCATTGCATGCTATGTTTTGTACCATTTTTCATTCACTATATGGTGATCACAGTATTTATATTTTGTGCCCTGTTAGACTGTAATCACTGGAATCCATTACTAGTAGGGTTTCCAGATTGGTACATAAAAAACAGGATGCCTAGTTATATTTGAATATCACCGAAATAAATTATATTTTAGTATTAAGTATATGGCTCAGAGGATAAAGCATCTGCCTGCAATGCAGGAGACCCGGGTTCGATCCCTGGGTTGGGAAGATCCCCTGGAGAAGGAAATGGCAACCCACTCCAATATTCTTGCCTGAAGAATCCCATGGATAGAGGAGCCTGGTGGGCTACAGTCCACGGGGTCGCAAAGAGTCAGACACGACTGAGAGACTTCACACATTCACACATATCCCAAATACTTATGGATCATACTTATCTCCTAAAAATTCAATGCTTGAAATTTAACTGGACATCTGTATTTTATCTGGCAACTGCAATTACTAGCGTGAATATCCTAAACTGTTCGCCTCACAGTTTTGAGAGCTTTCTTTTCCAAATCAGAATCAGGCAACTTTAGCCTGACCACCTAGGCCTATGCTTTGCTGTTGATGTACTTGACCACTAGAGGGATTATTTCACTTTTGTTTTGGCTCTTTGTAAAAAGTAAAGCCAAAAGATAGGAATGATTAAATAAGAGCCCTTCCTTACCTTGACTCCATTAAAAGAGAGGCTAGAGGACACATAGTTGGATTAGAATTTTACTTTGTGAAGGAGCCTTGAATAATGATTTGCTCTATGTAATGGCTTTAGTCACTTGTTTCAAGTATTAACTCACCATCATGAAACAGTAGATGGCCTGGTGTGGAATGTGCCTACAGAGCTCTGTTTATGGGGAAAAACTTTGCCAAGGGCTGTGTTTATTTCTCTTTTCTAATTACCCATTTGGTGGAGATATTTTTGGAATTTCCTGTGGTGAAAGTTACTTGGTTGAGTATTTGATTTGATACCTATGTGGCTTGTGTAGAACAGCTAGCATCTAAGCTCTTGGTTTATTATGATTTTGTGTATTGTCCATTGAGATATAAATAAAATAATTTTGGACATGAATGAAGGTCCCATAAGTTACTTCAAAAAATTTGCCTGTACAATAATAGTGATTACTCTGCTGTACAAAAATGTGTAACTTGGTCTGATACATTTAATTTCTTTTCCATTTTAATATTCTTATTTAATAGATTGTATTTACTTCTGATTTTAATCCCAGACTAAAGCATCATCAGTTGATGTACATGCGAGTCACTACATCTGACAAGGCATTTAAATTTATCCAAATGCTTCTTAAGATATGGGCTTTTGGTTTTCAAAGCCATTTGACTCATTAACCAGAGTAAAATTTTCATATGCTGCTTTTTAGTTCTCCTATTTTAACCATAAACTATTCCTATCTTTGACTTTCTAAAGATAAGTACAACTCTGTGAGGAAATTGCATTCTTAGAATTATTAAACTAGAGTGAATGGCAAACATTTATAAAGAGAGTAAATATTAAAAGAACAGTCAGTGTGGTGTAGAGCTTAGATTAAATAGTATTTGGTTTGCTTTGTTCTCTTACCTTTCAAGTTTTGCTTACTCAGAGGCGCCATATGAAACAAAAATGTCCATTATTGTGTACATAGCAGGTTAGTAAGAAAGAAATGACACATCTTGAATAATATTAAGTGCCCAGTGTCTGTCCTCAAGGCTATTTTTCCCAGCTCAAGTAACAACAATAATAATAATAAGAATAAGAATTACAGTTAATAGTTTCAAGCACTTACGATATGCTAGGAACTTTTAATATAATATTTTACTTTTTCTTCTTATTCATGGAGAAGAGCAATCATGTTAAAATTCTTCCATCAGATTGTAAGTTCTTCAAGGATACTGACCGTCTTTTTATCTCTGAATTCCTAGTAACTAGCACAGTTGTTCTATTTCTTCAATAAGAGGAGAGTAAATAAATGAATAAGTGAAAGAGAAGACTACTTTACCTAAAATGTTAGAGAATATTTACTGGATCATTTATAGGATTTAGTCAAATCTGACAATATATAAAAATGATATTTATTTTCCTTTTTAATTTATATTTTGGAATATATACACAAAATAAAGCATGGTATACTGATTAATCACAACCAACAATCTAAATTAGATCTTAGTTCATTGCTAATAACTCTCACCCACTTTTATCTTCTTCCCTTCATTTAGTCTTTGTCCCCCCCCACCCCACATAATGATTTCTATGAAATTTTGATTTATCATTCCATCATTTTTATCTTTTATATTTTTATTACATACATACATGTGTCTAAAGAATGTACTATTAAGCTTTACTTGCTTTTGAGCTTTATAAAGTATGGTATCACACTAAATGAATTCTGCAGAAATATGCTCTTTTTTATTCAACATTAAATTCCAAAGATTCATCCATATTTTTGCATACAACTGTAGGTCATTCATTTTACTACTGTATGATATTCCACTGTGCAAATTAACCATAGTTTATTTCTTCTCCTGTCAATGGACTTTTGGAGCTTTATGTTTTGCTGGTAAAAAATAGTGATGCTATCAATATTCTTGAACATGCCTTCCTGCCCATGTGCTAGGAGTTCCTTCAGATATATGCCTATAATTAGAATTCCTGGGACAAAGTGTATGTGATATTAATGTCAAATGATTTAAGATGGCCATCACCTTATCTTCTTGGGTGAGCCAGAACTGAGAATCCAAGTTACGCAAATTCAAATTACTTACCTTGTTTTTCTTTTTAGTGTTATGACCCGGAGACTATATATCTTGTTAAAGGGCAAATTCTAGCAAGGACAACAACTTAAGGCATAGAATTAAGTGTTCCTGGTGATAGTATATGATATACAAAGGATATTTATTGCATAACATCTGTGAGTGATGTTTCTGTAAACCAGAAGCCTAAACTCTGTGGTGCTGGCAAAAATATAGAATGCCAGCATTGTCCTGAAGACTTTGTAATTCCAAGAGCTTCTCTTCATCTAAATCCCCCTGAACACAGAAGCACTATTCTGAGGAAATAAAATGACAAAAGTATTTCTATTCCATTTTGTTAGGGTGGAGAACAGTTCAATATAGGATGAACTGAGCTAGTTAATTATTTGCAGGGTGTTTTTCCTTTTTTATAATTTATCCTTCTCAAGATTGTGGGCTGGTCTATCATTATATTGCAAGAAATGTAAAAAAAAATCTGTTTAATGCAACTGATTTCTAAAAGAGTGTTTATCCACATATGTTGTAAGGAAAACTGTTAATGTATATAATTATATACATACAGTCATATCTTTATAAGGCATCTTGGTATGTCTACTACAGGTTGGAAATTTTAACTTATAAGAATCCACATATTTTAAGGATGCTTTCATCTGACCTAAAATTCTGATCTATTTGGCAGATTACTTCCCTATAGACTTCAATTGTAATCCAGGTTCTTGAATTGACTATATTGTTCAGATTCAGACAAAAAGTGATATGGTGTAACTATGGTACCACAAAATAGACCTAATATGTAAGAAACTACTGGTGTTCTGCTTATATGCAGGAGGCACTCCTCAAGTGTTGCATCTGTGCTTTCACATTGATCAAATCATTGGTCTTTTGTTTGAAATTTGTCTTTAAATTTCATATTCTCAACATTTGGAATAGGTAAGAGGGCCAAATAAATAACAATTGATCTATTCTTCAAAGTACTATTATTGAGCATACACCAATGTGCCATGTTCTGTACCAGATACTATGGTAGTAGATGACGATACAGCTTTACTCTGCCCTCTGGAGCTGAAGATGAATTTTATATTGTAATAAACAATAAACTCTGTAGTGTAGAACATCAAATGTTGAGTGAAAACTGTAATAATTTGGGGAGTAATCCATCCGTTGAACAACTTATTCGTATTTCTGTCTATATTTATAAATTTAAATAGAAGATCAAAAGGCTTCTTTAATTTTATAGTTTCATATTTTGAATGGCTGGATTGATAATAATAATGGCTAATTATAATAGTACCTAATTTATAATATGTTATACTTTTAATAATATTAAATCTATTCAGATGTAGATTTTTAATTACTAGAAACTATTTTTTTGATAAAGTTTGGTTCACACCTTATCCTTATTGTTTATAAAAGTGTTTAGCACATAGTAACTGCTCAATTAATATTAATTCCATGGGCTATCACCATTTAAAGTAATAGATATAAAACTGAATATAAAATATATTAAGCCCACTTAATGATATTCAATACATAGTGACCAGAAATAAATGGGAGAAGCTCAGCCAGTGTCTGAAAATATTGCTTATGGAATAACCGAGGAGTGAAAAAGGTAGAGTCCTATTCACCATAGCTATGCTCAAGATATTTTGGAGAAGGCAATGGCACCCCACTCCAGTACTCTGGCCTGGAAAATCCCATGAACGGAGGAGCCTGGTAGGCTGCAGTCCATGGGGTCGTTAAGAGTCAGACATGACTGAGCAACTTCACTTTCACTTTTCACTTTCATGCATTGGAGGAGGAAATGGCAACCCACTCCAGGATTCTTGCCTGGAGAATCCCAAGGATGGTGGAGCCTGATGGGCTGCCGTCTGTGGGGTTGCACAGAGTTGGACTCGATTGAAGCGACTTAGTAGTAGTAGTAGTATGCTCAAGATATTTTATTTTAAAAAATGGCCCCTAAAATAATATTGGAGATGAGGATTTAGCGACGGCAGATTATGAGACACAAGGTTATTTTAGTACCCGTAAGGTTCTCCTTAAAACAATTTGCTCAAAGTCAACTTGGAGCAAGGTTATGATTAAACTTTGACCCAGATTTGAAATGCATTGTTATATACATTCATGCCTAATTTATAATGAATTTCTTTAAAGAGCAAAATAGATGGTAAACTAAAAAATAAGTCTATCTATCTATCTTTTTCTTACAAATATTTGCTTGTATTTTTCCAGGGAAAGCATTCAACCAAAAAGGAAATAGTCAATCATTCACAGCATATAAATACCAGTAATCAGTGATGGTCATAACTGTGAATAACGAGAATTCTATTAAATACTTGTGAAGGAGTTCATGATTTGTAAAATGGTCTTCATACATATTTTTTCACTCACCTTTCCCTATATGACTTTATATAGCATAGCATCATACACACCAAATAAATAAGGAAACTGAGGCCCATTTTGGTTGTGACTTCCCCAGTCTTTCACGATTAATAACTTGCCATTGTTCTTTCACTGTTGGGCTTATCAATATCATTTCTTCTATTATTGTTTGAAGGGTTACATTTTAACTGAGTCTAACCATAATATACATAAAAACTACATAAAAGTTTATATTTGGCTTGCTTGCTACAATATATATTTGTGTTATTAAGTTTTTCAATTATTATCCTAATTATCCGTGTAATATTTTATTGAAAGGCTGTGAGTCACTTACTCCATTCACTGAAAAATATTTACTAAGCTCTTATACTGTTCCAGGCAGTAGGCAGTGAGGATATAGTACTGAACTAGGCAGTTTGTTGCTGTCAGGAACTAAAAAGTTTTTAGAAAGTATTTTCTAATATGTGATGCATATGGAAAAACAACACTGCTTGCAGTGTTCATAAAAATTAGCCTGCTCCCTATGATATTAGGTAAAAGAGATATTTTAAAAATGACCCTTGACATATGAACTACTTTTCAAATATATTGAAAAATGTACATAGTCATTGAGTGTGTAATAATATTTAATTGCCCAAATTCTTACCAGCATTTAACTGTATACTTTTTTACAAATGTAGTTTTTCTCTCATGTGAAACATCTACTCATGGCTCAGTCCATTTGGATTTTGAAATATAAAAGTCAAAATAGAGAAATCCAACAATATTTATGAAGAATCTATTTTTACTTTCCTAATTTTACCACCTTTTCCACATATTTAACTCACATATATTTAGACATGCTTCTGTCTTAGTTATATTTAAATAGCTAAACATACTAAATTCTAAATGTGGCTTAGTAATATCTGTTTAAATCACATTGTATTTAAATGCTTTTAAACATCTGATAAGGCACTTTGCCCCTTATTCATCATTCTATTCAAAAGTGTACTAACTTTTCTTGATCATTTATTTACTTACTTTGATCATTTGTTTACTTCATTTGCTTTGATAATGAAAGAAACATTATCATTTTCTTTATAGAAGTTCTATATGTAAGATTTGTTTTACTCATTACATACACATGCACAGGTTATGCATTTTTCAGTTTTTGCTATTATTAATGGACATAGTTTCTTTACAATTTCTAAATAGCTTTTTGACAATATGTGAGAAACTTTGAGGTTTGCTTATATATTTTCTAATTGGCCAATTTACTGAACATTTAATTTTCTTCACTTATTTGCTTTGACTAAAAATTCAAAGACAAAATTATGATTTTGAATAATATGCAACAACATGATATTCCAATCTTTGTGATGAAAACAATTGGGCAAGAATTAAATTTAAAAATTAAACCACTAGATTGCTGTTGAAGCAATGAGAGCTGGAATGGACAAAATTCAGGGGCAGGGAGAACCACAGTGAGCTGAATTGTTCTGGAGAGGCTTTAACCTAGGGATTTGACCTGATTTGTGGTAGAGGGCAAGAGACCAAGAATCTGGGCTTCATCTGGGAAAAGCACAGATACTAGGTGCATAGAAATTAGTAAATATTTTAGTAGTTTTCTGGAGCTGAAGACACAAAATTGAAGACCTCTAAAATTGAAGGCCTCTAAAGCATGATTGCTTTTTGCCTAAAAACTTAGCTGCATTTTGAAATTGTATGTAGCAGGAGGAAATATGATATATTTTCCTCTTGAGAATCATGCTGCAGGTTAACAAATTAAATGCTTTGAGAAGTCTTCAGAAAAAAAAAGACATTTAACTTTGCTTTCCTGTAATTTTCCAAGCTTGTATAAGGGGTTCTTCATTCACAACATAAAAACATTCTATTGCGAGGGTAGCAGGCAGGAAGGCCAGGGGTCTCCAGATGGAAGAAATAGGCTGTAAGTGTCCGACATTTTTTATCTCTCTCTTAAGCGGCAGGAGAAAACAAACAAGTGTTACATTTTTTCACCCTTTCTACACAAATTTAAAAAGAGGTTTTTCTTAAAATTCTGTGTTGCCATAATGACACCTGGTTCCACCTGAACTTGACTTTTCTCAAACTCTGAGCTTTTTTCTTAGGGAAATGTTCGGCGTAACCTATGTTAATGAACTATGCATTTACCCTAGATTCTGTCTTTCTTCAAGTCTGTCCATCTAAGACTCAGAACCAACTTGACAAACCTGTATGTTTTACTCATACATTGTTCTCCTAACTATGTTAATGAAACTACATATTTACTTGGAAACCTGCCTTCCTTCAAGATTCATGTCAATCATTTTGTGGCCCAGGGTGACTCACCTGGGGCCAGCGTTATCTCAAAACATATGTTGTGGGTGAGGGGCCTGGTGCCACTCTGAATTTGGAGACATCTTTCTATAAAACAACTTGCTAGTAGCTATACAACATCCAGATAAGACGAGCAGGGCGGAATGCTTTCTGCCCCCTTCTGATGTCTATGTCAGAAGCTTTCCCTGTCTCTTTTATATTTTAATAAAACTTTATTAAACAAAATCTCTGAGCAATCAAGCCTTGTCACTGGCCCCGGATTGAATTCTTCTCCTTCAGAGGCCAAGAATCCCAGAGTCTTTCATGGCTCAGCAACAACCTTTCACTATCAAACAGTTTGGAAATGCTAAGCAACATCATGCCAAATGTACACAAGTGTTGAATGAATATGACATGTCTGAATATATACTGTAGTTGAATCTATTAAGTTGTACATCAATTTATCTTAAGCATTAAAGGAAAAACAGAGTCTCAAAACAAATGCACACTTTATTAAATGAAAATTCATCTTTTGACAATATAACATAACTTTTCATTTTGCAATGATACTAAAGGACAGAAACAACATTTTATGCCTTTTTTCACAAAATTTCTATTTGTATAAATTGAAAATTTTATAAATGAATATCTTGGAGAACATCCAAAAATCTGTTAAGAATTACACAGTTCAGTTCAGCTCATTTCAGTCACTCAGTCCTGTCCGATTCTTTGCGACCCCATGGACTGTAGTACGTCAGGCTTCCCTGTCCATCACCAACTCCCATAGCCTACTCAAACTCATGTCCATTGCATCAGTGATACCATCCAACCATCTCATCCTCTGACGTCCCCTTCTGCTCCTGCCTTCAATATTTCCTAGAATCAAGGTCTTTTCCAAGAAGTCAGTTCTTCACATCAGGTGGCCAAAGTTTTGGAGTTTCAGCTTCAGCATCAGTCCTTCCAATGAATATTCAGGACTGATTTCCTTTAGAATTGACTGGTTGGATCTCCTTGCAATCCAACAGACTCCCAAGAGTCTTCTCCAACACCACAGTTCAAAAGCATCAATTCTTTGGTGCTCAGCTTTCTTTATGGTCCAATTCTCACATCCATACATGACTACTTGAAAAACCATAGCTTTGACTAGATGGACCTTTGTCAGTAAAGTAATGTCTCTGCTTTTTAATATGCTGTCTATGTTGCTCATAGCTTTTTTTCCAAGGAGCAAGCATCTTTTAATTTCATGGCTGCAGTCACCATCTGTAGTGATTTTGGAGCCCAAGAAAAGAAAGTCTGTCACTGTTTCCATTGTTTCCCCATCTATTTGCCATAAAGTGATGGGACCTGATGCCATAATCTTTGTTTTTTGAATGTTGAGTTTTAAGCCAGCTTTTTCATACTCTCCACTTTCACTTTCATCAAGAGGCTCTTTAGTTCTTTTTTGCTTTCTGCCATAAAGGTGGTGTCATCTGCATATCTGAGGTTACTGATGTTTCTCCTGGCAATCTTGATTCCAGCCTGTGCTTCATTCAGCCTGACATTTTGCATGATATACTCTGCATATAAGTTAAATAAGCAGGGTGACAATATACAGCCCTGATGTACTCCTTTTCCTATTTGGAACCAGTCTGTTGTTGCATGTCCAGTTCAAACTGTTGCTTCCTGACCTGCATATAGGTTTCTCAAGAGGCAGGTCAGGTGGTCTGGTATTCCCATCTCTTTCAGAATTTTCCACAGTTTTCTGTGATCCACACAGTCAAAGGCTTTGGCATAGTCAATTAAGCAGAAATAGATGTTTTTCTGGAACTCTCTTGCTTTTTTGATGATCCAGCAGATGTTAGCAATTTGATCTCTGGTTCCTCTGCCTTTTCTAAATTAGGCATATTTAAAAAAATAGGATGTGGGGAAAAGAATTGATAATTGATTCAAAAAGTAATATGAAAATTTAAAGAGACTAAATAAGCCAAAACAGTAGAGAAAAAGTAAAAGTCAGACAATTTGCACATACTATGTAACTACAGTAATCAAGACTTGTGTTGTCTGTCAAGAAAGACATTTATGTCAATGTAATGGGATAGAAATTTCAGAAATAAGCATTTACATTTACGTTCAATTGATTTTCAGTAAAGCTGTCAAGAAAACTCAATGGTGAGTTGGTAGTCTTTTCAACAAATATTGTTCAAACTATTGGATATCCATATGTCAATAAAAGAAAAAGCTAGCTTCGACCATTATGTCACATCATATACAAAAATTAACTCAAAATTGATCATACACCGAAATATAAAAGTGAAAGCAATAAAACTTCTAGAAGAAAGTATAGGAGAAGCTCTTTGTGACTTTGAGATAAGCACAGATTTCTTAAGTATGACACCAAAAACCTGATCTATAAAAGCAAATAATTGATACGTAGGATCTCATCAAATGAAAGCATTTTGCTCTTTGTTGTTGTTCAGTCGCTAAGTCTTGTCTGACTCTTCACAACCCTATGACCTGCAGCAGGCCAGGCCTCCCTGTCCTCCACCATCTCCCAGAGTTTGCCCAAGTTCATGTCCACTGCATCAATGATGCCATTCAATCATCTCACACTCTGTTACCCTCTTATCCTCTGCCTTCGATCTTTCCCAGCATCAGGGTTTTTTCAGTGAGTCAGCTGTTTGTATTAGGTGGTCAAAGTATTACCCTTAAAGTATTTTGTTCCTTAAGAGACACCATTAAGGAAAAGAGAAGCCAAAAATTGGGTGAATATGCTTGCAAATGTGTAGTTGATAAAGGAGCTGTATCCATAAGATGTAAAGAACTATTGCAACTCAATAGCAAACAATCCAATTAGATCAATCAATTTTTTTTTAATTGGCAAGAGATTTGAACAGACATTTTGCAGTGAAGATATATAAATGACTAAAACTTCTCACAGTTAGCTGTCCAACATCATTAGTCATTGGAAAATGCAAATTATGATCACAATAAGAAACAACTTTATATTCACTAGAGTGACTGAAATTGAAATTGACAAAACTGTCAAATGGAGCCCTTGTACAATGCTGCTGCTAAGTCACTTCAGTCGTGTCCGACTCTGTGCGACCCCATAGATGGCAGCCCACCAGGCTCCCCCGTCCCTGGGA
This sequence comes from Bos mutus, assembly GCF_027580195.1. Lineage (NCBI taxonomy): Eukaryota > Metazoa > Chordata > Mammalia > Artiodactyla > Bovidae > Bos > Bos mutus. Next base: position 72,819,720 of record NC_091631.1, on the reverse strand, counting down.
TTCTCCAGGCAAGAATACTGGAGTGGGTTGCCATTTCCCTAGAAGAGCTAAATGGTACATTTACTTTTGAAAGCAACTTGGCAGTTTTTTAAAAAAAAGTTAATATGTACAATTTATAAGTTCTACTTCTTGTGAAACAAAAAGGACTTTTGATTGGGGTGGGGAGGGGTGATAAAATGTTCTAAAACTGCACTGTGGTGGATTGCACAATACTAAGAATTTACTAAAAAATTATTGAGCTGTACATTTGTGAATACTTAAAGTGTATGTCAATAAAGATGTTAAAACAACCACTACTACCATAACAAAATAATAGACTTTGAAAGACATATATTTTGAAAACAAAAAAGCTGAAAATCTAAAGCAAACATCACATGAATGCATTATTCATTATTTGTATAATTTTGGGCTAATTGTTTCATTTGTTGGGAGCTAGAGGTGGGCTGCCGTCTCTGGGGTCGCACAGAGTCAGACATGACTGAAGCGACTTAGCAGCAGCAGCAGCAGAGGTAGTCCAGTTAAAAACTTATTCTACAGTGAAGAAATTGGATTTTATTTTACATAGATCTGATGAGAGCTTTCTATTCCACACTATTAGTCAATTTCTCTCTTGTAATTATCATTGCTTCAAAATGAGTCCTGTACATTTTGAGCAAGTTCCGGAAGAGTGCATACAACAGGTATACTTTCAAAAATAACTTTAAAAATATACTCCTAAGAAATGTATACATGAAAAATTATATGAAGAATAAAAATAATAAGAATATCACCAGTTTCAGGAAAGTGTTAAGCTTGAGTAGGGACAGGTAGAGAAATGGGATGGGGAGGAGGCAGATGGAGAAATTGGTTATGCTCCATGACTCCCATTGGGTGGTGAATTCATAGTATTTGTTATATTAATAATAAACATAGAAGAGAGATTGGTTCAAGATGGCAGAGTAGAAGGACATGTACTCATCTCCTCCTGCGAGAGCACCAAAATTGCAAATATCTGTTGAACAACCATCAACATGAGCATGCTGGAACCCACCAAAAAAAGATATCTCATATCCAAAGACAAAGGAGAAGCCTCAGTAAGGTTGTAGAAGGAGCACAATCACAATAAACTACCAGGTGGGCAACCCACAAACTGGAGAACAGTACTACCAAAGAAATTTTCCCACTGTTGTTCTGAGCCCCATGGCAGGCTTGTTATCCTGGCGATCTGGCAGAAAGACTAGGAATCCCCAGGGAATCTTGATAGCTTACAGTGAGTAATGTTGGATTCATGATCTCAGAAGAAGATTTAGCTTCGGAATCAGGGACCAGGCTTGATCACTCAGGGCTCTCATATGGCAGAAGTTTTATTACAGTGAAAAAGGACAGAAAAGCTTCTGTCATAGACGTCAGAATGGAGACGGAGCATGCCCCACTCATCAGTCTTATCAAGGCCTTATATACTTTTACCAAACATACACATACATCTTAAATTAGCAAGATTAGAACTACAATAGAAAGGTTTTACCAGACCTATTCCCATAACCTACCTTTTAAGAGCACATGATTAATTAGAAGTTCAGTTCAGTCATTCAGTCATGTCTGACTCTTTGTGACCCCATGAACTGCAACACTACAGCCTTAGCTGTCCATCACCAAACCCGGAGCTTACTCAAACTCATGACCATTGAGTAACTGATGCCATCCTATCATCTCATCCTCTGTAATCCCCTTCTCCTCCTGCCTTCAATCTTTCCCAGCATCAGGGTCTTCTCAAATGAGTCAGTTCTTCCCATCAGGTGGCCAAAGTATTGGAGTTTCAGCTTCAGGATCAGTCTTTCCCATGAATATTCAGGACTGATTTCCTTTAGGATTGACTGGTTTGATCTCCTTACAGTCCAAGGGACTCACAAGAGTCTTCTCCAACACCACAGTTCAAAAGCATCAATTCTTCGGTGCTCAGCTTTCTTTATGGTCCAACTCTCACATCCATACTTGACTACTGGAAAAACCATAGCTTTGACTAGACAGAACTTTGCTAGCAAAGAAATGTCTCTGCTTTTTAATATGCTGTCTATGTTGCTCATAGCTTTTTTCCCAAGGAGCAAGTGTCTTTTAATTTCATGGCTGCAGTCACTATCAGCAGTGATTTTAGAGCCCCCAAATAGTCTGTTGCTGTTTCCATTTTTTCCCCATTTATTTGCCATGAAGTGATGTGACTGGATACTATGATCTTTGTTTTTTGAATGTTGAGTTTTTCGTTCTCCCCTTTCACCTTCATCAAGAGGCTCTTTAGTTCTTCTTTGTTTTCTGCCACAAGAGTGATGTCATCTGCGTATATAAAGTTATTGATATTTCTCCCATCAATCTTGATTGCAGCTTGTTCTTCATCCAGACTGGCATGTCACATAATGTACTCTGCATAAAAGTTAAATAAGCAGGGTGACAATATACAGCTTTGGCATATCCTTTCCCGATTTGGAACCAGTTGTTCCATGTCCAGTTCTAACTGTTTCTTCTTGACCTGCATACAGATTTCTTAGGAGGCAGGTAAGGTGGTCTGGTTTTCCCATCTCTTTAAGAATTTTTCAGTTTGTTTTGATATACACAAAGGCTTTGGCCTAATCAATAAAGCAGAGTAGATGTTTTTCTGGTACTCTCTTGCTTTCTCTATGATCCAACGGATGTTGGCAAGTTGATCTCTGGTTCCTTTGCCTTTTCTAAATCCAGCTTGAATATCTGGAAGTTCACGGTTCATGTTACTATTGAAGCCTGGCTTGGAGGACTTTGAGCATTACCTTGCTAACATGTGAGATGAGTGCAATTGTGTGGTGGTTTGAACATTCTTTGGCATTGCTTTTCTTTGGGATTGGAATGGAAACCGACCTTTTCCAGTCCTGTGGCCACTGCTGAGTTTTCCAAAATTGCTGGTACATTGAGTGCAGCATTTTCACAGCATCACCGTATATGACTTGAAATAGTTCAACTGGAATTCTATCACCTCCACTAGCTTTGTTCATAGTGATGCTTCCTAAGGCCCACTTGACTGTGCATTCCAGGATGTCTAGTTCTAGGTGAGTGATCACACCATCATGGTTATCTGGGTCATGAAGATCTTTTTTGTATAGTTCTTCTGTGTATTCTTGAAACCTCTTCTTAATCTTTTCTTCTTCTGTTAGGTCCATACCATTTCTTTCTTTTATTGTGCCCATCTTTGCATGAAATATTCCCTTGGTATCTCTAATTTTCTTGAAGAGATCTCTTGTCTTTGCCATTTGATTGTTTTCCTCTATTTCTTTGCATTGATCTCTGAGGAAGGCTTTCTAATCTCTTCTTGCTATTTTTTTGGAACTCTGCATTCAAATCAATATATCTTTCCTTTTCTCCTTTGTCTTTCACTTCTCTTCTTTTCACAGCTATTTGTAAGGCCTCCTCAGACAACCATTTTGCTTTTTTGCATTTCTTTTTCTTGGAGATGGTCTTGATCCCTGTCTCTGGTACAATATTGCCAATCTCTGTCCATAGTTCTTCAGGCATTCTGTCTATCAGATCTAATCCCTTGAATCTATTTGTCACTTCCACTGTATAATCATCTGTACAATTGTCAAAATGTTCTTGTTAAAAATGAGAAACGTATCCTCAAGTAACATACATTGTTGTTATATAATCATTAGTACAGAGCTTAAGGAAAAACATACCTTTCAGCAAGATGAGTTGTTTTGTTATGTGTTCATTAGCTCAGGGCTTAAAGAAGATAAGATCTTATGTGACTAAGGCTAAGGAAAGTAGAAAAAAAAAGTTTTTCCTTTTCTCCTCCTTGAGAGCCTGAGACCCCTTTCACCTCCTTGGGGACCCCAGACTTTTTATGAACCTACCTAAAAATTACTTCTCTCAATCTGACTTTGAAGACAAGCAAGATTTGATTACAGGACTTCTGCAGGACTGGGGGAAACAGAGATTCCACTATTAGAGGGCACAAACAAAATCTTGCATGCATCAGGATCCAGGGGAAAGGAGAAGTGACCCCAAAGAATATTAGACACAACTTACCTGTTAGTGTTGGAGCATCTCCTGTGGAGGCATGGGTCTGCAGTAGCTTGCCACAGGGACAGGGGCACTGGCAGCAGCAGTCCTGGAATACTCCCCTTGGTGAAAGCCCTCTTGGAGTTAACTCTACCACATAGCCTGTAGATTTCAGTGCTGGGTCACCTCAAGCCAAACAGTTAATGGAGAGGGGACACAATCTCACCCATCTGCAAAAAAGAGGATTAAAATTTTACTGAGCATAGCCATGTCCACCAGAGCAAGACCCAGTTTTTCCCACTTCCAGTCCCTCCCATAATCTTGTCTGAGGAGTCCTGACAAATAGCTGGGAAAAGAAGAGAAGTGAAAGGCAAAGAAGAAAGGGAAAGATATACCAAACTGAATGCAGAGTACCAAAGGTTAGCAAGGAGATATAAGAGAGCCTTTTAAATTGAACAATGCAAAAAAAAAAAAAAAGAAGAAGAAGAAGAAGAAGAAGAAAACAATAGAATGGGAAAGACTAGAGATGTCTTTAAGAAAATTAGAGATACCAAGGAAATATTTCCTGCAAAGATGACCACAATATAGGACAAGAAGGACAAGGACCTACCAGAAGCAGGAGCAATTATGAAGAAGTGGCAAGAATACACACGGAACTTAATGACCCAGATAACTATGATGGTGTGGTCACTCACCTAGAGCCAGATATCCTGGAATATGAAGTCAAGTGGGCCTTATGAAAGAAGCTATTAGAGGTAATGAAATTCCAGCTGAATTATTCCAAATCCTAAAGGATGATACTGTAAAAGTGCTGTGCTTAACATGCCATCAAATTTTGAAAACTCAGCAGTGGCCACAGGACTGGAAGAGGTTAGTTTTCTTTCTGACTCCAAAGAAGGGCAATGCCAAAGAATGTTCATACTACCACACAACTGTGGTCATTTCTCATGCATCAAGGTAATTCTCAACATCCTTCAAGGGAGGCCTCAACAGTACATGAACCAAGAACTTCCAGATGTTCCAGCTGGATTTATAAAAGGCAGAGGAACCAGAGATCAAATTGCCAATATCTGTTGGATCATAGAGAAAGCAAGGCAATCCCAGAAAAACATCTATTTCTGCTTCATTGACTACGCCAAAATATTTGACTGTGGATCACAGCAAACTGTGGAAAATTCTTCAAGAGATGGGAATACCAGACCACCTTATCTGCCTCCTAAGAAACCTGTATGCTGGTCAAGAAGCAACAATTAGAACCAGACAGAGAAAAATGGACTGGCTCCAAATTGGGAAAGGTGTATGTCAAGGCTGTATATTGTCACCCTGTTAATTTAACTTCCATGCAGAGTATATCACGTGAATTCCAGGCTGGATGGAGCACAAACCTGAATCAAAATTGCCAGGAGAAATATCAGTAATCTCAGACATGCCGATGATAACACTTTAATCTCCTGGCGTGCTGCAGTTCATGGGTTCACAAAGAGTTGAGCTTAGAGACTGAACAACAGTAGCAATCCCTCCAATCAGGAAGGTTACACAAGTCTCAGCCTGATTCACCAGAAGACACAGAGATGAAACAAGAACTACAATCTCCCGACCTCCTGAAAAAAAAAACCACATCACAGAAAATTAATCAAAATGAAAAAGCAAAGGGTTTTGTCCCAGATTAAGGGACAAGATAAAATCCTCCCAAAACACTAAATGAAGTGGAGATAGGCACAACATTCCAGGAAAAGAATTCAGAATAATGATAGTGAAGATGATCCAAGATTTTGGAAAAAGAATGGAGAAAATGCAAGAAATACTTACCAAAGACCTAGAACTAAAGAACAACTAACAGAGATGAATAATACACTCAGTTCAGTTCATTTCAGTCACTCAGTCATGTCCGACTCTTTGCAATTCCATGAATCGCAGCACGCCAGGCCTCCCTGTCCATCACCAACTCCCGGAGTTGACTCAGACTCACGTCCATCGAGTCACTGATGCCATCCAGCCATCTCATCCTCTGTCGTCCCCTTCTCCTCCTGCCCCCAATCCCTCCTAGCATCAGAGTCTTTTCCAGTGAGTCAACTCTTCGCATGAGATGGCCAAAGTACTGGAGTTTCAGCTTTAGCATCATTCCTTCCAAAGAAATCCCAGGGCTGATCTCCTTCAGAATGGACTGGTTGGATCTCCTTGCAGTCCAAGGGACTCTCAAGAGTCTTCTCCAACACCACAATTCAAAAGCATCAATTCTTTGGTGCTCAGCCTTCTTCACAGTCCAACTCTCACAGCCATACATGATCACTGGAAAAACCATTCCTTGACTAGATGGACCTTTGTTGGCAAAGTAATGTCTCTGCTTTTGAATATGCTATCTAGGTTGATCATAACTTTCCTTCCAAGGAGTAAGCGTCTTTTAATTTCATGGCTGCAGTCACCATCTGCAATGATTTTGGAGCTCAAAAAAATAAAGTCTGACACTGTTTCCACTGTTTCCCCATCTATTTGCCATGAAGTGATGGGACCAGATGCCATGATCTTAGTTTTCTGAATGTTGAGCTTTAAGCCAACTTTTTCATTCTCTTCTTTCACCTTCATCAAGAGGCTTTTTAGTTCCTCTTCACTTTCTGCCATAAGGGTGGTGTCATCTGCATATCTGAGGTTATTGCTATTTCTCCTGGCAATCTTGATCCCAGCTTGTGCTTCTTCCAGACCAGCATTTCTCATGATGTACTCTGCATATAAGTTAAATAAACAGGGTGACAGTATACACCTTGATGTACTCCTTTTCCTATTTGGAACCAGTCGGTTATTAGATGTCTAGTTCTAACTGTTGCTTCCTGAACTGCATATAGGTTTCTCAAGGCGCAGGTCAGGTGGTCTGGTATTCCCATATCTTAAAGAATTTTCGACAGTTTATTGTGATCCACACAGTCAAAGGCTTTGGTATAGTCAATAAAGGAGAAATAGATGTTTTCCTGAAACTCTCTTGCTTTTTCGATGATCCAGTGGATGTTGGCAATTTGATCTCTGGTTCCTCTGCCTTTTCTAAAACCAGCTTGAACACATGGAATTTCACGGTTCACGTATTGCTGAAGCCTGGCTTGGAGAATTTTGAGCATTACTTTACTAGTGTGTGAGATGAGTGCAATTGTGCAGTAGTTTGAGCATTCTTTGGCATTGCCTTTCTTTGGGATTGGAATGAAAACTGCCCTTTTCCAGTCCTGTGGCCACTGCTGAGTTTTCCAAATTTGCTGGCATATTGAGTGCAGCACTTTCACAGCATCATCTTTCAGGATTTTCAATAGCTCAACTGGAATTCCATCACCTCCACTAGCTTTGTTCGTAGTGATGCTTTCTAAGGCCCACTTGACCTCATATTCCAGGATATCTGGCTCTAGGTGAGTGATCACACCATCGTGATTATCTGGGTTGTGAAGATCTTTTTTGTACAGTTCTTCTGTGTATTCTTGCCATCTCTTCTTAATATCTTCTGCTTCTGCTAGGTCCATACCATTCCTGTCCTTTATCGAGCCCATCTTTGCATGACATGTTCCCTTGGTATCTCTAATTTTCTTGAAGAGATCTCTAGTCTTTCCCATTCTGTTATTTTCCTCTATTTCTTTGCATTGATCACTGAGGAAGGCTTTCTTATCTCTTCTTGCTATTCTTTGGAACTCTGCATTCAGATGCTTATATCTTTCCTTTTCTCCTTTGCTTTTTGCTTCTCTTCTTTTCACAGCTATTTGTAAGGCCTCCCCAGACAGCCATTTTGCTTTTTGCATTTCTTTTCTATGGGGATGGTCTTGATCCCTGTCTCCTGTACAATGTCATGAACCTCATTCCATAGTTCATTAGGCACTCTATCTATCAGATCTAGTCCCTTAAATTTATTTCTCACTTCCACTGTATTATCATAAGGGATTTGATTTAGGTCATATCCGGATGGTCTAGTGGTTTTCCCTACTTTCTTCAATTTCAGTCTGAATTTGGCAATAAGGAGTTCATGATCTGAGCCACAGTCAGCTCTCAGTCTTGTTTTTGCTGACTGTATAGAGCTTTTCTATCTTTGGCTGCAAAGAATATAATCAATCTGATTTCAGTGTTGAACATCTGGTGATGTCCATGTGTAGAGTCTTCTGTTGTGTTGTTGGAAGAGGGTGTTTGCTATGACCAGTGCATTTTCTTGGCAAAACTCTTAGTCTTTGCCCTGCTTCATTCCGTGTTCCAAGGCCAAATTTGTCTGTTACTCCAGGTGTTTTTTGACTTCCTACTTTTGCATTCCAGTCCCCTATACTGAAAAGGACATCTTTTTTTGGTGTTAGTTCTGAAAGGTCTTGTAGGTCTTCATAGAACTGTTCAACTTCAGCTTCTTCAGTGTTACTGGTTGGGGCATAGACT